>NC_057355.1:17530000-18805000 GCF_016509475.1 Prionailurus bengalensis
TAAATGGGAACCAATACAGCTATAATTTAAGAGGTAGACTGCTGGAGTCACCGGTATGGATCTGCATTATTTTGTGAACATTTGACATTAGACAGTTAAATAACTGAACGCTTGAGAAATTAATCATAGTGGTCCATGAACCTGGTGAATTACAAGTTCATGTATCAAGACAACACCAAGAGAGGGTGTGTAAGAACACCACTACTCCAAACCAGTGTTAAAGGCTTTCTTAACTAATCTTAATTAGTGAACAATCAAAACCAGTCAAGTGTCGAGGGAGGGTCAAAGAACTAAAAAGACACACCCATTTGGCCCCTTGAATTCCTTACTACATGCACCTGGGGGTCCCCACTCTCAAAAACAAAACAATCCAAAAGCAAGTTCTTTTTAAAATAAGGGAGAGTATCTGAACAGCAGAACTTGTGATCTGAGTAACGACAAGGATAAGGAGACCAAAAGACAAAGACAAGCATGTCGTCCAGAGATAGCTCTTTCTAGAAACTAAGACAATACACAAGTGTCCCCTCTGTTGGTGAGTGTGCTGTTAGCAAGGCACAGACTGGGGGAGAAAACCCACGGAACAAGGACCGCTAAGGCGATTTCTGTGAACCGGTAAGTCGAAGAGGAAGGAGATCTACCCAAGAGGCATGGATCCGGTCTTCCAGCAGAGGTAACGACATCCTAGATCAACCTACGGAGGGATCCAAAGCCCCCTGCTCCCTGAGCAGGAGAGAGCACAGCAGTTTTGCTTTTTTGTTTTTTAAGTTGTAACATGTAATATAAGCACAAGACTTAAAAAATGATGCAAAAATGTACCCTGAGTTGTGTTGCTCCCTCCCATCCTTGTCTCCACCCGATTTGTTCCCCACCTGCCCCCACGTGCCATCATGCTAACCAGGCCCTCGGTTTTCTTTCTGGTGTCAGGTGACATGGCCACAAGCGAATGCAAAGACACAGCCTTATGTTTTTCTTCTTAATTTTACAGAATAGTAGTATACCTTGTCTTCTGCGTACACCCTGGAGACCTATTCATACAGAACATGGAGCACCCTTATGCTTCACGAAACCAGAGTATTCCACTTTGTGCATAACTCTTAATTAACTAGCCAGTCCCCCTTCCTGAAGGGCATGAGGAATGTTCCCAGTCTACTACTATCCAGCACAGTGCCGTGGCCAGTATGTGGACGGGTGTGCTCAAGCGATACATTCCCAGAAGTGGGACTTCACGTTCATGGATACCGCCACACTGCCTTCCACGAGAGTGCTGCCATTTGGTCACCTCAGCAGCCACGTAGGAGAGTTCTTCTCCAAAGTCGTGACAACAGAGGCTGCTGGACAAACTTTGGGATCTCAGGACGGCTTTAACCCTCAAAATAGGAAAAAAAGGGAAAACAAAAGTTTCTCCAAAGAGGAACTGGAATCGCAGGAGGAGGTTCGGCCCCGACGTCTTCCACAGGAGCATCTGCAATTCCTCAAAGATGCTTTTCTTTTTTCCTCTCTTATCCTCAGGATACCATAACAAAACCCAAGAGAAGCATAGTCTGCCTGCCCTACCAAGGGCCCTCATGCAGGCCAGGTTCCAAAGTCCTCTCTCATTTCAAGTGAGAGGAGAGAGAAGAGACAGGACTCTGCCACTCAGGAGTTCCTGAAGGCCCACTGCATCTCCTGGCTTCCTCCCCCCGCCCTCCGTGATGTGGGTCACTGATGACATGACCCACAGGGACCCCGAGGGTAGCCAACCCCGGGGCAAAAGCTTTAGTGCAGCGAATGGCACTCCAAGAAAATAGCTAGTGCCATTTTATAATAAATGCATGGCCATCATTTCGTGATACCCAGAGTATAACAAGGTGTAAATTAACTCCTGTAATTTAGCAGAAAGCTCAGTGGAGTAAATCAATACACACATACTGTTTTACTTGAAGAGTACTTAGCTTTTCCCTTCCTGCACTAGTTAATATTTCTAGAAAAAGAACTAATCATTAAAATAAAGGCAACCATCCCCTCAAGCATGAAGTCCATGTTAAATTTTACTGGGTAAAAAAGTCATTATTTGGCTGCACCCAGGCCTCTGGGTCAGAGTACGAGGCACCAGTCCACCCCAGCTCGGCTCAGGGAAGGGAACTTCCCTGGGGCCATCTCCCAGTGCTAGTCCTCCCCCTGGGGGGCTGTGGACTGTTTCTTAAACCCTTCCAGATTTAGTGCCCTCCTCTACAAGAGGGTAATGGCAGCTTCTACTTGGAGGATTTTTTAGGATCAAATGAGGAAACATACACGAAGCCCACAGTAAAACCCCCTGCACCGACTCTGCTCCCAGGTCGGTCCTCAAGGGCCTCCCTGCAGCAGGACCCGGTGGACCTCTTCGTTTCCCTTCCTCATTGGCTCCTTAGTGTCTGTTGGAACCTCTGACCAGCCACCTCCTGAGACCCGATCTCCTGGAATCTTGGACACCACACTCCCTGGCTTTCCTCTTTCCACTTGGACCACTTGGATCCCCTTTACAGATCCCTGTTTCTCTACCGGCTCTTGAATGCTGCCATTCCATCAGGACCTTTCCCCGGCACAACCTTCTGGCCCTGAACTCCCTGGTGCGCTGGACCACGTTTCGGCCTTCAGGTTCCACGTCCACAGAGGCAACTTCTAAAGTAAGCTGCCTGCCCAGATCTCCCTCTGAGCACCACCATTCCCCACTCCGCAAAGGCCTATGTGACTTGGAGGTGCCCCAGACTCTCCACCTCCAAAAAATCAAACTCAGGCTCCCAATCCTCGCCTCTGGTCTCCCTCCAGCATTCACCTGCCCAGGGGAGACATAACCCTAGATCTTACCCCGGACATCCTGCCCGTCCACTCCTCAACACAAATCTGGGTAATTTGACTCTCCAATCAACTTCTCACCTCTGCTAGTCCAAATGAGCTTCAATGCTTTGCCTTGCTCACTTCAACAGCTTCCTAGTGGGCCTCCTTTCTTAGCTGTTCCACACGCTGTGGCCAGGGTGGTTTTCTTTTTTTTTTTTTTTTTTTTTAATGCCAACATGACATTCTCTCTCTCTCTCTGGCACACACACACACACACCCTATCTGTTCAATATTCTACACTGATTTCCCATTGCTATTATTATTCCCATTGTTATTATTTTTAAAATTTTTTAATGTTTATTTTTGAGAGAGAGAGAGAGACAGAGTGCCAGCAGGGGAGGGGCAGAGAGAAAGGGAGACACAGGATCTGAAGCAGGCTGTAGGCTCTAAGTGGTAAGCACAGAGAGCGACACGGGGCTGGAACCCGTGAACCACAAGATCATGGCCTGAGCCCCAGTTGGCCGCTCAACTGACTGAGCCACCCAGGCGCCTCTATTCCCACTGTTATGAAAACACAACCCTCAACATGGCTTCTGGGGCCCTGCCATGGTGCAGCTCCCACCCCACACACCTCCCCCTTATTCCCACTACAGACCCTTTACTTATTACTTCCTTTCCCTCTTGGTCTCATAGCATCACGCCTGGCCTTTTTGGCGCATATCACAGATGCAACGTTCTACTTGTTTGTGGCTGGTGTGATGAACGTGTCTCCTGATAGTCAGTGCCCTAGGCGCCAGGGCATGCAAATGACTCCTTGGTGCCCAGCGAGCATTTAATATGTATGTGTATAATAAATGAACCAATGAAACAAGAGATGAATCAGTAGGCCTGCCCCACTCCAAGTGACATGAAAATCCCAGTTACCTCAAAAGTGCCTTGTAAGAATACAGCTGTGTCATGGAAAACCCAGCCTACTGTGTTTATGTTTCTAAACCTTATCAGCAACAAATAAGAAAACCAGTAATGCATTTCTACCTTACCTCCTTTAGGTTAACATCCATCTAATTAGTACGTTATTTTCAAAAGGTAGACACGGAAAGCCTAGTCACTGAAAGAAGGGGCAATAAAAAAAAAATCTAAAAATAACCGATTTACTCTGAAATCATGATTAACTTAACACACATTTCCTTAAGGGATTTGAGATGAGGGCCGTCATTACACCGGTGAGCCAATTTTTGTAACAAGTGAAAATAATATTATTTAGAAACAATCCCAAGTGATCAGTACCTGTATTTTTAAAATAAGAAAAAAAATTTTTTTTTTTTTTTTTTAATCTTGCACTTCAGAAAACCTTATGCGAACACTGCAACACAGGCATTCTGGCTGGGAGTAGTTCAGATCAAGCTACGTTCGCCCAGAGTTAATTCTACAAAATTATTTTAATCCCTTCAGAAATTGTTGCAAACACCTTCACCGTGTCAGAACAGCTCACCCCACACGGATTCCCACCAGCACTTCATAGCTCAGCTAGACCAAGCTACTCACCACCCCGCCTGCCTTAATAATGACCAAGAGCAGCACCCGTTCTGTTGGGTTTGTTTTCAAATTTCACCAAATTCCTCGTGCATCCTCAAACCCCTCTGTTTTGGACCTGGATCCATGGTGTCCCATTCTCCAGGCCTGGGCTAACCTTAAACAGGTATTTAACATGATAGGCACGTGGGAGGGCTGGATACACTCCTCAGGAAGAAACTCTGATCTTTAAAGAGACTTCCCCCCACCCCCACCAGCTGAAATGTAGGGTGAACCATTTCAGGAACCAGCTGTGGAAAGAAGACAGGGTCTAGTCTGGCTTACCAGGGACATACCAATTCTTAAAGGGCTAGTTCCCCACCTCATGCCGGCTCACCTGTTGCCGCCTTCCCACCGGTCACTTGTTACTGCTCAGAGACTACCATAAAGTAAGCCTATCAATCTTCTCCAAGGTCTTTCATGAATACATACCACACACATGTATACATGCTATATACATAACACGAACAAATAATAAAAAATTAGATGAATAAATGTACACAACTGTATTATCAACCACATAGAAATCCATACGTAGGAAGAAAACAACAGAGATACATCTTTAAACCTACTTAATGAAAGCTTTAAACCAAGACCTGGCTTGCTTTCTTTATGATGACCCTTCATAGCATCTCCTGGGAAAATCCAACAACTCTGAGGGAGCCCCTAGTCTAAGAAGAACAACTCCCCAGAAAGGGAAGAAATATGGTACACCATGAGATGAACTGGCACTGGCCAGCAGGTATGCAAGGACACGTCTGCTCCCCAACACATATGAATGTGACCTCTTCGCTGGCCTGGAAAGGACTTGGCAATTTGTTCTCATGAGGGGATGTTTTTGCAGTCTGCTGTTTTCTGACATGACCCTCAGGGTGCCTAGTAAAAGGCGATATAGGGCCTCCCATTGCTGAAGAAGGAAATGAGCAGATCAGGCAGCAAGACTGGAGTGCCAACCTCAACCAGAAAGGAAGGATTTTACCTAACCCTGGAAGAAAGTCACTTCTCAACGTAGCATCTAAAAGTTTCAGGAAATGATATAAACTGAAAAGCCAACACTTTTTCAGAGAGCACAGATTTCTCGTTACCCCCCAAATGCTCAGGAAAACCCCATTCAAGTCCTATCAAAAGACCTCTGGTGGGGACAACCTTAAAGGAAAGGAAAATGGGCCTATGTCGACACAGGAGTTTCTGCTAACAACTTCCCTGAGAGTTATTCTCAAATAGAAAATCTAGAAATGTGAAGTTAGGCTGAAATGTACAGAGCATAAATAAAGCTCTGTAAAAAACAAAACTCTAAGCATTATTAAATACCATTCTTTGATATTTCTACTCAGTAGAAGGATTTTTTGGACTGCAGATATACTCAGCTGAGATTTGCTGACCAGAAAGACTATTCTCGTGGCATACGAAGTGAGGTTTCCCTAGATAATTAGATTTCACTCCATTTCTTCAAAGAGCCAATCCAGATTCATAACGGGGAGTGGCAGGAGAGGGCAGAGGAAGAGACACACGGGAGTGCCAAGGAATGGACAGAAGTATTTCCTAAATCACCCACTTTTTTTCAACTGTGTGGATTCTACAATGTTCTCCCATGTGTAGTCACACTGCATAGTATGCAGCATGGACATTTTAACATCTCCCTTTACTCTGCCTTCAAAACACCCCCAACCAAACTTTTGCCCTACAGAGAGGGCAAGCCACATATTTACTATAAGTAAAATAGCTCCAAATAAAACATTTCCCTTTGTTGTACTTTTCTCCTCAAAAAGAGAAATTCTACTTCTCTCAGACACCACGATTTCTTATGTCACAAAAGCCTTTTCAAGTTTGCAGTGACTTGGCAAACCAAGCTACAGGGAATTCTGAAACTTGGGTTTTGATGGGTGTGCTTCAAGACTGCTTTGGCTTCGTTTGGCTTTCTTGTTTCTTCTTCTTAAAAGCTTCAGATGCTTGACCTGTTAAATGCTTTTTTAGCCTTTGTTTCGTCTCGGTCCCGTTTATCATCTCATTAACCACAGCCACGATGTTCTCTGAGGGGAAAAACTGGAAAGAGGAGTTCAAAAAGCCACGGGCATCCCACGGCGAATTAATCACATGCACGAGGTGTGTAAATCGGGGCAAGACGACATCAGGCGCGCGACCAACGTAGGAATGGGAAGAAGGTGTTTTGAAACATCGAGGACTAACCAACACTTAACAGAACATTTAGCCTCAGTGCTTTCACTTTCTGAATCAAATAATGAGGCAAAAATATTTTAAGAAAAAGTGGCACTATCTGAGCCTGCTCGCAAGTTCCTTCCCTAGGCTTGAGTTTTCCAAAGAACTGTGAAACCCTGTCCCTCGCAAACGTACGTGGCAGTGGGGCTGGGACACGTGCTGCATGCAGTCACAAGGTCCCCAGCCTCTCCTGCGGAGCAAGCCACCGGTCATGAGGCTAATATTTTCTTTTAGGAAAGGTGCCATTTTTCACCGACTCTCTTCTACTTTCCTAACAGGCTCATGTCAGTTGTGTATTTTCAAAGACAAATTTTTAAGACAGGATCTGATGAAGCACCAAAAAAAACAAAAAAAAACCCATGCCGTTTGGTACCGAAAGACATGATGCCAAGTCAGTTTAGAATTCTGTTGATGATACATATCCATGGTTATACCTCGATGCTGAAGAAGTACCAAAGTGCCACTGTGAGAAAAAGGATGAAAAAATACCATGTGTGCGTGAGATGTTGCTAGAAAGTCTGTGACAGACACAAAGGTAGAAGATTCTCTCTCATACGAGACCTCGAACAGGTCACTCAGCTAACGTGGCGTGGGAGCCTCCATTTCAGCAAACCAAGAACTGCTCGGAT
The DNA here is from genome assembly GCF_016509475.1 of Prionailurus bengalensis. NCBI lineage: Eukaryota > Metazoa > Chordata > Mammalia > Carnivora > Felidae > Prionailurus > Prionailurus bengalensis. The sequence goes on from NC_057355.1 coordinate 17,537,212, forward strand.
CAGCCGCCACCATTTCCTGGATGTTGTGCATAGCTCCTGAGTGGGCATTAATCAAGGTCAATTCTGTATGAAATGCACAGAGAGCACGGCTCCCAGATGGCTTAGTTACGGCATGAAAATAGCAAGCATGTTGTTCCCACACTCAAACTTCAAACTTTTTTTTTTCAAGCAATGTAAACTTTGAAGTTTTTAAGTAGGACATAAGGTCATCTAAACCTTGTTCTTATTTTGTTTTGTGTTTCAGGACACAGAAGTATACATCCTGGAGTGGGAAGGGCGTGAGGGTTCACGTTTAACCACTTCAGAAGCTGAGGGACCTTGGGCAAAGACACTCAATGTTCAGTCGTCCAGAATGTAAACCGGAGTTAATTATACCCACTTAAATGGCAGTTGGGAGGTTCAAATGAGCATCCTGGGCAAACTGTACCATGCGATGGTGGGCATCATTAGGTATTCCAGTACAAATCTGAATTTCCAGTCATTCTGGTCTTTAATAACCTTAATAAAGAAATTCACATGAAAATCCAGATGAGATTTATCCAACTAAATCTTCAAAAGGCCATGGAAGGTGCTAGAAAAGGGAGGTTGTGGCTTGGTCTCAGAAGGACACAACTGCCTCATAACATACAAGTCAGGACTAAAATTCTGTGCCATGGTTTTCTGGAACTTAAAGCAAATGACCGTACACATTCATAAACAGCTCCCCTCTTGTATTTATCAGGCCTGGGTCATGTGCAAGGCATAGAGGCTCAGGGAGCCTGGTGGTGTCCATTAGCAAAGGTGGGCACTCACCCACATCTAGCAAAGGCATCCACCACAGAAACACAGCATCGGAGACAAGGGCCTTGGGTATTTGCGACAGAAGAGCCTACTTCTGAATAGGATACCACATCCCCGTGGTTATTTTAAATCCTATTCATTTCGAAGAAAGCTCTTCATCATCTGGCTTCTCCCCTGGCCTCACAATAGGACCAAACCAAGAAATAAATCATATTTTGCTCCAGTAAAGGCTAACTGTTGCCTCTGTCATTTTTTTTTTTTTCTGTGTAGGATTCCCTGAACAAATTTAGATATGCACTGGGGGACTGTGATAGGATTTTAATCTAGACACACCATGAGCATGACCAAGCACGTGCAGCCAGAGGAACAGCCTGCCTACAGGTGCCATCCAAATCGGAGTGACAGACCTTCGTACACAAGGCTGTATGAGCTCAGATCAGGACCAGGGAACACTTGTGCTCCTACAACAGACATCCAGGGCCTCAGTGGTTCTTTCCTTGTTGACATAGCACAAACGGCCTAAATCCTCAAGGGCTGAATGAGGGCCAGAGAGAAGATTAGAGAGATTACAGAACTTTCCACTCCTTCCCCATCCATACCTCCTCTCAAAGACCTCCCCCTCTCCTCTTCCAACTCCATCCCAACTGCTCTACAGTGGATCCTGGACCAACAGTGATCAACTTGGATCTCAACAGGCTCAGACTGCTTAAAAACATATGATGACAAACAGCTTTTCTAAAACCTACTTTTCTTTGTCCTAGGATACTGGCGAGGAGAGAAGAGGCAGGAAGGAAACGAGGAACTCTTCACTTTTTTCTTTTTCTTTTAGTTTATTTTGAGAGAGCGAGCGCACAATTCGGGGAAGAACAGAGAGAGAAGGAGAGAGAGAATCCTAAGCAGCTTCCATACTGTCAGCACAGAGTGGATGTGGGAGCTCAAACTCACGAAGCCCTGAGATCAAGACCTGAGCCAAAATTAAGAGCCGGACACGTAAGCAACTGAGCCACCCAGGTGCCTCAAGATGAACTCTTTAAAGTCTTCTTTTCAATGACTTATTTTTGGAAAATCCCAGTTGACACATTTACTGGAGGACAATTTGGAATCTAAAAGATCACAAACTCAGAAGTCCTTGCCTCAGCCCACCCTTTCGAATGAGTCCCTCCCAAAAGAGTATTTCTAGCTCCCTGCCTCCCAGGCGAGCAAGAGTGAGAGTGAGAGCGAGAGCGAGAGTGAGAGGGAGTGAGAGAGTGAAAGAGACAGAGAGAGAGAGACAGACAGAGAGAGAGACAGAGAGAGAGAGAGAGAGAGAGAGAGAGAGGTCAAGTTCTTGGCAGGACAGATCCTCTCTGGGTTCCTAATGTTGACACTGAAAGATGCTGAGGAACCAACTGGTAACCAAATGCCACCAGCCAGAAACTTCATGCCCTGCCTCAGAGAGAATGCCACACAGTGGCTCCCGAGATGATGGATGGCACAGAGCTGCCACAAGCTGTGCCCATTCTCATTGTTTGCCACAGGAAAGCAGGAAATAATTAAAGATAAGGGAACAGGGCTCCTGGGTGGTTCAGTCGGTTGGGCATCTGACCTGATTGGCTCAGGTCATGATCTCGTGGCTCCTGAGTTCGAGCCCCAAGTTGGGCTGTGCTGACAGCTTGGAGCCTGGAGCCTGCATCAGATTCTGTGTCTCCCTCTCTCTCTGCCCCTCCCCTGCTTGTGTTTTCTCTCTCTCTCTCTCTCTCTCTCTCTCTCTCACATAAATAAACCAACAAACATTAAAACAAAACAAAAAAGAAAGGGATCATTAGGGGACCATGTGCGTGGGCAAAAGGCTGGGCCATCCAATGAAGTCCCTGTAGATGAGGTCCCCTTCCCAGAACACCCCCTCTCCAAAATGCTGTCTTCAGCAGCAGGCTGGTTCCAGGGAAGTGACTGGCATTTAAAGTACACCGTGCTAGAGGTCTTGGTAATTCATAGATGCTTTTACAACAGGAGGGCTGCTACTATTTGGGGTTGACATGATTCGTTTTTCTCTTTAAAAACAGCCCTGCTGATTAGGAAAACACATGCAGCCCCGTGCAGTTTTTCAAAGGGGGGGGGGGGAGTACCTTTTCTAACGTGCTTGGCTATGTCACACACAGTTACCAGACTGCCCCGTCAACAGACAGCACCCAACACCGACTGCTGACCGCCCCATCACATTGAAAGAGAAGAAAGTATTCACTGTATCTCACCAATAGCTGTTTATCCAGCGAGTTATAAAAGAAGCCACTGGGTTTTTATTATCCAAGCTTTTAGGACAGTTTGAGTTCAACACACACAATGTTTCATTCATGCTGTTAAATGGATAATATTAACCTTTCTTGCTGAGACGCATTAAAAATGCTGGCTTTTCAGAGCAAATGTAATTAGTTCACATTAGTAACTTCACCAGTGGCAGTGACAGAAGCAAAGTGAACTAACAGGATATAGATTAATGTAATCAAAATATCATCTCCTATCATCTCCACTCGTTAGGCAGCTGGCTGCACTTCCTCTGGTGGTTGGAGGTTTCCTTTTTTTTCCTTTGTAATAAAAACGATAGATCAATGAAATGGATGAATTAACTGCTTGCAATCCCCCCTCAGGGGAGGGCTGTACAGGAAACCATTTTGGTGAGTGAGCCCAAGTTTTTAATTTGATGTCCCTGTTCGACACAATTCTGACAACAGAGCAGTGGCACAAGGCTCTCCTTTAGGGCAGGGATAAGTAACTCACTAAGAGAAAGACACCAGAGTCCTGTTTGCCCTTTGAAGCGCCTCCAAATTCACACGTTCAAATACATGTCTGCAAACATCGCACTAAGCATCTACCGGCAGGTGAGTATTCCTTCTAAACCCTCCTTCTTCTGATCAGAATATCCACATTTTCCTCAGGCGGACCACCCTGTCCTCTCCCTCCTTTGAGGCTGGAGGACCAGTGACCTGGGCTGGCCCATCAGAGCATCATTGCCATGGGACACACCGGTGGAGGGCAGGCCCACGGAGACATAAGGAAACGAATCTGTGCCATCAGAACAGAGCCCTGGTTCTTCTGCACTGAACCCAAAGTTGGGGGATGCAGGGCTGAAGCTGCTAACAACCCTTCTGCTGCCACATGGACCCCAAGGATGAAGCCAATATGCTGACAGGTGAGTCGTGAAGAGCCCCCAGTGGGGCTTTTGAAGCCTGCCCGTCCCCAGACTTTTCCATTAAGTGAGATGGGCTGTTGTTTGTTTGTTTTGTTTTGTTTTGCATAAATCAGTAGAAATGCTCCCCATCCCACATACACTCCGTACCCCACCCCCCCCGCCCCCCTGCCCCAGTCCTGGAAATGACAATGAAGAGACATCATACATTTCCCATTAGGCCACAAGGCCCTCCCCGGATTTGAGGGAATGAATGGGTGCAGCTGCCCTAGAGTGGTCATCTCCCCAATGTAACACGACAGCACTTCGGCTGACAGCCCCTCCATGCTCCCCCAGCTTGGAATCCACGGTGACCACAGCCACAATCAATCAGCAGTGCCACTGGAACATTCCAGAGTCTCACACATCACTGGGAAGCAGAGAGAAGAAAGGATTTTTTTTTTTTTTTAAAGGCCTGAAATTGGAAGTAGAATTAGATACTCCTTCCTCAGGACCTGGTTTTAGAGATTTAGGCTGTACCTAAGGGTTTTTTTTTTTTTTGTTTTTGGGCTTTTGTTTTGTTGTTTTTTTGTTTTTGTTTTTGGGGGGTTTTTTGGTTTAACTTACAAATTCATCTCAGCATAGATGGGAAATACCAAATTCCAAACAACATCATAAAAACTAAATAATGCAAAAATTACACTTAGAAGAAAGTGATTCATAGCTTCCTAAAAGTCTTTTTAAGTAGGAAAGCACCATGTTAATTGAGTTCTTGTCCAAACTCAGGGAGGCATTCAAAGGTCGTCGCACAATCAGCCTCCTAGCGTCATTAAAGTACAAAGAGCAGTTAATGTTCAGAATGGTGGTCACCAATTAGTCCAAAACACGCACTGATTTATCAAGCTCACACCTCTGTTTAAGTTTTAAGATGCTCTGTTAGTGCCTAAGCCTGAAGTGACACAGGTCTGGGGTCAGCTACTTTACTGCAAAGTTAATGCCACTTTTATGAAGCCTCCCTGGATGCAAATTCCATAAGTCACTCGGGTACAGAGAGGGAAAAGGAACATGCGACTTTTTTTCTCCATGTGTGTCTGTTTCAAGTGGGGGGAGAAAAAAGCTTGATGAGAAATATTGAGATTTGATTGAGGCTGACCTACTTGGAAATAAGAAAAAGGATGAATTTATAGCTGAGTATTTTAAAAATTTTAAAAAAAGGCTGAATACAAAAAATGTCACGTCCTGTAACTTTATTAGGTTAATATATCCGAGCACAACGATTAGAGGAAAATACCTGTTACTACATCCAGCCACCAAGCCTGCATGATTTTCGCATTAACACCATGATGGAAAACTCCCAAAGAAATGACAGTACAACAGAAACTTCAAATGGAAATCGTAGTAGAGTTTATATGGATTGGATGCACACTACTCCTTTATGTCTAAGGACTGCAACATGCATAGCCAGCCCTGGAGGGTCCCGGGAGGCGGGCTAATGTTACCTGCTGCTCAGGAAACTCTTCTATCCACGCTGCAAACGCATTTGTAAAGGACTTTCAGGGTATGTGATATCAGCCCCGAAGGTGGTCCTGGCTGTTAGTAGATCAAGTGTACCAAATTATCTAGGCATAAGGTTTGCAAGAAAGGGAAAGGATGGGATGATGAGAGGTAAGCTAGACAAATCTCTAGGCTTTGTCTCCCAGAGACACCTTTCAGTGCGTTGTTTGAGGTCCCTATCATCGTGATTTGGGCAACAGAAGTCCTGTGCAACGAGTCCTGTGCTCCGTACAGATCTTGTGAAAATCTTACAGTCTGGAGCAGAGGGGGGTGTCCATCGCTTCTCATATTTATCAGGTAGTTATGCAGCAGACTGTACTGAGAATAAGCTTAAAGACTTTGGAGGGTTCTTCTCTCAAATGCTGGGGGAGGCCTGGCTCCAAGGGTTGAGTGGCCTCGGGTGCGTTTCCTTACTCTAGATGCTCTGGCCTCCTCTTGACCACATGGGGGTTAAACAAACCTTCCCTGAGGGAGAATCTGAGCCTTTCAAAACAGCCTCCTTCTCTAGAGACTCAGAAGTGCCCCTGGACCCGGTCCCTTACAGAGGGGAGGTTCTCTGAAGCTTTCCTCCGTGGACTATGCCAGGTGCTTGATGACGCAGAGATGCCCTTCTGTATAGCAGCTACTCCTTATAGAAAGTTTTTAAAACAAAGATTTGTGAGGAAAAAAAAAAGAGGGGGGTCCTGGCTGCTGGCTGCTCTCTTCTTCCCACTCCCCACAACCCCTCCAAAGCACTGGGATGACTCCCAAAATAGGTATCCAGTGCTGTTCCCAGCCAGGTCAGCGTTTTCAGAAACCTAGTCCAGCTCCACTTGCTCAGGCCACAAAGCACCTCAAGTTCAAATACTGAAAGTGCAAACATTCTCTCTCCTTTCCCCACCACATTTCTGTTCTGTTTTTTCCTATCCTAGTTAATGGCATCGATGATCAATCAGTATCTCCAGTCGGTCGTCTGTGATCCTTAAGCTCTTTGCTTTTCTTCTACCTTGCCCATCACCGTCTTCCTTCACCATACCCTGCTAGATCTATCTCCAAAAGGTCTCTGACACCCTTTTCTACACTCACTCTCTACCCACCGGCTCTGCCAGCTTCTCTCCCTCCCTCAAGTGACTGTCAGAGAATCTTTATGGAACACAGATCTACTTATAGCCCTCCTCTGCTTCACAGCCACTGCCTGTAAAGTCAGGTCCAACCTCCATAGGCAGGCTGACCGACCATCCCCACACAACCTCTCCCTCACTCTTTGAGGCAATCTGCTTATCCCGATTTATTCTTACCCACCTTTATCTATTCACCCCAGTCCCTAAGCTCTGGTACCTGGTGAATACCTCTGCATCTGCTGAGGCCCTGCTCACCTGTAAGCCTTTTTCCCTGATGCCCTCCATGCCAACATGCCCCCTTCCAGACTCCCATGACACTTTAAACACAGCCCTAATAAAACCCACTCCACGCCACTGGGTAGTTGATTCACCTATCAATCTCCCCCAAACCCAACCCAGGGGAGGCTCCTCCAGGACAGCAGCTGTGTCTCGCTGGTCTTCAGATCCCCAGAGCTGAGCTTGGTGCCTGGCAGAGGGCAGCAACCTAGGAATGTGGGCTGAATGCACCTGACTTGGTCAGAGCGAGAGCTCGGAGGAGAAGACTGCACCTGTGAAATAAACACAGCAGCTCTAACACTACCCACTTGGCGAAAGAAGCTGCACCTCTCCCAACACCAGTAACTCCAGTCAACAAGTGGAACCAAAGAGCACAACTGTGCGTAAACATGCTGTCAACGGTCACTGCTGACCACACGTTCCAGTGGTCTCCGTCACGTCCTGGACCTGGGTAATAGCTAATTAGAAGTCCCCAACCTGTATTCCTCTAACTAGAGAAGGAAATAATATAGACTCTTTTAATTGTTACCCTGGGGTTCAGAGGAGAAAGGGCCAGCACAAAGCTGAACTGTCCACAATACGTTACATGCAACAGGACATGATTTGTGCCAACTCCCAATCCCCCCTGCACAAGAGGCACCACCATGGGAATCAGAGGCACGCGATGCCAGCCAAAGAACCCAGGGTCACTGGATGCAGTTTAAACAAACAAATCTATGGAAACAGTTTATCAATGATGATTAATCTTTTGTCATGACCCAGCCTTTGAAAAATTCATTGGGAGGAACAAACAATAGGCAAAATAACTGAAGCCAAATGAGGGGGAAAAAAAATCGAACCTTTTTAAATGCCATTCATTTTTAAGGGTTAATGATTACGCGGATACATGACTTGTGCAGAGAACAAAAAACAAGCAGAGCAACTAGCCTCTAATAAGAATTCAGGCCTTGACTAAAATATTCCTTCAGTCGGTATAAACTATAATGTTGAGAAAAGGATTCACACATCCCATGACATCTATTTTTATAGCACACAGCCCAGAGTTAAGCCATATCACTTTTAATGACTTGAGATTCCAGAAGAATTATCACTATGGTAACATTTCAAAATGGCTGTCAAAGTTACCAGGCACCAGTCCACAACAGTTTGGATCTAGTAGGGCTTTTAGAACAGACCAAGTTATTTTAAAATTCATCTAATGATTCCACACGCCCAACAAAGCTTGGCTAGAACTTAGCTAATAGGGTTATTTACGAGTGTGACTTAATAGAAAGAATGCCTAGTACATAATAAGCACTCAAATACTATCTACTGTCACTCTCTCCAAAGCCTTTGGTATGAAATAATTCACTGGTGGTTACACTGATGTGATAAAACTCTTTAAATTTGTTTGTATGTATTAAAGTTTGAGGAAGGACAGGAAGGTATAAAATTTGTCATTATTTCTGTTACGTTAACAACTGACCTTATTTTACAGAATAGGAATTGATATAAATTATACAAGATAAAATAAATCTCAAATATTCAAACGTGCTTGTGGGTGAACAAAATATATCTCACCATTAAGAACACACACTTAAATTCTAAAAATCCTCCCATTGTGGGGGGGGGGAGCCACAAAAAAACAATCAATGCCCTTCGCTCCTCATTTTCATAACAAAACAGGTTGACTTCAAAGGTTCTCAACTCAGAGCCAAGGAACTCACTCCAAGTCAGAACTATGAAAAGACCTTAATAACGTGTTATTTTTAAGTTTATTCATTTATTTTGAAAGAGCATGAGAGAGAGAAAAAACATGAGTGGGAGAGGGACAGAGAGAGACAGAGAGAGAGGGAGGAAGGGAAGGGGGGGAGAGAGACAGAGAGAGAGAGAGAGAGAGAGAGAGAGAGAGAGAATGAATCCCAAGCAGGCTCTATGCTGTCAGGGCAGAGCCCAACGCAGGGCTCGATCTTACAAACCGTGAGATCATGACCTGAGCCGAAGTCAAGAATCTGGACACTTAACTGACTGAGCCACCCAGGTGCCCCTAATGTGCTTTTACAATCACTAGTTACCCCCCATCAGTTCTCAAAAATGTTTTAATGGATCTCTTAGCATTAGAATAGAAGAACATCCAATGGTACTGCTTAAGTAGGAAGAATGAGCACTACGTCACACAAGAAGTGTTCTAGAAACATTTATTTTAGTCACATACTTATTTTGTCCTGGGGTCATGATATAAATCTATGTCTTACTGTGGGTCAAAACATTCCGAAACCACTGATGTGGTTTACCTTTGTTTCCAAGACAGGTGAGGTAAACTCCCCCAAGTTAATGCCGAGGAAGCAGTTGTGCACTGAGACATTGAGTCCTGGCTTTTAAACATTCTTTCCCTTATGCAATCTTGCCTCTTTCATCAATAAAACACTCCACACAAGCATCCAGTAGGATGAATTTACAAATAACCACATTTGAGAAATTAAGGGAGCCACTGACACAAATTCTGCTTTTAACTGGGCTGTTCAGACCAGATGCCCTTTAAATGGGCCCTTGTGATCCCATAAACTTTTAATTACAAAATCATGGACCTGCAGAAACAGGGTGTTACAAGTGAGAACTGTTCTTTCCAAGGGTTACGCAGGGAAAACCTTATCCAAGTTTGCCAAAAGCACACACGACACTTCCAAGGCCATTTACCAAGAAGATACACACACACACACACACACACACACACACACACACACACACACACACACACTGTCCCAAGGGCATTATAGACCAAGGTCCCTGCCAGGGCCTACTGTTTGGGCCCTCACAGAGGTGGTGAATCCCAGGCTTCAATTCCTGAGAAGGTCCAATTCTCACTGAGAATGGCAAGCAGGTCCCCATCTAATGTCTCCAGAGAGCTGGGGAGTTCACTAAGACCTCACACACAGCCTGCTCTCATGGAAGGACAATCAGATGTAGAGAAGTCTGCTTATAAAAACGCATTAAAGTGGAGTTTTAGGGGTGCCTGGGTGGCTCAGTCGGCTAAGCATCCAACTTCAGCTCAGGTCATGATCTCACAGTTCATGGCTTCGAGCCCTGTGTTGGGCTCTGTGCTGACAGCTTGAAGCCTGGAGTCTGTTTCAGATCCTGTGTCTCCCTCTCTACCTGTCCCTCCCCTGCTGGCACTCTTTTTCTGTCAAAAATAAATAAACGTTAAAAAATTCAAAAAAAATTTTAAGTGGCATTTTATTTTAATGCAAAGAAGTGTAACAAAAAACATAGGAAATGGACCATACCCTACTGTCTGAATAATACCTGTTGACCTTTAAAAAGAATAAAAGCAAGAAAAGCACATGGTTAGAAAATCCAAACAGGGCAAAAAATGTACAAGATGAGCAGTGAGGGTCACCCAGGATCTCCAGTCCCTTTCCATGGAAAATAAGTGTTTCTCACCTTCTGGAAGACTTTTTAATGAGTGTACCAGCATTTGCCAGTATATACTTACCACCAAAAAAGTCAGACCCAAAGGATCACGGTACACACAATGGCCTGTGTCTTTTCACTTAATTTCTATGAGCATATGCAGACCTAATTTTTTTCTTGGTGAGGAACTGCTCTACAAGTACATGTGCATCTGGTGTGTTCATGGATGAGGTGAGTTCAGGGTCTTCCTAATGTGCCATCTTGGTCCCAAACTCTTCCAAATAGCTACCTCTTTTAAGAACAGCTATGTAGTGAGAATTCTCCTCTTTGGAAACATGTGAATCCGAAGCAAACTCAATATGCAATATTTTTTGTGCCTACTCTACAATCCTTTTGTTGTTTAAAAATTACACCCACGGGAACAAAAACATTACAACCATCCACACTAGTCTTTCACTGAAGAGCTGTCCTGTGTCAGGCCCTGCGTTGAGTTCTTTACTCCCCATGACAACCTTGCAAGGGACCTAGTATCCTGTCTTACAGAAGAAGAGCCTCAGAAAGATAAACACTTGAGCAAGGTGTAACAGAGCCAGGAGGTAACAGAGCCAAGACTTGAAGCCGGATCTATCTGATTCAGTGACCTCTTACTAGAAGGGACTTTCTTGACATAGGGCAAAGGTGTTGGCCTCACCACCAGAGAAGAGGAAGCCACATAAAAATCTGTACAAAGAAAGGCCATCAAATACTCCCTGGGGTCTCACCCAGCACTTGGCGTTGGGACGGAGGGCCGAATGGGTTCAACCAAGTTAGCATGGGGAAGAGTTGGGGGCCACCTCTCACCCTTGTTCTGCTGTCCCCTGAACAGGGGTCTTGAGCGGAGCAGTACAGGAGTGGCTCAGGCCTCTCCAGGAGGATGAAGACTGTCCAGTCTAAAGCCAGCTGACCTCACCATTCGTTCCCGACCGCACCAAGTCCAGCCAGCCTTTCCCTGACAGACAAAAGGACTGCTAGTAAACAGAGGCAACAATAGGCAGGATTTCTCCCTGGAAACCTCACTTTTCACTAAAACGCCTATCTTGAATAACAGTGGGTATGTTTGCAGGTCCAGGAACATGCAACACAAAAATATTTTTAGAAGTATTTAAAAAGTGAGTAAAAAAAAAAAAAGTCAACTTCAGTGAGTACAGTGGTTACCTCCTGTTCATTTTTTTCTATGACGGGAAAAGAAGAGGGGGCTTTATTTTGCCTCAGCAGGGATGAATTTGCAGCACAGCCTCCAGGAGACCTTTTCCGGCCCAGCCGGCATTCCTTTGGGGTGACAGAGTGGCCGGCCGCGGTTTCCCCATCCTCCCGGAGCCCCGCAAGCGTGGTGACTAAGCCCACAGGCATCTGGCCCGTGCCCGACCCACCCAGAGGACAACAAGGACAGGCAGCCAGAGGAAGCCCCGTGGCTGCCCAGGGCCCCTTCCTCGGAAAGAAAACCCTAGCTCTGCCTTCAAGCTCCAGGTGCAGCACGGGAGGGCGGCTTCTGCTGCAGAAGAAAAAGAGGCCACCTGAGCGCAGGTGAGAGCCCAGTGGCCGCCAGTGGCCCTGCAGCGCGCTAAGGGATCAGAAAGCCAAGGTCCAGGGTACACCTTTTATCTCTTCGAGAAAAACTCCAGGTAAATGCTGGGTGTTTGCCTGAGGGAGGCAGAATTAAACTCCGGGCAGGTAACCACAAGTTCAGTTGGCCCAATAAATAAAACAAGAAAAAAAGAAACGTAAGGCTGCATGGCCAACTGATTTTTCAGGAGCCTAATTCATGGTAAAATCAGCAGCTGGAGATCTGATTTCGATAAATCATTTCCTGACACCTTCTATTTTACTCCCTGTTATGTTTATACACACACATACACACAGAATAAAAAGCTTCCTGTAAACCACATCCCTTTCTTTCTTTACCACAACCTGCCATTCATCAGGGCTAAAGCACCCCCCCCCCACCACCACCTCCATTTAAAGATATTTTTACAAGATTAAAGAAGGGTTTTACAGAGGAAAAAAAAATCTCCCCGTTAAAAATCAGTTTTTAAAAAAAGGTGCTTGATCACTGATCAGCATCAAAGTTTTGCTGCCAATGGGAACAGGATCCATCAATGTAAAAATGCCTAAAGGAGAGGGGGTCTTAGTGATGGGGACAGAAGCGAGGCATTAACATTCAGAAACAAGCAGTTTCATAATTAAGCATCTCAATTTGACTATAATTATGTCACTCCTTCACTGTCATAGTTCCTTTATCTGAAGAGTCGTAAATTTTCTGATCAGGTAAAGAAGAGGGGGCAGTCAGGGGAGAGTGATGCGGGGCCAGGCTGACTTAAGCCTCACTGGGGAGACAGAGCAGGCTGCCAAGAACTCATCAAACGTGGAAACATGGAGCCTGGCCATCTCCAGGGCAAGGCAGGCCATCCAGTGGCTGCTGGGTGTGCTGTGCACTGGACGGTTCAGGGGGCTCCCTGGGAACTGGCATGGGGCAATGGGGACAGTAAGGAAGGGATAGCTATGGACTCAAAGAAAAGCAGGTCTGGATTCAGCTTGGCTGCTTAGCTCTGCACAGCACCTTACAGGTGTTATGTCAAGTCTCTGGTGCCTCAGTTTCTCTCTTCCCCAAAATAGAACAGCAGCATCCACCCTCTAGAGGGGCAGATTCCATGAGAATGGCCTGGCACATACTGATTGCTCAGCCAAGGCAGGTCATGATCGTAAACACAGTCCTTTCTAAGCGATTAATGGCCACAGGGATCCAGAGGGCAACTGGGGTCCATTCACCAATGTACGGATCACGTGCAGAACCCACCTCGTCCCTGATTCCTCTCCACCCCAGAGGCCACACCCCAGTGTCCAAAAGGGACCTGGCATGTGTGGGATAGATCCACAGGCATCTCAGAGGTCTAGCTCATTGCGGGACACGCTGAAGCACTGTGAGGGGACATGGGTTCTAATCTGCAAAACATCGAAAGGCAGGGGAATCTTCTACAAGGTTCTGGAGAGCTTTAACACAGATTAGCAAAAATGTACTTTTGTCAACATGGTTAGATGCCTGGGATTTCTGTTCAGAGAAAAGTGAGTCACATAAAGACACTGGACAAGAAGACCAACATTCTGACCCAGTAAGATGCTGTAGCTCCGTTTCTACCATCAGATGAATAGCTCTGTCTTGGTGCCGTTCACAGTGTGCCAGTGTCACTTACTGACTCACCCGTCCCTCTCACTGGACCCAGAGCCCTCGATGGTGGAAAAAGGAACCAGAAAAAAAGGGAGTGATGGCAGGGAAAGGAGAGAGTATGCCTAGGTGGAGACTGTCTTTGGGCAGCGTCCCAGGTTCTAATCCGGCTTGACCCTCAGAGTCGTGGGCGTGGCCTTGGCTAAATCTTCCCATCCTTTTCCAAGTTAGTTTCCCTCTAACCCGCTCGGACTTTTCCGGAGGGTTAAGCAGAGCGTGTGAAATTATTTCCTAGAAATATTTCCTTTATGGAATGCAAATTCTAATTGAACTTTTATATATTCCAGAGCCTAAGCCTTTTCTTGTGTGCTAATGGCAGCACATCCTTGAATAACCAAATCTGGAGATAGCGTGCAGGTCTGAAGGACTCTGCTGTGAGTGACAAGGAGTAAGACCAGGTAACTCAGCCTCCTGCAGCCCTTACTTCTCCACTGCAGAAAAAATTCTCTTCTTGTTTGCTAAACCTGAGCATGTTCCACGAGGCCAAAGTACTTCAGAGTCATCACGTCCCGTCTGCTCTCCCCCAGGCTCCCTCTGAGCCAGAAGACACCTCCCTCCCCCAGTCAAGTATACGTTTAGATACACAGGACAACGGCAAGGCTGTGTCTATCACAAAGGTCTCGCTTAACTGGAATACAAACATGAAGAATATTAATTGGAACATGCAGGCCCATGTGACATTCACCATGACAGTCGTAATTTTAGTAAAAATGGCAGGTTCATGAAAGCACCTGCTTGAGGTCCTGGAAGAAGGGATTCCTGAATTAAGTCAGGGAACCATCTAAATGATCTCTATGCTTCCTTTCCACCCTGAGATCCACAGATGCACATTTCCTCCAACTGGCTTCTTCATCCCCCATTAGTAGTAGTCCCTGGGAGCCAGGCCTGGGGCACAATCGCCTCCCCCCCCCCCCCCACTTACCCACCTGGAGAGACAACCTCTCTCCTCCAGGAAACTCATTTCTGGGGCCCACACCTAAAATGTCCTCAACATGGAAATCCAAAAAGTTAAGTCTCCTTAATCAAGCTTGTTCATATGCTAATGGCATAATTAGCTTGGGGGGGGGCGGTGGGGAGATGATACGCAACACAAAAAGTTAATGGTTACCTGTTGTGGTTTGCCTTAGTTGATTCGTTCAAACATTAACTCATTTGCTATAACCTCAAATAACACAATAAAATCCTAGAAGAAATGGAAGTTTGTTTCTTTCCATTTTCTTGACATATTAAATCACTGATACAATTAACTGCGGACTGGCCTAAACTGCTCCAAAGCTTTTTCAACCTGCTAATTAAATTTGCCCTCACTGCCCTGATAAAAATTCTAGGAAACCTTGGGTTTCTGGCATACTACACAGTAGGAGAGAATCAAATCTACCGACCGCCAATCTCCTGATCCACTTAATAAACAAAAAATGTTAACAACATACATTTTTTTAAAAGATCTACACGGCTTCATAACGTAGACATTCCAAGTCTTCCCACAACGTTCAGTGAAGGCTCCTGACAAGAGATTAATGAGCTGTTAACCACTATCTTCCAGGCCTACCGATTTTGGCTTCTCCCTCTACTACAGAGGCAGTGCAAAAAGCAGTAAGTATCACGCGCCATGCTAAATGGAGCTGCCATACTCAAACATCTTCACCTTTGCTGTCTGTGATCCAAGCTGCTCTATTAGCAGGGAGAAGAATCTTGGCTAGCTTCAAAGCTCCCTCATCTTTCCATTACTTCAAATGGCAGCCCTTCCCCACTCTCTTCTTTGCATTAAGTAGCAGGAGCTGAAAGATGCAATCAATTTAACAGTTCATTCTGCCCATTTACATTACTTATTTGTTTTAGCAGTTCCTCTTTGCCACAAATGCCTCCTTTGCCCATTCATGTCTGCATACTTAACATAGATTTAATATTTCTCTGGGCCAAAGATCATACGCTGAGTTTTTCTTTGACTGGAAGACAGAAGAGATGAGGAGAGGGGGAGGATGTCTGGAATCCCTTCATTCTTGTAGACCACTCCAGGGAGCAATTCTCCATACATTATCAAAAGCTTAGATCAGCACCCACACGTTTCAGACCCAAAGTGCAGGGGGAAGAACAGGAGAAGCGACTAAAACGCACTGAGCCCATCTGTTTCAGGCACTGTTAGACACTTCCCCGACCTTGTATCATAAAACTTGCTTGGTGGCCCCGTGGTGGAGCAGGGAGTCGAACCCAGACATGGACCCCCAAGTCCACATTTCATACAAATCATGCCATGATTAATCAACCAAAAGTCCACCATACAGAAACCAACTCAAGTCCTTTGAGGGCAAGAATCACACACATCTTCTACTTCTTCTTACCTCCTACAGCACTTGGTGGACATGTTCCAGATTTGACTCAGAATCCTCACACCCAGACAGGCAGGAACCTGGCAGTGCTGACTCTCAGCTCCTATCCTGACTGCACACTTACAGACCCCTGCAAAGGCAACTTCTTTGTTCCCCCAAACCTGAACAAAAGCCCTTGGAGAGAGAGTCCTTCTTTTTGATATCAGATATAAAGTGAAAACGACTAGCTTCCCACCACCACCCCTGCCTCATCCATCCATCAGACACCAAAGGGATAGAGCTTCTGGATAGAGCTCACTCAAAAAGTCTTCTCCCACATGGAACCCAAGCTGTGGGCAGTAGATACAAATGGTATCTAAGACAAACAGACTGAGGGCAGGTGGGGGGCACAGGAGGGGGAGCTGGTTCGGACCTCAACCACCATTCAGATTTCTGCTTTTATGAAATAATGTACTCCGAATTCCAAACGCCTTGCTAAGTTCTGGAGCACAACCCATTCACAAGTTGAGGGCCGTATATACAATGCCAGGCAAATAGTACTGAGCAAGTGTAGACATTCTTAATGAAAGGCCTCAATTTCACTTAAGGCAAATATTCTTCCCATGCAAAGCCCCAAATATGGAACTCTCCCCCTCCTCTGCTCTTAGCACTCTTTGCCTCTCCTCTTCTTTTGGCCAAAATTCTGGAGCGCCTCATTACACAGCATAAATGCTCTATCTCTATCCTTTGGAATGTCATGTGTTTTATCTTATCGCATAACAAAATCACAAGTTTCGTTCACATTGCATGGAACTTGCCCTAAATAGATCAACAGAAACAATGGAGACGACTTTGGCCAAGTAACAAATGTGAAAACCTGCAGAGACACATCGAGACCTAACTTGGATGGCACTTCTCATTCAAGCCTCTTCACCCTTCTTCCTTACCACAGGAATGATACGTATATAATATATTCTCTTTCACTTCATGAGAATGGTAAGGAGGAGCAGGAGACCCAAAATAATTCACAACTCAGCAGAGGTTAAGGACTTACCCAAACCATGTTTAAGTGTACATGCAGGTACACTCTCAAACTTTCACTCATGCAATTGCTCTTAGACTTGGTTGATAATGAGTTGGTTTACTCATTCCAGCTAGGACTGCTTTGGTCATTTAAAAATATTTTATCAATTCCTTTTTAAAGTTCCTAGACTAGAGTGAGGCAGTATTAGTGCCTAAGATTAGTGCATTCACACCTGCCCTTCCCTGAGTGGAGACTCCCTAGTCTCTATATCCCAGACACCTCCCTTCCCGCACAACCCAGCCTCCCCATCTTCACGGGAACCAAACTACTCACATGCTACCCAGGGTCAAGCCCATGTGGGAGATGGACTTGTATGAAATATCTTTTCCATGGGCCTCCCTCTGGCAATGAAGGTAGAGAACCAAAATTTATAAACAGGGCTCAAGTCTGGACTCACAAGGGGCTTATCATCTATTTGCAGAAAGACACAAATGGTGAGTAAGCAAGGTCTTCTGAAATGACTGTCAGCAGAGGGAAATGATCACTGACCAGAGAACACAGCAATGGCTCCATGCCTACTCCATGCCAGTACACAAATGACTCACAGGTGCATGAGCCCTCCGTAAGGGAGATGTGGGGAGGTCTCACGGAAGAGCAGACTTGAGCCAAACCCTGAAGCAGACAATGGTTAGGGAGAAGCCATGAAGAGCATGGCAACGTCTGCCCCAGCTGAAACTCGCCATGATACACACCAAAGCCAGATTGCCTAGAACCAAAAATGCACACAAATGTAAAACACACCCAACTCTCAAACTACTGAGAAAGTATTTTAGTTTCACTTTGATCAAGCCAAAAGTGCTTCTGAGTCCAAAGCAACTCAGCAGTATCATGGTAGACATCAGTCACTTGCCATGATAGCAGGAAACTCTTGCTGGGCTATCAGTTTGCTCAGATTCTGGATGAGGGAAAGCCTACTTTAGTTGAAAAGAATGATTTAGATGAATTTAAATTCATTCAACATAATCGTGTTACATCGGTGTTTCTCAAAGTACTTATGAATAATTCACTTTGGTAACAGCAAAAGCCAGACCAGAATAAGTCACTTCAAAGATACAAGACTTAACATAAATCCTACTGATTTTCCTAGTCTCAACGCCTTCTCTAACCACTTTTATTTCTTTCTACCCTATCACCGAGATGCTTCGCCAGCCTCCTATCTTACTTACATCTGCTACCAGCTCATCAGAGCCTGTGAATCACAGCCACCTCCTGGGACCCCACAGCCCACCTACCACTCTCCAATCCTGTCCCTAAGGGTAAAGCCCATCCAAAGAGCAGGTCAAATGCTTTATGCCTTTGCAAGTCTAGAATGTCTGTTTCCATTTCTCTAGCAGTACTGACTGAAAACCAGGGCCGATGGGTCCATCTTAGGTTCCCAACACCCTACTTTGCAATAATGAATCTCAGAGCTGGAAGGAAATTCAGGCTCACTTGGTTCAAAAAGATGAGGAGACCAAGGAGCAGGGAGACTGAGTGCCTGGCTAAGGTGTGGTGGAGGAGGTCCGATCAGCGCTTTCCACAATACATGATGTGTACAAAATTTTCATGCAAGCTCCACTGCACTGATCAGCTGCACTGCCCCCTTCTCCTTCCTGCCATTTGATGAGCCAGTCACCCACCTCTCCAGGCTGCCTTCAGAGAGGAGAAGGCACCGACCAGAGGTTTGCATTTATTTTGCTACAGTGGAGGCACTGAAGACTGGAGTTACAGGAGGGTGAGGAGCTGCTGTAAGCAGAGTCCACGCTTCACGCTCTTTTTGAAAATGCATGACGTACACCAGGCTTGTTTACACACACAGAATCTGAATGAGCTCATACTAAACGATTCACAAAAACCACTCACCTTTTATTGATTAGCTGAAGTGGGGTCTGAACACCATCCCAATTACCATTTCCCTCTAATGACCACTTAAAGCCTTCTCCATCGGCTCTTCATCCACACTCTGAGGCTTTCCATGAATGCTGTGCCCGGCAAGACAGAGGTGCAGTTACCCAAACGAACAGTATAGACCTTCCCGCAAGACCAAAGCAAGTTGAGGGTCTGAAGCCCCCAACCCTGCAGTGTGACTGCATTTCCGGGGATCTTCCTGGGCATAGTAATTGGGCAGAAGGAAGCGAGGCCCTGACAGTTATCCCTATGGGCCCATCAGTAAATCTAAAATCAAATTCGTCCCGCAAAACAACTTTCTCTTGAAATGGTGGTCTGTTAGGTCGGCTTCTCCTGTTTCACCAATTATCCATCATATAAAATTTGCTTTAATTAAGCACCCCTAGATGTTCACCCTCCTAATCGCCATCTCTGGCATCCGGTGACTTTTCCACGGAAAGTTTTCCCCCCCCCAACAAACAAATATTTGTTGAGATGAAGAAGCATTCTTCTGAGAAAAATGACGCGTTCTCAGAATTCCATTCGTAAACGACGACGATGTCAAGATCCTTCAAGCCCTGACTGCCTATGAGCCTAAAAAAGATGGCCAGGGATGAGGTGGCAGGTGGCGAAGAAGAAGCAGGAAACCCAATGATCTCAGAAGATGACACCATGCCACCTGGACCATGCTGTCTCACTGGTGTCCCCTAGACCGTGCATGAAATTATAAAGAGCAGGTAAAGAATATGCCCTTCTGCATCCAGGCTTCCCTGTCTTTCCTCGTGGGTGGGAGACAGGACAAGGTACATTTTCCACAACCTTGCTTAAAATCTGTTCCAAAGCTTCTTTGACACAGTTATTCAAAACCCTTTAAAGGAAGTACCTATGGATTACAAAATAATCCAATCATTTCAAGTTCACTGAAGAAGACAACAAAAACTTTACCCCTACATCCTACCTGAGGAAAGACTAGGAACCTATCAATATCATCTACTTGGCAAAGCATAAAGGGACCATTCAGAGGTCAAGAAATCAGAACGGAAATGTCCTAGTAGGTTACAACTCCGGGAACAAGGCTAGTCCCTTCTGACCTAGGGATCTAGCTAGTTTCCATTTGTTTGCATATGACTACTAGTACCTTCTGTGGGAGTCGGGGGTGGGGAGGGGGACTCCTAACTCCAACACCATGGCTCCCCAGGAATGTTTCTAATAATACCAACCTTCATCTTGCCTTTTTTCTTGTATCGTAGGCTATTTGCTTCCCCATCTTTCTTTATTATTTTCCCACCTCTTTTTACTACTATGTCCAACTCCCTGGTCTCGGGCAGCTGCTAAAAACCATCCAAGCACTTTGCATCTATCCGGAAATCCAGAATGGCAGCCCTGGTTCATAGATCCGCTGCCAAGGGCAGATGTACGCATTATCGCAGCTGGGCCGTCCTCCCCAGGGGCCCCTGGGCACAGTGGGCTCGGGCCCAGGGCCTGCATGGGCTACGGCAGCTACAACCTCGTAAACTCCATCCGAGTCCCTTCATCAGAACTTCCAAACACAAATTAGAGGCAGCTACATGCTGGGTCAGTCCGCACAGTCTTTTGTACACAAGGCTACGAGTGAGGATCAGGCAACACCGAGTCTCCAAACACGTTGCCTCTGTTCCCATCCCACGTGGATTCCGTGAAAAATGGCATGAAGAAACGAGAGACGACCGGGCGGTTGTTTGTGACCAAGGCCAAGACACAAAAAGCGACTTCTGTCCAATAATGAGATGAAACAGAAGCCGGGCTTCCGGGAGAAGGCCTGACATTCCTGCACAGCATTTTCCCACCCACCTGATCCCCTCGATCGGAAGGAAGATCTAAAGGAGGACAGAGAGAGCCACTGTTTGTTTCCTGCACTGGGGGCGAGAGGAGGGAAAGGAAACAAAACAAAACAGCCAAAACAGGAGAAGAGGCCGGGTGGGAGCACAGAGTGGTATGCATGAGCAAGTACACACACACACACACACACACACACACACACACACACATGCACATACTGCGAGCCTTACCCAAAGAAGAGAAATAAACAGACATGCTTCAGCCTGGAGCAGACGGTTGGCTACCTTTACTATGTGAGACCGGCAGTTGTCACAAATAAAAATGTACATCCTTGTTATCTTCCCCCAAATCGTGCCCACTCTATAACCACTTTACTGCTCTCTGCAAAAAACGCATTAAAAAAAAAAAAGATAACATTTAATGTTAGTATCAAACAAGAATCTTGTTGATATTTCTTAAATTCTTCCCCACACCACGCTTGCAAGCAGAATGAATTCATAGGGTTTGATAACCAAATAAATAGAGTTTACATGTAACTACAGAGGCCCCACTGGCATCCTAATACAGTCATATGTACCTCACTGAATGTTCTTTAAAGATACGGCTTATCTGGACAGACACAAGAATTTGAACAATTCGGATTAAATTAGCAAGATCCACTCCTACACTATGCCATGCTATTTATGATAATTGAATTTTTGCAATTTAGAAAAAGCCATAGAGAAAGACCATTTAAGATATGGCAGTAAACATACACATTCAATCCAGTTTAATGCTCACAATTCTAGATGGTCTCAGAATGCAGCTCTTAGACAGTTTAATTTTAGAAAGACTAGCAATTGGCTATCATTTCCCAAAAACCTACTATGTGCTCGGCAGTCTGTCTGGTGCTTTGTAAGTTCTGTCCCTGCCCCGTCCTATTTCACAAATGGAAGATGGGGAAGGCAGCCTCATTCCAGGACCTGGAAACACACGGGGCTAATGAGCGGAACCCTCTCAATTCATCGACTCTTCTTAAACCTTTGCCGCATGATGCCACCTGTCCATACTGGAATGTAATATGTGTGTGTGTGCGTGTGTGTGTATGTATCTCCCATTTTGTACAAAATTACATATTCTTGCAAATATCAACGTTAACATGCCATGATGGTCCACTGGGGAAAATCACACCTTTCAGGTGCAGAGCCACTGGACATGCTTGGAGACCAGTTGAACAGAGGATGCCAGGCGTGTGATGGCAGGTGCTGTCTCCACGGAATCCACAATGACAACTGTCAAGGGTGGATACCCCCGGAATGTCAGGAGTGAGGCCCCAGCCAGCCCCATGACACTCAAAGGACTGTAGAACAGCGTCTAAGCTGACACGCAGGAGCACAGTCTTACCTGGATGGCCACTCTTCCTGTCTATGACCCGCCCTTTTCCACTGACCCCAGGAGCCTGCAGCACTCCCTGACCTGAGATGACAATCGTCTCCACCAAGCCCCGAGAACTGCTCAGCTCTCATTCCTGCTCCTGCAGAGCAGTTCACACAGTGACAGGGAAGACTTCTCCAAAGACTGAGAAGATAGGCTGGATACAGAAGAGAACCCAGAATACTCTAGATTTCGGATTTTGACCGGAGGTTCCTTCTTCCACACAAAAGATTACAACATGTCTTAAATCTAGATTCTCAAGTTATGCACAGTGATAAACAGACGCCCGCTCTGTTTAATATCCTGTGTGTCACAGACAGAAAGATCGCATCTCCTGCTACCAGAGTTCCAGGAACACTGTGGCTGTCTCTCGTTTGCTCCCAGTCAGGGGCGCAGTCCATCCCACAATGGTGCTCAGAGACCCCGATTCAGATAGCCTGAGTCCCGGAGTCACATCGCACGCTAGAAGGAGGTATGGTTCCAATTCATGGCTTCCAGCTTCACCACGGGCCAAACCTAACTTTTGAACCACCTTATGCATTCAAGTTGAGCGATGCAGTCTAGGACAAGGTTAGCCCCGGGCCCACATGATCCACGTCATTCCCACTCAAATCAAGAATGTCACACTGGCATACACACAAGAAAAGCAAGATAGAAATGTTAATGTAACAAAAGAGGCATTTTAGGACTAGAAGGAAAAGAGGACAACCTTTTTTTTTTTTTTTTTAACTTTTTTAAAGCTTATTTATTTATTTTGAGAGAGAGAGAGAATGTGAGCAGGGGGAGGGCAGAGAAAGGGAGAATTCCAAGTAGGCTCTGTGCTGTCAGGGCAGAGCCTGATGAAGAGCTCAGCCCCACAAACTGTGAGCAAGACCTGAGCCAAAATCAAGAGTCAGACGCTTAACTGACTGAGCCACCCAGGTGTCCCAGAAATCGGGACAATCTTACAAGTAGGCTCAACTGGTGAGTTCTGAAGGGATTTCAGATATTTCCAAACACCTAGAATTGCAAAAATCACCCTAGGAGAGTTATTCTGAAAGCGTTTTTACTCTCTGAGATCCTTATTAAAACACAAACTCCTGAAGGGAACCCAGGAAAGTGACACCTTAATTAGGGGAAAATCAGCCAAGAACAAAGCCTTTCAAGGAGCCAGGCAGGAGAACTAAGAGATGGGGGTGGGCTCAGAGGTGTCCCAGAGAGCCATGGACACAAACTGCTTCACCGTCTTGGTAACAAGGGTCGACAGTCAGGGAGAACAGAATGTGATCTCCATGCTTGACTATAAAAGGCATAGAAATGAGGCCCAGGGGCATGTGACCCCCTTCTAAATAAAGATCACCCCCACACTGGGAGCAGCTGACCAGAGCAGGGGCCTTCCGGGGGAAGAGAGACAAGCTCCTACCATCAACACCATGCCAGACCCGCTCCACTGGCTGCCTTCTCATCCAGGATCCACAGACCTGCCCCGGCTCCAGCTGGAAAATGCAGGCCCCTCTTCTCATCCACCTTGGGCAGTCTGGAGGGCCCAGGCATGCTAGAACCTGGCGGCCGACCACACAGTGTTTCGCAGAAATACCCCTCACGGAAGCTTAAAACTTGGAGGAGGAGGAGGAGGAGGAGGAGGAGGAGGAGGGAGAGGAGGGAGAGGAGGGGAGGACGAGGAGAAGGGGGAGGAGGGGAGAATTAAGATGAAGTAGGCACATTGCAGGGCAGAGAAACCGTGTCCCTCACCTCACCCCACTCCAGCAGGTGATTTACAAACACTTAAGCAAGCCCCCCACTTTCACCCAGCAGGCCAGATGTACCAATCTCTAAGAAAATGAGGAAGGGGAACAATTTCACTCCACACACCAATACCGCCCTGTGAGAAGTATCTGATAAACAGGAACATGAGAACCTGTTTTTTTTTGGGGGGGGGGGATGTAGAATTGTCTTTTTTTATACTACCTGCCTTCATTTTGAGTCCCTGATCTCATCAGCGAGATGGCTGTAAAATGTTTTCCTTTTGTCAATAAAGGGAGCCGTTTACTGCCTTCTCGCACAAAGGCTCCAATCTGCTATTTTCCTGCTTTCTCATTTGGAAGGCAGTGGAGAAACGCAACAGACCCCGGGACCACTGTTTCCAGTCAGCACCCTTCTAATTGAAAGAAGGCTGTGCCACCAGCAAAGCTGGCCAGGCTCGCCACCTTCACGAATTTCCTGGCAAAGACCAGGCCTTCTCGCAGGCAATACAGGGATGTGAGTAGACCACAAGCTGTTCATCCTGATGGGTTAAAAAGGACTTGGAGACATTGAGTTTAGTAGTAAGTTTTAGATTTTTGTTTTGTTTTTTGGGTTTGTTTTTTTTTTGTTTTGTTTTGTTTTGTTTTTGGTTGGAGGACCATCCATATCTGAAAACAAGTACCAGAGGGGCGCTTGGGTGGCTCGGTTGGTTAAGCGCCAGACTCTTAATATTGGCTCAGGTCGTGATCTCACAGTTCATGAGTTCAAGCCCTGCATCGGGCACCATGCTGCTGGTGTGGAGCCTGCTTGGGATTCTCTCTCTCTTTGCCCTTTCCCTGCTCGCTCTCTACCTCTCTCTCTCTCTCAAAATAAATAAATAAACATTTAAAAAAACTGAAATCAAGTACCAGAAAGCCCCAGTGGCAAGCAAACGCCAGATGCCACTGAGGCAATTCAATTGGGCATGAAAAGAACCACAGGTGCTTCGAGAGTATCCACCCTCACCCGCCCCCGCCCTAGACACGGTTGGCTTTCAGCAAATAACTGTACAAAGTAAGGGATGGTGCCAAGTGCCACAGGCCAAGTTCAACTTTTAGGATGGTTTCTGTACTTCTCCATCACCTTTGGCCTTGAATCCTTCTGACAAGGGCAGGACAGAGAAGAGCTCCTACTATCCACGGCTGATCCTCCCTGCCAGTGACGAGCCGGACACAGGGTTGGTGATGGAGCTCCTGGGTAGCAAGGACCGTGAAAGCGACATAGGAGACATCCACATTTCATAATCCTCGAGTCTTTTGGCTTGCTGAGGACTGTTATTACACACTGCTCTCTGCAGAGGGGCGGGGGGTGGGGGAAACAGATCTTCCTGACAATAAATCTTTCACAAAGCAGGTGCGTGCTCACCCCTGGGGTGACACCCGTGCTCTCCGAGATGCTGAGGACGCGCCCAGAATTGACTCAGCAGTGCAGAAAGTGCCATTGCCAGGTTTCTCTGCTACGGGAAAGGCCCACCAGAGTCTGCAAAGTCCCAGAGTCCTACGCCAAGGGGCAAGAAGTCTGCCAGTGAGGGCGGCCACCTGGCCAGCACATGCAAGCACCATCACGGGCCAGGGACACGGCAGGCAGAAGGCAGGCAGGCAGCTTGTCAGGGGCATGCATGGCCCAATTTCATGAGATTCCACAGGCTCCCACTACAGGATTTCAGGTAGGGGAGCCTGTCGGTCAGAGCATGTGTTAGGGAGTTCACTGGGCCGAGGCAGGGGTACAGGGAGGCTGGAGTGAGGCCAGGTCGCTGAAAAGGGCAGAGGGGACAGCGGAGGGTGGTAGATCTGAGAAACCCTGGGATGGAAAGGGCTTGTCGTGCAATTGGAGGAGGAAGCATCCAAACACCCAAGTTCCCGACATGGGAGCGTGGAGCACCAGAACGCTGTCCATGAAGAGACAGAATACAAGAAAAAGACTCAGTAGAAGGGAGGAGACAGAGAAGACTAGAAGACACTGAAATGCCCGTGGTTGTCTAGACAGGAATGGATATGTGGGTCTAAGAGCTTACAAAGAGGTCTAAGCTGAAGATGATATTTACAGACCAGCTGTAGACAAAAGGATGGTGAAGCAGCAGGTGGGGCATTCTGGGGAACAAGGGCAGTGAAAAGAGGCCTAGGATGGAAGTCTGGAGACCGCCAGGTACTAAAGACTAAACCAAGGAAAAGGAGCCGGAAAAGGAATGGTTGTAGACATAGGAAGAGAAGCAGTATCTTCCTAGGAGGCCGGGGGTTGGGGGGTTGGGGGGATTGGGGGGGTGGGGGTGGTTGGGGGGGAGGGGTGGTCACCAGGGCTGAAGGTCAGGGCCACAAGTTACATTTTTACAGAAGGGAGAACACCGTACATGACTTTTTAAGGGTCAGTCACTCTTTAGCAGTAACTCAAGCCTGCATAAAACCACTTCTGCAAATCATAGGACAACAGAGAAATCCTAACGTGGGTGGAGAACCCACGAAGTAGTCATTTCCTTGATGGGGCTGTCTACGAAGCTGCCTGCCACCCACCGCCCAGTTAGGATACCTAAGAAGGAGCCTAAGGAAAAGCACCAAGTAAAAAGTGCGTATGAGCACTCCGTGATTGAGGGCTTCTCCGCGGTGTCACAAATTTCACACGCATCCCTGATTTGACGTAGCTCTCCAGACGCTCTCCCTGCTTCTGTGGGCAGCCCTGTGGAGAATAACTGAATGGGGTTCTTCCACACTTCACTGTTTTAAATGGGCATCTTAATGCTTACGTTGACTTCAAGGTAGACATTGTGTCCAGGCTCAACACCCTTCACCAGGCTCCTTGAATGACTCATAAGCATCCTCCTGGAGAGGGATATCACAGCACTGCAGTGCTCAGCCAGAGAGATGATGGGGGACAGAGAACGTATGGCCTTAGAAGGAGTGCTCTAAAACAGCACTCTCCAACAGAAAAGGAATGAGAACCACACCTGTCACCTCAAATGCTATAGTAGCCACATGACAAAGTAAAAAGAAACAGGTGTAATTAAGTTAATAACATAGTTTACGGACTCTAGTCTGTCCAAAATATTATCATTTCAACAACAAAATATTAATAAGGAGATACCTTACTTTTTCTCCTGACCCTGCTACATCTTTGAAATCCAACGTATTTTACGCTTTGAGTGAGTCTCAGTTCAGACCAGGCCACAGTTCAAGCCTGAATGAAGCCACATGTGGCTAGTGGCTACCACATCAGACAGCACAGGTCTGAAGGGAATCTATGTAAAGAGAGAGCTCTGATTCAATTAGAAAAACCTCTTAAGAAGCCTGCCCATGCATGCTGGAGTTTTCCTGAAACTCCCAGATGAAGAGAAGACAATTTCCTTGAATGCCGGTAGTAATTTTTCAATAAATACTCCCTTGTAAAATCTCAGAAAAACGTCAGCAGGACTGAGAACTGGCGGGGGAGAAGCCTGCAGGGTGCGGCCTTGGAGAAGCAGGTGTCCAGCCAACAGGCCTGTCAACATCAGCCATACCAGCACCAAGGCCCAATTTCTAACCCTCATTCTTTTTTCTGGTGCTTTTCCTTTTGTTGTTGTTGTTGTTTTTTTTTAAATAGTCCAAGTGCCCTATGAGAAAGACAGGATCTATCCCAGATGAAGAAACTGAGGGCCAGGCAATTTAAATTACTTGCTCATTCCCGGTCCCAGCTACCAGACCTGGACCCAGAAACCAAGCCTCGCCTCTGCTCCAGGCTTCTTCAACAACCAGCTGGTCAGAAACAGCCAAAAATCCACAGTGAGGCCAAAGTAAATATCGACTGAATCACTGAACAAGTGCCCACCTAATGACTTTTTAAATAACACCTCCCTTTTGTACAGAGCTTATGAGTTTTCAAAGCAGTTTCGCACACATTTGGTCACCACCGAGGAGTAATATGGGACTGCCCTAAGGAACATTCTAAAGGTGCCCAACCATGGCCCAGAAGGCTCGTCCAAGGTCACCCAGGCCATTTACACCGCATCCAACATCTTCCCACTACACACGATGCCTCCCTTGCTGACGCCTTTTTCTTTTAAAATAAAATTTTAAAATGTCAAGACTACTTAAAAAGGTATTTTTGTTATTTTCTCAAAACCAGTGGGTAACCTAATGATAGGGTACCGTTTTAATCAATCACAAATGTGACTTTAGCACAGGACCTTCTTCCAACCCTAGCCAACAGGGACTCTTCAGAGGCCTGATGGCGTTCTTGGACATCCAAGGTCCTAGCTGAAGCCAGTGGGACCCCTTCCCTCATTAATCAAATGTTCATGTACACACTGATGGAATGATGGCAAAAAAGTGTGAGCTGGGTCAAAGAAACCATCCTTTTCCTGCTTCAACCCTGGAAGGGAAACAGAAACAACAGCTACCTGTGGGGTCTGGCCTTTATTTTGTTTATTTTATACACTTCATGGTTTAGGCGAGCCTACCAATTTGGGATTTCTTGGCTTTTCATGACTAGCTAGAATACATGAGCTCCTTGGGTCTTTAACTGGGCCAACCATTAAATAATAGCTATTTATAGCTACCACGCCGACTTCCAACCAGTGAGAGGAATCTTCCTGGCCAATATACCTAAACATTGCTAAAAGCAACACAGCAAAGGCCCAGAGTCACCTTCTAATACCAAACAACTTGGGTCTCAAGGCATTGATCACAATAATTCAAGAGTCTGGTTATACTCAGGCGTAAAAACGGGCAGACTGCTGATGAACAAGAAGGTTCAGAATACCACCACCTGGACCAGAAGAGCAGTGGGCATATTTCAAAATTCTTCCACTGAGTGATTTCATAAGACCTGTACAACTCTTCAGGGGGCGAAAAAAAAAAAGATAGAAAGAAAGGAAATGGAAGCACCGGGGTGTACAACTGTACTCACTACACAGCCACCTTCAAGTACAGCCTGAATGTGGGATTCCTGAAACCTGGTCCAGGGCTCTCGCACCATGGCCAGGTGCTCCATCATAAACCAGCAACACGTAAGCATCACAACATCACTGGGGACCAAGGAGGGAGTGGAGGTCACCATTTTCACAGGATGTGAATTGCATTAGCTCTTTACTTTTCCTTTATTCAACCATATTCCAAGTATATTCATGCTAAGAAAGTCCCGCCATGCCAAAAGATCTCTTTTCGTGCAAAGGATGAACGAGTTGATCCCTAAGCAGTCCCTGACTGCCAGGGCGTAGGCCCTTCCAAACACAGCGGATCACGTTTCTCATCAGAAATCCAAAGCTGAAGGTCGGTGAGCAAGCTTCTAGCCCAGAAGGGTGGTGGATTATTTCTAGTACACGATTTGAATGGTCTTGATGGCAGCCATGCCACAGTCCCGCATCCCATGAGTTCCCGGATGCAAAAGGAAGCCAACCAAGACCCCCACCGGCACACGGCAGGCGGACGTGTCCTCAGTGCCACGTCACCGCACCCTCCCAGCAGAACCCCCGGCAGAACCCGTGCGTTCCAAGAGGAGGAGGGCAAGGGAGAGAAGGAGGGGAAAGAGAAGCGGTACAGGGAAAGCCACATCAGCGCCATTCTTACTTTTCTGGCAGCGGTTGGTCGTCCAGCAGCGGTAGTTGTATTCATTGTTGATGGTCGTCTTCTCGCACAAGGGCTTCTCCTCCATCGTCCCCGGACACAGGTCCCCGCATTCCTTTGGGGGCTTGTTTCCCACGATGTAGTTATTAGACACCGCATCCAGGATTAGGGACCAGTCCACCGTGGAGAGGTAACAGAGGTCAGCGTTTTTCTCAATCCTGATGGCCCCCCGGGTAATGTTCCTCAGATTGTAAAGCCCAATATCCTTGAGATTGGTCATCTCAAAGATGACCAGGGCGTAGTTGTAGAAGAGTTTCCAGCCGCGGATGACCGTGAGGTTCGGGAAGAGGTCCCCGAGGCTCTCGAGGCCGGCCACGCGGAACAGCAGCAAGTACTCGGTGATGACCGTGAGCTTGGGGAAGCGGTAGCTGCGGTAGTCCTCTGCCTTGGAGATGAGCAGGATGTGGAGGTAGCCCTCGATCACCGTGCAGTTCTCCAGGCGCTTCAGCTGCTGATAGTCGTTACGGATATCGATGCCCGGCCCGCAGACTGGAAGGGAGACAAGAGGGCAAGGGCGGGACACGTCTGAGTCAAAAGGAAATCATTTTCAGAACTACTTCCCAACCCACAATATGGTCAGTTTTCAGGAAACCTATCTTATTATTGTTATTATTAAAGAAATAAGACTCAGTTCTTCGCAGCAGACCAGCTTTAGGTATAGGGCCGCAGGCGGACTATCTGAGTCTCTAGTTGGTCAGCTGTCATTCGTGAAGCGTCTACTCTGGGCCGGACATTGTGCAACATACACGGCGACCATGGGGGATGCCGTCCCCGTCCCACTTATGTGTAAACCACAGTTCTGAGCCCGGGGTCGTACACGAGAAGCACATGCGGGAATCAAGGCTGCAGGCTCCAGAGCTGCCAGGCCGCTCACCCCCCACCCCTTCCGCAGAGCACCAGTGCCCAAAGTCTGAACAAACAGCTCAGCAGTCACATAACAACTTCCTACCACATCGAGCCTCAAGGACACCAAGCAGCAGTTGATACTGGAGAACAGTCACCCTGACCTAGAAAGTAGGGACACAAAGAAGCACATTCCCACAATTCTTGCTACCAACTGATGCGGGCCAGGTGGCCTTGTGTTCTTCCCTAATACTGCGTGAATGTAGATACAAAGGCTAATTTAACAGAAAGGCAAGAATGCACGGTTTCTATGAATAAAAGGGATATGCAATCCCAACTCTAATATTTTATGAATTAAGAATCAAGAAAGCAGGCTTCCCATAGGAAGGTTAGGCAACAGAATAGCCAAAAGACAGTAAAACTCATCCATGTCTCAACGTCCAAAGATAATCACTGTTAACAGTTCCTATCTCAGTGATCCTCTCTCTGTAAGGAATTTGATTAAGCTAAAGGAAATTAGGCAATAATACCACGTTTTCAAATACACTTCCTTCACTTAATATGAACATTTCACCAAATCAATAAATGTCCTTCTACGTTATCACTTTAAGGAGATAGATAGTGATTCTAGGCTGTGAATATGCACCATGAGTTCTTTTATTTTTTAAAAAACCAATCCCGTACTGTTGGATATTTAGGTTATGTCCAATTTTTCTCACCATAAGGAACATTCCAGGGAACATTCTCGGCAGATATCCAAGACTATTTTCTTGAGATAAGTCCCTAGAAGTAGAATTACTGGACCAAGGCACCTGCAGATTTGAAATGCTTTTGATAGAACAGCCTTGATATTGGAAACTTTTATTTTTAAAATTCTAAACACATACACACACACATACACACACACACCTTGGTTAGTACCCTTTCTTAGGCTTTAATAATCGCAAACCTTCCATTAAAGCTTCTCAGATAGAGTCAAGTTTTCTGACTGGTGTAATTCATTAATTTTTGGAGCACTCAACACATATGATGCTGTAGGAAGTGCAAAGAAGTGGTACCTGCCCTCTGAAGAGGCTCATGGCGAATGCCAAGAGCTAAGACCCACGACAAACAACTGTCGTATGTGGCAGAAGCTGGTCAGTGGTGTGTAGAGTGCAAGTCCACTCTAGATGTGAACCGAACTGGGCAGGACAGACAGCCTTGGAGCTACCCACAGAGAGGAGGTCCTTTCTGTGGCAGGGCCGAGGAAAGCCCTGTGCATGCCCTGACTCCTAGAGGATGGGTAGGACTTAAAACTGGGTATTAACATTCCAGAGGCCAGAGAAAAGGGAAAGCGTATATACTCAAGGGACAGCAACACTGATGGCCAGGGATGTAGAGAAGAAACGAGTTTGGTAGAGTCCAAGTCACAAAAGGTCACACATGGGGATGGAAACTTTCATCTCAGGAATGAGGCCCCTCTCAAGACTCTCGAGTGGGAGAGAAGCCCAAGGGAGACCTTTTTTTGGAGGATTAATCTGTGGTCAAGTGCAAGACAGAACCAAAGTGGAGCAGCTGAGGAAAAAGGGAAGACCAGTCCAGCGGGGGACAGAACCATAGACAGGAACTGGACAGAGAATGGCAGTCAGGGGGTGGGGTCCAGGGGACCCAAGAGCAGAGAAGCAGTCAAAGCTTGAAAACCTACAACTTCATTTGGTCCTCATTTGGTCCAGTTCCCCTCTTTTGCTGATGAGCAAAGGAAGCCTCTACAACAAAGAAGAAAATGGGAGAAACCAGGGCTCTGAGAACATCCCATGCTGGAAAACGGCTGTGAGGGAAGCTTTGTTTCATTGTGTCTCATCTCACGTGATGCTCTCAATAGTACTTCACACTCCGTAATATCATCACCCCTTTGCACAGGTGACATATGTAAGATGCTGGCCCCTTCACAGCAAAGCTTGACACGTGGTTTCTGGATAGTCCCAGCTCCTAGTATTCTCACCAACTGGTTACCCCCAAACTCCTCCAGCTAAACTTCTGTCCCAGTCATGGTACCAAACAACTCTTTGCAAAGCCCCTGATGACATTATCAAAGCCAATAACAATTCCCTGTCCTAATCTTACTGGATCCTTCCAGTTATCTGACATTGCCTCCTTCTCGAGGCCTCTCTGATTCCACACACCCACTCACCACCCTCAGGTCCTACCTGACCTCTAAATGCTGGCCTCTGGCCTCAGCCTCCCCCCTCTCTGTCCTCTCACATGGACAGCTGGCTTCCTGTGCCACCCATACACTAGATGATTGTCAAATGCATGCCAGGGGCAGCTCCAGAGTCGCATGTCCATCTGCCTACTCAACATCTCCATTTAGGTGTCTGATAACACATTCCCTTCCTCCGACAAAATCTGCCTCCTGCACTCTCCTATCTGGGTCAGTGACACCCCATTTTCTGAATTGCTCGTGTCCAAAATCAAGGGCTCATTCCTGATTCCTCTCTCTCCCTTTACACTGTACAGATCCCATCCTCTTGGGCATTATGCTAACTGCCATGTCAGATGGAGAGACAAACGTTTTGTGTTCTCACATATACACAGAATCTAAAAAAAAGTCAAATTCACAGAAACGGAGTTAGAATGGTAGGTGTCAGGGGCCAGGAGGTGGGGGAAGTGGGGAGGTGTTGGTCAAACGGTACAAAGTCCTCGCTCTAAGATAAAGAAGACCTGGGGAGCTAAGGCACAGCTCGGTGACTGGAACTGACAACACTGTATTCCTGGAAGTTGTTAGGGGAGTAGATCGTAAATGTTATCTAGACACACACACACACTGTACACACAAATTATACTTATGTAAGAGGATGTGGAGGTGTTAGCTAACTTTATCATGGTAATCATTCTGTAATACATACACGTATCCAATCAGTACACTGTGCCCTTAAACTGATGTGTATTAATGTCAATATCTCAAAAAAAAAAAAAAGCTGAAAAAACAAAACAAACAAACAAAAAAAGACAGTCCTCTTGGCTCCAGCTTCCAAGCCTGTGGGAAGCTGGGATGTTCTTCCCACCATTACACCCCACCACTTCTGTACACTGTTTCTCCATCGC
Organism: Prionailurus bengalensis; assembly: GCF_016509475.1. Classification (NCBI taxonomy): domain Eukaryota; kingdom Metazoa; phylum Chordata; class Mammalia; order Carnivora; family Felidae; genus Prionailurus; species Prionailurus bengalensis. The sequence goes on from NC_057355.1 coordinate 17,570,479, forward strand.
CCCATTCACTCCCCTCCCCCCACCCCCGCCCCACCCAGGGCATGTCTGCCTTCCTCTGGCCTTCTTCTCATCCCAGGGTCTCCCCCACTGATCTGTCCCACTAGTGTCAGCTCCAGGAGGACAGAAGATTATTTTCTATTTCACCCACCACGACACCCCCAGTGCCTGAAGCAGTCCTTGATGTATGGTGGGCACACCATTAATTCACACGTAGAATGAATGGATTTCACTACATCTGTCCGTCTCCACTGCTCTAGCCCTGGTCTGAGCCACTGTCATCTCCAGCCTCATCTACACCTTCCCCACCATCCCGTCTCTGTCCCTGTCTACTTCTATCTCAGCTGCCAATATGTTCTTGCTTAGCACACTGTAGCTGCCCAGCGCCTTCCTTCCTTATCCCCTGCTGTCTGAAGTGTGTCCCCTGTCACACGGACAGCCCTCCACTCTCGTCCTGTCACCTCATCAGAGCTTTGCCCCAACACCCTAGCTTTGAGAATCCCCCCCTAACTCTCTCCCCCCACCTCATTTCCCTATTTCACTATTTTTACAGCACTTTTCATGTCTGAAAAGTGTCAGGCCCTGAAAGGATGTATTTAGCTGAGTGATCACTGTCTATTACCCTCATGGAAATGAGAGGCTCTGTACAGTTTTCTGCCTGTCTCCCATGCCTAACATCCAGCATAACATACACGTCTGACATCCAGCAGCTTCGTAAAGATGTGCTGCCTGGCTGGGGGCCAAGGTGAGCCTAAGGTGGGATGGGGAGAACAAAGCATCTATCAGATGCCACTAGATGGGTGCCACTAGAATTCTCTCAAAATCAAGAAATGTCACCCAATGATAGTTTCAGGTCAGTGACTCAATACGCAAGTCTTCTTTGCTTTTGAACTATTCATTTTCTCCTAGGCCCGCCTAAAATTTTACATTCCTTCTATGCCGTTATAAACTAAGCCTATTAGTTTACTCTGAAATGATAAACAGAAGTTTTTAGAGAGGAGTACTTGGATGCGGTCTGGTTTTGCATTCAGCATGTGTTTGATCCTATTATAAGGTGTTAGGCAGCAATTAGTTTGCTATCATTTCCTGCAGACCAGAAAGCTCGGGACCCAGTGAAAGAGCATGAAGCCTCATAACCAAAGTCTGCCAAAAGTTTATACTGCGATCAAAGACACTGGGAAAGAACCGGCTTTGCCGTGTAGACCACTCAGTTAATGAGCCATGATACAGAGCTGATATGGACAGATTCTTCAAATGAAAGAACTGTTTCCACACTGGACACTTTTCCCCCATTTATAGAAGAAAAGAAAAGGGGGGGAAAAAAACAAGGAAGAAACTAACCACTTATTCCTGAAGAGAAGACAAGCCCAAGCCACAAAGTGCGAGGCAGGACCCGGCTACTGGGTGTTTTGGATTCCAGGAGCGACACTGTTCGCCTTTGGGGTATTTTGTGATAGGAACAGAAAAAGGAAAACCCAGCTGGGCCGGGAATGATAACACAGTGTCCAGAAGGCACAAGCCACAAACAGGAAAGAGAATGCAGCATACTTCATTGGGGCCGTGAAATAATACAAGCATTAAGGAGTCAATATTCCACACAGCACACTAAGGAGAGACAGACACACCCTTGCTACTACTCACTGATGATTAAAAGGAAATTGCAAAACACTGTTTCTCCCTTTTCAAAGCAGCAGATATCAAAAAAACACACACACACACACACAAAAAAAAAACCACAAAAAAACAACTCGACTTTACGAAAGGCACTGGAATGTGAGCTCTCAGGCTGGCCCCATAAAGAATAATCAAAGCTTATGGAAGTGAAAGCAAACAGGAAGCAGAGGGAAAGAACACTGTGGAAGGTAGGGGCAGCATGAACAGACCGCCAAGGCAGGAGCAGAGGGCATGGGGAGGGATGAGGAGGGGAGAGGCAGGGGTGGTCTGGTACCCCAAGCCAGGACCCTTTGGAGGGAGGCAGGCAAGCAGACAGGCAGGCGAGGACCTGGGGGGGGTAGAAATCACTTCCCCCAAACTAAAATTTTAAATTAAGTCTTTTAGTTGAAAGAATACTGATCCCCCAAAATTTCCTATGTATTTTTAAAACATCAAAGGGTAGAATTTCTGCTCTAGGGACCTAAGTGAACGACATAAACAAATGATACATATTTGGGAAACAAATCCCTAAGAACTGCTAATATAAGAAGGGTTAATAAAAAGCATCTGCCTGAGAAACCCCCCCCCCAAAAAAAAAGCTATGAATCTAAGTATGTGAAAGAGATAGAGGAGGAAATCAATGGCCACTTTGGCATGCCCTACGCGAAACACAATCTTGTGTCCTAGAAAAAGAAAAATGGGATGACTTAGGTCTGAGTCCCAAGTTCCATTTACCGGCTCCTACCCTCAAGGGGGCACATACCCTTCCTCAGCCTCATTTTCTTCACCTGCAAAATGGGCTGTTCATACCTACCCGAAAGAAGATGTCATAAAGATCAGATAGGGCTTTCATGTTCCTGTGGCTGGCAAGGGGCTTTAGGCCATGTTACTACATAAATAAACATGAATAAAAAAAACATACACACTCCCCCATTTCGTTGCCCCAATCTAAATATGAACAACAAAGGGGAAAGTGAACAAATCTGTTGATTAGCCTTCTGACACCAATTCCATTAAAGATGATCAGAGGTAGTTACCTAATTAAAATGTTTTCAACTCTGATCAACTCTTCTTTAAAAATATGGGGCAGTCTTAGCTTGCAGGATTGGAAATAAAAGACATTGGGAAGCATAATTAGCCTCAGTTTACTACAGGTCCACAGGCAGATAATGAGTAAAATGATCGTCAACCAGCTGTCATGTCTGGTTCTGGCGGTAAAAGCCCAACATAACAACCCCCCCCCTTTTTTTTTTCTTTTCAGACAGTGGCCCTCTATACAAGTTCTTTATATCCCTTAAAATGGGTTCTTTGGAATCAATAACTTAGTACTATAAAAACTCTAGAGGCACCTGGATGGCTCAGTTGGTTAAGTATCTGACTCTTGATTTCAGCTCAGGTCATGATCTCAGGGTTTGTGGGTTCGAGCCCCACATCAGGTTCTGTGCTGACAGTGAGGAGCCTGCTTGGGATTCTTTCTCTTACCCCTCTCTCTGCCCCTCCCTTGCTCTCTGTCTCTCTCAAAATAAATAAATAAACTTAAAAAAAAATCTCTAGACTTTGTGAAAGTCACACTGGTGTTAAGAGGCTAGGAGGGCATTCATGTCTGACTGAATTTTGTACAAAGGGGCTGAACAACCACCTCTCCAGCCAGTGGCAAATTAAATGAACTAAAAGTTTTAATAGGTCAGTGAACAGGGCTGCAGGACCACAAAGAAGGGGGCCCATGACTCCCCACCTCTGGGGAGGTCAGGAAGCCATCTCCGAGGAGGGGATCCCTGAAGATGGTCTGAATAATGAGCAGGGCCTTGCCAGGAAAGGCAGGGGGCCAGAGCTCCAGTCAGAGGGGGGTGCACACACATGGAGGTGCCTGGGAACCCCCAGGAGTAGAGCCTGTGGACAGAGAAACAAGAGCAACTGCAGGGCAGAAGCCAGAAAGCAGTCTGAGATGAGCCGTTACGAGGTCAACTTGGTTTTGCAGGTAAGAACAGCCTTCAAAACCCTGAGCGTTCATCACAACCACCTGGTGGGCTTGTTAACACACAGACGCAGGGACCCAAGAATTTGCATGTCTAATAAGTGCCCAGTGATGCTGAGCCTGCTGGTCTGGGCACCACCCTGCGAGAACCACTGCCCTAGAAAGTAATCCTGTAACCCCCCTCGTGCGTCACTACCCTCCCCACCCACTCACACATGCAATGTGGCACACGTAAAACCTGTGCACCTGCATTTCTTAATTCGATCCTCACTCTACCAGAAAATCCCCAAGCAACCCATAGAAACTGCACGAAGCATAGCAAAGCAGAAAGAAAATCAGGTGGAGACAGAGTGTCCTTAGCACCTCACGGTCCACCCGCGGCTGCTGAATCTGCAGCGCCTACTCCGGCTTGTCTCAGCACACCCTCCATGTGCTCAGGAAAGAGGTGGCATGGGTCTCTTTCCACCCACTCCCTCCCAGACTCCAACGAACCAAAAAATCAGAAAGGGGGGTGGGGTGGGGGAGGAGAAACAATGTTGTGATAATAAACACTGTGGATACTGCAAAGTTTGTTATAGTAGAATTTTCTGTGTAAGTGTAAACAGACACAATTCATGTTAAGCCTTTTTATCTTCATGCCTCAAAGAGAATGTGTTTACACTGTATATGTACATTGATATCTTACACACGGCAAGCAGTCCTCACAACCTGACACATTCAATAACTACCCACAATCACAAGAATGTAAGGGATTGCATTGCGCAGGTGGCTTTTGGAACAGAAATTAAAAATTAAGTGTAATTTTCAACATGCAAATTGTCCTCCACTGCCCCACAGAAGAGCCATCTCTGTCATACATACAAACATAATCTAAAAACCCATTCACACATAAGACGTAGCCCTGAAGGCTCTGAACATTAACAGAGTGCGCTGGGCAAAGAATTCACAAAGCGGGCTGAGATGTTTACATCCTGCCTCTCTGATGAAGAAATGGAAACTTCACTGGGAAGTACTTCAAAGATTGGAGGGAACATAAGCCCCAGTGTCCCCATCACATAAAGCATCTGGAGCCACACAGGCTGGTGCAGAATAAAGCTGTATTTGCTCGAACAGAGGAACAACACCTATTTTCCTGGGTCTTCATGAGAACAACTTTGCTGCCTTGAGGGGGATTCCAAACTCTTTTCTAATCTGAAAATATCAAAAGTCCAATATTCCAAGTCCTTATATTTTAAAACTTTTTAAAAAAATGTTTATTTATTTGAGTGAGAGAGAGCGAGAGAGAGAGAGAAAAGACAAGCGGGGGAGGGGCAGAGACAGAAGGGAAGAGAGAATCCCAAGCAGGCTCTGCACTGTTAGCACAGAACCCAATATGGGGCTCAAACTCATAAACCATGAGATTATGACCTGAGCTGAAGTCACAATTAACCAACTGAGCCACCCTGGTGCCCCCAAGTCCATATATATATATTTTTTCAATTATTTTATGTTTATTTATTTTTGAGAGAGACAGAGACAGAGCATGAGCAAGGGAGGGCAGAGACAGAGGGAGACACAGAATCAGAAGCAGGCTCCAGGCTCTGAGCTGTCAGAAGAGCGCCAACACGGGGCTCGAACTCACAGACTGTGAGATCATGACCTGAGCCAAAGTCAGACACTTAACTGACTGAACCACCCAGTGCCCCTATATCTATATATCTATCTCTATATCTATCTCTATAGATATTCACATATCTCTATAGATATTCACATATATTCATATATAGATATCTCTATAGATAGATATAGAGATATCTATATAGAGATAAATGAACATTGAAATATCTATCTCTATCTCTATATATCTACATCTCTATATAGATATCTCTAGATCTATCTACATCTATCTCTATAGAGATAGAGATAGATATTTTATAGATATCTCTATAGATATAGATATAAAGATATCTATATAGAGATAAATAAACATTAAAATATCTATCTATATCTATATCTCTATAGATAGATATCTACCTATATCTATATCTTGATATCTATATCTATATAGATATCTATATCTAGATATATCTAGATATATCTATAGATATATCTATATAGATATATCTATATAGATATCTATATCGATATATCTATATAGATATCTATATCTAGATATAGATATCTATATCTATATAGATATCTATATCTATATAGATATCTATATCTATATAGATATCTATATCTACCTCTATCTCGAGATCTCTAGATCTATATAGAGATAGATCTCTATAGATAGATCTAGAGATATCTATACAGAGATATAGATAGGTCTATCTATAGACATAGATATATATAGATATAGAGATATTTTAATGTTTATTTATTTTTGAGAGAGAGAGAGAGAGATGGTGTGTATGCACAAGGTGGGGGAGAGACAGAGAGAGAGGGAGACAGAGAATCTGAAGCAGGCTCCGGGCTCTGAGCTGTCAGCACAGAGCCCCATGCGGGGCTAAACCCACGAGCCATGAGATCATGACCCAAGCCGAAGTCAAACACTTAACCAACTGAGCCACCCAGGCACTCCAAGTCCCTATATTTTAAAAGCACCTTTGTAAGAGCCCAAATCGTCTGTAACTATTCCCAGTCCCAATGGCTGGTTGCCTTTTTGATGAAGCGGCACCCAAGGACGAGACTCCCTTGGGTATGCCCACCCACTAACCCCCACTCAGCCGCTCACGGGCCCTCGGGGGACACGCATCAGGCTTCACTGCCTGGCCTCCCCGGGGCAGCCTCCTCAACAAAGGAGCTGCAGCCTGACCTGGAAAATATGTGCTCCTTCTGCCTCCTTTTCCCTTCTCTCTTGACTTTGGATTTTCTGCTCAGAACCAGGCTAACCTTCCAAATAAAAGTCGGCCCTGTGGCCCCCATCCTATCTCACGGGCTTTTATAGAACGTGTTACATCACTCCAGTTCACATCCTCATTTCAAAAATATTTTCCAATGTTCCAGTTACCTCAAGTGACCTGTACTGTTTCAATTAGGCAGTTATCTCGGCAAGCTGATTATGGGTGTACAAACCCCCCTCAACAGCTCCCTGTGTGCCGTGGTGCACTTCCTCATGGATGTGGTGCTGAAGGTCAGCCTCTTCAACTGTTGAGGCTTTTCACCTGATTTGGGGGCTTTGTCAGAGGGGAAGGAACCACCTGCCACTTGGCCTGAGGTCAGCCACTTCATCAGGTTTGGGACTAAGTTTATTTTTTCTTCCAACAAATACTAATAAGATGCCTACCGTGTGCTAATATGTAACGTTCCAGGTACCCGGAAGTCAGCAGTGAACAGAATCGACACATTCCTGCCTTCGTGGAGTGGCCGGTCCCACTGAGCCCTAAAACCGTCCCAGTCCAAGTTCTCCAGGGCAGGCTCCCAGGCTCACCCGTGGCCGCCCTAACAAAGGGCACTGTGGGGCTTGATGCGCTCAAACAGATGCCCCTGCTGGCCGCCCACAGAGTCAGCTCACACCTACTACAAAGAGCCATCACACAAAACGTGAGAGGATGCTGGGTCTCCAATGCCCAGACAGTCATCCTGGGACAAACGAGCCTAACTGAGGGCCACACACAGCAGGGGCTGCTGATGGCAGCACGGACCTCCTGGAGCTGGGGTGGCAGGGATTTAAGCAGGTGAGAAGAAAGGGAGGGAGAGGTCTGAAGGAAAGCAGGAAGAGGCAAGGCATGCCAGAGAAGGGCAAAGAAAGGCCTGGAACAGAAGGCACTAAAGAAGCCAAGAAGAAAACCCCAGCCAGATGTGTCACCTCAGAACTCTCAAAGCAACAGGAAGACCACGGAGGGGGTGCCTGGGTGGCTCAGTCAGTTAAGCGTCCTACTTCAGCTCAGGTCATGATCTCACAGTCCGTGGGTTTGAGCCCTACGTTGGGCTCTGTGCTGACAGCTCAGAGCCTGGAGCCTGCTTCAGATTCTGAGTCTCCCTCCCTCTCTCTGCTTCTCCCCTGCTCATGATCGCTCTCTCTCTCTCTCAAAAATAAACAAACATTTAAAAAAAAAAAAAAGACCACAAAGGAGACTGGGCATGGATATCATAAAGATAAGGAGTTTGGGAATGGTCATCCGGGCAATGGTCAGTAACCAAACAAAAGTACAGAGAATTGCACACCCATTGTCCATAGCAGCATTATTCCCAACAGCCAAAAGGAGGAAGCAACTCAAGTGTCCACTGATGGATGGATGGATACACAAAATGTGGTCTATTCATACAATGGAAACATGATTCAGCCTTAAAAAGGAAAGCAATTCTGGGATGCCTGCGTGGCTCAGTCAGTTGAGCGTCCGACTTTGGCTCAGGTCATGATCTCACAGTTCGTGAGTTTGAGCCCCGTGTCAGGCTCTGTGCTGACAGCTCCAAGCCTGGAGCCTGCTTCAGATTCTGCATCTCCCTCTCTCTCTGGCCCTCCCCCACTTGCTGTCTTTCCCTCTCCCTCCCTCCCTCCCTCCCTCTCTCTCTCTCTCAAAAATAAATAAGCATTAAAAAAAAAAGTGGAAGGTAATTCTGACACAGGCTGGATGGGGATGAACCTCGAGGACATTCGGCTGAGTGAAATTAGCCAGTCACAAAGGTACAAATACTGTGCAATTCCACTACACACAGTAGTCAAATTCACAGAGACGGAGAGCAGAATGGTGCTTGCAGGGCAGGGGGAAGGGGCCTGGGGAGGGGTAGTTTAGTGGGTGCAGGGTTTCATGCTTTCGAGATGAAGAGAGTTCCGGAGGTGAGCTGTACAACGATGTGAATGTACTTAACGTGACGGTACACTTCAGCATGGCTAAGATGGCAAACTTTATGTTAAGTGTATTTTGCCACAATTTTTTAAGTATAAACGTTCACTGCATTTTATTCTGCCCCTCATGTGGGTCACAGAGGTGTAAAAAGGACAGCTAAAGGCAGGCCATGTAGCCCATCCAGCACCAAGGACCACAAAGAGCCCAGCAGGCAGGAAAACAGGCTCAGAGATGGGCTGGGCACTGAGAATGATGCCCCAGGCCGGGCATGGCTGTTGGGCTGAACTCAGCACAGCCAGAGACCTTGGGGCACAAACAGCAGGGCCTCAGGAAGAGTCAGGTGCAGACTCCCCGGGGAAATGGGCACTGAGCATCCGAGGCAGGTGTAAGTGGTCCCATCGACAGGCGCCTGCCTGCACGCACCTCTCTAGGGCGTGGGCAGAAACAAGCCACGGCCCTCTGCCACGGAGCCTGTGGCTGACCCTCCCTATCTGCTAGGACCCAACGGCAGAATGCTCACTCCATTGCATCAGTTTTCTAACTTTGCCTGTGGCAGTTCACATCTTACAGCCGGGTACATCTGTAGCTCCACGCAGCTCTGGCCTTTGGACAATGTGGCGGAGTAAGCCTGAGAAGGGGAATCACACTCCAGCCTGTCCCGTCCTCCCCACCCCCATACACAATCTCCTGCCATCCCTTAGGCCTTCACGCCCACTCCTGCAAAGACCTTTGTACCTTCTATCACGTCTGTGTTTATTATTCTGCTCTAACACCTCCAGAGAGGTATTTTTTCCACTCTGTGCTTAGCCAAGCATCTGGAGGCCGACACATCCCTGACTCCTTCACTGAGGCATGCTGCACTTTTTACCAAGACCAGGTACCCTCTGCAGTGGAGTGGGGATTTCTTCATCCACGCCACGGGGGTGTCCACCCACCAGCCTGGACAGCGGCCCGTGGAAGCCACGCTCGGTGTCCTGGCAGGAGAGGGTGTCCTAAACCAGTGCCCTTCAAGACCTTGGCTCCCCAAAAAGATCAGTTGAACATCTTTCACTCAATCCCACTCTGCTGCAGATAACAGCCCGAAACCCAGGTGACCCGGTCGTAACACTCCCCGCTCCACTCCAGCAGTATTATCAACCAAAGGCAGAATGAAAGAAACGTACTGCAGCAGAGTGAAGCCATGGGTCATAAGCCTTAAACCATCACACGCCACAATGACTGGGATTTGGGGATTTTTCTTCTTCTTAGCATGAGGAGTTTTTTAATTGGTAGATTGTGGGGACACTAGACTTTATCTACAGTGCCTTGTTAAAATCTCATCATATCCTTGCTGAGCTACATTTGAACAGCTGGGTGAATGTGCAGTTCACCCTCCAATGTGCTGATTAATGAATGGCCCAAGGAAGGTCTCTGGTGGAAGGCCACAGGGCTCTTTCTGAGTCCTGTATGTTTCAACATTTTTATCAATTACTTGAATGACAGCACAGATCAAATGTTTATCCAATTCAAGGATGCCAAGTTTCCAGGGGAGATGGCAAATACATTGGATAACAGAGTCAAGAGCTAAAAAGATCAACAGATTGGAATTGCAATCGAGAGGAAATAATGTTATTTGGACACTTGGGTGCAAAAAAAAGAAATGCACAAATGTAGGAGGTGTGAAAAAGACTTAGGAGATTTAATTGGATATAATTTCTGCATGTGATGATGGGGTGTCGTGGCTGCCAAAAAAAAAAAAAAAAGTCAGGTGGTCTTAGACCGTATTAGGGGAGAGTGAGTACAGTAAGGGGCCAGAGGAGAGCCCCCTCAAACTGGGTTTCTGTTCCCACCGTTTAAAAGAGATGAGACTAAATGGGAGGACATCCATGTGACAGCCCGGGAGGGGCAAGAACCAGAAATCCCTCTCACGGGGGATGGGAACACAGAACTCGGACCAGCACAGGGGGGATTCAGGCTGCATCTGAGAACACAAAGTAGCATTTACTTGAAGTCAGGCAGGGCTGTCTAAGGAGGTAATAAAGATTTCTGTGGGCACCTCACAAGCCTGATTGCATTTACTGCTGATAACTCTGTGGCTGTGTTATTCACCCTGTTTACAGCTGAGGACACAATGACTAAACAACCAAATGACCCACTGGGATCACTCTGTTACGGGGGGGGGGGGGGGGGGCAGAACTGGGGCTTAAATCTGAATTTCCTCCCACCAACCTGGAGCAGAAAATTCCTCTTCCGATGTACGGCCAGGCAGCAAGGATGCTACAGCCAGGTGCTTATGTGTGGGAGAGGGGCTCTCCAACACACGGTATACCCCACGTGCCATCTGACCATTGTGGGCACTTCCTTAAGGGCTCTCAGGGTAGGCAGACACTTCTGTCAAGCCCAAAGCCCTGAGCCCTCACAGAAAGAAAGAAAGGAAACCTATAAAGAGCCTTACAGGTATCTCCACCCATATGTAAAGGGACAAGACATTGAGGGGGTTAACTTCTCATTTCTGACTGCACGTTCCATCGAAAAAGCATATACCGTCACCGTAAGCTAACTCCACTGCAGAACGTCAAATTCTTTTTGTTGTTGCTGTTCACACACCATGGTGGGAGCAGGGGGGACAGACAAGAAACACAGTCTCACCCAACTACAAGAACTCTTCCTGTACAGGTGATGTTTTCCTTGGCAGATGGAGACAGAGCTCACCAATCAGGAGCTCGAGATTTCGACCCCATCAGACAAGTCCCCCTCATCGCTCCCCCGTGTTCCCATGAAATCACAAACCCACCTTTATCTCAACTCTCAAATAGCTCTCCTTCCACACATCGCTCTTTGTAACAATTCTACTTAGAAACAGGTCAAACTTCCCTCCACAAGTCATAGGGAAGTCGGCCCCCCTCGCCCTTACCACAGACATTCTTTATTTGATGCTGGAATTCAGATCACACAAAGATGCCCTAATGTTAAGAGAGTTACCGGCCCAACGGAAAAATCTCTATGTTCTTCCACAGCAATTGAGAAGCTTTTTTTTTCTTTACCAGTTCAGATTGAGAACAATGTACTCTCAACTTGGATGAGCACGAGCAACTCTTGCCTTTAAAGCAAACCACTTAGTGAGATGTGAGGGACAGAACGTGGCTACCAGCACCTGCCCCCCGTCTCACCCAGGCCTTCCATTCAAGTGGGCTCAGGGGTGCCGAGGCCGGGGCACCGCAGGTGGAAGTCCCACGGCAAGGGGGCACAGCCATGCTGCCGTCTCCCCTCACTCCAGGAAGGTGGCAGGTGCTCCCGAAGCTCCAGAGCGGTACGACCAGGGCACCGGAACCTGCCGTGGCTGATGACACACATGGCCTCTTGAGGGACTGTCATAGAGGATGAACGACACTGGCCTGGAACGGGTACCCGTGAACAAAAGAGGCAGTGGGAGTATCGCCCCTCTGATACTCTGATACTCCTCCAATTTTATTTCCCTGCCCCCTGACACCCCAGCACGTACTGTGATAACATGGTACCTCCGTGGAGACAAGAACAATTATACTAATAAAGCCTGGGTACGTAAAAGTGCAGCATCCAGTGCTCCTTGGTACCGGATTAACAGGCACGTTTCCAAGGTGCCCAGAGCAAAGACAGGTGCGATGGAGGCGCCCCACCTCGGTGCTTTCCCTCTTTAGGGTAACGCAGGGTGAGGCCTTAAAGACTTCTACCCTAGACAGCAGGCAAACACAGAAGACAGATGATCCTTCTGTCAGGGAACAAACAAACCCCTGCGAGGCAGAGCCGGCCCGGCTCAGTGGCACTCTGACAAGACTGGCCTCTGTTGTCAGCGCTGGGGAAGCAGCCGGCCACGGAGACCCGAGGATCGAGTCTGCAGCACCCTCCGTGTCCCGAAGCTGGGGGCAGGGGCTCCTAAGCCGTGCTCAGGAGCTCCATGGACCAGCTTTCCCAGGGATCTGCCGAGGAAACACGCCCAAAGTACGGGATTCAAACAGAGCTGTTTGCGAAGGGGGAGAAAAAGTCTAAACAAAAAGCCTCAAGTCTCCACAATAAGGTAATAAATCCTGTCCCCCCCACATGCAGGCGACACTGCTTACACGCCGGCATAATGCTCACCTGCCCACGGCCAACACCACCTCTCTGCCTGCCGTCTGCTCTGCTCATCCTGGACCCAGCCTTAGGGGTCTCCCAGTCACAGCACTGCTGGTGGGTAGTCGATCAAGGGGTGTGAAGAACAGGGTGTTCACGCGGATGCAGCAACAGGGCCGGAGGTCGGGGAGTGGGTCTGCACATGCTCCGTGTGCCCTTCCATGCTCGCTATGGAGGCCGGCGCCTTGGCAAAGGGGACATGAGCCAAAGCCCTGGCAAAATGCAATGGCCCTGGAGATGAAGGGCTGTGGGTTCTCAGGTGGCTCGCTCACGCCCGCATCCCACCAGGCCTACCTGCCCCTGCATCCGCTAGTGCTCCGGAGCAAGATGTGTTTCTCCCTTCCCCACCATCTCCCCACACCATCAAGGCAGCAGCTCTCACTGTTGAAGGAAAACAACAAACCCAGGGTAACACTGAGTGCTTTTCATATTTAAATACTGGGGCCCATGACCAAGGAGACGATCTTAGGTAGATGCCGCAGGGGGCGGGGAAGATTTTGAAGGAAGGCTCTGATTCTTTGAGAAGAGATCCCTATTATGTTTATATTTCTAGCAGAGCTTAGTGCTAAACAGATGTTTTATCCAATGTTACTGGAGAGTCGCATTCTTGTGCTCATCTTCATTAAGGTTTCCAGGGCATCATAAACACGCTTCTCATGACTGGAAAAATGTGAACTAGAACACTTTTAGTTTATCAGATTAGCAAAAAAGTTACAAATCTAATACCACCAAGCTTGAGTAGACACGGGACAATTTGAACAGCACATTTACAGCCATGTTTGGAGGGCAACATCGACCCCAATGTTCAACTGGGTCTCTGAAACCAGAGACCCAGTCACTGGCTCCTAGGGACCCAGCCCTCACATAGCTGGGGAAGACAGACAAAAAGTATTCCCTAGAATCGTACGTATAAAATCAAAAACTAGGAAACAACCTAAACGTCCATCTTTCAGAGAAGCTACAAGGCCTCCTTACAGTGATTAATACGGCACGATTGAAAAGAACAGAGTATCAACATATAGATGATTTTTAAAAGCCCTTAGAGAAGAGAAGCCCGGTGAACACTACATTGGCCGGGTGAGGATAAGTGTCGCTGGCAGGGTGCTCCCTGGATGAGTTGTGACACAAGGGCATTCAACCTCTGGGTCTTCCTGCCCCAAACCCAGGATCCGGGTCCAACCACAGGAAAACCATCAGACAAACCCAAATTGAGGGACACTCTACATAAACCTGACCAGAGTGCTCCTCAAAACGGGCACAGCCACCAAGGAGTAGGAAAGTCTGAGAAATGGTCACCGACCAGAGGAGGGGACAGAGACGTGGAGACCAAATGTAACGCAGGATCCTGCGTGGGATGCTGGGAAAGGAGAACACTGGACCGAAACCAGCGACGTCCAAATCAAGTATGGGATGTAGGTAATTAAAAGTGAGGTAGTGACGTTAGCTCCTCGGTTGTGGTAAGTGTACCATGGATGGAGGGGAAACAGAGGCATTAGGAACTCTGAACTGTCAAGGCAGCTCTTCTGCAAATCTGAAACTATTGTAATAGGAAAGAGTTATTTAAAACAGATAGATAGGGGTGCCTGGGTGGTTCAGTCCATTAAGCATCCAACTTTGGCTCAGGTCATGATCTCGTGGTTCATGGGTTCGAGCCCCTCGTTGGGCTCTGTGCTGACAGCTCAGAGCCTGGAGCCTGCTTCGGATTCTGGGTCTCCCTCTCTCTCTCTGCCCGCCCCCCCAACTCATGTTCTGTCTCTCTGTATTTCAAAAAATAAACAAGTGTTAAAAATATTTTTAAGAGGCAGAGAGGGCACCTGGGTGGCTCAGTCACTTCAGCGCCCAACTCTCGATTGTAGCTCAGGTCATGATTGTGGCTCAGGGCATGGGGTCGAGCCCCACGTTGGGCCCCGTGTTGAGCATGGAGCCTGCTTGGGATTCTCCTTCTCTCTCTCTCTCTCTCCCCCTCTCCCTGCTCATGTGTGCTCTCTCTCTAAAATAAAAAAAAAATTTTTAATAAGAAAATTCTTAGAAAATAATTAAAAAAACAGAAACAGATGGACAGACTCAGGACAATAGGGATCCTATTTATGTCTTTTTTTTTAATTACCTATACCACTCTGTGGCTGCTTCCCTCCTTACTCACCAACCCCCTCCCCAGTTTACACATGCACACAGGAGAAAGCATCTGGAAGGACATCGCTGAGCTGTCAGCAGTGATCACCTCTGAGGGCAGGGAGAGGACAGGTTACGGCAGTCACCTTCTACTCTGTGACTGTGCCCTTTCCATTTTTACAAGGACCATACATTCATGTATTACTTGCACACTCAACGCCGTTTTAAAAACAAAGCAGATCACTCTGCTACAGGAAGATGTCCAAGATACATTACGTCGAAAAACCACAAATCGCACATTTATGTTTTAAAAAGACCGAGGACGCGACATTTTGCCATGTGTGGTGAATGTGGGCAAAGCTTACCTGTGGGAAGTAGGATGGAAGGAGGAAGAGTCCAAAGAAAGGAGGGCAGGAGTGGCTCGGCATGTTTGCGTCTTACTGTGTACGTGTTTCACCAAGAGCACGTCTTTTTTATTACAATCATTGTCAAAATGACAATACATCCTCCCAGTTTGTTCCTGACTTGCTCCATCGCCTTGACCCCAAACCACACCCAACGTAGCCCACAAATGTTTTGCCATCCTGCTTGCAGGGCCATACCCCGGCCCCTGCCCACAGCCCCCTGGTGCCCCCCTTCCCCTCTCCCTCGCATGTTAGCTGGACTGCTGGTAACAGAATCTCTCCATCCAACAGGGTCTGTAAGGGACCAACAGTGCTCCCCACTGCAGTTTCCTGGCAGACTCACAGGAACGTGGTAACTGATCTCCATGATGGCAGGAAAGTATGGCAAGTTCCTAACGTGCCTCCTGAATCATCTTTAAACTATGCAAGGTCTCCTCCAGCAGTAAGTAGACTGTAATACTTTGGAGGAAGACTTTCTGATTTTTCAACCTATGACAAACTCCCAGGTCCCCACCTGGGGAGGCTAACCACCTACTACAAAAGTCCAAAGCTGGTTCTCCCCGAAAAGGACATCGACAACAAACAACTGGAAATAACGGTAAGATACCTAGAGGGAGAAAACGGCACAACGAATATGAAAAACTGCTATTCCACGTTGCTTCTGAGATCAAGTGACTTAATTTCACCAACATCGATTTTTCTCAGAGGGATTTAATTTCGCTAACACGGGCTGAGCCTCCGTTTCCTTGATTCCTTGGTTCCCTGGTTCCTCTGAGCAGGCCAAAGTCACCACCCACCACTCAGAAGGGAGAGAAGCAGGGAACCTTAGGCTCAGGGAGGGGCATCAAGGTGCATACGCTGATGAATGGAAGCGGGGTACCTCTGACATTAATCGTGGTTTCTTTTTTAGGTCCTGTGTCTTTCAGAATGTCTGATAAAAACTGGGCCCTTTCTCCAAAGAACCACACTTACAAAGGATTTGCATGCAATTTCAAGAGGTCTTCTGAACCCCATTCTACGGTCCTCCTGAGTCACCGATCACTAATCAACTACACTTGAGCCTTAAACCTTTATAATACCATTTTACGGAGGAAGAAACAGAGGGCTAGAAAGATTCCATGGTCTTTTCCAAAGTCCCCCCTTAGCTGGTGGCAGGATGGAAATGAAGCCTTCGTCTCGTGCTACCAAGAAGAGACGTTTCTAAAAACATACAGCACACCCAGCAGAAATTAGCCTTGATCCCCCCAAAAAGGGATCATAACACTATTTCCACACCTCTCAATGCCACACAGTGGTACATATGTGACACAGTTCTGTCGTAACGCACCCAGCTATCAGTCTGCATAGTGAGCAACGGTGTTCCAACGACAGCAGGCCAGGGCTTTTTAACCATTATATAACGGCAACTTTGGGGTGCTATGGCATCTATACCAAGTCCTAGCTGCTGCTGCCGTCACCTCTTCCCTGGTTACCACAGAGCACATACCTGGCTGGGGGCTGGACCCCCAGCCCAACCCTCTATGATGTACCCTCTACCCTGCTTCCAAGACCGTCTTTCTAAAATGCAAATCTCGGGGCGCCTGGGTGGCGCAGTCGGTCAAGCGTCCGACTTTAGCCAGGTCACGATCTCGCGGTCCCTGAGTTCGAGCCCCGCGTCAGGCTCTGGGCTGATGGCTCAGAGCCTGGAGCCAGTTTCCGATTCTGTGTCTCCCTCTCTCTCTGCCCCTCCCCCGTTCATGCTCTGTCTCTCTCTGTCCCAAAAATAAATAAACGTTGAAAAAAAAAATTTTATAAAAAAAATAATAAAATAAAATAAAATAAAATGCAAATCTGATGGTGCCTATTCTTTCACTTCAGGCTCTTCAAAGGCTCCCTGTGCTTTCCAGAAAAAAATCAACCTCCTTAGAATGGCCTGTAAGACCCTTTGTGATCTGACCCATGCCAACACCTTGGGTGTCCACTTCTGGTAGTCCCCCACCAAGGACAACACATGAACCCACCTTAAGATTCCCAAACTCTAAGACACTAGGCACACAGGCTTCCTGATAGCTCCTTCTATCAAAACACGCATCTCCTCTATGCCAGCCAGGCCCTCAAAATTCACCTTGGTGCCAGCTCGACCCTCCACTCTCTGCTCTGCCACAGGACCCTGGATGCACTCATCTCCCCCTTGTGTTTGGGTGCTCACTAAGCAGCCTACTGGACTGGGAGCCTCTGGCCAGCAGGGCCCTTCCTGTATTTATTTTCTGTCTTTCACAAGGGCCCATCTAGCACAGGCCTGAGGAGTAGCCGGTGCCTGGTAAATAAATACCCAGCGAATGAATGACAGGTACAAAATCAGCCACTAATGGTTGTCCACACACTCTCTCCTTTCCTCCTCTGAAAGCCTTTGGGCTTTAAATTCATGTGTGTCCATGGAAAGTCCCAACACGTCATTAAAATCTGCTAAAACTCTCAAGTGTCCTCAATGGAACACAAGATGCCATCTCACACCCATTTGGACGGCTACAGACCACTGACCAACAAACAAAACAACAAATGTTGACAAAGATGTGGAGAAACTGGAATCGTTGTGCACTCTTGGTGGGAATATAAAAGGTACAGCCAACTGTGGAAAAGAGTATTATGGTTCTTCCAAAATTAAACATAGAATTATCACGCGATCCAGCAATTCCCCCTTCTGGGAACGTACCCCAAAGAACTGAGAGCAGGGACTCAAACACATGTGCACACCCGTGTTGATACCAGCATTATTCCACCAGCAAAAGGTGGAAGAAACCCATGTCTCCAATGGATAAACAGAATGCCGTTTCTACATACAACGGAATATTATTCAGCCTTAAAAAGCACATTCGGACACCTGCTACAATCCGGACGTACCCTGAAAACATTATGTAAGTGAATGAACCAGACACAAAAGGACAAATAGGGTTTGATCCCACTTCTATCTGGTACTGAGAGTGGTCAAATTCGTAGAGACTGAAGGTAGAATGGTGGTTACCAAGGGCCGGGGGAAGGAAATGGTGCAGAAACGGGGAGTTAGTATTTGTTAAACAGGGACAGTTTCAGTTTTGCAATATTAAGAGAGTTCTGGAGATCGATGGGAGTGCTGCTTGCACAACAGCGTAGATACACTGAATGTCACTGACCTGTACCTTTACAAATGGTTAAGGTGGTCAATTTTAGGTATATTTTATGTTATCCATATATAAATTTTATGTTATGTGTACAATTAAAGTTGGGGGGAGAGGGGGTTGGAGTGCCTTCACGTGCTCCTGTCTGACACTGTTGTAAGCAAAGTTCAAAGTAGTTTTAGGCCCCGATCACTGCCCCGCCATCCAAAGAGGCTATATAGCTCAAAGGCTCAGTGATGAGGTACATGGGATGCAGGAAAGGGAACCTGCCACCAGCCATAGAACCAGATCTGCAACACTGGGAGCATGCTGGTCTTTTGCACACCCTCTTCCCACCTTTAACAGTCATTTGGGGGTGCCACTTAGGAGCTCAGCTCTCAAGAGACATCTCAGAGAGCCCCTGAGCGGGCAAATAGCTCACACATGGTCTGAGCCAGTCAGGGAAAGAGGCTGTGTCCGAGCCCCTGGGAAGATGCCCAAAGGCAAAGATCTGGAAGAGGAAGAGGAAGAGGAAGAGGAAGAGGAAGAGGAAGAGGAAGAGGAAGAGGAAGAGATTCCCAGCAAGGCATGCAGGGGCGGAGCACTGCAGGAGGCTGAGGGAGGAAACCCCAGGCAAAGTCTATGCCTCATAACCCTGAAGCCTCTGCACCAACCAACTCAAGCAGAAGTTCAGGTCTGCGCTCTTGTAAGTTACAGCCCCAGTAGGGACCCACCGTGGGCAGTTCCCAGGGGTCTGAGGAGCACCACACCATTGCTAGGCTCATGTTCCCACCATCAACCATTTCCTTTCAGTTCCCAGAAACCAGTGATGTTGACTGAATTCAAACACAGCATCGTTCTTCTTAAAAAGACAAGAGCTCCAACTGCAAAGCTAAACGGAATTCTGAAATGCTAGGAACCAATCTTCGGATTTTCGATCTAGTGAAATCTGATCCTCTAGTATACATCGGACGGACGCAATGGCAAAGACACAGATAAATTAAAATAATCTAAACTGGTTTCCGTTTAGCTGTGTAATACGATTTGGGACCATATAACTGGCTTTCCTCATTACACTTGGCCTAAGATATTATTAAAATGAATTTGCAATTTCCAAATTATGTTAACAAATGGCACCCAATTATGTGCCGAGTGGCAGGGCACAACTGAAGCTATAAAAAAAAAATCGATGCAGGGATGATATCTGGTCTGGAGGAGAAAAAGAGGAAGAAGAAATGCATCTACAGAGCATACAGTACAGGGCCCAACTCCTCACGAGGTTTCCCAAACATCCTGAAGCTCAGGGGGCCTTCATAATTCACCTTAATTCGGTCACTAAATGCTAATTAATGCTGGGTGAAATGCAAGCCCAGATTTACCAAGGCCAAACCCCGCGGAAGCTCTCCCAGAACAGGGGTCTCTCCCCTGACCACAATCCTCTTCCTATTCTCTAAGCTGTAGCATCCCAAAGGCCAACTTTTGCTCCTTTTAAAAAAGCTCCCTGCTCTCATCTGGATAAGCTTTAGTTATGTTTGTAAAACATTCAGAAAAGGCCATAAAAAGATCTTCACCAAGGGCTGTGCTAAGTATTAAGTATTATTCAATAAACCACAGCTCAGAGGCTACCAGCTGACGTCTAGCTATAACCTGGAAAAAAACACTGGCTGAATATATCTTTTTTTTTTTTCCTGTTTAAATTTCTAGGTATCATTTACATTCACCTGCAACCCTGTCTCCCCATTCAAAAAACATAAAACAGAAAAGCAGAGCTACAGTAAGATACAGCCAGAGTAGGTGGTATATTATGATAAACAAGGATGACAATAAGGCATTTTTCCAGCTGCGATAAACATATTTAAGATCTATCATAGAGGCTGTTGGAGTTACAAGAGAAAACGATCAAAATTACAAGTTGTTTATAACACAGAATTTATGTCTTCAGAGCTTTTATGTTTTAGAGAGAAGTTGTCTCACTAGGAGATCATTTCTTTACCTTTTTTTTCAAATTTGAACTTTTTTTCTTCCCCCTGGGTTGTAACTTTTCGGAGGTTGTCAACACATCCAAAGTGAGTTAACAACTGGCTAGCGGGATGGGCAGAGCCGTCTGTGAGCACACAGAGCATGTGGTTCCCGCTCAGAGGCCAAGTTGGGAAGGACACTGCTCTGGAGTGGCCTCATCGGCCTCAGGACCGGTCCCGTCAGGTGGTCACAACACTCGTATTTCATTACTTCTCAATATTTTGAACGAGCAGTTCAACTAACAGCTGTCTCTAAGACCCAGAGATCAGAAGTAAAAAAAAAGAGTAAGAGGAACGGGGAATTCTGTCCAGATTCCTAAACATCCATGCCTTTGTGCCATTTCCTGGCCTCTGAAACCATTTGGTTTCTATATAGAGGCTTCCTTTCCCTACTTAAAAAAAAAAAAAAAAAAGAAAGAAAAAACATACACACACACACACACCCCCCCCCAAGAAACACATTAAACAATAAACCTTGCCATCCGACTGTGACTGATGAGAAGCACTTGTGAAATTGGCTTGTCAGATGCACTTATATAAGAGGATACCCACTTGATTGCAATTCATAACGTCCCTAACATCCAACAAACTTCAATAGACAACGATTTCCTCAACAAACAAAACTGTTGTGTATTAAACTAAGCTGAGCTGAGATTACCTCATCCCTCAAAAACCAACGGCAGTAAACAAGTCATAACCCAGCTGGGCAGTGCCCGCACGAGCACACGTCCTTTGCAGCACCCAGGGGTGCTTGCCAGCAACCTCCCTGCCTGAGCAGGACCGGCCCCCGGCTCTGGGACTCTGAAGGAGACTCAACAGGAGTGGATAACATCACATTGTGAGAGATGTGGTCTGCGAAACAAACACTTTACTTTTTGACTTTCAAAATAAACAGCCCAATCGTTTGAGGAATCCCTGAGGTGTATCCTTGGAAAGGCACCTTATCTCTTGCTAAGTCAAGTACCCAAACTAGTCAGATCTCCCCTAGAACCCTTGGAATGTCAACCTAGTGTCACCTGTTTTAATGAGTACCTACTATGTGCCAGACACCAGACTCTAGGGAGACAAAGAACACATACCCTGCTCTTAGAGAACCCCTAGTAACAATGGGGGGGGCGGGGGGAGAGAAAGATAAACAGTCATCCCAGTACCATGAGGTCAGTAGAGCCCACAGTGCATACTAGGTATACTGACAGGTAAAGAGGTCGCTGACATGAGAGTGTAACCAACTTTTAGGACGGGAATGCCGCCCGCGAGGCTACTTTGAGTAAAATGCATAGGAAGAGAAGTCTAACCACTGATTCCATGTGAGACCCAAATAAGACATTAAATATAAATTTAAAAAGCAACCCAAAGAAAGGTATTAGTTTCTGTGTCCCCAAGGAAAACGTGAAAATGTAGACAAGGCCTTCAATTAAACTTCCAACATTTCTGAACCAACTATTTAAAGAAAAAGGCTCCTCTTATAATTACATTTGACACTTTTCCCCATGAACAGCACAGATAATGCTTCTTCAATGCGAAGCCTGGTCTCTTTGGGCCCTAAATGGAATACTACGTCGCCCAACAGGAAAACCCCAAGCAAACCTAAAACAGGCATTTCTCCTGGAATACTCCCAGTCCCTTCTGGAACACAACTCAGGTCACCTTCGTAGATGAAAGAATCCTAGTATGATTTGGGAGATGAAGGGTCCTCGAAAGCACATCAGATCAGATCACCACTGAACACTCTGTATAACCAAATGACAGTGGCAACTCCTTGCAGGTCTCCAGGGCACAGGCCTGTTCACACACCCACCCTGTCGCCCATCCTGCTCTCCGGGACGGACTCTAGGCCCGAGGACCTCCGTATCCGTGTGGGCAGAAAAGTACTTCCTCATCACTCTCTACCTTACATGGAAAATCACCTAGCTCAAAGGAGAGAATACAAGGATGCCATCAAAATCCTAAATTGACTTCACATGATGCAACAGAACTCATGGAATTTCTTCTCCCACTCCCCCCACCCCAGCTGAATACAGACATTCTCCTTATGGTCACTATACCAAACAGTCATTCAGATGATATCAGAGAAAGGCCCTACATTCAATATTGGCTTGATATAGGCCTAAATCAAGAGACATGAACAGAATTTTCAAATTAAACTGAGCCAGACTGACCTTTACCAATACACAAGGTGAGGCTCTCCACTGAGGCAAAGGGCACGTCACAGCACCTCAGAGAATAACCCTGAGGTTGGAGCATGAGACCCAGAGAAGACCCAAGCCCTCCCTCACATGGGACATCACAGAGGGTGATGTTGTCCCAACCTTATTCCATCTCTGCAGCTGGGAACCACCTGAGGCCATCCGAGCCACCTTCTGGGGCTCCCCTAATATCCGGCAAATTACAACACAACTTCAACTTGGAGGTTTATCCAGGGGTTACCCTTTGGGATGAACCCATATTTGCAAACATCTGCCTCTCCATCAAGCCCCTAAGGTCCATGCAACACCCACTGCACAGACTGTAATCAATGAAAACTTCCCTACAACTGTATTAACTGATAGTGGATGCAAAGAAGCAAATAATCAGGTGCGTGTCATGTGTCAGGGAGATGAGGGAAACAAGAATGGTACAGACATAGAGACACTCAGCACCTGCCCTCAAGGGGCTCCCCATCTATCAGCAAAGCAGATTTGTAAAGAGACGGAATCCTAACGTAGGGGGAGTGCCATTACCGCTTAAAGAAGGAAGTAACTAATTCTGGTTCTTTGGGGAAAGGACAGAAGCACAAAACAAAGAAAGCTCTGGCAGGTCTAATCAAGAATAAAAGGGAAAGGCAACTAAAAATAGAAATGAGGAAACAGATACTGAGGAAATAGCACCATAAAGAAAACTACAGACAACTCAGCTATAATTTTTAAACATAATGACATTGATCCGTGGGAAATGTTTAACTTACCAAAATTGATTCAAAGGACAAGAAACCCGAAAAACACCAATACCTGTAGAAGAATCTTTTAAAGTTCCCACAGAACTATCCATTTTTAAAAGCGTCAGCCTCCCAACTGTTTAACAAGTGAGTTCTTTCAAACCTCCAAAGACAGCGTATCGCCATATTATATAAATTGTTACAGAGAAGAAAATTAAAAGTTATTGATTCATTTCACAAAGCTAACATAAACCTGATAACGAAATCAGGAAAAGACAGCATAGAGAACGATAAAATTACCTCGCTTAAATTTAGAGATGAAAAAAATTCTAAATTTTAGGAAAAATTCTAAATGTTAGAAAACCACATTTAATTAGGATTATAAACAGTCTCCCGCAACAACCAAAAATGGTCATCCCAGGACTTGCGGAATTACCACCAGGTAATCTATTCCCACATCACACGACTAAGTATGACAATAACAATGTCTGAATCTAACGGATGCTAAAAGGACATCTTGAGGATATTTGACACCCATCCCTAAGAAGTCACCTATGCAAACTTGACAGATAATTCTTCAACACGATGAAACCCTCTGTTAAACCACAAAAAATCATACATACTGGGGAGTATCAGAGGTGTAATGCCTCATTAATATAAACCAAAAGACACATATATGCCCATAATCAGCATTTAGTATGATTCTGGATGTACCAGCCAATACAACAAGATCCTGCAGTCAATACTGCTTGGCTGACCCAAACCCCATGGAGACCCACTGGCCACCTCCCCGCCTCTAATCAGGGGCGGGCCATGTGACTCAGGTCTAGTCATGACAGGGAGGGGCAGTTGGCTGAGCAGGGCTTGCTGAGAAGCCATTCTCTCTCCCTTGGATCTTCGCCTTTCACATTCCTCTTTCTTCCTGCCTGAAACGCAGACGTGATGCCTGGAGGCACAGGGCAGTCTTGAGACATGAAGACAAAAGCCACATGGATGGATGGAGAAAACAGAAGCCAGGAGTCCCGTGCCCCATCCGCTCTTGGAGCACACTGCAGTAGCCACAGATTGCTTTCCTCTAAACTTCCTGAACTGGAGAAAACTCAGCCCTGACTACTTAAATTTTTATTAGGCAGGTTTCCTGTTATTTGCAGCCATTTATATTCTTAAATGACACATACCTGAAACAGAGTTAAGAGGTGTGAGTACTGGGAAAATGGGAACAAAATTCTCCTTGTTGGTTACCAGCCATTTTCTGCACAGAAAAATCAGGAAAATTAACTGAAAAAATTACTAAAAAAGAGCAATCAATGATTTGGGTAGATACCAGTTAAGTATATAAAATATCAAAGCTTTCCTCAAACACAAGCAATAATCAGTTAAAATATATAATGGTGAATAAAGATTCCCTCCACATTAGCAACAAAAGTGTTAACGACCCAAAAGGAAAACAACCAAAAGGAAAAGTATAAGACCTCTATGACCTTCTATAATTTCTTAATTAGATAAATAGAAGCTGAATAAATGGAGAGCCATGAAATGTCCCTGAATGAGAAGTCCAAGTATTTGGAAATGTTATTTTTCTCCCAAAGTGATTTATTATCAATCACAATTGAAATCTAATGGATTTCCCCTTTTTGAGGAAGGTGGTGGTGAAGATGCTTGCAAAAGCAAAACAAAGCAAAACATACACACACACACACACACACACACACGCACACTTCATCTGGAAGAAAGTGTCTTCAAAAATTTTTAACTGAGTGCAGACTCTTTCTAGAAGGTGTTAATATGTGTGATGAAGCTATCATGTGTAAGACGACCACAGCCAGCACACAGATTAGTGGGAAAAGACAGCTTTAAAAAAGATCCTACAATGTAAAATATATTAGACAGTCCAATGAAGAAAAACAGAAAACATCACCATGTTGGGAAAACTGAATAATCAATAGGGAAAAGTATCCTGCTTTGTTTAAATACCAAATAAATCCTAGAAGCATTAAACAATTAAAAGAAAAAGATGAAACATAAACTAGAACTTAATAGGCATGATTAAATTTGACTGATTCTGACATAAACGTAAACTTTCTAAACAAAAGGATTAAAGGCCATAATGAAGAGACTGCTATTCTACATTAAAACGAAACACTGAGTAACTCAACAAGGAATAAAAGCCAACAAACAAAAAGACCAGGGAAAAATATCTGCAATACAGAGAGGACAGGGTAAAACATCTTTATAACAGAAAGGTCTACACAAATCTATTAGACTGCATTGTTAATTAACCCAAGGGAAAAATGGAAAAAAAAGGAAAATGAACATCGCATAATTTTTTCTAAAAAGGAAATTAAAACAGTGAGATTAAAAAATTTTTAAATGCTAAAATTGCTAGCACAATTTAGCATCCAACACCGGTGAAGAGTATGGCGGCAGGCACTCCTGCCAGGAGCGTAAGCTGGAGTTTTCTCGAAGGCGATTTGGCAATATTTACCTAGGATCAAAAGTATACACACTTTAAAAGTTCCTAGTATTCTATACTTTCAACTTTTAAGAGGCTAACCCAAAGGGCACAATGATCTTATCACATTATTTTTAATGGCAAAAATTGTAAGATGCTTAAATTTAGCAGTTATACAATTATATTTAGTTATTTCATTTACAACCATATTCCAGATGATAAGAATATAATGTAACAGCCAAAAGACAAAAAAATCACAATGTGATGCTAAGTGGGGAAAATGGGGATAAAAAACTGTACATATTGCATAACACCCATTTTATTTTTAAAAATATATAAATAGATGTGTAAGATTAGGGCAGAAAAAGACCTTAGGACATTACAACAAAATATTAAGAATGGTTACCTCTAGACTGATTGACTAGAGATGAATTTTATTTTCCTTTTTTTCCCCATGCTAGTTTTAGATTTTCCCCTAATAACCATGTATTACTATTATAATTTGAAAAAAAGCAATAAATGTAATAATTATAGTACACGGTGGCAGGCAAATCTGTCCCTAATTAAAGGTTCGTTGTTCATCAATGTGGCATGTTATCTCAGAACAGGTCAACTATGTGAAATGCTTATATTGCCATATGGACACGTGATGGTTGAATCAAATTCTCAGAACTACCTGAACCCTCTCTTGTAGGCCCCACATACAGGAGGCAATGAGCTCCCCTGGGCATGTAGTAACTGGAAGAAGGCAGGAAGCTTTGTTGGACTGCAGTCTTGACCATGATCTTAGAATCCTCTGGACCTCCGTTTCTTTAACGTACCTTTACAGAAGACCCACTATATATGCCAGGTACCATGGACCCACATGAACATGGTTCTTGCTTTTATGGAACAGCTTACCTTTACAAAATTTTAAGTTCGAGCAAATCTGACCACCGTTTTGCCCTTTTGGCATGTGTAATTATAATTTGATAACAAATTGTTTCAATACAAGAATTAGATCCATTTTACAGCAGTTATTTAAAAATGTATCTAAAATCCACTCTCCCCAAAGCTGAAAGTTTACCATTACTTTTAAACATATAGATTTGCTAGAATCTATTAAAAGCATTAACATTTTGACCACTCAGAGACTACCACTGACTCATTCTGTCAATCAAACTTGTCTGAGCTCTCAAGAGAGCCTCCGCTAGACTCCACAGTTTTTGGAGAAACTGCAACCACAACAGGAAGTTCACTGCATGCGGAGAAGAGAGTGCTCACTAATTTCCGGAGACAAAAAGATGGTGGCCTCAAACACACAAAATTGAAAACGAATCAACCAAGCCCAATGCAAAGTGGGTGCTTATCAGGAATGTGCACATCACCTATTTCACAGAATGAACAGTGACCTCAAAAAACAGTTGCCCATTTGCTAATTCAGAGCACCCAGCTCCCAAGAGCTCTGTACCATCATCAGGAATTGAAAAGATTTCTCCAACAGCTAAGGGTGAGGCATGAGGGTCTAACTGTGATTACAGAACATGAACTTTGCCTGGAAGAATCCAGTGGTCACCATCTATTTTGTAACAAATGCAGGTGTTTCCAAAGATGATGTGTAGGTCTGATGGAAGGAAGGGAGGGAGGGAGGGAGGGAGGGAGGGAGGGAGGGAGGGAGGGAGGGAGGGAAAGAAAAGAAAAACTAAAAATTACACCCAGGGATTTGAGGGGTTTTTCCCCAATTTTTATTGTTAAGAGAACCCCCAAAAACTAGCTAAGAGAGCTGTTGTTCCCCCCCCCCCACACTGGATGGGCAATTAAGGAAGGAGAAAACAAAAAGATATGTCCCCTATTAATGACCTCTAGAAAGAGTCCCCCCCAGGGGCGCCTGGGTGGCGCAGTCGGTTGAGCCTCCGACTTCAGCCAGGTCACGATCTCGCAGTCCCTGAGTTCGAGCCCTGCGTCAGGCTCTGGGCTGATGGCTCAGAGCCTGGAGCCTGTTTCCGATTCTGTGTCTCCCTCTCTCTCTGCCCCTCCCCCGTTCATACTCTGTCTCTCTCTGTCCCAAAAATAAATAAACATTGAAAAAAAAAATTAAAAAAAAAAAAAAGAAAGAGTCCCCCCAGAATACAGGCTGTTCCACCAGTATATCAATTAACCATATTGTATGAAATCATGTGTGCTCTGAATGGACCCAACGAACCCCAGAGAAGGTAGGCAATACCACTTTAATCTACCCCTGGCTGACAACACAGCCCAGCATCTCCAAACAACAATTACTAGGCTATACAATGGAAGCTGGACAGGGGCGCCTGGGTGGCGCAATCGGTTAAGCGTCCGACTTCAGCCAGGTCACGATCTCGCGGTCCCTGAGTTTGAGCCCCGCGTCAGGCTCTGGGCTGATGGCTCAGAGCCTGGAGCCTGTTTCCGATTCTGTGTCTCCCTCTCTCTCTGCCCCTCCCCCGTTCATGCTTTGTCTCTCTCTGTCCCAAAAATAAATAAACGTTGAAAAAAAAAATTTGTTTTTAAAAAAATAAAAAAACAATGGAAGCTGGACATTAAGAATTCCACCCAGAGATACTTGTGTTAATCCTCATGAAGTCCCAGATCAAGTATCACTAGATATCCTGCTTCAACTTTTTAGGCACCTGGATTTGCAGGGAGGCAGAGGCAGAGGCAGGGGGTGGGGGTGGGGTCAGTCTATTCACCACAGATGAAATGATTCTGGGACTAGAACTAGTCAACTCAGGACCACTTCAGTGGCCAAAACATCACCCCTTAAAGCCGAAAGGCTTTTATATTTCTGAAAATGTTATTACGTTTATGACAAATTAGACTCGAATTTTCAAATTTATTCAAAGGAAGAATAAAAGTCATAGCACAGATGTATTTGAACTTGAGACACTTTTGCTGATCTACACTTTTACTCAATGGAAAGGGTTTGTTGGGAAAGTGTGAAGTCTGACATTCCATCATTTTCTTGATCACTTTGGACCTTTCTCCATTGTTGCAGGAATTCTAATCCCACATCTCTTACATTCTCAAAGTGTAATTTGTACCTAAGTAGATTTTTTTTTTTAAATAAACATTAACATTATGAGGGAAACAACTGGCATTGTTGAAAACATCTACGTGTCCCGGCTAACTCACTGGTGCTTCCATTATATTCATATACACACCATAAAGCTAAGAAAGGATCTAAAATTTCTGTGCTGATTAAACTGAAGTCCTTTTAACTTATCGCCTTCATACAGATACAGCCTATCCAAACAAAAAGATCTCAAGAATTCTTTTGAAAGAGCCCAAACAAGGGCCTAAACTTGCAAAGCTATTTTTCAGAGCTCACTAGTACAACAACAGGAAGTAGAACTTCTGGGATGGGGATTTTGCTATTTATTTTTTCTTTCAATGGCTGCTTTTAGGCGAGAGAGAGGGAAAAAAAAAAAAAAAAGTCTAGAGGCATTACAAATCCTGCAGGCAATGAATCAGGAAGTGGGAAATGGTTGATGCTGAAATGGCCAGCCTGAAAATCCTGGCTCTTTTATGTAGTCAAGTCTCCAAGGCCAGGAATTTCAGAAATCTTAGGCATTTTGCATTATTTTCTGAATCTTAAGGAGAGCTGAGACTTGAGAGAGAAAGGCCAGAGAAAATTAACCAGTAAGTAAGCCCCTAGCCTCTGGCTTCATGCCTCAACCACCACGCATACCTTGCCCCCATAATTAAAGGCTCAGTGGGAACTCGCTGTCTATAAATGGGGTTTTGTTTGAGATGCTGCTGGCGGAGGGGAGGGGGGCGGTGAGAGGCTCATGGTTTGCACAGACAGGGCCTGCCCCCACACTTCAGCCTCCTCATTCCTTCCTAGTGTTGAACCTGCAGCAGACTCAGGACCCGAAACGTTTCACAACTCAAAAAGCCGCCAGTTGATTAAAAACCACGGTCACTTTTGTTTTTGGGAAAGATAGTACCTGGATAGATCCTGTTAGATTTGGGTAAAATTCAAAGGTCTGTGGAACAAAACTACATGAACGCTTTCAGCCCTGCATGCTGCTCTCACTTTTAGATCACCTGTTTCAAACAGAGCTCTAGGAACAGTGTGGAGCTCGCTCTCTACAAAGACTGCATTTGCATCAACCTGAGACACCCAACAAATGTCTGCACAGGAGTTTATTATGCTGATCAAGGGAAAAGCGAGTACTGTCATCCTTCTTCCAAAAGTAATAACAACTCAATCAGAAACTTATTCCTGTTCCAAAGTCCTAACAATCTGAACACCAGAAAGCTACCAGAGCTTGTAAAATATTCCCAATTATTTTCTATAGAAATCAAACATACCTCCTCTACTAGCAGATTATATTAGATGACAGGTTTTTTAAAATGTTCATCTAGGTGGAAAGCAAAAAAAAAAAAAAAGAAGGAAATAAAGTCATTTCTACTTGCTCCTGTCAAATATGGTAATTTGGGAGATCTTTTTTTTCCCCCAGCATCCCAATAAGTAAATGTGCCATAATCAAACAGGAAAATACAAACTGAAACGTGCAGAATGAGCACCTGCATACATACACTAGGGAGGGACCACACAGGACCCCCGGACCAGCCTTCTCTCATGTCCACCACGGGACATTTACCACCATCTCCGCGAAAAGGTTCCGGGTTATTTCACAAAGACAAGTAGCCTCCACTTTATAGTATTTTAATTTAGCACAAGTAAGAGACCCAGTCTTTCATAAACTCTTTTTGTCCTCGGGAAATAACCATGTCTCTTAGCCTGGCCTCTGCGGACCCCCAAATTCCCACTTTGCCCCCCGCCTCATCCCCCACTACTACGTCAATAAACCTTCCTCTCCTCCTTCCTGCCTTTTTCTTCAAGCCCCACACTACAGTGTGAAAGTCCTGACCTCAGCCCACCCCCACAGGTAGTTAAATCCTTCTGGTCCTCTAAGCACCTCCTCCATGAGGCCTCCAGGATCCCTCTGGGCATTAGGATCTCTTCCTCAGTTCCCACGGCTTTTCCCCAGCCTGTTCATTCTGTTCTCATTCGTAAAAGAGTCCTCCTATCCTAGCAGGCGTGCACCCCTTATCTTCTCGACTATCCCATAAGCTCTTTTTAAGGCAGGAGCTGCATTTTATACACCTGTCTACCTCCAGCAGGTCCCTCCATATCCAGATACTCCAACCTCTCTCTTCGACTCCTACAAAACCAAATCCTCTCTACCTAGCTCAGCTCAGCCTCCCTTGGGCAGCTGGCTTGCCCCTTTGCCTCATGTGCTCTACAGTAAAAGCCAACACCAAATCCCCCTCTCTTGCTCACGGTACCGAATCCAAGTGGTATCCTCAGCCCATGCTCTCATGGGCGCCCTGGGCAGGCCCAATATCAGTGGACATGGACCCACTGCCCTTGCCAGGAGCCAGAGCACCCCTCCATGCCCAGTGCAGCTTCATCACCAGGCCGCCAACCTCCAAGTCCACGCTCAGGACACGAAGCCAGGATGCCAAGATGGCTACACGGCCCTGGGCAGACACCCTGCAGTTTGCACACCTTCTTGGCAAGCTGCTCAGAGGACTGAGGAGAGGTGGGTGTGAATGCCTGCCCACTGCCCTCAGGGGAGTTGGGATGGAGTTCCCAGAGCCAAGAAAAAGAGGGTCCCAGAGTTCCATCACACTCCACCCACACATCTAGCCTTCAACCTTTCTCTGTCCATCAGCTGAGAAGAATCCACAGCAGCTCCGAACAAATGATGCTTAGGACAACTTCCTGACCCAGACCAGAAAAAGGTGGCAAATGAGACTTCTATTCAGAGCCCA
Source organism: Prionailurus bengalensis (assembly GCF_016509475.1). Classification (NCBI taxonomy): domain Eukaryota; kingdom Metazoa; phylum Chordata; class Mammalia; order Carnivora; family Felidae; genus Prionailurus; species Prionailurus bengalensis. The sequence goes on from NC_057355.1 coordinate 17,601,798, forward strand.
GGGAGGTTTAAAAAAAAAAAAAAAAAAAAAAAAAAAAGGATCATGAATTCCTCCCAGTTCACTGACACACATTCACTGAATATTCAAACTGTAGCAGGGGTGAAGTTCGGGGAGGAAAGAGGAGGAGAAAAACTTCACCGGGGCATGTGTCCCTTTCATCTGATCATGCCCTCTTTTCAGCCAGAGGAGGTTCCAAAAAGCACAAGAAGTGCTCCTTGCAGGTTCCAGGTCAGCAGGTAGGAGGGGCTAAGTCGGTCCTAAGGAAGCCCCAGCCTGTAGGCAGCAACCTGCACCCAGGGATCCTCACGGGCAGAAGCCTTAAGACTGTCTTTATCCGGCTCTAAACTGCTTGCAGGATTAACAAGAAGGCTTGATCGATACTGATTTTACCGTCATGGGAGTGACTCACCATTAAATCCTACCCAGCTTAAAACTCAGCTGTGAACAGAAACAAAACAACATAATAGCAGGGTCTGATTTAAAATAGCAAGTATGACTTGTAAACAGCTAATGCTTATAAACAATTAACAATCACCTCCCTAGCCTTCTGGATTTGCTGTGAGAGAAACCCACCGCCAAGCACTCCGAGACGGGCCGCAGTCCTCCACGCACACTACCCCTGCCCCCCAACCCACCACACTGGAGTCGGGTTTTACAAAACAGACCCTGGGGAAGTTGAGGTGAGTGCCTTTGAGCTGAATTCCATACGTCCAATAGGTGTGTGCTCACCAGCGAACTGAGCTTTCAAAAACACGAGTCAAGCTGTCCTGGAGTATAATTCTCCTCGATGTAGCTACTGCAGAGTTTAAAAAGCAGCAACTCCTTTGTCCAAAAATGGGGGAAATGGGGTCATTTCCTCTGAGACTTCCCAGTAACTGTATTCCTCTCAAGCAGTATTCACTTTAAGAAAAGCCATGGCCCACACACAAGACAAACTATACGTTTCAAGCATTTGACCAAAGCATTGGAAGGCAAATGTACTTAGTGCCATTTTGAAAATACACACTTTTAGGTACGGGACCCCCCCACTGAAGTTTTCAAGATGAATCTGTAACCAACTCTCAAAACTGGCCAAGAATGTGTATATAAACAGAATCCTGGTCTTGAGAAGCCTTCGCCATAGCTCATTCCTCCACCACTATGCTGAAACTGTAACCTCCAACGGGATGGTAGTAGGAGGTGGGCCTTGGTGAGGTGATTAGGTTTAGATGAGGTCATGAGGATGGACCCCCGTGATGGGATGAGTGTCCTCACAAGAAGAGAAAAAGACCAGAACTCTCCGTCTCCCTCTCAACAAAATGGCAACCTGCAAACCAGGAAGGGGGCGTTCATCAGACACGAGATCTGCCAGCACCTTGATCTTGGACTTCCAGCTTTGAGAACTGTGAGAAATAGATGTCTGGGTTTGTTTTGTTTTGTTTTGAAGCCATCCAGCCTGGCAATTTATTACGGCAGCCCAAGCGGACACAGACATCCCCACGGCTCCAGGCAGAGCGAATCACCAACCTGAGGAAAAGGCACCGCCTCCCTCTTGTCATTTAACAAACACTTCCCGCTCAGGAAAAGAATGGTCACTCTGGCTTCTCAGGCTTGCCTCTGAGATGCAGGGGAAATGCCAGTCCAACTTCTAGACCCGGATGAGCTGTGGTAGCCAGCTTTCTCCTTCCCACGGGGCCCAGACCAAGAAGCTGTACCTTGAGTGGGGTGGAGAAAACTCGTCTTGCAGCCAGACAGGCTCAGCTACCTCCCAGTCTTGCTGGAATCGAGCAGGTCCAGGCCTGAGCCCTGACTCCTGGTTAAACTAGAGGATGACAACTCAGTTACAAAGAACCAGCCCAAGAGAATCTGCTGGCATGATGGACAGGCAAGCCTTGCCTTGGGTATGTGCCAAACGTCCTGTCCCCTTCAGCAACGTGCCTCTTGGAAGCCTCAGTTTCTCCTTCTGTAAAGTGAAGGCTCTGGCTCTTTCCTTCCTTTGAAATGTTCCCATTTCTGCCTACAGAGGTCAATCCCTTTCCTTCAGGGCTCCCTATGTAATGGGGGAGTCAGTGTGCAATAAAATATCGAGCTGTCAAAACAAATGAAAAACTTCCAGTGTAATCAGTGAGGGAACCAAATATCTAAACAAATCTCTCTTCTGGAAAAGTAAGAAAATGAAAACGCAATTACACATCACATGGCTGATTAGTAATAAATTTTGTGACTAGACAGCACAAAAGTCTGACTCCTGACTTACTTTCCCCGAAAGGAAAAGATTATCTGTGACACTCTTTCACTATGGAAAACAAACCCATCCCTGGTGACTCATCTGAAATCTATGTTTTTTGGTGAGGCCTCCCCTGACCTCCCACGTCCTGTGCTGTGCACCCCCCGCACCTGTAAAACCTTTGGCTTGCCTCCTCAACCGTGGCCATGCTGGGCAGGAGTTGGTCTTCTTAAATCTGCCCCCCCCCCACCCCCCAGTATCCCACATGGTATACACTCACAGCTGACTCGATCAAGAGATCAGGTGTTTGGGGGCACCTGGGCAGCTTAGTCGGTTGAGCCTCTGACTTCGGCTTAGGTCATGATCTTGCAGTTCATAAGTCCGAGCCCCGCATCAGGCTCTCTGCTGTCAGCACAGAGCCTGCTTCGGATCCTCTGTCTGTCCCCCTCTCTGCTCCTCCCCATCTCATGCTCTCTCTCCCCTTCTCTCAAAAATAAACATTTAAAAAAAGAAGAAATTAGGTGTCTTTTCTATTGTAGTAAAATAAATCCAACATAAAATTTTCCGTTTTGACCATTTTTAAGTGCACAATTCAGTATCGGTAGGTACATTCACATTTTTGCACAACATCACCACCATCCATCCATGGCAGTCTTCATCTTGCAAAACTAAAACGCTAAACCAGAAACTAACTTCCCCCCCTTCCCCTCCCCTCTGTCCCTGGGAACTGCCATTCTACCTTCTGTCTCTGTACATCTGACAACTCTGGGCATCTCATGTGAGTAGACGGACACAGTATTTGTTTTGGGTTTTTTTTTGGGGGGGGGGGACTGGCTTATTTCACCTAGCATGATGTCCTCAAGGTTCATCCATGCTGTAGCAGGTGGCAGAATCCCCTTCCTTTTCAGGGCTGCATAATACTCCACTGTGTGTATACACATTCTGTTTCACCATTCAACCACTGACGGGCACCTAGGGTGCACCCACCTTTGGGCTGCTGCAAATCATGACCTGCTGCTATGAACATGGGTATGCAAGTCTCTGTCCAGCTCCCTGCTTTCAATTCTTTGGGCATGGGGGGTCCCAATCTCTCCATATCCTTGCCAACACTCGTAATTTTCAATTTGTTGATAATCACCATCCTAATGGGTATGAAGGGGTATCTCGTTGTGGGTTTGATTTGCATTCTCCTAATGAGAGGGACTGAGCTGAGCATCTTTTCATGTGCTTCCAGACCTCAAGAAATAAATTGTGAACCAAAGGAATGAACTCTTCCTCCTCAGAGAGCTTTTCTCACAGAAGAAAATCACCATCACACTATGAGTTGCTTCATTAAAGATGAGGAAGTGGTTTGCACTCAAAATACGTTTCCCTGGGAAAATCATCACTGTAGGTGATGGCCCCCTAGCAAGACCACCCAAGCCCACCTAACAAGCTCTTGAAAGAGAAATGAATCCCAATCCTGGGAAGCAGAGACCCTGTACAACCCAAGGGAGCAAAGTAAGAGGGCAGTTTCTTCTCGAGATCCCAGAGAAAGGCTCTCCAGCAAAACATTTACTAGCCAGCTGCCATTTCTGCAGCTGGCCTCCAAACCCCTGAGTAAGGCTGTCCCTGGAGGTCTGAGGCCCCAGACTCCAGGGACTCCCATGTCTGGAAACAGCCTTCCAACAACAAGGGGCACAGATTCTTAATTTTCCCCCACTTAAAAAAAAAATTTAAGTTTACTTACTTTGGAAGAGAGAGTGTGTGTGCACGAGCAGGGGAGGGGCAGAGAGAGAGAAGGGGGGTGGGGTGGGAAGACAATTCCAAGCAGGCTCTGCACTGTCAGTGTGGAGATGGATGCGGGGCTCGAACTCCTGAACCGCGAGATCATGACCTGAGCTGAAGTCAAGAGTCGGACCCCAATTTTCCCCACTTTTGATCTAAAATACTGCAATTAGTTTTTCTGGATACCTAGATTCATGCTTTCCAGACCCTATGTCCTAAATCTGGGCTGGGGATAGCACTCCCAGTCCCAGCTACTCATGTCCTTGACCATGCAGATCTGGTTCTCCCCCAGAAGGCCACTTGACCCCTAATTCCATAGCTATCCCTGAGACAGGAACAACGCTGGGAAGTACACCATTCACACTACCATATGAATGACTCATTTTGGTCCTCTGGCCTGACACATGGGGTTTTTGGGGAGCCAAATAATCCCTCTCCTGCAGGAGAATGTTTCATGCCCTTCCACGGAGGCAGAGGGATATCAGGTAGAGAGACAAAAATCAGGGAGGAAGGTGCATCTCTATCCCCAGAGACAGAGAGGCCGGACAGAGCTCTTCTGAAATGCCTCTATGTAAAATGAAGCTGGAGTCTTAATGTGAAGATCAGAAAAGGCAAATGCAGGAAGAGCAAACATGGCAATCATACACACCCAGGAGGGCATCAGTTTTATTTTTAGGTAAACAATTTTTATTATTATTTATTTACTTTTGAGAGAGAGACAGAGAGCAAGCAGGGGAGGGGCAGAGAGACAGAGAGGGAGACAGAGAATCCGAAGCAGGCTCCAGGCTCTGAGCTGTCAGCACAGAGACTGACGTGGGGCTCGAACTCACGGACCGCGAGATCATGACCTGAGCCGAAGTCGGACGCTCCACTGAGCTACGCAGCCGCCCCTTAAGTAAACAACTTCTAACGTGTAAATTCTCCATTCTTAATGACAGACAATAACAGCCGACCCCCTAGTACTTGTGGCAGACACTCTAAGAGATTTACACGTACTCATTCATGAAGTACATGTGCCATTACCATTTCCCATTTTACAGATGAGAAGACTGGGGCAGACACAGGAAATAAGGTGTCCCATGAACAACAGCACATCGTAGACTTGTTGTGAGAGGCTCTGGGCTCTAATTCAAATCTCAAAATGGAACCTGGACCATCATGCACGACTGAAGGCAGAAGCGTCCGGGACATGGCAGGAGGCCTGTTTTCCAAATGAAGAAAACACAGACCGGTTGAGATCCTTGGGCTCTACTTGCTCAAACAGGTATAAAATGATTTAAAATTCAGAATTCTCTATCCTGATAGCAGACGAGGAATACAAAATCCCCCAGGCCACATGATGTCACCCTTCCAGGAAGCCTCTTGCATTACTGCGTCTTTTAATGGTATTTGTCCAGTGAAAACAGTTACAGTCGTAGAGAACGGGCAGCTCGTATCTACGAGCACCAATTGCGGGCTAAACACTGGTGATTGCTTCTCATCGAGAACTACAATGTGCCCAGTCAAGTTAAAAACATCAATCAATAGGAGTTAAAAAGCACCAGTAGCAAAGCCCAGACCTGGACGCAAAGTTGGCATCCTCGTTTAAACAAATTATTCCTCATTCCTCTCAGCCTGTGCGGTGACGGTTGGAAATAGCCCTGCAAGGTCTGCCAGCACTGCAGGGGGGTGGGGGGGCAGGGGCCCCTCCCCGTCCATCCCAACCACAGGAAGCCAAGGCCAGGGCCAACTCGGGTCCACCCGACCCAGCTCAGATGGAAACGAGGGTCATCTCTCGCCTGGCTTTTCTCAGAAAGTTAGAAAGCAGTGCCCTGGCAATGAACGTTGAGAGCAGCCGCCTGAAAAGGTTTCACTTTGGGAGTATGTCTGGAGGCTGTGTATTTACTCCCGCAGTTTCAGCACTCGTCCTGGACGTTACCAGGTACCCCAGATGCCCCTGACAAAGGTAAGTGCTCCCCTACAGGAGCTTTTCTGAAGTCCGGGGCGGCAGTTTCCAAAGGGCTTTGCAATGTCAAGCGCCTCACTGGAGGGTGTTCCCCCTGGGTCCTCCCCCATCTACACCTTCACTGGTTCACCCTGGGGTTTCTATCTCTGGTCCCCCAACCCTGACCCCGTCAAAGGCCAGGGCAGCCTCCCCAGCACCCTTTCAATACGTCTACCCCGAGGTTCAAAATGCTTCAAAGCTCCCCACTCTCTCTACCCACCGCTGAGTCCCTTCACCAGCGCGCCTGGCGCTAATGCCCAGGCCAATGCCAATGCTACTGCCCCTTGGAACCCTAGCCAGACTGCCTAACACCTTCTCGGGTTCCTCAGTAGCTCCATGACAGCACCCCTCCAGCTCACAAACTTCCCCACTAGTCAGCATCCCATGAGTAAGCACTGAATGCATCTGCCTGCAACCATCCACCAGCATTTGACTGTTTCCATCTGGAGAGTCAGCCCCTTGAGAAAGTAGTACATGTGCTCTCCATAGGCTCTTGGGGGAGCTGAGGCCATTGGAGGCCTTGGCAGTAGAAGCAGGGTTTTGGATCTTCCCCGCCGTCCTCCTCTTTACATGGGCGATGACCTTGAATGTAAGGGTCCACGGGAACCAGCCTGAGTTAACTCAAAGACAGCTTCTCTTCTGGCTCAGAGAGGCAGCCTGTTAGTGGTTCCAGAGGGCTGAGCTGAGGCTCAGACTTCATGAGGTTAAAACTTCACTGCAGACAAGGGACAGGAGGTCTATCCCTGAGGGACAGTGATACCCAGTGCCAGGGAGACAGCGAAAGGAGAGGAGCTCCAGCGAGAGGCCAACAGGGCCACCATGGCACATGGAAAAGAGACTGACAAAACATGCCTTTGGATGCCTTCTACTTGCTGGCCCCTCAGAAACGTTACTGCCAATCTTCATATCATCCCAAATACCCCAAACCGCAGATGGGGACGATGGGGACACTGAGGCCTGTAGCTCCCTTCCCAATCCCAATATGCCTCCCTGCATCAGAGAGACAGAGACGGCGAGGTGTTTGAGGAGAAAGGGCTTCAAAGGCAGCGCTGTGCACATGCAAACCCCACTGACGAGGGCAGATGAAAGGCGGGCGCTGTACTGGCTTGTCCTGGTGAGTTCACATCCACCCTGTGCAACATTCACAGGGCAATTTTACAAGATACTTTTTTTTTTTTTAACACAAGGTACGCTTGAAATTAACATGCCAGGTTCAAATGATTATGTTTACATTTTCCGTAAGAAATATCCCGCCTCACCAGTCTCCTCAGGAGCATGAAGCTTTTAAGGATAATTTCTTAGGTGTTAATTACTTTCAGGAGCCCTCTTCACGCCATCCGAGACAAGTAAACTTCCGGGGGCGGGGGGTCAGAGAGGCCAATCAAAGGCCCTGGCCAGAACCCAGGAGAGGGGGGCACTCAAGTGATGAGAGCCTTTTACGACTGGCTGCCATCCCTGTCAGCATCCGAGGCAAAAGTTCACTGGCCTCACCAAGAAAATAAGGCAAGGGACAGAAGCAAGTGCCTGTTCACAGTATTTCTGCTGGTTCCAATCAGACCTTCCAAAGCACGTCATCTCTCTCTACCTTGTGTCTTGGGATCTGGAGGCTACTCAGGTCATGAGAAATGACCTAGGCCTGCCGTGTGATCCAGAAGGGAGAGAGCAGTGGGCAGCTACAGACATGGAAGCATCCACCTGGCCCGGAGGCTGGACCTTGGGGGTCCTCTGTATCAGGCCACGCCTGGACCACAACACAGCCCAACCCAGCCTGAGTGCCTGCCTTCAGTCAGGCACCCAGTACCACCAGCGAAGCCCCATTACCAACAACTGGTGGACAGGAGTCATTAATTCCTATCTGGAGGGAACTTGCGGGAAAAGGCGTCCCTCCACAGGGATGAGACAGCCTTGACAGGGCTTTCCTGGAGTTTTAAGGCTTTTGTTCACCTCAGTCTGCAAAAAGCCTGATGAAAGTTGCTTTTTTTTTTTTTTTAATGTTTATTTTAGAGAGCGATCAAGTGCACAAGTGGAGAAGGGGCAGAGAGAGAGAGGGAAAAACAGAATCTGAAGTGGGCTCCAGTCTCCCAGCTGTCAGCCCAGAGCCTGACACAGGGCTTGAGCTCACAAACTGTGAGATCCTGACCTGAGCCGACGTCGGAAGCTCAAATGATGATCCACCCAGGTGCCCCAAAAGTTTGATTTTAAAGATAATTTTATTGCTTTCGAGTTCCACATAGTGGTAACTAGCACGGTAAGATGCTTCTGCTGGCAGGGCTATAATAAAAAGATGAGAATACATTTGTTATCAAGATGCTTCACAGTGAATGGTAGGGGGAGCAGGACAGGGCTTAGCCCTCTAAGAAGTCTCCTGTTTGAGGTCTTCCCGTGTGGCAGGCACCGGGCCATGTCCTGGAAATTCACAGATGACCAAGGTGCCATCATTGTCCTTCTCGGCCACTGGGGGAAACAACACAGGGCAAGCTACTCATAGAGCTATAGAGTGTCACGTGACCACCCTACATGCCGAATCAAGGCTGCGGAGGGGGTGAATTTGTAGCTAATGCTTAAAGGAGTTTTCCAGAGGGCAAACTGGTGAAGAGTTGTTTTAAGCAGAGAGGTTGCTACCAGCCAGAGCAAAGGGACTTGAAAGAAAGAGTACAGCCTGTTTGAGAAGGAGCCCAAAGAGTTGTTCAAAACGACTGAGATGATGGCACACTGTGGTCCTCTCTCAGATAGCCAAAGAAATGATTTCCAAATTAAAAATAATAAAAAGCAAATAAAATAGAATAAAATGAATAAAAACAATAAACAGCAATCACGGGGAAATGAGTCTACAACTTTCAAAAGGTAAAATGGATAACCACGTACATAGTAAGTGTAGTTGCAGCCAAGGAAGTGACAAAGTGGATTCTCAAAGTACCAAAAAAAGCATGAAACAAAACACAGAAAAATACCGAACCCAGTACATCTGATGTGAGATCTAACACCGGTTAATGGAAGTGTCTGTCATTCTCCGTTAGGAATTCTGACTGGTGAGTGTCTTAACTCCCTGAAATTGTCCAAGGCAACACCTATAAGAATGATAATTTAAGTGTTACCACAGAAAGAGAGCAATGGGGATCTTGCTTTATTTTTCAAAATGAATTAGTAGGGCTTTTTTTTTTAATCTCTAATCTCAAGAGAAATATTTTAGAACTTTTTATTTGCTAAAGTCCTGTGAAAACACCTTAAATCTTGAATTGTGAAAGGTACACTAAACACAAGGACTCTACCAAAGTTGTTTACCTCACTTAGGAAGACCCTAATTGTAGCTCATTCTCAAAGGAGCTGGCTGACACACTACAGCAGTCTTAATCCGAAATCCCAGTGGTTTCTACCGAAGCCTGCAGTCCACACATTCTCCTGCTATCAGTTCCCAGGAACCAAGCCAGAAGACAAAATCTAAGGGACGTGCGTGGGGAGGGAGCGGGCGATCGCTATCTTCATCCTTGGGCACGAGCAGGGTTAAATCAGTCACGGAAGAGGCTGAATCTCTTTTCTGGCCACTAGGTGTCGCCTACGCATTAGTGAGGTGGGCAGAGTACGCACTGGAGACTTCTCAGGCGCCAGCAGGAATGGACAAGGGGAAGAATTAGGGGAGAAAGCGTAATGAACAGATCTCTGAAGCAGAAGGTGAACTGCCGGGGTTTACCACTGTTTGCTCAAAATAGGTAAAATCGTACTACCGGGATTTAACAAACAAAATGTATCCTGTTAAGCACCTTAAGTTTTATTGTAGAACATTTACTGAGCACCTACTATATACCAACCGCATGTAAGTTACAAGGACAGTCAAGTCTCTAGTGTGTCCTACTTTCCTGGCACTATCCAAAGAACACCTACGTTCAAGCATGTCACATCCATAAGAGCAGTAGGAAGCTGAAGTCTGAGGACCTTAGTATATGCCAGCTTCTGCTCTAAGCACTTGACATATGTATTAATTCCCTTAATTTCTATAAATAAGTGTATCAAGTAGGTTCTATTAAAATTGCAATTTCACAGACAAGGAAACTGAGGCACAGGAAGATTAAATCATTGGCCTGAGATCTTCACTACTGAGGAGCTGAGACTCAAAGCAAGCTCTTTGGCTCCACTGCTCTCTGCGGCCTCATAAAATGACGACAGCTCAGGTACAGGACAAAACAAATCACTGCTAACCAGCACAGTAGTGGTAATGAACTCAAAGGGAGTAAGGGGGGAGGTTAGGTCTACGGAAGTTTGAACAATCTGAAAGGCTTCATGAAGGAAGAGGCATCGGGAGTTAGAAACAAAAGTATATCATCTCAGATCTTTTAAAACCATAGAAAGGTATTTGGAGGAAATGAATTTCCTGATTAGCACCCCACCTTTAGACAGCTACCATCTGTCCCTGTTCCACAGATCTGTCTGAAATCCAGAGATTTTTAAAAATAAAAAAACTACACCCTCCCCCCTCCAATTTTTCTGACATTACTTTTCTGAATATATTAGAAGAAGTTTTTGTGATGTTGCTTAATGAGAAAAGAAGAAAACGTCCCAGTTATTTTAAGTCTCTACATTTGTGTTGAGCCTCAAAAAAATTAAATAACTTGTTCAGGGCCAAAGACCTAACTGGCAGCAAAGGAGAAACTCGAACCAGGTGACTTTGTTGCTCTCTACAGAAGCACTTTCCACTATTCTGTACGGGGGTAGCAGAGAGGAGAAAACATTCCAGACCAGGAACACAGCAGGAACAAAACCATGGAGACAGCAATGGCACGGCGTGTTCACCGCAGAGGTGAAGCGTGGGTGCTGGGAATTAACACGGGATCCCTACAAGCAGTCTCACTAAGGATGTATTTATTGCAGCCCAGTGTGAGGAGCCTTGGACTTGATTCTTGAACCACAATGCAGCACCACAAAAGGCACACGCTGAGAATTTGAGGCTGGCCCATCCATCACACCAGAGAGAAGGAATGGGAGCCAAAGTAGCCCAAGTGGCTCGGAGGCCAAGCTGAGCATCTCCTCAGGCAGATGATGCAGGTCTGGCAGACTGGACCAGGGTGGAGCTAAAATCAGGAGACAATCTGAATGATTTCAAGGGACTCGGTAAGGTAGAAAGGAAACATTCAATTAACCAGTCTCCCCAGAAACGAGTGAGCTGACGAACTAAAATTTAACTAGAAATTCCATCCTGACTCAACATTTGTTGTTGGAAATCTTACTGAGGGACATGTCAGAAAGAAAACCCCAAATAGGTCACCCAACCGTGCAAGGCGATGATCGCAAAAGAAATTTCCTGTAACCAAACTATACCACGTTGCGACCTAACATATGCCATGAACTCACTGTCGGCAGAAATCAGACGACAGAACTGAGGAAAGCTGAACAACAGATCTTCCTGTCACTGGTCTCTTTGTTCGTTTGTTTTCATGGCAATCTGTGCTCCTCTTTCAAATCCTGAGTCTGTGAGCTTGTGTATTATCCCACTAGCAGGAGACCCAGGAAAAGAATATGGGGAGAATAAATTCAGGACAACACAGATTAATCTGAGCACATTTGATGAAGATCTTACAATCTATACAAAGCTAATAACTTAGAAAACTATTTGCCAGATGGATCATGGACCGCACACCTTGGCTTTCTCTCTGTGCTTCCTACTTTTTTCCAGGAAGTTATTAAAAGCCACTCGGATACTCCAAATTTGGGAAAAGCCATAACACGTAAGCCTATCTCCCCCTAAATATCATCAGACTTCTGTTCCTTTACTATGAACTAAAGGCATTAACTAAAATTTGCCTAACCCAAATTGGTGCTGTCTCATTTACTTAGTCAAATATGTATTTCCAGTTATCAATTTTATAGAGACAAACCACCAACTATATTTTACATGAGAGGACAAGCTGGAAGTATGCATCCAAAATATCTCAGGAAAATTTAAAAGTTCTGCTCTATAAAACATTTATGCTTTAAGGCTGTCAAAATGTATTTGTTCTCCCATGTCAAGAGTAATTTAAACAGCAGCATGCAGTACACCTGAATTACCAAACTGACAAGTTATTCCAAAGCCGGTTTAAGGAAAGCCAGCACCAGGTTAAAAAGAAAGTAGCCACACAAGAGTACACAAGACAGAAACAGTAATGGATTTAGAACAGTCAGAATCTGAATGCATGGAAATACACATACACACACACACAATTGTGAACAAGTAGCATTTCTATTATATGATTATTACTGAAGTCGGTGCCTGCCTTGTGCAGGGGGCTAAGACAGTGAGGCGTGAAATAAACGAATAAAGTTTCAGCTCCCTTCCCTCCCCCCTCCCCGCCAAGAACCCTTTGGACCAGGAATAGAATACTTCTATGTCTTTAAATATAAATGCCTTTAAAAAAAATCCAGACTATTATAATGTGAGCAATCTAAGGCAGACGTAGCTACCTCTGTAGTATTTGTGGTACCAGTTATGTGCGTGCACGTTTTCCCCATGTGGCTAAGCCACCATAGTAGGTCAAATAAGAAAGTATGGGCTGCAAGACTGTCAGCCATCATAAGTGGGACAGACACTCAGCTCCATGGACACATCCCCAGCAACTTAGAAAGTAAGCTATCACCAGCACTAACCAAGGAGAGGATAAATATGAGAATAAAGGCAGTCCCTGCATCCCTACCTACTTCTCCCCGTCATAAATAACAGCAACAATACCTTGTAACAGTTATTGCCATTCCAACCTGCATCTTTCATCATAAAAGAAACTACTTTCTGTTGTGTTCCAGTAAAATCTGAATAGCAACCTATACGTTTAAAAATTCTTGATAGGGCACAAAAAAGAATAAAAGCCTTGCTTACTAGTTTGTTTCTCTAGTGTTTCATTATTTTTTTTATGTTTCTTTTTGGGGGGGGGGAGGGGCAGAGAGAGAGGAGGAGACAGAATCCCAAGCAGGCTCCAGGCTCTGAGCTGTCAGCACAGAGCCTGATGCGGGGCTCGAACCCACGGACAGTGAGATCATGACCCTAGCCAAAGTCGGATACTCAGCCAACTGAGCCTCCTGGGCATCCCGTTTCTTTAGTGTTTTAAATAAACATAACAAGTGATTTCTATGGTTTGATTCATACCTTTAAAATCTTCCGTAAAATATTTTATGGTATCAGAATGAATTTTTAAACTTAAAGATCTAAGCCCACTAAGTGTTCGATATACATTTACTGAGAGAGGAGGGAGAAAAAAAATTGTCAATTCCAGAAATATCAATATTTCCTTAAGATTTTGAAATGAATCAGTTTCACAGGCCATGAGTGAAACTGGCATAATTGAAAAAAGTAGGGAAGTCTTCAAAAATGATATGTGGGACTTTACAACATGAGTAAAAACTGATGCTTTAAAAACAGAAAACAATCTAAGTCTTCAAAAGTCTCAAAATCAAAGATACTTTTACTATTCTGAGTCAAAAAAGACCATAGCAATATAACAAGAGAAACAAACTTCATCATGCCAAGGGAATACACATCTATTGCGGTAACAACCTGACTTGTTTTTAAAGATCTTTTGTTTACCAATAATCTTATACAAAACATATGCCTTTTGCTCAGAACAAATCAGTTTTACAGATAGAGGTTTCTTTCCAAATACTGAAAATCAGTTACTCTCCCCAAATGTCAACAAGTCTCATTGTGCACAAACATCAGGACTGTTGCATGTATCCCCTCCTTAAATTTAAGCCAAATCACATCTTGACAAATAATGGGAAAACCTCCTCCTGATAATCTGACCCCAAACACCATTTTCAAGGTCAGAGGGGAGTGCCTGCGTGGCTCAGTCAGCTAAGTACCTGACTCTTGATTTTGGCTCAGGTCATGATCTCACAGTTCATGAGCTGGAGCCCCGAGTTAGGCTCGGCTCTGACAGCACAGAGCCTGCTTGGGATCCTCTCTCTCCCTCTCTTTCTGCACCCCCACCCCCACCACTTGCTCGCTCGCTCTCAAAGAATAAACTTTAAAAAAATGGGGGGGGGGTTAGAGTGCTTCATTCATTATTCACTTTGTTGTCCTTCGAGTGTTCAACGTTTTCCTTCAGAACATCTTGGACAGAGAAATGGAGAAACCCTATCTCAAGCACGTGTGCAACTACTATATATTTAGTACAACTGATGGGAATGCATACCTTGGACTCAGCACCTGTCACAGGTTGGCTAAGAAAAGCAGTTCGGTGTAAGGTGGCCTGCAGGCACAGATACCTCTTCTTAGGATTTTTAAATGAGTGTTGAAAACAAATCGAAGCAAATCACAACCCAGAAAGAAACACAGCTTCTACTTTTTATGATTAAAAAAAAAACAAAGTCATGATTCAATTGCCTCCTGGATCTTATTCTTACCCTTCTGCACCTTTACAAACAGTGAGTTCTTTTACATGATAAAGCCTTACAATTAAGAAAGTTTCCTAATAATGTCCAGAAGGCTCAGCAATGTGTAACTCCAGAACAGTTTTGAAATAAGTTCCACCTTCCGTACAACTCAAAACATGCCGTGCAGCATTCACGAACGCCACCTGTAACTCCTGAAGTGTTGGCAAAAGGTAACTGCAACACTCCACATTTTTAATCACAATTGTCAGAACCAATGTTGTAAAAAAAGCTGAGAGGCTGAGCGTAGACCGGTGAATGTGTCCCGTGCGTCCAGTACTGCAATGGGAGGCAATATGTGAGGAAGGCAAAAATGGTGCAGCAGAGGGCTTTAGAAGATTCAGCAACATTGGTTTACTTGGTATCTTAAGTCTACAGAAATGTTTTTAAAGGGCCTTTAAAATGCTGTTTGCCGCCTATTTGAAAACCGTGCATTCTGTGCTGAGTCTGAAAAAGATCTGATTTTCTAAGCAACTTTGTTTCACGCAGGAGTTTTAAAAAATGCCTCAAGGACAAAGACAAAGCCCTCTTTCCTTGTAAGCTTACTCACTGCCTGGCATAGGGTCCAGCTTTCATACAGCAGGTGCCCAATAAGTGTTGGCTGGATTCAGTTGCTTCTTACAGCTTCAGTTGCTTCTCACAAAACAAATGAAACCAGATTTAAAAGGAAGCTACTGTCCCTTGAGGGCTCCCCTTGGCAAAACTCTAAGGCAACAAGTGAAAACGATACAGTTGATTTTCATTACTGCCCTGATCTTGCAACAATAAGAAGGGCAGGAAACATTTTTATTAGTAAACTAAGTCCTAGACAAAGAGCAAAAACAAATGTAAACAACCACTATTCTCCACATCTTTTTCTATTAAAAGGCCAAGGTAAATCTGGAAAAGGGCATAGCAAAAATGCCTTTGCTGTATGTTTAAATCTTTTGTTCCACGAGAAATTTTAATTAAAAAAAATTATCGTATGCCTGAAAAAACTACTGTAGCGTACAAAGATCCTGTTTCCTGCTCAGATTCTGAAGCCATTTAAAAAAATAAAATGAGCAACAAAGAAAAAACCCACCCCATTCATCCTCAGTCTTTACTACCAGAGTAGTTAATAAGGGATATCAAAGAGAGAAAAAGAAAAGAAAGAAAAAACAAAGTGGAAATTCTTTACCATCTTAAAACAGTACATTATTTCTTTGTTGGAAAACACATGTAAGAAAACTGGAAATACAAAAAGCCTTCCGGACTCAGCTCCTAAACTTTAGTCTTGGAAAGACCAACTTCGTTTCGGATTCAGTTAAGGATTTCACTGTCACAAATCTGACTTTCATTGGCATTTGTGTTTTTTAAGTCCAACCCCTAAATCCCTACTTGAGCTGTGTATAACCAAGATTTTTTTTTTCCTGCCCATTTCTCCTATGGTGTTGAAACCCCACTGTTACAACACCAGCCATCAGTTTGCCGTATTGCTAGAGTGCACGGATGTAAGAAACTCCACAAATAAAAAGAGATATGATCACTTGCTGGACAAATTTACTTAATCTAACCTCTATGTTCAAAGTGACAATGCATTCTTGTCAACCTTCGCAGATTTCTTTAAAAAAGGGGGGGGGGAACCCAGGTTTATTGGGATACAATTTGTATGCCATAAAAGTCACTAATTTAAAGTGGACACTCCAATGATTTTTAGTATATTCAGAGTGGTACAACCATCACCACAATCTAATTTTAGAACATTTTCATCACCCCCAAAAGAAAGCCCATACCCATGAACAGTCACTCCCTGTTCCGTCCTCCCCCGGCCCTACTCAACCACTAATCTACTTTCCGTCTCTATGGAGTTGCTTATTCCAGACTTCACGTAAACAGAATCATATAATATGTGGTCTTTTGTGACTGGCTTCTTTCACTTAGCATGATGCTTTTAAGGTTCTTCCAGGCAACCTTAGCATATTTCTTAAGGTTAGAGTTTTCTAATCCTTCTGACAAATCAAACATATAACCTTTTAAACTTCAAATCCTGACCCACACCCCATCCCTACTCAAAAGTATCATTTACTTGCGAGTTCCCTCTAGAGAGTCTAAACTATAATTTGCTATTTAGGTTTTTTCCAACCTTCTTATTCTGGATTCTTCCTCTGGTAATAAAACACCAACTTCTTTAAACATCAACCTTTCACATACCTATATTTCCCTGACAATAGGATAGGACTGTGCCTGGGGCAGAAAGAGGACTGAGCCCTTTTAATGAGATAGCCAATATGTTTAAAATACATGTGGAATAAAAAAAAAAAAAAAAAGACGAAGCCATCAGATGATTTAGCTATCACTCAGAACTTCCCAGCCTCCCTTATTTAGATGCTCTGTTCACATCATGTTGATAACAAAACAAACGTGTCTGCTTGACTTCATCTGCCTCAAAAAACTTCTACATCTCTTCAGTGAAAGATTTAAAAGAAAATCACCTTACTGTTGTAGGTGTCAGTGTTCAAAGAGTAAACACTAATCCTTAAATATGCCAATACAATAGGAACAAACACCAGCCCAATTTTTATCCCAAAACAATACTCATCCCTGACTGGATTCAGTAGTTTATTTCCATCAGAGTTAAGGGTTCCAGCACCTGACTAAAAACTGAACACATGCTAAACACTGAGCATATCCTTTTCTCCTGAAAACGTCAGAGCTGTAGGAAGGAACAGAGACTGAGTTAGGACTTGAGTCGGGGTGCCTTCTGGCCATCCGTCAGGTTTTCGGGAACCAGCAATTGTCAAGGCATCCTTGAGAAAAGCTTTGGCCTCTCTTTATTATAAACATGCATGAAAATACCCCTTCTCCTCCTGTTTTCTCAAGAAAGAGCCTCCTTTCACAAAGAATACTGTTCACGAAGATCGCTGGGAACAACAAGGCATCCTATTTTAAAATGCCCGACTCCTTCCTCAAGACGCAAGGCCATCACTGGTGTTGTGAACCTCACAACTAACATTAAATAATAAAACTGGAAACATTACACACCTCAATATCATGCCTTAAAAAAAAAATGGATTAGCTCTCCTGTGGTCTTCTAAACTGTATTTAGCCTTGAGAGGCTAGATACCCTCTTCGGTCCCCCCAAACACCATCTGTAACCCTGAGAAGGGAGCCGAAAGCCTTTCGTCCAATCCAGTGAGCTGAAAGTTTAGAAAACAAAGAGGAGGAGAGCTCAGCTCCGTGGAAGGTCCGGCCTCAATCTGCGACTTACTCCGTGTAGTAAACACTAATTCTTTACAAAAATCTCCTCTTATTCCATCACGGACTCATTTCTTCCAAGACACTTAAGAAGGGTTTGTTTACACAACAGCCTTTCCGAATTGCCCCCGTGATGGGGCCAGACAGCCCCGCCGCCCCCCCCCCACCCCCCACCCCCCACCATTCTCCCTCACTCTTCGAGGCTCCGTCGTGATTTTTCAAAGTTAACTGGCACCACCTGCATACCCTCGGCAAACATTACTCACCAGCACGCCCTCAACGTTCCCAGCCCCAGTTCCCCGACTGCATTTAAACTTTAATCGTGTTCAAATTACCCTGCCATCGCGAAGACGCCAGTAAACCACGCTTCCATTTTCTGAGTATAGAACCCCCTCCTCCTCCTCCTCCTTCCTCCACACGTCGTGGGGCCCTAAGTTCTCCCCCCCTCCCTCCCCCCCCCTCCCCGCACTTCCCTACCCCTACCCGACACTACCAAAACAAAAGCTATCAGATTGCAAGCGATAGCGAGTGTGGAGCGATACTGCTTATTAACTTTGTACAAAGGAAGTGCGGGGCAGGAGAGATCCAGTGCGACGCAACTCTGGCCAGCAAACCAAGGCGAGGGCTCCGCGCTCGCAAAACAGAACACCCTCCCGCCCACCCCCCCCGCTGCCGCAGACCCCGGCGCGCCTTAAAGGCTGGCGCGCGACACCTCTCGCCGGGGCCAGGCGTCTAGGTGTCCCCGAGCGGCCGTGTGGCGACAGCTACAGCCCCGCGTTGCGAGCACGTGTGTGGAAAGGCACGTCGGCTCGGACCACACACCCACTCCCGCACAGTCGGATGCTGCCCGAACACTCCCCACCCCCGTCTGCAGGAGGAGAGGGGTCTACGGGCCGGGGTAGCAACTGGGCGAAGAAAGTCCCAGAACCCTGTGAACTAGGGGGCCCAGACGCGCTCCTCGGAAAAGCTGGACTGACGCAGAGCCCCCGACCTTGCAGTTTTCGGGGGTGGGGGTGGGGGGGGAGTCTTCAGCGGGAACTCTCCCCCCCAACGCCTGAGCCGCACAGAGCGGTCGCGGGAAGCCGGGGGCAGGTAACCCGCAGAGGATCGGGCGAAAGTGACGGGGAGGGAAAGGCCAGGAACCCAAAATGCCCGAGGGGTAAAGCGCGTTGGCGACACGAGGCCGCTCTGGGATGTTTGGAAACGTGTCCTGGGGCTGCGGGGCCTCTCCGCCGGCCGCCTCCCCCTGGAACCCCACGGCCGGTGGGCTACCCGATCCCCGCCTGTCCCGGCAGCCAGGGCCCCGCGCGACCGCGGGAGCTGTCACCACCGTCTGCGCGCCGCGCGGGGGCCAGCCCGCGGTGCGGAGCGGCCCGCGCGCCGCGAGGGGGGTGGGGTGTGGGTGGCGGGGCCCGGCCCGGCGCGAACTTCCCCGACGGAGTCCCAGCGCGGGCACGGCCGCGGGGGCACGAGCGCTTCCCAAGGCAAGCGGCCCGCGGGGCAGGGCTCCCGGGACAGCGAAAGAGAAAGCCCCCGAGGCTCTTCCCGCGCGGGGGTGCGCAGAGCCGGGGCTCCGGGGGCCGCTCCGGCCGGAAGGCCGAGCCCCTCCACACCCCGCCGGGCCGCCCCCGAGCCCAGGGGCCCGACAGCTGCGACGACGGCAACTCGGGTTTCGCAAACAGGGCGCAGCCCCTCGGAGGAAAAGTTCCCGCAGTGGCCGCGGGCGGCGGGCACATACTCACTTTCTCCACTCGTCGGCCAGAGCGAGAGCGCGGCGGAGAAAAACAGGAGCCCCCACAGCGAGGTCGGGGACCCTCCTCCGGAGCCAGACTTCATTCCTTTTATTTGGGACGAAATTCCCCTCTCTCAAAAAAATAAAAAAACAAAAAGAAAAAGAAAAAGAAAACAAAGAAAACAAAAAGAAAAAAAAAACGGGAAAGGAAGAAAAAGTCTCAAACTCAGTCTTCGCCCCCTCCGAAAACAAGGGCAAAGGAAACAATACTCCAAAGGCGGCGCCGGCCGGGGACCCTCCGGGTGCGCCGAGCGGGCGGGCGGCGGCGCGGGGCGGCCCCTCAGCGCCGGCAGCCTCGGCCCAGGGCTCGGCGGAGTCGGGAACCCGAGGCGCGCCGGGGCGGGCTGTCGGCGTCGTCGGCCTCCATTTTCAAACCCAGAGAGGCAGGAGGGGGGGGGGGGGGAACTGCACAGAAAGGGGGCAAAGCCCAAATTCGTCTCGGCGGAGAAAAACAAGCCCGACCCCAGGCAGAGCGGGAAGCTGTCCGACACCCGAGCCTCCGCGGCGGGAGGGCGCGACGCAGTTCGCAAGATTGCCCCGAAGTCCGGGTCGCGGGCGAGGCCGGCCGGGGGCAGAAATGCGGAGTAAAAATGAATGAGCGGCTCCCCCTCCTCCTCCTCCTCCGGGCTCCGCTCGCCGCCGCCTCCTCCCTCAGCGCCGCCGCCGCCGCCGCCGCCGCGAGCTCCTTCCCAAATCCAGAACACACACAAAGCGGCGGGCCGGCCGCGCCGCGCTCAGCACTCCCGCCGCGCCGCCCGGGCTCCGCGCCGGCCCCCGCCCGGCCCCCGCCCGCCGCCGCCGGCTCCGCGCGCGGGGGCTCCGGCTCGCTGAAGGTCAAAGCCGAGGCGCGCAACGCGCCGTGGAGCTCCCCTAGCGCGGGAGGGGCGTGGAGGGCCCGGGGAGTGGGGCCGAGGGTCTGCAAGCGCCGGGCACGGGCGCGCCGGGGGCAGGCTCGCTGGCGGCGTCCCTCTCGCTCGCTCGCCTCTCTCGAGTTCGCCTGGTGCGCTCGCTCCTCCTCGGGTTTTTTTTTTTTTTTTTTTTTTGCCTTTTTTTTTTTTTTTTTTTTTTTCCGCTCAGCGGAGTTAATGCTGGTAAACAAGAGCCTCAGCCTCGCCGCGCCGCTGCCGCCGCTGCTGCCACACACTGGGGGCTCGCGCGCGCGCGCACTCTCGGGGCCGCGCACACGCGCCCGCGCGCACACTGGAGCGGCCACAGCCGCAGCCGCGGCGCGCCGAGGGCCCGGCCCAGGCCGGCGCGCGCCAAGAGCCGGAGCCCGGGATTCCAGGGACGTGCGGAGCGGAGCCGGGGCGTGGGGTGCGAGGCTGCGAGGCACCGCCCCCGCCCCCCGCCCGCGCCGGCACACGCGCGCGCGCGCCCACACGCTCTCGCCCCCACCCGCACTGCGCCGGCCACCCTGCACGCGCCCTCCCCTCCCGCAAGACTCCAAAAACAATGCCCCCGGCGCCGGCCCGGGCTCCGCGAAGGGGCAGGCTGGAGAAGAGAAGGGAGGAAGGGAGGGGGCAGGGTGGGCCGGCAGTGCGGGGCCGGAGAGGTTCATTGAAAACAACAGCAAGGCTGGAAAGCGCGTTTCCCTGATTCTTGAAAAGCTTCATTGTTTCTTGCAGCTGTTGCAAAATAAATAAATAAGTGCGTGCATGCGGCATTTTTTTCGCAGCGTGCTGGAAAGCCCGAATGTGGCGGGAGGGGCACACCTGGGAGAAAGCAGACCCCCAACCTACTAAGGCAGGCACTTTCACGCAAGGCTGGGACGGCCGCGGCGTCGCGGCCGCAGAGTCCGGAGTTCTGGGGGCTCGCGGGGAGCTGAAGGGGGAGGGCGCGGCCTGCGTGGTTTAGCCCAGGGGCGTGAGGGGATACTGCCCGCCGCCTGCCGCGGGCCCCGAGCGGGGGAAGGGGGGGGCCCAGACAGACTGCCCCGCGTGCCCAGGGCGCGTCCCCGCAGCGGCCGCCAGGGGGCGCGGCAGGCGCCGGGGAAGGCCGGCTGGCGGAGTGTCGCCTCCCTCCGGGAGAGGAAATGTGGGGGCCCGGGCAGGGGGCTGGCTAGGCTGGGTCGCGCTGGCCGGGCCTCCACTACCCGTGGCCCGCCCTGGCCGCTCCTCGCGGTCTCACGCGGCTCGGGGATCCACCACGTGGGCGGCTGCGGGGAGCGGCCGAGGCGCGTGCACAGTGCCGGTCTGCGGGGCCCCGGAGGCAGGGGGGGGGGGGCGTGTCCGAAGGGCTCCTGAGAATTGGGTGGGGGGCCAGGGCCGGAGCTGAGACAAGTCTCCCCGCTGGTGTCGGGACCCGGAAACATGCCGCACACACGCGCGATCCGTGGTCACTGCGGAAACCCACCCGCACCTGCCTCGGGTCCTCCCGAGCACGTCTCTCTAGTTTCGTTTGCTACGTAAGTGGCTGGAAACCAGCACAAACCCCAAGTCTCCTTGGTGGTTTTCTTGATTGTGACCAAGGAGAGGTTTCCCCAAAGCGAGACTGCCCTAGGACAGCCAACTAATGAATAAATGCCGCGGAGACCAGGTCCTCAAAGGAGAAAAACCCCAGCAATGGCTGGAGAAAGGAGTTTGAAATACGTGGACTTTTAAAAATAGTGATTGGACCACGTGTCGTCTGTAATGTGGTCCGGTTTCATGACTCAGGCTAATTGATGTCAATAATAAATAAAAAGAAGATGGCTAATAAAAGAGTTGTGAATCTCTAGAT
This sequence comes from Prionailurus bengalensis, assembly GCF_016509475.1. Classification (NCBI taxonomy): domain Eukaryota; kingdom Metazoa; phylum Chordata; class Mammalia; order Carnivora; family Felidae; genus Prionailurus; species Prionailurus bengalensis. The sequence goes on from NC_057355.1 coordinate 17,623,872, forward strand.
CGAGTGGAAGTGTTTCTCTCATAAACGATCAGACTGTCTGGTAAGTAGGGATCTGTTCTAAAGGAAAGGTAGGTTTCTTTTTTTACTGTAATTCTAAAAGATTTCCGCGTTACATTATGCATCCCATCATTCGTAAATAATTTTTTTTTTAATTAAGAGCTGAAAACAAGTCAGAAGCTATCATAATGGAAACCTAGCCCTTTTCTCCCCTATATTTATTTCCTAGATCATTTTTCCCCTTGGAAATTTTTAGCTCAATTCAGTGAGTCAGTTGTATAGAAGGAAAATAAATCTTTTTTTTTTTTAACTTAAGAAAGTCATTCATATGGGATTGTTTTTGTTTAACTGAATTCAGCTTAATTTTCAAATACACTGTTCCAGTTTTAGATGTTTCTGGACATTAACAGAGAAAGAAACATACTAGAATCTTTAAAAAGAAACTTAAATTTAGCATGTATCATTTAAATATTAGGCAGTATATGTGAATAATTAAAATTTAGTTTACTAATTTTTAAATATTTCTTCAGAGAGTTCCCTGCATGAGGTTGGTCTTGAAGCCTACAGATCCATTCTACAGCTAAATATAAAGGAACATCAATATTATATTTTCATATTTCATATTCAGAATTTTTTAATATGTACTTCTAAATTAAGACAAAAGTTTAGAGCTGATTTTTTAAGGTGAATGCTAATATAAGATCCTTACGACACAATATATTTCAAGTAGTAGTAATAAAAATGCCCACTGAGTTGTCCCTGAGAACATAAGGAGGTTTATGGAATAAAGAGAAATGCGTAGTTATTTAAATTGTAGGGGTTTTTTGACCAAAATGATTTTTCATTTGTGAATTTTTTAAATGTCTGTGTTTTCCTAAAGTAGTAGGAAATATATAAGGTAAAGTTATTTTAGACTGTGAAGATGCTTACTATTATATAGCAAGAGTCAAAATTTAGATCGCTTTTCAGCTCTAACTTGATCATGTAGACAAAGAAGGTGATTTTTATTTTCTTCCAGGATTAGATGCTACATATCAAAGTCAAACTTATTTTTTTCAACCTTGGAAATTAAATCATGTAGTAAAACATGACTCGAGTCTTTGTTTTACAGTAGCATTGACAATGCATCACACATTTTGTTGTATGCAATTTTCCCCCACGTATCTTATAAATTTCCCTTTATTTGGAGCTGAAAATGGTTGCTCATTTTCACTTTTTAAAACTGTTTACTTGAAAAGTGTTATTTCGAAATATTCTGCTCAATGTATCAGGCTCCCCCAAAACGTAACATATACCAAGTAAAAAAAAGAAATGTGAGAAACAGCACAGGTGATAATCGACAAGTATTTTACGTGCACAATATATCGTGATATATTCTCAGAAAGGAATGTCATTCAAAGCAAAAGTGAATAAACTACAGCCACATACAATGTGGGCAAAGCTTTGAAACACAATTTTAAATAAAAAAAAAATGCAAGTTCTGAAAAAGTACACACGACACCGTTTTGATAAAGCTCAAAAGCAAAGACGACAAAAAGCATGTGGCAATTTTTAAAGCAAGATAATTAAATACACAATAAAGTATTTTTGCTTTATTTATTATAATCATTATTATTTTAGCAAAAGGATTAATGAGGAACACAAAGCATAGGATCCTGGTTACCTCTGGGAGGGGCTGGGGAGAAGCCCAGAAGCACACGCAATGTTCTCAGAACTGTGCTGATTCCTCAGGCTGGGTGGTGGGTTTACAGATTTCCACTTTATAATTATACGTTATAACTAATGCATATATTGCACATATTTTTGTATGTATAAACTATGAAAGAAGATGATAAAAATATGGGAGGGATTCACAAAAGAGATCATCCCAGTTTTCCAGTATGATTTTTCCAGATTCTAAGTTGTTTGTATAAATAAGTCAGAGGAATTAAAGAACCACTACAATGATATAGTTACTCAAGGGCTTATCCTTCAGGATACATTTCAAAAGAATGTGTACTCATAACCTATCAGTGCAGTTTGAGACAAAAATCATGAGATAAAAAATGTAGAAATATTCACTTCACAGGTAATCAAGTTCGCTAATTAAGAGTGTATTATGTAAACTGTCTGGCAATTTCCTGTAAGGTTGAACATACACCTGACTTATGATCCAGCAATTCTCTATCCCTAGCTATTTAACCAAAAGAAATGAAAAGTTCACAAAAGACCTGTATGGGAATGTTGGTAGCTGCTTTATTCTTAATAGCAACAAACTGGAAACAACCCAAATGCACACCAAAGAAGAACAAATTAAAAAATCGTGATATGTCCATTCGACCCAATATTGCTTAACAATAAAAAGGAACACACCATTAATATATACAAAAACACAGATGAGCCTCAAAAGTATAATGCGTAAGCCAGGCACATATTGTATATATTAGTCTGTTCGCATGAAGTTCACGATCAGGCAAAACCGATCTATGAGATAAAAATCAGAATCATGTTTGCCTTTGATGGGGGGCAGGAGAGTTGTGGATGACTAGAAAGAAGCACAAAGAACTTTCTAGGGTTATGACAATGCTCTTTGTCTTGATTGGGGTGTTGGCCATGGTAGTGTAGACATTCATCAAAAACACATCGAACTGTACACTTAAGACAAATGCACTTCATAGAGCGCCTGGGTAGCTCAGTCGGTTAAACATCCGGCTCTTGATTTCGGCTCAGGTCATTATCTCGTGGTCTTGTGAGTTTGAGCACCACATCAGGCTCTGCACTGACAGTGCGGAGCCTGCTTGGGATTCTCTCTCTCTCCCTCTCTGTCTGCCCCTTCCCTACTCATGCTGTCTCTGTGTCTCTCAAAATAAATAAACTTAATTTTTTTAAAAAAATGGATGCACTTCACTGTAGGTAAATATATCTGAATTTAAGTTTTAAAGTGTGTATTGTGTAAATTAGAAATTTTGCAGCCGTTCTAAAAAAGAAAGCACAAGGCTTTCCATTTTTGCTATTATGTGAGTTCCCAGAGATGCTCATCTCCAAACTTCATGCCCACAGCTGTCTCTACATATAAATACATTTTCAGAAGTCCATCTGCCTAAGGTCCACTGCAAAGGGTTTTAGCCGTTTTAGGCACCAAGGGGTCTCCACAAAGCAATCCAGGGGTAGGAAAGATACTAGTGATCTCAAGTTGGTTCTAGTCCCTGCATGGTCAAGGCGATGTGAGTCCCAGTCTCCGTGAGATCTGTTTACACCCAACTTGAGAAGATTTTTTTATTTTAGATTTGCACAGATAGCCCGGCGCTCACAGGACCGTAAATGCTACATTCCTCTGTGATGCTTTAAAGGCAATATGGAGGTTTCAGAGAGAATTTGGATAGAGATGGCTGGAACATCTTTTTCTGACAACTTCCGGAACCATGTTTGGGTGAAACATCAATAAGAAAAGTTCTTGGAAAACCTGGGGCAGGAGTGACAGGCATCCTTGGAATCACCATAGGTTCAAGGCTTCTGTCCCTGCACCAACACCCTGACCATACCCTTCTACAGATTGGCACTAGCCTATCTGCATCCTGATGGTAGAGATGTTCTTTATCCTCCATGTAATTAACTTTCACACATACCAGTAGTAAGGATCTCTGCCTGGCAGAGAGCATCAAAGATGCTACTTTTTTTTTTTTTTTTTTTTTTTGAGAGAGAGAAAGAGAGCAACAGAGTGCAAGTAAGGGAGGAACAGAGAAAGAGGGAGACACAGATTCTGAAGCAGGCTCCAGGCTCTGAGCTGTCAGCACAGAGCCCCACGCAGGGCTTGAACTCGGGAACTGAGAGTTCATGACCTGAGATGATGACGGAGGTGCCACCCAGGTGCCCCGATGCTACTTTGGTTTTGACATGCATCAGAAAAGTACCTGCAAAGTAGGATTACATCAAGATTTGTGTTCCCTCTGATTAATGCCACCAGCTCTGAGATGTTTTTATTTCTTTGTTTCTTAATGTTTATTTTTGAGAGACAGAGCACAAGCAGGGGAGGGGCAGAAAGAGAGGGAGACACAATCCGAGGCAGGCTCCAGGCTCTGAGCTGTCAGCACAGAGCCCAACGCGGGGCTCGAACGCACAAATGGTGAGATCATGACTTGAGCCGAAGTCAGGCGCTTAACCGATGGAGTCCCCCAGGCGCCCTGACCAAAGATGTTTTATCAGCAGCAGGGAGGCTGCCTGCCACCTCCCACCCCCACCCCTGCCCGCCTGCCCTACCCTACTCTGTAGTGCTGTATGTCACTTTGTGCATGGCTCTTTGCCTCTGTGTTTCCTCCTCTGTGAAATGATCGCATTGGAGTAGATCTTTTGGCTTCTGCAATACCATGATTTCCCTCTTTGGTTTTTAATCGAGAGTGCTACCTTGGTATCTTATACTCTAACCCACATGTCTCCTACCTTTGCCTTCTCTGTTACGTAATTAACAGTCTATAAATCAAGGCACAGGCAAGAGAAGCCAGGCTCAGGGAACAACTGCTTCCTAATTTGTTTTATTAATGCAGATTTCCCACACATTAGGATTTCTTAGAGTAGAACCCATTTTTTAGCACTTCTAAATTCTCATATGTATTCTTCTAAGAATATGGTATGGGAGACAAACAGATCCATCACCACAGCAGATGCGAATGGTTATAGGTGATCCACAAGAGGAATCTTCTTCCAATTGACTATTGAAAATGTTCCTGTAAAATGCCCTCTTTGGGATATTAAGTTCCAGTGTAAACCTTATTCTGTAGGATATATTTGTACGTTTCTTCAGGACTTTTTTTTAAAGCAACATTGGTGTGTCTGGGTCGAAACTATAGCAAACCCTGTTCTGGCCTCATGGACGCGCTGCAGATAAGTGAGATCTTGAAGTTATGCAGATGTCTGCGCTCTACAGTGTGGAGACCACAATATCAAGTTGTTGACATTTGTCCTTGGAGGACCATTGATCAACAAGAGAACTGAACACTGACACAGGGGCAAGAGTATGAAAGGGCTGGATGGTACATCCCATGAGGGATGATTAAGACATATAGACATTAAGAGAAGTCTTCTATGACCTCTGGTTCTATATACCTGGAAGATTATTACTGGACTTGACCCAGGTAACTCCAATGTGCAGAGCTAGACTAATGGGAAGGAAAACAGATTTCACTTCTTTCTGAGAATGTTTCTTCTTTTCCAATAGAAATAAATAACCTCTGTTTGGAGCACTGCCTTGTACCGGAAGGAACTCTGCGTTATTAGGCTGTTCATACAGAGACTGGATCCACACCTACCGGGGAAATCGTCCAAAGAAGTACTGGATTAACTGAGAGGATGACAAGTGATATCTGAGGTCCCTGGATGTTTAAATTCTACTTCTGTGCTTGGATTACTGTGGCTGATGGTCACCGAAGGAGCCTAGCTTTGCTTTCAATGAATAGGGATGAGCTTTAAAGTTGAAGATGTATTAGTTTAATAGGATGTTGAATTTATCTTATATTATAGAAACCCTGTTGAGATAGCTCCTGAAAGGGGTCCGAGGCCCGGTTCCAATATGCTAAAAAGTTAGAAGGTCAGGGATGGCTTTCAAACCTGCCACATGGTGTGGGAGATGGGTGAGCCAGGTAGGAGCTAGGAGGAGGTTAAGATAATAGTGTGCTAGTTGCAAATGTTTGACAATAGGCTGGGGGAGGGAGGTCTGATTTGTAGAGCTTGTCAATTTCCTCTGTGTAAATATTCCACCTTGGCTAATGAAAGCTGCCAATGTGAGGTCACAGAGTACAGAGTTCTGAGGAGACATACATCTGGATTTTGTGAGGCTCTAGGACATCACTGGGTTAAGACACCTGAGAACCTTGTGTTACTTTTTTAAAACAAATTAAATATGTATTCAGTAAGCAACGTATTAAGCAACGCAGTACAAAAATGGCAATAGCTATAAACGGGAAATTCACAAAAGAAACCAGAACAGCCAATAAGCATGAAAAATATATTCCCTAACCTGATTGGCAGAATTAAGAACTGGACAATACCAACTGTTCATAGGGATAAATGGGGGAACTGAACTCTTATTCACTGCTACTGGGAAGATAAATTAGTGATCCCACTTTGGAGAGCAACGTGGCCATATCCATAATGTTAAAGATGCACCTAGCCCATAACCCAGCAATTCTGCTCATAAAGCGTATACCCTAACATCTCTTGATGTATGCACCAGAAGACATATATAAGAATGTTAATTGGAACATTGTTTTCAACAGTAAAAAACTGGAAACAATCTAACTGTCCCTCAGTGGAAGGATGAATAATGGTGCATTATTCATTCAATAGGATACTATAGAGAGGTTAAATTGAATGAACTAGATCAAAGTGAACCAACATAGATACATTTAATAACTAATATTGTGTAAAGGAACAATTTGCAAAAGTTATATAACCACATGTTACTGTTTATGTAACTATTAACACAAAACTATAGCATATATTCGTTAATAGAAATATACATATGTAGCACAAGTATAAAATACGCATGGAAATAATAAACAGCAACTTGAGACATTATCTCCGAGAATGATGAGAGAGGAAAGGAATAGAGTAATTTTAACTGTATTGGTAATACTTTATTTCATGAGAAGACGAAAGAGATTTGAGGCAAATGTGGCAAAATGTTAGTATCTGTTCAACCTGGATGATGGATACACGTATGTCTGTTAAATTATTTTCTGTACTTTTCTATATGCTTGAACTATTTTATAATTTTTTGTCTTTTTTAAAATAAGTGTTTGATTTTAGGACAGTTTTAGATTTACAGGTTAATGCAAAGATAGTACAGAGCTTTCCTGTATACCCCAAACCCAGTTTCCCCTATTGTTAACATCTTTTTTTCTTTAATTTTTTTAATGTTTATTTATTTTTGAGAGAGAGAGACAGAGCACAAGCGGGGCAGTGGCAGAGAGAGGGAGACACAGAATCTGAAGCAGGCTCTAGGCTCTGAGCTGTCAGCACAGAGCCCAATGCGGCGCTCGAACTCACGAACCGCGGTATCATGACCCGAGTCAAAGTCGGATGCTTAACCGACTGAGCCACCCAGGTGCCCCTATTTTCAACATCTTATGTTAATATGACACACTTATCACAATTAATGAGCCAATATTGACACATTATTATTATTAACTAAGGCCCATATTTTATTTAGCTTTCCTCAGTTTCCCCCTAAGGTCTATTTACTGTTCTGGGATCCCTTTGAGGGTCCCATATCACATTTAGATATCATATCTCCTTGGACTTCTCTTGACTGTAAGAGCTTCTAAGACTTCCCTTGTTTCTGATAACCTTAACAGCTTTGAGGAGTACTGCTCAGGTATTTTGTAGAATGTCTGTCAACTGGAATTTGTCTGGTGTTTTTCTCATGATTAGACTAACGTGTTTTGGGGAGGAAAACCACGGAGGTAAGGTTGCGTTCTCATCCCATCGTGTCAAGGATACACACTGACTTATCACTGTTGATGTTGACCATGACCACCTGGCTGAGGTGGTATTTATCAGATTTTTCCACAGTAGAGTTCCTCTTTCCCCCTATTTCCATACTATCCTTTTTGAAAGAAAGTCATTATGCTTAAGGTGTAGGGACATATGCTCCCCCCTTCACAGCGAAATAGTTCCATAAATTATTGGGAGTTATTCTGCATGGAGGATTCGTCTATCCTCTGCATTTATTTAATTGTTGTTTCTATTGGTATGGACTCATGTACACGTATTTCATATTTTGGGTGACAATCCAACACTATTTTGTTTTGTTCAACTTGTTCCAGCTTTGGCTATTGGGAGCTCCATCAGTTGGCTACTGTGTCCCTTTGACATATCCCCATCATTGAATTTTGTTGGTTCTTGGGGGTTTTTTAGTCCAGATCTTCCTTATTCTCTGGAGTATAAGATACTCCAGGCTTATCTTATGTATCTCCTGTGTCGGTCCTGTAATCAGTCATTTCTCCAAAAGCTCTCATTCCTTCTGATGGAGAACCCTGTGAGAAACCAAAATCTGGGCACTAGCTGTGTTTCTTGCTTCTAGATCCTCTTGGCTGGCAGAACAAGAAAGCATGCGTGTATACTAATGTGTATTTACACGTGTCTGCATCTAGACTAAGGTAAATATAAACTCATCCTGAAGTCTCATACACAGTCCCCAGCTCTAAACCATCAGCACATGGGCCATTGTGACCTTCTCCCTTGCTCTCAGTACACCAGTGAGGAACCTGACTCTCCCCATCTGCCATCCATTAATTATTTCTCCATTTACAATTTTTTTAAGAAGAAAAAGGAAAGCTGTAGGGAAATGCCTCGACTTAGTGCATTATCCAGACCAAAGGTGCAGACTAGTCACAGAGTAGACATTTGCCAGGAGAGGACACTTCATGTCATGATCCATTTACAGCCCAGACCTCCCTTGGTGCCTTGCACCCTTCCAGTAGGCACTCATGGAAACACAGGCAAAATGTCCCTTCAAAATCAGTCCCTGAAGCCCATATGGGAAAGCGGAAGCCCACTGAAGGGCACCTGGCAGGGCACTTGAGGAAGATTAGCCAAAAAGGAAAGTCGTGGGATACAAGCTAAAGAGAAAATCCAGAGAGGAAACATTCATTTTCAGCAGCAGCTCCTAATCTCTTTTGAATTGTAGATCTCCGCAAGACTCAGAAGAGAGCCATGGACCCTCAACCCAGAAAAGCCTTCACACAGATCAAGCAGCATGAAAAAATTGTCCCATGGTGGGGGAAACCTCACCTCTGAGCCTATACTTGGACTTCAGGTTAAGAAAGCCTTGTGTATATTTCACGAATGTCAAGTTTGTGGGCTTGCTTACCTGTGAACAGGGAGGGGTGAGCAGGTGGGCTCCGGGTGAAGACTGCATCGTTTGAGCCCGGCTGTTTTTGGGATGGGCAAAGCGCCTGCCTTCCAGGTGTGGGCCCAGGATCTGTCACTAGCAGCTGCCCATCCACTTTCATAATGACCTCCCATTTACAGCAAGCAGCAAGTGATGCTGGGTTTCTATGTATGGAGATAAAAACATTTTTCTCTTAAAGCCAATCTAATTTTTTTTTTAATTTGTTTAGAGAAAGATGTGAAGTGACATTTGGGGCCGTAGGGAACCGAGGTTCTGAAACTAGGTGCAAAGAGAGATGTCTTGAGTATAGTGAAAAGTTCACATGCTTTGGAGCCAGAAGGGTCTGGATCCAAACCCTCTCTTTGCCAATCGCCAGCTGTGTGATCTTGGGTAAGTGAAACTTTTCCCATCTGTAGAATGGCAATAATACATTTGGCATGCAGGACAGTGTTTCTGGTACCACTCACATCAGAATCAGCTGAGGTGCTTGTAAAATGGAACTTCCCAGGCTGCCACCCCAATGTTTTTCTCTTATGAAATCCTAAGGGGAAAAGCCTAGAAATCCGCATTTTAACAAGGGCCCCCAATGCTTCTTATGATGTTCTGTGGGCTTTGGAGCGGATAAATTGAGCTAAAATAGGTAAAGCACTTGGTACACAGGAGCAGGAAAGACAATTGCTTTGGATGGTCCAGCATCTGAACATCATCTCTTTTAGAGGGGATCCCAAGGGCCCAGCTCAGGATTGTCATGGATGGCTATGCAGGTTGTGCACTGCACACAAATCTAGTGATTACCACCTCGGAATTGTGCGGTGCATAAACTATATGAACACACATGCCCTCCTTCTCAGAAGGAGCTCAGCTGATCTAGATCCTCTCCGTTCTTTCTCCTTTTTGCACTTGGTTCTTCCAGCCTTCCTCACAATTCTCAGCTACACAGCAGCCCTCCAGTGAATCCCTCCAGTGATCAGCTGGCCAGGAACTGGGTTTTGCTGTTTGTGATCTACAGACTTGACAGGATGAGTGGCCAGTGGCTGCTTTGTTTCCTTCCATCAAGCGTTCCTCAGTGGTGTTCCTGGGATTTGGGAAGTGCTATAGTGCCCCTCCCTGGTGGAGAAGTTAAGTAGGTAAAGATATGACCCATTCCCTTATCCAAGCTCTGTTCTGCTTCAAGCTGTTTTACAGATTGGATTTTGGCTCAATAGTTCATTTGGAAAGAATAATTCTACTGCTTAAAAGAAAAAAAAGTTTGAAAACCACTGCATGATATAGGATACCCCAGAGGAGACTGTGTGGTGTGGATGCAGTGAGGCAGAGAGAGAGAGCAGAGGAGGCTGAGGCTGAGTCCTGGGGTCTGTGGGTCTCCCTAAAGTGAGGGCAGCCCGGGCCCTCATTTCAGAAGTTATGCTGGTAGGTGCGAAATCCCATTACTTGAGTAAGGGAAATTTTTGAGGCCTCTCAAAAGTTTCCCTTCCCTCCTCATGGGAAAAGTGGACTGTGTCCACTTATGAGAAGAAAAAGGGGGTGCTGCTGTCCAGGATCACTGTGTCAATCAGAAGCCCCTTGACCTCGGGAGAGGGGAATAGGAGGGAACTTCTGAAGAATCTCCAAAGACCACAGCCAAGAAAAAGGGACGGAAGTCATTACTAAGGGACCAGAGGGGGAAGGGTGCATGGTACTTTCCTTTGCCATGGGGTCACTGGCCAATGGGAGTGAGGGTGAAGCAAGATAAAGGGGTTTGGACATTTCCCAAAGGAACCAGAGCTCCCCCGAAATCTGCAGCACTTGGAACATAAAAATAGAGATGTTTCTTTGCTCTACAAAATCTGACATTTGCAACAGAGGTATTAAATTTTCATTGCACATTTCCTCTTGGTTCACAACTAAGACAGTGGAAAAAATTCCTCCAACGAAAGACGATATGTTGAATATTCTTACGAATATCATCCCCTTCACCTGCTTATCATGGATCAGCTGCCCCTGGGCTGCTGCTTGCTTCTTCCTTCTGAATGGGCCACAGACAGAGAGGGCTGTGTTCGTCTTGCTTCTATTGTTGTGTACCAGACTCTTCTCTTGTTTTATTAATTTATTCCCTTTTATCCCCATACCCCAAGGTTAAGGAGGAGGATGGGGAACCCCATCATAAACGTAGGCAGGTAGTTTTAAATTTTGTATATAATGTAAAAGCAGGGTTATACAGTAAGACACACAACAATATAAGGGTACAGCAGCGTTTGGGAGAGGGTCATCTGATGAAAGTTGTGGCCCCTCTCCCTGGAAGAATCTGCCTCTATTCAAAACACAATTTTGCATCTTCTAGGGTTCAGGGACCCTGACAGCCCTCTATGGACATTCATTGAACCCCAAGTTTGTTACCCCTGTGTGATAAGAAAATTGTGAGCATTTGAAATGCAGACTCTTTAAAATGGACCTTTCATTAGTTTCAAGATTATAAAAATAAGTTGCGTTGGAATAACAAAATTGCAACAAAATAGAAATGCTACATTAATGAACGGATAATGATTATTTCTAGTTAGTGCAACATAGAGATTGCTTAGATATAAATAGATTCTTCTAGGCGAGGAGGAAAAGAACTTACCTTTGTTGAGTGCTTACTTTTGGCCAGGCATTGTATCTGATGTAGTATTTCCTTTTCCTTAAACCACAGAGCTGGTTATTGTTACCACGGGCATTTTCACAGATGGGGAAACTGAGGTACAAGCAGAGGACAAAGGTGTTCCCAATGTGGTACAACTTGTGATGTAAAGTGTTAAAACTTCTGTCTTAAACACAGACATGGAGAACATTTTTAAAAATACACTACTTACAAAAATTAATTTATTTAGCAAAATGGAGTTAATGTTCTCTGATGGGGGAACTCAAATTCTGTCTTATCAAAATAACACTTAAAATCAGTGGAATTAGGGATTCCTGTGCCACATACGATTACACCATTGGGTTCCTTTGTCTCATTTTCTTGGGTTTTCATTTGGAAAGGTTTTTTGTTTTTGTTTTTGTTTTAAGTCCTAGTATATCTACAACATGTCATACCTTAAAGAGAAAATGCCCCGTTGGACACCACTCACTCATTCACTCCATAAAACTTTGCCTCTCTTAGGAAGGAGCAGCCCTGCTTCCCAGACGTGGAATCAGCTTTTTCTTCACACTCTCCCACCTCACCCCACCCCCACTTTTTTTTTTTTTTTTTTTTTTTTTTTTTTTTTTTTTTACCATCTGTACCATTGCAAATGATTTGTAGACAGTTTGTGTCCATTTTTCCCACCAATGTTACTTAGGGGCGTGTGTGCCCATAGGAAGCCTTCAGTACATGTCTGCTAAACTGAGTTAAATTCCTACCTTTTTAATGGGAAACATTTTTAATGCAGAAAAATAAGAAAAGTTTTGAAGAGACACATGATCCATGTGCCAGGATTTGCAGCAAATAATATGTTCTCATTTTTGTTTTAGATGTTCGTTTGCTTTAAAGGAATAAAATTTGCAGATGGTTTTACTCTGGTTTCATTCTCCTGCCCACTGAAGAGAAAACTATGATCATTATTTTGGCATGTATCTTCCTGATCTATAGTTTTATACTTTAAAAAATTTTTTTTAATGTTTGTTTATTTCTGAGACAAAGAGAGACAGAGCATGAGTGTGGGAGGGGCAGAGAGGGAGGAAGACACAGAATCTGAAGCAGGCTCCAGGCTCTGAGCTGTCAGCACAGAGCCTGACGCGGGGCTCGAACTCACAGACCACGAGATCACGACCTGAGCCGGAGTCAGACGCTCAACCACCTGAGCCGCCCAGGCGCCCCTATATTTTTATACATTTACTACCCATTATCCTCAGTATTATTTTACATGATTTAAAAATTTTACATATTCTGTACCTTGCTGTTTAAACTTAGTATGTGTTTTCAAGATCTGTTCCTGTTGATGTTATCGATCTAGTTTATTTCTTAGTTATTGCATAATATCTCATAATTTGACTATATCACGTCTTACTTATCCCTTCCTAAGTGAGAGGCATTTAGAGACTTCCTGTCCAACTCTTCACTATAACAATGCTGTAATGAACTTCCGTTTTACAACTTGGGTTACTTTTTGTATATTGGTAAATAGGGGAAGGATGTTGGTAGAACATGGAAGTCACGTTGGCTCACAGGTGGTTTTTCCCAATATGTTACGGTCTTGAAGCGATAGAAAAGAGAAAGTCTTAGCAATGAACACAGACCTGAGCTGAAAATCTACAGAAGTATCTTTCTTCAGAGCAAACAGTAACAGGTTTAATGGCTTCAAAGGCCACTATGCTTTCCACTAATAAATGATCAGGTGATGCTTGAGAGGGCAGATGAAGAAGACAGAGAAATGGGATCATTTCCTCCTGTGCTAAAACAATGAAATAACAAAGAAAACTATCCCGAGGGCCATATTCTTACTTTTATGAAAATTTTAATGAAAATCCACACCTACCCGTCCAGGAAGGAGCCCCAAAGAAGAGGCATCTGGGGTCCTAGGGGCAAATGCCAGCAGTGGATTAACTGTACTGTATTTTTGTCATGATTTTAAAAACATTTTTGTTTTTGTTCCTTCTTGGGTGACTAAATTCCACAGGTTTTGAGTGATGTTCCCCAACCCTGTTTTCCCCATAAGACTTGCTATTTTTAGCAGAGGGATTTGCATTTATTTCCTTAAGTGCATGTGTAAGAGTTTCTCTAGAGTATAAACCTAGCAGTGGAATTGCTGGGTCACAGGGGATGTACATTTTCAAACTACTCTAGATTTTTCCAAATGACTCTCCAAAGTGGCTTCACCAGTTTACACTCCCATAAGGAGAGCCCTTATTTCCCTGCTTCCATGCTATTACCTGATGCTGTTAGACTTTATTTTTCACCGATATCATTGGTATAAAATGCCTTTTCATGGTTGTTTTAATTTGCATTGCCCCTGGTGCTGGTGAAGTGGAGCATGTTACTATTTGTTTATCGGCCATTCTGGTTTCCTTTTCTGGGTATTACCAGTTCAACACTTTGTCAATTTTGAAGCTGAATTGTTTGTCTCTTTCTTATTGATTTATAGGAATTCTTTATGCATTCTTGACATAAATCCTTTGCCTATTAAATTTCTATTTTTATGTTCCCCTCCTGATGTCCCGTTCTCCATATAAGTCTATATTTTATATGACCAATCCACTATAAAATCCACTGTATTGGGTTTTTTTTCTGAAATATATCCCAGGTACCCGTGGTTTTAGATTATACAGTTAGGTTGTACAACCAGAAACATTTGAACCTCAAATGTTTATAAATATAAATGTTTATAAATATTATAAATAAATGTTTTCCCATCCATACTTTATCCATTCTCCTATTTATAGAACCTTCTCTTTGTATGAAAGAGTTTTCGAAGCAGATCAAAAGAGATATCCCCTGTCCTGAAAATTGTTGGTGAGATTTTTTTTCTTTTGCCAGGTTAATAAGAAAAGATTTTGGTGGAAAAAATTCAGGAAGATTAAAATTCATATTTGAATTGGATCCTTTGTAGATGCCTTAAGCCCATGAGAAAACAATATGCTTTATTAAATTCCACAATTCTTTTTTAAAAAATATTCAAGTCATAAGCAATCATTCATGCTTTCCTGACAAGTTACCTAAGAAAAATTTCCTTAAACTAAACAGAATTGAATTTCAGACTAAATTTTAAAAGTGACATTCTGATTAAAAAAAAAAAATTGATACCTAACTCCTAAAAGAAAATACATGGAGTTTGCCTGGAACTGAAAATTTTGTGTGTGGAAATGTGAGGAAAAGATCTAAGTGTTGGCAAAAGATCGCAATAAAGTAAATGATGTGGTTTTCTCAGGGGTGATTTTGCAACTTGAAACATTCCAAAAAGAGTTACTGATCACAAAGTTTCTTTTAGCTTCTAGCCTCGAAATACTTGGCATACGTGGAGCTCTTACGGATATTTGGATAAATTAAATTTATATTGACATTTTCTAAAAATTGGCACAGGTTTCTAGCTGGTGTGGGCACGTGTCAAACATGGAACATTTTGAAGCATTCAATTTTACAACAGATAGATATCAACATTAAACTGTCCCTCCTTTCTCTATATTCTTAAAAAGCTAAATCACAGTGAGATTTTAAATATGTCATTATTTTCTGATAAAAGAAAAAGCAGCAGATTCCTCAAAAATTAATCAGAGGACTACCATATGAACTAGCAACTTCATTTCTGGGTACACACCCCAAAGAATTGAAAACTGGAACCTTAAACAGATATTTGTACACCAGTGTTCATAGAAGCATTATTCTCAACAGCCAAAGGTGAAACAATCCAAGAGTCCATCAGCAGTGAATGGATAAACAAAACGTGGTATATGTATACAATGAATTAATATTTAGCCTTTAAAGGGAATTCTGATACATGCTTCAACAATGTATGACCCTTGAAAACATGATGTTACATGAAATAAATCAGATACAAAGGGGAAAACATTGCAGTGAGTCCCCTTACACAAAATATCCAGAGTAGACAAATTCATAGAGACAGAAAATAAACTAGTGGTACCCAGGGGTTGGGAGGAGAGGGGGATGGGTAGCTACTGCTTCATGGGGACAGAGTTTCTGTTTGGGGGAAATGAAAAAAATTTAAGAATAGGGGTGATAATTGCACACCATTGTGGTTGTAATTAATGTCACTGAATTTTTCACTTAAAATGGTTATACACTTAAAATGACTAAAATGGCAAAAATTTATGTCCTGTATTTTACTGTAATTAAAAAAAAGTTTATAAAAGACGTTTCTTCAAGCCCTACTACCAGTAAAACAGCAAATACTTAATAATGGAAGCTTGGAAAACCTATCAAGTAAAATTAAATTAAAGCCACCTGTTACCTTGCTGCGCAGTGATAAGATGTAACTAATGAACTGTGCCTTCTCTTTTTTCTGGCCATAGGTACGTAGGGTGTGCAGGATCATCCTGTATAGTCGTCTGCTTTTCTTACCGAATGTTGTTAAACATCAGTAGAATCCAATCTCACCTGTGAGTCTCAGCCCATTTAAACTAATCAACAGTTGTTGGATATGTAAACTGTTTTCGATATTTTCGCAGTTTTTCATTAAAAAATTTTAAAATGTTCATTCATTTTTTGAGAGAGAGAGAGAGAGAGAGAGAGAGAGAGAGAGAGAACATGAGTGGGTGAGGGGCAGGGGGGCGGGTAGAGAGAGAGTGAGACACAGAATCCGAAGCAAGCTCCAGACTCCATGCTGTCGAACTCACGAACCACAAGATCATGACCTGAGCCACAGTCGGAGGCTTAATCGACCGAGCCACCCAGGAGCCCCTCAATATTTTCACAATTTTAAACAGCTCTGTCACGGACATCCTTGTATATATACCTTTTGTGAACATTTGGTTATTTCTTTTTTAAAATATTTTTTAATGTTTATTTTTGAGAGAGAGAGAGAGAGCGAGCGAGAACAAGCATGCACGAGCAGGGGAGGGGCAAAGAGAGAGGAGACACAGGATCCCAAGCAGGCTCCGCATTGACAGCAGAGAGCCTGATGCGGGGCTTGAATCCACGAACCAGGAGATCATAACCCGAGCCGAAGCCAGACACTTAACCTACTGAGCCACCTAGAAAAAGAGGTAACTTTCACAGATTGAACAAGGGATGGAAAAAATCAATAGAGGTCTGGCACATTGGAATGATCATCCATTCTCTGCCACTGTGATCCAGATGGAGACATCTTGAGGGCTCTTCTTGCTTGGGGACTTACATCTGCATGCCTGCCCACCATCCAGACCCCTCCAGCCACGCCTAGGTGCTCAGTGTCCAGCTACTGTATCTTCGCTGTTGCCATTTCCTTTCCCATGAAATACTTTTCTCACCAACTTCCTCCAGTACAGACCCATCCGTTCTTTGAGATCCATTTCTAACAAACCCCCAAGGGCCAAAGGTGGAACAGTTCCCAGAGTGAGGAATGGGGGAGGGGAAAAACCATAGGTGCAAATGCCACCCGCAAATACCATCTGAAACAAATTGAGGGAGAGGTGGGGGCCAGGATTCTGGGATCTGGGCAGAAGGCAAGCTGGGAGTAAAGGGGGAGAGGCCCCCGGTTGGCATGTTGTGCCTTTTCTCTTGCGAGTGGGGGTATGAGAGGCAGGCAGGATGGGCAGACGACCCCATTGCCTGGAACATGGTACCTTTTACACTGAGTGCTCAATTCTTGAACAGCACTTATATTTTACAATATAAGAAATATTATCTTCAGCTGTGCTAACGTAATAACTTGAATTTGTGTAGCATCTTAATCTTAACATATGTTATCTAGTTTTAAAAAAATTGGTTTTGAGGGATGCCTGGGTGGCTCCGTCAGTTAAGCGTCGGATGTTGCTCAGGTCATGATCTTGCCATTCAGGAGTTCAAGCCCTGAGTTGGGCTCTGTGCTGACAGCTTAGAGCCTGGAGCCTGCTTCAGATTCTGTGTCCCCCGCCTCTCTCTGCCCCTGCCCCATTAACACTCTGTCTCTGTCTCTCTCAAAAATGAATAAACATTAAAATTTTTTTTTTTTAATAATTGGTTTTGAGTCTCAGAACTAGTGGGTGACATTGGTGGTGCCCTCATTGTCATTATTACCAGGTTATTTATGTGCCGATTTCCAGGTTCAGGAAAGCTGGACAAAGCAGCAACTTACAGCTTAGACTTCTGGCCTGATGTTCTGAGCATTCTCCAAGACACCTCAAGCTGCTCTTTCAAAATTATGGCCATCCTCTGTCATTCTGTCACTTTTCTGATGTAAAAATGTCATGTCAAGTTGCAAAGTTTAGAAAGACCTAACTACAAAGAGGGCTTACATTCAAATGACTCTTTTGAAAGGAACATAAGATAAATACGTAGTTTAAAATTAAAGCTACTAATTTATTTAAAAAATAAAATTAAATTAAAAAAAATTTAAAAATGAAAGGAATATAAGAAAGGACTTTGTTTTCCCTTTCTGCGAGTAAGGGGTTAAAAAGCACGGAGATGCTGTATGGCAATGTTGTAGGTGTTCTAAGGGTGACAAGTGTGAATGGTGTCTTAATAATAAATGTCTTAGGAGATAGTTTAATAGCAGAGTTTAGGATAAATTTTCTTAAAGAGTACATATACTTCATGTATATTCATTCTTTTCTTTTATTATTTTTACTGCTATCTATCCTTTCATCCTAATTCATTCCATTGCTTTCTAATTATCTTGGTATTTTTGTTTGGTTTGATTATTTTCATCAATACTGGTTTACACAAGAGCAGCACTGGGCTGGCTGTGTCATACAGAGATGAAATTCATGAGGTCTTTGTCTCCAAAAACCCCTTTGAGCAAGCAAGAATTAAAGGCCAAAAGACCTCTACCCTCCCCCATGTGCTCCTGAAACAACACACACACACACACACACACACACACACACACCATCAGTAAAAGCCCAAAGGAACGGTGCTGTTTGTGATGGAAACACTTTTATTTGTTTCACTTTTTAAACAAAGTATCATAAAGATATCTAACTAAATATTGTATTAATTGATACCAGAAATAACCATAGAGATACTGGCACATTGTAAACACCAATAAGTCCAAAGAGATTTGGTTTCAGATTGCTCAAATAACCCACAATTCTTTGAACATTTCTACTCGAGGAAAAAGATCTTCAGGAAATGAATAAGAGAAGTGGCAGAGATCCCAGATCTGAAATCATTTTCTTTTGCTCTGTGCCCCCTCCCCAAACGGGGTGAATGTACTTATGTGTTCAGTAGGTGGTCTTGCTAAGGTGTGATTTGAGAAATGCATACCAAAAAGCACATGATTCCTACACTAGTCAGAGTTTAAGGATACATCCTTACCTTTTCTAGTTTCCAACCTAGATTTTACTTTTCTTTATTAATGGAACACCTTAAAAACAATGTTCACATTCTTTCGGTTAAATCATTCAACTCTTTATATTACTTTAAGCCTTTCTCTGAGTTTTATCTGTACGTTAATGGATTTCACACCACCTTTATCCATCGCTTTATACATTTTCATCTACTTCTATTTTCTGCTTTTTTCACTTTTAATTGTCTTGTACACATTTTTCAATGTATCTGTAATTACCATTAATTTTTTTTTCCTGGAAAGCAGTAACTCTCAAGCATCCTTTGGTAGAATAATTCTTATATTGAAGAAAATCCTGTATTGTTTGGTGGGATCCCCCCCAGCCTTGGACAGGCGAACCTCTTGTGATAATTCATTGCAGCATTTCACAATCCCCTTTCCTATGCAATTAATTGTTTTCAGTGTTTGACAATTGAAACAATGCTATGGTAAGAATCTTGGTATATAATTTCTTTAAAAATTCACTTGATTGAATTTTGGGAGGTACATATTTTGGAGTGAAATTCTGGGAGGTACATATTTTGGAGTGAAAACATTCTTTTGTTTGTGAGATGTGCGTCCGCAGATTACTTTCTGGAAGAAACTAACTGATTTTGATTGCCATTGACAAACAACAGTTCGCTATCTCCCCAAAGCACACCGAGCAATGAGTTTTGTCATTTGCTTTACTTTCATTTAATTTATTCAGTGTGAAATGATGCCACACTGATTCAATGGGAATTTCTTTAAATTTTAGGATAGGTGGCTGGTTCATCAGATGTTTTATTTTGTTTACACTATCCCTTTTCTTTTAACATCTGTCTCTTGAGCACTGGCATTTGATTCGGTTCTAATGAATTTATATAAATCCTACAGCTATTTTAGACAATAAGCATTTGCAGATCGTTTCATTCAAATATTTTTCATCATCTTATATGATTTCTAGAAATCGAATTTTATGAATCTACTCTTTCCGTTGTTTGAATAACCAAAATTATTTCCATACATTGTTCTATCATGTTTTCTATTCTTCCTATGATAATAGGAAATAATTATTGTTTACCATTGGATGTACCCACTATTTATTATGGTAGTAGATTTGAGGTCTGGATCTAACTTAATTTTTTCTTCATTTTGATTTCCAGTTATCACCAAAGAGTTCATTGAATAATTATTACTTCTCCATTTGCTTTGTTAAAATTTATCATTTACCAAGTTCTTACATACGATAGTCTACCCCTACATCCTCTCTTGTGTTTAAATTTACTTCTGTTTTTAAACCAAAACCATGATGATTTTTATTTTCTTATTTACACTATTCTGTGTTTTCTAAATTTTTAAATAAGCACATATTTTATTTTATTTGCATTTGGTTTTTTATAATGATGAAGCATCTTTAACACTTGTACTTACCGTTCATACATATTTATTTTTGAGCCATAACGTTGGAAAAAAATTTTTGTCAGATTTTTATAGATATTTTTATAGGTTTAGTTGAAAGCAAATCAGATACAACAATTAGTAGGTGGGAAAATGCATTCTTTTT
Source organism: Prionailurus bengalensis (assembly GCF_016509475.1). Classification (NCBI taxonomy): domain Eukaryota; kingdom Metazoa; phylum Chordata; class Mammalia; order Carnivora; family Felidae; genus Prionailurus; species Prionailurus bengalensis. Next base: position 17,644,174 of record NC_057355.1, read on the forward strand.
TAATATTCAATCTCGTGATGGAGTACAGTTTCTTCCTTTACATCTCCTTTTAAAATTTAGCATTTTCTAGTTTTCTTTGTACATCCTGAGTTAGGATAATTCTGGAATACTATAGATTTTTGTTAGTGTTATGAATGGGACCACCTCAAAGTGCTAGTTACTTGCTGGTTTTTACTAGAAATGCTGTGATGTTATGTGGATTTACCCTTTATCAGTATACTTAATGAACTTTTACTTTATTTCTAATACTTTTAGTTCGAATCCTTAATTTCTTCAGGTTCAATTTAAAATAGTAATATTTAAAAAAGATTTTATAATACTGATTCTTTAGTGCATTTTTAAAGCATTGTCAGGACAACAAGAATCTCCAAAGGTATGCTAAATAATTTTAACAAAAATCCTCTTTGTTTTTCCTTGTTTTTAAATGGAATGCTTCAAAAGTTTCTCTATTACAAACTGGTAGGTTTTATCATTGTTAAAGAGGCATTTCCTATTTCTGGTTTTAAATTTTTACCAGAAAACAGCATTGAGTTTTATCAAATATTGTAATCTTTTATTAAGGCCATATAAATTTTGTTCTGAAGTTATTTAAATTGTGTATTTTATTCCTAGCTTCATTGTATTTACCTGGACACATTACTATAATAAAGCCTACCTGTTTGTGGAAAAACTACTTTAGGAACAGGGTTGTATTCTATTTACAGATATTCTCACATTTATAAGAGCTTTGTCTAGAAAGAGATTTCCTTTGTAATGTTACCAGGGGGAAGAACAGAATCATTTTTTGTCTGCTAGAATAAACTAATAAATATTTTTAAAAATTCTATGTGTTGTAATTAGTTTTATTTGAAATTTTGGAAAATTTGTATTTAACTCATTATGTCTTTGTAGCAAGAAAAGCAGTTTCTTAGCTAACCTCAATTTCTTCCTTAGTTATTGGTCTACTTACATTTTCAGTCTTTTATTGTAACATTTTAAATTCTGTAACTTTGGTAAAATCATCCATTTTACTTGAAATGTCCAAATGTATCACCATGGTGAATGGGGAACATATTCCCGTATAAATATCAGCCTCTTTTGAGTGCTTTATTTTTTTTTCTGATTTCTAAAAAATTTTTGTCACTGAATTTACTAGTGAATTTTTTTTCCTGCCTTTTCAAAGTAAGGGATCTCAGCTTTAGTATTTCAGAGAATACTTCTTGTCTTATTTGTTTAATCATGCATGTATTTTTTTTCCTGGAGGTTTGTGCTTGGTTCTTTTTCTAGAAGTATAATTCTGGTTTTTGAAATTTTTCTTTTCTTATTAATAAAGGCATTTGAAGCAGTGAAGTTTTCTCTAAACATATCTTTCCTTTAAGTTCAAGAATCTGATGGGTACTATACTTGTTTTCCATATTTTAAAATGGTATGTTACTGTATTTCAAATTTCTTCCCTGACTAGGTAATGGTTGGAATCTTTGTTTCATTGGCACTTGGTCATTTTTAAAAAATTTAAAATAAAATATACACAATTTTTGCAGTGAAATCATGTATGTATTGCATATAATTTAGGGTATCTTTCCTTTATTGAAATTTCCTGTTAATCTCTTTGTGAAAGTTTGCCACATTCGATGTTTTCCCTTTAAATTCACACGCTAAAATTGCTCATTCAACCTTATTAATTGCAGTTCTGCAAATTTTTATTTCTTTTTTCCTACTTCATTTAACTGTTTTAGTGGATTAAGAATTTCTGCTACAATTTTATTTCTTCCAATTTCATCTTATAATTCTAAATTTCTTCCAGGTACTTTGTTGCAATGTGTTTTAGTTCATATACATTTAACACTTTTTTGTTTGCACTGATTATTTTGCCTTTGATTCTCACATAATAAACTCACTTCTATTGCATCACCCTTTTTGCTTTCTGCTTTTATATCATAATATGTTTGATTGATATTTTCTGACCCAATCAATTATTTTTATTTTTTCCACATTTATCTTTCCTTCCCTTTTAAATAGAATATTTTTGATTTTTTTTCTTAAATACAACCTGAAACTTTTTTTTAGATAAGGAAATTTAATCCATTGGCATATACACTTACAATTGTCATATTTAGACCATCATGACCATATTTTATTTTTATTTTTTGATATATTTTTTGTTATATTTCTTTGTTGTTTCTTCACTTGGGAGTTATATTTAAATTGCTTTTACCTCATTCATTTCTGAAAAGAAATAGAAAATAAATATTTGTATTTTTATAAATATACCATAGTAACTGTTAAGAATAATCTGACACTTAGGATTTTGTGCCCTTGACTTTATACCTTCCCTCTCCTCTTCTCCTTATCCCAGTTCCTCACAGCTTATATATTTGAGATACACCGTTCTTAAGTTTTTTCTATTTTTCTGCCTCTGGTACTGATTGCTTATTGCCATAACTCTGGAAATGCTGCTTGAAAGCGAAGTGTATGGCCAAGGAGTTTATGTAGGGTTTTCTGCTATTGAACCTGGTAGATAATCTCTGAGGTTCTCCTTTTTCTTTTCTGCTCTTTCTTTTTAGGAATGCTTTAGATAGTTTCCCACTGCCTTTGGGAAACTCCCAGCCTCAGCTGCTTCACTGGATCCTAATCTAAAGCACTTTTTAAAAGCAGAAAAGCACCAGTGTTCATGATATTTTAAAGAAGAACATGAATAGAACAGGCAACATCACGTCAGTGGCTTGTATTCACCTCACAGTGGACGCTGAGAAAACGTGGTTGAATTCTCTGTTCTTGACCGAGGAATGTTCGAGTCACTAGTTGGCTGCCTTTCTGTGTGCTTGTGAGACCCCATGGTCCCTTGCTGGGAGAAGCACGGAGTTTGGAATTCAAAATTTAGCTCTGCTACCGACCGCAGCATCTTCTAAAAATTGAGGTGCTCTCAAGGTTACAGAGAGTAGTCTAAGGGGCCAATCTCTGGATCTCTGGTGATAGCTCTGTTCTCCCAGAGCCCTGTTCATTTATTTATATATCGATTGAACTAATTCTTTCTTTATTTATAGCTTCTCTGTTATATAACTGCCCCACACAGCTGAGATTCTTTTTTGGAATGAAATGTGGAATAGTTTAAATACCTATGAAATCAAGTGTATACTCAACACTGTTACAGTTTCCAGTCTGGGCTCTTCAATCGGTTCTGGAAATTCTATTTGCTTACAGTTTAAATGAGCATCTGGGGCGCTAACTTTTTCCCTAGGAGGAAGAGTATCAGCGATGGCTAACGTTTATTGACCTTTTGCCACAAGCTGCCTCACTGTCAGTTTTGGAAACCATAGTTTCGACTCAGAGTGCCTTGTGATTTTTTTCTTTTCTTTTATGATTTTCCTGGAGGATTGAATTTTTTTTTAATTCTACACTTGATGTTCCAGTTTATCCTTTATCTTAATGGTTTAAGATTCTGGAGTGTTGTCTCTCCCATACCCCGAGCCTGCTTCTAGTTTGTTCTAGATTGTCATGTTTAAAGCAATCACTACAATTCTGTTTTGTTTTTTTAAGTTTATTTCTTTATTTTGATAGACTGAGCACATGAGTGGGGGAGGGGCAGAGATAGGGAGAGAGAGTCCAAAGCAGGCTCCGCACTGTCAGTGCAGAGCCCAATGCGGATCTCGATCTCAAGAACCGTTAGATCATGACCTGACTGGAGATCGAGTCTGAAGCTTAACCAAGTGAGCCACCCAGGCACCCCTACCTTTCTGTTTTTAAAGCTGCAACAGATTATGTGGTCATTCTCTCCCATTCTTCTTCATTTGAGAAGGAAATGTCATCTATGTTCTAATTGTGATTCTTGTACTTGTTCTTTTTAGGAAGAGGGACTGCAGCTTTAATGGTTTTCTTGCTATTAATGTTGTGTATGGAATAAGGATTTCACCTACTTTTAAAGTGTTTACTCTCGGGGCGCCTGGGTGGCGCAGTCGGTTGAGCATCCGACTTCAGCCAGGTCATGATCTCGCGGTCCGTGAGTTCGAGCCCCGCGTCAGGCTCTGGGCTGATGGCTCGGAGCCTGGAGCCTGTTTCCGATTCTGTGTCTCCCTCTCTCTCTGCCCCTCCCCCGTTCATGCTCTGTCTCTCTCTGTCCCAAAAATAAATAAACGTAAAAAAAAAAAATTAAAAAAAAAATAAAGTGTTTTACTCTTCTTTGTTTTTACATAGCTCCTAAGAAGGCTCATTTCCTTCTCAAGAAGGCTCATTCACTAAAGAAGTTCTAGATTTCTGATATTTTTTTAAATTTTATTTATTTATTTATTTTTGGGACAGAGAGAGACAGAGCATGAACAGGGGAGGGGCAGAGAGAGAGGGAGACACAGAACCGGAAACAGGCTCCAGGCTCTGAGCCATCAGCCCAGAGCCCGACGCGGGGCTCGAACTCACGGACCGTGAGATCATGACCTGGCTGAAGTCGGACGCTTAACCGACTGCGCCACCCAGGCGCCCCTAGATTTCTGATATTTTAATTGGCATCTCCGTAAGTCTTAACAGACAGGAGCTACCTTACAGAAACTCTCACTCCCTCATCGATTCAGAACATTGCTCTTTCCAAACAACTTGACTTTACCAAAAGAACGCGGGGAAAATGCAAATTACCTTGTGAAACAAAAAATATTGTCATTACTGTAATTGGCCTTGATAACAAAACATAACTATTCTTAACTATTGGAAAAGGAGACCCACATGAGAACTTAACTTTATTCTTTGACTCCTGTGATCTCAGAGTTAAAAAGCTTTCTTCCCTTAAACATCTTTTGATTCCTACAGTTTGACCTTTTATCACTAATCACTTAAATACAAGTCTGCTTCTCAGCAACCCCTTCCATCTGGATATGTAATCCCCTCTCTTATGGAGTTTTTAGAATTCATTAATACAGGTATGTTTTCTGTGGGGGGAAAACCAATCTTTCTTTTTTTTTTTTTAATTTTTTTAGTGTTTATTTATTTATTTTGAGAGAGAGAGTAGGGAAGGGGCAGAGAGGGGGAGAAAGAGAGAATCCCAAGCAGACTCTGTGCTGTCAGAGTGGAGCCTGATGTGGGGCTCCAACCGATGCACTTAGAGATTATGACCTGCGCCAAAACCAAGAGTACCCTTAACCCACGGAGCCACCCAGATGCCCTCAAAACAAATCTTTCTCTCTTTTTTTCAATTTTTTAAATGGTTATTCATTTTTGAGGGGGGGGGGAGAGAGAGAGAGAGACCATGAGAGGCGGAAGGGCAGAGAGAGAGGGAGACAGATGCTGAAGCAGGCTCCACGCTCTGAGCTGTCAGCACAGAGGCCGACACTGAGGCTGGAACCCAAAAACGGTGAGATCGTGACCTGAGCCAAAGTCGGATGCTTCACCGACTGAGCCCCCGCCCCAGGCGCCCCCAAAACAAATCTTTCTTAAACACAGACTAGAATGGTTTCAGCACCACCGCCTTTTGCCCCGACCCCCCACCTGTTTGCTCCTGTGTTGCTTAAACACCTTCCCAGGAGCACATCTTTGAGTAAACTGAAAATCACACGCGCCCAGCATGCAGCAGGCTCCAGGGCTTTATGTTACCGTGGGCTCTGCAGGAGCTGCCCCCAGCATCACCCCTACCCCCAAAGTGCCCACACATCTGAATAATATCTTCGTGCATCTTTCTTTCTTTAAAAAAAAAAAAGTTTTATTTATGTAAGTAATCTCTACACCCAAGGTGGTGCTCGAACTCACAATCCAGAGATCAAGAGTTAGATGCTCCTCTGACTGAGCCAGCCAGGCGCCCCTGTGCATTTTTCTTTTGGAGGCCTAAAATAAACCTGCAGGGGAAGGGAGGGAAAGTCAGGGCTTCTCTCATTCTTGTACACAGAAAGGAAGCTGGCCCTCTTCAGGAGAACTGTAATTGATAATTTGCAGCTGACGCACAAAACACCGCGTTAGCTTGCACGGGAAACGGGAAGCTGGATGCCACTGCTAAATATTGCTAACATTACTATTTGTATCCCTGCAATAAATAGTGTTATTACTGTAAAGCTGAGCAAGCATGACATTTCTGACTGCCTCTCCTTTTAAATGGAGAATCTATAAATAGTGCCTGGGTAGCATTTAAACATTTCAAAGCATCACGTTTTTGTTAATACAAATGTGTGATCAGAGCCATTCACTCCCATAAATATTTTCCCTCACAATCTGAGCATCAACAGCCACATGCTTTTCCCATCACCCACCGAATGTAAGACACTTGGTAAAATGCTGGGCATTCCAAGGTGAAAAGCAGGGCTCCTCGTTAAGAAGCCAGGAATGCCACAATGCACCACTTTAAACACCCCCCTCCATATCTTTCTAAAGATTCACATGAGAAAAAAATCGGTATTTCCCAAGGCAGACAACCTTTGTGCCAAAAGGTGTTTTTTTGAAAAAGGGCTCTTTTAGTAAATAAGTTTATTGAGCATGACCACTGCCCAGCAACATTTGGGGGCTAGGCATTAAACAGGGAACAAATCAGAGGGAGTCCCAAACCTTCAGGAAACTTGCAGTTTTGTTTTAACTGAACACATAGTATGAGTTTCCTGTGGCTGTTGTAGCAAATTGCCACAAACTTAAAACAACAGAAATGTATTCTCTCAGTTCTGGAGGCCCAAAGTCTGAAATCAGTATCTCTAGGTCACAATCAAGGTGTCCACGGGGCCACTCTCTCTCTGGAGACTCTATGGGAGAACCTGTTCCATGCCTCTCCCGGCTTCTGGTGACTGCTGGCTGTCCTTGACCTGCGGCCTCATCCCCCAGTCTCTGCCTCTCTGGTCACATTGCTTCCTTCTCTTCCATCTGTGTCAAATCTCCCTCAGCCTGCCTCTTTTAAGGACTCTTGTGAATGCATTTAGGAACCACCCAGATAATCTCCCATTTCAGAATCCCTAACTTAGCCGCATTTGCAAAGACCTTTTTACCACACACCTTTCCGGTGATTAAGACCGGATATCTTTGGGGCCATTATTCAGCCTACCACTTGTAGAAACAGCTCTGAGCAGTCCTATAGTAGCAACAGATTTTCTGCTTTGACCTTGAAACCCTTTGAGAAACACCTGTCGCAACCCAGAGAACCCTGGTCATCAGAACCCACTGTGGAATGAAGCTGGTTGAGAGGCTGTTTGCATAGGAGGGGAGAGCTGTCCTGGGAGGGGGGGTTTGCTCTGAGTTTTCCCTCCACAGTGGGGTTCAGTAAACTCTAACTGACCTTGACTATATATCAGGTTTGTTGTAAAGAGAAAAGAGAGACGACAGAGTTTCCTGAACATGGAAAGGCTTCGTGGTCATGACTCCTCATGCACGGCTTCCACTCTCCTTTGTCCCTGGTTCATGACAGCTTCCAGAACTTTCCTCATCTTCCCTGAGAAAAACAGGGCAGGATGGAGGTGTTTTCACACACACACACACACACACAACTTTTTTAGAAATTAATAGAAAACAAAAGGGACACAGTCAACGGACACAAAAAGACCTAGTTGACAAAGCACTGACTCCTGGTTAGTTGACTGTCATGTGGCTCTGTCCCCAGGTCCTCACTGTCCCTTGTGATTTCCAGCAGGTAGCCTCCTGGCTCTTTCTGTTCCAGGCCAAACCTCACCTTCATTTTTCCTATTTTAAGTTTCTGACACTCTCTATAATCTTCCTATCAAGCTCTAGGTTCTGGAAAGAAGAAATCTCATTTTCTGTGCTTTTAGTCATCCAACTAGGACGCAACGGGCAATGACTGTGTGCCAGGCAGACAAAGTGCCTCCCCAATTTCACACCAGGTGTCCTGAACCTGGCTCCCAGACCTTCCTGCAGAAAGAAGGAAACCCTAAGTTAATTCTTTCTTCACGAGCCTGAACGAAAGGAAGGCTTCATGGAAATCCCAGCCCTCACAAGCTTTACCAGCAGGAGGATTCATCTGACAACATAAATGAGATCGGGAACTGTAGAATTTTTTAAAATAAAGCTTTGGACGTTCCATGTAGAATAGAAAGTTTCTCTGGAGTTCATCAAAGACATATTAAGAGAGAATGGGGCACCTGGGGGGCTCAGTTGGTTGAGCATCCGACGCTTGATTTTGGCTCAGGTCATGGTCTCAGAGTTGGTGGGTTCGAGCCCTGTGTCCAGCTCTGCACTGACACGTGGAACTCTGCCTCTCTCTAGCCCTCTCTCTCAAAATAAATAAATAAACTTAAAGAAGTAAAAAAAATTCAAAAGAGAGAAGAAAAGGCTCCTGGGGGCGCAACAGAGGCTTCAAGGAGATTTCCATGAGAACAAATGTAAAGTGTGGTATTGTAGCTCAAAGCCTGAAGTCCGAATGTTCCAGTGACAGGTCTCAAAGGGCAACGACCCTTCCAGCATAGCTGATGTAAGGTTCTCTCTTGTGTCCAGAAGTTCCTCCTTAATGGGGGGTAAGGGGGCTTATAACTTACCATATTGATATATTATTAAGTCATTGATGCTATTATATCACTGCAATTATTCTAGGTAATCTATAACCAACAATAGGTCAATTATAAATCTCAATGATGATATTGATATATATAATAGTGATAATTTACAATATGGGTAAGCGGGGGGCACCTGGATGGTTCAGTTGTTAAGCGTCCGATTCTCGATTTCAGCTCAGGTCATGATCTTGCAGTTTGTGGGTTCGAACCCCACATCGGGCTCTGCACTGATAGTATGGAGCCTGCTTGGGATCCTCTCTCTCCCTCTTTCTCTCTCTCTGCCCCTCCCCCACTCACTATTTCTCTCTCAAAAATAAATAAGAATAAACTTTATTTTTAAAAATGTGGGTAAGGGGGTCCAGGCACTGTCCAGAGTTACAGCAGTGGACATGCAGGCAGGGAACTCTGCCTTGGTGCAGCTGACATGCTAATGTGATAGGCCAATAATAAGCACATAAATAAACGATATAGCATTTCCTTCTCCTCCTCCAATCCCAATAAATTCTCACCCTGGATCTCCCTGAGTCAGGAGGAGTACCATGAACATGGTAGCCAGAGAGAACAGAAGATGTGTAAGAACAAGGAATAAGAATGTAGTTACATCAAAACCATCCCCGGCTGCACAGAGATTTCTGTACTACTAAGTACTTTCACTTTGTCCCAGCTCGTGGAACCCTCCAAGAGATGACTGCCATCCCTGTGTATTAACACCATTTCACAGATAAAGGCTCAAGGCCAAAGCTTGCTCTATGAGACACAGAACCTGCACTTGAACTCGGGTCCTCTCTTAATTTGGTGCTGTCCCCACTGCATTCACCCAGAAGGAGAGACGGCAGGATCCTGGTAGGGTTCAGAGGCTGAGCCGTGGGAAAAGGAAATTGCTGCTGCACGTAATTCATTTTCTCAGAGTGCTTTTTGCTGGAGTGGGGAGTTGGAGGTCTCATCCTATAAGCTCTGCACTCTGCCCACCTGTCTGACCTTTAGAGTAGGTACTTGGCTTGGGAAAATGAGAGCTCGGACCATGGCCACCTGCTTTGACTGTGACTCTGCTGGAGGCACAAGAAACTCGCAGCCATTCTCGGGCTGGACAGTGGGGATTTTTACATTCATTTCTCAATGTCTTTGGTGGGCGGGAACAGGCAACCGCTATTGACACAGCTATGGATAATTCTCCTTGAAATGGGGACCTAGCCATTGCTTACAGGGCAACAGTCAAGGGGGTACTTAAAAAAGTTTTTTTTGAGCCTATAGGAGATATTGACAGATAATAACAAAAGCTACCACACTTTCTCCTTCATCAATCAATCAATAACAAAAGAGTCGACGGTAATAGTCAATACAATTATTTCAGGGCACTTTCTCTACGACTGAATGATCATTGCTAAGTTTTTCATGCTGTCAGATTAAATTGGTGGGTTGATGGTCCCTGCTCTTTCTCGCCCCCCTTCTCCGTCTAGCAGGGGAAATTTTGAAGAAGCATAAAGTATAAAGGGGAAAGTTAATTTTGGATTTCTGAGTCTGGCCAGGTAAATTTGGGGAAGTCCAAGCATACACCCAGTAGAAACTTCTCTCCAACAGAGAGGAGCATGTGCCCTGACTTCCCCAGCCCCTCTCTTATGCCCAGGAAAGACGCCTGGGCAGATGTCCATGTGAACATGTCTGTGCTCTTGCTTAACGTAGACCAAGGGGCTTGCCTCACCCAGGTTCAGCAAAGGTCCAGGCAGCCACTGTTTCGGGAAGGCTGGGAGCTGAGGTCAGGGTCCTAGGACTTGGGAGGGACACTCAAGACGAGGATCACCAGGAACTAGGCTGGACTACTTGCTAGGGAACTGGTCTGCAATAAGAAACAATCAAATAATTACCGTTTGCTCTGTAATAAACATGATACACCAGCAGAGCTATCCTGATAACGATCACATGTCTCTTCCCCTCCTCCCTCCTTCTGTGCCCTTTCTTCTCCACTGCCTTTCTTTTAGAAATGTATTATCCTTGTAAAATGATACCTGCTCGCAGTGAAATATTCAAACAATGCATTAAAGCGCAAAGGAAAAAACCCAAGGTACTGAAAATGTAACCACCCAAGAGGTTACAACTGTTAACCTTTTGGTAGTGATGTGTGTGTGTGTGTGTGTGTGTGTGTGAGAGAGAGAGAGAGAGAGAGAGAGAGAGAGAGAGATTTCTAAGATTTTCATCAACGTAACACACTTGTTAAAGTGCACAAATCCTCAGCATATAGCAAACTGAACAGGCCTAAGTAACTAGTATCCCACGGGCACCCCTTCCAGCTATACCCACCCCCAAGCATGAGTGCTGCCTGATTTCCCACCTCTGAGAACACTCGGACTGATATACCTGCAGCTTTTTATTAAACCCAATCAATGATCCTGTGGCTACCATGTCCCCCTAAACTGGAATTGCAACCCCCCCCCACTACACTGGAATTGGAGAAACAGCCCCCATCCCACAACACAACTGACATCTCCATCCACGCTGATTCGTTCCACAAACTCTGCCCGAGGCCCTGTGCCCCTGAGTGCTGGCCCACAGTCTGCCTGCCTTCTGGAACCACCTGGGCAGCTTTTTAATAGTTGACATCTGGGCTCCTGGGCTCAGCGAGGTGGATTTAATTGGTCCAGGTGGGGCCTGGGCATTGGGGTGTATAGATTGTCTATCTCTCCAGGGGGTCCTAATGTGCCACCAAAGGGAAGACCTCGGCTTTAGGGCCGTTTTTCACCACACAATACAGAGCAAGTAGGTCTCTGTAAGACTGTCCCAACCCACTGACCCCTTTGGCCTTTGTGAGACCAGCCAGAGAGCATCATGCTTTCATCACTGGTAAGAAGACTAGGTCTCAAAGAGGTTCTGTGCCCAGACTGCACAACAGTGGCAGGAGGTGCTATGCTGGGTAGAGCCTAGGTCATGGGCACGGGCCAAGTTCTCATGGAACAGAGGCAGCCCCAGCCCTGAGGAAGTGCTCCCCCTATCCCCTTACCCCAAATCTTCTATCATGTCTAAGGGGCCCACCTTCTTAGGATTCACAGGTAGGAATCTGAGGAGGCACAGATATATGCTTGTACAGCCACAGATTCACTCAGGAGGAACAGGCAGGAGGCCGGGGGGGGGGGGGGGGGGGTGGGGGTTGGGGCTTGTTTTCCTCAGGAGGGCAGACACAGGTAGAGAGGGCCCTATGACTGTATTTCCTGATTTTAAAAAAAAAGGTTACTATTAGAATTTTCAAATATACAGTAAAAGGGAATGTATCACCTTTTTAAAAAACGATTAAGATGTTTAAGGGAAAGACATTTTTAAAAAGCACCAGAAGGATATTTCTAAACCATTAGCAATTGAAATTGAGGCTGATTCAAATCCAGTTTCCCCCCTGAATTGTATCTTCCACATCTAGAATCTGCTAGAATAAAAGCTCAGTGAAGGCAGGGATTTTTGTCTGCTTAGCGCTCCAGTGCCTAGAAGAGCACTTGACACACAGTGGATGCAGCTAAATCTGTCAGCATCCGAACAAATGTATGAACTGAACATGCATGGCTTTTGGATTGGGGGAAAACTGTTATAAATGGTCATATAAAAATAGACTTATGGAGAACAGTGTCCTTCTTTTGTTCTGCCAGTGGGATGCTGGGCAAAGGATGAAATGGCAGCCAGGATTCTCTGTGGTCATGTCTAATTTTTTCCACGGTGTCAAATTAAAGAGCAGATGAGTCAAAAAAAGGAAACTGTAAGAACACTTGGAGGATAGGTGATAACCCAGAAAAAGCACCATGCATCCCAACCATTGAACCTGTTAATTTATAAACGATGTGTACTTGGAAATAGCATGCAGGTGGGTCGTGGGGGAGACTATAAAATCCAATGTCAAGGGGGCAGAGCCTGGGTTCTGTGAGCTTGTATGTCCTCCAAACTGGTGGGAAGAGGGAAGGGTTTAAAGAGCCCCCCTGGGGCTGTGACCTCATCACCACTTTTGTTTCCTCACCTGGTTGTCACCCATGGTGCTGACAGAGGGGGACCTTGCTGTTCCGTTTCCAGCAGAGAAGAAAATGTGGGCCAAGGGGCACCTGGGGGACTCAATCGATTAAGCGTCTAGCTCTTGGTTCCAGCTCAGGTCATGATCTCACAGTTCATGGGTTCGAGCCCCTCGTGGGGCTCTGCACTGACAGCACGGACCCTGCTTGGGATTCTCTCTCTCCCTCTTTCTCTGCTCCTACCCTGCTCACTCTCTGTCTCTCTCTCAAAATAAATAAACCTAAAAATTTTTTTTAAAAAGAGAAGAAAATGTGGGCCAAGGGGATGTGTATGGGAGACACCAATGACCTAGGCCCCAGAGAGTTGACCTAGACACTTGACCTAGCCTATGCTTCTCATGGAGGCAAGAACTGGAATGGATCTCAGATGAACCCCAAGGGCCCGACATTTCCGGAAAGAGTCATTAGTGCAGACTTCTGAGGTACTCTAACCTTGCTTGACTTTCTTGTATGCAGTGCTGATTTGTCGAATTCATTCTTGGAAAGTTTCTGCAAATATTCGAGAACCTAGGGAAATGGTACCCTGTGCTCTTTGAGGATATAAACATCCCCTAGTTACATCCTTGTAGGCAGACACTGAGGCAAGGGATACATCTCTCCTCTCCTGGGTGAGGCACAAGCTTGAACTTGGGCCAAAAGGGATGTGCTCAGGATCACACAGGGGAACCCCGATATTTCAGAATCCTTGCCTTGGGCTCTTATGCAACCAGATCAGCCAACACCTGGCCATGCCCAAGTGCACGTGACACCACCCACGCTCCTAGAAAGTCTTTACAAACCAAATATCTTAGGCCTCTTCAGCTTTCCCATCTTGATAGTCTTTCAGCATTTATAAAAGTCACTGCCAAACTGTAAGATGTATTCTCCCTTCTCAGATAGCCTTGGGTTTATTGCGAATAAGAACAAAAGTACCAAAAACTAACATTTATAATATGCAAACATATTTCAAAAAAACCTTCAGATAAAATGAATCACATAGTCCTGTGATGAAAAAAATAATAATTTCTGTCCTTTTTTTAGATGAGTAGACTGGGACTGGAAATTTTCTTGGTTTGCCCAAATCTCTCCTGCCTCCAGAGCTGATCACCAGACAATTGTAGGGATCCATTCTTATCTAGTATCTTACCTACCCCTATACATAAGAGGATCTCACTAAGAGCACTGGACTGAAATCAGGGCATGGGTTAAATCGGGGTTACACTGGGAGAGTCCTATTTTCTCCTTCATAGGATTAGATTAGATCAGATGATCTTTGGATGCCCTACGTCCTAGCACATTTTTATTGCTCCATCTCAAAGGCTGCACCAGGAGGTCAAGTCCCTGGCCAGAGATCAGGCTCTTCTGGCTAGGTAGACCCCAGTGAGGGCACAGAAGAAAATGAGATCATATTAAAATAATAATAATAATAATAATAATAATAATAATGGGCACCTGGGTGGTTCAGTCGGTTGAGCATTCCACTTGATTTTGGCTCAGGTCATGATCCCAGGTCGTGGGATCGAGCCCTGTGTCAAGCTCTGCGCTGAGCCCAGAGCCTGCTTGGGATTCTCTCCCTCTCTCTGCCCCTCCCCACTTACATGTATGCTTTCTCTCTCTCAAAATAAATAAATAGACTTAAAAATAAGAAGAAGAAGATGCAAGGAGAAAATACCTTTTTAAAAAGATTTTATTTAATCTTTACACCCAACATGGGGCTCGAACTTACAACCCCAAGATCAAGTGTCACATGCTCTACTGACTGAACCAGCCAGGCACCTCGGCCATCAGTTTTTCACTTGACAAACATTTACGGGAAGATTGCCCTGTGCTGGGCATGGTTCTAAAAGCTAGGGACAGGCACACAAATAAGTAAATAAAAATAAAAATAAAATAAGAGCTAGGGACACAAAGATAATGACTGGGTCAACTTCTTCCTTCTGGTCAAAGAAGAGACTGGTAACTAGAAGCCAGTAAGAAAAGATGGGCCAGATTCCAAGGAGCTGTCATGCTCCCAGGATGGGGGACTGGTGGTGGGGGGGAGGAGGCCAGGAAGTCTCTGGAGGAGCAGAGATCTAAGCAGGACCCTGTAGGGCACCTGGGTGGCTCAGTCTGTTGAGCATCTGCCTCTTGGTTTTAGCTCAGGTCATGATCTCACGGTTCATGAGTTTGAGCCCCACGTTAGACTCTGCACTGACAGTGCAGAGCCTGCTTGGGATTCTCTCTCTCTCTCTCTCTCTCTCTCTCTCTCTCTCTCTCTCTCCCCATCCTCTCTCAAAACAAACAAAGAAACAAACATGAAAAAATCAATAGGGCCTTGTAATGGGGGTCAGGGTCCCAATCCTCTTCTACCCCTCCTCCTTCAACTTTCTCTCAGTGGTGGTAAGAAGACTTAGCCCACCACTCCGAAAATCCAGAGAATCCCCTCAGTTACAGGATGACGCAAGTCTTTCCTCCAGTAACAAATGAATGGGGAAGCTCCCTTCCTGAGAGCTTCTGTGTCTCAAAGGAGGTCCCTTCTCACCCCAACTAGCTCACCCACCTACTTCACAGCCAAACGGTGGCATTTCCTGGTACTAACGTTGAGAAAAGCGGAAGAGCTTCACTCCTAGCTATTGTCATTTTCTTTTAAATGTTACCGTCAAAACGGATATATATTTTTACCATTAGGGATGGAAATAGCCTAACAGGTGTACCAAGGGGTGTTATAAACAAAATGATAAATTAAGGTGCTTAGCATAGAGTTGCAAAATGTTAACATGGAATTAATTTTATAGGTGAAATGTACTTCTTGAAATATAATTCACATGCTGTAAAATTAACCCATTTAAAGTGTGCAATTCCATGGTGTTAGTATATTCACAGAGCTCAGCAACCATACGCCATGATCTGATTTCAGAACATGATCATCACCCCCAAAAAGGAATCCTATGCCCCTTGGGAGTCATTCCCCACTTCTCCTTCCCCAACCCTAGTTAAACTCTAATCTCCTTTCCATCTTTATAGATTTGCCTATTCCAGACATTTTATATAAATGGAATCAGGGGCACCTGGGTGGCTCAGTCAGTTAACCATCCGACTTTGGCTCAGGTCATGATCTCACAATTCATGAGGCTGAGCCCCACATCTGGCTCTGTGCTGACAGCTCAGAGCCTGGACCCTATTTCGGAATCTGTGTCTCCCTCTCTCTCTGCCCCTCCCCACTCATGTTCTGTCTCTGTCTCTGTCTCTCTCTCAAAAACAAATAAACATTAAAAAATAAAATAAAATAAATGGAATCATATGGTAAGTGTTCTTTTGTGAATCCCTTCTTTCATTTAGCGTAATGTTTTCAAGGCTTATCCATGTTATAGCATAGATCAGTATTTCGTTCCTTTTTAGAGCTGAATAATATTCCATTATATGGATGTACCCTGTTTTATTTATCCATTCATGAATTCGTAAAACAGCTGAGTTTGCTTTCTTTTTTTTATTTATTTTTTGGTTCCTAAGAATAATACCACTATCAACATTCACGTATAAACTTTTGTGTGGATGTAGATCTCATTTCTCTCAGGTTGACGCCTACGAGTGGAATTGCTGGGTCATTTGGTAACTCTGTGCGGAACATTTTCAGGAACCGCCAGACTGTTTTGCAAAGTGGCAGAGTACCATTTTACACTCCCACCATCAACGTAGGATTATTTCAATTTCTCTACATCCTCACTGTCACCTGCTATTGTCTGTCTTTTTTATTATAGCCACCTAGGAGCGTATGAAGGGGCATCTCATTGTGGTTCTGATTTTCTTTTCCCTGACGGCTAATTATGTTGATCATCTTGGCATGTACTTATTGACCATTGTTTTATCTTCTTTCGAGAAACATTTCCTTATACCCTTCGTCCATTTTAAAATCGGGTTATATGCCTTTTTGTAATTGAGTTATAAGAATTGTTTACGTATTCTGGATACCAGTCCCTTATCAAACACAGGATTTGCAAATCTTTTCTCCCATGTTGTTAGCTGTCTTTTAACTTTCTTAACGACACGATTTTTTTAAATAAAGGGAAAAGCAAGACTTGAACAATTCAAATGTTCTAGACCTGCCTATAATTTCCATACGGCTCTCTTGCTATTTCAGAATGATTTCTGTCTGCTGCTTTCAGTGTGCTACTAGGAAAGTTAGGAAGGCTAAGATTTTTGTAAGGAAACAAAAATGTATACAAAAGGGCTAATTTGTATGCTCTCCCTGAGGTTTTACAGAGCTTTTCCTTGGCCACTTTGTTATTTCCCACTGCAAAATGTAGCCACGTTCCAGTGACAATTGTTTTCAAGGAAATCTTTTTGCAGCCTGAGAAGAAATTAAATAATGCATAATATGTTTACTATGAACACAGTGTGGAATCTTCCCATCTGTAGGATTTCGGGCTGTGGGCATAAATCAGGAGAGGGCTTCAATGGAGAGAAAGCAAGAGTGAAAACGACCAACAGAAAGCAGGCTGGAGGCCAGGAGAGAGGACTGGAGGCCTCTTACAGGGAAATCCAAAAAAACACATTCTTTGGGGAGTGACCACCGCAGGAGTCAGTCAGCAGCCTTCAGGATGGAATCCTTGATGATACAGTGTGTGTGTGTGTGTGTGTGTGTGTGCACATGTGCATGTGCACACATGAACAGAGAAAGAGAGAGAGAGGAGAGGGACAGAGGAAGAGGAGGAGGAAGATGGGGAGGAAGGGAAGGAGAAGAAAGAGGAAGTATTATTTCCCATTGAACTTTTTTTTTTAGTCTTTTAAAACCTCTTCAGTGAGCCCAATCTTTGTAAACATACCTGTATGCCCAATTCTTTCCAGCTCAAGGAATATAGGGGCCTGCTTGTTCTTGGGATTGTGTGTAGCATTTTTTTTTTTTTACAGGAGGCCTCAGCTCTGCCCTCCTACTTAAAGCTCTCTCCTGCACACGTGTGTGCATTTTACGCACCCTAGGTCCTCAGTTACTTGCAAAAGGTCCTGATCCCTCTGGAAATTAAATTCCATTCCAGTTTTTTTGAACCTCACATATTCAGTTCATGACATAGGGGCCCTCAAAATGTTAACTCTAAAACTTGGTGTGGATTGTCATGAAAAACTTGGGACTTGGTCTGAAATCCCCATTCCTTCCTAGCGGCAAGAGGAAAACACAGTTGCAAAGCCCACAGGCTCTCCATCCTCAGCTGTAAATAGGAATGGTTTGTTTCGCAGCGCTCAGGCTTCTAGGCACCAGATATTTGCCAGCATGTATACAAAATCTGCATTTCTGCCACTCACCACCCACACTCTTCCCTTTGTATCCCGCTGATAAATGCAATTATTTGTCTATACATATCTTTTATCTCAGTGACACGGACATAAAATCCCTACTCCCCTCCCCCCCCCCCCCCCCCCCCCAGTGTGTATGAAGAGAGAAGAAGCCTTCCTAGAAGCCACCAGCTCTGCCCGGTGCTACTATGGGCCCAAGAGTTTCCACACATCATCTTTAGGAGACAGGTGTTTTTTCAGCCTTCCAAGAGGTAAGTCATTTGCCTGAAGTCACATGTTCAGAACTAGGATTCAAATCCAGTGGATCCTGACTCAGAAGCCTAGTAGCTTTGGGTTTTAAATTAAAAATATACCATGGGGCGTCTGGGTGGCTCAGTCAGTTGAGCGTCCGAATTTGGGTCAGGTCATGATCTCACCATCTGTGAGTTCGAGCCTTGCGTCGGGCTCTGTGCTGACAGCTCAGAGTCTGGAGCCTGCTTGGGATTCTGTGCCTCCCTCACTGTCCCTCCCCTGCTCATGCTCTGTCTCTCTCTGCCAAAAATAAATAAACATTAAAAAAAATATACTATACGATTGGCGGGGGGGAGAGCAGATGATTTGTCTTTATCACCCAAACCCAGTGTATTCTTTCCCAGGAATGAGTTTGCAGTGATGTGGAAACAGATAGCCTGGGCTTCAATTCTGGCTCTGCTTCCTGCTGGCTCCGGGAGCCTGGGCAACCATTTAACCTCACTGTCCTCATCTGTAAAATGGGCATGATGATGAGGAGAACTCAAAGGGTGTTGTCAGGATCCAATCAAATAAGCTATGAAGCATGGTACACCCTTAATTAATGTTAGCCACTATCACTAAGATTTGCATATTCAACCATAGCTGGGAAGTTGAGTTAAAGAAATACTACTTTTCTAGGAGTAAAATTAAATAAATCAATCTAAAAGCAATGACTCCCCCCCTCCTTTTAATACAACGGGTGGGCTTTCCCAGCATTCAGGTATAGAAGTAGTTCATTCAACAAATGCTTACAGGATCCTACACGTTGCCAAGTTCTGAACTGGGTTCTGGGGATAGTGATAGAATAGTGAACCGAACAGACACAATCCTCTACTCTTCACACCACTGAGCTCATAATCTGGTGGAAAAGACCAATTATGCAGTCAGAACCATGCTGGGGAGGGGGAGCGACTCTGGACCACACAACAGAGGCAGACGCTTTATCTAAAACCAGTCTTATCTGAAGTCTTTTTTTTAAGTCTCAAACTTACCCTGAAGTATGTTTTCTCTTCCATTACCTGAGACATTCTTGCTTTATGGAATGATATGTTGCATATTTTTATACCTCTCTTCAGCCAACTCATGCTATTACATGTATGCTAAAAGCCTGTATGTTTACAGACATTTCTACAAAAACCTTGTGGACAAATCCTTCTTAATGTTGGTTCAAATTACAAATGGGAAATTCAATTCAAATGTTTTTCACACATCAGGTGTTTAAGGGGTTTTAAAAAGAATATCTGAAAATGACAACTGGAATCCTTTGGGAGCAAAATGTCATCTTAATGAGAATTTAGAATATAGCAGGGGGTGGAAGATGATAAGATTTTTTTTTAATGTTTTTTTTTTTTTTTGGTTTTTAGAGGGCTCTTAGGGAATGCAGAGGGCCCTAACTTTTCCTTGGGGGGATGCCATTAGATTCTAGAAGGTGTCCTGGAACATTTCTCTAGGTGCTTATGCTCACTCTGACTGCCATGATTTGACCTTAGAAGGCTTAGGACAGTGGGTTCTTGGTACGTGTGAGTCAGAGATTCTAGGCTCCAGGACACTCTGTGGGGGTGAGGGGTGCTAAGAAAGTGAAATTGATCCAACTGGTTGTGGCTGAGGGGCCCCTCAGCAAAGCAGGGCAGCTTAGGGCATGGGCGGACATCTCCTGAAAGGAAGCATCCCATGTATAGAAGATGGGTGATGGTCTGGTGAGGTGGAAGGTGTGGGACAGAGGACCACAAGCCAGGTGACCGCAGTCAGAGGCATCGTCCATCCCTAATGTCTTGCTAGCAACTAATGCTTCAGGAACCTTCCAACGAACATAGAGCAAAATAGCAGAAAGAAAAAACAAACAAACCACTTACAGTTTGGCCTCTGGAGAGAGAAGGCTCCTTCCTACCCAGGTCTGGCCTTTCTTAAGACCTGGAGAAGGTTTCGGAGTGGAAGTGGTGTGCAGGGCATGCCGCCCTGGGGTCCCTCTGTGACGCATTCCCAGGGGACTTCGGCGCTTGCTCTTGGTGAGTTTAACAGCCCGAGCGTCATGGCCAGGATGCTGAAGGTGTGTAATCCAGTTCTGGCCAGAGTTCAACAGAGTGAAGAGAAATAGTGCATTGTCCTTATTACCTTTAAATAGCTCCCTCTCTCCATCCAAAGCTCCCTTTTAGATATGCACACATGCATACTCGCGCACACGTGCGCGCGCACACGCACACACGCACGCAGCCCTCTGGAAGTGGCAGAAGCCAAAATGCTCCGAGTGCTCCAGCTTTTGAGCTGTGTCTCACTAGCCCTCAAATAGATACGCAGCTCTTCACGTCCCCTTTGAAGTTAACCTGCATGGCTCCTTCTTTACCCAGATATCCTCATGACGATAAACATCTTGCAGTCCCCATCACTCCTTCTCTATCCCAGCCTTATGTAATCCACTGGCGCACAGGCTTTCTCAATGTGTCTGTTTGGTGCCTGTTTGTATCATTTAGATTTTAGGTCCATCTGGTAATGACTGTATCTTTTCTGTACACAATGTATTCGGTTACTGTTAAACAATAATAGTTATTTAATAACAGCAATGTGTGTGCCTCGGGGAGGCAGGACTAATTTGAGGGCAGCGGGAGCTGGAAGGAGAAGGGTTGGAACGCTTCTCAAAGGGCTTTGGGTTTCTTCCAGGCACCAGTGCGGAGGATATCTATTCCTTTCCCAGTGGTATTGGTCCTGGAGTTCCAGAAGAAAACAAAATGACCTCAGGCCCCCTTTTGGAAAGGAGAGATGTGTCACTGAAGTGCCAGAAAAGGAGGAGTTTCTTCAGTCCTGGGTACTGGTTGGCGATAAAATCCCCCTAACAGCCTAGAGAAGGGACAAGGGAGGGTGTCTGGAGGTGATTTTCCTTTCCATTCCTACCTATGTCAACTTGGCATCTCCACGGCTCAAGATTATGAAAGATTAACCTTTATCTCCCTGCTCCACCTGCTGAGGGGCACACTGGCTGAGGGTGTATTTTCAAGGATTCCCTGTACAATGCCACCAAGGTCTGGCTTACAGATGAGGTAGGAGCTAGCCCTCCAGGACCTTTTATCAGCCCTTCAAAACCAGCTCCAAATAGAGAGACCTACATTTCTCCTCAACGTGTGGTCCCTGACCACCAGCATCAGCTTCTCACGGGAGTTTCTTAGAGCTATAGAACCACGGAATATGCTTTGCCTCCAGACCAGAGTTGGAATTCTAACAAGATCCCCAGGAACGCGTGTGCACGTTAAAATCAGAGATGTGCTGCCCCGCACCGGGTTTTGCCCCTCGGCTGCTTGTCAGCGTCATCTGGGAACTTTTCAGAAAGTCCCAAGCCCCTGGCCCAGCTCTAACAGCTCCGCGTCGTTTACAAATTGATTGGGACCAGCACGAGCTCTTGAGCCAGATTGCCTGGGTTATACTTCCCTTAGCCTCGTAGTGGCTGTGTGAATGGGCGACAGCTCTGTGCTGCTTCATGGCCTGTGAAATTGGAGTAATTATAATTGTAGCTATCTCATGAGGTTATTGTGATGTTTATAAGAGATGGTGTCTGTAGACCGAATTACAGTGTGGGTCCTCAATAAACGACACCTATTGTGATCCAAACAGGATTTAAGTCAGGCTCCCTGGAACCCTCTTCCTATCAGAGAGATGGCCTCAGCCCCTTCCGTGTTGATGCTGCTGAAGTTGCAGGTGATCCACACTGGATCTGGAGATTTCTTTGAGCATACCCGCCACTGTTTCTCAGTGGGCACATTCTGCAGGGCTTCATTGGTAAGCGCAGTGAATTCTCACTGCCTGATGATCACTGCCAGGGGCACACTACTTAAAATAAGTCCACTTAAAAAGGAGCCAAATTTTATAGCAAATAATGGGAGAAACACATTTAATTGGAACTTAGTATCAAAGACATGAACTAAAATGTGGCCAAAATTAATCACCTGGGTAATGATGACAAACGTGTGCAGATTTTCAGAATCAAGCCTGTATCATTTTTTGGTGGTAAGGGTTTGGCAACACTGTTCCAAAGTGAGAAGCTAATGGGATTTTTGTTTTTGTTTTACAATTTATACTTCCACTTTGCAGCCAATTTGGTTTTGTGTACCTTGTATTGTTAGATATTTGTAGCATAGTCACCATTGTAGAGAGACTGACCTAAAACAAAACTGATGTGACAGGTATGGGTCAGTGTTCCTCTTGAACCTGGAAGGATGTTCAGTTGAGAAAAAAAATATTGTAAGGGATCGATTCATGAGTCAGTCTTCCATGAGGATGACTTTTACTTCTCTGTGCAACCTTGTAACTGTTAGTCCTTGGGTATAAATATTCAGATAGAAGGACCCTTGGTATCTGCATCTGAGTTTTTTTTAATATACAAATTTGCTGGGGCTCCTGGGTGGCTCAGTCAGTTAAGCATCGACTCTTGGTTTCAGCTCAGGTCATGATCTCACGGTTCATGAGTTCGAGCACTACACCAGGCTTTGCACTGATAGAGCCTGCTTGGGATTCTCTCTCTCCCTTTCTCTCTGCCCCTCCCCTGCTAGTACTCTCTCTGTCTCTTTCAAAATAAATAAATAGAGGTGCCTGGGTGGCTCAGTTGGTTAAGCATCTGACTTTGGCTCAGGTCACGATTTCATGGTTCGTGAGTTCGAGCCTCGCATCGGGCTCTGTGCTGACATCTCAGAGCCTGGAGCCTGCTTCGGATTCTGTGTCTCCCTCTCTCTCTGATCTTCCCCCATTCATGCTCTGTCTCAAAAATAAATAAATGTTAGAAAAAAAAACAAAATAAATAAATAAATTTTTAAAAACATATACAGTTTTGCTAATTTTTTTTAGAAATTTAACTGATTAATTAATTAATTTTTATTTGAGAGAGAGACAGAGCAGGGGAGAGGGGCAGAGGGAGAAAGAGAATCCCAAGCAAGCTCCATACTCAGCATGGAGCCCCAGGCGGGGCTCAATCCCATGACCCCGGGATCATAACCTGAGCCAAAATCAAGAGTCAGATGTTCAGTCGACGGAGCCACCCCAGTGCCCCTTGCTAAATCTTTTAAAATGACATCGCACTTCTCAAGAAGTTCATCTTTACTTCCTTCTTCAAAAGAATTCGTTTGTATTTTCTAAGAATGTTAGCTCTGAAAGTCACCCTGAAAATCATGTGTTTCACTTTCCTGACTTTCCAAAAGGAGAAACTGAGACCTGAAGAGGGGGACACTTTCCCAAGACCACTGGATTGACATGACCAGAAGGCAATGTTTGGTTCCACGCGGATGGATGGCTTTAATTAGGTCGCTGCAGCCCGAGATGATTGATGTTTGTGTTTTCTGTGTCACCAAAATGCCTAGCCCCAGATGCCCAACATCTTATTAGAATTAACTTCTCTTTTTTGTTTTGTTTCATTTTCTTGTACCATTTTGTGAATTTGAAGAGCTGAAAACAGGGCTGGGCGGTAGAGTATAACTTTCAATGGTCTGGCCCCTTTCTTGTGAAACTCAAGGGGGCTGGCAGGGTAAGTGGGGTTGGGGAGGAGGGGGATAACTGAGTCAGAGTGACTTTAAGGAGGAACTGACAACAAGAAGGCCGGGGTGGAATTCAAGGTTGGAGAAGATAGAGCCTGGATCTGGTGCTGGATTGGAATGTGCATGCTGGATGCAGCTGGTTCCCATGGAAAGTTCCTCGGCTGTCTAGCTCACCGGACCTGTGTCTCTCCACATCTGCCACCCACAGGAGGGGTGGGGAAGCAAGACACAGGGGAAGAGCCTCTTTAATGAAATGGGGGAGCCAGTGGCAGGCCCTGCCTCACGGTGAGGTGTGCCTGTTACCACGGCTGGCCCACATTGACCACCATGTTTCTGACGGAGCCTCAGGACCCACAAATGGGCCAGGAGGTGAGAGAGCCTGGAGAACAGTAAACATTTCCAGGCATTTCCAGGCCGTGCCAAGTCCGAATCACCAACGGGGTAGAGCATGAACCTCCCCCCACCCCATTTTTAAATGGCATCAAGAAAAGTTTGTTTCAGGGGCATCTGGGTGTCTCAGTCGGTTGAGCATCTGACTCTTACTTTCAGCTCAGGCCATGATCCCAGGGTCGTGGGATTGAACCCCTAGTGGGCCCAGTGCTGGGTGTGGAGCCTGCTTGAGATTCTCTTTCTCTTCCTCTGCCCCTGTCTCCTGCTGGCTTTTTTTCTCTAAAATAAATAAAACCTGGTGGGGGGGCAGGGGGAGCGCCTGGGTGGGTCAGTCGGTTAAGCATCCGACTTTGGCTCAGGTCACGATCTCACAGTTCGTGGGTTCGAGTCCCGCATCAGGCGCTGTGCTGACAGCTCAGAGCCTGGAGCCTGCTTCGGATTCTGTGTCTCCCTCTCTCTCTGTTCCTCCCCTACTTGCACTCTGTGTCTCTCTCTTTCTCAAAAGTAAATAAAGATGTAAAAAAAATTTAAAGGAAAAAAAGTGAAAAAAACATTTTAAAGAAGAATTTCTTTTAAATAGTTCTCCCCTCCTCCCCCGCCTAAAACTATTATTGCAGGCAAGCGAAATAAAGGAAAGCTTCAAAGTTATTTTATATACTGTCTACCAAATCCCCCCTGGAATTAAGTTGCTTGAAGATCCTGGGGACTTTACTGGGGGACACTCTGCTAAGTTTCCCTATCAAGAGTAGACTGTGCCTTCTCCAAACAGATACGAGTGTTATTATTTCTTGTATCAACTCGTCCACAGGATCTTGGCAACTCTCTCCCTCAGTAGCTCATCCCCTACAACAACAAAAGACAGTCCTGTTTCCTAGGCTTCATATATGACAAAGTAGAGGAGGTGGCATCCTCCCTGGAGAGACCTGTTGCATTAGTGGCTATGGAGATGCGTGGGCTAAACAGATTTGAAGGGGAAAAGATAAAAGGAAGCCGGCATGCCTTCTGTGAGATCCAAGCAGAAAAAAAGTAGGAAAAAACATGAGTAAATGACACTGAAAACCAATCCAGAGCCAAGAGTTGGACAGGTTCTGGCATAACAAGAGATGAATTAGAAGAACAGCTCCGTGTGTTAATAGCCAAAGTATTTGACTTTAGAAACAGCAAGAGTTATTTCTTTCTAGAGCAGTTGTTAACAGCTTCCCCTGTGAGAACAGCTGGTTTGGAGAATCCCAACATAGTTGTAAAGTGTAGCAAGAAGGAACTGAGGGCTTCACAGTTAGGGCTGCTCAGAGCCCTTCCAAACGATTGTTTTCTTCGACCCATCCCGCAGGTTGGACAAAACGAAGAGGCGAGAGCTACTTAAGGTGGGGGCAGAGGTGCCCGGCCATTCGTGGACGGTAGTGGACAAGGACACAGAGCTGCACTCACAACACCCAGAGAATGGGGAGGGCATGCCATGTGAGGGGGGAGTTTTCTTCGGGTCCCATCTAAACACAACACACCTGTTGTGGGGAGAGGCAAGTCCACAGAGGGAGAAAAATGTTTTAGATAATGTGTATTTTTTGAGGCTTGATATTTTTATACATGGTAACAAGACAGCTAGGACTCTGTTCTGGAGCATCTGAAAGGGTTTCTCTGAACATCTGTTGGGACCAGGAGAAGTGTAGCATCACCTGGGGCTTCTGAGCGTTTGGAAGATTTTCAGAGTTCAGGTTGGTTGGATTTGTTTTGTTCTCCAACTTAAAGGCCTATTCAACTTCATTGTCAGGATGCATGAAAGGTGCAGGATATGTGGGAATACTGTGTATTTTCTCAGCACATATGTCTTGCTAATATTTTTTAAGTTTTTTTTTAACATTTTTATTTATTTTTGAGACAGAGAGAGACAGAGCATGAATGGGGGAGGGGCAGAGAGAGAAAGAGACACAGAATCGGAAACAGGCTCCAGGCTCCGAGCCATCAGCCCAGAGCCCGACGCGGGGCTCGAACTCCCGGACCGTGAGATCGTGACCTACCTGAGCTGAAGTCGGACGCTCAACCGACTGAGCCACCCAGGTGCCCCAGCTAATATTTTTATTCCAAGAGACAGCACATTGTTTTCAATCAGGTTCGAAGGCACTGTCCTAAAACAGTAAAATTTTAAATTAAAGGTTTTCTTTTGAAATACCTGTAAGTTCCTATGCAGCTATAAGAAATAGTACTGAGGAATTTTCAGGTACCCTTTTCGCAGCTCCTCCCATGGTAACACCTTGCAAAATTATAGTACAATATCACAGCCAGGATATTGGCCCTGATACAATCTCAGATCTTGTTTAGATTTCCCCAGTTGCACTTGAACTCACTTATATGCATATGTATTTAATTCTATACAATTTTATCACATGTGTAGGTTCAACTGTCCATCATCTCCATGAAGATACAGAACATTTCCATCTCTATAAGGATCCCTCAGTTGCCTTGTTATAGATCTATTCACTTCTGTCCTGCTCTTTCCCTTCTGCTTAACCCCTGGGGACTACCAATCTACTCTCCATGTCCATAATGTTGTCATTTCCTAGACTATATAAACGTTGGGATTGGCTTTCCCACTCAGCATAATTTTCTTGTGCTCCATCCAAGTGATTGTATATGTCAATATGTATCAGTATTTCCTTCCTTTTTATTTCTGAGTACCATTCCATGCTTTGGGTATACCCCAGTTTGAAATTCCATTTATACAAAAGTTTAATAATTGAATGTCAAAGAGAATTTTGCTTTTAAGGTGTGTCTGTGTGTTTTCACATTTATGGTTTGGAGGAAGTTTTTCTGAATCATGGCAGGGTGGGTTCTCTTCCCGATCACAAACTAAAGCTAGTATCAAAGATCATGAGAAAAAGAGACTGTCTTTGTGCCAGACGTAGTCTTTACATGAGCACTTAACATGAGCATTCTTTTTCCTTTGAAAATATTTTATATTTTGTAAGTGCTTTTGATTTTGGATGTTTATTTGCTGTCAGCAAATAGAATATCCTAATCCTAATTTGTTCATCATCCTGTGCAATGTGTCCAGCCGGGCTTCCAACAGAATTTTAAATGATTATGATCAATAACTATCCTAAAAGAATATAGCCTTTTAAATAAAGGAAACACCTCCTTTGTAAGTGATATAGGCCTTTTCAGCTTGCTTGCTGATGGAATAAATGAACTAAATAATTTCTTGTTTTCATGGGAATAATATCCCTTCTTTTCATCAAAACTAATTTTAAATCATCAAAAATCATTTAAATAGTATAATCCTACCTCGAGTTTTCCTATTTTCACTCATTTGAAATAACATAATTATCCATTTTTGGCAAATTGCAAACATATTCTTTAGTACTAGATCTAAAAGAAAGCCATGGAAATAGCTAATAATTCTGATTTTAAATTTCCCTTAATACTTCTGGAAAGAATTTTTAAAATTCAGTTCATTTTATATAGCTCTTTGGTAACTTTAATATGCTTATGTGACTAATTTAAAATTTTTTCTTTAAGCTTTCAAACTTGACTGAAAATTTTCATGACGTGAAGCGTTATATACATTCTAGCTGTCTTAATATCTTCTATAGTTAAAATCACTAAGAATTCTATCCCTTCTGTGTTATTAAGAAAAGAAAGTTGACCATTTTTTAAAGCAGAAAGCTCAGGAGTTAACTTAAAAAATTTTTTAAAATATGTGTTATTTTTGAGAGAGACAGAGACAGAATGTGAGTGGGTTAGGGGCAGAGAGAGCGGAAGACACAGAATCTGAAGCAGGCTCCAGGCTGAGCTGTCAGCACAGAGCCCGATGTGGGGCTCGAACCCATGAACCATGAGATCATGACCTGGGCCGAAGTCGGACACTCAACCTACTGAGCCACCCAGATACCCCTCAGGAGTTAAGTTTTTAGGGGCAGTGTCCACTGTCTTCCAGGAGTCAATTAGAGCTTCCTATTGAGAAAAGAGGGTTAGTGGTAAAACATCCAAAGCAGCCTTTGGAAAGCACTGTTTTTCATCACACGTCTGAACTATCAGGACAGAAAATCCATCCTCCCAGACAAAAAGACCAAAATCAATACAAAACATAAATACACAACAATCAAACACAGAAACAGTCGAATGCTCCCCCCTTATGTTTCTGCCAGGGTTTCATCTGAATTTGCAAACCTAAGCTGCTCGGATACCTCAAGAAGAGTTTGATTAGGTATTTGGATATGGGTAATTTCTTAATCTATATGTAAAATATTTCATCTGCCACACAGAATGTAATTCTTCTATTTTCAGAAAACCCACCTGAGTCTTAGCATGCCTCACCTACATGGAGTTGTGAGCAATCACACATACCTCAGTGTTATAGTCTGTTTTTATCATTTTTTAAAGCTTATTTTTATTTATTTTGACAGAGAGAGAAAGAACAAGTGGGGGAGGGGCAGAGAAAGAGAGAGAGGGAGACAAATCCCAAGCAGGTTCCATGATGTCAGTGCAGAGATCCATGCAGGCCTAGAACTCAGGAACTGTGAGATCATGACCTGAGCCAAAATCAAGAGTCAGATGCTTAACTGACTGAGCCACCCGGGTACCCCACATTTTTAAAAAAGCATAAACTTAAAAAAAAGTTTAACATTTCAAGACTACATTGAACTCTGTTAAAAACAAGTGTTTCGTTGGTTTTTTTTTTTTTAATTTTTTAGGGGAAAACCAAGTTTGTCTAGAGATATGAGAAAATGTACTGCAAAGTAGGTCACCTCTAGGGAACAGAACTGGGTGGAGAGACACTTTGATTTTCTCATTTTCTGCTCATTTACATCATTTTCACCTATATTAAAAAACATTCTTATGTTCTGTTTTTACAACAAAATTTTTTTCTTCGTTTGTTTATTTTCAATTTCTGTACCAACCTACTTCTGAGAAACTCCAAGATGAAACATCAAAGCGTTAAAACCACAGGACACAGATAACCTGAAGGAAACAGAAGGTAGAGATGTTCAATGTTGATTACAGTCAAATAGGTAATGTCTGGCTGGAAGCTTCCCGGTAACTCCAGGACAACAGAAAAAGGCGTTCATGTCCATGCTGTGGGGCTACAGAGTGGTGCTTTTTTTGTTTTGTTTTGTTTTGTTTTGTTTCAAGAAGAGGGTTTACAAATTAATGCACTTCCATAAAAAATTTTCCTACAACTGAATTCAAACAGGAATCGATCACTTGGGTATTTGTGAAAGGGCGAGTAGGTGGCCCAGACAACATTTTCAAGTATCACTTTATGAGAAAAATTCTGTACCAGTAGCTTATTCTCAGAAACTCCCTCTATAGATGTCTTTAAATGGTGATTGATTGACAGTATTTCTGCGATGCTGTGGTCGTGATGGTGAGAACACAGAAAAAAGGCATTGCAAGTCCTTGTTCCATTGGACTTGATACATTTTGAAATCTACAGAGAGATACTGGGTTTCCTTCCACTATCTTTCTAGGGTAGCCTACCCACACTCTGTGTTCCAGACATGGATGGTCCACGGCTCCATTTTTTCATGAAAGCATGAAGCAAAGGGATGGAAATAATAAAAATTGAAAGGGGGAAAAATAATCTCCACAATCACTATTTTCAAAAAGAGAGTAGAAAGAATAAAAAGCCCACAATCACTGTTTTCAGGGTGTTCCCCCCCCCACCGCCACTGTTTTCACATATTTATTTATTTTTTATTTTTATTTATTCATTTTCAGTCCGGGGGAGGGGCGGGGACAGAGACAAAGGGAGGGAAAGAATCCCAAGCAGGCTCCAAACTGTTAGCTCAGAGCCTTATGTGGGACTTGATCTCACAAACTCTCAAGAGTCAGACACTTAACTGACTCAGCCACCCAGGTGCCCGTCACATATTTATTTTTAAGTCATTATCATCCTAGGGTACATGCAATTTTATTTTCTTTCTCTCACTGATTTTATCCAGAATATTTTTCCATGTTGCTTTTTACATTTCACAAATGTCTTCTTGTGTTTTCCATATATGACATTGTTGCCTTAAAACTGTCAAATGATAGGGGCGCCTGGGTGGCTCAGTCGGTTAAGCTTCTGACTTCAGTTCAGGTCATGATCTTGCGGTCTGTGAGTTCTAGCCCCATGTCGGGCTCTGTGCTGATAGCTCGGAGCCTGGAGCCTCCTTCAGATTCCGTGTCTCCCTCTCTCTCTGCCCCTCCCCTACCATGCTCTGTCTCTGTCTCTGAAAAATGAATAAGCCTTAAACCCTGTAGAATGATGGAACATTCTGATGGCTCTTCATACATATTGGCAGATTGATTTTCAAAATGGATAATTTTCAAGGTTAAGTATACTGATTTCCTATTTTTAAATCCTTGTTCTGGAAAGTGCCTCACTCCAATTTGGTTTAAACTAAATTTCTTTGATTATTAGAGGGATAAGCCACAATGCAATGTTTAAGCAAACATTTCTAGATTTTCAACTAGAAATGTATCTTTTCTTAGTCACAGAAAATATGTAAATATAAGGTAGTGTTCATTGTGCCTGGTGGGGTTTCATGCTGCTGTTAACAATTTGTGTAGGGGCGCCTGGGTGGCGCAGTCGGTTAAGCGTCCGACTTCAGCCAGGTCACGATCTCGCGGTCCGTGAGTTCGAGCCCCGCGTCGGGCTCTGGGCTGATGGCTCAGAGCCTGGAGCCTGTTTCCGATTCTGTGTCTCCCTCTCTCTCTGCCCATCCCCCATTCATGCTCTGTGTCTCTCTGTCCCAAAAATAAATAAACGTTGAAAAAAAAAATAAAAAAAAACAATTTGTGTAAGCTCAGTATATAATAGAGATATTAACTCTTGCTATACTGCTTGGCCACATGCTCCAAACATCTCCCCTTGCTTATTTGTTTGTTTTAAAACATGGCCAAGTTTGACTCTCAAGGCGGCTTCCCCCCATCACAAAACATTCTGTACTTCCCAGCTGGGGAACGCTCTGAAAACGCAAGCCGATTTTTATGTTAGCCTAAGCAAAACATAATTAGGAAGATAAATTTGCTGCCACCTCTCACATGCGCACAAGAATCACACGCCACTTATGAATTAATGTCAACACTGAATGGCGTTTGGAGTTCCTAGAGAGAGACAGGATGAGAAGAGGATCTGAAGCCTGAGTACGAGGTGATGAGTCTTCTTTTCTGCAAAATGGGTAAAGTTATATTGCAGTCTCAGGAGAAAATAACCAACTGGAGAACAGTTTGAAATTGTTCAAAAATGTCACATGCAATGCAGCGACAGGAGTGATACTACCAAAACAATAAATCCGACAATTAAGGTCATTAAGGTAATAACATCGGATGACTTTATCGCTGCCACATGGTCTCAGTTGGCAGTGCATGCCCGTGCAAATCGAATCCATGGCATCTAGAAGCTGAAGGGGTCACACACGCCATCTGGCCCAGTGTCATCATTCTGATTTAATTTTTTTTTTTTAAGTTTATTTATTTTGAGAGAGAGCGAGCGAGTAGGGGAGTGAGCAGGGAGAGTGAGCAGGGCAGAGACAGAGGGAGAGAGAGAATCCCAAGCAGGTATAGCACTGTCAGCACAGAGCTGGACCCCGGACTTGATCCCATGAACCGTGAGATCATGACTTTGAGCAGAAATCAAGAGTCAGATGCTCAACTGACTGAGCCACCCAGGTGCCCCTGATTTAATTTTAATTACAGCCAGGGCACCAGATACACATGAAGAAGAATTTGATTTCCCCTACAGAATGTCAATTTTTTTCAGATTAAAGATATTAGTCGTGGGAATGGGGTAAAATGCAGGTAAGAAAAATAAGAATCATCTGTAGTGTTATCACTTAAATATAATATCTATTGTCTTCTTTTTCCTTCCTTCTTTAGAATTACATGTTGAAATTTATGCTGTAAAACGCATGGGGCAGTGAATCTACGAAGTTAGGTTTTGCCGCAGCAGGACAAACTTGAGCATCTTTGTGTCTGGTGAAGGCTTTTTCTCGCTTGTGAGAGCTTCCTGCTGGTGTATAACTTTAAAAGGCATGATTGGCCTGTAAAATAGTATCAAAAAGTTGGTCTGTCCTCTGCTGGCATTTAAATACCTCTGAAAGACAAACCAAAACGAAACGAAGAGAACGGAACCCCAGAGAGAAAAGGCGAAAAGGAATCCTCCCAGAAGTAGAAGAGAGGCGACCCTACAAACCAGTTTTGTCTCTGCAAGCACGCGGTGCTGTTGCTTCTGGCTGGTAGAGCGGTCCAGGAGAGAGCAGACCTCGGGCAAGACCAAGGCTGAGCTCTTGGTGAAGAGTCCTCGAGAAGGCAGGGCCTTCCTTCCCAGGCACGCTGCAAACTTCATCCGTCGAAATATGTACACTTCTGATTTCAGGGGCGAGCCATAATCTGTCTCATTCCTTCACAGGTTTCTTCCGCAGACATTTATTATTCGCCATCAGGGTTTCGGGGTTTCAGGGTTTCAGGGTACAGCTGGGGCTGCAGAAGGTTCGGGTTGTCTCCCAATTTCCGGGAAGCCCCACTCGCTGCAGGGAGTCAAGCAAGCAAACCAGTGGCCATTGGTGGAGTGAGTGCCAGGATGTGGGAACACGATCTCCCCTTTTCCTAAGAGTCTGCTCTTTTTTTTTTTTAATTGTCTGTTTATTTTTGAGAGAGAGAGAGAGAGAGAGACAGAATGCAAGTGGGGCAGGGGGAGAGAGAGGGAGACACAGAAGCCAAAGCAGGTTCCAGGCTCTGAGCTGGCAGCACAGAGCCCAACGGTAGGGTTTGAATCTACAAACTTCGAGTTCATGACCTGAGCCGAAGTCGGATGCTTAACCGACTGAGCCACCCAGGCGCCCCAAAGACCCTGCTCACTTTCTGACAACCACTTTTTCATAAAGTTCATCTGAGAAAAATATATCATGAAAATTATAAAGGGACATAGTAAAGAAAAAGAGTGTCATTAGAGGCACCGATTTATAACACATTGCTTATGATGCTTATATTGGATGTTTCCCTACATCACGGATGTTTAAGGATCTCATTTTAGACTCCTCTCAAAAGTTAAATACGGAATTCAATCTTTGATTTGAATTAAAAATAGCAGCTTGCATATTTCTGAGCACTTACTATGTATAGATACTCTGCATGTACTATCTCATTTAATTATTTTATCCTTAAAAATTGGTGACCTAATTTTTCTTTTTTCAAAATAATGACAGTTTTAAGAACTTTCATACTGAATCGTGGTGTTGCAGGTGCACACAGCGTGTAAGTAGCTGAGCTCGGAATTGAACCGTTTCTATGACGAGACAGCTCCTCCCCCGTGGGGACTTGGATACAAGAAATCTTCACAGAAGAAAAAAAGGAATATTTTCATTTCCTCAAAACCAAATGAAAGAAGAAAACAAATCAAATGAAAGAGGCCTTGTTTTGTCATGTGGGAAACTGCGGCATTTTTTTCCCTGTAATTACTTTGGACTTCGAGATTTCTCTTAACGGCACAATAATGACGTATCTGCGAAAAAAATCACTTTCCCCTTTTTGGGTGATGCCATTTATTTGTCACTTCGGTAGCATTTAGTTGAAGTCCGGAGGGAAAGTTTACTGTGTCAGAGAATAATCACGGTTAGCTCTGGTAGTCTGTGCTTCTTAATGACACTCTAGATATCACGCAGTAATAAATGCTTTAAAAAAATGGAGCCAAGTGTATGGGAACTAGCTATTAATTTGCTATGGCGTGGTTTAGCTAATGTAACTTGTTATTCCATTAATATTGTGTCATTAGCTGCCAGGGAAAAGTACAAGAATTATGATGTGCTTCCTTGTAAATTACTTTTGAAGAAGAGAGAGGGAAAGCGTGAGACGGAGAATATCCTCTTTAATCTTGCACTGCTCATTCAAGCCCTTAAGAATATATATAATATATATTATATATATATTATATGTATATATACACACAATGGACAAAATGGGAAGTTTATTTATAATTTGAAGGGAATGAGGAAATATAACAATAAGCAATTCTGTTTTTAAAATATCGCTAAAAATGTTTCTTCCAATGAAGGTTAAGCGTTTTTTTTAACGCACCTCTCCATGACTATAGGCTATTTTAACTCTTTTAAAACACCTAAATTTAGAAAAATTCCATATAGGCTTGATTTGTCTCTGTTACACAGACTTCGTTGCTATGACAGCAACATGATACAATTATTTATTGCCATGACAATCTGCTGTAGGTTTTAAAAATACGTTATCTATTTTTATTAGTGTTGTCAATTGTGCCGGGAAGGGATACCACCACTGCACATAATCGAGAGAGCCGGTAATGCAGGGAACAAGTGGAAATCATTTTGCTGGAGAGGCAGAGCCCAGAACAAGCCAAATTCCTTGGAATCCTCAGTGACACGCATATCCTCCACTAACAACAGCATCTTGGCCAGCTGTCTGGCTGCAGGGAGCATTCTGGCAGGGATGTGGGCTCCGTTTATGATTTCCATGTGGCTTCCGCTCTGCCACGTTGGGTCAACATCAGATAGGAGTAGAAGTGCAGAAAGCCTTGTGTGAATAAGGAATTCTTTTGTACCTTTGCAGGAGGAGAGCTGTATGTGCTTAGTGACCAGGTTTATGAGGATCTTTGTGCTCTGAGAAGGTGGCTGGGGTTGTTTGTGAGTTGCTGAGTGTGGTGTTACCCGATCCTAACCATCCCAGATGGAGTTCAGTGGTGCCCAGTTCCTAAGTCCACTTTCCTCCTTCCTCTCTTCTATCTTGCTATCCTTCCCAGCACCTGCCAATCTTATAATAAATAAATACACAAATAAATAAATAATACAAATAATACTCCTTTTGGTGCCCAGTGGGTTTAAAAAATTTTTTTTTAATGTTTATTTAGTTTTGACAGAGACAGAGACAGAGTGTGAGCGGGGGAGGGGCAGAGAGAGAGGGAGACACAGAATCCAAAGCAGGCTCCAGGCTCTGAGCTGTCAGCACAGAGCCCGATGTGGGGCTCGAACCCACTAACCACAAGATCATGACCTGAGCTGAGTCCAAAGGCTTAACTGACTGAGCCACTCAGGTGCCCCCTCCAGTGAGTTTTATCCAGGAAAAGAGTATGGTATTACTTGTATTGGTCCCATAATCAGATCATCAGCAACCAACCAGCTAGTTAAGTCATCCTAGAAAGTTAAATATAAAAATAAAGGTTTTCTTTTCCTTTCTTTTCTTTTCTTTTCTTTTCTTTCTTTTCCTCTTTCTCTTTTCTTTTTTTCTCATTTCTTTTCTCTTTTCTTTTTTTCCTTTCCTCTCCTCCCCTCCCCTCCTCTCCTCTCCTCCCCTCTCCCCCTCCCCTCCCCTCCTCTCCCTTTCTCTTTTCTTTTCTCTTTTCTTTTTTTTCCTTTCCTTTCCTTTCCTTTCCTTTCCTTTCCTTTCCTTTCCTGTTCTTCTTTTCTTAGTAGTCTTTATGCCCGACGTGGAGCCCAGCACAGAGCTTGAACTAGTGACCCTGAGATCAAGACCTGAGCTGAGATCAAGATCTGAACTGAGATCAATAGTCAGAGGCTTAAAGCATAAGAGACTCTTAAAAACTGAGAACAAACTGAGGGTTGATGGGGGGTAGGAGGGAGGGGAGGGGAGGTGATGCGCATTGAAGAGGGCATCTTTTGGGATGAGCACTGGGTGTTGTATGGAAACCAATTTGACAATAAATTTCATATATTAAAAAAAAGTCAGAGGCTTAACCGACTGAGCCACCCAGGTGCCCCCTGAAATTTAAAGGTTTTCTTATAAATTGATAAGAAAAAGTCAATCACCTTGTGCACTTGGAATGTTGATTAAACATTTAATATGTGTTGTGTGTTACACAAAGTCCTTTAGGGTTCTTAGATCACTTGTTACTCATACTAATCCATGGGAGCAGTGGTCTTATTATTCCCATTTCACAAATGAGAACACTGAGGTTGGCCTGAGACGAAGTTTGTCCGGAGTCTTCTTACTAGTAAATGGCAGTAAGGTGTGCCTGATGCCTTGAGCTCTTTGGCAAATTGAGCAGGAAAGGACATTTCCACTCCTCCTGAGACCTGGTCACAGCCAGAAATGTTCCTGACAGAAGTGTGGTAACGGCTGGAGGCGTACTCTGGGTCCTCACAGGGTTTGTCTAGGAGGAGGTGAAGGCTGGCCTCTACTCCTTGGACCGTGCTTCATATTGAAACACAGGAGTGGAGTTACAATGTCTTAGCTACAGGTTGCCATTGCAAAGATTTTGTGTGTGTGTGTGTGTGTGTTTGTGCATGCGTGCAAACATTCAGTTAGTATTCTATCCGAACGACCAGTGTGGTATTCATACAGTAAAACAAATTATCTATCACCAACCAGCTAGTTCTGTTGTCCTGGAAATTTGTCTTTTGCTGCCATTTGTAAACAACTAAGCTGGTTCGTATAAATCAAAAAAAAAAAAAGACAACTTAAAAAAATTTTTTTAATGTTAATCTATTTTTGAGATAGAGAGAGAGAGAGAGAAAGTACGGGGTGGGGGGGTTGCAGAGAGCAAGGGAGACACAGAATCCGAAGCAACTCCAGGCTCGAGGCTCTGAGCTGACAGTTCAGAGCCCAATGCGGGGCTCGAACTTACAGACCACGAGATCATGACCTGAGCCAAAGTCCACGTTTAATCAGCTGAGACACCCAGGCGCCCCCAAATAAGGACAACTTTTTGCCGTAGCAGACATGCAGAGGTGATTCCCTCTTCCCAAAATACCACACACACACACACACACACACACACACACACACATATTTTCTTTTCTTTTTTTATTTTTCAGAGAGAGAGAGAGAGAGAGAGTGAGCAAGGGAGAGGGGCAGAGGGAAAGAGAGAGAGAGAATCTTAAGGAGGCTTTATACTCAGCCACCCAGGTACCACAATGAAGATGTATTTTAAAAATTCAAACTCACTAGAAATCAAATAGGCAAATTAAA
This sequence comes from Prionailurus bengalensis, assembly GCF_016509475.1. Lineage (NCBI taxonomy): Eukaryota > Metazoa > Chordata > Mammalia > Carnivora > Felidae > Prionailurus > Prionailurus bengalensis. Next base: position 17,680,996 of record NC_057355.1, read on the forward strand.
ATAGTGGGGTAATTTTTTTTTTTTGTCTTTAAGTGTGTTGCTTTAATAATAATACCAAATGCTGGTGAGGACTTTGTGGTTTTAAATTACTTGAAGCCTTGAGGCCCCTGGGGTGGTTTGGTCAGTTGGGTGTCTGACTCTTCAATTTCGGCACAGGTTCTGATCCCAGGGTCATGAGTTCAAGCTCTGTGCTGAGCGTGGAGCCTGCTTAAGATTCTCTCTCTCCCTCCCTCTATTCCTCTCCCCTGCTGTGCCCGCTCTGTATCTAAAAAAAAAAAAGAAAGAAAGAAAGAAAAGAAAGAAAAGAAATATACTGGCTTTAAATTTAAAAAATAAATTATTTGAAGCCTTCTAGAAAGTATTTTAAAACTACTTATCAAAACCTTTCAAAAACATGAGTATCTTCTATGCTAGAAATTCCAGGGGCGCCTGGGTGGCGCAGTCGGTTAAGCGTCCGACTTTAGCCAGGTCACGATCTCGCGGTCCGTGAGTTTGAGCCCCGCGTCAGGCTCTGGACTGATGGCTCAGAGCCTGGAGCCTGTTTCCGATTCTGTGTCTCCCTCTCTCTCTGCCCCTCCGCCGTTCATGCTCTGTCTCTCTCTGTCCCAAAAATAAATAAACGTTGAAAAATAAATTAAAAAAAAAGGTTTTAAGAAATTCCACTTTTAGGATATATCCTGAGTGTATGAAAAGATGTGCTCAAAGCTGTATACAAATGTAAGCAAGCACTGAATGAAGTAAGTTATGGTACAATCATTAGTTGTCTACCATGTAGATACTAATATTACGTTTAGAGTATATTTAACGGCATGAAATACAATTCACAACGGTAAGACATGAGAAAAGCAGGTTACAAATCAGATTGAAGACACCATGAAAGTGAAAATCATCACATATGCTTAGAAAACAGACTGAAAAGACCACCACTCAAACGTTCCTAGCAGGCTCTTTCTGGGAGGTGGGGTTACGGTAAGTTTTATTTTCTAATTTGTATTTTTCTGGTTTTTTTGTTCTGTCTTTTTCTAAATATTCTTCGATGATATAGTTTACCTTTGTGGATGTTGGGTTGATTGTGATAAACCTACAAACCATATTACACAGATGACTGGTGATAATAGGAAGACCCACAGCTCATCCTCTACTTGTCTTATTTCAGACAAAAATACAGTAACTATGAGGTACTTGCATTTCTGTAATAGCTCTCAGTAAGGGAGACGGGAAACTTACAGTTGGTTGCATGACCCCACAGAATCCTGGTCGGGTTTTATGCATAATGATGGGTAAGCAAACTCAGAGCTGCACAGAAATGTTTGGGGGTCAAATTTGTGTTATTGTATTTATTTTTAATTTGAAAAAGGAATATTTTCAAAACCCTTTTTGGTGGACATTGTGTGAAGAGGTTAATAAGGGACATCCTTGCTTTCATTCACGCATTCATGCATACATTGTGCCCCTACTATTATTTATACTGGGACAATACTGAAATTTATAGTTGTTAGCATCTGCAACAAGATGAGGCTTTTTTCATACAGAAAATAATTCTATATTCTAGCTCACAAGTTGGCAATAGACATGGAAAGGTGGAATAGAATTCGAAGAAATCAAGCCTCCCCTTCATGTAAAATTACTAATGAATAAACCGACAGCAGATTCTATGAATTGAGAAAAAGGATTATTGCTCCTGGAAGATTATTCCTCAGAACCCTTGATTTTAAATTTTTAAAAATTGAGCTATTAACAGACAGAATTACCATACCTTTGTTCTAGAGAAGAAAGTATTTCATTTAAACAAAAATATGATTTTCATTAAAATGCTATAATAGAAGTAATAAATACACAGAATTATGTTTTCCCAAGATTTTTCCTGTCCCTACCTTGAGTTGGTGTAAGTTATATATTTAATAATGTCAAAGCCTTGGCAAAACGCTGTGATGATGATGATGGTGGTGACGAATGCTTAGTATTTGTAACAAATGTTACAGTTTTGAAAGCACTTTCAGGAATAGCATCTCTTGCCTTTCTGCACTGATCCTCAGAACCACCCTGAGAAGTGTTATTCTCCCCATTTTAGTGGTGGTCCCATCGTTAACACATTGCTGGGACTACCCTTGGCTCCTGAGAGACCTTCAGGTTCCTAAATAAATGCCTCTGATGTAGCTAATTTTCACCCATGAAGATAGCATTTCAGGAACACTTACAGCAAAATTTATGAAAGCCTGGAGAGCTTAGTACATGGGAGAGAAAGTATATATTTTCTGATAAAGCCCCAAAGAAGCATTATTTCCTTTATTTTTTAAAATTTTAAATGTTTATTTAGGGTTTTTGTTTTTGTTTTTGTTTTTGTTTTTGAGAGAGAGAGACAGAGCGAGTAGTGGAGACACAGAGAGGGAGGGAATCTGAGGTAGGATCCACATTCTGTGCTGTCAGCACAGAGCCTGACACGGGGCTTGAACTCATGAACCACGAGATCATGACCTGAGCTGAAGTCAGATGCTTAACCGACTAAGCCACCCAGGTGCCCCAAGGCATTATTTCTTTTAAAGTAACAAAGTAGAAAAAAACTTCTTGCAGTGTCACATATTAAGATTTGAACTAAACTTTTTTGATATACTGTCTTTTAAAAAATAAATACATAAAAACATCCAATACCTAGAAAACACATCAAAACAATACTTCCGCAGCTTCCCAATTTAAGCCACCTGTGGAAACTGAGAAATTGGCATAGAGACTCTGACTAATAAAGCAACAGAGTACTTAATGTTGATAAGGAGAGGAGGCATATTTATACATTCATTTATTAATTCTACAGATATATACTGAACGTTTATTATGTGCCAGTTGCTGCACAGAGCACAGGAAAACAGAGAATATAATTGGGAACAATACCAGAAGTGGTCCTATCCTCACAGAACTTAAGGTCTTGGGCGGCGGGGCCTGGGGGGGGGGGGAGATAGGTGTTAATCAAATTTTCACCCTGATGAATGTATTACTACAAACCATAGTTAGAGCTTGTGTCAAGAGAAAGTATGAGGTTCCTTGATGACATGAGTAGGATAACCCATGTTTTGGGGTTCAGGAAAGGCATCTTTGGAAGGATTCAGATTTTGTAGGGCTTGAGGTTATATAAGGAAGGGTCATCTTTATGAATAAAAAGTACAAAATGACAACCATAAAATCAGGCTTAAATGGGCTGATGAATGGAAAAAGAAGATGTGGTTTATACACCCAATGGAATACTACTTGGCAATGAGAAAGAATGAAATCATGTCATTTGTAGCAACGTGGATGGAACTGGAAGGTATTACGCTGAGTGAAATAAGTCAGTCAAAGAAAGACAGATATCATATGTTTTCACTCATATGTGGATCTTGAGAAACTTAACAGAAGACGGTGGGGGAAGGGAGGGAGAAAAATAGATACAAACAGAGAGGGAAGGAGGCAAACCATAAGAGACTCTTAAATACAGAGAACAAACTGAAGGTGGATGGGGTGTGGGGGAGGGGGGAAATTGGGTGACGGCATTGAGGAGGGCACTTGTTGGGATGAGCACTGGGTGTTGTATGGAAGCCAATTTGGCCATACATTATATTAAAAAGTAATTTAAAAATTAAAAAAAAAATTAAAAAATAAAATAAAATCAGGCTTAAAAGGGAGTATATATTTAGAATGAAAAATAAACGATGACAAGTCACAAAAGTTTAAAGCTGCAAATACCACAACACAAAATCTCCTCTCCCCCCACCGGCCCATAATATTTTTATTAATTAACTTTCTGACATACCTGGGTAACATCTTTTGTCTGCCTACTCTTCAATCACCCTTTCATAGGGTAGCAGTTTGTGGTGTCTGTTCCACAGAGACTACAGAAAGATAACTTAGCCATTACTCCAGCATTGGTTGATGAAAATGTATTTTTTATTATTGATAGCTGTGCAAATGTTTCCTTCAGCTTTATGACTCATTTTTGTTGAAGTCGTGTGCAGCGTAAGGATTGTGGTAGTTTTGGGGAAAGCTCCATTAAGTTTTATGTACGATCTGTAATATTTGGGAGAATTTTCCACAGCCTGGCTTCCAGTGCATTTCAGAATTTCTGTGCATTTCAGACCTTACTTCTCTTGGACTCTGCCCAGACTTTGGTGCCAGGTGCTGTAGGACACCCTTACATTGTATGTGACCTGGCTTCATTCCTTCTAGTCTCTTTCTGCCAGGTAAATCAGCAGAGTGGGAAGTGAAAGTATTCCTGGAAGCCTTTCCTGGATCAGAACACCTAGCAGTAACTCCCCTATGTATAGATGTAACTAAAGACCAAATATACATGTATGTCCCACCAAACCCAAACTAAATGGCTTCCCTGCTCGGCTTCCCCACACCCATTCCAAACCTAGCCGGAGGAAAAGCGGGAGGGAGGCAGAGTCAGAATGGAGAGAGGCAGGGGTCTTAACCGATTGTGATCTAACTCTTGTAAAGTTTACAGAAATATGTGACCACGTGACCACAGTAGAGCCTTGAAAGGGGCTCCTACGGGTGATGGCTCTTGAAACTAAAACTTCAGAGTACGTCCTTTGGATTCTCTGAGGCCACAGTTTGGGAACTGAGATATGATGCGTAGGGTTTGACACTGGAATGAATCTCGTTGCCTGGCTGAGGGAGTGTTGGGGGAGGCAGGCCCTTAGGTGCTTAAGGTAGATCCTGGTGTTCTTCAAGACCATTTAGCCATGTCCTTCCCAGAGACCCCTCAGGGTTTCAAACTATGTCTTGAGTAGCTCAAGGAGATCTGTTTAATATATCCCATCTCTGCAGAAGAATGTACTTGAAGAAAGTGTTCTTAACCTCCCTTTTCCTCCTTCCCTTTCTCCCTTCCTCCCTCCCTCCATCTTTAATATTGGCCAGTATTCAAATTTCCTGATTGTCTCTTTTTTCCCCAACGAGCTGGTGTGAATCAGGACCGAAACAATGTCCACACGCTGCGTTAGGTGCATATGTCTCCTTAGATGCTTTTAATCTACAAGTTCCTCTTCTCTCTTGTTTTTAACTGCTACTTATTTATTGGAAAAACTGGGATTTGTCTGTAGAATTTCTCATATTCTGGTTTTTGCTGATTCCATCCATGTTGTTTTAGCATGTTCTTCTGTTCCCTGTGTTTTCTGTGAATAGTTGTATCTGAAGATTTAATTCGATTGGAGCCCAATATTTTTAAAGAACGCTTAAGAGGAGGTGCTGTGCACTTCCTGTTGTGTATCTTACGTCTTGTTACCTCTTTTTGATATTAAGATCAACCAGTGGGACCAGGTGCTGCCATCCCAATCCATCATTACAAAGCTCCCCATCAGCACTTCTCTTTGTAGTTTTAGAAGCCATTGATTCATTTCCTCCATCTACTATTTCATTAGGGGATTCAAAATGGTTATAGTTCCATCGTTCTTTCTGCATTTTAGCTGGAATATATCCGCAAAGAAATTACCATAACAAACTATTTAGTAGCTTTGAAATAAATTTTATAAAAGAAAGATAGTACAAAATGCAGAAAATGTGTTATTCCCAGCTTCATCATGTTCTAGAGTCATGAGTTGGGTTCTAGCAAAATCCAGTGGCGATCAATGATTTTTAAATATTATCATGAACTTACTGATTTTTTAAGCTTCTTTAGTGTTTTCCCATTCATTGCACCTTTCTTCTTATGATTGCTCAAATTTTACCGACATGGGCCATTGTGAGACTCTTCAAGATGGTCCTGAGCTATTTTACCATAACCCTAATAGACTTTGATAGTTCCTTTACCCTCTGGGACAAATTCCATGTTCTTCCAATGACTCTCCTATCCTCGACCTGCCCAGTTCTCCAAAGATTTGTGTTTTCTTTTAGTGGACAGTGGTATTTAGAGACCAAAATATGAGTCCTGGGTGACACTGATTTTTCTCAAGTATTCAGGCTTCTTTCTTTCTTTTTTTTTTAATTTTTTAGAACATCTTAGATTCTAGATTTGTCTGATTGTTTCCTCATGCTGTCACTGAACTGGAATTTGTTTCTCTACTTCCTGTGCTTTTTGTCATCTGGAAATTATGTCTAGAGGCCTTATCATATTTAGGTTATGTATTTTGGGGTATTTATTTATTTATTTATTTTTTTGGCAGGAAATTCTTAAGCATTTGCTTTCTTCAAATTGCATCATACCAGAAAGCAGGTGATATCATGTTGTTCCACTGTTAGTGACGTTAAGCTTGATTATTCATTTAAGATGGTCACCTTCGGAACTCTCACTATGAAGATATCTTTTTTCTTTTGAAATTAGCAAATAGCCCATACAGTGATGCTTTGACATCACATAAATATCCGGTCCCCTACAACATTTCCTCTACGGTTTTGCCAGCTGTTGAAGACCCTTGCCTGAATCAGTTTTACGCTGGGGTTTGCATAATGCTGATTTTCTAATTTTACACCCCTATATTAGTTGACACTTTTATTTAAAGAAGAACTTCCTCGGGGCATCTGGGTGACTCAGTCAGTTAAGTGTCCGACTTCAACTTGGGTCATGATCTCACAGTTCATGGGTTGGAGCCCAGCATTGGGCTCTGTGCTGACAGCTCAGAGCCTGGAGCCTGCTTCAGATTCTGTGTCTCCCTCTCTCTCTCACCTTCCCCTGCTTGTGCTCTCTCTCTCTCTCTCTCTCTCTCTCTCAAAAATAAACATTAAAAAACATTTTGAAATAGGAGCCTCCTTTTTGTGTGTGTGACTTCTATTATTCATTAATGATTATGTATTCATTCAAGATGTTAGAAACAACCACAGTCATTATTATTTTGATGTAAAAATTGTCCTAGATTTGGCCAGCAGAAACTCGTCCATATTTCTCGTGTGTCCTTTTGACATGACCGTATCAATCGTTGAGTACTGCAGTAGACCTAGAATCAGTTATTTCTCCTAGGAGCCCAGGTTCCCTCTAGTGAGAAGTGATATTTAGAGACCACTGTCTGGGCAGTAGTGGTGCTCTTGCTATTGGCTGGCCATTACTTCTAGGCTTTTCGAGCTAGCAAACACATTTTTTCCCTCTAAATAATAGGAATATTGATGATGTATTTTCTCCTTTTTTAGCTTTCTGTATTTCTTAAATTCTAAAAAGAATTATGTATTTGTTTTTTATGCTGGTAAAATATGCATAGCATAAAACTTACCATTTTAACATTTTATTTTTATACGTACAGGTCGGTGGCATTTAGCACTTTCACACTGTTGTCAACCATCACCCTGTACCGTCAATCTGATGTGCTTAAAATCTCCTGAAATAGTTTTTGTCTTTAGATGGTTATGCCACCGGCACAAATTAACTTATACAAGTCATTTCCACTTGTTTTCAATTTTGTGGGGCTGATTTTCACTATCTTGATTTAACTTTGTTTTTGAATTATGTAAAATAAGTACAAGACTCCAAAGTCATTACTCTATGCCAAGGTACATTCATAGTCGCACTTCGACCCTCTTTATTCCCTTTTTCCATAGGTTTCCTATGGTTTCCCTTTTTACCATCTATTGTTTCTTCTTGAAGCTTAATGTAATGACACACATATTTTTATCCGCTCACCCTTTTATTACACAAAAGGTAACATTCTTTTTTTTTAATTTGAGAGAGAGAGCGAGACAGAGAGAGAGTGCATGAGCAGGGGAGAGAAGCAGAAGAAGAAAGAGAGAGAGAGAGAGAGAGAGAGAGAGAGAGAGAGAATCTTAAGCAGGTTCCACACTCAGCACAGAGCCTGGCACGGGGCTCAATCGCATGACCCTGGGATCATGACTTGAGCCAAAATCAAGAGTTGTACTCTCAACCTACTGAGCCACCCAGGCACCCAAGTAATGTTCTTTAAACACTATTTTCCACCTTGCTTTTTTCACTTAACAATATATCCTAAAGGTTCCTTGTACGTCTATACAGAGATCTCCCTCATTCCTCTTTACTACTGCATAGTGTTTGGAACCCATTGTGTACCATAGCTCATTCAACTAGTTCCCATTGATGGCCATTTGTGTTGCTTCTGAAACCATTTTAAATCCTGCTATAAATCCAACATGGCAACCTGGGAGAATAGCATCATGCTGCTAGCCAGAGTGAGAGGGAGAAAATGGCAGTGGTGGAAAGCCAGGTTGGAAGTGTTTGCCAAAGAATATGCATTAGCTACTTATTGGGATCTTCTGTGGAGGTTCCCAATGTGGGGAATCTAGATTAAGCCCATGAAAGTGTCCATGAGAAAGTCAATATCAAGTATCTTCTAGATCCAGAGAGCTCAGGACATTCGGTCAAAGACTCTTACCCCCTTAATTCTCCTCCCTCTACCTTGTTTAGCCAGTGTGGGAGGGAAGATGGGAAGAGAGGCAGTAGAAGTGAACCAGGTCCCCTTCTTCTGTCTTCCAGGCCTTCCCTAGTGTGCCTCTATGATTGATCATCCAAACTGAAATACCTAATTAGTTTTACTTTTTATAAAAAAAATAGTCCTCTTAAAACTATTTTAAATACAATTATTATTTTAAAATAAAATCATACATAAGTATAATGTACAAAAAAAACCATATATATACAATGTACATTAAGAAAAATATAAAACTCCTCTATGCTGATTATTTGAACATTTAAAATAGAGTAAATAATTTGGGTGCATATTCACATACTTTTATCAGCTTTATCAGCCTTGCTCTAATAGCATATATTTTTTAATATAGTCTTTTTTTTCCATAAAACTGACTGAAGCCATCCTCAAAGATGCACTGTAGTATGCATTTATTATAAATAATAAGTCTGAAATTGGTGCCATATTTAAATGAGCTTTCTCTAAAGACTATAATAATTTTAATGACAAAATGCTCTCTCTACAGATAACTGGTAACCTCATAGCAACTTCTGTTAAGTGAAGTATTCTATTTTTTTCAGGATTCAAAATGTGTGAATATTTTAGCTAAAATATTTTCACAGCTATTGTCATTTTGCATTCATCCAGAGAAACTTTCTTCGGCAATTATTTGCACGAGACAAAAATAATCAAATTGTTTTTATTTATGATTGAATTTTAATGTTTCATCAACTTTAAGCACTGCAGATTTTAGGTCTTTTCAATTATATTCCATTCTGTTACCAAACATAACACTAAACATCTACTAGAAAATAGGAACTCCTCCCCAAATCATGCATTTATATGTTTTTTTTAAATGTTTATTTATTTTTGAGAGAAAAAGGTAGAGAGCAAGCAGGGGAGGGGCAGAGAGAGGAGACAGAATCCCAAGCAGGCTCCATGCTGTCAGAGCACAGCCCATGTGGAGCTAGACCCCACCCACCATGAGATCATGACCTGAGCCCAAAACCAAGAGTCGGATGCTTAACCGACTGAGCTACGCAGGCGCCCCACCATTTATGTTTAATGTTTAGTTCCTCGCTTTTTAAAAATTGAAATAAAATTCACTATTTTAAAATGCACAATTCAGTGGTGCTTAGTCCATTTACAGTGTTGTCCAACCATCACCTCTATCGAGTTCTAGAATGTTTTCATCACCTCAAAAGGAAACCTCATTCTCATTAAGTAGTTGTTCCCCAGTACCCCCTTCCCCCAGGCCCTGGCAGCCATTGATCTACTTCCTGTCTCTATGGATTTACCTGTCCTGGATATTTCATATGAATGGAATCATAATAATAAGCTTATATATATATACACACACACACACACACACACACACACACACATGCTTATATATATATTGTTTATATATATACATAGGCTTATATATATATAAACAATAAGCTTATATATATATTATTGTTTATATATATATATATAAGCTTATTGTTTCTGGCTTCTTTCACTAAGCGTAATGTTTTCAGGGTTCATCCACCTTATAGCATTTCCAGTACTTCCTTCCTTTCTTATAGCTGAATAATATCCTACTATATGGATATAGTAGAAAGGATATCTTGTGTATCCATTCATCTTTTGATGGACATTTTGGTTGTTTATACTATTTGGCCATTGTAAATAACGCTGCCATGAACATTTCTGTACAAGTATTTGTTGGAGCACCTGTGTTCAATTCTTTTATGTATTTACCTGAGGAGTGGAATTTCTGGGTCATCTGATAATTCTATATTTAATTTTTTGAGGATCTGCTAAACTGTTTTCCCCAGCAGCTCCACCATTTTACATAGCCACCAGCCATGTACAAGGGTACCTATTTCTCCACGTCCTCCCTGACACTTGTTATTTTCCATTTATTTATTTGTTACATTATAGCCATCTTAGTGAGTGAGTGTGAAGTGGCATCTCATTGTGCCTCCCTTGCTTTTGTGGAGAAAACAAAGGTAGTATCTTCCTGCCTCAAACATTGTTTTTAACCATCACAGCTGACTAAAAAGCTTTCAAAAGCTGATTTTTTTTTTCTCCATTCCTGGAGTACTTGATTGAATATTTCCAACTGATTTGTTGGAATCATTTGTTTGAAACAGAGTGCAACCAAAATGCAACCAATATTCGGATGACTCATCTTTGGGAGAGTGTAATTCCATTACAGGATATTTTGGGTGATTTTGAAATATTTCTTTAAAAGCTCTAACATGTTTAAAATTTTACTCATGACTAACTCCAAAAATGAAACAAACAAACCCTAAACACATACTGCCATGCTGAAGGCTTTTTGTATTCAGCATCATCTCAGTTGCAAAAATTTTGCAGTTCAATTTCTAGTAGATATTGCTAGATAGGTAGATGAAGAGATAACCAACACTTCTATTTTGAAAGTAAAATGTTTCAGCCTGTTTAGATGAGATTCTAAATTACCTGTGCACCACAATCAATTCCAAATACACTTCTACTCCATAAAGTTGTTAAGTTAGAGCTAATGTTTTAACCACAATTTTATATTCTACCAAAATTAATAAATCCATTATCACTGTAAAAACAAAGAATTTTATCTTCATTGTTGAACTTCTTATTAAGATTTTTGAAAGTATCCATATAATGTCGGATATTTCACTGTTGATGGAATGAACCTCCAAAAACCAGACTTTGATTCCATAAATTGGACAAAAATATTAAATTATTACTAGAGTTAACTGGCTTTCTGTTTGAAGCATCTGATGTCGCCGATATAAATCAGGTACACTTGACTGTTTGCAAAAATTCTTCTGCTGCTAAAGGAGCCAACGCATTACCAGCCATGGGTTCACTTTTCACACATGCACAAGAAAATGGAGAATCAAAGATAAGAAAAATTAATTTACAAGAAAGATGCTTGATCTAAATGAAAAGTCATGCTTTACAGAATGATATATAAAACCCTGTGTGCAGTTACACACATTGAGGATGTTAGTGCTTTTTCATCAGATTGGTGTCTTTGAGTTTTCATGTGGCCAATAATATTGTTGCAGCTCCCCTGACGGATGACAGATGCCAAGAGATATTTTGTGCAAGTTGTATAGTCATCATCCAATTTCTTAAGGGATGAAAACTCAATATTTAACATTTCATTAAACATGCACTTACATTGGGGCGCCTGGGTGGCTCAGTCGGTTGAGCGTCCGACTTCGGCTCAGGTCACGATCTCGCGGTCCGTGAGTTCGAGCCCCGCGTCAGGCTCTGGGCTGATGGCTCAGAGCCTGGAGCCTGCTTCCGATTCTGTGTCTCCCTCTCTCTCTGCCCCTCCCCTGTTCATGCTCTGTCTCTCTCTGTCTTAAAAATGAATAAATGTTTAAAAAAAAATTTTTTTTAAAACATGCACTTACATTGGTTTTGAGATTACTGCTGCTGAAAAGATTTATCGCACATAAAAAGCATTAACAATTGATAATAGTTGTATACAATACAAGGAACAATACCACCATAGCAAAAAATTTCAGGTTATTGTCTAAATGCTCTACAACAGGATCACAGCTTCCATTTTCTGCACATATTTCTTCTCTCACACATAACCTATTATTTTCCACATTATGCTGACTCTGCCCAGGGACACCTGGAAGCTTTGTGACTTAGCACCCACCATGGTATAGCTAGCTGGCTAGTATATCAAGTGGTTGGTTGGCCCAACAGCATTGCTTCTTTTCCCATCCCTGTTTGAGAATGAAAGGCGCCACCTGCCCCCAAATGCTTATGTGCAGGCACACTGTTTTATTAGTCACCACCCTGCACGCTGTCCCTGGAGAGAGAATAAAAAAAGTCATTCATTAACCCTGAGTTTGGAAAGGGTTGGGAAAAAGAGTTTCACTCAACTTCTGGTTTTCATATAGTGTCGAAGCGAGGCTCTATTCATTGTGCATGAGTCTTGCATGACTCTGGTAGAGAGACCCTGGAAGAACTGAAAGGTACCAAATGGAGACCTACGAAAGCGATACCAGCTTCGTTAAATGGCACTATTACAGGCAATACTTGATTAAAAATGGGAAATGCAAGACAGATATTAAAGAAAACAGGATGCCAGGACAATAGGGGTAAACTGAGACTGTTCTAGACAACCCCTGGTGTGTGTCACTCTGTTTTTAGCTCCCTAAAGGGGGGGAAGTCTCAGCTTTGAATGAGCATTTAAAATGGTGGCTAATGTCCTGGCCTGGATGCTTCGTCCAAGTTATAATTTAAGGTGGCTCTAGGTTTGTCTCCTGCCTAAGAGTACGCAGAACGTTATGCAGCCAGCCACTGGAAAATTCAAAGGGTTCCCAAGAGAAAACCAAGCAGGGCACCAAAACCTAGCCCCCTGTGCTGGAATTCCAGTGAGTGACCAAGAAATCAAAAGGAACTTCCTTAAGGATGGATTTAAGAAACTGACCACCACCCATATGACACAGGGGAGAGCACGGGATCAGAATGATTGTAATTTATTTTAAATAAAATCTCTCACACATATGCTCCCCCCCTCCACTTTTTCATTTTGCTATGTAGGAGCAGTGGACTGATGTTTATTTTATTCTATCTTCATTTGTTTTACTCCTATTGTGTTCAAACTTAAAGAAATACTCATCTCCTCTTGGTGTGGGACTGTAATGATATAGGACTTCTTAGTTTTTAATTCCAGTGTAGTTTGCACACAGTGTTATATCAGTTTTAGGTGTACAATAGTGTGATTCAACATTCCTTTCTATACATTACACAGTGCTCATCATGATAACTGTACTCTTAATCCCCATCAACTATTTCACCCCGCCCCCCCCTTCTCATAACCATCAGTTTGTTGTCTATAGTTAAAGTCTGTTTTTGGTTTGTCTCTCTCTCCTTTTCCTTTGTTCACTTAAAATTTTGTTTCTTAAATTTCACATATGAGTGAAACCATGTTGTCTCTCTCTGACATATTTCATTTAGCATTATTCTCTCTAGATCTATCTACGTTGTTGCAAATAGCAAGATTTCATTCTTTATCACTGAGCAATATTCTATTTTGTGTGTATGTGTATTATATATTTATATTTATATTTATATTTATATTTATATTTATATTTATATTTTCACATCTTCTTTACCCATTCACCTACTGATGGACACTTCGGCTGCTTCCATAATTTTGCTATTATAAATAATACTGCAATAAGTGTAGGGGTGCATATATCCTTTCGAATTGGTGTTTTCATATTCTTTGGGTAAATATCCACTAGTGGAATTACTGGATCATATGGCTGTTCTATTTTCAATTTTTTGGAGGAATGTCCCTACTGTTTTCCACAGTGGCTGCACCAGTTTGCATTCCCACCAACAGTGCATGAGAGTTCCTTTTTCCATGTCAACACTTGTTGTTTCTTGTGTTGTTGATTTTAGCCATTCTGACAGGTGTGATATGATATCTCATTGTGGTTTTTATTTGTATTTCCCTGATGATGAATAATGTTGAGCATCTTTTCATAAGTCTGTTGGCCATCTGGATGTCTTTTGAGAAATGTCTGTTCATGTCCTCTGCCCATTTTTTAACTGGATTATTTGTTTTTTTGGAGTTGAGTTGTATAAGTTCTTTATATATTTTGGATACTAACTCTTAATCAGATATGTGATTTGCAAATATCTTCTCCCATTATGTGGGTTGTCTTGGGTTTTCTTGGTTGTTTCCTTCTCTGCGCAGAAGCTTTTCATTTCAATGTAGTCCCAATAGTTTATTTTTGCTTGTGTTCCCCTTGCCTCAGGAGATATACCTAGTAAATTGTTGCTACAGCCAATGTCAGAGAAATTACTGCCTGTACTCTCTTCTGGGATTTTTATGGTTTCAGGTCTCAAATTTAGGTCCCAAATCCACTTTTAGTTTATTTTTGTGTGTGGTATAAGAAAGTGGTACAATTTCATTCTTTTGCATGTAGCTGTCCAATTTTCCCAGCACCATTTGTTCAAAGACTCTTTTTCCCATTGAATATTCTTGCCTTCTTTATTGAAGATTAATTGACCATATAATCCTGAGTTTATTTCTGGGCTCTATATTCTGTTCTATATTTGATCTATGAGTCTGTTTTGTGCCAGTACCATACTGTTTTGATTACTACAACTTTGTAGTATATTGTGAAATCTAGGATTATAATATCTCCAGTTTTGTTCTTTTTCAAGATTGCTTTGACTTTTCAGGGTCTTTTGTGGTTCCATTCAAACTTTAGGAATGTTTGTTCTACCTCTGTTAAAAATGCTGTTGGTATTTTGATAGGGATTGCATTGTCTGTAGATTGCTTTGGGTAGTATGCACATTTTAACAATTTTTGTTCTTCCAATCCATGAGTATGGAATATCTTTCCATTTGTTAGTGTATCTTTTTTTATTAGTAAACAAAATGTATTCTCACAGTAGAACATTTCATAAGCAAAAAGGAGGGGGGAATCTCATTATTTGAGAGTATATTCTTTTCAGTCTTGTTTCTATGCATTTACATACAGGTTTCCAGCAACATACAAAAGTAGATAATTCACCACAAGGGATCACACAGGACATTTATTTGGCAACTTATATTTTTAACAGTATGTTGTGAATATCTTTCCATGCCATTAAATACCCTTCTATGACAATTTGTTTCTACCGCCCATTTAGGTTGGTTTTTTGTTTTGTTTTGTTTTGCTTTACAACAAAATGGACATCATTCTTTACTAAGGAGACCTAAAATTATGCTAGCATTTGTGTATGTGTGTGTGTATATCTGTGTGTCTCTGTGTGTGTTTCTGTCTGCTCAACTTTTTTATTTCTTCCTGATCCAGTTTTAAAAGGTTACATGTTTCTAGGAATTAATCCATTTCTTCTAGGTTGTCCAATTTATTGACATATAATTTTTCATGATATTCTCTTATAATCTTTTGTATTTCTGTGGTGTCAGTTATTTCTTTTACGTTGTTGATTTTGTTTACTTGAGTCCTCTTTCTTTTTTGTTTGATGGGTCTGGCAAAAGTTTATCAATTTTTGTGATCTTTTCAAAGAATCAGCTCCTGGTTTCAATAATCTGTTCTATTGTTTTTTTTAGTTTCTATTTTGTTTATTTCTGCTCTAATCTTTATTTTTTTCCCTTCCTTCTTCTGGTTTTGGATTACTTGGCTATTGTTACTGATCTTTTTCTAGCTCCTTTAAGTGTAAGGTTAGATTGTTTATCTGAGATTCTTCTTGTTTCTTGAGGTAGGCCTATATTGCTATAAGCTTACTTCTTAGAACTGCTTTTGCTGCATCCCAAAGATTTTGGACCACTGTGTTTTCATTTTCGTTTGTCTCCAATCTTTTTTGATTTCCTCTTTGATTTCTTGGTTGACCCATTCATTGTTTCGTAGCATGTTATTTAACTTCCATGTACTTATGTTCTTTTCAGATTTTTTCTTGTGGTTCACTGCTAGTTTCAAAGTGTTATGGTTGGAAAAGATCCATGGTATGACTTCAATCTTTTTGAATTTGTGGGGACTTGTTTTGTAGCCTACTATGTTGTCTATTCTGGAGAATGTTCCATGTGCATTTGACAAGAATGTGTATTCTGCTGTTTTAGGATGGAATATTCTGAATATATCTCTTAGATCCATTTGGTCCAATGTGTCATTCAAAGGCACTCTTCCCTTGTTGATTTTCTGTTTAGATGATCTATCTGTTGATGGAAGTGGGGTGTTAAAGTCCTCTACTATTATTGTATTACCATTCATTACTTCCTTTATGTTTGTTATTAGCTGTTTTATTTATTTGGGGGCTTTCATGTGTGGTGCATAAATATTTACAATTGCTGTATCTTCTTGCTATATCTTCTTTATGATTATATATGTCCTTCTTTGTCTTTTGTTACAGTCTTTGTTTTAAAGTCTATTTTGTCCTATATAAGTATGGTTACTCTGGCTTTCTTTTCACTTCCATTTGCATGATAATTGCTTTCCCATTCCTTCACTTTCAACTTGCATGTGTCCTTAGGTCTGACATGAGTCTCTGGTAGGCAGCATATAGATGAGTCTTCCTTTTTTGTCCATTCTGTCACCCTATGTTTTTTGATTGGAGTATTCAGTCCATTTACATTCAAGGTGATTATTGATAGGTATGTACTTCTTGCCATTTTGTTGCTTGTTTTATAATTGTTTTTGTAGTTCTCTGTTCCTTTATTCTCTTGTTCTCTTCTCTCATGGTTTGTGGGCTTTCTTTAGTGATATATTTGGATTCCTTTCTCTTTTTATTTTTGCATATCTGTTACTGGTTTTAGATTTGTGGTTACTATTAGGTTTGTATATAACATCCTCTGCATATAGCAGTCCATATTACGTTGATGGTTGCTTAAGTTTGAACCCAGTTTTTACTCCTCTTCTGCCTATGTTTTTATAGGCAATTATATATAGTGTCATAATTTATATCCTTTTCTTTTGTGAAACCCTTGACTGATTTTTATAAGTATACTTATTTTATTGCTTTTGTGCTTCCTACTTTTCCAAATCTTATTTATCGTCTTTCCTTTCCACTCAGAGTCCCCTTTACTATTTCTTGTAGGGCTGGGTTAGTGATCACAAATTCCCTTAACTTTTGTTTGTCTGGGAAACTCGTTCTCTCTTTGTCTATTCTGAGCAATAACCTTGCTGGATAGAGTATTCTTGGCTGCAGTTTTTGTTGTTGTTTTTCTTTCAGCACTTTGAATATATCACATTACTCCCTTCTGGCCTGCAAAGTTTCTGTTGAAAAATCAGCTGAGTCTTCTGGAGTTTCCCTTATATGTAACTGTTTTCTTTTGTTGCTTTTTTTTTTTTTTTTTAGATTTTTATTCTTTTTTATTTTTAAGTAATCTCTACACCCAATGTGGGGCTCGAACTCACAACCCCAAGATCAAGAGTCGCATGCTTCACCAATTGAGCCAGCCAGGTGCCCCTCTCTTGCTGCTTTTGAAGTTCTCCTTATCACATATTTTTGTCATTTTAATTACTATATGTCTTGATGTGGACCTCCTTAGGTTGATTTTGTTGGGGATTCTCTGTGCTTCCTAATTCTGGATTTCTGTTTCCTTTCCCAGATTTGGGAAGTTTCCAGCAATTATTTCTTCAAATAAATTTTCTGCCTCCTTTTCACTCTGTTCTCCTTCTGGGATTCTATAATGCAAATATTATTATGTTTGATGGAGTTGCTGAGTTCCCTAAGTCTATTTTTATTTTTTCTTATTTTTTTTTTCTCTCTTGTTCAGCTTGATTGCTTTCCATTACTCTGTCCTCCAGGTTGCTGATCCATTCTTCTGCTTCCTCTAATCTACTATTTATTCCATCTAGTGTATTTTTGATTTTAGTTGAGTACTTCATCTCTGTTTCTTGAAAAAAAATTTTTTAATGTTTATTTATTTTTGAGAGAGAGACACAGATGCAAGGGGGGAGGGGCAGAGAGAGAGACGGAGACACAGAATCTGAAGCAGACTCCAGGCTCTGAGCTGTCAGCACACAGCCTGATGCAGGGCTTAAATTCACCAGCCATGAGATCATGACCTGAGCTGAAGTTGGACACTTAACCGACTGAGCTACCCAGGTGCCCCTCTGTTGTTGTTTCTTTAATGTTTTATATCTCCTTGTTAAGGGTCTCACTGAGGTCCTCCATTCTTTTCTCAAGTTCAGGGGGTATTTTTA
Source organism: Prionailurus bengalensis (assembly GCF_016509475.1). NCBI lineage: Eukaryota > Metazoa > Chordata > Mammalia > Carnivora > Felidae > Prionailurus > Prionailurus bengalensis. The sequence goes on from NC_057355.1 coordinate 17,699,015, forward strand.
TGACCATTATTTTATATTCTCTATCAGACATATTACTCAGCTCTTGTTTAGTGATTTTGTCCTATTCTTTTATTTGGGACATAATCCTCTGTCTCTTAATTTTGTCTAAGTCTGTGCCTTTTTCTATATGTTAGGAAAGTCAGCTACGTCTCTTGCCCTCAAAGTAGTGGGCTTATGGAGAAGAGGTCCTGGAGTGTCCTGCATGGCAGTGTCCCCTGTTCATGGGAATCTGGTGCTCCAGGGGTGTCTCCTATGTGTGTCGTGTGCACCCTGCTATCATGGGTGAGCTGCTTTGCTTTTGCTTTCAGTCCAGCCATCTGCAATGAGTCTCTTTGCCGATTATGGGAAGGGTTTGGTCCCTGTGTTGCTAGTGGGCCAGTCTGGGCCACCTTGGGTTTGCACTGAGTCAGACCAGGCATTTGCCAGAGATGCAACAGCATCGAGCTGCAGGGCGCTTTCTCTGCTTTGTCTCCTGAGAAGCTTTTGTTGGTGGGCAGCATTTGCAGTCAGACCAGATGCTGTCCCCAGCCCACGGCCGGGGTCTGTGTGTAGTTAGCTTCCCCTGTCCCCAGGGCAGGAGTCACTTTGGGGTAGTCCTGGCCCCTATTGGGGCTGCTTGCACACTTCCAGGCTTGTTGCTCTGGATGGGCTCCAGCCAAGGGCATATTGGAGGGGGCAGGTGTGCAGGGGAGCATGGAGCTGAGGTGCCCAGTGTTAGCACTATTTGTGCAGGTCTGCTCTGGGAGGAAACCTGTAGTGGAGGCCTGGCTGGAGGGGGTATATTTGCAGGAGATCACAAGGTGGGGTGTGCTGTTAGCAAGTTAGGTAGGGAATGGTGGCGCCATGCTGGTTCCTGCAGGTGTCTGCGTGTCTAGGTGGGTAGAGGGCGGGGGAAAGGAAATGGCACCTGCCAGGTCTTTTGTTCTTGGAGAAGTCTCCCGAAGATCCCTGCCCCTCCAGGACACGCTCTGAGATTAGTAAACATCTCTCTCGCGTATGCCTCAGATGTTTTTCAAACTGCTGCCCGTATGCTGTATCTTTGTGGGGATGTTTGCTGTGCTATCTCATGAAATTTAGCCCCTCTGGTTTTCAGAGCCAAATCTTATGGGGTCCCCGGTGTGAGGGTCTATTTCTCTCCCCTCTCCACACCCAGTGCATCCCTCCCTCCCGCAGACCATCCCGTGGATCCATTTAGCTCCCAACTGGGTCTCCACCCTTCCTACCCTCTGCAATGTGGTCTCTTCTCTACATTTAGCTGTGGAGTGTTTGCTCTGCCAGTCTCTGGGAAATTTTCTGGGTTATTTATACTGACGTGGGTTTTATCCAGTTGTATCCGTGGAATGAGATGATCTTAAGATCTTCCTCCTTTGTCATCTTCCCAGGAAGTCTGGGAATTATTTTTCAATGAGGCTCATTTTTTAACATCATGCAAGAAGCTTGTCATTGGGCAACCATTGTTCTTGAAAGTGGGGCCTTTAAAACGTTAGAAGGCTACGCATGTATTCCAGCTATGACGATACAAATACAAATAATAATAGTTGATATGTATTAAGAACTTACTAGGTGCAAACCTGTGTGCTGGGTTATTTCAATTCTCACCAAAAAATGTGTAGGGCAGGTGTTAGTATCACATATAGATGAGGCAACTGAGGCCCAGAAAGGATATTCAAGGTCAAATTTTCAAACACATAGGATGTGTTAAATTCTCGTCGGTGGCTAAGGCACTCAGCTGGGCATCAGAGCCTAGTCTGTTTGGTTGTAAAACCTCAGTCGGTTACAGTGCCCCATTCTGCCTCCCGACCAACCCTGGGGAGAAAATACAGAGATACAAAACAGTGACAAACACAAGGCAGATTAGGAAAAAGTGCTAAATCAGACACAAAGAGGGCAAAACATTTGGCACGGATAAAGAAACATTAGAAATCAGCACACAGCTACTTGGAAACGTGTGTGGTGCCTGCCCATCCCCTTCGTGGAATATTCTGGCAAGAACCTGGGTTTGTGTTTCGTCTCAGAGGTGGCTGCCTGTCTGCGGTTACACCACGGCTCATTGACCTGGGCTCTGAGCAGTCCGTTTTGATTCCAGGCTGAAAAGAGCCATTTGAATGGAACTTTCATTCACTCCTGGGTCCGCCTGCCCATCAAGTCTGAGGGCAGGTCTGCAAAGGGTTCCTCTGTGCCAAGGTGAGCCACAGCCAGCACCGGTGCCATGCACGCAGAACACTTTCCTTCTCCTCTGATTTCTCTCTTCCTCCTTTTGCAATTCTATGTTTAGACGGCGATTTCCTCCCCTCTCAACTAACATTGTTTAGAAATACCATTGCTTCTATCCATCGTCATATTTTCATCCTTGAGAAAAAAAAATGGTGAACAGGCCTGTCTAAAGATCTCAATATTTATTTATTTATTTATTTTTTAATTTAGCTTTACACCTACTAAAAAGCCTGTTGGTTTTCTTTTAAAAATACAAATTTAATCATTTTTTTTCAGGGGATCAGCTTTTCTCTGAAAAGAATAAAATACACTGTGATGAATCATCTTACAATAACGATAGCACACTTGAAACTACTCAACGCCTAAATTATCAAATACGTATCAGATCAAAACGCAGTTGGTTAAAGGTAAAATGTGATTGCTTTTAAGCCAGTTACATAGAAATTAATTATATTGATGTATTTCTACACTGGAAGTTAACTAAACACTTCAAAACAGATACTGTTTAAAAACAGTAAAGTTTCGAGGAAATGAATTTCTTAGCCTGGAAAAGTAGAGAGTGTTATTTGATACGTGAAAGAAACTCTCTGAGCAAGGCATCAGGATATTCCATTTGAATTAAAATATGTAATTAGCAAGCAGGAAATGTCGGAACCAGCTGTCCCAGCAGTTGCCTCCTGTCCCAGAAAACGCAGAGGCCCCTGACACAGGTATCCCCGCGCAGGTGTGAGTGCCCACAAGGGTTGGGGACTGTGCCAGAGGCAGAAGGTCTGACCCCCTATTTCAGGCAGGGTTCCCCTTGCCACACCTCACGCTTGGGCGAAGCTTGCTCTTGGCAAAGACAGCTGGGGTGGCTCGCTTTTAATCTGTCGGGAAAGAGCCACATTGAGAGCTGATAGCTGATGTGTCTTGAGTAGTCACCATGCACATTTTACAATCATGTCCATTTTGCCAGCACCGTTTCGTCCAGTGCTCACACATTCGTATGAGGAAGGTGTTACCATCCTCCTGTCTCAGGCAAGAAAACTGGGCCGAGAGGCCTTAAGTCATTTGACAAAGTTACACAGATAGGAAAGGGCTGAACTGGACTGTCATCATTGTGTGAGATTCTGCACCAAGTTTCTTGCTTCTGGGCTCTGAGGTGGAATTAGTAACATGAACAACTGGGCCCCCAGCCCAGCCTTGTGGGTTAGACATTCTTATCAGCTCCACTGAACAGATAAGGCTGTTGAGGCACAAGAAACCTAAGGAACAGGGCCAACCTTGCACAGCTGGTAAATCTGGGATCGGACCACCATGTCTCTGGCCCCCCAAACCATGTTCTTCCTCAACCACTACACCATGCTGCCTCCTGGTGACAAACTTCCCTTGTTTTCCACCCATCTGGGCCAGCCTTGGGAGCATCAGGGCACACGAGGTCGGCACAGACTTCTATTCTCATACTGAGCACTTCACCGTCAAACTTTGGGTGCCCCCCACCCCCAAGCTGTTTCTCAGCTGCATATGCTGGCCAAAAGAGCCGAGGCAAGGGTCTGTGGATGCTGGTGGAACAACAACCGTCTGGTCTCTTGATGCTACAGGACATATGAGGAGGGGTTAGTAGCTCCTGAGTTAGAAACACACACCTGGCAGAGACATTATGAGTGAAGAAACAGAATGAGGAAAACAATATTCTCAAGGCTCATCTGGAGATACAAAATAACTTTCTGTCTTACAAAATGTATTTGTTAAATGTGTTGGCAACTTTGGGCTGTCGGTGACAGAGACCCAACTCAAAATAGGTGAAACATCCAAAGGGAATTTCACGCAACTAAAAAGTCCAAGAGTACTGGCTCCACGCTCAGTTTCCTCCCAGGGCACAAATGATGACTCTAGATCCTCCTGCCTCCCTGTCCCCATTCTCCTTTCCTGTGCCATGGCTCCCTCGTCTCCTACTCCAGATAGGCTCCCTCCTGTGGCCACATAAGATGGCCCAGATGGCCCCTTAACAGTTCCAGTAGAAAGCCCACCTCTTATTTATTTATTTATTTATTTATTTATTTATTTATTTATTCAGAGTGTGGAGAGGGGCAGAGAGAGAGAGAGAGAGAGAGAGAGAGAGAGAGAGAATCCCAAGCAGGCTCCAGGCTCCCCTGTCAGTGAGGAGCCTGCCTTGGGGCTCCATCCCATGACCATAAGACCATGACTTGAGCCAGTATCAAGAGTTGGACATTCAACTGACTGAGCCCCCCAGGCACCCTGAAAGCCCACCTCTTTCTTTTCAAATTAATGATTCTGTGGATCATTAATGTGCAGCTATTCCCTAAAGGAACACTCTTTGCCCTTGTTTGGGCCACGTATTCATCCTAGATCAATCACTGTATCCAGAGGGTCCTGTGACTGGCCAAGACTGGGTCGTGTGTCTACTCCTGACCAATCACCATGTCTGCTCCGGTCATACACCCATCTCTTTGAAGGGGAAATGTGAGTCCCATGATTGATGGACCAGCAGGACCATACAGATGAGGGAGGGAATCTTCTCCCAAAGAAAGGGATGCTGGGCAGACACAAACAACATGACCGCAACACTTAGGGCTTCTTCCAATTTCAGGAAACTCTTTCTGATTCAGCTACCCATGCCTCAGGTGAAGTCAAGTCAATGCATAAAAGTAACAAAAACTTCAGAAAGAGTTTGTAAATACCCTCAAGGAGCACATACGAAAATCTGTCTAAGCCTTAGACTCTAAGGTAAAGACCTTTCAAGACTGTTTGGAATTTTATAATTCGTCTTTAATGTGTATTTATTTTTGAGAGCGAGAGAGAGAGACACAGTCCGAAGCAGGCTCCAAGCTCGGAGCTGTCAGCCCAGACCCGGATGCTGGGCTCGAACTCACAGACCGTGACATCATGACCTGAGCTAAAGTCAGACACCTAACTGACCGAGCCACCCAGGCGCCCCAAGAGTGTTCAGAATTTTAAAATAAATCCAAAAAGGGAAAGAATAAAAGCTTGCCTCGTCTTTGCAGGTGAAACGAAGGACAAAGCAGTTGGAAAAACCCGAAGTCTGGCTCACGGGCTCCGGGGTGGCATGATTTCCGCAGGTGTATCTCTAGGCTCTGTCCACCCTGCAGGCTCCTCCCCCCAGCCTCGGCCCTACCGCAGGGCGCGGGGTCACAGCCAGGCCCACCTGCGCCTCTGGGGCTGCGTTAAGGACTTCTGCTCCCAGGGCTTTCCTCTGCCTCTCAAGAGCACTAAAGTCACATCATTTTTATCCCCATTTTCCAAAAAAGGCAGCAGACTCTCCTCCCCCACAAAGCAAATAGAAAACAGCACATTCTAGGAAGGCCCTCCCTAACCGATGTTTGTGCCCATGCCATTACTAAATATTCCCGCTTCCAACGGCTGCCCACCTCTCCTTAATGACTGCTCTATTTCAGCAGCCTGCCCTCCATAAATCCTTCCGGGCGTTCTATTCCAAACAGGCCTCTTCTCACGCTGAGGCCAGCCTCCTTGCCAGCCGTGTAAACACCCTTCGGCTCCCCGGGGAGGCTCTGACGTGCCCGGCCTGGCCTGGGCATTTATGAGCACTGCAGCCAGCGACAGGGGGACTGCCTCCTGCCCAGGGCTGAGAGAGGAGCAGATCAGTGCCGTCCAAATGGGAAGAGTGCCCCAGGCAGGGCTGTGATGAGGCATTTACGGTGCAAAGCCGGGCCCCAGGCAAAAGTGGGCGAAAGGTGTGGCCTGAGACATTTCTGAGGTATTAATGTATGCTTCCTTCTCTGTGTTTTCCTCCCCTCCACCCCATTTCCAAGCAAGTAGTCAGGGCCTTTGGAAGTCTCACCTCAGGGGTTTTTGTTCCATTAAAAGCATAAAGCGTGTGTGTCTGGGGAAAGGGGATCCTGTCTTGAAACACTCCCAGCTCACTGGACAGCTCTTGCTGGAGGTCCCAAAGTAGGAAGGGGAGAGGGGAGAGTGTCTGTGAAGACCGAGAAAGGTCCTTGGGGGTCCCAGGGATGCTGGGTCTTCTCCACTGAGGTTTCCAGACCTGAGAATACTACCAAATTGAAAGGCACCCTGAGGGGAACTCACCTCTTGAATGATGCCGACATGATGTTAGCACGAGGGACAGGAGTATAGTGGTCCTCCCGCCATGCCCCTGGGGCCCTGTGGGCCTCTATGGTCTCTGTGAGGTGACGGGAGGGAGCTCCCACTCTGAGTCAGATGAAATGTCCCCTCAAATCCACCTGCTGGGGGTTCAGAGTTGTCTGTAAGTTTAAAGATGCAGTAGACAGAATTACGTTCCCTCCAAAAATGTCCCCACCCCAATCCTCAGAACCTGTAAATATGCTACCTTACCTGGAAAAAGAAAATGAAGGATACAGGTGGAATTAAGATTGCTAATCAACTGACCTTGAGTTGACCTTCCATGGTCCTGGAATCTCCCAGTGGTGGACTCAATGTAATCATAATTGCCTTTAAAAGTGGAAGAGGCCAGGGGCACCTGGGTAGCTCAGTCAGTTAAGTGTCCGACTTCAGCTCAGGTCATGATGGGGCAACTTCAGGTAGCAATAAGGAGGGAAGGACCAACTGAAGTTCGAACATTTCTACATCCCTTGCCTGACACCATCTCAGTGTGATAAATACCTTACCCACAAGATGTGGCAAATAGGTTTTACCACAAGTGCCAAATGCACTCAATTGCTATTTCCTGCCAGGTGCACGAAACAGAGAAATTCTGAGGCAAAGGCTAAACTGCAGAAGAAAAGGAATTAGTAAATTAGTGATTGATTAGTGATGTCTGCCACAGGCCAGGTATGGTTAATAAGGTGTGGATGCCAGGTAGTTGTCATCCCTACTTGCCTTCAATCCTGCCTTTGGCTTTTTCTTCAAATGAGATGAGTAATTCAGGTTCTCCCAGCTGATACTTATCTCATTCTTTCCACTACACGCATAGCACTTGGTTCATACTTCTGGAACTACACTTGCCACAGCCTGCCTCGTGCCTGGATCAGTCACGTGTGTGTCTAGCTCGCCCCTAACTCACTGTTCTTGAGGGCAGTGGTCATGTCCTTGCTTCCAATCCCAGTGCACTGTCACATAACGCACAGAGAATGTTTATGGAATTGGGATACATGGGAAGGAATTTTGATGGGGCCCCTTAAAGAGACCAGAGCAAACTGGAGAGTCCTGAGGAATCATAGCAAGGGAGAGAAGTGTAAGAAATGCCCGCTCCATTTGTTGTCCTTTGTATTTGTTTTTCTATGGCTGTGGCAACAAGTCCCTACAAACTTACTGGCTTAAAACCACAGGTTCATGATCTTATAATGCTAGAAGTTATAAATGCAACCTGGATCTCACTGGGCCAAGATCAAGGTGTTGGCAGGGCTGTGTTTTTTCTGGAGACACTAGGATTGGATTCCTATCTTTCTCTTCTCCCATCTTCTAGAGGCCACCTGCATCCCTTGGCTTGTGGACCTCTTCCTTCTTTAGGCCCATGACATCTTCAGATCTCCTTATGATTCTCTTCTTCTGACGGTCTCTTCCACTTTTACATTTTTAAAAATATTTATTTATTTTTGCAAGAGAGAGAGAGAGACAGACAGAGTGCGAGCAGGGGAGGGACAGAGACACAGAATCTGAAGCAGGCTCCAGGCTCTGAGCTGTCAGCACAGAGCCTGACGTGGGACTTGAACTCATGAACTGTCCCACTTGGGTTTTCTGTACTCTCTTGTCATCCTTAGTCATCCACGATTTTCTTGTAGTTAGGGTTTCTACCCCTAAACTATCTCCAGCCTGTTCTGTAACCTCTCAGGGTGAGACCATAGAGAATGGTCCTCCTGGGGCAATAATGAAAGAATTCGATGAACTCTCTCTTGAGTTGAGGGCAACCAAGATTGGTGCGAGGCATCAGGAAGAAGGTTCAGGGAGTACGTTTTCAGAAGATGAGCATCCAAAAGTGAAACTCTTTTTTCTACCCATGTAGGCCCTGGGGCAATGGCAAAGTAGGCTTGGACAGCCGTCAGAGGGAAAATAACCCAGCATCCGAAAAATCCCACGGAGGAAAGGGAGGTAGGCAAGGTGGACTGTGGATGCTGGCATGGTCCTGCCTGGACTACTGATCTTTAATATTTTATTTATTTAAAAAAAATTTCTTAATGTTTAATTATTTGAGAGAGAGAGAGAGAGAGAGAGGAGAGACAGAGTTCGGGCAGAGAGAGAGGGAGGCACAGAATCCAAAGCAGGCTTGAGGCTCTGAGCTGTCAGCACAGAGCCCGATGTGGGACTCGAACTCACGAGCTCCGATGTCATGACCTGAGCCGAAGTCGAACACCCAACCCACTGAGCCACCCAGGTACCCCTATTTGTTTATTTTTAAAGTAATTTTTTTGTTAAGTTTATTTATTTTGAGAGAGAGAGAGAGAGAGAGAAAGAGAGAGAGAGAAAGCACATACGAGCGGGGGAGGGGCAGAGAGAGAGAGAGAGGGAGAGAGAGAATTCTAAGCAGGCTCCACACCATCAGCTCAGAGCCTGATGGGGGACTCACATTCAGAACTGTGAGATCATGACCTGAGCTGAAACCAGGAGTCGGATGTTTAACTGGCTGAGCCACCCAGGCGCCTCCCCCCAACATTTTAATTTTAAATTAATGCTTTCTCACTTTTTAAAAATCTAGGCAGCAGAAGGATATAAAATTTAAAGTAAAAGTTTCTTTTTTGTCTAGCTTTATTCCAACTCCCCAAAAGTGACCTCTAAGTCTTTTTTCAATCCTCCTAGAAAAGTTCTATCCACAGAATGCATGTTTATGGTTAAGTGCCTTTCCCCCCTGCAAATATAAACGGAGTCAAGATCATGCTGAACACACTGTTCTGCAATGTGCTCATCTTGCCTTGCTAATCCTTCCATGATGGCACATTTGGGAGCAGGGGCCAGACTGGGCTCTGGAGCCAGGCCTCCTGGGCTGAAATCCCTGCTGGGCACTTACCCCTTGAGTGACCCTGGGTAAGCTCCTTAACTTTCTTATGTTCCTCTATAAATGGAGAGACACCTCCAAAAATACTACTGAAAATACATCTTTCTTTACAGAATTCTTATTTGGGGCCAATACAGTATAGCATGTTTATTCATATAATATATATATTTTAAAATCTATATTATCCAGTACCTGTAACTCTCTCAGTTTGGCCCAGGTTCAAAAGACTTGCCAGTCACTGTGGATCCATGGCTCCTCTTGAGGGCCACATACTTTCCGGGTCCTCCTTCCCTGGATTATGGACTCCCATGGCTACCATCTCCAGTGCCCAAGGAAAATGCCCCTTATTGGTAAACTCAGGGGCTTCTGTCATTCCTGAAGAGGCCAGCTCTCCTGAGCATCTCTAACCTCAGTTTGGTCATACCTTCAGTCAGGTACGGCTGGTCTACAGCTCACCTCTATTATGTCGCTGATCACCCATATCATGACCTTTTCTTACATGTCTGCCTCCTCTATGATACTAAGCACACCCAGGAAGCAGGGACTCTGGCTTATCATTATCACCCCAGGGAGAATGCTTGGTCTCTGGAACAGAGGACACATTTGAAGAAGAGTTGACTGAGTGAGTGAGTGAGTGAATGAATGAAGGAGTGGGTGAACAGATATCTCAGATGGAACATGTCCAAAAAGAACTCTTGATTCCCCACACTCTCCATACCTGCTCCTCCTGCCCTCCTCCCCACCCCAGTAAGCAGCCCCACCCACCCCCAATCCATCCAGTTGTCCAAGTCAAGGACCTTGGCATCATGTTTGCTTCCTCTTTTTCCTCACCCCACCCCACCCCACCCATCATTGCATCCCAATGCTCCAACTCCAAAACATTCCCCAATCCTCCTCCTTGCTGCCACCTGCCCTCATCCCCATCCAGTTCAGAGCCATGGTCATCTGCCCACCTGTATCTCCCACCTGTATCAGGCAACAGCTTCCCAACCTGTCTCCCCATCTCCTCCTTCACCCTGCCCCAGTCCAGGCTTCACTCAACAGCCAGGATGATTTTCCTAGCAAAGGGCATCCTGCTACTTGCCAGCGTCAAGCCCTCCAGTGACCTTCTGTGGCTCTTACAATAGACAGAAAACGTTCCCATGGGCTACTGGCCTGCATGGCAACCACCCCATCACACACTTCCCTTGGATCATACTTCTGCAGACCCTTGGCCTCCTGGCAGTGCCTTGAGTGTGTCAGTCTCTGTCCTCTCTTGGGTCCTCTCTCTGGAACTGTCCTCCTTCTGACCACAACTGCCTGGTCTCTTCATTTGGGGCTCAGCAAAAATTCCACCTCCTTCAAAAAGCCCTCCCTGATGACCCTTCTAAGAAGACCCTCCCCAAGTCACTCACTAGCACATCACCCTGTTGTATTTACTCTACTTACTACTTCGAAATTATCCTGGTGATGGTCTTTTAGTTTCCCCACCAAAATGTCAGCCCTAGAAGGCAGAGACTCTCCTGCCTTGCTCATTGTTGAATCCCCTGTGCCCCACCTGGCAGGGCCTGGCAGACAGAAGGTGCTCAAAAATATTTGTGGGGTGAAGGAACATATGGTAACCCCTTTGGGCCACTTTTCTCAGAGAGGTATTGATTTCAATGAGCTGCTTACACCAGAGCTCTTTGCTAGAAGGAAAGTTGAATTTGAAGAATATTTGATATGATGGGTTTTTAAAGCTTGTGGTTTCTATCTATGAAAGTGACAGAAAGATTGGGGGAGGTTTGAACAGTGGAAAAGCCTTTTTGAGAGATGGAAATGTGTTAGAGCCACAGTCCCATCCAAAACCCGCTTTGAATCTCTAATGCTTTGAGACAATTAAGGGAGCAAAAAGTGCCTACATAATTTTCATTTTTAAAACAGCAGTCTTAGGATTCCTAGCTTTGATGGTGTTCGCAACTAATTAAGAAATCTTGACTTTGCCCAAGATAGATATAATGGAAATGGAGTCTCGGAGACTTCAGATATCTATAATAAGCTTCAAATCAAGTACTAGGAAAAGGTGTTCCTGATCAAACAGTTGTGCTGGGGAAAACCAAATGTAGATGTTCAAACCAACGTATCCTCAAACCATTCAATAGGGTTGCATTGCCATTAAAAAAGAATCATCGGTCCGTTTTTACATTTGGAATTACTCACAGTCAAAAAAAAAAAAAAACAACACCGTTATTGTATCAAGGGAGGCTGGGACACCTCTTGGGTTTGTAAATTGCTGATCTGCACTTGAAAAAGTCTATTCAAGGAGTGGCGGGTGGGATTAGTACATCAATACTGTTGAGACACCGACTGTGGGAAAACCAGGGGATGGTATTGAAAAGTGATATGTTATATAATACAAAGTGTGCTTTCCAGCACTATCTCATCTGGTATTTGGAACATAGTGGCTCATGACGGGGGAAGGTTGGAGGTGCAAAGGGAACACAGTCCTTGAGGGGGTGTGGGACTGGTGTGCAGTCTGAAAAAGCCCCCTGGACGATTTTTGTATACTCACCTGGGGAATCATGACCCCCCACCCCAACCTCGTCGCCCCTTGATTCGCCACCAGGAAATCGCTACACTCATTGTTTTATTGAACTTACGCTTGAAAAAGTGGATCTGACCAAAAGCAAATCAGTGATTCCTCAGAGCTAGGGGTGGGAGGGAGTGGACTATAAATGGGCACGGGGGAACTTTCTGCTACAGTGGAAGTCTTCCAAAACTAAATAATAGTTGCACAATTATCTAAATTTACTAAAACGCATCCAGCTGTACACTTAAAATGGGTGGATTTTATGACATATAAATGAAACCTCAACAAAACTGCTAGAAAACGGGATTCCCCCAAACTGAACGTGCAGATACAATGCTTGGGACAGAGCATCGAAACCAAGCTCATCTTCCCCATCCAACCTCTCCAGCATTCCCTGTGATGTCAGTGAATGGTGTATCCGCCCAGGTTGCTGGGTTTCTGCCACCTTTGGTCACTTCTCTCTCACCACCTACACCTGACCTGTTCTACCTCTCTAATATCTTTTAAATCTGTTCACGTCTCCAGATCCCTGATGCCACTGCCTAGTTCAGGCTGTCATAGCTCCTCCTGAAAGGCTGTCACCTCTCAATGAGGCCTCTGCCCTCACCTCCCCGTGCACTTTCCCCTCTACCTCAAGGACGAATTCCATCAACGGCTCCCTGTGGTCCTCAGGATAACACTCCAGCTTCTCAGCAGGGCACAGCTTATAAGACCTCCCACAACCTAGCATCTGTTTATTTTTCCAGCCTTATCTCTTGGCAAACTAAACTCTAAGCCAAATTGACCTACTTATCTTTATTCCCTGAAACAAGATAAGCTTTCTTTCCCTCCTTTGCTCACACTGTCTTCTCCCCACCCACAATTACCACTCTGGCAGAGACAGCTCATTGCTTCCCAATATCTCCCCTTCTCCCTTTCCAACAACCCTGACTTCACTTGGGCATATTGCCATAGAATTAAAGACCTTATTCCCCAGCCTCTCTTGCAGCTATGTGGAACAACGTAATAAAGTTTGATCCTCTTAAAAGGAAAAGGCCTTCCTTCCTTCCTTCCCTTTCACCCTTATGCTGCTGCCTGGAATGAAGATGTCACGGCTGGAGCTCCTGCAGCCATCCTGGACCAAGAGATCATGCATAGCCACGCAACAAGATAGAAGGACCTTGGGTTGAGGACACTATAGAGCCTCCATGCCACTGCTGGCTTTTGTTTACGTGTGAGAGATGAACTTCTACCTGTTCCAACTGCCAACTAACAACTAATCTTTGTTATCTGTAGACAAACAAGAAGATCTTAACCTATACACAAGATGCTTTAAAGCATCATCTTAACTGATTGATGACTTTTCTGTCCATCAACCTCTTCTTTTTCCTATAACACTCAGAAAAGGTGCCATCTTCTCTAGGAAGCCATCCTGGCCTCCTAAAAGCAGATCAGATGCCCCTCCTCGGGCTTCCAGAGTCCCTGGTCTAACAGTGACACTGTTAGAGATCAAATCTGTTCACCTTTTGCCACCATCGCCAAATTCCCTGAAGGAGCGTTGGGACTGACACAATTAAAAAAAGACAAAATGTTTTTAATACGGAAGTGACGAACCCAAGGGGAACCACCATTCTGCAACCTTGAAAGGGAGCCAAGTGAGTGATAATTTCAGTTTCATATCAAGTCCACCTCTTTGGATGTATCTGTAAATGATGACAGGTCCGGATATATTACATATATCAACAATTGTCACAAAAACAATAAAAACTTAGCTTGCAAATATTCAGAAGTAGGAACCATACTCTTGAATCTGTAAGAGGTTAGATAAATCACAATCTATCAAAGTGCCTGAGGACAGGCTAAAAGAGTTACTGACCGCGGAGGAAAATATCAAGATGAAAAGGGAAAATAAGTGATCACTCCATGACAATGACTTGAGAAAATTCAGAGTAAATATTCAGACTAGCATACGGATTTAAAATAGATTCTAGTTACGGATGTCACCTACCTGAAGATACACTTTAGGCACACAAATCTCGGTATGACCAATTTTTAAAAGGTCTTGTTGGGGCGCCTGGGTGACTCAGTTGGTTGAGTATCTGCCTCTCGATTTCGTCTCAGGTCATGATCCCAGGTCGCGGGATTGAGCCCCGGGTCAAACCCCATGTCAGGCTTGTGCTGGTGCTGAGGGTGGAGCCTGCTTGGGATTCTCTCCCTCCCTCTTCCTCTGCCCCTGTCCCCTGCTTGCACACACGCGTGCACGCTCTCTCTCTCTAAAAATAAATAAATAAAAATAAAAGGACTTGTTGATTTCACAATCCAACCAACGATGGGAACCGAAGTGGAAAATCACCATCTTAAAGGCCAAGTAAATCTAAAATGAGGGTGGGGGAGAGAGAAAAGTTAAAAATAAGAGCAATGATGAAATAAAACTGAAGGCCAAGTCAGAGTCAGTGTGGAGAGGCGGAAGAAAGAAACAATGTGGCAAAGACACAAATTCTAAGAATTAAAATCGCCAGCTCAAAACTTGTTCTGTGTATCACTATCACAACTTCAGAAGCCTCAGACGTCACAGCGGTGCTTACAGCAACAGTGATCTCATTTGGAAGTGCCTGTTCATACCAATTTACAGTTGGATTACGTGGGAAAGAGGCTTTTCTTCCTTACAGAATTTCAGCATCAATATCAAGGGCATGAGTGGATGCCTCACATGTGAGCATACGCTGTGATATTTTAATGCGCCTAAACTCCTACAAAATCTAGAAGGCGTCGCAGCAGGGAACCGAACCCCAGGGAGGCTATTAGCAATTTAGCATCTCATTTCTTGAGGGGATGTGAATGCCACGTACTCGTGTACCCACGATGGCGCTCTGTGCTGCGTTGGGTTCTGTATTTCCAATTAGTCACCCTGATGATTTGACTGCTTTTCCTCCCTCCCTTAACCCTTTCTGATCTGTGACTCTCTGAGCCGCAGGGGGTCTCTCAGGGGGCTTGGTAAAAGCAGGTGCAGAGGTAGCCCTGTTTGCTAATAACACAGAGGGAGTGGTTTAGGCGCTAGCATCGGCTTGTTCAGGGATTCAGACTAGGCAATACCAAGCTCCAGCCTGAAATTTCAAAGATTCTTTAGTCCTAAGGATATCTGCCCTAGGGTGGGGCGATGGTGGGAGTCATTTAGCTAACAGGTAACCCTGGTCCCCCAATAATGGAAAACATCAGTTTTAAAAAGCAGACGAGATTGAGTGAGCCAATTCAGGGTACGTATTTCACAAAAAGCTCTAAAATAGCATCCTGAATCCTTCGGGCTCTTGGGTTGGTATTGTTACTTCAGTCAGGCTCATATACAACCAGAATATCCAACACATATCAACTATTTGTACAAATCAGGAGAAAATGCTTCAGCATCAGAGGCATCATTGAGGTTAAGTACCTCAGGCACATATTTTTAAGAAACATTCCCCACACACTAGGACAGTGAAAAAAAATCATTTTGGAAGTCAGGGGTCTTGAGTTTGAATCCTAGCTCACCTGTTAATTAGCACCGTGGCCTTGATCACTACTAACACCACAATATGGCACAGGTGCAAACCTGATCTGATTTATGCAAGTTTTAAATATTATACAGCATTTTCACAATACTGCAGCAAAAGAGACCTCGGTCTTTTTGTACAGATTAGGAAACAGAAGGAAGTGGAGACTGCATGTCTAACCAGTGGTGGAGCGGGGGTTTGAATAAACGCAGTGGGTTGTACCTGTTTACAGGAACGCTGGCTTTCCCCGTTCTCTACACCAATCTACCAGCATTGCTGTCCTTCGGTTCTCACCTGTTAGGTGAGGTTTTGGCTTGGCCAGTCTCTGAGGTCACCTCCTACTATAAAATGCTGAATTTCCAAACTCTTGGAATGAGCCAGCTTTGGTTGCTAATTTGTGGGGCTCGCGCAAAGCTGTTTCATTACGCACGGGGATGGATGCTACGATTTAAAACGAACGTGTGATTTGTAAACGCACACTTCTAAAATGCGAGAGAGTCCTCAAGAGGTGGTTGGTCTTCCCGACATCCTGTTCACACCATTGGTTTGTTTGACTAACCTTCTTCAGTGGTAGAAAAAACACAAATTGTAGCCCTGCCCTCCCCCCTCCCCCCCCCCCCCCATCTATACTAGTGGGTCAAGGAGCTGCGGCATCTCTTGGTAATTTGTGGACATGCAAATTTCCTCCACCCGCTCCAGACCTAGTGAGCAGAACTCCGGGAGTAGGGCGCAGCACCCTGAGTTCTAACTAAGGCCCCTCAGGGCCTTCTGATGCAAAAAAGTCTGAGGCCTGGTCGCTGGTGTTAGATCACTCATTTTCCAGTTGAGTTAGTGAGATACTCCTACATGCGGATTTGCAGGCTGGGTACACGTTAGTTTAATAATTAAGCACCGTTTTAAAATAATAGTGCCTTTTTGGGTGCCATCCCTTAGACAGGGGAGGCCTGGAAAGAAAGGGAAATTCTGGTAGTCTTGGGGAGGCAGAAGGGTGGGGCCTGAGCAGCGAGGGGACGTGGGAGGAGAGGGAAGGAGGGGCAATGGAAGCTGACCGACCTCACAATCCATCTGGTTGGAAACATCGTGCAGTGCCCTGAGCCGCAGAAGCCAAAGCCAATTACAAGTTTATATAATAGAACGAGTCTCTCCGGCCTCGCGTCCTCCGCCCCGCCCCTGCGGGCTTTGGGATGGGGAGGAATCGCTTTCTGGGCAATTCTGGAGGGATCCAGGATGGAGGATGTCTTTTCCGGGTTTACCAACTCCGGGCCAGGTCCCCGCGTGAGAAAATCTTCCGGGGGGGGGGGGGGGGGGGGGGGCTCCTGCGTTCTGGAAACCTCCCCGCGGCCTCGCAGACCTTCCGGGGAATCCGAGGAGGGTGGGGAGTAGGGGCCCGCCCCCATCGGGGCGCCCCGCCCCCCAACCCCTGGAGCTAAAAGAGGAGGTGTGTGGGGCGCGGCCTCCCTGCCGCACTGTGCGAACTCACTGGCGTTTATGTAACTGCTGCCCTCCTCCGAGGACCGTGTGCCGCACTGAGTCACGCAGGACGCGGGCGAGGGGAGACGGCCCGCCGCGCCCCGCCCACGTGACCCGTCAGATGACTCGAGCTAAGTTTGCACGGGCTCATTTACCGTCAGACTCAAGGCTTCTCGTCGGCGTCCGCGATTAGTCCGCCCCGAGTGACATTTGATCTGTGCAGCAGGCGGCAGGGTACCAGGACCGGGCAGCGTGGCTGGTGATGGAGGGGAGTCACGGCCGCTTCAGCCGCCTCTGATTTTTGCTGGAACCCGACTTTGTACTGCGTCAAGGAAACCTACTGAGAAAAAGTGCCAGGAAAGACAAGTCCCGTTTCTAGACCAATCTTAGATTCTTCTGGGCCAGGAGCAGGGAGAGCCGGGATGGGGGTGGGGGAGTGTTTGTAGGGGGACTGGCGGGCGACAGACCGTTCAAGCCTCGCTGCAGATTTGGGAATTGGTTTTAGAAATAGGGGCGCCTCGGTGGCTCAGTCGGTTAAGCGTCCGACTTTGGCTCAGGTCATGATCTCGCGGTTCATGAGTTCGAGCCCCGCATCGGGCTCTGTGCTGACAGCTCAGAGACCGGAGCCTGCTTCAAATTCTATGTCTCCCTCTCTCTCTCTCTCTTTCTGCTCCTCCCCCGCTCATGCTCTGTCTCTCTCTCCTTAAAAAATGAGTAAAAACATTTTAGAAAATTAAAAAAAAAAATAGAGTAGACTCCTTCCTATTGAAAGTATGTAGTTATCACGACAATTACCCTTCACAGTTTCTCAAGTCTAGAGTGTGGCCCAGAGGCCAGCCCCGCCTCCACCCAGGCCCCCAGGATCCCAGTTGGGCACATGAATGTTGGAGAGCCCCGGTGTTCTGGCTGCCGAGCCAAGCCCATGGTAAACACGGTGGGCTCCTACTATACCTTATTTGGGGGAATCCAGAGTCATGGTCTTTGACCTTTAGTGAATCCAGTAAAGACTGGCTCAAAGCCTAAATTCTAGAGTCCACCCAGTGGGAATCAACCAGAGGTGGAATCTGACACTCCAGGTTATACCTTGCACAAGCCCTTGCTTTGCAAGCGCATTCCAGCATATACACAATTTAATTGTTGAGGAAGGAAGGAAAAAAAGAAAGGAGACAAGGTGTTTCTTAATAGTTACAAAGGGAGGGGGTGGGGCAACTTGTTGCTTTCACTGGCAACAGTGAGCTCCATAAGCAATTTCCTCACTTAAGAGAAAAACAAATGAAGTCCGCTGGTAAGCTTTTGAAAGGAGGAGCAGAGACTTGGGTTTGTGGAAACCTGGCTTTATTTACCTGTAGGGCCTTGTTAAGACACATTTGCCTTGAGATAAAAGGTTTTCTTTTGGGACCATCCCAAAATGACTCTGCCTGATTCAATTAAGTAAGGCCTAATGAAAGAGAATTCCAGCTTGGAGATATGCATCATCTCACCAGGTGAGTTGTAAATACATTCTGACCAGGTTTAAGAGGCGAGCTCTTGAAAATTTAATCTATTTTAAAAATGCATATCCTTGCCACAAATTTTACAAATTGCTTTGAAGAAGATCGCTGTGCTGATTGCATGCTGAGATAATTATTCTGTATCACCACTTAGGGAACAAGATTTTTTGATAAAGACTACAGTGTCAGTCTTTGTTAATGACTTGGGAGGGGAAGGAGAGAATCTTCCACAGCTGGGGTTGGTTTTACGTGCCTGCTTCCTTTCCATGAACTCCTTCCTTCCAGACTCAGGCTGTGGGTCACTGGTAGAGTTTTTGGTTTATGAACTTTGAACCCTATGGAGGAAGCTTTGCTCACCAGTTAAATCTGTCGTTCCCACATGAAGGTGAGAATCATAATAAAAGTCTTAAAAAAAAAAAAAAAAGCCTTTAGCCTCTTACCTCTGAGATCTGGCTTGTCAGCTGTCAGTAATGCCTTAGTTGTTCTATGCCCACTTTCCCTCTGCAAGAACCAGGGAGGGAGAGCTAAGGAATCCCATCAGTGAGTGAGCCTACACGGGTGAGTTGGTTGATGGGTGCTGATGAGGGGCGAGCCCTAGCCCATCCCTCTATTTTGGATAATATGGCAGCCCAGGACCCACATGTACATGCTGCCCCCCCCCCCATCCTGTGCATGACATGTGGCTAATTTCTCAAAGTCCTCTGTGTCACTGAGCCTAGATGCAACCTCAGAATCCTCCTTCGCATGGCATTACTAATCCTTTCACATGGCCGTTCTTTCAATAACTTCATAAATACTTATTAGGAACCTATTATATACCAGCCACTGAGTTGATTTAAAAAAGAAAGGGATGGAGAATAAAAGCAGTGTGACCTGCTATAAAAAGTAAATGAAACAGGGCAACTGTTAGCGATTGGTTAGTGATTAGGAGGGGTAACTTTAGATATGATAGTCAGGAAGGGCTTCTTTGAGGAGGTAACCTGAGAGTTAGTTATTTCAAGAGCCAGGAAGGAAAGCTAGACAAAAGAACAGTGAGTGCAAAGGCCCTGAGGCAGGAGTGATGTAATATGGCTCAGGACCTAGCCCAGGAGAGGAACCCAGTGAACCACCCTGCAAGTGGATCATTGGCATTTGAAGAATTGCCTGTTTGTGATCTCTGATTCTTGCGATTGGGCTGACATGTGAGTTTGACCCAGTGTGTAGACTGGGGTTCTGTATCTCCATCTTTACCTGGGCAACCTCTCTGGTGTAGTTACAATTGGCATTTCATGGGTGACTTGAGTTTTAATAGTACGTGTGTGAGGAAGAAATACTGTGTGATGGTTCCGAGAGCAGGCTCTCCGGTTACAAGCTTCTGGTTCAGATCCCAGCTGTTCCTACGGATGCTCTGACCACAGAAAAATTATTTCACATTTTCTACATCAGAGTTTTGGCTAAGACACCAAACAGTTAATTCACCCAATTATTTACCAACACCTTGCTTTGATGAGTATTTTTCCTGAATATTTTAAATGAATATGAGCATTATTCAAAAATACATAACCTTATTATACATTCAAAATATTTGGGAATATGTTCAAGAACATATGTAGCTCATCAACATATCCTTCATGAATATTACTATTTGATTGAACAGAAAGGAGTATTAGAAACGAATCCCTTCCACTATGTGACTAAATTATTTCCAGCAATGATCACAAAATGAAATGAATAACAAAAATGGCCAGAAAGGAAATACAGATAATCTCCCCATGTTGAAAGTATTCTTAGGGACGCCTGGGTGGCTCAGTCAGTTAAGTGTCTGACTTTGGCTCAGGTCATAATCTTGCCCCTTGGGAGTTTGAGCCCTGCACTGGGCTCTCTGCAGTCAGCATGGAGCCTGCTTTGGATCCTCTGTCTTCCTCTCTCTCTGCCCTCCACTGCTCTCTCTCTCTCTCAAAAATTAATAAACATTAAAAAAAATTTTTTAAAGGAAAGTTTCCTGATAGCGAATATTTGTTTGCATAATCTGGCAGTAAAAAAGGAAAATAAAGATATTGTGCTTAAAAGGGGAAAAACCTAATCTGATTATTATTCATTTTTAGATCTATTTAAAATTAAACTTTGATCCTTTGGTTACAGTCTCCTATAATATTATTTGGTGTAAATAATTGTTCGGTAACTAATAAGTGAATTTTAATAAAACCAAACTGTAAAAGGTATGACTTAGGCAACCACCATATGGTACCACTGTTATAACAATTTATTTTCTGAATTTGTTCTGTAGTTTAAAGCAAACAACAATTAGAAAAGAATGCAATTCAGTAAAATATTCCACACACGAACTATTGCACTCGCCAATGAAAATTTCTCTTCTCGCTATTTTGCTGTTTAAAATTTTAAAACACAAAAACTCAAGTAGTTACATGAACCCGCAGAAGTGAGTACCTCATGTTCCCCTTTCCTCTTCATAATCAGTGTGCTATCAGTGTTTACTTTGAATCCACATTTGAAAGGCACGTATTTGTAGTAGCAAGGCTGGAAACACCAGCTGAGCACTTCTAACTGTTCCGTTACAATGACAAATTTATCTCAAAAGAAACCCCTCTAGCTGAGTTCATCTGCAGGGGACTGGCTATAATTGGGAATTCTCTGAATTAACTTCCATGTAGAATACAATGTTTATTAAAAGAATAAGAATGTGTTCATTTGAAGCTTACACACATATCACTTAAACTCAATGGTAATCCCTGGGATTCTTTAGAAAGTAGAGCAAAAAGCCTTTTTTTTTTTTTTTTTTTTGGTTGTTGTTGGAAGGAGGATGTATTTTATCACCGACATTGCTTAGAACTGCCAGGACACGGCATAGTAAAGAGAAGATCAGCTTTTAGTTGGTTTTATTATTGCTTTTAAATTCTCTACAATGGACCCTTCCCACCACCTTGCCCTCAGTACACCACTGTATTTAATAACCAGTGACATAATTACTCTTTATAATTGTGATCCCTGCCATAACAGGTACCACAGAGCCCTCAGAAGTACTGGGTGTCTGATCCAGAAAGATTTCTCTGAAGAAGGGATCTTTAAATATATACGTATTGAATATAATTCACATACCACAAAATTCACCCTTGAATGGGTACAGTTCAGTGGTTTCAGTGTGTGCACAGAGTTTTAGAACCATCATCTCTAATTGCAGAACATTTTCATCAACCCTAAAACCCCGTGGTCATGAGCAATCCCTCTGGGTTCCCCACTCTCCCAGCCCCTAGCAGCTACTTACTGATCAGCTTTGCGTGATGGGCTCTCGAGCTGAGCCTTGATGGATGAGTAGAGGTCAGTTTGTCAAGCAGTGGGGAGCGGAACATTTCCGGCAGATAACGGTTAGGGATAGCATATAGCGGAGGGACCTGTGTGGCCACAACGCAGAATATGAGGGTGGGTAAGCCAGACTTCGCCATGAAAGTCATGCTGCTTAGCAGAGCGAGTTGGTTTCTTCTGCTGGTGGCAAGGGTCTGACACAGAAATTTCCACCCGGTTCACACTCAGAAAACACTGAGTCAAAGAATGAGTAAATACATCTCTCCTACCCTTTTAAAGCATCGTAAAGGATTGCTTTATTTTAAATATTTACAACATGAAGTCAAACATACAAGAGACATATATGTGTCCTCCCAAAGTCATGGTGCAATCTTACTGTTTGGGGTTGCAATCTCACACCCCCAAGAAATCTTTTATACTAAGCAAATAGCTGAACTAAACTTTGAAATCAGCTATAATTTATCTTCTCAGGAAACACTAACCCCAAACTTGTTGGAATTTCTTGTTGAGTTTTGACAGAGTGGAGGCTGGAAGTCGGACTAAGGATTTGAGGTTGGTAGAGATTCAGAACAAGCTCCTTGTCATTTGAATTTCTTCCTATTGACTAAAAAGAATTTTTTTTTTAATTGAAATGTACTGAATCCACTTGGTTCCCCTGGGAAGGTTTAGATATCCCTCATTTAGGGGGTCAGACCCAGACAGAGGGTCTCAGTCTTCCTCCTGTTTCTGACTATTCAATTCCATGTGACCCATGATCACTTTTATCAGTTTCCCCGTGTAGTCTGCCAGTGTCGTTTATGCAAATGCTCACAATCTCATCTCTCCCATTTCTTTCGGGAAAGGTAGCATACTGTTCTAAAACTTCCTTGCTCGGCTTACTATACCATGGGAAATGTCCCATATTAAAATACAAAACAGCCCCTCGTTTTTTTTCTTCTTAAAGATTTTATTTTTAAGCAATCGCGACACCCAGTGTGAAATTCAAAGCTACGACCCCAAGATCAAGAGACTCGCATGCAGCATGGACTGAGCCAGCCAGGTGCCCCCATTTTTAAAAATAGCTACATGATAATCCATGGTCTATTTAACCCCTTCCCTATTGATGGGCACCTGAGATGTTTATACTTTTTCCCCCCACTTACAAATGTTGTTGCAATGATGAATCTTGTGTTAGCATACTTATGTGATGTACAGCTGTGGGTAAGTTCCCAGAGGTGGGATTGCTGGGCAGAGGTAAGGCACTGGTCGTTTTGATAAACTTTTGAGTACCAGACGCCCTCCCCTTAAGAAGTGAATGATTCTGCATTTTTACCAGCTCAGTTTGCACATAGCCTCACCAGTAGAGTATGTTCCCAAACTTTCGGGTTTTTCCAAACTGATGGGAGAAAAATGCTACATCAGTGTTGTTTTAATTTGCATTTTTCTGTTAAGCATCTTTCATAAATGTAAGAGCCGTTGTGTGTGTGTGTGCGTGTGTGTGGACTCTCTGTTTAAATCTTTTTGCCTGTTTTGTATTAGATTCTTGGTTTTCCATATTCTCCATGACTAGGAGCTCCGTATATGGGAGGGAGGTATGAGTTGCGGATATTTTCCCTCCTTTGTTATTTATCTCTTTGCTGTGCTATTTTTTGCCCTCCAGAAGCTTTTTATATTTATATAATAATTTTCTTGTTATGGCTTTCGTTTTTCAAATCATAGGCAGACCTTTTCTACACTAAGGTTTCAAAGAAATTTTTTAATGTTTTCTTCTTAGGCTTTTATGATTTCATTTTTCACATTTAAATTTTGATCCATTTGGAGCTTATCCTGTACAATGTAAAGTATGGACCCAGCTATATCTTTAAAAAAAATTTTTTTAAATGTTTATTTATTTTTGAGACAGAGAGACAGAGAGAGACAGAGACAGGGTGCAAGCAGGGGAGGGGCAGAGCGAATGGGAGACACAGAATCTGAAACAGGTTCCAGGCTCTGAGCTGTCAGCACAGAGCCCAACGCAGGGCTCGAATCCATGAACCATGAGATCATGACCTGAGCCAAAGTCGGGTGCTTAACAGAGTGAGCCACCCAGGCGCCCCTGGATTCAGCTATATCTTTTTTGGATGTTTATCCATTTGTCCTAATATATTTATTAAAAATGTTAACGTTACCTCCACTGAAATGAGACACCACTGTTACCAGAAATCAAATTCCTGTGTGTCTCTGGGTCTGTTTCTGGAGTTCCTATGCTTCCCTTGGTATGTCTGGCTATTGTGGCCATTCCCACACTATTTTCACTATTGAGGCTCAGCAGTATGTTTGATCTGGAGGGTTCCCTTCTCATTGCGCTTCCTTTTTATAGTTTTCCTGCACAGTCTAGTTTGTTTTTTCCCATATAAATGTTAGAATCAGCTTGTCTAATGGCAGGATAAAGGAGTGGGTATCTTTTTCAGGCTTATATTAAATTTCTACTGTTTCTTATTGATCCATTCACCCCTTGGCTGCAGCTGTCTACACACTGGGGCTCTGTGTTTGCTCTGTTGATCCTTTTTTTCCTCAGCAAATCCATTCCTTGAGCCAGGTCTATATGAGGTACCCACCCGCCTTCTCCATACTATATTCGAGGATGTCTGCAAAGCCTGTGGACATAGACATTGTTCCTGCTGCATTCCCGGCACCCCCTTCATCACTGGCCACTTTGGGCCCTTCCGCTGTTGGGGAGTCGGACTAGGGAAAGGAAAGGGGAAAGGGGAGCCTCCTTATTGGCTTCCCCTAGAAGATTCTACCTCATGGGATTTCTGCCCACTGCACCCACCCTCCGCATGAATCAGGGGAACAGAGTGAAGATGCTCCTGGGAAGCTAGGAAGGCCAAGTTCTCCTCAAAAATCACCGGTAAGACCAGGACAAAGGTGTCCCCCACCCTTTTCTTACAAGGGCAATGATGTGATAAGATTGGAAGATGATTGGAAAAACTTACATGGAGAAGATATCAAACCAGAATTATTAGGGGGCCCCTGTGACAGCAGGAATCTTTGACAGCTCTGTTCTTTCAACAACTGCTCTTCTTTTTTTAAATACCTGCTTGGATCTCAGACAGGGTGACGCCACAGGGATGGTGGCAGCTGGAAATGCAGGTAAGGAGCACCTGATTGCAGACTTTGTTTGGGTTTTCTTTGGTTTGCTGTGCAGTCACTGCCCCGACAAGCATATTCTCATACGCCCTTGCAGGCAGGAGCCGATTCCCCTTACGTCTCCGTCCCCCAAACTAGTGCAGTGCTCCAGGGCTAACCAGTCATGCTTTTGATTGATCTATAGACGTCACCTCATTTGAGGCAGGCATTTTCTTGAATTAGGAAGAATCCCATCAGTAATCCCGTTTATGAGAGTCCATGTGGTCTTTTCCTTGCTGACTTAGTTCAGTCGCTTCTGCTAAAAACATGTCCTGAGCCTGCAGCTATAAATGAGCTCATGTTCTGGCATATTCTCGGATGTCTGTGACATCACCTCCACCTGACGGCAATGCCTTGTCGTTAGAGATATTGCCACATCTCTCCGCCTCCCCCTTAAATCCTCTGTTCAGAATTGTGGGGTACTCGAGTCCTTCCTGGGAGTGGTCGGCTTGGAGAATTTGGGCCACCTGCCAGAGCCCGCACCACCCGGCAGGGCAGGGATGCGAAGGTCCCTCCCTCACCTGAGGAGACCTGTTGGCCTGTGTCAGTGAAGACATCATAAGCATCCCTTGTAATTTTCGTTTTCTGAAATGTGCGTGGCTTCAAATTTCTAGCGGCCTGGTGCGCACAGGTAGCTCTTTCCATCCAGGACATGGCAGATGCGAGACGGTGGGCAGGGCAAGGTAAGCAGGTAATGAAGACAGCCGCACGGCTCTTTTGCCTTTTGCAGGCGAGAGGATAAAACAGCTGACATCTGTTTAGGGCGTGGGAATCCCACTATACTGGAAGCCTCTGATAAAGTAAACCAAAACATTTCATTAAAATTCATTTCCTTTTCTCACATCTTACTGAAAACAGAAAAATATTTCAACCTTGGCATAGCCACTGAATTATTCATCTGAAAATTAAAAACAAAAAAAAAGCCAAAACAAAACAAAATTTTGATGCAACGCAGACGGAATCTCCCCCCCCCCCCCCCGCGATGCCCTTTGCTCCTTAAATTCCCCTTCCTCTGAAATGAGGCTGGGGTCCTGGCCTCCCACTGTGGCCAGTGCCAGGTTGGGGGGGGGGTGGGGGTCATATTCTCTCTTGTCCTCTCATGGGAGCAATGCCTGAGCACCAACCGTGGCTCCCAGACACCAGGGACTCTGTGTTGCCCTGAACCCTGGACCTCCAGGGCTGGGCGGACAAGGGGAGCCCACACTGGGACACATCATCAGGGCGGTGCAGGCCCCAGCTCAGGGAGAATGCCTCTTGTCTCTCCCTGAAGGAGACCAGGAGGAAAGCCTGGGCCACACCTACAGTTCCAGCACCAGCTGACAGCTCCCGGGCAGTCCTTTTGTACCACCTTTGATCTCCGTTCCCCCCCTAGGCCAGTGTTGACAGCACTCAGCCCCCAGGATGCTCACTCCTACGGTGCAGGGAGGGGGGCAGTAAAGGACCCACGACCGTCCTCTGCATGCCTGCTCTTACGTTATCCATTTGGGACTTGTCTTCCATCTCAAGACTGCCTTCCTGATTCATTTTAACCAGATGGCATTTACCAACCAGTTTGGGGGAGGAGACCTTTGACTGCATTTCCCCCAGGGGGCATCACTGCCCCCTGCAGCCTGGATGCTCCATGACGCCGTGACCCTTCCTCAGATCTCCATCAGCACCCCTTAAAACCCCACCTTCCACTGTGCCCTGATGCAAGCGGGGCGGGGGGGGGGGCTTTCTTCATGAGCTCTGGTTCAATGGTGGCCGTATTTGCTGAACCCCAAACCCAAACACATACATATGGGGACTCGAGGTGTTCAGGGAAGTGAATTTTTGAAATTGGGGCTGTGCTGGGAAGCTGGCGTCTGCCTCTCTGCTTGGGTGGCCTGGGAACTTTCCAGCAACGGACTTCCTTTTTGGATATGGTCAGACTAGTTTGCACATCTTTTCACGTCCCTTATTTTCCTAAGTCTTTGTCTCACGAGCTTCTCTAATTTCAGTTTCTGGGAAATATTTTGTAAATAACGGTTGAGGCTTCTTCCATCGATGGTCCAGATACATCAGAAGTTCCGAGTTAACCAGACAGCACAGACGCAGAGAACTGTGCCCAAACATTCTAGAGAGGAAGGGTGCTCGGTTTCTGGCAAAAATACCACCCCTCCCCACCCAAAGAAACACAGTCTAATTATTCAGTTTGGCTGTCAATGTTAATCAGATTATCCGGAGGGTACTCAACTGGATTTCGTTTTATGGTACAAATAAAGCCGAAGGGGAGGAGAGGCTTTCTGACTTCCCCTAAAATGCTCCCTCACTGACTGTAAACAGTTTTGTGGGTGGAGGGTTCTCAAAAGTGAACGTGTGATCCACACCAGGGGTATTGGCAGAGGTGGCCAGGGTTTCAGGGGGAGAGAGCTGGGGCATCAGGGAAGCAGATGGGGGGAGGGGGGAGGTGCAAGTGAGGTGGGCGTGGAATAGGGAAAGCGGAGGTCGAGTTGCCGACGGGGGCTGAGACCAGCTGAGGAGGCGGGGTCTGGAGGCTTGGAGCAAAGCTGGACTTGAAAACTGACAGTAAGCTGGAGCCAGAACAGGTGCATTTGTTCACTTGGGCCTCCATAACAAAGTCACACAGACTGGGGGGGCTTCAACAACAGACAGTTATTGTGTCCCAGTTCTGGAGGCTAGAAGTCCAAGATCAAGGTGTTGGCTGGTTTGGTTCCTCCTGAGGGCTGTGAAAGGAATCTGTTCCAGGCCATGCCCCCAGCTTCTGCTGACTTACTGGCCATCTTTGGCATTCCTTGCCTTGTAGACTCATCAGCCTGATCTCTGTCTTTATGTCCACGTGGCACTCTCCTGGTATCCCAATCTTATAAGGACACAAGTCACATGGAAGTAGGGTCCCACCTGCTAGGGTCCAAGGTGACCACCTCTTAACTAATTATGTCTGCAAAGACCCTGTTTCCAAATAGTCACATTCACAGTTACTGGGGGTAGGTAGGACTTCAACATGTGAATGTGGGTGGGCGGGGGCAACATAGTTCAACCTGTAATGCCAGGTGCAGAGGGTGAGAGGAGCCTAGATGGGGCCTTGGCCAGGCATGAATGGGGCCTAGGATGGAATTAGGAACCTGGAGGGTCCTTGGGGGCTGAAGAATCAAGGAAACGAGAGGGAGTGATTGAGGCGTGGCTGAAGCCAGGGTCTCTCATCAGTCCCGGAGGTGCCTCGGCTCACGCATACTCCCTGACCGATGGTGCACATTTGGGTGTTCTACTCTCCCAGCTGCAGAGTAGTACCAGCATCAACCTTTTTCAGGGCTGCCCCGGTTGGGCACCCAACTGCCTGTCACTCCAGAGTCATGCCTATGGACTTTGTCTCAGGCCCCCATTCTGTCGTTTAAACCAGGGGTTTCTGTTCACTCTCTGGGAACTCAGTGGCTGTGAACATTGAACCTTTGTCTAGGCTCTTAGTGATCGTGACAGAAACTGTTGTCCCCCAAGTGTCCATTCTCCTTTTCTTCCATAGTAATAAAGTCCCTGAGTTGTAGTCAGGTGTATGAGTCTCTGGAGTAAAAACTACATTTCCAGCCTCCCTGGTAGCTCTGTGCCCGTGTGACTAAGTCCTGACCAGTGGCAAATCAGCAGAAACGCCCGGAAAATTTATGTTTTGGGGACCCTTCTGCTTCAGGGAACCTTCCTTTCTCCTCTTTTTCTTCTCTCTCCTCTCCCCTCTCCCCTTCCCTTAGTTCTCTATTATCAAACACTATGAGCCTTCAAGTGTTTTGCAGGTATCGGCTCCTTTATTTCTCACAATCCTGTGGAGTAAGTATTCTTATCGTCTTGGTTTTACAGGTGCGGAAACTAAGGCACACCTGATACACACCCTCATTTCTATTTTGCTTTGTTCCTTTCTTTCTCTTATAGATGAAAAAAAAATCCAAACTGACCCAAGAGCGATGACTTATACTAAGGATTTAGCTCACTGGCCCTTCTAGCTAGGTTGCTAGCTAGAATGCGGCATTGCTGGCTGCCACTTTTGATCAAGGGCCAGACCCTGAGGGTGAGGTACCACTGAGCTGCAAGGAGCCACCAGGGTCCTGGGTCCTTGTAGCAAAGACTGCTTACCAGAGTGATTTGCTCTTCTTCTGCAGCACACAGCTAGACTAGATTCCCAAACCTCCCTTGCAGCCAATGGAATTTGAATGGAATGGAATTCTAGATGTGGCCCGCTAGAGTCCATGTTCCCTCCTCTGTACTCTTTCTCCATCATCTAGCCACATGCAGAAGATTCCTAGGCTTTAGGGAATGGCAGAATCCCAAGATGGAAGGAATCCATGTGCAAGCTTCTCTGAATACATTCCCGAAATAGGTTTATTTAACAAATAGTTACAAGAGCCAACAATAGGTTAGACCCACAGGGAGGAAAGATGCCTGCTGGTCAGAAACACTCACATTGGATTGTTAAATCATCAGGGAAACAGCTTTTACTGTGTTAAGACATTCACATCTGGGGGCTTGCTTGTCACCGCAGCCAGCACTGACCCTAAGAGAGTCCTTAAGACCATCGGGGAACAGATTGGCCATACTACCCCAGAACAGCCCATCTTGGAACGTCTATATGTGAAAGACACAAACCACACTTCTTGCACTCTCTGTGAATTCTGTAACTCTCCTGATTCCTTTGTGTGAGTTGGGAATGGTCTGCTAAACACAGGTGAATCTAATCTTACAAGACAGTGTGACAATTACCTTGGTCCCTCTAGATGTTCCCTACCTTTGCTTTGTGCCCCTGCTTTGTTTCAGTGTGTATCCGACTGTGACCCTTGGGGTTTCCAACAATTTTAGTTTTGCCAGCTTTGACCCTCGGAGCCTCCAAAATGCCGCTTACTCAAGGGATGCCCTTTCGTGCCTCCAGCCAAGGTTACTTTGGGTAACCGGCCCTCTACCTAGAAGGGTTGGGCACCTGGGCATGAAAAAATCCACACTAACCTGACAGGTGACTCAGTTAGCAAGTGGGTGATGACTGACTTCAGTATCTATGACAGCAGCCTTTCAGCTTATGATCTTCCCAGAAGATATCTCAAAAACTTGATCTCCGCAACTTTTTAGAGCTCACTTGGCACATTTGGATTGAAAAATAAACTAATCTCTTTCACCAAGGCTTCAACGTTCCATGTAGTTCAAAGGTGGCCTTGTCAATGGTATTGTAACTAGGACACTTGGTATGAACCAGGGTATTGATTACACTCAGGTCTTAAAAATCTCAGCCTCTGAGACTGTAGAAAGGACCTTGGTGCTAGCAGCTTGGACTGAGCATTCCAGTGGTGTTACAACCCCCCATTTAGCACCTAATGCTATGGAGTCTAACCATCTCCTGTCTTAGACTGCCACCATGTTTAGACCTCCACTCTTGAGAAATCTTGCCTGGCCCATAAGTGGAATAAATGCTCGTAACTCTAGAGTGGAACCGGGAACCAGACATCATAGAACCCTGGAGGGTTCGAGGTGTCCCTTTATTCTCCAAGTCAGCCAACAGCAGTGTTGGTGGAGAGCTTTCAGACAGACCTAAGATTGAATCTCAACTTTGCCAAGCTAGTAGATATGTGAGTTCTCCCAAGTTGTATCATTCCCCTGATACTCAGCTTCCTCATTTGCAAAATGGGGCATATTTCTATCTTATGAGGACTGGACATATCAAATATAAACCCTCTGTAAATGTAGTTATTTTTGGAAAACCATCATTTCCAAGAACCTAGTTGCCAAGTTCTCTTGCCGCAGAGTTCTAGCTGTTTTGATGTGGGTCAGTTTTCATTCTCCTTCCCCCTCTGGAGATACTCTGGAGAGTACCAGCCCTGCCACTTTACGAGTCGTGTGACTTGTCTGATTAATTTCTTTGAACTCCTTCCTCATCTTTAACATAGGGGTAGTAACAGTACCAGCCCCCTCGCACTGTTTTGAGAATTGAGTTAAAGTATGCGAAGCACATAGAGCAGAGTTGAGCACATGGAAATATCTGTTAAATTATTGTTATCGCATGAAGGGATTACTTACTGGCTCATGCTGTCTTCCCTTTTGGACAGAAAACTCTTTGGGGCTTGAAACCTTGTCTCTTTACCAGCCACACACTCCCATTTACTGTTACATCTAGTCCTGGGGATGCTCAATGTCTTCCCGTGGACTCACTGGCTGTCTGCTCGTGCTGGCTGGAAAAGGGCAGAGTGTGACCAGTCTCCAGGCCAGCAAACCGTTGGCCACACACCCAGCCTCCGAGAATTAGGTCCCATCTCTGAAGTGGATGGAGCCCTGTAGCTGGGCCTGTAACACTAGTGCATTCTGTTATCAGAAAGAAATCTTACTGTGAGTCTAGGGGATGGTTCAGGGTCCGTCCTTAAATGTTTCCTATGGACTATTCTTATTGCAGGGTTCAGCACGAGTATATAATACAAGTCGCTAGGTCTTCTGTTCCAAACCAGCCTCCCAGGAAAAGGACGGACAGAGGAAACCATCCTGTTTGGGGTTCAGAGAATACCACTGAGTCTCATGTAATCTCCGTGACATGTGACCAGATGGCATACGGCACTCATCTCCATGCCCCAAGCGTGGTTGATGTTCCATGACGGCAGGTCTCATTCTTGCCCCAGTCCCCTACCCCTGCCTGGAGCTTGCCCTCACTCTGCTGACTCTTGGGAAAGACCACTCTGGTATCTGGCTCCGAGCTGTCACAGGCAGGTGTTCCTCTTGGTCCAGCAGAGTGGTGGGATGCTAATCACTGGCCAAGGAGTGTGTGAGCAGGACCAGACCTGGCCTTCCCGGTGGAAGGGCCCAGCCCTGAACCAGGAGGTTCTGGGGCAGGGAGATGGGGGGCTCCTTTTGCCCTGCAGTGGTTTCCTCTGCAAGGGCAAGGCCATCACAGCGAATCGTATTCACATTCATATCCATCATCGTGTATTTTCCGAGCATATACAACATCAAGGGCTGCGATTTCCTTCCGCTTTTGCTGTGTGAAGGCTGACACCACTTAGTCCTGTATTAGGAGCCTGAACATTTAGATGGTGCTTCCCCATCACGTGCATTCTGCTCTCAAAGAAGGAGACTCGGCCAGAGCCCCATGTTGTTTTTTTCAGTGTGACAATTAAACACGTTCATTCCCACAATCTCCGAGGAGTACCTGGAGCCCCACCTTCTCAGGATTTGCCATCTTGGAGAACTACTTGATTTCTTTTATTTTTAAAAAAAATTTTTTTAATGTTTATTTATTTTTGAGAGAGAGAGAGAGAGAGAGACAGAGCATGAGCGGGGGAGGGGCAGAGAGAGAGGGAGACACAGAATCCGAAGCAGGCTCCGAGCTATCGGCACAGAGCCTGATGGGGGGCTCCAACCCACGAGCGGTGAGATCATGACCTGAGCCAAAGTCAGACGCTCAACCGACTGAGCCACCCAGGCACCCCTACCTGATTTCCAATTATAAGTCAGAAATCCAATTTAACCGATGGATTCCACTATCCTTGTCATAGGCACTGGGAGAGCAGGGGAGCCAGGGGTTAGGAAAAAGCACGACAAGAAACAGCAACAACACGTATCATTAAAAAATGTGCCCCACCTCGATTACAAGTGTTGTCGCCGGATGCCTTTCAACAGGCACACACCCGCACTTGCATTAACCCCAGGGTACTGAATAGCAGCTTGTCCAAGTGAGGTGCTGGTGATTTTGTCAAAGCCCGCCTTAATGAAAAAGGCAGGACCACCTACCATGAACTTTTCTCTGTGACTTCATTCTTCAGCAGTGCTCAAGTGTAAATAAACTTGTTTACCAAGATCAGAATGGTGATGTTAATGAAGTCGTATTTGTGCCACCACAATGACAAGTAATTTTGTGCACAGTTGAACTCAGGAGAGTGGAGGAAATAACCAAGAGAAATTGCATTTCTTGTTCTGAAGTTTCCATACAGATGTCCCGAGCCAAAGTTAGTACGGTCAGTATTCTCCTTTGCTTTTGATTGTGTGTCCGTAGTAGAGAAAAAAAACCCTGTTGCTGTGCCTAATGTGGTCAACAAAATTATACTGTATGTAATGAGAAGAAAAGTGAAATAAGAAGCATTGATGAATGTACCAACGGGTGTAACCTTGGTGGCCAGTATGTGGTTTTTATGAAATGGATGCATGAATACGAGGGCCCTAATTATTGCTTTCAATTGACAAAGTATGGTGAATATAGAGAATGTTGCAGTACAACCCTGGCTGTGTCTCAAAGCAGCTTTAGATGTAAATATAGAAATTCTTGTGCACATGGCATTACATTTAAAAATTATTGCAAAAAGCAAGGCAGGTTTTAATACTTTATTGAGTAGATGTGATGGATGACTAATTTTGTCGCTCTGGAGCAGGGATCTACAAACTACAGCCCGTGGGCCAAATCTGGCCCACTGCCTGCTTTTGTAAATAAAGTTTTATTGGGAAAAAGCAAACGTTCATTTGTTTACATACTGTCTGTGGCTGCTTTCATGATATACTTGCAGGGTTGAGTAGTTACAACAGAGATCGTACAGCCCACGAAGGCTAAAATATTTGCAGTTTGGCCCTTTATAGAAAAAAAAAATGCCACCGGATCCCTGTTCTGTTGGAAACAATTGTCTCAGAGAATATCCACAGGCTGTTGGTGAGGTGATGGCCAGATGGGGTGGGGAAAGAAATAATCACATATTTTCAGATAATGGGAAGGAAGAAACAGAAACAGAGTATATGCAGGGGAAATTGGAGCCTTTGATGAGGAGGTGGGTTCCAACGTGAACAGGGGAAGAGAGGGTTCTGTGGGTCCTGATTCCATTCTTTAATAAGCAGAGTATAAATCTATTTATTTTTTCAACGTTTATTTATTTATTTTTTGTCTGAGAGAGACAGAGCATGAATGGGGGAGGGGGCAGAGAGAGAGGGAGACACAGAATTGGAAACAGGCTCCAGACTCTGAGCCATCAGCCCAGAGCCTGACACGGGGCTCGAACTCACGGACCGCGAGATAGTGACCTGGCTGAAGTCGGACGCTTAACCGACTGCGCCACCCAGGCGCCCCCAGCAGAGTATAAATCTAAATGGAACTGCTTGGGTACAAAGACAAATTACCATGTAGGTTTTTATAGAGATATTAAACATTTTATCAACTTATGGGATCTCTGACTCACAAATAAATCACCTCAAAATCAACTTCAGTGGAGGGAGACATCTCTTTGGAAACCCAAACATGGAGGGAAGGAGCCTAGCCTCCCCTTGCCAACTGGTGGGGGGTGGTTAAAGCAGTTGGGTTCTCTCCCTCTTCACCTTTGTATAAAGGCTATCAGCTCTGCTTGTCCTGTTGCTGCAAACAGAGAGAAAAGAAACATGGGACATTTTTCTCATGCTGAAGGCATCTATTGCCCAATAGGGTTCATTATACCAGGCCAGTACCTACCTGTTTAACAATTCTGTGTTTGGATGCAGTAGCCCAGTGGGTCGTAAAGCAGGTGCCGGCCATGGATTTTATGGGTGATGGGGATCTTTGAATCCCAAAACTGGAGGTGTGGGATCGCTCTGGGTAGACACTCAATAATGTGACAATTAAGAGAGTAAGAACATGTTAGCCCGGATGGCCTAACGTCTGGGTCTTCCTAGACAAAAGGTGACTCCTGGTTCAAAAAGTTCTAGTAAAACTTTTACTGCTACTTTCCTTTCCTGCTCTCTTAACGAGAGGGGGGCCTGTGCTCACAGTCTAGCACTCACAGAACCACGTGCTCAGCAACAACACAATAACAGAGACAGTGGCTAACCCTTGTCTAGGCACAGCCCAGAGAGCTTTCACAGACTACATCCTTTAGAGCACACAGCACTGTGAGGAAGCACCAGTATCATCCCTACTTTATAGATGAGGACACGGAGGCCCAGAGAGGCTAAGTAACTTGTCCATGGCCACACAGCTAGAAAGTGGAGGAGCCAGGCAGTCCATCTCCAGAGTCTCAGTGCCACTGAGCAAGGAGAGGGAGACACAGAGTCCAAAGCAGGCTCCAGGCTCTGAGCTGTCAGCACAGAGCCTGACTTGGGGCTTGAACTCACCAACTGTGAGATCATGACCTGGGCTGAGGTCTGATGCTTAACCGGCTGAGCCCCCCAGGTGCTGAGAGTTCTGAGCGCTATGTTCTTAAGCCTTAGCCACAGAGGGCAACTGGAGCTCATTCCTGTGGGCAAACTGAAAAACACATAGCTCAGAATCGCCCAGTGCGCCCAGGAATGAGGGAGTGGGGGCATTGATACACCAACTGCGGTCAGCCAGTGGTTGACAAGCCTTGGCAAAAGGGGAAAAAGCCTTGGGGGATAGAAATGCACATCTTGGTAGTTGCAATTCATCCGGGGAACATGAAAAATTAGGATACATAGCAGCGTTTCTCAATACTAAAAAAAAAAAAAAAAAAAAAAAAAAAAGAATCATTGTTACCCATGAGATTTTAAAGCATTTTTTCCTTTATTATTTTTTTTTAATGTTTATTTTTGAGAGAGAGAGAGAGAGAGAGAGCGTGACACACACTCTCACACACACACGCACACACACAGTACAAGCGGGGGAAGGGCAAAGAGAAAGGGAGACACAGAATCTGAAACAGGCTCTAGGCTCTGAGCTGTCAGCACAGAGCCCAACATGGGGTTCGAACCGTGATCTCACAAACCATGAGATCATGACCTGAGCCAAAGTAGAACGCTTAACTAAGCCACCCAGGTGCCTGGAAGAGCATTTTTTCCTAACTGCCTTCACCTCCATGAAGTCTTAAAACCACAGATGTATTGCAAATACGTTGATGCACTGTGGCCCTTTGTGGGGGGAGGAGGGTTACAACACATTAATTTTTTTTATTAAAAAAATGTTTATTTTGGGGCGCCTGGGTGGTGCAGTCGGTTAAGCGTCCGACTTCAGCCAGGTCACTATCTCGCGGTCCGTGAGTTCGAGCCCCGCGTCAGGCTCTGGGCTGATGGCTCAGAGCCTGGAGCCTGTTTCCGATTCTGTGTCTCCCTCTCTCTCTGCCCCCTCCCCCATTCATGCTCTGTCTCTCTCTGTCCCAAAAATAAATAAACGTTGAAAAAAAATTTAAAAAAAATGTTTATTTTATTTTATTTTTCTTGCAATTCTTTTTTTATTTTTATTTTTTATTATTTTTTTAATATGAAATTTATTGTCAAATAGGTTTCTGTACAACACCCAGTGCTGATCCCAACAGGTGCCCTCCTCAATACCCATCACTACCCCTCCCTCCACCCCCCATCAACCCTCAGTTTATTCTCAGTTTTTATTTTAAAATGTTTAAATGTTTATTTCATTTTGTTTTATTTTTGAGAGAGAGAGAGTATGTGAGCGGCGGAGAGCAGAAAGAGAGAGGGAGACACAGAATCCGAAGTGGGCTCCAGGCTCCAAGCTGTCGGCACAGAACCCGACGTGGGGCTCAAACCCACAAACCCTAAGATCATGACCTGACCTGAACCAAAGTCAGACGCCCAACCAAGTGAGCCACCCAGGCGCCCCTACAAGCCATTAAAATATGCAAGAATTTTTGCCCCTTATATTAGCGTTCTCCAGAACCAATAGGATGTATGTGTGCATAACTTGATTCTTATACATATCAATGTACATATATACATATAAGCATATGAATATGTTTCAGTATGTTCATATTTTTAAAACATAAAAAATAAGGAAGTGGCTCACGCGATTATGAAGACTGACCAGTCTCAAGACCTGCAGTTGGTGAGCTGGAGACCCAGGAGGGCCAATGGTGCATGTTCCAATGCAAAGGCCAACAGGCTGAAGATGCAGTGTGAGCTGATGTTTCAGTGTGAGTCTGAACAAGGAAAGAACCACTGTCCCACGTCCGGGTAGTCAGGCAGGAGTCATTCCCTTTCGCTGGAGAAGGGTGAGCCTTTTTGTTCTATTCAAGCCTTCAATTGACTGGGTGGGACTCATCCACTTTAGGGAGGGCAGTCTACTTTACTGCTTTACCGATTCAAATGTTAATCTTACCAAGAAACACCCTCGAAGACCCAGAATAATGCTTGACCAAATGTCTGGGCACCCTATGGCCCAGTCAAGTTGAAACATAAAATTAACCATCACACCCCAACCCCCATTCCAACTATAACACAGTTGGGGGAGACCTTGCCCCTGAGGACGCATGGTCCAAGTGACTTCAGACTGCATCTGGTATGTATATACGTCCCACCCACACCATCCAGCTCTTGTCTCTCCGTCCCTGCTCATTGGGGCGGCTGGCCAGTGGTGCTGAGGTGGTGAAGCCACAGGAGCGGAGAGAGGGGCATTTCATCTCATTTTTCTAGGCTAAGGGGTCCTGGGGGAAGACTGAAAGCAATGGAGGAGAAGAGGGTAGGACAGATTTGAAGCAAATGATTAACTTTGAGAATCCACCACAG
Organism: Prionailurus bengalensis; assembly: GCF_016509475.1. Lineage (NCBI taxonomy): Eukaryota > Metazoa > Chordata > Mammalia > Carnivora > Felidae > Prionailurus > Prionailurus bengalensis. The sequence continues at coordinate 17,736,050 of NC_057355.1, forward strand.
CAGAAACAAAGCTCTGGTTTTCATTATTTCCCGGGATCTCTATGTAGTTTCGATTTCCCCAAAAGGAGCCCCGGCACAAAATAATTAGGCCCTGCCTTGGTATTTCGCTGCTGTTGAAATCAGCTTTTAGAGAGGATGTGAACATCCCTCTCCAGGCCTGAGCCCCACCTCAATCTCAATGAGAAGCTAACTTCTCATGTTCCTAAGTTGAAAAGCAGTTGAACAGATGGTGGCTGACACCTTTCTCAGGAATCCTGGAAACCCACCAGTCTATCCACTGAGGTATGAAAAAGAGAAAAAGGGACCAAAAAATGTGGTGTGGAGAGAGAAATGACTGGAGCGGAGGAGCCCAAGAGAACGCTGTGCTGCTCGGCGTGTCGGAGGGGCGCTGTCCGCCATAAGCCGGGAGTTTAGGAGCCAGGAGGGCACCAGCTTTCTCCTTGGTGGGACGTATGGCTGCAGCCAGGAGGCTGAAACCAGACAAAGGAAAAGCCATGCAATATGGTGCACCTAGTTTCCCCCCAAGAGACCACAGCATACTATAAACCTGTACCTGCACTTTGGCACTGAAGAGCAAGCAAAGAAGTTTTTTTCTGCTGTTTCCTTGAGAGGATAAGAAAAAGAAATCTAAGCAAAGAATGTCTTTTGGTGGGGGGGGGGGGGGGAGCTGAGAGGAAAACAACAGCTTTAAGTCAGTCACCTTGGTAAGGTGTGTATATTTGCTTTTCTACCAAATGATTTCAGATTCGTTTCAAAAAATGGGGCAGTGATTGTTGGACATGACCCAAGACACTACATCAAATTCTTTGCCCTTTTATTAAACTTGAGACCTAATATCTGTATTATCTTTGTCCTGTTAGAAACTCATCATTCAGCCTCAGTGACAATTTTGTGGCTGACCACATAAAACTTAGTAGCAATGAAACTACTCTAGTAGCATTGCTCTGATTTTTTTTAGTTCCTACAAATTTAAGTCATTATACAAATCATTATAGAAAATCAAATATAGGGGAGAATCCTAGGATACAGAACATATCATTGTTTTAGGGTTAGAATCTAGAAGAGTGTTAAGGCAAATCAATCCCTTCACTTTCTAGAAGTGGAAAGCTGCATCCAGAGAGGTTGAACAATTCACTGAAGGTTAGCAGCTGGTTGGCAACAGACTTTTCCTACCTTAGGGCAGGCTTGCTTACCCCTCCTAACACAAAATAAGAAAACTACCCACAGGTTCACTTGAAAAGCCCACTACCTGGGACCTAGGACCACAGACTGGCATTTTAGAAAGTTTGAGATAGGAAATTTGTTCACACCGTGAGAAGGGGAAATGGACTAAACATGGCAGTATACAGGAACAGCTTTACATTTGCCTCCTAAAGAGCTGTCCAGTGGAGTCATGGTATTAGGAAATCTCCATGCCAAAGTCCTCCAAAGAACACACTCAAATCCCACGTACCTGTTTGCAGATGCCTGAAGATCAGGAGTAAATGTTTTGCTTCGTGTCACAATGAAAAAGGGGCTTTCTGTGAAAGTGTGATATGGTTGTCCCCAGTAAAGTCCAACGACAGCACTGCAGACATGGTGGAAAGCAAGGCTATGTATGCCGGCCAAGATCTCCTGTAGCCAAGGGAAGAGCCAAGTTTTGGGAAGATGGAACATCCTGGCCACAGATCTGTTGACAAGAGTGGGTTTGGACAGAATCATAGGACCCCTGGCTAGGTAGAAACCAAATTCAAAAAGAGGTGCATCAGATGATGTTTGGGGATATAGAAAAGAAAGAGTTGACCTTTTTGCTTTTATCTTTATGTCAACAACAAGGAGTAAATTAATTTTTCTGAGTATCTAAAATGTATACAGCACTTATGCTCTCTCTTGGCCATGCAGTCTCAGTGTGTAAGGCACCAGGAGTCCTGGGGGATGGACACGGAAGCCCCATCCTGATAGATTGCACCCCGACTCCCATGCTAAGTGGCGTTACTCATGACGGTACCTAGTTGTAAGTAGACTGACAAAAAGGACAAGTGGAGCTTCTGGATGGGTGAATGATAAGCTGTTTGGACAAACGTTTCTACTTTCATTTTCACATCTAAAAATGCTACATAAAAATAGATTTTTAAAAACCTTAAAATAAAATTAAAAACTCTCTTAAAATATCAAGGAATTGGCAGCAAAATTAGGAATTATAAGGTAATCGAAAATTGATGTTAAAGTGGGAACCCTGAAAACTCTTATTCCTAGGGTGTGTGCTGATGTAGGCACATAGAGGCATTAGATTTCCCAGTCTCTTGGGGCACGAGGAACAGAAGTCAAGCCATAGTGAACCCTGCCCCACGTAAACTGGAGGGTTCCTCTCTCAAATTATGGGTGATCCAGAGAGAACTACCCTTGCATGGATTTGCAGCCCAAAGTAACATCAGTTGGGAAGACAAAAATCATGACAGCTGTGAATCTCGTTTGAAAGAAACTCATGCTGTCCTGCTTTGAGGTATTTAGCAGAAAACAAATGTGAATCTTCTTCTAAGGAATGCCCCTTTCTTCTAGATTTCAAATTATTCCTACAAATAATTTTTTTAATTAAAAAAATTTTTTAACGTTTATTTATTTTTGAGACAGAGACAGAGCATGAATGGGGGAGGGGCAGAGAGTGAGGGAGACACAGAATCGGAAGCAGCCTCCAGGCGCCGAGCTCCGAGCTGTCAGCACAAGCCCGACGCGGAGCTCGAACTCGTGAGATCAGGACCTGAGCCAGTCGGCGCTCAACCGACTGAGCCACCCAGGCGCCCCTACAAATAATTTTTAATGACAGAAAGCAGCACCCAACTAAAAATAATCAAGCACACAGGGAAATTGGCACTGCAAATGAGAACAATCAGAAACAATACAAAGTAGAAACATCCAAAGACTTCATCTATTGGCATTGTCAAACACAGATCACAAAGCAGGTATGCTTACCGCACTTAACGATTAACAACAGGATGCCTGGGTGGCTCAGTTGGTTAAGCATCCGGCTCTTGAATTCAGCTCAGGTCATGATCTCATGCTCATGGGTTCAAGCCCCGAGTTAGGCTATGCACCAGTGTGCATAAGGTTTCTACAAATGAAAAGTACAAGAATTAAAATGAAGAACTCAGTGGGTACATATGAAAACAGAGTAGACACTGGGGCGCCTGGTTGGATCAGTTAGTTAAGCATCCAACTTTGGCTCAGGTCATGATCTCACAGCTGGTGAGTTTGGGCCCTGGACCCTGAGTTGGGCTCTGTGCTGACAGCTCAGAGCCTGCTTTGGATTCTGTGTCTCCCTCTCTCTCTGCTCCTCCCCTGCTCACGCTCTGTCTCTCTCTCTCCCTCAAAAATAAACATTAAAAAAATAAAATAAAATAAAACAACAGAGTAGACATAGCCAAAGAAAGAATTTAATTAAATGGAAGATATATTTGAGGACATTTTCCAGAATATGGCACAATAAAGCACAAAGAGATAAAGAGATGGAAAATGGACAATAGAGGTTATAAGATATGGAAGATAAACTGAGAAGGTCTAATATCCATTTGAGCAGAGTACCTGAAGGAGAAAAGAGAAAAAAAAGATGCAGAGTATTTGACAATATAATGGCTGAGATTTCAATAATGAATCATTCCCTAATGAATTCAAGAATGAATTTCAAGCAGTATAAATAAAAAGAAATGTAAGACTAAACACATCATAGTGAAACAGCAACATGGGAAAAACAAAAAGTTATCAAACGAACCATAGTAAAAAGATCTGCCTGAGTCACAGACTCACAGCTGGCCTATCACCTGTGACAGTGGAAGTCATAAGATAGTTGAATGACACCTTCAATTGGACATACAAAAATGACTGCCAACCCAGTCTTCTATACGCAGAGATAATACCTTTCGAGGGCAAAATAAATGTACTTTCAGAAACAAACAAATGCTGTTGACTTTACCACCAGTAGACTCTCATTAAAATAAATTTTAAAGGCAGAAAGAAATTGATCCCCAAAAGAAGATAAAGAAGGAACAAAGAGCCAAGAAAGGAGAAAATATGAGGCTAGTTCTAAGCAAACATTGACCGCCTAAAATAATAATAGTGTCTTGTGAGGTTAAAAAAATGGAAGAGAGATTAGGAGAAAACTGTGGTCACACAAGCTTTTCTCTTGCTCTGAATCTCTACATGGTAACAGACACATTTATGACAAAACTGGTGACAACTATCCCCCAAACTCCTAAAATACAAGTGAGTGTAGACAGACTACCAGTGACCGCGGATCTTTGTGCCGGAGCCTGTGTGAGAAGAAGAAAAGGAAAGGTAACAGGATGGCATTTTATATACTTGAGAATAGCAAAACCCCAACAAGAATGTACTGGAAGGCTAGAAAGTCAATTGAGGACTCCATTGCTGGGCGAGTACAAGAGTCATGAACTCTCAAACTGGCCTTCTGGAGCTTTCTCCTAAGACATGACCCCTTACCTAGGGGAAAGTGCTGGGAGTGGAATTTAAACTGAGCCAGATAAGGATCACATCATAAATGAAGAAAACAAAAAGTCCTAGACCAGAGATAAGGGAGGGGACCCAAGACAGGGAATCTCAGAATGTAAGTTATCTGATATTTGACATCACATACAAATAACAGAGGAGGGGACTTTACGATGTAAAAAAAAAAAAAAATTTCCTGAACCCCATGCCCTAGCTTGGGGTACTGTAACAAAATTCCATAAACTGGGTGGCTTATAAACAAGAGAACTTTATTTCTCACAGTTCTGGACATCAGGATGCCTGCAGACTGCTGACTTCTCCCCGTGTCCTCACACAATGGAAGGAATAAGGGAGCTATCCGGGATGTCTCTTACAAAAGCACTAATCCCATTTGTGGTGGCAGAGCCCTCATGACCTCATCTATCAAAATCCCAACCACATTAGAGGTTAGGGTTTCAAGCCATAAATTTTGAGGGGATGCAAACATTCAGTCTATAGCACCCTGCTTCATTTTTAAAAGTCAGTAAAACGAATTTCACCTAAAACTTAGAAATAGAAAAGCCATTGAAGTCAAATTCTGTACAAAGCTAGGATTTAAAGAAGAAAAATAAGGAACAGAAACACAAAAAAAGTCATGCCCACAAGATAAAAATGTCATCTCCTCTCTCAAAACAAGCTAAAATTTTTAAGAAAATGATAATACATCAGAATTATAAGAACTTAGAAACTAAGTGACAGAAATAATTAAGAGATAATTAAAAATTGGGGCACATGGGTAGCTCAGTCAGCTAAGCATCCAGCTCTTGATTTCGGTTCAGGTCATAATCTCATGGTTCGTGGGTTCGAGCCCTGGCATTGGGCTCTGGACTGGTAGCATGGAGCCTGATTGTGATTCTCTCTCTCTGTCTCTCTCTCTCTCATTCTCTCTCTCTCTCTTCCCCTCCCTCAGTCGCTCTCGCAATAAACAAACATTTTTAAGAAATAATAAAAGAAAAACATCATTTCAGAAATGAAGAGTTAACTAGAAAGAATATGAGGGAGATTAACAATGAATAATGCCTTAGGAGAAATAGAAGGCTAAAAAAAGAAAAACTTTTCAAATACAAAAGAAAAGAAGAAAGGAATAAAAAGTATCTGGGAGAAAGTAACAAAAGTTAAAGACAGCAAAGAAGACAAAATATGTGGATAATAGGAGACCTTTAGAAGCAAACCAAGCAAGGCAGGAAACAAATACTAATGACCATAACCCAAGAAAACTTGCCTAAAATTAGAGGGAGAAAAGGATTTAAAATTACACATCAAAAGAGGACATCAAGTACCTATGATTATCACCTGAACATTACTAACACCTAGAGATATCCTACTGTAATTACTGGACTTTAAAGAAAAAAATGTAAATTATTTGAGCATCCAAAAGAGAATGAACTTGGTTGTTGTTTTTTTTTTTAATGTTTGTTTGTTTTTTGAGACAGAGAGACAGAGAGCAGGTAGCAGAGGGGCAGGGAGAGAGACACAGAATCCAAAGCAGGCTCCAGGCTCTGAGCTGTCAGCACAGAGTCCAACGCAGGGCCTGAACTCACGAGCCATGAAATCATGACCTGAGCTGAAGTTGGCCACTCAACTGACTGAGCCACCTAGGTGCCCCATGAACTTTTTTTCCCCCAAGTTTATTTATTTTGAGAGTATGATAGAGAAGCAAAGTGAGAGAGGGAGAGAGAGAGAATCCCAAGCAAGCTCTGTGTTGATGGCATGGAGCCCAACGCGGAGCTGAGCTCACAAACTGTGAGATCATGACCTGAGCCAAAATCAAGAGTCAGATATTTAACTGACTGAGCCACCCAGGCGCCCTGAGAATGGAACTTGTGAGAAAAGAATCCTAGATCTGACTTTCAGACAGTAGTAATTATGTCAGGAAAAAAAAAAAATGTAGCCATGTGTTTAAGAAAATGTGCCCCCAGCATTTGATATCCAGCAAAATTGAATTTCAGATATAAAATACACAGTTGATATGCAAGATCTCAGGGAATATTGTTCCCATGAGCCCCGTGTGAGAAACTTACTAGAGAGTAAGCTTCAGACAACCAAATGACCTTCCTTGATGTGAGGGCAGATGGTAGGGATTAAGTTTATAGTAACCTGTACAACTAAGTCTGAATGATGGCTTAAAGTGGGTGAGCATAGACCATAATGGCCATATGCTTTGACAATTTATAGTACACCTACTGAAAAGAGCAGAGAGAAGATGGGAAAAGCAATATGCAAGAAGATTTATTTTAATGTTTGAAATAATCATATTGGTCGTCCATTAGTATTTTTGTTTTTGTTTTTGTTTTATCAGTTTTCTTATTCCAAGTCTTTTGTGTGTGTAATATGGGATAAGACAAGTGACTAATTATGGACAATTCTAATGATATTGGTATTAGATCCCTGGTATTCTTGAGAACGAGCATTCACGGTATAGAAGAAAGGAGTTACTGGGGTAATATGGAAGAAGTTAAATGAAATCTAGGTAGTTTTTTTTTTTTTTAATTTTTTTTTTCAACGTTTATTTATTTTTGGGACAGAGAGAGACAGAGCATGAACGGGGGAGGGGCAGAGAGAGAGGGAGACACAGAATCGGAAACAGGCTCCAGGCTCTGAGCCATCAGCCCAGAGCCTGACGCGGGGCTCGAACTCACGGACCGCGAGATCGTGACCTGGCTGAAGTTGGACGCTTAACCGACTGCGCCACCCAGGCGCCCCGAAATCTAGGTAGTTTTTAATTTAAGTTAGAAGAACCAATATTGACTCGTGAGGTATTTTGTCTTTAAGTATATATTTGGATATATGGGTTACAAGACACGAAAGTCATGAAATGAGTGACACACAACCAAATTTCACAAACTCGGTTGTGTGTGTATGTGTGCGTGAGTGTGCGCACCTGTGCATTTAGATCCCCTGAAAAGAAAACAGTGACCACCAACCTCCAATCTTAGATGGTGGTCCTGAAGTACAATTTCCCCCTACAAGGAACCAGGACTTCCTGAAGAACTGACTGAATCCAGATCTCGTGCAGGAAATGTACAAGGTGAGCCTGGAACATCTTGTCATGCCAGATCTCAAGGACGCTGTTAAACACTCCCAAAGTCATGGCCAAAGGCCTCGGGAACCAATCTGAACTCAGGCTCCCATTCAGCCAATTTGAGCTGCAGTAAAAATAATGTTTAAATTCACAAGTTTATAATAATACTGTGAAAAACAATTGGTCATCTTCAGAGGAGGATAAGGAACTAAATTATTGTCTTAAAAACTACTGAATAAAGGAAGTGACTCCAGCATTTATTCCGTCTTTCTGTATAACCTGTACTGTAGAGTAACCAGATGGTAGACGGAGACCTGTCTTATCACAACTACTAAATTACAACAACAAAGATAGAATATCACCACTTTGCAGTCCCCAAGGAATTAATAGATTTTTAGGCATTAAGCATCATGGCTGTTAACGTTTAAAAAAAAAAAAAGTGACAACTGGATATTATGTACCTCCTATGGTCTTGTCAAAGGGGTCAAATCCCAATCTGATTCAGCTTCTGGACCCAGCTGCCCAAACTTCTGGAAATAGACAGGGCTGAGAAATATAGGGTATTGTGAGGATGTGATTTTAAAACTCCAGGCTGTGGGGAAACTAAACCACTCATCATACTAGCCAGGTACTTTGAGACATAAACTGTAAGGAAAAGAAAAGACTGGAAAGAGAGCTTATAAATGAAAAGACTTAAAAGAAATATCAGTCTCAATGGGCAATGCAGTGCTGTAGTATCTACGGGATGCACGTTTGTTTGACAAAATGTGTTTTTAAAGAAACGCAAGGAAATTTTTAAGTATAGAAACCAACGTAGTGGTTCCTTAAGGGACGAGGAGGGGGTTGTAATTGGGAAGGACATAAACGTGTTTCTGGGGAGGCAGATAGCAAAACTGTATTCCTGACCTGAATGGTGTTTACGTTAAAATATTTCATGAAGCGATATATTTCATTCATGTGGCTTTCCGCTTTATTTTGCAGTAAGAAGAGTGTATTAAAACAGATCGAGTATATGATAACAATGTTACATAGAGGGGCAAGTGGAGTTAAAATGGTCTAAGGTCTTTATGTCGTCTGGGAAGGGGGTAAATGTACTGATTAACTTTAGACTTTAATACTTATGGCGTAGTTTCTAGAATAAGAATGAAAAGAATAGAGAGTATGGAACTTTCAATGTAGTAGAAGGAAAAATTGCATTGATAGAAATAATCTGAAAGTAGGCAGGAAAGGAGAGAAAAAGTCATGGAACAGGTGTGTTATGGGCTGAACTGTGTCCCCCAGAAAGACGTGTTGAATTCCTAAACCCCAGTACCCACGAATGTGGCCTTATTTGGGAATAAGTTCTTTGCAGATGTAACTAAGTTAGGATGATGTCATGCTGAAGTAGGATGGGCCCTAATTCAATATGGCTGTGTCCTTATATTTAAAAAAAAAAATTAAATTTGTTTATTTCTGAGAGACAAAGAGAGACAGAGCATGAGCAGGGCAGGCGCTAGAGAGAGAGGGGGACGGAGAATCTGAAGCAGACTCCAGGCTCCGAGCTGTCAGCACAGAGCCCACAGAGCCTGACGTGGGGCTCGAACCCACGAACCGTGAGATGATGACCTGAGCTGAATTCGGACGTGTAACCGACTGAGCCACCCAGGCATCCCAGCTGTGTCCTTATAAAAGGAGAAGAGACCCAGACCCAGAGGGAACAGTCACAGGACAGCAGAGGCACGTTGCAGTCATGTCCAAACCTGCTGAGGATCCGTGCCTGCCCCCAGAAGTTGGGAAGACACAAGGAAGGATTCTGCCCAGTCTCAGAGGGGATATGGCTCTGCTGACACCTTGATCTTAGACTTCTGGCCTCCACGACTGTGAGAGAATAGGTTTCTGTTGTTTTAAGCCACCCAGTTTGTGGTACTTCATTATGGCAGCACGGTGGTTCCTTGTATGTGTCAGTTGGACGGGGGCAGCGGGTGCCCAGATGTTTGGTCAGATGTTATTCTGACTGTTTGCATGCAGGTATTTCTGGGTGAGATTCACATGTGAATGGGTACATTGATGGAGCAGATTGCCCTCCCCAACGTGAGTGGTCTCATCCAATCTATTGAAGGTGTGCATGGAATAAGACATTGGGTAAGAAAGAATTCTTTCTCTCTGCCTGTCTTTGAAGCTGGAGCATCCACTTTCCCTGGCCTTCACACTTGGAATCAGACTAGAACTTCACACTTTTGGGACTCCAAGTGAGTCGGTTAAGCATCTCAGCTCAGGTCATGATCTCACGGTTCATGGGTTCGAGCCCCACGTTGGGGAGAATCCCCTGCTTGGGATTCTCTCTCTCCCTCTCTCTCTGCCCCTCCCCCGCTCTCTCTCTCTCTCAAAAATAAATAAATAAACATTAAAAAAAAAAAAAGGAACTTAACATATCAATTCCCTCGGGTCTCCAGCCTGCTGACTGCACATCTTGGGCTTCTCAGTCTACATAATTGCATAAGCCAATTCCTTATAGTAAATATAAATATAAATATAAATGTATCCTTCTGGTTCTTTTTTAAAAATGTATAATCCAGACTAATATAAGCAGCCCTAGGAAACTAACATAAGGTAGAACCATTGGAAAGCACAAAATAAGATGCCAAACTTAACATAAATATCTCATCAAATATAAAGGGTTAAAAGCTTCAGTGAACCAACGAAGATAGTCAGAGTCATTTTTCTTTTATTTCAACTATATGCTATTTTCAAGAGAAACATCTAAACCAAAGGGCCACCAAAAATCAAAAGGTTGGAGAAATGACAAAAGGAAGGTCATGTGACCACACTAATAGCAGATAATATATTCTTTAAGTTCTACCGTCTTCCCAGAAATAAGATGATCACTTTACTGTGACAAAAAATTGAGTTCACCAGAAAGATATAATTTTAAAAAATGTATTTGTACTTAGTATTATAGCCTCAAAATATAAAAGTAAAAGTGGGCAAATTTTACAGAGAAAAAGACAAACTTTCCATCAATGTCAAATTTTTAAGAAGAGGGATAAGCATCTTAAAAATACTTCTGGAATATATTAAAAGATAGTATATACTATAATAATGCAAGCATAAGTAAATTAAAGAAATTTATAGAATTGATTTTTCTCCTACCCCTACCATGAGCTCTTAGCCACATTGCAGGATAAAAACAATGATGAGTTAATGAGATCAGAAAAGAGCATCCAAATCGTGTTATAATTTCTAAGAATAGTCTTTTGTTTTTTTAAATATTTATTCATTTTTTGAGAGACAGAGAGACAGAGTGTGAGCTGGGGAAGAACAGAGAGAGATACAGAATCTGAAGCAGGCTCCAGGGTCTGAGCTGTCAGCACAGAGCCCCACATGGGGCTCCAACTCGTGAACTGTGAGATCATGACCTGAGCCAAAGTTGGATGTTTAACTGACCAAGCCACCCAGGTGCCCCTAAGAGTAGTCTTTTAAATAAGCGTTTATATCCACTGTCCTTAGTGATGAACATCACCGTAAGTGTGCATTGCACCCGGAGACACCTGCTAATGGTAATGTGAAGTCATTGTGATTTGTTTGACACTTGAAACTTACCATTTCCAGGAAATGGTGCTGGAGTAACTGGATATTCACATCAGGGGGAGGGGAAAACTCTGTGCCCTACCTCAGAAAACTCAGGCCAGAAGGATCCTAGACCTACATGTAAATGCAAAACCTGGGAAGTGTAAAACTATATACATAGGAAAATATCCTCCTGACCTGGAAATGGACAGATTTTTAAAACAAGATACAATAGGATACAATAGTATTCATGAAATAGATGAATTGATAATGAATTGGATTTCATCAAAATTTCATCAAAATTTAAAAACTTCCAACCAAAAGACACCATTAAGGAAGAGAAGAGGTGAAGCACAAAGTGGGAGAGAATATTTGCAGTAAATTCTAAAAATAAATCATATCCATAATATACAAAGTACTTCTACAAATCAATAAGAAAAAGACAACCAATTTTTTTAAATGGGCAAAATCTGTGAATAATCACTTCACAAAAGAAGATATCCAAATGATCAATAAATATGCATGCCATTATTACTCATCAAGGAAATGCAAGTTAAAACCACAATGTGATTATCAATAGACAGCAACAAGGGTGGTTAAAATTTAAAAGCCCAAGGTCAAGTGTTAGCAGGGATTAAAACAACTGAACTCTCATCCATTTCTGGTGGAAGTGTAAACAGGAAAGCTGGTGATTTCTCACAAAAACTAAACATACAGCTACTCTATGAAACTTGCACAACGACATTTACAACAACTTTATTTAGAATTTCTCCAACCTGGAACCAATCCAAATGTCTGCCAGCAAGAGAATGGATACATAATTTGTGGTTTATTCATATATTTGTACATTGGAATAATGCTACATAGCAATGACAAAGACTCAAGTATTGATGCCTGCAACAACTTAGATTAATCTCAGAAACATTGAGCAAAAGAAGGTAGACACAGAAGATGTACGATTCAATTTATATAAAGTTCAACAACTGGCGAAACTAATCTATGGTGGTAAAAGGTCAGGCTGGGGTTACTACTTCTGCAGGTTTTTGACTGGAAAAGGGAAGAATAGAGCTTTCTGAGGCTCAGGATAGGTGTTGTATCTTGATCTGGGTCACAGTTATATGGGTGGATGCATAAGGAAAAATTCATCGTGCTATATACCTAAGACTTTTGTGTTTTAGTGAATGTAAACGCACATCTAAAACATAAAGACGAACTTCTGTAATTTTCTTAGCAATCTTGAATCAGAGAGTCCAAACCTTAAAAGATTTCATTAGTTGTAATGATAAATGTTTAGAAGCCTCTTCTAAGGTTTTTGGTGCCAAAGACCAAAACTCAACATATCATTTCTGAATTTTTGTTCTTCTTCTCACATAAAAATAGCAGAGATAATACATAGAAAAAGTAAAGACAAACGAAAATGCACTCATTTGTCAGCAAATACTGCTGAAAGACATAGAACATATTGCTGAAGATTTGAAAATAAAAGTATTTGAAAATATGCAATATGGGACATTTGCCGTGCAGTTATATGAGAGTACAGTGTTATTTTACCCATATCAGTTCATGATATTTACTAAAGTTTGTTTAGTGATGAGAACTAAAAAATTTTGTTGTTTAGAAGCTATTAAAGGAAAGATGTAGCAGACATTTTCTCAGTAGCATGTGAATTTATTAAAGATGATGTTTTGTGGGAAAACAGTAGATGTAACCACAGCAAGCATGGATGGCTGCATTGAGTGCAGTTTTTAAGAAAAGTTCCAGGGCTGGGTTTCAGAGCAAGTGCCACAAGCGCAGACCCATCACTGCATCCTTCACAGGCAAAGCACTGCGAGGAAGAACTGAAAGGCAAAAGCACACAAGATGATACAAGGTGTCATCAGTGTAGCTAATTTTGTGAAAACAAGAAGTTTAAAATGTAGTCAAATTTATACAATGTTATAATGCCAGGTGGTGACCTTAAGAAACAGGTGTCTTTTTTGACAAAAAGAAAAATGCTCCAAATTTTCTGACCTTTTCTGGGATGAAAAGTGGCTGTCAATAATATGAGTATATACGGGAAGTAAAACTGCAGAAACAGATTACATGCATACCTTCAAGAAAAGGTGCTGCTTGGAACAATGTAACAAAGTAACATGAGGTCATTTTGAAATAGATGTTTTAAAATGTTTCCAACATGATATGATTTTAATTTTGTTACAAAAACAGATACATTGTGGTCACAATAAACTCCTCTAGGTGTATATTTTATATTTATTTTCCATGTGAAATATTTAATTGGGTTTTGTGTCCAATTATTAAAAATATAAATATGCATTGTTTAATGGGTGTAGAGTTGCAGTTTGGCAAGATGAGAAAAGTTGTGGAGATTGGTGGCAAAACAATGAAAATGTACTTTACATTATTGAATTGAACACTTGAAAGTGGTTAAGATGGTGGGGCACCTGGTGGCTTTGTCAGTTAAGTGTCTGACTTCGGCTCAGGTCATGATCTCACAGTTTGTGGGTTTGAGCCCTGTATCAGGCTCTGTGCTGACAGCTCAGAGCCTGGAACCTGCTTCAGATTCTGTGTCTCCCTCTCTTTCTGCCCCTCCCCTGCTCATGTGCTCTCTCTCTCTCTCTCTCTCTCTCAGAAATAAACATTAAAACATTTTTTTAAAGTGGTTAAGATGGTGAATTTTATGTTGTGTGTAGTTTATCCCAATTCAAACAATATAAAGTTGGGATACTTCCCAATTCAGTTTCAAGAATAACTGATTAACATCAAAGGAGATAGAGAAGTACTAACCACATTTCATAAATTTTTTTTGATCAAGTGCTAAGTGGGACTGAAAAATAGAAGTCATGTTTCACCATGACCAATGATGCCTGCCTCTCTGCTGTTTGGAACGTGGCATGTTTTAGAATTATCTTCCACAGCTCAACAGTTATTAAAATCAGGTCTTCAGGTAAACTGAATTTAAAACCAAACATTGCCATTACACTGTTACAGAATGGTAAATCAATAAAAAAATAACAAAATATATTTTTTAAATGTTTATTTTTGAGAGAGAGGGAGAGATAGAGCACAGTATGGGGAGGGGTTAGAGAGAGAGGGAGACACAGAATCCAAAGCAGTTTCCAGGTTCTGCAGAGCCCCATGTGGGGCTCGAACTCACGAATTGAGAGATCATGACCTGAGCCAAAGTCAGACACTTAACCGACTGAGCCACCTAGGCACCACAATAACAAAATATTTTTAATTCATATCACTCTCAAAGATTGCTAATTTATATGTAATATATTAGTGATAAGAGATTTTTAGTATTGTTAATAAAATAAAAATTAATTTAAAACAAGTTCATTTTATCTATTGTTCATCCTTTCAAGTTTATTTTTTGATGGTTTATCATAGGTACAGTTATCATTTTTACAGAGCATGATATACATTTGAATAAACAAACACATGCACATAGAGGTAGGAGATATTTTCCTGATGGGAGTGCTGAGTCAAAACACTCTGAGCCCCTCACTTACTATGCTTAGCTTTCTTCCTTCACATCCTCCGGGGGCTTGGCCAGTTGACGTTTAAATGAGCCAAGTGACAAAGAATGGCTGTATCCGAGTGGTCCGGGGGATCTTAGAAAGCGCTGGAAGTCTCTGTCTTTTACCAAACCAAAACCTGCGTTCTGGAGCTTCTGCTAATTGGTTCTAGTCCCTGACCTTAGGGCCTACAGCACATGCTGGCTCTTGCTTGGCTGGAGTGCCCTTCAACAGACCATGCCCTTACCCTCAGACTGGTCTTCTTAGAGTGGATTCTAGCTCATTTTTGGCTGTCTCACATTCTACCTCAGTCCTAGAAGCACTGAGTCTCTTCTGGGGTATTCCCTGAATGGCTTCTTTTTGGGAGGGGATGGCCATCACCCAGAGTCTGGGCCTCCCTGCCCAGTGTCAGAGCAGCTAGGGAGAATGCATACGATGTTCCAGAACTTTGGATCTTGAGCAAGGGAGACAAAGTTGAAGCTTGTATCTTCCAGGGATCCTTCTAAAGATCTCATGTGTTTTAGCATGACACCAACACATACAGACACATCTCTTTATTCCTTGTCCCAATCTCACCATAAAGCATCACATGTGGTTAAAAACATAGGAGTTAGTCTTGAGTCTTCTCTTTCCCTTCACACTTCATCTAATCCATTCATAATGTCAGCTCCACCTCCAAAGAATGTCTTGACTCTGGCCACCTCTTACTTCCTACTGTAACAGCTCCCTCACCCCCATCATCGCTGGGCTTCCTCCTGAGGAATACAATCCATCCTCCACACAGAGGTCAGATGATCCCCTCAACATGCTAACCAGATTGCATCAGCCCCCTGTTCAAATCCTTCCAGAAGCTCACCCTGCCACTCAAAAGCCTCAGGCTTACCCACGCCTGCTCCATCAATAACCACAAGAGCCTCCACCCCCTGCTGGGGGCCAATCTCGGCTTGCAACTCTGGCCCTCTCTGAATCATTCTCTGCACTGCAGCCAGATAGGCCTTCTTAAAATGTGAGCCCAACGTGCCGCCTACCTCCTGAAAGCCTTCCTAGGCTTCACAGAGCTCTCTGCGTGGTAAAAAGTTCTGTCTGGTCCACACAGCTTTCAGCCCCATCCCATCGCCTAATTCTCAGATTCCTGTGCTCCCTCCAGCCTCTGCACCTTTGCACATTCTGTTCCCTCTGACCCACCCTCCTCATCTTTAAGTCAGATATCGGGTTTGTAGAGCACACACTTGTCAGTGCCCACGGAGTCCTGGGGCTTTGATGGAGGGGCCCCTCCCCCAAGCACCAGCTTCTGTCTGTCTGTGGGTCCTCTCTGGCTGTAGCCCAGCATTTGGTCGGCTCTCAGTGCAAGCTGGAAGTGCTGGGGTGGGGGGATCAACGCCCCCTAGGAGCACCTTCTCCCCAGTGACGGACAGAAGTTGGTGATAAACACCCAGCTTCTAGTACCACTTGGTGGCAGGAAACTTGTAGTCTATATGGTCTCTCAGGAGCGTGTCCTCAGCAACACTAAGTCCCCGTGGTCCACCGTAGTCAGAGTTCCACTGATATGTCCTTCAGTGTCTCTCTTCCCTGTCTCACTCCCTCTCTGCATGCACCTTCCAGATGAACTACTCGCATCCAAAAACCCAGTCTCGGGGGGCCGCTTGTAGGGGAACCCAGGCAAAGACAGATCTCCCCATTATACGCATTTCAGCACTAGGCACCACACTTCTCTACAGCGCCATGTGCAATTTGAAGAAATCTGCTTCATGGTTGCTCTGTTGATGTCTGTCTTTCCAATGGACTAAACTCACTGAGGGCAAAGTCCGGTCTGTCTTGCTCCTCACAGAATTCACAGGCCCTAGCCCTCTGCCTGGCACCTGGGGAATACTCAGTAACCGTGTGCAACCAGAAACAGTTCTACTTACCTCTCCCCTGCCTGCTTGACTTGTGACTATCTGTTGTGGCAAAAATGTTCACCATTAAAACTTCTCCACCGTCTTTCTGATTGATGGTGCTACATAGGCAGGGAAGAGTGAACATCTGTTATTCTTGCCGACGTGCCATCTCTAGCCTCTTTTAATAAAAGAAACCATGATTTTTGTTTTAGGGACCCAAGTTTTCCTAAGCCTGGTCAATGAGGGCCGAAAGGGGCCAGTGAGAGAAACAATCTGAGAATAAGGCCAACGTGGAGGAAATTAGAGCTGAGATATAAATAAGGCCAAGTCCGCATAATATTGTCGAACCCTGGGATCAAGCCAGGCCTGAAGCCTTCATCATTCCATTGTCACTTTCATGAGCCAACTATATCTCTTCTTGCTTAAATCAGTTTGGGTTGGGTTTTTGTCTTTTGCAAAAACAAAGAGGCCTGACCAGTACATAAAGCCATCTGTGGCCTGGCCTTAAAAGGGTTCCATGAGGCTTTGGAAATGTAGGCAGATGACAATCAGGAGACCCAAAGGTGATTGGTTCTTACCTCTATAGGTATAATCAGCCCTACCTGATTGTCTTCCACAGCCACCCCAAAGACATAAGGATAATAGTAATTATTCATATTGAAGAGTCAGTTATAACTTCCCCTCCTATAAAAACCCTCCAGCTCACCACATAGGACTATTTATGATTTCTTCTTCCCTTCCAGGCTGCCTATAATCAACAAAGACACACACTTTGGAATCGGGATTCTGGCCACGCCACGTACCAGCCGTGTGCGACTTTCGGTAATTTGCTTTACCTAACCGATTCTGAATTCCCTGTATATGCACTAACTTTACCTACATCCTAGGTTTTCCATAAGGATTCAATCACATATGAAGAAATCATTCAATCCTCACAACAGCAGGAGGGCACAGAGGTTGAAGAGAGTGACCCGGGCTGGGTAACTCTGCTCCCCCAGGCTGTGCTGGATGCCTGGGTGCCACTGAGATGCCCCCGGGCAGCCCCTGAGATGGTAAGATACTGAGGACTCGGGTGTAACTTCCCTTCCCATGAAGACCACTGTGTGTCCAAGTTCCTTGGACTCCACCTGCCTCACGGCATAGTCAGAGAGCGGAGTCCAAGCAACTGAGTGGAACCAAATCAAGATTTGGGGAGTTTTATGGTGGGAAGAACTGCAGGAGGAAGCCCAGAGAGAGGGCTTAGAGACGCCACGCTGGTCTGCCAGCACATCTGGGAAGGAACAAGGCAGCCCTCATGGCTGCTGCATTCCCGATCCTGCTGAGGACTCTGTCTGGCTCCCGAAATGGGGACTTGGGCTCTGGATGTCAGGGCAAACCCAGACAGTGCTGGTTCTCATTGAAGCTGGGGACCAATAAAACAATGACTGGAAAGTCATGATCTACGAGATATTCCTGCTGTATTTTTTTCCACAGAAATAGACTATGTAGCAAGCTACTAAGTAAATTCTTGGAAACCTGGAAACCCCCCAAAACTGGAAGAAGCAGCGTTTTCTTTTTTCTCTTTTTTTTTAATGATTTCATGAAAAAGGAGATAGAGAAAAAACACATTTCTTGGATTGAACTTTATTCACACAAACTTTCTTTAAAAAAAAAAAAGGAAAGAAAAGAAAAGAAAAACTGGCACCATTTAATCCAAGCATGAAACTGGCGCTCCAGTTAAGTCTTGAAAATGTTGCCTGTAATTGGGTGGCTTGGAAAATTAATTTATCTCCAGATGAGGAAACCTGAAACTGGTCTTCTGGGTGAAAATTATTGCCCCCTCGTCCCCAGGAGGCAGACAGAACAATGGGGCAGGGGCAGAGTTGCAGGTGGGAGACTCAGCCAAACAAAAGGGCCCCTAAGACTTGACTAAAATAGAAAATAAAAGTTAGCAACAGCTTCCCGCCAGGCAGGCCCCCCTTTCCTCTTCCGAGCACCACACAGCATGGTTGCTGCCCAGGGCCTCTCCGGAGAGATACAAGACCCCCCCCTCCCCCCCCCCCCCCCCCCCAGCCCCGGACAGTTAACGCAGAAGCTAATGCCCCCTGGCTCCCCGCCCAATCTCCTGTCTCCTTCCCACCTCTGGGGAGCAAGTTCGGCCACAAGACCCACCTCCCTGGGGGGGTAGCTTTTGCTCTGTTCTGCTGAAGAAATGCAAAGCACGCTCATGTTTTGGTTCTTTTTAAAGATCTTCGGAGAGGCTATTATATAGTGCAGGAGCTTTATTCTTCATTCGGAAGAGTCTTTTGGCGAGGTAACTGTGCTCCTAATTGTGGGACAAGCCTCGGTTTTGAAGCGTGAAGGAGCACGGTTCAAATCCCAGCTTTGCCTGGGTGAAAATGGCGAGGGCAATTTCTGTCTTGCTGATAGGCTGTGGGGATCGGCACGAAGGGCGAGCAAGGGCCAGCCTGCACGTGGTTGGTGTTTAGGAACCCCCACTGTGCCCTCCTGCCCAGGCCGAAGAAGGCAGGTGGCTCCCTCCACCTCACTGACTCACCTGAGCAGCGGGCAAAGGCAGCCAAGAGGGAGAAGGGGGTGGGGGAGGAAAGAAAGGAAGCCCCCAAGCTGGTACGAAACTTCACCTAGTACCTTATCGATGTTCCTCAAGGAATTTGCATCCCGGCTGCCCGGGTGACCCTGAAACTGACGCCCGCGTCCGCCTGTGCGCGAGCAAATGGGTCACATGAAATCGACACGGCAAAGTCACACCCTCCGCTGAAGCCCATTTTCTGATTTTGAAGGTTTGACTGTCGCATTAAAAAGGCTTTGTTTTCTTCTTTGCGCGCTCCTCCCGCCTCCGCCCCCCGCCTCCGCCGCCCCCCTCCCCCCTCGGCCCCTGGTCACCCCCTCCCCCCCAAGAGCGCACACAAAAGAAGACCCCCAGACGGAGGTACCGGAACCTGCGGGGCTTGTTTACCACTTTGGGCGCCTCCGCGAGGCGCTGCCCGGCGCCGCCACCTACCGGCGGGAGTCGGCACGGCAGCCGGGTGCGGGCCAACAACTGCGGGCCGATGACCCAACGCCGCAGGCATCTGAGGATAACCTTTCCCCTTTCTTTCCAAGACCAAATAAGGGGGCTCTTCCCTCTGCGTGCCGGGCCTGTGGCGGTTAGGCCAAGGGGCGTGGAAAGGAGGATCCGGGAACGAGGCTGACAGTCGGCAAAACAACCGACCACATTGTTCCCGCGGCGGCCGGCCTCCTCCCTCCTCCGGCGGGCACGGCCCCGTGCCCAGGCGGGGCGCTCCCCGTACCCGCGGACGCGGGGAGCCGGGCAGGCGAGGGCGCAGGGCCGCCGCCCGCGGTCCCCCGAGCCCCATAGGCAGCACCGCCAAGCCTCCCCACCCCCCAGGAGTGGAGGGCAGGGTCCCTGCAGTCCCGCCGCGGCCCGCGGGGCAGCGGAGCCGGGCGGGGGGCGCAGCCCGAGGGCAGCCAGGCCCCGCAGGCAGGGCCTCGGAACCCTGGCATCACCCCCGAGGGAGGGAGTCACTGCTGGTTGACAGTGTTTGGTAACCACAGAAACCGAGATCTGACCTATATTTTCAAATATGGCCCCAACTCTAGTTTTCCTTCTAGAAATCAAAGTGAGTGAGTCTGACCTGACTTGCTATTAATTTTCATCCGGCTTGGTGTTCCAGAATGCCACCCAGAAGTTCGGGCAGGTCAGGAGATCTCGCCGGCTGGCGGCTGGCGTGTGGACGACCTGTGGGGGTCTCGGGTGCTCTGGGCCAGGAGGCCGTGACTGTCCCCTCTCACTGCCTCCTCTCAGCTACAGGTCCTGCTCCCGACCGACGGTGGGCCATATTGGTCAGTTTTCAAAATGCGTTTACCATTTGGCTATTTCATGATACTTCTAAGTTTTATCCTAAGTAGGTAATGGGGAGTATGTGTTCCGATGACGGTCACAGTCCTGCTTGTGACAACAACAGTTGGCCTTAATTGAGCACTTACTATGTGCTGCTAGAAACCGCTATGGATGTTCTGCAGACATCTCCTCACAACGTCCCTCTGCAGTGGGTATTATGAACAACCCCATTTTATAGAGGAGGAACCTGCACTCAGAGGTTGGGTTTCCACTGGAGATCAGCCAGCCAGGGAGGAGTAGAGCCAGGATTTATGCTTGGACTATGGGGCTATAGAGTCTCTGCCCTTGACCGCAACACTAAATGTTTATCAATGGGGATTTGATTAATTTAGAGTACATCCGTATAATGGAATATTCTCCAGCCACTTAAATGGTGATGTAGATTGAGAATAATTGGCATGGCAAAATGTCCATGACATACTGTTGAGTAAAAACAGCTGGTTACACAAGAGCAGCAGACCAGGATCCTGCAGCTGTGCACAATGGCACAGCAGGTGGCAGTGCTAACTGTGGTCACCTGTGGGTGGTAGGACTTCAGGTGGCTAATTTCACAGGTAGGTTTTCGGTATTGTTGAACCCTTTCTGGAAACGAGTGTATATTATTTTCTGGTAAAAAGAGGTATTTTCAAAAAAAAAAAGGCGGGGGGTGCCTGGGTGGCTCATTCGGTTGAGTGACTTTGGCTCAGGTCATGATCTTGAAGTTTGTGAGTTCGAGCTCTGCGTTGGGTTCTGTGCTGACAGCTCAGAGCCTGGAGCCTGCTTCAGATTCTGTGTCTCCCTCTGTCTCTGCCCCTCCTCTGCTCTCACTCTGTCTCTCTCTCTCTCTCTCTCTCTCTCTCAAAAATAAGTAAACATTAAAAAAAAAAAAGAAATATCATTTCTCTGACACACATGTGAAACCACTGGCAAGGCTGTACTCAAATCCTACTTTCTCCAGAAAGACTTCCCTGGTCCCTAAAGTTGGAAGTTACAGGTCCCATGCTCCTTATGAATCAGAACTTGTGTCCAGACAGATATTGAGCCATATGAGCACATACTTATGTCACCAGTTGAGCCATAAATTCAGGAAGGGAGCCACAGATGGTTTAACCTTTTCGGTATGTTCCTTAGTACCTTGTACAGCACTTTACCCATTGCAGGGTTGAAATATTTATCTATAGATTGGCATGAACTCATGATGATGGTACGGTTGTTTGATATCTGCTGCTTTGCACACAGTAGGTTCTCCTATTTGTTAAGTGAATGAGCCCTGGGCTGCTGTGCCCTAAGTGGCCCTTTCCCTTGAGAAATTAAAATAAGCTTCTTCTCTTTCCTTGGAGACTTCTGTCTACCAGGTTACTAATCATCTATATCAGGCGACCCCTCAGGAGGAACCTGCTCTAGTTAACTTAGAAAAGGGTAATTCTTGAAATTGATGGGAAAGCCAGAGAAGAAGGTATCGAGGTTAGGCAGGAACAAAAGAAGTCAGGCAGAAGGAAGACCTAGCCAAGATCATGACAGGGTCCCCCTGGATACTGCCATTACCCCAATGGACTCTGTTTTGTCCCTTTGTCTTGCATTACTTGCCCAAGATTCAAAGGTTCAGATAGGATCAGTTGGCTCAACCCAAGTGTTGTGCCTGGTGGTGCAATGGTAAATGTTTAGGAACCTGCTCTCCCGTGGGAAAAACTCTGATCTGTGGTAGTTTGTAATTTCTATGGTGTAAACATTCCCACAGTGACCAATTTTTATCTGCCAACCATTTAATACCCAGCTCACAAGATTCCTGGGAATTTAAGTATTGGTTTTGGTAGGCTGGTGAATCTTGCTCTAGCAGGATTGTGTGTGGCTGCTGACTGGGGTTCCAGCTGTGGAGAAACCCCCTGGACAGGAAGGGGGTGGGATGATAGGCAGCCCAAAAGCAAACAGTGCATATCAACATCCCAGAGCAATCCAGGGCACTACATCAGGGGCACTACCCAACTATCCATAGGTTAATGGCTATCCCGTCTATGGGTAACAGGAGGTTTTAGAGTGATATCCAAAGGAAGGATGGAATTTAAGAAGGTAGAGATGTTCTCAGGCAAAGATGGGTGGTAGGAGAGATGTTCAAATCTGTTTCCTTCAGATCTCTGACAGTGTCTCTGCTTATGCTTGTATGGACAGCCCTCCAGTGGCAAAGATCCAACCCTGAATTGTCCAGTGAGTAGTCATGAAGCGGTGAAGTCTTGTCCAGGAGATATTTACACCTTTTCACCAGATCTCAAGTCTCTGGGCCAGAACAATGACAATAATGGCTACTGTGGTGGACAGAGAGCTTCCTATGTGTGCCAGTCCTTTGTCTAGTTTTTTTGTTTTTTGTTTTTTGTTTTTTTTTTTTTGAGAGAGAGAGAGAGAGGGAGAGAGAGAGAAGGAACACACAGGGGAGGGGCAAAGGAAAGGGAGAGAGAATCTTAAGCAGGCTCCATGCCCAGTGCAGAGCTGACTTGGGGCTCAATCTCACAATGGTGAGATCATGATGTGAGCCAAAATCAAGAGTTGGACACTTGACTGAGCCACCCAGGTGCCCCTTTCTAGGTTGTTTTCCTAAAGATAGATCACAATCTATCTAATAAACAATTCCACTGGAATTTGATCCCTTGTCTTCAAGATTTCCTGAGCAGCGATCAGACACCCATCCACTGGGTTGCCTTCATGGCATGGGACATTTGTTAAGCATTCCTTTGAAGCCCCTTTCTCTTGATTGAGTGGAGGAGTTCCATGCATCTTCTCAGAGGTGGGAGTGTCTGTACTCTTAGTTCAGTCTTCTCCAAAGAGATGCTCCTCACAGAGGGTCTCTACAAATGGGCCTCTTACAAATGGGTCTCTACCCAACAACTAAATCCTTCTATACCCTCCAGTGGATCCTGGTTTCAAGAGTCATGCAACCAGTTTTGGTCTCACGGTTTTGGAATGCAGCCTCTATGGGCCTCAGTGCCTCAGTTGGAAGTCCCAATTTAGCATCCTGCAAGAATTTACCAACTGAGTGATAATTATAGGGGTCTCAGCCTGATGATAATTTGCTAAATTGTGCACTTAGGATTTGGGAATGTTTCTTTACATAAGTTTATAAAAATATAGACCAAAATAATTTTAAAAACTTATGCATTCACTACCAGAGGTGGAAAGCACTGGTAGGAAGGGAAATGGGTTGATTATTGGACAGATATTGCAAGAAATGCCAATGCTATTTTTTAAAATTATTTTTTATTTGTTTAAAATTTTTTAATGTTTATTTTTGAGAGAGAAAGACAGAGAGAGAGAGAGAGAGAAGCAGAGAGAGAGGGAGACAGGGAATCTGAAGCAGGCTCCTTGCTATCAGCACAAAGCCCAATATGGGGTTCGAATTCACAAACTGTGAGATCATGACCTGAGCTGAAATTGGACGTTCAACCGACTGAGCCACCCAGGTGCCCCTCAATGCTAGATTTAATCATGATCTGGAATCTTAAGAGATTAGCCAAGTACTTGTATTGTGTGTGCAGGGGTGGGGGGACAGTGCTGATGTGAGTCTGGGAGTGTACCCCAAGGGCAGGACAACTATAACATTGGTTGGTGGGGAAGGAAGATAAAATGAAGCCATACTTAGACTTCCTTCTATCCTCTGTTTTTATCAAAATAGGAAGAACTATTGAAAAGTCCCCCTTACAGAGGTTCTGCTTCTCCTGGCCCTCTACCTCTGCTTCTGTTTCATGGCATCCTGGAGGGGAAGGTCAGTCATCAACCATTAGCCATGGCCAGTGCACTTCTGCTGATAACTTGTCCTTTCCCTGAATCTTGTCTGCATCAGTCAGTTTGGGATAGGTTCTGCTGCAGTAACAAACAGCCCCCAAATCTCAGTGGCTTAGAACAGCAAGGCTTTATTGCTTGATCATGCTAAGTACCCATTGTTGGGAGACTGGAGACTCTGCCCTGCATCATCCTCACCCCGGGGCGTAGGGTGACAGAGGAACCATTAGCCAGAATGTTGCCAGATGCGTGGCAGAGGGCAAGAGAGCTTGGCAAATGGTGCTCTGACTCAGAGCTTCTGCCTGGAAG
The DNA here is from genome assembly GCF_016509475.1 of Prionailurus bengalensis. Classification (NCBI taxonomy): domain Eukaryota; kingdom Metazoa; phylum Chordata; class Mammalia; order Carnivora; family Felidae; genus Prionailurus; species Prionailurus bengalensis. The sequence continues at coordinate 17,760,485 of NC_057355.1, forward strand.
TGACAGACATTGCTTTCACTTACATTTTATTGGCCAAAGCAAGTCACATAGCTACTGTTATCATAACAGGATCACCATGCTAAACCCTGTAGGAACCTGGTCTCATCCAGTCTGCATAGTAAGCTTTATTATTTGTTCCATTTTGCAGGTGAGGAAATTGAGACTCAGAGGAGTTAAGTGACTTGGCCAAGGGCACACAGCCAGTGAAGACAGAGTTTATGGTACACTCACCTCTGGCAGGGCTACAGAAGGCTGCTACAGCCTCGGGGGTGAATAGAGCTTAAATGGTGGGGAGGGGTGGGGCACAGGTTTCTTACCAAAGGGCTAGCTGCTGTGTGAACTTGGCTCCCCTGCCTGCCCGCTTTGCTCTGAGCTGGGGGCTTAATCATCAGGGGCTGGAGGAGGAAGCAAATAGAAGAAATCAGAAGGGTTCTGTTCCCCCAAAGAGGCATAGCCATGAACTGGTATAGTGTGAGCCCATGGATGTTCATTTCGCTAGATTTACTCATTCAATATTTACTGAGTACCTACTCTGTGCCAGACCCGGGAATACAAAGATGAGCTAGCCAGCCTAGACCTTTGCCCCACAGAGGAGAATCCTGCTTCTCCAGCTGGTTGACTAGATATTCTCAAATGCCTTACTTGGAGCCTCAGTTTCCTCACCTGTGCAAATGGGCATACTACCAGTTTCTACATAGCAAAACTGTATAAAGATTCAGTGAGCCCCTACACATAGATAAAACTGGGACCATTCGCGTCTTCCGTGCCAGTGGGCAGTGGTAACATTCAAAATATTGAATAAGCCAGAAGGCATAGGCACCATGTAGTCAGAAGGGACATCTGACTGATCAGAACTGGGTTGGCCAATGTGCTGAATATTGGCTTTAGTATTGCTGTGTTTTCATAAATAGGTGTTTGGAGAGCTCTGGTGGCGGGTGCACCATGATCTAATGAAGGAAATTTGTCCAGAGTCAGCTGACCTCTTGACCCCTGCTGGCTGAGGCCCATCTACGTGCTCCTGGTCACCAGGGGCTGGCAAGCATGTGTGGGTGGACCCCACCTCTAGTGCCCCTCACCCCCCATGACATCACTCTTAGAAATGCAGAGCCAAGAATATTTGCAGAGTTAGGGCACCCGGTGGCTCAGTTGGTTGAACGTTCAACTTCAGCTCAGGTCATGACCTCACGGTTTGTGAGTTCGAACCCCGCACTGGGCTCACTGCTGTCAGTGCAGAGCCTGCTTTAGATCCTCTGTGCCTCCCCCTCCCCTGCTCTCTCTCAAAAACAAATAAAACATTTAAAAAAAGAAAGGATATTTGGAAAGTAACAAAAGAGTATAGAAATAAGCAGATACTCATTTTGTGCTTAAAGCCAATGTGTTTTGTGCCAGTGGGTGCCTGGTAGAGATAGGAGTATCTTGCTCCTCTCTCCCAAGGGTAATAAGCCCATCCTTAAGGACTTGCCACGTCCCAAGTTCCCACAGAAGAAAGTACTCCCCATGTACCTGCGAGAAGGACCGAGATGTAAGCAAGAACTTTCCCCACTGCTACTCTGAACCCACCTGAAATAAATTAATTTGTTCTGCACTAGTTACAGACATGTTACAAAGCTTCATCTTTTAAAGTGGCAGCAAATGTCTTCTAATATTAATGAGGAGGATTCTGAAAAAAAAAAAAAAAAAAAAAAAAAAAGAAGTCTCTAGAAAGGTTTTTTTGTTCTCCCAGAACATTAGGCTCCCTGCATTTCATTACCAAGCAAGGGCTCCCCCTGTTCTCCCTCCTCCACGTGATTAAAAACCAACTTGTCCCCGTGTTCATGCGTGGCTGTGCGTTTAGTCCACATGCAAGAAATTAGAGGAAGTTTGGAATTGGAATTGGAATCGGGGTCGGATTGGGGAGAAAAAAAAAATCTGCCAGCTCTGTTTGGAGAAACCCACCTGGAAAGATAAATTGCGGTGAGCAGTTCTGACAGTCGCGTGAAGTATTACTGCGTCCTTGTGAAGTATTTTAAATCGCATTTCTCGAAATTCTTTTCCCCATTCAGCTGCTACCTGAAAATGGAGATATTCACGTATGGGGCCATATGGAGCCGTGTGGCTGGGGTATACCGTCTCTCCCACTGAGAAGCTCCCCGGGATTTGGAAATGCTAATGAACATGACTCTCTGAAGATGCTATTATTACACCTACGTTACAGATAAGAGACTGAATCATCAAAAAAAAAAAAAAAATTCTTTTCAGTGATCTGCCTGGTAATGGTTTTGAAAGATCCCGCTGCTTTACTCTGGCTGATGTGAAATCACTGTTACTCCAGGTCAAGGTTAACAGACAGAAGTGGGGCAGGATTCCTTCCTAAACTCTCTGAGCTTTCATTGTGTGGGAGACAAGGGAGTGGACGGACAGATTCCAAATGGATAAATGGATGCCAGTGTGGCTCCCGAGCTACGGCAGAGGACATCCCTTCAGAGCTGCCCCCAAAACCTACACCTTCCAAACGGTGACCCTGAGAGGAGTGGGGAGCCGGTGGAGAGCCAGGGCAGGCTTTTGCACTTGGTCCCCCTCCATTCAGCTCCCATGTTGAGGCCAGGAGCCTGGCACCAGTTTGCTCCTCCCAAAGACTGCTGGGCAGACAGCACTCGCATTGGTTTGAGCTCAGACTGAGACAGGGACCGATGGCCGGGCAACTTTGAGAAGGTGGTAGGATCCAGAAAACTTTGCCATTTCAAAACTGGGAGGGGTTTTATGTTTGCAGGAGACGGGGGTGCCTAAGTGTATCTTTGGGAAGGTGTTACCTAGGTTCTGGAAAAGCTGTTCAGAGAAACACCCAAACGGTTAGCCGTGAAAACGTTTGAACATCTGCCCCATGTGAGTGCATGGGTCTTCAAAACAGAAGATGCAAACCTCAGACTCCATCCAGGTTTCTCATATGATCTGTGTGTCCGAAACAGTGTTTTGTTCTGTTTTAATGTTTTTTTAATTTATTTTTTGAGACAGAGAGAGACAGAGCACGAATGGGAGAAAGGCAGAGAGACAGGATCTGAAGCAGGCTCCAGGCTCTGAGCTGTCAGTACAGAGCCCGACTTGGGGCTCAAACTCATGGAACATGAGATCATGATCTGCAGTCAGACGCTTAACCAACTGAGCCACCCAGGTGCTCCAACCTGTTTCTTTTTAAAAACAAAACAAAACAAAACAAAACAAAACACTGTTTCAGTGTTCAGTCAGTTAAGCTTCTGACTTCGGCTCAGGTCATGATCTCACAGTCCGTGAATTTGAACCCCGCGTCAGGCTCTGGGCTGACAACTCAGAGCCTGGAGTCTACTTTGGATTCTGTGTCTCCCTCTCTCTCTGCCCCCCCTCCCCCTTTGTGCTCTGCTCTCTCTCTCAAAAATAAAGAAACGTTAAAAAAAAATTTTTTTAAGAAAGAAACAAGTTCACGTTTTATTTTATTTTTCTATTTTAAAGTTTATCTATCTTGAGAGAGTTTGGTGTGTGAGCAACGGACGGTCAGAGAGAGAGAGAGGAAGAGAGAGAATCCCAAGCAGGCTCTGTGCTGCCAGCGTAGAGCCTAATGCAGGGTCGAACCCACAAGCCATAAGATCACAACCTGAGCCGAAAACAAGAGTTGGACACTCAACCGACTAAGCCATGCAGGTGCGCCTGAGTTCACCTTTAAAAAATCTGATTCTCCTACTGCTTTAAATTTTTTTATGATGTTTATTTATTTTTGAGGAAAAGAGAGACAGAGCATGAGCATGAGCAGGGAGGGGCAGAGAGAGAGAGAGAGAGAGAGAGAGAGAGAGAGAATCCGAAGCAGCTCCAGGCTCTGAGCCACCAGCACAGAGCCCCACATGGGGCTCAAACTCATGGACTGTGACATCATGACCTGAGCTGAAGTCGGAGGCTTAACCGACTAAGCCACCCAGGCACCCCAATGTTTATTTATTTTTGAGAGAGACACAGAGAGACAGAGCGTGAGCAGGGGAGGGGCAGAGAGAGAGGGAGACACAGAATCCGAAGCAGGTTTCAGGCTCTGAGCCATCAGCACAGAGCCCGGCGCTGGGCTCAAACTCACAGACCGCGAGATCATGACCTGAGTCGAAATCGGATGCTCCACCGACTGAGCCACCCAGGTGCCCCTGAATCTCCTCCTGCTTTAAACAAACAAACAAACAAACAAACAAACAAACAAAAAACCAACTGAAAGATTACTGCACCTGCATTTGCAGATGGCCCACAGCTGCCCCTTTGGGTGGGGCCCCTACTCTCCAGTGCTCGTCTACCCGCCCCTCACAGCACCCACCTTACCCAGAGCCCCCCAGCTTGGAAGCTGAACACCAGCTGTCCTTTATCATTTCATCTGCACCCCTGACTTTATTATAGAAGACTCAAGTTTTTCTTTGTACCTGAGCCTCTTTCCAATGTGGGAGGAAAAAAAAAAAAAAAAAAGAAAGAAAGAAAGCTGCACCAGTTGATGCTTCTTGCTGGCTCCTTGGACACCTTTGAATTTGCATCCCTTGATACAGAAGATGGCCTCTCCTGGAGGCCAGATGCCAGTGAGGTGTCCGTTGGACAATATTTTTCCTAAGGAGGGATCTGGGCCACCTGTGGCATCCAACTGTTGTTTGTTTTTGAACAAATATTAATAATAAAGCTAGTACTTACTGAGCACTTACTCTGCCTGGCAGTTTTCCAAACTCTTGACGTGAATTAACTTAGGCGATTCTCACAAGAACACGCGCTAAATGCGATGATTACTATTTTATTGATGAAGAAACAGGCATGAAGGGCTGGAGCAGTTTGGCCGGTGGTTCTCAGTGAGGAAGTGGCCGAGCCAAGATTCGAACGCGAAGCCAGCAGGCCCCAGAGATCCTGCCGCTCACCACTGTGCTATTCTGCCTGCGTGTGTCTTTCCTGAGGCTGTTTTCACAGGTTTATCAGTCAGGACCGGCCAGCGCGTGCTACAGGAGTGACCCCCAACTCTCAGTAGCTTGAAACAACGAAGGTTTACTTCTTGCTTATGCTACATGATTACTGATGGTCGGCTGATGCATCACTGTCATCCTAGACAGAGCTGGCCTACCTGGAACGTTGCCAGTTGCCATGGAAGAGGGGAAAGAGCACAGCCACTGTGCATCCGCTCTTGGAGGCCTCCTATAGAAAGTGGCGTTTATCACCTCTGCGTACATTTCATTGGCCGAAGCAAGCCCAACTCCAAAGACCCAGGGAATGCAATCCTCATGCAGAGAGAGGGACTGCCGAACAGTCTACACAACAGGAGGTGGAGCTAATCTGCTGGAGAGACATCCATGAGCCTGAGAAGGAGCAGAGGTGCGTGGGGCCCCAGAGGACAAAGTTTGGCAGAGTTAGGAAGGTCTTTCCCCCCATCTCTGACCCTGGTCCCACTCCCTAGATGGGACTGATGGCTTCATCTGACGGCTTGATCAGAACCTTGGGAGGCCCGCCTACCAGGAGTATTCTCATGGAAAGAAGCACATTCCTCTACCTCGGGGCCTTGGCATATGTTGTTCCCTCTGCCGTGATCTCTCTTCCCCACCCCCACATCTACTAGTTCATATTCATCCTTCATGTTTCAGGAAGAAGTTCAATTCCTCTGGGAAGCCTCTCTTACCCCTTTCCTAGTATTGGGCCCTGCTGGTATTCTTCTTCATAGCACCCCGTGGTTTTGCTTTTCAACATTATTAAAGATTATCATTGCGTGTTGATTTGTGGAATAATGTGGTCTGTGCTTGTCTTCTCTAAAAGACTGGAAGCTTCCCAAGGGCTGGTTCCAAACCCGTTTGGGTCGCCTTTGCATCCCTGGTGCCTGGCATGGCACCGGGCGCATCACAGAGTCTCTCTGTAATATCAGTTGAATGAATGACTGGGGCACACAGCAGGATGACCGCAGCTGATAAACAGGACTGCAAGCCAGCAGAGGGCTCCCTTTGGGGACTCTAAGAAATAATTTAGGGGGAATTTCCAAGGGTCCTGAGGTCTTCTAGTGGAGGTGGAGTCAGGACAAGAAAAAGTCCCCTGAATTTTCAGTGTCACTTTCAGGTGAACCCTGTCTTATTAGCAGTCCCCAAAAAGCAGAATGTGAGCCAAGGATCGGGAGCAAGTAGTCCATGTGAGAGGTGACCCTACGGGATCCTAGCCTGGGCATGGGCAAGTGAGTCAGGGATGGGAGGACCCAGTGCCTTATCAAGCTGCCTGTATGGGCCGTGTAAGTGCGGTCCCCTAGAGCGCTGCAGGAGTTGTGTAACAGAAAACACTAAGGGTTATCCCATCTGAGGGCAGGGGAGCTGGAGTATTTATACACCAACCCCAGCCAATCATTGGTGAGGATGGCTCCCAGGGGCCTGGTGAGTAGGCAGCAAAGCTGGCTTTCGCAGCAAAAGAAAAGTTCAGATAGAAGTGAAGGTGCCAGCCGTCAGAAGGTACAGGGGATACGGGCAAGGCACAGGTGGTATCCATTTCACTAAGAAAGAGCGAAGTCACCTTTGTTCTTCCTGTGGCGTCTTCCTGAGGCTCTACCCCAAGATCCTCAAAATTGATTTCACACTTCCTGGCTCTCTGGGAGTGGGCTGGAAAGTCCTTGACATGGTCTCAGACTAGTCTCGTGTAGAATATGTTTATGGCTTGCCTATATCTTTACTACTCCTTCATTCATCATTTCATGTAATAGACCCTCAATCATTTATTGGGTCTCTTCTGCTTAGCAGGCATTGAGCCAGGGGCTGGGGTACAAAATCAGATAAAACACAGTCTCTGCTCTGAAGTATTTTATAAAGCAGTGCTCCAGTTTTTGGAGAGGTGTTAAATGCCAAACAAGATATTGTGTTAAATAAGTTTGGAAAGCTTTGCAAAGTATCACCTCTCTTGGATAATCACAAGGCACACTGACATATCAAAGGCTTTAAGAAGGACTGAAAAAAAGAAATCTGTGTAACGATTTTACCCAGGATTTTCCAAACTTATTTGACACTGGAACTTTTTTTTATACCAAATTGACTATATTAATATCCCAAGGAACTAGAATTCTGTGGAACACACTCAAACAAAGCTATTGGATTTCCATCCAATCCTTTGAAAACTTGAATAGAACAAAAAGGCTGAATAAGGGAGAATTCACTCTCTCTGTCCTATGGTCTTCTCCTGACTTTGGACTTCAACTTGGGATAGATCTTACACCATTGACTCCCCCGGGTCTCCAGCCTACTGACTGCACATCTTGGGACTTCTCAGCCTCCATAATTGTGGAGTTTATTATAAGTAATTGCTAATTCCATAAAATAAACATGTATATTTATTTATATTTATATTTATGCATATATGTATACACATTTGTTTATTCATATATGTATACATATTTATATTTACATATGTATTATATATGTATATATCCTGTTTGTTCTTTTTCCCTGGAGAACCCTGACTAGTATAGATTTGGTACAGATTTTTGGCAAAATGGACAATGGAGCCTCATAATTCACAGAGTGCTTTGCGGATGAATAATTGTAACAGAAACCTCGAGTCCTTCACATTAATCCCCTGCTCCGAGATAGAGTCACCATCTCATTCCTTGGTGAGTTGGGAGTTCTTTGTTCTAGGAAACATGTAAATTGTACATTCACTAAGAACACTATAAAGTCTGATGGGGGGAAAGTCCAAATAGTGGAAACACTGTTACAGTCATTACACTTAATTTTGAGGCTAATTTTATTGCAATATTCTCCTTAAGTTATGTTTCTTGACTTTGTCCATAATCATTACGAGTTAAGCACCTACAGGACATCAGCATATGGCTCATTAATGAATCAACAGTGCATGACCAAGAAGTGTGGAGGTTGGTATTTATTTTGAGATCATAGGGAGAAAAGTTAAGCCCAGAGATATTTGTTTTCTGGAAAACTTGCACTCTTGTGTGTTAGAGGGGCAGGAATCTTCTTAATTTAATGATTTTCTCCTGACTGTCCTATTTATTCCCACCACAAATCTAAAACTATAAATAGGGTTTAAATAATGCCTTCCTGGCTATTTACTACACAGTCAATTTTGTACTTTTAATTAGAGATTTTCAAAGAGCTTCATACCATTTTACTCTTGCAGCCAAACAACAGAGGGTGTGGCCTTTCCACAAAGAATGATTTTCTGTACTTCTTATCCAAGAAAAGACACAGGCAGGAAGAAACTAAAAAGCCATGCCTCTGACTTGAGGGGAAGTCCCACATAAAAGATGATAAGAAATTCTTCCAAGAACTTTAAAAAGATGTATGCTAACAACATAATACAGTATAAGGCTAGAGCCTGGTGGAATACCTGATCAGGGAGCCTGTCTATTAATCTCCCTTCCTTGCTTCCTATTTCTACCAAAAACAGTTCTGCAAAAAACGGGTGGCTGAATTGCTGGCATGTGGACAACACTCCATCTAGTGGTAAACAGGAGAATTGCAAAAATACCTTCACAGATCACTTGCCAAACTATTCCAAAACTGGATTTCAGACCTAAGTTATCTGTGCCAGTGGTTCTCAGACTTTGCTACGCAATAAAAGTCACTAGGGGAGCTTGTAAAAATCTGATGCCCAGTCTCCGCAACCACACCAATTAAATCATAATCTCCCGGAGTGCAGCCCAGGCATCAACATGTTAAAAACTCCTCAGATGATTCTAGTGAAAGAACCAGCGATCTTTGCAAACAAAATAATGCATTAAAATGTAGAAAAACTTCCTATGCGTATTTCATGCTAAACATTTCATAAAAATATTTCACGAATAGTTGTTTCTTCTTTTTCTCCTCCTTCTCCTTCTTTTTCTTTCTCCTTTTCTTCTGCTTTAAAATGGGATCATTTTAAAAAGCGGGGTCAATACACAGCACACCAGAGAGGTTATGAACACAGACTTGTCCAAGCGCTTGGGTTCCAATCTCAACATTTATCTGCTCTGTGACAGCTTCCCATCAACAAACCAGGACTGATGGGAGCCCAACTTCATTTGTCAGTCTTCATGTTTCCATAAGTAAATACCTGTGAATCCCTTAGAACTGACCCTACTGCATAATAAATGTTATTTAAATGTATACTATTAAGAGTCATTAACATTACTTTGCAACTTACTTTTTCAACTTAAATCTATTACAGATATCTCATAATATCCACAATAGATCTAACTCATTCTTCAGTAGCTGCAAAAAACCATCTGTGAACATATGTCCTTTGAAGTATATCATCCACCAAATGGAAATGTTGGAGTAAATGGTATAAAGGTTTGACATTTTAATTGATGCTACCAACCAGTTTCCTTTACCAAAAAGGAAGGAATCCACCCTCCCACGAGCATTGTATAAGACAGTCTGTTTCCTCTACCAGCCTTTTAATTCTTGACAATATGATTGGTAAAAAAAAATGGTATCATACTGATGTAAGTTGTAGTTCCCTGTCCAGAAGAGAGTGAAGAGATCCTTTCAAATGTTTATTAGTTATTTTCATTTCTACTTTCATGTATTGCCTGGTCATACTCTTTGTTCATGTTTCATTGGGTTGAGGTTTTTTTTTTTTTTTCTTTAAATCAGTTGCAAGAGCTCCTTGTATAATAGGGATATTAACTCAACAGTCAAAAAAGCTGCAAATATTTTTCCCATTATTATTTTTTTTTGCATTTTAACTTTTTATTGTCGAACTTGCTAGTCTTTCTTCTGATGGATTCTAGATTTTCTGCATTGTAGAAGTCTCTCTTGCCTTCCCAATCTTGAGGCTATGCAAATTTTCTCCTAAGATGTTTTCATTACTTTTTGGTTTATGTTTTTTGTTTCAAGTTTTAATCACTTCATATGATTTTATTTGTGGCTGGAGGTGGCGTTTTTTTGGCAGATCAATAAGCAATTATGCCAATAGCACCAATTCAAAAAGCTATTTTCTCCCCACTGAACAAAAATGCTATTGTTATCATGTGTTAAATTAAATATACCCTCATATCTTTTAGACTTTCTGGTCTTCTGATCTGTAAGCTTATTTATAAGCCAAATCATACAGTTTTTAAAAATGATTATATTAGCACTGTAGAACATTTTAATACCTGGTAAAGCAATTCAACCTTGATATTCTTTTTTGAAATTAAAGGTTTTTGTTGTCAATTCTAAAACATTTAGAATTTCTTCAATAGAAATGTTCAAATGCTTTTTGTAAAGCTTTAAGAAAACACATTGATATTCTGATTGGAAGTAATTTAAGGTAAATATTTATTTGGTAATCATTAACACTCTTATGATTATCGATTCTTCTCATCCAAGGATATGCTGGCCTCATCATTTGTTCAAATATTGTTTTTATGCTTTTAACAAAATGTTATAGCTTTCTTTAAGGGGGAGTCTCATAATTTTTGGCAAATTTTTATAATGAAATAAGGTAATGCCCAGAAAGCATATAGTAACTATTTTTTTAAGATTAGCTATTATTGTTGCTGTTACTTTTTTTTTTAATTTGAGAGAGAGAGAGAGAGAGAGAGAGAGTGCAAGTTGGGGAGAGGAGCAGAGAGAGAGAGAATCTTAGTGTGGAGCCTGATGTGGGGCTCAATCCCACGATGCTGGGATCATAATCTGAGCCAAAATCAAAAGCTGGACACTCAACCAACTGAGCCACCCAGGCGTCCCTGTTGTTTTATTTTTATTATCTTTACTTATTCTCATTAAATAAAATTATAGAAAAGATAAAGCTTATAAAACTCCCTACTGATGAACTCACATGGATCCTCAATATTGTAAAAATGTCAATTCTCTTCAAAATTGATCTATAGACTCAATGTAACCTCAATAAAAATTCCAGAATTTGTGTGGTCAATTCACAAGTTGATTGTAAAATTTATACAGTAATAGAACTTTCCAAAAACAGGCAAGTGATCTTGAATAAAAAGAACAAAATAAGAGGACTTACACTACAGGATGTCAAGACTTATTATGAAGTTCAATCATTAAGACAATGTGTCACTGGAACAAGATTAGACAAATACCCAGTGGACCAGAATAGAAAGTCTAGAAGCACACATACATGCTCAGTTTATGACAAAGGTGACATTTTTGCCATCAGAGCAATGGAAAAGGATGATCTTTTCAGTAAATAGTGCTGAGTCAACTGGAAATCAATATGGACAAAATTTATGTTGATCTCTATAAATACTCTACACAAAAATCAATTCCAGATGGATTGTAGATCTAAATGTGAAAGGTAAAAATAGGAAAGCATATAAAAGATAATATAGGAGAATACCTTCACGTACTTGGGATAAGCAAAGATTTCTTGTATGAGACACAAAAACATAAAACCTGAAGTAAAAGATAGATAAATTGACCTACATTAAAATTAAGTACTTCTGTTCATGAAAGGATACCATTAGTTGGTTCAACATACGAAAATCAAATAATGTATTATATCATATTAGAATAAAATAGAATAGAATAAAAAATAAAAACAATATGATCATCTCAATAGCTACAGAAAAAGCATTTGACAAAATCCAATACCCTTTCCTGAAAAAAACACTCAACAAACTAGAAATAGAAGGGAGTTTCTTCAGTTTGATAAAGGGCATCTGTGAAAACCCCACAACTAATACTATACTTAAGGTAGAAAGACCTAATAGTGAAATGGTGAAAGACGTAACATTCTCCTAAAATCAGGAAAAAAGTAGAGTTTTCTACTCCCACCACTTCTATTCAACATTGTTCTAGAGGTTCTAGTCAGGGCAATTAGGCAAGAAAGTAAAATAAAAGGCATCCAGATTGAAAAGGAAGAATTAAAACTCTCTCTTTTTGCAGATGGCATGATCTTACATATAGAAAATTTTAAGTAATACATATTAAGAAATCCACTAGAGATAATAATGAGTTCAGCAAGGTTGCAGGATAGAAGATCAAAAGATAAAAAAAAACAGTTGTATTTCTATATACTAGCAATGACTAATCTGGAAATAAAATTTAAAATATTCCATTTACAATTGCATCACAGGAAATAACATACTTAGGCATAAATTTAACAAAGGAGATGCAAAATTTACATACTAAAAACTACAAAATGCTGTTGAAAGAAATTAAAGAAGACCTAAATAAATAGAAAGACATCCCATGTTTATGGATTGGGACATTTAATGTTGTAAAGATGGGAACACTCCTCAATTTGATCAACAGATTCAACATAATTCATATCAAAATCCCAGCTGCCTTTTCTGCAGCAATTGACAAGCTGATACAGAAATTCAAGAGACTCAGAATAGCCTGAACAATTTTAGAAAAAAAAAAGATGTATACTTTCTAATTTTAAAACTTACTACAAAGCTATAGCAATCAAGACAGTGTGGTACTGGCATAAGTATAGTCATATAGATCAATGGAATAGAATTGAGAAATAAACCCTTATATTTATGGTAATTTGATTTTGACAAGGATGCCAAGGTAATTCAATAAGAGAAAAAATAATCTTTTCAACAAATAATGCTGGGACAACTGAATATCCACAGGAAAAGAAATGAAATCAGACCTCTACCTCACACCATACCCAAAATTCACTCCAAATGGATCATAGACCAAAGCTAAAACTCAAAACTACAAAACCTTAGAAGAGGGACGCCTGGGTGGCGCAGTCGGTTGAGCGTCCGACTTCAGCCAGGTCACGATCTCGCGGTCTGGAAGTTCGAGCCCCGCGTTGGGCTCTGGGCTGATGGCTCGGAGCCTGGAGCCTGTTTCCGATGCTGTGTCTCCCTCTCTCTCTGCCCCTCCCCCATTCATGCTCTGTCTCTCTCTGTCCCAAAAATAAATAGGCGTTGAAAAAAAAATTAAAAAAAAAAAAACCTTAGAAGAAAAACATAGGTATAAACCTGAATGAACTTGGATTTGGCAATGGTTTCTTAGATATAACACCAAAATCAAAAGCAACCAAAAAAAAACCAATAGATAAATTAGACTTCATCAAAATTAACAATCTTGTACTTCAAAGGACACTCTCAAGAAAGTGAGAAGACAGCCCACAGAATGGAAGAAAATATTTGCAAATTATATATGTGACATGGACTTGTGTCCAGAATATAAATAACTCTTACTACTCAATAATGAAAAAACAACCCAATTTAAAGATAGGCAAAGGAATTGAATAGACATTTCTCCAAAGAAGATGTACAAAAGGCCAGAAGGTACATGAAAAGATGCTAAACATCGTTGGTCATTAGGAGAATGCAAATCAAAACCACAATGAAATACCACTTCCCACCCTTCAAGATGGCATAACCAAAGAGACAGAAAATAAACAAGTGTTAGCAAGAATGTGGGGAAATGGAAATCCTCGTATCTTTTTTAAAATTTATTTTATTTTCTTTATTTTTTGAGAGAGAGAACACACACAAACAGGGGAGGGGCTAAGAGGGAGAGAGAAAGAGAAAGAAAATCCTTTTTTAAAAATCCCAGACTTTAGCCTCTACCACAAGGCTGTAATCATCAAGACAGTATGGTATTGGCATAAAAACAGACACATAGACAAATGGAACAGAATAGAGACTCCAGAATTGGACCCACAAATGTATGGCCAACTGTCTTTGACAAAGCAGAAAAGAATGTCCAATGGAAAAAAGACAGTCTCTTTAACAAATGGTGCTGGGAGAACTGGACAGCAACATGCAGAAGGTTGAAACTAGACCACTTTCTCACACCATTCACAAAAATAAACTCAAAATGGATGAAGAACCTGAATGTGAGACAAGAAACCATCAAAATCCTAGAGGAGACAGCAGGAAAAAACCTCTCTGACCTCAGCTGCAGCAATTTCTTACTTGACACATCTCCAAAGGCAAGGGAATTAGAAGCAAAAATGAACTATTGGGACCTCATGAAGATAAAAAGCTTCTGCATTGCAAAGGAAACAATCACCAAAACTAAAAGGCAGCCGATGGAATGGGAAAAGATACTTGCAAATGACATATCAGACAAAGGGCTGGTATCCAAAATCTACAAAGAACTCACCAAATTCCATACCCGAAAAACAAATAATCCAGTGCAGAAATGGGCAGAAAACATGCATAGACACTTGTCTAAAGAAGACATCCAGATGGCCAACAGGCACATGAAAAGATGCTCAACGTCACTCCTCATCACGGAAATACAAATCAAAACCACACTGAGATATCACCTCACGCCAGTCAGAGTGGCTAAAATGAACAAATCAGGAGACTATAGATGCTGGCGAGGATGTGGAGAAACGAGAACCCTCTTGCACTGTTGGTGGGAATGCAAACTGGTGCAGCCGCTCTGGAAAACAGTGTGGAGGTTCCTCAAAAAAATTAAAAATAGAACTACCCTATGACCTAGCAATAGCACTGCTAGGAATTGACCCAAGGGATACAGGAGTGCTGATGCATAGGGGCACTTGTACCCCAATGTTTATAGCAGCACTTTCAACAATAGCCAAAGTATGGAAAGAGCCTAAATGTCCATCAACTGATGAATGGATAAAGAAATTATAGCTTATCTACATAATAGAATACTACATTGCAATGAGAAAGAATGAAATCTGGCCTTTTGTAGCAATGTGGATGGAACTGGAGAGTGTTATGCTAAGTGAAATAAGTCATACAGAGAAAGACAGATACCATATGTTTTCACTCTTAACGTGGATGCTGAGAAACTTAACAGAAGACCATGGGGGAGGGGAAGGAAAAAAAAAGGTTAGAGTGGGAGGAGCAAAACCATAAGAGACTCTTAAAAACTGAGAACAAACTGAGGGTTGATGGGGGGTGGGAGGGAGAGGAGGGTGGGTGATGGGCATTGAGGAGGGCACCTGTTGGGATGAGCACTGGGTGTTGTATGGAAACCAATTTGACAATAAAGTTCATATTTAAAAAAATGTTTGTTTGTTTGTTTACTTTTGAGAGGGAGAGAGAGAGCAAACGCCAGCAGGGGAGGGGTAGAGAGAGAGGGAGAGAGAATCCTAAGCAGGCTCTGTGCTGTCAGTGCAGAGCCTGATGTGGCTTAATCTCATGAACTGTGAGGTCATGACCTGAGCCAAAACCAAGAAGTCAAACACTTAACAGACTGAGCCACCCAGGTGCCCTGGGAGAGAGAACCTCAAACAGGCTTCACGCCTATAATGAAGCCCATGTCCAGCTCGATCCCATGACCCTGGGGTCATGAGTCTGAGCCAAAATCAAGAGTCTACACTTCACTGACTGAGCCACCTGGGCACCCCAGGAATCCTCATATCTTACTAGCGAGAATGTAAAGGGTGAGGCTATTTTTGAGCAGTTTGGCCATTCCTTAAAAAGTTAAACATAAAGTTCCCATATAACCCAGAAATTCCACTCCTAGTTTTAAATCCAAGAGAATTAAAAACGTATGTTCATGCAGAAACTTGTACATGAATTATTCATAACAGCCAAAAAGTGGGAACAACCCAAATTTCCATCAACTGATGAACTGATGACCATAAGCTGTTATATCCATACACTGGAATAGTATTCAGCCATAGAAAGGGATGAAGTTCTGGTAGATGCAGTAATGTGGATGAACCTTGAAACCATTTTGTCAAGTGATAGGAGCCAGACAGAAAATAAGACATATTGTACAATTCTCTTTCTAGGAAGTGTTTAGAATAGGCAAATCCACAGGGACAAGAAATGAATTAGTGGTTGCCGAGGATGGGAAGAAGATGGAATAAGAAGGGACATCCAATGGGAATGGGGTATCTTTTGGGCTGACGAAACGTTCTGGAATTAGATATGGAGATGAATGTACGAGCGTGGACTGAAATGTACACTTTGTTATTTTTTCCCTTGAGCCATAAAGCTTTATTGCCAGGTCAGGGGAAAATCTAAAGGTGGGGTCCCCCACCACCCATGCCCCTGCTCAGGGGAACCCCTCTGCAGGACAGCAGGAAGCCCAGGAGGCTGCCAGACTCAGAGAGCCTTGGGAGTGGGCAGATTGTTGCAGTGGATGTCCTGGCCCTTTGGGCAGGGGTAGGTGGCAATCTCCCGCTCCAGCCACGACTTGATGCCCATGAACTGCTGGTGCTCCTGGTTCTACCTCTGGGTGTCCTCAGGCACATCGCTCAGCTGGGCTTCAATACCACCAACCAGTGCCTGGATCTGGGCCAGTGGAGCTCCAACGCGGGCCTCTGTTTCCACCAGCGTGCCTTCCAGGGGGGACTTTCCTGCTTAGTTGAGCCTACCGTGCCACCGGTCAGTGACCTCTGTCTTGCTTCTCTACATATTGGCTTCTCGTGTCACCCAGGATTCTGGCAAGGTCGATCTCCAGAGCAGAATCCACCTCCACACTGACCTGGCCACCCACCTGGCCCCCCAGAGCACTGATTTCCTCTGCTGGTTCTCCTGCAGGTCAGCCAGCTCCTCCCTCAGGCCTTCGATCTGCATCTCCAGGTTGGTCCTGGCTGGGGTCAGCTCATCCAGCACCCCGCGCAGGCCATTATGTCGGCCTCCTAGCCCAAACCTTGTTGGAAAGTCATCTGCAGCCAGACAGGCATTGTCAATCTGCAGGACAATCTTGGAGTGCTTAATGGTGGCCACAAGATTCTTGTCCTGCAGCTCCTTGATGGTCTTGAAGTAGGGGCTGTAGTTGTGGGCAGGCCTGCAACTGGCTTCTGGTACCAGTCTCAGATGCCACCTCCAGATCTCCCTCGACCTCCTCTAGGGCGTGCATCTTCTCCAGGTAGAAGCCAGAAGCCCATTGAAGTGAGTTTCTCACTGCCCGCCCGCAGCCTGTCGGACCCGGCCTGGCCGTCTGCCAAGCTGCTGCTGTAGCCCCTCCAGGAAGATAAGGATGCAAATTGGGCAGAGGACCTGGACACAGCGAGGCTGCCTGAGCCCCAGTAGGTGCTGGGCATGCAGAAGGCACCTCCAGTCCCAAAGCACAGGGAGTCACCGCCCCAGTTCCAGAGGGCCAACTGGAGGATAACTGGCGAGAGCTGTAGGAAGTAATAGAGAAGGAGGATGCAGGCCACACCGGTTCGAGGAGCAGTGGTCAGAGGGAGGAGCCTGAAATGTATACTTCAAATAGGTGTATTTTATGGTATGTGAATTTTATCTCAATTTTTTTATTTTAATAATATATTTTATTTGATCCAGTATGTCTAAAATATCATTTCAACTTGTTTTTAATTTTTTATCTCTTTATTTTATTTTATTTTATTTTATTTTATTTTATTTTATTTTTTATCTCTTTATTTATCTTTAATTCATTTTCTATTTATTTAAATTCAAGTTAGTTAACATACAATGTAGTCTTGGCTTCGGGAGTAGAACCCAGTGATGCATCTCTTACCTATGACACCCAGGGCTCATCCCGAAAAGTGCCTTCCTTAATGCCCATCATCAGGGAAATACAAATCAAAACCACATTGAGCTACCACCTCCCAATGGTCAGGATGACTAAAATTAACAACTCAGGTTGGCAAGGCTGCAGAGAAAGGGGAACACTTTGGTACTGTTGGTGGGATTGCAAACTGGTGCAGCCACTCTGGAAAACAGTATGGAGGTTCCTCAACAAATTAAAAATAGAACCACCCTATGACCCAGCAATTGCATTACAAGGAATTTATCCAAACAAAAGTGCTGATTCAAAGGGGGCACATGCACCCCAATGTTTATAGCTGCACTATCAACAATAGCCAAAGTATGGAAGGAGCCCAAATGTCCATCAACTGATGAATGGACAAAGAAGCTGTGGTATATACATACAATAGAATACTACTCGGTGATGAAAAATAACAAAATCTTGCCATTTGCAACAATGTGGATGGAATAAGTCAGTCAGAGAAAGACAGATATCATAGGATTTCACTCATATGTGGAATTTGAGAAACTCAACAGATGAACATGGGAGAAGGGAAGGAAAAAGAAGATAAAAGCAGAGAGGGAGGCAAACCATAAGAGACTCTTAAATATAGAGAACAAACTGAGGCTTGCTGGAGGTGAGGTAGGTGGGGGGATGGGTTACATGGGTGATGGGAATTTTATCTCAATTTTAAAGAGACACCATCAAGAAGGAGAAAAGGCAAGTCCCAGAGCACGAGAAGATATTTGTAATACATGTAACCAGGGAGGTATAACCATAGATATGAGAGGACTTATGTCCAGAAAATGTAAAAAAGAAAAAAAGGAATCAATGAGCAAAAGACACAAAACCCTACAGAAAAATGGGTAAAAGATGTGAACAAACATGTCACGAAAGAGTAGCCAATAAACCAAAAAGTATTCAACCTCACTAGCAATCACGACCTTGTAAAACCATGTCTAAAACAACCGCCAATCCAACACTTAAACCTTTACTCTCATACACCCATTCTAATGACTGCAATTGAAAACATGGAAAAACTCTTGGGACGTTACTCTTTTCATCACCTCTAAGGGGAACCACAGCTTTGACTTCTAGCCGCATAGCTTACTTTTATTTGTTTTTGAATTGCATATTTGTTTGAATATGGCTTCTTTGGCTCAACATTATGTCTGTGAAACTAATCCATGCTGCTGCATGTAGCAACAGGTTGTTCATTTTGGTTGCTGTGTTGTATTACTTCATATGAATAGATTGCGATTTACTCACTTATTATTTCTGTTGCCGAGCATTTGGGTTGTTTCCAGTTCTTGGCTGTGACATACAAACACTGCTATGTTGAATGAAAGAAGTCAGATATGTAAGAATGCATACTCTGTGGTTCTATTATACTGACTACACTAGTCTATGGTTTTAAAAGGGGGAGCGGGGGCTGGGGGTCGTGCCTGGGAGGGGAGATGAGGGAGGCTTCCAGATGCTGACTATCTTCTGTTTCCTGATCTTGATACCACAACTGGGTGTGTCCCCAGTGTGCTCATGTGGGTAGCGTGCAGTTAGGATTTGCACTTTTTCACGTTTCATTTAAAACACCATTCACAAAAATAAACTCAAAATGGATAAAGGACCTGAATGTGAGACAAGAAACCATCAAAATCCTAGAGGAGACAGCAGGAAAAAACCTCTCTGACCTCAGCTGCAGCAATTTCTTACTTGACACATCTCCAAAGGCAAGGGAATTAGAAGCAAAAATGAACTATTGGGACCTCATGAAGATAAAAAGCTTCTGCACTGCAAAGGAAACAATCACCAAAACTAAAAGGCAGCCGATGGAATGGGAAAAGATACTTGCAAATGACATATCAGACAAAGGGCTAGTATCCAAAATCTACAAAGAACTCACCAAATTCCATACCCGAAAAACAAATAATCCAGTGAAGAAATGGGCAGAAAACATGAATAGACACTTGTCTAAAGAAGACATCCAGATGGCCAACAGGTACATGAAAAGATGCTCAACGTCACTCCTCATCACGGAAATACAAATAAAAACCACACTGAGATATCACCTCACGCCAGTCAGAGTGGCTAAAATGAACAAATCAGGAGACTATAGAGCTGGCGAGGATGTGGAGAAACGAGAACCCTCTTGCACTGTTGGTGGGAATGCAAACTGGTGCAGCCGCTCTGGAAAACAGTGTGGAGGTTCCTCAAAAAAATTAAAAATAGAACTACCCTATGACCTAGCAATAGCACTGCTAGGAATTGACCCAAGGGATACAGGAGTGCTGATGCGTAGGGGCACTTGTACCCCAATGTTTATAGCAGCATTTTCAACAATAGCCAAAGTATGGAAAGAGCCTAAATGTCCATCAACTGATGAATGGATGAAGAAATTGTGGTTTATATACACAATGGAATACTACATGGCAATGAGAAAGAATGAAATCTGGCCCTTTGTAGCAATGTGGATGGAACTGGAGAGTGTTATGCTAAGTGAAATAAGTCATACAGAGAAAGACAGATGCCATATTATGTGGATCCTGAGAAACTTAACAGAAGACCATGGGGGAAGGGAAGAAAAAAAAAAGGTTAGAGAGGGAGGGAGAATAAACTGAGGGTTGATGGGGGGTGGGAGGGAGGGGAGGGTGGGTGATGGGCATTGAGGAGGGCACCTTTTGGGATGAGCACTGGGTGTCGTATGGAAACAAATTTGACAATAAATTTCATATTAAAAATTAAAAAATTAAAAAAAACATACTTCAAAAACTCAAAACACCTTTGGGACCGAACAGAGCAATATATTTCTTTTGCTACCCACAAGCTACTAAAGCCACTTTATAAAGACAGGAGAGCTAGAGTTCCTCCAGACAGAGGCCAGCTCCAGGGGTGTTTGTCTTGGGTATTTATAGGCTTGAGTTTTCCTGCTAGGCTACCATGCCTTTGGTTTTAGTTCCTGGGTATCCTATGTTTCCTTGATTCACCAGCTATATATAGTGCTCCCTTGGATCTTCACCATACCCTCAAAGTTGTTGGCGGTGGCTTTTCCATCCTTGACTAGAAGTACTAGGAGTTGATAGTATGAATGACAGTAGAATTCATTCATTCTTGGATGGACTTCCTTTACTGTAAGTAAATAAATTATTAGCTATGATGGACAATGGAGCGAGATGATAAGAAAAGCATTCATCAATTGCCCCCAATTCTTTCATGTGACATACAAAGATATTTGTTCCCATTATAAATTGCTAAGTAAATCAGAAAGAAAAGCCACATGCCAGTATTATATCAACAGGGCCTGAACAATGACATTGGTGGAACATATCAGAAAAGCTAATGGCTTTACACGTGGACTTTTCTCTGTCCACATCTCCACTTGGTTCTCTGATAACCAGGGTGTTAGTTACACATTATGTATTTTCATTTATTAGAATATTTTTTAAGCAGTGGGATGGAAACCTGACACATGCACAGATTTTTATCACGTTGTCCTATATGAGTCTTTCTAAACTCAGTGCCTTTCGGAAGAGGAGATAATTGCTTGCAAATTGATATTTAATAATATCAATTAAATTGATATTTCATAACACAACCAAGTCTCACACATCTCTAGTGGGGGTGTACATAGTTTTTATGACCCTACAATATTTTAATTTCCCAAATGGGTTCCAGTTCCTTGAAGGCACCCTACATCTCTCCCTACCTGTTCATCTTCCCCAGTTCTGTCTATAATGATCCCTGACCACTTGTGGACTTACTCCCTTCCTCCCCACTCCCATCAGGGCACCAAGAAGATGACACCCAGTACATCCTGTCATGCTGGCAGTGTCTACCTCAGGAATCAGAAGCCATTTTGGACTGCTTTGTGTCCAATAGCTAAATATCTGGGATGGATAGACCCACAGCTTAACAATATTAGCTCCTCTCGTCCAAAGCCTTTCTGTTTAGATTCACTGTGACAGTCAGAAATTTCCTCTGGAATCTTGTCACTTTCCCCAACCAATCCCCTGTCCTTTGGGATGCCCCAACCTTCCTGGGGTTCCTCTGCCTGGGGCAGGGCCCAAAGGATCAGGGCACAGAAGCCCTTCCTTGGAAACCACCACTCTACTCCTGGTGTCCTCAGCAACTCTTCAAGTGTCGGGAATCTTTTCTAGTCTAGGGACCAAGGGTAGAGAGCAAAACATACATTTTTCCTCAAGTAGAGTTTTCCTGGATCTGTTGCATATGCCACGGCTCCTTCTGTAACTCCCACAACCAACCGAAAAGCCAAGGCCAGTGCTTGAATCTTTCCTTTTTCTTTCTTTCTGCTGAGTCATCCCTTCCCTGAGCATGAGGGAAAACTTTGCTGATGGAATGGGGAAGGGGTTCAGCTGTTACTTCCATCGTTATCCTCTCTCACCCCCAGGATCAGCCCTGTGTCTGTCATGCCTCATGTGCAATCTAACCCCAGATAATGACCTAATCTCCACCTGACTCTATAATCACGTCTTCTCAGGCATCCTAACATGGTGTCTTGCTTTACAAAGTTCAACAAAACTTGTTTTGGGGTTTATGTGTTACCTTAGGTTATCTTTGCACCAGGTACTTTCACTAACTCAGCAGGCGGGCGAAGACCTAACTGTTTTGGATCTGCTGCTTATCACTGAGATCTCCGTGGGGACCCCAAACATGGTCCCAGTGAAAAAGCATACCTAGGACCCAAGACATCTCTTGGAACTTGTTACCCCATGAGTCACTCTGACCCATCCTGTCACACTGAACAAGGTGTTAAAAAAATTCTGGGGCTTGGTTTTGTTGCTGCAAAATGTCAGTGACATTTGCTTCCTTTCTTCTCGACAATTACGTTGGTAGAATAAGTGATATATGTGTTTCCGTCCCCAGTAAAAGAATAGTTAAGATACCTTCACAATTATTATCACAACCATCCCGAGACTCAGCTTCAGAAAAAATAATCCTCATGTGCTGTACAAATATAAGGGGGAGAAACTGCTCTTTAAGGTGCTAAAAAATGCCCACCTTTGCATATCTTCCAAAACTCCATCCCCTAGTACAGTAAAAGCTTGGTTTGTGAACATAATTCATTCCAAAAACATGCTTGTCATCCAAAGCACTTGATATCAAGGCGAGTTTCAAGAGCCATTGGCTCACTTGCGATCATGTGACTTTTGGCATCCCATACTACTCTCATTGCAAGACATAGCTCGTTTATGAAGTCAAAATTTATTAGAAATGTTTGCTCCTCTTGTGGAACACTTGCAGAACAAGTTGCTCGCAATCCAAGGTTTTACTGTATTTCCATTTTGACTGGATTTTTCTGCTATTCATTCCTCAAACGTATCTTTATTCCATTAACAAAGGAAACACCCGTAAAAAGGAGCAAGAGTGTGTTCAGCTGTGTGTGGACTGATTTGGAAAAGGACCTCTTAGGAAGAGCAAGGGCTCTGCCTCAGCCCTCTTGGTGAAGTAGCGAGATTTGCTGGAATCCATAGGTTTGCAGCCAAACCAAATCACCCTCTGGTCTTGAGTGTCCTGTAAGTCTTGACCAAAAGTCTGGGCATCCCGTCAGCTCCTCCCTCAGCCCTCTGCCCTCTCACCTTTTATTTTTTTGCCCAGCCTCCTCCTTTATTCAGTAGAAATACCAAAACCTGATGAGGCTTCTCTAATTGCCAGTATTACTTATATAAGAAAATATTGCAATAGCACCCTGTTCGATGAAGCAGATGCTTTCAGAGGAATACACTTTTAATCTCCCAGACTCATCCCCCACCCCTCCATGCCTCATTTCCTAATTTCCTTTTCACATTCACTTCCATCCTTTCAATAGACTGCTGACGTCCTTCAGGAGGCGTTCAATCCAGGCATATGTGAATGAGTCAAATAGACCTCCTGATGTGATTTACTAGTTTCAGACGTTCTCCTTTGTCTCCTAGCCCCTTTTTCCACTCCTCCAAACATTACTTCACTTCTTTCCCACCCAGATTCCTAAAGCCATCAGCTGTTTGCTTTCACTTGGGGAACTACTCCTGCTCATGCCCACAGCCAGGGGAGACACGCACCTCCTTTACTGACCATGCTGTTAATTTCCTGCCCACCCCGCCCCCCTGTTTCTCATGGGACTGTGGGCTCATTTTAAACAGAAAATCACTTCTTGCCATTTATTGTTTTTTTTTTCTCATTGATTTTTAAAAATTGAAGTATAGTTGCTCTACAATACGATGTATTAGTTCTGGGTATATGACACAGTGATTTGGCAATTCTTTTTTTTTTTTTAATTTTTTAAAATGTGTATTTATTTTTGAGACAGAGAGAGATAGAGCATGAGTGGGGGAAGGGCAGGGAGAGAGGGAGACACAGAATCCAAAGCAGGCTCCAGGCTCCGAGCTGTCAGCACAGAGCCTGATGTGAGGCTTGAGCTCGCAAACCGTGACATCATGACCTGATTGGAAGTCGGACACTCAACTGACTGAGCCATCCAGGCGCCCCAGTGATTTGACAACTCTATTGTGTAACACAATGCTCACCAAGGTAAGTGTAGTTACCATCTGTCACCACACAACATTATTACACTATTATAGACTGTATTCCTCACGCTGTACTTTCCATCTCTATGACTTACATATTTTATCTTATATTATTTTTTAAGTAGGCTTCATGCCCAGCACAGAGCCAATGTGGAACTTGAACTCACGACCCTGAGACCAAGACCTGATCTGAGATCAAGAGACAGAATCTCAACTGACTGAGTCACCCAGGTGCCCTGACTTATTTATTTCATAACTGGAAGTTTGTACCTCTTAATCTCCTTTACCCATTTTGCTCATCCTTCCACCCCCCTCCCCTCTGGCAACTACCAGTTTGTTCTTTGTATTCATGAGTCTGTTTCTATTTGTTTGTTTGTCTTTTAGATTTCACATATAAGTGAAATCATATGATATTTGGGTTTTTTTTTTCAGTCTTACTTACCACTTTTTGTAATGTCAAAACGCTTTTCTTTTCTATTTTTTTTAAGGTTTTTATTTTATTTTTTAAGTAATCTCTATACCCAATGTAGATCTCTCAAACTTATAACCCCAAGATCAAGAGTTGTACGCTCTACTGACTGACCCAGCCAGGCGCCCCTAAAAAGTCTTTTCTTTTCTTTCTTTTTTTTTTTTAATTTTTTAATGTTTATTTTATTTTTTTTTTTTTGAGAGAGAGAGAGAGAGAGAGCGGGGGAGGGGCAGAGAGAGAGACACACACAGAATCCAAGGCAGGCTCCAGGCTCTGAGCTGTCAGCACAGAACTTGATGTGGGGCTCAAACCCACAAGCTGTGAGATCATGACCTGAGCCGAAGTCCGACGCCCAACAGACTGAGCCACCCAGGCGCCCCTCAAAAGTCTTTTCTTAATCCAGACTGACATGGTAGCCCCTTCGCCAAGCTGTCCCTCTCCAGCCTTCAGCTATTTTTCTGGAGGTGACTTCATACACTGTGCTTTTTCCTGGGCTGCCCTGGGATTTTCCCGGGCTTGTGGCCACCCAGCTAGATGTGCATAAGCAATATCACTGCTCAAGACAGATTTCTCAAGATTAACCTGGAGAGAAACAAGGCAAAGCCTGTACCTTGTTTTTATTCACCACAGAAGAAATGCAAATATTGCAAAAATGAAGAACATTTGCATTATTGCCATCACCTAATTTATCTGTATTTTCACCCTCATCTGTGAAATAAAGGAGTCGGTGAAGCAAAATCAACATAGCTTTGGGAACTCTTACAGACATAGATAAAATAAATATTGTTCCTTGAAAATATATTTTGACATGTTTTGTATTCTCTCTTTATGGATTCTGGCTGGGGTGGGAGGGGAAAGATTGACAATTATTATAAATCAGGCTTTTTCCTGAATGTAATAGCTATACTTCAAAACACCGACTTTAGGCTTATGGGGTTTTAGAGCCTGAAACAGTTCATATTTGTTGTCTCTTGCTGTATAACAGATGATCTCAAATCAACAAGTATTTCTTATCTCCCAGTTTTTGAGGCTCAGGAGTCCAGGAGAGTGGCTTAGTGAGGTTGTTCTGGGTTGGGTTCTTTCATGGGGCTGCAGTCAAGCTGTGGAACAGGCTACTGTCATCTTAAGGATTGACTGGGACTGGCGAATCCATTTCCAAGCTCACTCCTATTCTGTTGGCAGTCCTTCATTTCTTGAAGGCTGTTTCCTAGGCCTCATGACATGGCATTTGACCCTTCCCAGAGTAGGTGATCCAAAGGAGAGAAAGAGTGACAAAGAATAAAGCCAGTACTTTTTATAACCCAAATTCAAGTGTGATGCCCACTCTCCTTGGAACAATGAAGGACTGAATAACAGAAAGTAGCATCACTGGGAGCCATTGTGGGGGCTGGATACCACAGAACCTTTGAGATAACATAGTCTAGTTCTGTCAGTTACAGCCAAAGAAGCTGCAACCCAGAGACATGGAGTGAGTTGGCCAAGACCATACCATTGTTGAATACCCAAACCAGGACTTGAACCTGAACTTCCCATATTTTAGGACATTTCAATTTAGCAACTACTCATCTTACTTATTCAGAGATTATCAGAAACAAGGTGTGGAGATTTAGGGTGAAGAATATAATCACAATCCCTGCCCATGAGGTCAGAGGAGTGGTAAGGAACAGAATACACTGAATGAGATTACCCAGGAGGATGGAGAACATTTCCCCGGGGTTACAACTGAAGACCATAGAGTTCAAAGGAAGACCTGTAGTCACAGGCACCATTGGTGAAGGATTTGTGGAAATGGTGACATTGAGGTGGGCCTGGAAGTATGGATGGATTTAGACCAACAGGGACAAATGGGATGGGGCTGGACGGAGAGTCCATGATTTGACTCTGATGTCTCCAAACCTACCTCTATGAAGTTATTAGTCACAGGCCCAAGCTCTGAATCACTTTCTTGGCTACTGATGATTAGAATTTGGGGCTGTCTGGAAGGAGGACTCTGGTGGCTTTTCTGAGAGTGCCACCTGCCTTAGCTGCCGTTGCTGTTTTTAGCTGCCATTGCTGTTTTTACTGGTGGAGCTCATACTCTGATCAAGAAATTAAAGCAGCTGCCTGACCATGGCTGTCTATGTCGTCAAACAGTCCCTAAAATCAGCGGAGAAAATTTTAAGTCCAGTTGGTAAGTCAATGTCTGTTCGTTTTGGAGAATCACCTTTGCCCACTGATTTATCTGCCCATGAGTTGGTCTTTGAGATTTACTCCTGAGCAGGTGCTAAGTGGTTAGAAGTATGGGCTAAGGTTTGGGGCTGCATTTTCCTGGGACAGGCCAGGAACCTTCAGAAAAGTGGGGGCAAAGGGATGAGTAGAAGAGGTCAATTACAGAATGTTTCATACCTGACCCATTAGCCATCGCATTTAGAAAACCCACAGATGTTGACAGCTGCCAGGTCAATATTGATTAAAATTGTAGGTGGCATCATTTAGATGAGGAGTTTTGAAGTTATTGTTAAGACCTCATTAATGAGTCATAATATTAAATTTGTAGACCCAAACCAACATTGAAAAAAGTTTAAATATCATAGGGAAAAGGAATAAACATTCCTTGCTCACTGTGAGAAGAGAGAGAAGGCCAACTCCAACCAATCATGTTGGATTCTCTGCTAAAACCCAACAGAGTTCGCTACAGAAAACATATCATGGTGAAAAGGCAGAAGTGGATGCAAACATGGAAAATCTTACCAGTTCTATGTTTATTTAAAAATATTTTAGAAACATATAACTGACATTTCAAATGAATGATAATGCTCCATATAGGTGTCTTTTTTAAAAAATCAACTTTATTGGAGCACCTGGATGGCTCAGCCAGTTAAGCTTCTGACTTTAGCCCAGATCATGATTGCACAGTTCATGAGTTCGAGTCCTGTGTCAGGCTCTGTGCTGACAGCTCGGAGCCTGGAGCCTGCTTCCGATTCTGTGTTTCCCACTCTCTCTGCCCCTTCCTTCACTCACTCTCTCTCTCTCTCTCTCTCAAAAAATAAACACTAATTTTTTTTAAATCAACTTTATTGAGGTGTACTTGATATACAATAAGAGGTTTTCATTTTAAGTATGTAGTTCAAGGAATTTTGACAAACGTCTGCAGTGGTGTTACCACCACCAAAGTCAAAGCAGGAAATAGTTCTGCTACCCCTGAGAAGTTCTCTTATTTCCCTCTTTTCAGTCAAACCCCCTTCTAGTACCTCAGCTTCTGGGATGCAGTAAGGAAGCCGAAGTATCTAGAGCAAAAGCACAAGGGAGAGCAGATCAATATGTATTAGCGATCTATGTCTTGTAAGGCCTTGGGCCATAGGAGGTCAAGAATTTTGGATTTAGTCTGAGTGAAATGAGGAGGTATGGGACGATTTTGAGCAGAGGAGTAATCTGACTTAGGTTTTAAAGAGACTGCATAGAAACTACATGTACACTAGGGTTGAACAAATAGGTTAATATATTGTAGATAATGAGAGAGAGCTAGGCTTGTCACTGTCAGAGGAGGAAGTTACAAATAAGCAAAGAGGGCAGGAAGGCTATAATGAGCCATGAGGGTTGGAATTGGAAGCATCAGTATGCACTCATGTTTCTGGATAGCTAGCTAGCTAGCTAGATGATAGATAGAAAAATAATATAGGTATGTATGTACACATGGGGTTTGTGTGTGTGTGTGTGTGTGTGTGTGTGTGTGTGTGTTTTGGCATTTTAACAATATGAAGTCTTCCAATCCATGAACATGGGATGTCTTTCCATTTACTTAAGTCTTCTTTAACTTACTTCAATAACATTTGGCAATTTCCAGGGTTCAAGCTTTACATTCTTTAGTTAACTTTATCCTTAAGTTTCTTTGTGTGTGTCATTGGAAATGGAAGTGTTATTTATTTATTCATTTATTTATTTAATTAGAGTATGTGAGCAGAGCAGGGGCAGAGAGGGAGAGAGAGAATCCCAAGCAGATTCCACAATGTCAGCACAGGGCTTGATGCAGTGCTCAATCTTATAAAACCTGAGATCATAACCTGTGCTGAAACCAAGAGTCAAACACTTAACCGACTGAGCCGCCCTGTCACCCCTGGAATTGTTTTCTTAACATCATTTTTGGATTGTTCTCTGCTAGTAGGTAGAAGTATTGATAGTTCCTGGCATGCTGTCAGGGTATGATTCCTAAGACCTTAATGAACTGGGACAGGGTATAGGCAGAAGGGAGGCTTTTGGGAGAAGTCTGGAGAAAATGGTAACTAGAAAGACTGGAAACCAGTGATTTGCTAAGTGCCACTGAGTGAATAAGAGAGAAAAAGTCCATCTGAGTATTGCCATTTCAGTGATGGCCACTGAGCAATCACTACTGCTCAATGATTTAAAGTAAAGTGTGTGCTCGCTTTGGCAGCACATATACTAAAATTGGAACGATACAGAGAAGATTAGTATGGCCCCTGCTCAAGGATGACATGCAAATTCGTGAAGCGTTCCATATTTTAAAAAATAATAATAATTAAAAAAATAAGTAAATAAAGTGTGAGGGTTAGAGCACCTAGTTCGTTGTTCTCCTGCAGGCAGAAGGCAGATAGAATGGAAGATGAGGCAGAGTACATGAGCTTAAAGGAGGCACTACTTCTGGGAACCCTGGGTTCTCATTCCAGGCACGTCTCCTATGTTGAAGTAAGGGCCCTGATGGGGAAGGAGTGGGACTCAGAGCTTTGGGATGGGGGTACCTGGGTACTGCAGGTAAGAAGCTTGGGCCTCCACCTTACCCCACACCTGCAGAAGTGACCCATTCCCACTGCTGGAATATAGAGCCCCCTCTTGCCTCCTGTAAGAAGACGATGCAGAGGGCACATATGAGGCAGGTGCCTGCCAGAACAATGCTTGCTCTTTAGGGTTGACCGCCACCTTCTTCTTGGCCCCCAGATCTATACTAGGGAGAAATCTGAGCAAACCTGATGGGCCTGCATAGGAAGGTGAGGAGTTCTACCCCAAAGGTGTTACAGGTCCTGGCTGCCAGCAGGGACAAGCTGGGTGCTGGGTCAGGACCAGCTGGAAAGCTGGGTCAGGGGAAGTCTATTGGTGTAGGGGCACTCTCCTGTGGCAAGAGCCCTGGGTGACTGTGCCAGTATGCTGCTGGGCTGGCCCACATTAAATAAAGTAGAGATGTCAGGAGGATGGGGGCAGCTTGGGGGAAGGGAACAAAATAGCAAAAGTGGGCTTACACTAGAAACTCACCAGACTGGCCACGTTACTTGGAGGCCATGTGGACATTCCTGTCCCAGACTATGAATCTGGAGTTCTCTCTTGTCCAGCAAGAAAGTGGATGCAGAATTGAATATGAGAGAGGCTAATGTCTGGGAGGAGACAAGAGTCCCGAGCACGGGTTTCGTCTCTGTATTTATTAAGCACTCAAGATCTTACACACGTGGTGAACATGAAGAAAACAAGATCTTATACATGTGGTGAATGTGAAGAAGACAATCAGATAGTAATCATTAACTTGTGTGAGTAAGAAGCAAAGGCTCTGGGGGGCAAGTGGTGTTTGTGATCATGGTACATTGGTGCCAGATGAAAAGTAATTTCCTGCAGGTGATAGGTGATATAACAAGTTTCTCATGATCCCGTTACAATATCTTGCTAACTAACCTTGGGCGTTTTTGCCCCGTGGTGGTGGCTTTCAGTCCTAAGCTTTTTTCTAACCGATTTATGTAAGTAAAAGAATTCTTGAATTTATTTCCCCACACATTCCATCTACCAAAGTGACAAAGCACACATGGGTGAGGGACAAGGCATCATTGGCTGTCTTCTGTAGAAGGATGGACAAACATTAGGAGAGGATTTAGAACTGGCTTCTCTGGTGGGGATGAGCAGTAGTGCTCAACCTTTACCACGCATTCAAATCAACCGGAGTGCTCGTCAGCATACAGAGAATTTGAGTCAGGATGTCTGGGTTTGGGGCTAGAGAATGTACATTTCTAGAAAGTTCCTAGGTGATGCTGCTAGGGCTAATCCAGGCACCACTGACATACCGTGGATACAGGCCGAGCGGAGGGCAGGTGGCAGCCTTGTAAGTTTCAGAAGCACGTTGAGTACAATTACATAGTGAGCCGCAATGTTGGAATGGCAAGCTGGGGTAGGGGAGATGACCTAAGGGATCTACAGAGATGATTCATAGAACACAGTGTTCCTAGGGGAAAGATAAATGGGGCTGCTGACAAGAACATCACTAATAAATACCTAATCAAAACCACCCCTACACTAAGTCATCACCCAATCTTCTTATGATAAGTCATGGCCTAATTTCCAGGCCTGAGTCAGTTCTCAGACCCAGAACCCATCCAGTGAAGAATGTACCTAGCAAACTCCATGGCAACCAAATACAGTTGTGTTCCATTGGGTCTCCCCCCAAGGGATGACAGCTGTTCGTACTGGAGAAAGGGAACACCACTTCTTTCTAAAGTGGTTGAGTACCCAGCTCCAAATTACCATTGATATTCAGGGACCCAAAGCACCCTCATGGCTCTCCTGTTAGAGTAGGGACATACGGTGGTCATGTCATAAACAGAGGCCTGAATCAAGACACAACAGGCTCAGAAGAACAATCTGGGATGGAGTCATACATTTGAGGGTCATTGACATGTTGTTGGTATTTAAAGCCACAAGACTGGATTGGAGACAAAGAGAAGTCTTGCTGAGTGATTGGTTGTTGCCAACAAGGACAGGAGGCATACACAGGGGCACTGAGGAAAGACAGCAGCCTTCCCAAAGCCTCTGCACTCCCCAGACCCCGAGTCCATGAGGAAACGGGCTGTGTCTCCCTCTGCAAAGTGTCCCCTGGGCCCAGCCCGGCCTCCAACACAGAAAAGGGGCTCCATAACTAGCTTCTGAATAATCTGATCTTGGCCACCACTAATGAACTCCGTGGAAAATGTGTTTTTAAGGGCAGTAATAGCAAACGTGCTGTTCCTCTTTGATGGGAGATACTTCTTTTTTTAGTTCTTAGGATGAAATGTGAGTCTTGTTTCTCTTGGGAAGATTAACCAGGGGAGGTCTCGCTGCCATGTGGGGCCCTTCCCAAGTTCATTTGTAGTGTAAATGACATGACTTTCCAAATTAAGAGAGGGAGGTGATGCAGGTTAAGTTACTGCACATTTTTTTCATATGCCAAATGCTATTTTTGCATCTTTTAAAAAGGCAGCCTATACCCCAATAAACACCTGCTGTGCTCCTATGAAACAGTGAGAAACAAATAATCAGCCTTCTTGAAATAGCCAGAGAGCCACGACAGAGTGGGGAACACTCTGGCCTCCAAG
The DNA here is from genome assembly GCF_016509475.1 of Prionailurus bengalensis. Taxonomy (NCBI): domain Eukaryota; kingdom Metazoa; phylum Chordata; class Mammalia; order Carnivora; family Felidae; genus Prionailurus; species Prionailurus bengalensis. The sequence continues at coordinate 17,792,109 of NC_057355.1, forward strand.
AGGAGTGGCTGGATTCAAATAGTTTTATTTTTTTAATTTTTTAAAATGCTTATTTATTTTTGACAGAGAGACAGAGCATGAGCGGGGAGGGGCAGAGAGAGAAGGAGACAGAATCCGAAGCAGGCTCCAGGCTCTGAGCTGTCAGCACAGAGCCTGATGCAGGGCTCGAACTCACAGACCCCGAGACCATGACCTTAGCTGAAGTCGGACACTCAACCAACTGAGCCACCCAGGCTCCCTGTCAAATAGTTTTTTTTAAGTGAAGTAGGGCATAAAGATGCTGTGTCCTGAATGGCTTTATATACTCTTATTTAGTCCTTGTAGCAGTCCTGTGAGAGAGGAGTTATCCTCACCTTCCAAATGAAGAGACGGAGTCTGGAAGGTTCAAGGATAGTCCATGCCTGCTCACCTGCCCCTTAGCCCCATTCAGCTGTGGACTCTGCTGAGCTGTCATCTGCCTTGACCCTCTGGGTCCTGGGCATGTCTCCCTGGCCTTCCTGACACAGAAACTTCTGTGTGATTCCTGGAATGGGGATGACCAATGAGGATGACCCAGGAGGATGACCCATATTTTCTGGGTGTGCACCAGGCAGAGTGAGACAAGCTTCACACAGTATAAGAGGCAGTCTAGGGGGTTGGGTAGGAGGAGTAGGGAGGGCTCTAATCCTGCTACTTTTTACTTGCGTGGCTTTGGGGAAGTTGAATGCTCTGTGGCTCAGTGCCTTCATCATTAGAATAGAGTTGCTCGTACCTACTTCATAGGTTGCTGTGCTGATGATGTGAGTTAATCTGCATAAAGCCCTCAGAACCATACCTGGCATATGGTAAGGGCTGTGCTTGTCCAACCCGGAGGCTCTCCATGTGTTATTTTGTCTGCATTGTTACCTGGATAAGCAAATGGGCTCAGAGGGGTGGTTGTGCCCAAGGTCGTGCTGATAGTAAGGGCCAGGACGCGAAGCAGCTCCGTCTAGTCTATACCACTGTGCCCAGCTCAGATCCACTGCATTTCCCTTGCCCCATGTGGTTCATTTGCTACCTAGCCAGACCTGCAGGGGGCTGGTATGCCTCCCAGACCAGACTTGGGTGTGTAGGAAATAACAACAGATTTGCTTTTTTTAAAGATCACAACCTGATTTCTATTTAGGGCTCCAATTTCCGTCGGGGTGATGAAAACTCAATCTCTATCAGTTCAAGGTTCTATCCTTCCTTGGGGCCACACTAGAATTGTTGAGGACTTATACAATGCCAAGGCACTGAGGTGGGGGCTGTCTGACCTTGTGTCACCTGTCTGTGCTGGCAGCCACCAGCTTTCCACTCCATCCCATAGAGCCTTTGGTCTTCATCCACATAGGCAGAGGCTGGGACAGTGGGCCACCATGGACAGTTGAGCAGGTTGTCCACTGCATAAACATACCTGGATGATGGGATAAGTAGGATTGAAATCCAGCCTGTGGTGTGCTTGCTAGGCTGTAGGTGTAGGTGCAGGACCACTTCCATCCTGAGAAAGGGATACCTTTTTCTTTGCACCGAGGAACTACCAACTGGCCAGGCCATGTACCTCTGGCTTTTTCATCTTTTTTCTTTTTTATTAAAAAAATTTAAAAACATTTATTCATTTTTGAGAGACAGAGACAGAGTGTGAGTGGCGAAGGGGTAGAGAGAGAGGGAAACACAGAATCCAAAGCAGGATCCAGGATCTGAGCTGTCAGCACAGAGCCCAACGTGGGGCTCGAACTCATGAACCATGAGATCACGAACTGAGCTGAGGTCAGATGCTTAACCAACTTAGCCGCCCAGGCGCCCCTCATCTATCTTCTTCTAATGTTTATAAAAGGCGTCTTCAAGCTGGTGGGGGCTCTGCTGGAGTCATCCCTTCTCTGTCTCAATGGCTCCCTCAGGTCCTCTGCCACTTCCGGGTGGTGCTCTGGCTCCTGGCCTCACTCACGTGGGGGGTGGGCTCCTCTGAAAGGCTTTCCGGGTCATGGCTGCAGCCTGTCCCCTCAGGCCTGCCATCCCCAGCAAGGGTGCACCTGGGGAGTTGGGCACAAGGCCCCTGCTCTTGGAGCTCACAATATAGCTGGGGTTTTGCTGTCTCCCTGGGATGCTGCCCAGAAGGGGTACAAGGCTCCCCTCTGTAGAAGCTCTCTAGAAATTACTGTACTTTCCTGACTCCCCTCCATCTCTCCTCCCCATCCTTGCCTTAAGGGATCTTTTCTTGTCCCCTGGGAACCCCAACTTTCCTCAGCATCCTCCTCTTCCATCTTAGGATTTCCTCCCTGGTTTTTACCTAGTCAGGTGTCTTCTTCAAGCCTTTAAAACTTGCCAGGAAAGGGCACCTTGGTGTCTCAGTTGGTTAAGGGTCCCACTCTTGGTTTCGGCTCAGGTCATGATCTCACATTCATGGGTTCAAGCCTTGCCAGCGTAGAGCCTGCTTGGGATTCTCTCTCTCCGTCTGTCTCTCTGCCCCTCCCCTACTCTTGCAAGGTCACTTTCTCTCTCTCAAAATAAAATAAATAAACTTAAAAAAAACAAAAAAATAAAACGTGCCATGAAAACATTTCTGTTTTGGCTTTCTGCCTCCCCTCAAGCAATGGAGTGGGGGTGGGACGAACCATTTGAGGGAAATTCATTAATGTCTCTTCCCCAATTGTCCCCCCAAGCTTGGGAGGCCCATGGGTCCTGGGGCATGCTGTTCCATGTCCTCCAAGTAGAGAAAAGACCTGCTGTTCCCATTCCCCAAGCCCTATGCAAGCCCCCCTGTTTCTAAGGCTCTCCATGAAACTCTGCGCTCTGCTTCTCGCCCACAGCACCTCTCACAGAGACTGGAGGAGGGGACCTTTGCCTGAAGGGGTCCTGGAGCCGCTTTCTGAGTTCTCCATCCTCACGCAGCGCCCCCTATCGGGAGTCTGGGAAAATTCCCGTTCTCCTTGAAGGCGCTCTGGGAACTAGAATTTTGTTTTTTCTTTTCTTTTTTAAAGTTTGTTTGCTTGTTTATTGAGAGAGAGAGAGAGAGAGAGAGAGAGAGAGCAAGCGAGGGAGGGCAGAGAGAGGGAGAGACAGAATCCTAAGCAGGCTCCACGCCATCAGTGCACAGCTCCATGCGGGGCTCAAACTCACAAACTGCCGAGATCATGACCTGAGCCAGGATCAAGAGTCCAGCGCTCAACCAACTGGGCCACTCAGGCGCCCCAGAATTTTATTTTTCACAATGGCTGTGTTTAACAACTGGCTCACAAAATTCCTGAAAATTTAACAATTGGCTCTCACAAGCGGGTAGGAGCTGTCCCCAGCACACCACTGCCAAGCCCCAGTGACTCCAGGTTCCGCAATGGGAGGCACCAGCAGGAAATGGGAACGCAGGAAGAGAGGTTTGGGTTTTTCTTCACCTGCTCCCTCCTGGGATGCATTCAGCTCCTGCTCCTCTAGGGGGCCCCCTTCCGGAGCTCCAGGCTCCTCCAGGCTCAGCCAACACTTTCCCCTCCTTCTGTCCCTTGGGCGCTAAGGGCTTCTTGGCTTCTAGCTCTTGCTAATTCTGATACTTCTGCATCCCATCCACCCCTTTGTAGTCTCATTACATCCCATTAGCCACTCCCTTCCCTTTGAATATGCTCCTCTGTTTCCTGGCCAGACCTTGCCTGCTCAGGTCTGCTCCTGTGGTCACAACTTCTGATACTTCTGTTCCCAAGTTTAGGAACTGTGTGTCCTCAGGCAAGTCTCTCAACTTCTCTGAGCTACAGTTTTGTGAGAATTAAGTGTGATGCATCAGGACATTATTTTGAGAGATTAACCAGTGGTACTTTTTCTTTTCTCTTGCTATTTCCTGGTGCCCTATGACTCCTTCCCAAACTGGGCTCCTGTACCCAATAGCAGCCATTTCTCAAGGACAGGATTTAGAGCAGAAGTAGGGAGAAAGTTTTGACTTTCAAAATGTAAGACCCTGAAGGGCATCGGGGCAAGGAAAACCTAATGAGTAAAGAGCAAAACATCAAGGCCCACCAGTCCCTGAGAAGGTCTCCTACCCTGCCTGGCTAGGAGAGGTGGGCCAGCAGAACCCCTGGTATCCTGGCAAGTTGAAGAATTGAAAATATATGGCTGTCTGCTGAGTTCAGGCAACTGTGCGAGCCACCCCGCAGTGCCCTCGTGTCCCAGTGTTGTCCAGGAAAGATGCTCATACTGATGAGATCCCCAGACAGGTCTGGGCAATGACATCATAGCAGCTGTGTGGCCTGACAAGCAAAGGAGAAGTGTGCTGTGCACCTGGGTGAAAGAGAGAAGGATGAACAATGATAGCATGGGTCCAGAGTCGCTGCCCCATGTCTTGGCCCTCCCTTCTCCCTCAACTTAGCCTTGGCAGAAAGCGGGGGGGATTCTAAATTGAAAGATATTCACTTCTACCTGGGGAAGGGGGTCTGTGATATGGGTGCTCTAGAAAAGCAAAGAGCCACTTCAGCCCCATTTGTGGAGACTCATGCCTGTCACAAGGAGAGCCCTGGAAGGTGTCTCAAGGGACTGTCCCTGGACCAATGTGCTGACTAACCCACCTTTCCATGTCATCTGCAAAATATATCCAGCCAGTGGATGACTCTCCAGGCCTCCCCTAAGCACTTCTGTCCCCACCAGTCGAGGGCTACTCCAACCAAAGGCCAGCTGTGTTTGTTCCCGTGCCCCTCAAAACCACTTGTACTGGCTATTGTCGTTTGTAACTTGAATAAGTGTCATGAAAGCTAATGACACACAAGTGTGCAAAAGAGCGCTGTGGTTTCGGTGACAATTAAATTGAGGTGCGATGTTAGAAAAAAGGCAGCTGTCACATTAGGCGTAGCGGTGACAACTGTATAAAGTTTGGGAAGATAGGAAGTGTCTAGGAAAATTCTGCACTCGGAGAACTTCAAAATCTCTTTAAGTTCTCACTCCAAAAGAATGAAAATGATATCGGAAAGCGGAGACTATGTCCTTTATGGGTAATTTGTATAAGGAGAATGTGAAACTCTAGTCAGCCCATATCAAATGAAAAGTTTTGGCTGTATGTACATCGAAACACTGGCAAATTAATATGCATTTATGTTCAAGTTAAAATAGAATATTTAATGCACATCTATGTATGTGTAAGTAAATGTGCATATATTAGATTTATAGAGGTATATGTTTTAAATTTTGGTATATTTAATTTTTATTAAATTTATTTTATTATATTTAAATTTTATTAAATGTTTTAAAATAATGTTTTTTGTTTTTTGGGTTTTTTTTACATAGAAAAATAGAAAGGCTCTGATTTCCAGTACTGGGGATGAGAAGTCTGCTATAAGCGACCAGTTCTATCTCACTTAGTGGAGACTTCTATATCCTTCCATGGACTCCAGGACCCTCGGGTGCTCTAGGTGAGCGTGTCGGGGCAGCGACAGGGACCTCTCTCCGGCATCCCTTCTCCGATTCCTGCCCGGCGAGCGAGCCACCGCCCGCTTTTAAGTGACTGTGGACGACGAGGACTCCTGGCCACCCGGTCCCTGGGCCGGGCGGCCGCGTGGCGCCGCTGTTATTCCGGCAGGGGGCGCCATCTGGCCGCAGTGGTCTCGCCGGGCCGCGCTCTGATTGGCTGATGGCCGTGGTCCGGCCCGCTCCCTCCCGCCCCGTCCGCTAAGTGCCCGGGCGCGCCGGCTCCGGCCCCAGTCTGCGGGCCTCCCGGGCAGCGGCGGGGCCGGAGAGGCGCGGAGGAGGGGACAAGACCAGGGCAGGAGGGAACCAGCCGGCAGAGCCCCGTACGCCCAGCAAGATGCTGTCTTGGCGGCTTCACACGGGCCCCGAGAAGGCCGAGCTGCAAGAGCTCAACGCCCGGCTCTACGACTATGTGTGCCGCGTGCGGGAGCTGGAGCGCGAAAACCTGCTCCTGGAGGAGGAGCTGCGCGGCCGGCTCGGGCAGGAGGGACTGGGGGCCGAGGGGCAGGCCCGCTTCGCCGAGGAGGCGCGCAGCTTGCGGCAGCAGCTGGACGAGCTGAGCTGGGCCACGACTCTGGCCGAGGGCGAGCGCGACGCGCTGCGGCGCGAGCTGTGGGAGCTGCAGCGGCTGGGCGAGGAGGAGCGCGCCGCCCGCGGCCGCCTGGACGCCGAGCTGGGCGCGCAGCGGCGCGAGCTGCAGGAGGCTCTGGGCGCGCGCGCCGCCCTCGAGGCGCTGCTGGGCCGGCTGCAGGCCGAGCGCCGGGGCCTGGAAGCGGCCCACGAGCGCGACGTGCGGGAGCTGCGCGAGCGCGCCGCCCGCCTGACCATGAGCTACCGCGCCCGCGCCGCCGGCCCCGCCGCGTCCCCGCCGCGCCTGCGGGAGGTGCACGACAGCTACGCGCTGCTGGTGGCCGAGTCGTGGCGGGAGACCGTGCAACTGTACGAGGACGAGGTGCGCGAGCTGGAAGAGGCGCTGCGGCGCGGCCAGGAGAGCCGGCGCGAGGCCGAGGAGGAGACGCGGCAGTGCGCGCAGGAGGCGGAGGCGCTGCGGCGCGAGGCGCTCGAGTTGGAGCAGCTGCGCGCGCTGCTGGAGGAAGAGCTGCTGCGGCTGCGGGAGGCGTACGAGCTGCAGGCGGAGGAGCGGCAGGTCCGTGCGCCGGGACCGCCCCACCCCGGACTCTGTGGGTGGTGAGGGAAGGGGAGCGGCGGGGCTCCCCGGACCCGCTGCGTGCGCCCTGGGCGTGGCGTCGCCGACGGGTGGGGTCGGTCCGGAGGTGCCCGAACGGCCCAGGGAGCTGGGCGCGGAAGGGGGACCTCGGGGGTCCCGGCGTCTCGCCAGCCGCAGGAGAGGAGCGCGGTGTGTGGGACAGCCGGCTAGCGCTAATGTGGCGGGGCCGTCCGTGCCGTCTAGATAGGTTGTCAGTTTCTTTAGCTCTTGACATGAGAGGGGGCATCCCGACAAAAGACCTAGTCAGCTCCAGATTCTCTTTCGATTTCCTGTGCTTCGTGCACCTGATTTACACAAAAGTGAGCCAAGAAACCCCTCCCTCTGACTTCCACAAGTGGCCGCAGAGGTGACAGCTCATTCCTTCTCGGATAGGTCTCAGCGCCCGGAGGTTTCTTAGGCACAGTCAAGCCCTTACCGGGCGCCATTCAAAATGACAGCCCCTTAGCCGTAGGGCACCCTTGGGGGAAAACTTAAATTGTTCCTAAAACGGCTTCTGTTTTGCCAGAGTGATTTCCCTGGAGGAGGCAGCTGGTTTGGCTCTCTGGGCCACTCGCCCTGTTTGTTCTTGGGAGGGGCAGGAACCTCTATGCAGAAAGGAGCTTAAATCAGAGATGTTTTTCCCACAGCACAAGCGGGCCATCAGATCGCTGGGTAGTGTAAGGGTTGTGGAAACGTGCTGGTCCCTGTGGCAGGATGTTGTTACAAGTGCAGGGTAATATAAACAGTTACTATTTCGGAGAGGCAAAGCCCAAACCTCTGACACTGATCGGGTGACACCTGTGACTGATTATTGTGTGTCCATCCAGTCCAGCACTGGTGTTGGCCCTGGTCCTGCCTCCTCTAGGCCAGAATTGAAAATACTCCCAAATCGTATTATCCTTAGTTCTCAGGACGGCAGTTGACAATAACATCCACAGAAATTCAGAAATATTTTAAGGGGATAATTTGGGGTTGAAGATTTGGGTAGAGTGATTTTGTGCCCCCCTTTTTTTAAAGTTAAAAGTAAGTGAAACATGATGGTTGTGGCATAGAGGACCATGGTGATGTGACAGGTGTCCACAGCCAGCAAATATCTATTGGCTGCTCGCTCCTAGGTCCTCAGCACTGCGGTGGGGTTCCAGTATTCAAAGAGCTGGAGCCTAGATGGGAAATCCTGTAAAGCAATACAGTACTAAATTGTTTGGAATTTATAGTATTTTTAAAAATGTTTATTTATTTTTGAGAGAGAGAGAGCTGGCTGGGGAAGGTCAGAGGGAGAGGGAGACAGAGGATCCAAAACAGGCTCCACGTTGACAGCAGAGAGTCTGAGCTGGGGCTTGAACTCACAAACCATGAGATCATGACCTGATCCTGAGCCGAAGTCGGCCGCTTAACTGACTGAGCCACCCAGACGCCCCTAAATCGCCCGGAACTTAATCTTTTAGGATGTGGGTCTGGTTGAGCCTCCGCCTCATAATTGTCAAAAGCATTCTCCTGGGGTTGTAGGTGGAGCAAAGATAGGGACTGGCTGAAGTGTGTGCTGATTTCCAGAGCTTTCTCTAGACTCCAGAGTGCTTCCCTCTCCAGTGATGACAGCCAGAGATGCTAGTTCCGCAGGGCCCCATGCACTGTGTTGCGTGTAAGTTAAAAGTATCTTAGTAGGCTTTCATGGAGCTTTTAACCAAAAGGAAGTGCCAGCCAAACTTCCTGTCCACTGAGCCCCTTTTCAGGGAATCTCTGCTCCCACCTCAAGGGCCCCGGGCTGCACTGGCACTTTTTGAAACTGCTTCTTTGAGGTGTATCGTGTGGGCCAAATCCTCACCATTTACTGTAGTCGTAGCTCACTTGGCCCATTCTGGACATTGAAGCTCTGGTTACAGGGTTCTTTTTAGCCCAGGACCCTTTTCCCCGTAAATAAATCTTAGTGCAGCCTCAGATAGGAGCAGATAAAAACAGAGCTCTTCTGACTGTGCAGAAGTGGGGACTTGGGATGCACAGTTGGAATCACTGTCCCGCTCTTCCATGCAGAGACCAGGGCCCAGCGAGAATGTGCCTTCCCTGGGGTCACACCTGGCGGGGGCTAGGACCCCACCCTCAATCTGTCCAGGTGATACCTCTCTCGCTGGAGTTTACTTCTTTGCCCTAAAAGTAGAGAGCAAGGAATGTCAATGGGGCTTGGATTGTTTTCACTTCCAATGTGTGTAGATTTCATTCCTTCCCTATCCCTATTCCGAATCTTTCCCCCGTTAGCTTAAAGCAGCCATATTTCAAACTGCATTTCCAAAGATTCAACACCAACCATTAGAGTATTTTTTTTTTAAAGTGTAAAGATACCAGGCATTTGTTAAAGAGTAAGTATCAGTGATTTAAGCCCAAGCCCTTGATATCTTCAGATTCTATAGATGCTTTGGGGACCCTGAAAATGCAATTAAAACCCGATTTAGCTAATATAGTGTAGTACATGTTTCATCACTAAGAGTTAGCCTTTATCAAGCGCTTCTTTTGTGTCAGGTACCACAGGGACCGGGCTTTTCCCACAAATTCACTCTTAGTCCTCACCCCGATCTTATGAGGTGGATACTTAAAATCAGCCCCATTTTACAGATGATGAACTGAGGCACAGATGATGAATTAGGTCCACCTAGTTTGTAAGTGGCTAAGCCAGGGTTCTATTCAGGTGCCAGTATCTGAGCAACTAACCACTAAGCCGCATCTTTGTTCCCATCCAAGATAAACATTTAACCGGTATTCTCTAACTCAGGGCTAGCCCAGTGGTGCCCAGTTAATCTGAAACTCCTAAAATCCTTTCTGACCCTTCCAGCTGGCTGTTGTTAGGATACTTTTCCTGTCAAATATGTTTCATTTGGCTTTTGTGTTCCATGTGGTTTCATGGGGCCCCTCCCCTCCCCCTCCTGGAGGCAGGAGCTCCTGCTCAGCGCCCAGAGAGTCTTCCTGGCTCTGGGCCTCCTGTGCAGCCCAGGAGAACGAGATGCTAGCCAGGACTCTCTTTCTGGGAAAAGTGGTTTTTCCCCTAAGGCCTACGTATTAGGCCTTCTCTCTGTTAGGCCTCTCCGTCAGAGTTGCCAGAGAGAAGTTTGCTGAACTAGACATCCAAGTCCCCAGCATTTTATACTCACTTAAAGCCTGAGTAATACACCCTGTCTCCCAGTTTTCAGGAAGGAGCTTTGGACAAAAAGTTAAGACATTTGTGGTTTATGCCAGCCTTACCCTATAAAGACTGAGATTTTTTGCTTGCAAAACTGAGCTCTTCGCCTTTGGGGCTAACTATAAAAGGCTTCCAAGTCCCCAGAACGTGACTGAATGAGACCTTTCTTTTGATTAGAATAGGAATGGGTTAGCCACCCTGCCTGGGCCTGAATTCTGGCTCTACCACTAACTGTGTCTCCGTTTCCCCATTTGTAAAAAAGGGATCATAAAATCCAATGCACTCATTCATCCGAGGGCTATTGAGCACATAATGTGCCAAGCAAGCTTGGTTCTTAAGTACCAGGGATATAGCAGTGAACAAAACAGAGAAAGTCCCTTGACTTCACAGGTCTTGAGGTGGAAGCTGCTCAGGAGGCGGGCCTGGCTGGGGCAGAGGAAGCAAGGGGAGCGTGGCCTGTGTAGGACTTGGGCTTTTGCCCTGAGCTGCATGAGGAGCCACTGGATGGCTCTGAGCAGAGGAGAGTGGTGGTCTGACTGTGTCTGAATGGAACTGCTCTGGCTGCTGTATAGAACGTAGACCGTGTGGGGCAAGAGTGGGAGCAGAGCAAACTTTTTAGGAGACTGCAGTAATAAGGCTGGAGGCACTGGATGCTTGGACCAGAGGCAGGGGTGGGGTGCTGAGAGGGAGCTGCCCTCCAGAGTTGAAGCAGACAGGGTCTGAGGATGGATTGGATGGCAGTGGAAGAGAGGGACAGAAATCCCAGTTGATGCCAGTGCTCGTGGCCTGAATAACCGAAAAAAGGGAGCCCTCTTTGCTAGAGGGGGTTGGGGCAGGTGATTTGGCAGATCTGGATGGGAGATCAGAGTTCACTCTGGATGCCTCTTAGATACCCACCTGGTATTGTAGCATAAAATTATGCGCCTGGAGTTGAGGGTATTGTCTGGACTAGAGCTATAAACACTTAGGATTCAATTAACGCTTGTTATTATGAATACATGCAGGTTTGGGGTCTAAAACAGGTTATCGTGGTATTTAAATCCCTCCAGCTCTAACACTCAAGATCCTGAGTGACTGTGACATTTGCAAGCTCTTCCTATTTTGTTTGTGTGACTTGCTCAGCAAAGAGCGGCTTTGCTGTGGGTAAGAGAACGATTTCTCTGGACACTGTCAGCAGCACGCTTTCCCTGATGCAGAGCTACATTTCATCATCTGTTGTGATGCCATCCAAAAGTTCCCTAAATAGTAACTTAAAAAGGTGACCTCTCTCCCCAGCTTTTATAACATTAGGCGGATATGCTTTCGCTTGGTTACTTAGGATCAGCGTGCTGTATCTCATACTCCAGTGCGTCTGGCCTGGCCCACGGTTTGAAAACCTCTGGCAAGGTAGAAACCAGGTCTGAAGCTTTCTTCAACCAGTAGGATCGGTTACAATTTCTGTGGAGACTGTTAGGAGCCAATAATAAGTCTTAACGTTCCTGCTTCCAAAAGTCAAGTAATTTTCCTTTGACAGTTTAGGAAGGGTTGAATCACATGGAAATACGGGGGGAACTATATTTTTTAACACACCCAGTTTGATTTTCTTCCTCGTATTTTGTGGGGGTGCAGAACCATTCTAGAGTGCCCTCTAGGGAGAGAGAGAATCTTTGGGCATACCTCTTTGGCCTGGCTGGGGGTCCTGACCTCCTCAGGACGTTTGTGGTTGGAGAATCGAGTGCACGTGATATTTTTTTTCTAAGCGAGTTCACAATAATTGAAGTTCTCTATAAAGAATACATTACTACCGATTCTCAAGTTTTGAGATTTAGGTTGAATTTCATGTAGTAGGAGTAATGGCTGTATGTTTATAGCACGTTTTAACTCTAATTTATACCTGGGATTATACTCCCTCTAACATGGGAGAACAGAGGATTTTAACACCAAGACTTAACTATAGATGGAGGAATATCCTGGCTAAATTCTGGCAACCTTGTCACTTAAATCCAGACTGGCCAATGGTCTGCTTAGGTGAAGGTCTTTATCTACTTACATGCCAGTTTTCCAGGAGTTTAACAGAGATCTACTCTGGGATACTTGCTAGTTCTTAAATGTACTTCTTTGCTTTAAAAGCTAAATAGTTTCAGTTTTTTTGTTTTTAAGCACCCTTTATATACCAGGAGAATCTAACAATCATTCGCTGAGCTAGAACTCTTTGGGAGGCAGAATTATTTTCCTGAAGATTGTGCATTGTTTAAAATGGTAGATCCAGTGTGAGATCTTAGTTCATTCTTTGGTTTTATTTACATATTAATTGTGGACCTTTAGCATATCACCAGGTGCCTTTGCTGGAGGGATTACATGGGGAATGGAAATAGATCCCCTCTCCTTCTGGCGTTACAGTTTTTGAATTCCACAAAGATAAATATCTAAAAATGTAGCCAGTTTAGTGAACTGTATTCAGAAATAATGCTGTTTTCCATTACAAACCGGAAGTTAAAGTATATGGACTCATTCCAGTGTTTAAATATGTGTTCAGTTAATTATTCCTCAGAACTATAAAATATTATGCAAAAACTACAATTCAGAGTAATGCAAAGCTATAAAATGGCACTGATGGAGCCATTGTATTTATTAACTAAAAGGTATTGTCGATTTAAAATAGCACAACTTGGGGTGCCCGGTGCAGGGGGCGGAGCTCAGTTGGTTAAGCATCTGACTTCAGCTCAGGTCGTGATCTCACGGTTTGTGAGTTCAAGCCCCACATTGGGCTCTATGCTGACAGCTCAGAGCCTGGAGCCTGCTTCGGATTCTGTGTCTCCCTCTTTCTCTCTGCCCCTCCCTTCTTGTGCTCTGTCTCTCAAAAATAAATAAACATTAAAAAACAAACAAAAAAACTAAAACCACATCTTGAGGAGGTACTATTATCTTGATCATTTCCAGTCCAACTCACCAGTTGTGTACTGTGCGACGTAGAGGGAGTGGGCATTTTTCTAGAGGAGGGGGATGCCCAACGTGGCAGACCAAGCCCGTCAGTGTCTCCCAGCCAGGGGGAGAGAAGGATAGATGTAATTACCAGGTGTGAGGGGAACCAACATAAGGGCTGTGAGGATGATGTGAGCATGTGCAGAGAGAGTGCTTACGACTCTGTGCTACAAGTACAGTCAGAAGATTTATGTCCCGTTCTGAATTGACATTTATGCCTAGAAGATATTTCTGTCTCATCAATGTAGCTTTCTCCCCAGATGATTGTAAAGTAGCTTTTCTAGGTGAAACACAGAGCTCTGTCAGTATACCTGCTTATTGTTGGGGAAATCATGAGTACGGAGAAAATCCTGTTTCACATCTGAGCGACTTCTGTTTTTGATGTTGTAAACCCCCTGCTCTCTGGTCTGGGCTTACTTTCAATAGCATCTTCGTAGACTGGTTTGATATGCTGAGTTTCCTAAGCAGAGATTCTTTAAGAGACTCCTAAGCATTCATTATTATTAGAAAGTAGGAGCAGAGGAGCCAGTGTCCTATCAAAATCGTCCATGTGCAATACAAAACAACTTTCATGTTGGGGTGCCTGGGTGGCTCAGTCGGTGAAGCATCTAACTTCAGCTCAGGTCATGATCTCACACCTCGTGAGTTCAAGTCCTGCGTCGGGCTCTGTGCTGACAGCTCAGAACCTGGAGCCTCTTCAGATTCTGTGTCTCCCCATCTCTCTGCCCTTCCCCTGCTCACTTGAGCGTACTATCCCTCTCTCTCTCAAAAATAAACATTAAAAAAAATTTAAAAAAACTTTAATGTGGAAGAAATCCTGTATTTAAAAGTCAGAATATAAAAATGCCCTGACAATGACTGCATCTTTAAGAAGCCTAGAGGTGGTTGTGTGTGTGTGTGTGTGTGTGTGTGTCTTGAACTGTTGGTACCTTCAGTCTGACCAAGCAAAGCTCTAGTCCTGTGATCTAAAAGCCCTTTGGTCTCTTTAGAGAGTGATTACCTGCCTGGAGGATGAGAAGGCGGCCCTTACCTTGGCCATGGCGGACCGGTTGCGGGACTATCAGGAGCTTGTGCAGGTGAAGACTGGCCTCAGCCGGGAGGTGGCAACATATCGGTAAGGATGCTGTGCAAAGAGGTTGCCTTGGCGAAGCTAGAGATCCCCCATAGCCTCCAGAGTCCCTGAGGCTCCATGATAATCAGAGGACAAATCCTGGTGTGGCCAGCCCTGGAGTCCAGGGCTAGAGAGGAGGAAGAGCGGGGCCTCACTTAGATCACCAAGCCAATGCTCCCCACCCCCAGTGATGGGAATGGCAGAATTCCTACCCTTGCCTGTTGTCTGTGTGTCCTGGGCCCCAGGGAAGAGTTTTACATGTGTCAGCTCCTTAAATCCTAGGAATTAGCTCCTGCGTTTACAGAGGGACAAACTTCACTCAGGGAAGTTATGGAGCTAGAATGTGGGGGGTCAGGACTCAGACCCAGAAACTCCCAAGTCCACGTGCCTGTTGCACTGTTCATATCTCAGGGCTCTGATTCTACTCCCCACAGCTTTGGCCTTGAGGAACTGCATTTCTGCCAGCAGATGAGCATGCTACTTTAGGCACTTGGCTTTGTTTATGGAGATGTTGACTTGAATCGGGGGTGAGCAACCCAGATTAAAAGGTCTCAAAGCCCTCAAAGGGGCTGGGTGCTGGGTGGGCAGAGAACATAGCCCGGGGCCCCTGGAACTGCCTGTGGGCCAGCAGAGCAATGCTTCCCTTGGCGTTCCTTTCCCCTCCGGCTCCCCATGGTAAGCAGTCTTTGGTTGGGGTGGTGCCCCATATTTCCTGCAGCTTTCATGCTCAATGAGGACTGGGTACAGAGGGGCCCAGATCTCAGACACTTACAGTGGAAGCACTTTAGGAGACCCTGGATCCCCGCTTGTGAGGATGATAATAGCAACCAACATTATCGAGCAAGCCCTTTGTGGCTGTTCACTGTTCCACAGTCTCCCTCTCTGGGTGGGTAGATATTCCTCACCTCTTTCCCAGGTGCGAGAGAGAGGGGCCTGGTAGCCACCGCCCCCCCCCCCCCCCAACTGCTTCACTTCCAGGATATGTCGGAGCATAAATTGATTGAGGGTGTGAACGAGCTCTGGAAAATCTGCCTTGGCAAGTGAGTAGAAGACATGGTCATAAGTGCCATCTTCTGACAACATCACTGCTAACAGATTGGGGGAGTTCAACCTGGAGAGGAAAAGGAGGGGACCAGGGTCCACTCCCTTGATTAGAGACAGAGCCAGGGCAGAGGCAGGCCTAGTTCAGCACTCCCTGTGGGCTGCACAGTCCACAGTCTTCTGATCATGATTTTGCTCTCAGAATATCCAAATGGCCTGGGTAGCTTTGATATGGCCTGGGTAGCTTTGATATATATTAGTAGCCTAATGTAGCCTCGGGCCAGCCTCACTGTACTGTCTGGAAGGACTCGCCTCAGCCACCCTCTCATCGAGGCCCTTAGTATCATCAGTGAAGAGGGAGCAGGCAGTGGGGCAGCCCCTGGCCTGGGCCCAAGGCAGCCACTAGGGGGTGAGGTCCGCCTAGGGCCCAGCAGCTGAATGGAAGGGTGGGCAAGCCAGTGGGGGCTTTGCTGCGCCCCTCCCTCTGAAAGCCGTGCTGTGGCTGAGCGCTGCAGAGGCCGTGGTAGTCCGGATGCGGACAGAGGGTGGAGGAGGCGACTGCCAGCCTGTCCCTTCTCAAACTCCATCTCCCACATTGTCCTTGGAGACCCCCTGGGATGAACGATTGCAAAATTAAATTGGTAGGGAGTTCCAACAAATGCTGCGTGAGAGAATCTGGGTTTACTAATAAGGAAAACTTCAAAACGGGCTTTATTCAGGGGGAAGGAAGCATTAATCAGGATTTTCTTCACTTACAAGTGACAGAAGGCCTTCTCAGACTGGCTCAAGCCAAGAGCAGTGTTTATTACTTGCTTAACTGAAGAAGTGCCTAGTTTCAGGCACAGTAGGTCCGAGTGCCCTGGTGAGGTTTGATGGTGACTGTCCCTGCCACTTGCTCTGGTCTCTTCCTTCTTGGCTCTGCCCACGCTGCAGCAGGATGGGCCCCAGGCAGTGCCAGGCTTTGACCTGGAGGTCAGAGGAAGGGGCTCTTTCACATCCATCCCACCAGAACTCCTGGGCCCAGCTCTCTGGCTCTCTTGGGCCACGTGTTTGTCCCTGGTCAGGGGGACAAAGTCCTCCGGGGCTTGGAACAAGGGGTCACCCTCCCTTGAGTCCCACGGATTGAGATAGCGGGGAGGTACCCTGAACTTGCATTGACCTGGAGCAGGTGTGGGTTGTCCCAGCAGTGTGACGGTCGGCAGGGGCCCAGTGTACTGCTTCTGTCTGTTGCTGGCATTTCTCTAACCCAATTAAGGGTTGACTTGGCTACCCCCTAGGAATTAAGGTGGCAACAGGACATCCGGAAAACAGGGGATTGATTTCACTGTGTGTCTCTTTGAAGTCCAAGTTTGCACGGGGAAAATGATGAGCCTGGGCCTGGCCTTGCCTGGTTGCAGATACACCACTGGTGAGAACTGCTTGCAGGCCTCCCAGCTTCCCAGGATTTAGTCTGGGAGGCGCCCACAGATCTAAAAGACATACAGGCAGTTGAATATAATCCCTTTCTTTGTATGAGCCAAAATTCTAGCATTATTATAGCTGCTGGGTGTCCTGCAGAAAAACCCTTGTCATATGTGACTCTTGTAGGGTTTTACCTCGCTGCCCAAATTCTAGGCCAGGTATCAGACTTCACATTTGCGTTAGTGCCCTTTTGTTCTTCTGACCCTTTCACAAGTGCCCGTTTGATCTTTGTAAGTCTTGACCCACTGTCTTTGAGGAAGTTGACCCTCTTTCCACACCCTGCCCCACTGAGTGCAGCAGAGACTGTCAGCCTCTTGGGGACCAGGGCCTAGGGCCCCCTGCAGTGTGACTTCTTACCAGCCCTGTCTGGAGGGGCCGAGGGTGGCTGACAGTGTGGCTGGCATTGCTTTCCTCTCCTGACCGAGATCATCTACATTTGCCCCAGGTGTTCCGTGCAGTGCCCAGAGTTGATAGCCACCATTCTGACTAAGCATCTCATATGGAAGAGAAGGGGTTGTGGCTCCTTAAAGTCAGCAGCACATCCCAGTACAGCTGGAATTTGTCAGCTGTGCGGAGGCCGGCTCTCAAGTGTCACCAACACTTCTGAACCCAGATATCTGGCCCTTCACTGCGAAGAAGAAATACTAATAACAAAATTGTGTAATTTATAATTAAACGTAGACTTAGAGTTTATAAATAAATATACAGATTTAATAAGATAATAAAATTAGAACAAAGCAAACCCCGGAGTCTAAGGCTGGAGGATTTCAGCAAGCCTAGTGGGCCAGTTGGTGGCCAGGGAAGGTAGTGGTGTCTCACCTGGTGGGTGAGTGTGAGAATGAGCCCTCTCCTCCTGTGGGGCTGGCCGATGCTAAGACCAGGGTGAGCACCGGAGAAGGCGGGCTGGCACGGGGACCCGTGCTCACTCTCCTCTACCTGTCACCGGTGAAGTTGTCTGGGGCTGGAGGTGCTTGTCTGCCAGATCCGTGATTGTGAGTGTGTTTGTTACACTGGCAGCTGAGCGGCTGGAGGGGAGATGCTCAAATGGGACAGGGTGTGGTTCTCAGCTCCATCTGTACCTGGGGGTCATCTGGAGAACCTGATGAAGCTTCGGCCCCTGGGCCCAGTCCTAGATATTCCAGTTAACCTGGCCCAGGATGGGCCCAGGTCTGGTGGTTTTACAGCTCCAAGGAGGACCGTCAGGTGCAGCTGGGGTAGAGAAGCATGGGTGCAGACCAACAGGGTTGGCATCATCTCAAACCTGTGGGAAATGCAGAATCTCCGGCCCATTCCAGACCTCCTGGTCCAAGTCGGCCTCATGACGAGATCCCAGGTGATTCGTGTGCACGTCACTGCTTACAGAGCGGCCTGGGGACATCCTGAAAGCATTAAGCCTGTCTCACAGTAGCCTAGAGATGAGGCAAATGAAGGGCAGGCTTACTGGTTGCCGGGTGCTATGGGGGCATCGTGGATGAGGCACGCAGCCACGGGCTTCCAGGAAGATCGTGTGGGAAGGGCTTCCGGGCAGAAGGGCCAGCCTGGGTGAGGATCTGAGGACGGAGCTAGCGTGGCATCTGTGGCAGTGCCGGGAATTTGGGCAGCTTGGTTTTGGGGGCCTGGCATGGAGGGCTGTGTGTGTGATGGATGGGCAAGAGCCACCCCTGTGAGGCTATGTTTTGTGAGTGGGGTCTGCCTTCCGGCTGCTCCAGAGACGCTGGCAGGCAGGGCGCTGTGCCTGCTCAGACGGGCCACAGACATATAGCCAGTGGCTTGGTGCTGAGGGTCACGTGCGGTGGATGAGGCTGCGTGGATGTAGGTCACCTCCTGCACTGTGTAGGAAACAAGAAACGCCCTACAAGACACACAACTGCGAGGCATCTGGAGATCAGAAGGGAGTTCTGAGAATCAGGGAGGGCTTCAGGAGGGAGGTGAGACTGATCTGGATCTTGAAGGATGGTGGAGATTCGATCAGACATGTAAGGAGAGAGGGGAGGCAGGAAGTGGGGGGTGGCATGTGGGGAGGGACCAGTCCCCTTAGGTGAAAAGCCAAACAAGGTGATAAAAGAGCACACGTGCCAAGAAAACACTGTAGACCGTTTACTGCCAGCTAACAGGGTCAGATAAAGATGGTTCAGAGGAGGGACAGAGAGTTGGCAGGAGAGATTTTCAAGAGATGTGAGATTTGAGTTGGCCTTGAAGGGCTGGGAAAGTCGGCAGTAGGAAGTGGGCTGACAGGAAGGACTCCGGAAGGAGCTCCAGGTGGAGGAGTCGGATCAGAAAACAGGTGGAGGAAGGAGAATGCAAGGTGAGTGAGCAGAGGCCTGGGAAGAGGGCAGATGGAGGGGCCTCGACTGGAGGCCACTGAGGTGGAATCTGCACAAGCAGGGGGCAGGGAGGTGGCCGCTGGCAGCTAAAGGGCAGGACGACTGCGTGCCGAGGTTGCGGGGGGTGGGGGGATGGGTGGTGATGTGGGTGCAGGGAGGCCTCAGGAGGTCTCCGGTCACTGGAGATTCAGGTAGAGAGGACCTGACATGGGTGGCCGAGGGAGCCTCTGCGTAGGCTGACCAAGGCGCCGGAGCCTGGCTGGGGGGAGCCCAGGAGCGTGGGAGAAGGGCGCCGCTCTTCATTACGTGCTCATGCAGACGAGACCTTGGCAGCGAGCCTTGTCTGTGAAGCAGCTGCTTGTTCAGGTTCCGTGAAAACCAGGGGCCAGTGATGCTGTCCAGAGCCCACGGCACCCCAGACCCCCCCGCACTGCTGACACGAAGACCTGGTCCCAAAACTGCAGATTGAGAGCTTGCATAAACGCAGCTAGAAAATAGTCTCCTTGCCCTGCCCCCCCCCACACACAAAAAGAGAACAGAACCCAGTCATCAGGAATAAGCGATTAGAAAATAGAATGAAAAAAAAAAACCACTTAGGGGTGAAACAAGAAAAAAATGCAAAAACACCCAGGAGTAAACGGAGTCCAGAAACCACAAAACTGCAGGCTATGAAAATTGTGTGCACAAGAGTCCCGTCCTGGCTTTCTAATCTGCGGGGTCAGGTGATGCTTTCTCCCTCAAAATATAAAATGATGCTTTGTGTTTTAGGTTTTGGGGGTGAAATATATAACAGTTGTTCTAAATGTCGCTTGGAGAAATGGAAAGCAGGGCCAGACGATTTTTCAAAAGAAAAATACTGAAGGGAGTCTTGCTTTACATATGAACATGTAATGCAAAGATTTGCTGCCTGCGATCTGTCAGGCAAAGTCCTTTTTAAAAGGTTAGGTTGGAAACAACAACGTCAAAGTCAAAACATGTTCATTGTATGTCTGCGCAGCGGGGACGTGCGAGCTTCCTGTTTCCTCTTTGTAATGGCAGCAGAGACAGCGTGTTTCAAATGGGGGAAATAAATATTCAGTCTCTGGGTTTGGACCGCTAATAAAGCAATACAGATAATTCCTGCCATTGGCAAGTTCATCGTCGTAATGATATTTTTGGTTGCTGTATTATTTTTTTAGGATTACCTATCCCTTTGCGTGCTCCAGTTCAAAGGAAAAACAGTCCTTTGGAATTTCTCAAGCTCTTGGAGGAATACATTTAGTTTTTCTAAATTAAATCCTACTCTTTTGAAAACTTATAACCACGTGTCATAAAACTCAACCACGTGGCTGAGACTTAGCCAGTTATTAGGTGAGATCTTTGAAGTTCATGATGTCTTGTAGTTTCGGGGAGAGGAGACAGAAAGGATGGACCCTATGTTTGGTTGCTAGCCTTCCCCATGTCACTGAAGAAACGGGTTACCCTTCATTAACCAGGATCGTAGGTTATCCAGAAACTCTTCCCCTCTTGGGCTGCTTCAGTTAACTGAAAATTAGCTCTCTTCTCAGGTCAGTAGAAGATGATGACGATTGTGAACATTTACTGAGCACCTGTTCTGTGACCACTGTTGTTGTGAGAATTTTCCAGTTTACCGGCACCACACACTGATGAATGCTGCCTGTTTCTGAAATGGGGAAAGTGAGTCACAGAGGGTTTGAGTATCTTGCCCAAGGTCACAGAATGAGGAAGTGGCAGGCCCAGGATTTGAATCCACACAGCCCGACTCTGGAAGTTTCTCCATCAACCACTCCCTATGCTTCCTTCCTTTCTCTGTTTTATTAGTAATCTTGGCCCCACTGTTGATCATTTGATTTTTTTTTCTAGTCTCTAGAACAGATGGATGGACCTTTGATACGTGATTTAGCACTGAGCACAGAGGGAATGACCAGAAGCAGCATGGCCCTAGTGTGACCTTCCACAAAACACCTGTAGTGTGGGGCGGAGCCTTGCCAGTGTGGATGGTCATATTGTCCTCTGTCTCCGCCTCCCACTCCTGCACCCAGCCCTGAGTCCAGTCAGGGTGGCAGGCAGCCCCCTACCCTCTCTGGATCTTAGAGGCCAGGGAGGCAGTTCTGAGGCTCCTTCCCGGCTCTGTCCCCTTTGCCTCCCCTCACCGCCCCCCCCCCCTTGCACTTAGCCAGGAAGCACTTTGTGAACCATCCCAGTAGACTCCACTGGCATCACTTCTGGAAACATCTTCCAGCTGTCCCTCTTCCCTCACTCTTGTCCGCACTTATTGCGGACAGAGGCGTGCCTTGTGCCCCCAGTGAGGAATCATAGCGGACGTGCCCTGTAATTGCATTAGGGTAATCTATCCCGGCCAGAGAGCCCCCACCGTGGGCCTGGCTCTGATGACCAGTGGGGTCTATTAGGGCCTGGAGCCTGGCCAGAGGCCACATTATAGCTCACTTACGCACTATGGATTTGTCTCGGACTCCTTAATGAGGCCAGGGACTTGGTTTTCCTGCACATGTTTGCTTATTTTCCTGCTCTAACAGGCTGCCAGCCTGCGGGGCTGTATAAAATGTTCACTAATAGCTCGTGATTCAGGGGGTTGGCATTTCTCACAGTCACCACGGCTTGGCGGCCGTTTTCCTCCAATGCTCTCGAAATAACCAGAGAACGCTCTACCCTTTTCTTAAAGTTGTAGGAGTCTGTTCCCTAAAAATGTTCTTTTTAGAGCTTTTGAGGAAATTTCTGACGTCTCCTCGGCAGAGTTTGTTTGTGCCTCTGTCCTTTGAGTCCTGTGAGCTGCGTTGGCACAGGGCAGGACTCTGTGTGTGTCAGGAGAGGTGTCTGTTAATTAAGGTGTGAATTAAATGACAGTCCCTCAACTGTGCCTATAAGACTCTGTGCTGGACACTCGGGCGGAGAAGGTGACACATGGCTTTGCCTTCCGGGAGCCAGCCATTGAGAGGATGACCGAGTTCTTCCCCGGAAGAAGCTTCATTGTGGGAGAGCCCTGGAGGGGCGTTTTGATGGAAGTCACCAGAAGATGTTGAATATACTTTGATTGATACGTTCTGGAGGGTCTGTCTGCCGGATTTGTTCTTTTGAAAGTGTGTGTGAAATCCTGATGTGTTAGGCGTGGCAGGAAGGTCTAAGCAGCTTGCAGGGATGATGGGCGCCTGGGCTCCATCGACCCTCCCCACTGGTGAGCTGTGTGCCTTTGGACAAGACACTCTGCCTGCACTCCAGTGCTCTTACCTCTGAGCCGGATGCTTATTGTTGGCCCTGTGTGGGGCGGGATGGGGGGTGCTAGGAGGGCTTCATGAGGGTCAGAGCCACGCTCGGTGCGCAGACTTAGCCAGGGCCGGTGACCAGCACGTGACCACACAGACCCCCTCAGGTGACTGGTGCCCGCTCCTCGGTAACCGTAGCCTCCCCCTCAGGGTCCTGAACTCAGTCAGAGTTTGGTGATGGTTGGATTTCCTGAGAGAGGAACAAAAGCATTCTCTCTGAGGGATGGGGGAAGCTATTTCTATCCCCCAGGGGATTTTCTTTATCCCGAACACCCCCAGCCCCCTGCCCTGCCTTGTCACTGAGTTCTCTGCTGACCCGGACTCCTCCTGGAACCTAAAACGCTTGGTCATGAGGATGTGGGATTAACGGGTTGGTGTCCCGTTTCCTGGCTTCTGCCCCGAGTGGACGGGCTGGGGCTCTGGACTGGGCCCCTCATCTTCCTGAGTGAGTACCTCAGTCCCTGCTTCGGTGGCAGACCCCCTCCCCTGCCGTATACACCTTGAGTGGGATCCCGTCCGCCCTTGTCTTTGCTTTTTTCCTCTGAAGGGGAGGGGGGCCTCTTCCTTGGCCATCCCCCACCTGCCCACGGGGTTCTCGCACTTACGGGGATCACCACATTTGAATCGGTGGAAATAGAACTTGGCGCTGGTTTGCCTGAACCACTGAGTCCCTGCTCGGATCTGGCATCTCTCCTCCGTTTTTGTGCCCAGCTCCCAGTGGTAATATCAGTATTTCCAAGTGGGCCCAGCTCCTGGTTGCCCTTTGCCATATACAGTGTGTTTCTTGGAACTGACGTTAGTGACTTCACACATTGCTCTAGCAACCAAGACAACTGTTGTGGCCGCAGCGGCCAGCGTCCTCGGGGTCTCTCTGAGTGACGGACATCCCGGTGCTGACCTGTCCCAGCACGCCGGGTGTTTCAGGCCCAGAGCCTGACACCCCATTCTCCCCCAGGGCTCTGAGTTGTGTGCGTGAATGACAGCTTACTGAAGACACCGCAGTTTTAGACTTCTGGATGTGGCCAAAGGAATCACCTGATCAAGTGCCTTTTGCTGTTTCATTAAAGGAGAGACCAGGATGCTTCTCTGGATGACACGGTGGAGAGGTGGTCTGCAGCCTGTCCTTTTCCTCTTCTACCTGCCCGCTTTCCATCTCTTGTTTTCCCTTTTCTCCCAGTGTAAAAACCATAAATGCATTCTGGCTGCCTTATTTACAAACCAGTGTCAGTCCTTGCTCTGCTCTTAGTCGACCCCCAACGTGTGACTCCAGAGAGACCCCTGTGGGAGTTATGATTATTCTGGGGCCCTTTAGCCCTGGGGAGATCTGCCGTGCCTGGGCCTGTCCCCGCTTCCCAGACAAGCCAGACCCCTGATCCCCATTCCTAGGCCCACATCTCTCTTCTCCTCCTTTTCCTTGTCCTGGGCTTGGAAGGGCTTTCTAGAATGTCTGTAGCCCTCACCCCACATTATGTTCATTGCTCTATCCAGCCAGGCCCACTGAGGTGGGCTTCGATCCCTGTGGTGCAGTATCTTCAGGCACAAGTCCTGTGACACTGGGACACTGTGCTCATGGACCAGATACTA
Source organism: Prionailurus bengalensis (assembly GCF_016509475.1). Classification (NCBI taxonomy): domain Eukaryota; kingdom Metazoa; phylum Chordata; class Mammalia; order Carnivora; family Felidae; genus Prionailurus; species Prionailurus bengalensis. Next base: position 17,815,678 of record NC_057355.1, read on the forward strand.
CATACTATGGCTTACAGCAGCACTTCTCACTCTTTTATTTCCTGATGAATTTTTTTCTAATTTTTACAGAGCCTTACTAGAAGGAGAAAGTAATCCAGAGATACTGATCTTGACTGAGCGCATCGAAAACGTGCCACAAGGTAAATACAAGAAAAGCTAAATATTTAATTGTAGGGTGTTTTCTATATGAACAGGTTGATTCCATGGTTAAATAGTAAGGCATCATTTGTCAGGAAGAATTTGGGATTAGGTATGATTTTTTTTTTTTTTCAGATAAGTGTCATTCATGCCTCTCTTAAGTACCAGCCAGATTTTATTTGATAGGCTGTGGTTTAAATAGCAATGTAAGTGTGAATGCATGGGACAGTGTTTAGTAAGCTCATTTATTCATCTAGCCAATACTTTGGGGGCGTTTCCTACCCAGTGTGGTGAGTGGGGAGGAAGGGGGTGCTGATGGAGAGGCGGGAAGGGTGAAGGGCGAGGAGACAGTGGACATGGACTTGTTTGCCATACCCTTCAGAAGGAACACCCTTTACGGACCAAAGACTTACAGGTTGTTTTTTTTCCCCCCACCACTTCTGGATATATATATATTTTTTATTTTTTATTTATTTTTTTTCCCTTTTATTTTTTGATTTTTTTTCAATATGAAATTTATCGTCAAATTGGTTTCCATACAACACCCAGTGCTCATCCCAACAGGTGCCCTCCTCAAAATGCATCACCACCCCTCCCCCCCCCCCCCCCCCCATTCAACCCTCAGTTTGTTCTCAGTATTTAAGAGTCTCTTATGGTTTGCTTCCTTCCGTCTCTGTAACTTTTTTTTCCCCCCTTCCCCTCCTCCCGGTCTTCTGTTAAGTTTCTTAGGATCCACATATGAGTGAAAACATATGGTATCTGTCTTTCTCTGCCTGTCTTATTTCACTTAGCATAACACTTTCCAGTTCCATCCACGTTGCTACAAAAAGCCATATTTCATTCTTTCTCATTGCCACATAGTATTCCATTCTGTATATAAACCACAATTTCTTTATCCTTTCATCAGTTGATGGACATTTAGGCTCTTTCCATAATTTGGCTATTGTTGAGAGTGCTGCTATAAACATTGGGGTACAAGTGCCCCTATGCATCAGCACTCCTGTATCCCTTGGGGAAATTCCTAGCAGTGCTATTGCTGGGTCATAGGGTAGATCTTACAGTTTTAACACAAGTATCAGGAGGTATTACTTTGTACGGCAAGTAGTCTGCTCTCTGGAACTCGCTGGCCCATGGGGGCAGAGGTGGGAACGGTTATACCGTTTGCAGCTCAGATTGACATGGGTAGCAGGTGTCACTGGGTGCCCTAAGGTCTGTCTTGATTGAGGCCAAAAGCTACAGAATAAAGGTCATATTTCCTGTAGCTACGGAACCAATGAACAGGTTAGTGTTCACTAGAAAGACCCTAAGAAACCTGCAGGATAACTTTAAAAAGGAAAAAAAAAAAAAGCTTAAAAGCCGTATAGAATCTTAAAGGGCTTTCTGGCTAAGCAAGGCAGATTAAATTACTTACAGTATGTTTAGTATATACCTTATTCAGCAGAGTTTCAGTCTGCATGAGTATTACCATATTCAAAATCATGGCAAATTGGGAATGCATATATTTGGTACATCTGTCAGGAGAATATTTAGTTAACTGCCAGTCTGGATAGATGGCATATTAAAAAAAAACCCAATAGTTTCCATCTTTATTTTTCAAAAACAGCAGGCAATTCACAGATTTGAAAGGTCACTGATTCAGAACAATAATTTTGGTTTCAGGTGTCTGTGACTGGTAGGAATTGGGTCTTAGACAATATCCAGTAAGTTTACTTACTGATTTTGAGAGTAAGGTTGAAAAAAAGCAAAGATGTTATTCACCAGATTTCAAGGTTTACTACAGTCACTTAGATTTTTTACGTGAGGCTATTTAAGTCTGAAAGTCCATCACATCACTTAGAAGGGAGAGAGGAGAAAAGGGCTGGGGCCGCACTTTGAGGAGAACCACCAGTTGAGGGCCAGGGCTTGCTAATCTTTGACTAGCTGAGTTCTTGGAGCCTAGGGAGAACTCAGCAGGAGGGTTACTGGGGCCTCTGTTAACTTGTTTCATTCACTGATTGTTTCATCTGGCTTGTTAAAGGATACAGAGACAGTATTTGTAAACTAAATCTATTTTAGCAGTTATGGATTAGGCTAAAAGAAAGTAGCATTAGAATAAAGAGGACCAATTGTGAACTCTTTTAATAGGCTTTGAGTTTCCAGATAGTTGTGTGTCCTGTGTGATATACATGCAGTTAACTGTTCACTGAATAAATGTACGGATGTGTTCTTAGATAGTGAATTTATCAATACTTATGAATACACTTATGTTTCTTTTGTAATATTGTATAGAATAATTCTGGCCACTTGCCCACACTCGGTTGACAGCCTAAAACCAGTCTGTCATCTTCCATATTTCTTGGTGAACCTTAATTAAAGACCAGATGGTTCTTGCAGTTTCCCAGGGATTCATCTTCTGGGGCTTCTCTGTTTAAGATCAGTATATTGACCTGAAAGGAGGGATCTTGGAGAAAATGTCCTGGCCTGGTCTTTCTCTTGTACCCTGAGCTCTGTCCTAAAGAGGCCCCTGGCTTTGGCTGATGTGACAGGGAGATCAAGGGTGGAGAGTGGGCTTTGCTAGGCTCAGCCGGATGGGGTGTGGTGGGCACAAGGGGGCGCTCTCAGGGTGGACGGTGCTCTTGACCACATTCTAACCCACCAGCTGCTATGCCTGAGAGCAGGTACCCACCTGGAGTTTGGACATCCCCGAGCGTAAGCACCCTCTGTGGACCATCCAGAGCAAAGCAAGAAGCCCAGGATCAGGACATTAAAACAGACCGTAGTGTTGGTGACTGGTCAGCTTCCTGCTCTGGCTCCCTTTCAAATGGACAGTTTGTAAAGAAAAAAAATAGAAGTATAAAAATAGAAGAAGCCAGGGAGCTTTAGAAAAAGTTAACCTCGGGGGCGCCTGGGTGGCGCAGTTGGTTAAGCGTCCGACTTCAGCCAGGTCACGATCTCGCGGTCCGTGAGTTCGAGCCCCGCTTCAGGCTCTGGGGTGATGGCTCAGAGCCTGGAGCCTGTTTCCGATTCTGTGTCTCCCTCTCTCTCTGCCCCTCCCCCGTTCATGCTCTGTCTCTCTCTGTCCCAAAAATAAATAAACGTTGAAAAAAAAAATTAAAAAAAAAAAAAAGAAAAAGTTAACCTCGTCAATACTTGTTGGCCCAACATGGAAACCAGTGACAAATCAGAGCATATTAAATGGGGGAGAGAGAATGCCAGTTAGCGTGGAGTGATCTCGTACTTTGTAATAATGAAGCTCTCTTCTCCACGGAAATAAGTAAAATAAACTCAGGCTGTCAACAAAGCAGCAATGCATGTTTCCAAACTATCATGGTACTGTGAAATTTAAGCCACAGAGACTAGCACCCAGCCTCTCGAATGCACACGCCGAGCTGCGCGAGCTCACGTTTGCTGATGTTTGTGAAGGTGGATGATATTTGAAGATCCGCAACGAGAGCAAAGTGTTGTGCTGTGGCATGCATAGCGCTACATTTTATTGTAACGGGTTTTTTTTTTTAAACTACCAAAATCAATGATTTGGGGGTGGAAAATAGCTCATTTGTAAATGCCCTTTCTGCCATAATAGTTTGTATTTATGATGATGGGATGGGATTTGACCTGTAGTGATGCCTTTAAGATGAGAGAGGTAATGATGACTGTTGTTTTCTGCAGAGTTCAGAAAAACATCCTATCAGTATGCCAGCACGGTGCTGCAGAGGGAAAATGAACGAAATCTGTTTCCCAGGCGGAAAGCACCTCCGGCCAGCTTCAGCCACAGCCTGGCGCAGCGCTCTCACCTGTCGGCAAAGCCCGGAGCTCGGCCCGCCGTCCCAGGTGCTGCGGGCAGTGGCTTCCTAGGCTCGGGATATTCTTCCCTAACCACTACCCGGTGGGAGAAAACTGATGGCAAAACTGCCGCCTCTCAGGAAAAACCTGCCAACAGCCAAGCCAGCGTCAGAACTTTCTCTCCAGTGCCCGGTCTTTTAAGGGATACTGAGGCTCCAGTGAAAACATTCCCCGAAAGACCGAGAACCGCGGGTACAAAGGCCGCCTCTGCTAATGTAGCCAAAGAGCCCGCCCTTGCCCAAAAGCCCTATCGGGACAATGTGTCGGCAGGTGCTTCCAAAAGCACGTGGTCAAGTGAGAGAACCGTCCTTGTGGAAAAGAAGGCAGGGGCTAACGTCACGAGAGAGCAGGAGAGAAACAGGCCAGGTGCCATCCAAACAAAGTGGGAAGAGAAGGTGTTTGATTCCAAAGAGAAGGCTTCAGAGGAGAGGAATCTAAGGTGGGAAGAGCTGACAAAGTTAGATAAAGAAGCAAGAAAAAGAGAAAGCCAGCAAATGAGGGAAAAGGAGAGAGGGAAGGAGTCGGCGAAGGAGAAGAGTGTTCGAGAAAGAGAGGTACCGATCAGTCTAGAAGTCTCCCAGGATAGCACACCAGGGGTGGCCCCGAAAGGTTTGCAGACTCCCCTCCAGGGGGATGCTCGTGACGGTGCAGGCAGAGGCATGGAAAAGAGGGAGGCCAGGTTCAGGCTGGACGGCGGCGACACCACCAGCTCCCCGAAGGGCGACTCCACGACCGAAACCATAGCCGAAAACATCGTCTCCAGTATCCTGAAGCAGTTTACCCAGTCTCCTGATACAGAGACATCTGCTAATTCTTTTCCGGACACGAAGGTCACTTACATGGACAGGAAGGAGCTTCCCGGTGACAGGAAAACAAAGACTGAGATAGTCGTGGAGTCGAAACTGACCGAAGAGGTGGATATTTCAGACGAGGCTGGCCTGGACTATCTTCTGAGCAAGGATGTTAAGGAGGTGGACCTGAAAGGAAAATCGGCTGAGCGGATGATAGGAGACATAATCAACCTTGGTCTGAAAGGAAGAGAGGGGAGGGCAAGGGTGGTCAATGTGGAGATCATTGAGGAGCCCGTGAGCTATGTTGCTGGTGAGAAGGCGGATGAGTTTTCTACCCCCTTCGAAGTGGAGGAGGTTGATGATGTGTCTCCGGGCTCCAAGGGGCTGGCTGAGGAGGAAGAAGGTTATGGAGAAACAGACGTCATGTTCTCAGGCAATCAGCATAAAAAGACCAAGCGGCCCCAAGAGAATGTAACTCACGTTGAAGAAGTAATGGAGGCGGGTGACTCAGAGGGAGAGCAGAGTTATTTTGTGTCGACCCCAGATGAGCACCCTGCGGGGCAGGACAGAGACGAGGGCTCGGTGTATGGGCAGATCCACATTGAAGAAGAGTCCACCATCAGGTACTCTTGGCAAGATGAAATCGTGCCAGGGACTCGGAGAAGAATAAAGACGGATGATGGGCTGGGGGAGAAGGTGGTGAAGCCGTTGGACATCTCAGAACCTTCTGTGGAGGAGGAGGTGGGTTATACTCACTGGAAGGAACAAGCTACAAGTGGTGAATTTCATGCTGAGCCCACAGTCATCGAGAAGGAGATTAAGATACCACCTGAGTTCCACACGTCCATTAAGGGATCCTTCAAGGAGCCCAGACACCAGCTGGTGGAGGTTATCGGGCAGCTGGAAGAGAGCCTTCCGGAGCGCATGAAGGAAGAGCTGTCTGCTCTCACCAGAGAGGGTCAGGGTGGGCCCGAGAACGTTTCGGTCGACGTAAAGAAAGTCCACACCTCCGGGGGCAGGTCCGTGACCTTGGTTGCCGAAGTCAACCTCTCGAGAACCGTGGATGCCGATCAGTTAGACCTGGAGGAGCTGAGCAAAGACGAAGCCAGTGAAATCGAGAAAACCGTGGAGTCAGTGGTACGAGACAGTTTGGCCAGGCGGCACAGCCCGGCGCCTGGAAGCCCAGACGGGGAGACCGCAGAGGAGCCCCCGGCTGCCGGCTTTCGCTTCAAGCGCTGGGCCACCCAGGAACTGTACCGCCCCGGCGGTGAGGAGGGCGATGCCAGCCGGGCCTCTCAGGGCACAGAGCAGGTCGCTTCCCCGGGTCCGGTGTCAGCCACGGTAGAAGTCACCAGCCCGAGGGGCTTTGCCCAGTCACACGTGGTAGAGGACGTAAGCCGGTCTGTCAGGTGTGTTAAAGTAGACCCCACTGGGATTTGGAGGACTGAGCAAGTCTCACCAGAAGGACCCACTGCACAAGTGGTGGAGGTAAGTGGGGAAGGGGACCTAAGTCCGGCCCTGAGCTCGCCAGGAGCCACCTGGTCTGTGAGGCACTTCACCCTGAGTCCTGATCAAAGTCAAGTGTCCCAGGAAGTCTTCTTCCAAAGGTCTGTCCCTGCCTTTCGGGAGGCAGGGGGCACAGAAGAGCCTGGCCTGTCCACAGATATGGACACAGCGGGGAGGCACAGTGTGTTTGGCTCCGAACAATTTCATGCTAAAAGGGAAATTGCTTTTCAGGGCCCCATTTCTGGGTCGGGGAAGGTTGGCGATTATTTTCAAACAGAAGAGTCAGTGGGTACCCAGACTTCTGTAAAGGACCTTCAGGTGGGCCCCAGAGAGGGGTTCGGGGAGCAGATCCAGTTCAGAGCCCCCCTTTCAGACAGAAGGGCATTGAGTATCAGGGAAGCTTCCGTGAGCACTGAAGAGTGGTCGGGACGGCACATCCGTCAGGCAGGTCACGGTCCGGGCTCAGCAGCATCAGACCACTGAGCACATAGTTCCCCTGCCCCGGGAATTCAGCCACTCCGAAAGCAGTGCTCATGGAGAGGGCTCGGCAGATGTGAGCCAGGCTGTGCGTAGTTCCGCTGTGGGTGGGAGGATCCTGATGACCGGAAAGAGCACCTTCCAAAGTGCCAGTTCCCAGTGGCCTCAGGAGGCCAGTGTGGGAGATGCACGAGGGGCAGAGGAGACACCGGGCATGAGCAGAGCCTTTAGGCACATTTGTCTGGGTCCCGCAGAGACCACAGCCTCTGAACGGGTTGTCTTCCACGAGCCCGTTTCCAAATCGCTTGCACCTGCCGGTTCAGCGGGCTCCCCTGAGCTAGGCGAGTTGGCAGATGGCAGCGGGGTGCTCAGGCACGTGGCACGGGGCCCCAAAGACTCTCCGTTTACCTTTCAGATGGACATAAGTCACGTGGAGGCGAGCCCCCGCTGGACGCAAGACACCACGGTCTTCTTCCCCGCAGGGACGGAAGCGGCGGCTCGTGGTGCCCCTGACCGTGGTGCCTGGAGAGACGGGGGCAGTGGGAATGCCTGGGTGGCCAGCGTGAGCTTTCAGGGCTCTTCCGGGGACGGACACCAGGTCCCCGGGGAACAGGGCAAGGCGCAGGCTGAGTTTGACAGGACGGTGCAGCTACAGAGGATGGTAGACCAAAGGTCGGTGATTTCGGATGAAAAGAAAGTTGCCCTCCTCTATCTAGACAATCAGGAGGAGGACAATGAGGGCCACTGGTTTTGATAAGCAAGTATTTTGTTTTCAGTGGTGTCTTAGCCGGTAACACAGTAACACACAGAGGCCTTTACTTTGAAGGAGGGAGGCTCAGTCTTTATGAAGACCTCCCCACTTTTCTTACTTTCTCCAAAGAGCGCTCCGGGCGATGTCACTTTACTTTATCATCTGTAAAGGTGTCAAATTAATTCATGCCTTCGAAGGCATTTGAATTTTACTTTTGAGTTGGAACTTTGACACAAATATTTTTTATCTTTTTAGTCTTAAAAGTTCCTTTTTCTGGAGTTTTCTCTCCACTGCTTGAGACAGTTTCGACCAATTTTGCTCCTGGTCACGGAAATGCCTCACATCTGTTTGAAATTATAATCAACTCTCTATAGGGAAAATGACTAAACGGTAACAGTATAGTAAGATGCCTATATGATAACAAGATTAAAGTAATATATTTAAGGGTAAATTTTATTTGCATGTGCTAATATGAAATAATCAACTAACATTTAAAAGGAAAAATGCGTACATTTGTCACCTTTCCCAGTCTTCTCAAAAAGAAATCCTAGGAAAGAAGCAGATTGCTTCCATAAAAGATAAAAGTGAAAAAAAAAAAACACCTAAACGGTTCTAAATTTAGGAAAAAGTTAAGTTCACTTTGAGACTTGAATGAATTGCTTTCTATGTGCAGAACTCCAAAAAATATACAGTATTTTTGTTTATGGAGAGGCCAGCTTCAGCCCATTTGATATTCCAAGTCCACACGCTTGCTATGTTCGTGTAAGTTCTTAGAAGCCCACCCTGGGCTTGTGTGTAGGGAAAGTGACTGTTGGGAATGGGTTATTGTATTTCCTTTCTCACAGCACTGGGTTGTTAAGTAGCATACAGTCTAAGTATTCTTGTTTGTTACAACCTAAGTTCTGGAGTAGCCAGCTCCCGCCAGAGTGTTAAGCTTCTCCACACCTTAACCCTTAGCCCTGTCTACACATTTAATTTTACTGGCGGGAGGCAGACCCCGAAGACAGTAAAGAGAATGCTGATGATGCTCAAGCTAGAGCCTGGCTTGCCAGATGATCCTGTGCCGTGACATTGGAAGCACAGGGTGGACTGTGCTTCCCAGAGAAGGCCTTGCAACGCACCGCTAAAGGGACCGAAGTCTGGGTGATGCAAAATGACAACCAACCTCGAGGACGTTTTTGCATTTTCTTTTTTTTTTTTTAACGTTTATTTATTTTTGAGACAGAGACAGAGCATGAACAGGGGAGGGGCAGAGAGAGAGGGAGACACAGAATCTGAAACAGGCTCCAGGCTCTGAGCGGTCAACACAGAGCCCGACGCGGGGCTTGAACTCACAGACCGTGAGATCATGACCTGAGCCGAAGTCGGACGCTTAACCGACCAAGCCACCCAGGCGCCCCTGTTTTTGCATTTTCAACAGAAATCATTACAGCTGGGGTGTTTTGCCCAGGGAAGAGAATACTAATGTTACATAGGATAAGATGTTTTGTGGGAGGGACTGGGTGCCTCTCCTGCTGCCCAGCACCCAGGAGGGGCCCTGGAGGAAGGCAAAGGCCCTACCCTCGCAGGCCACGGGATGCTGACGTGCAGGTACACACCGTGAAGTTGAAGGTACTAGAAAGAGTGTGCTTTACTGGGTTTGTTTTATTTTACATAAGGGTATTGCTTTTAAGGCTTCGTCTTTAAAGGTAGTGGCACACAGAAATTACCTCTCCAGCAGCACAGTATTATTTTAATCCAAACTAGTTGCTTGCACATAACATTGTTTAAACTGTACTTCCGGTAACAAAGAATCCTAGAGCTGCCAGTAGGACACTGAGGAATAGTGATTGGAGGTAATGCCATCCTCTAGTGGGTTATGATGTTGGGGGTGGTGGTTATGGCATGAGGGTCTTCCCTCGGTGGGGGGAGGGGGGGATGTCACAGTGGCCCTCAGCTCCTAGAAATGGCTACAGCAGGTAGTTTAGGGAGAGTGCATTTTCTTAATAAGTGGAGGAGAAATGCAGCCAAGCTTTCAGGATGATCCATTTTACAAACACTGTGAATCGGGGTATAGAAAAAGTTGAACTGCAAGTTTAAACCTTTGTTATCTTCCAAATGAACTAGTAATTGTCACAGACTGGTACAGAGGTGATGGCTTGGCAAACAAAGCCTTCTTGTTTCTCATATAGTCAAAGATGGGCGATTTTATGTTAGCTGTAATTGGTAATGGTATTTGTAGAAGTGATCTATTGGTTAGGGTGACAGCCTACTGTTTTGATGGCGACACAGACTGAGGATGGGGAGTCTGTTATGTGAGTCTGAGTGGGCTTACTTTAATGTCCCTCTCCTGCCTTGTGATCTTGTAAATGAGTGCTAACGGGGACAGATTATTAATATCATGACCCACCTCTCTTTGGAAAATATCTTAGGTCTTAATTTATATTTCCATGTTAGAACACATGTCTTCAAGAAGCATCCTGCCAAGAGTACTTACCAATATGGACTCCTGAGCTGTCTTTGGTTACTCAGTCTCTGGATCACCCAGGAGCAGGCATGCCCTCCACACTGTGAAGGTCGCCTGAAAGTTCTGTGTCCTTTAAAACCAGTCACTCTGGAGACCATAGAAATCAACTTTGTGGGTTGGGACAGAACCAATTTTTGCTGTTGTATAGACAAAACAGTATTAATGGAATGTTTTTTCACCTTCCCACTGGTTGTTTTGATATCATTTGTTTCAAATGTATATTTAGAATGGAATCACTTATAAAGCTCATCTTTCTAAGCTCCTGTTCCCTACAAAGGGAAATGTCACAAGAATGTATAAAAATAAAAATCTAAGAAAAAAAAAACAAAAACCTCCACATTGTTCCTAAAGAGAATGAATGTTTTCCAGTAGGTGTTTTTGTGGTTTCTATTTAAGCTCTAATTAAAGCATCTATGTGTTTTACATGCATGATTTTTTTTTTTTAATGGTGGCACGGAATCACTGGGGAGAATATGTATGGAAAGTTCTGGCTCTTTACCCAAATCAGAACTTGATACTGTTAACACAAAACTACAAAGCGTAGCAGACAGAGCAAAAACCAGCTGGCTCATATTCAAATATAGACTGGACAGTTTGTGGTAAGAATGTGGTCATCACAGCCTGGAAGGCTAGTGTCAGTAGGGTGACCAGCCATCCTGTTTTGCCTGGGATGGAGGGGTCCCCTGGGACACGGTTTCAGTGCTAAAACCAGGACCGTCCTCGGCACACCAAAATGGTTACTTTGAGTGCAAATCGGAGTGGTTAGTTAATCCTGGCTGTTTCTTAGGTGCTTGAAAAACTTGCAGTAGAATGAGACAAAGGAATAGTTATTAGGTACCCTTACCTGTCTAACTTTTTACCACCCCCTCCCCACGAATATCTATAGTCTTCCTCTCGTGTTGAAGTTCACACATTTAATAGATGGGAGCCATTTGGGTGGGACACTCCTATATTCATTCTTTCTTTGGGGTGGGGTCTAAATTTTTTAAAATATATTTTAGTTTCTGTGATTGCAAGATATTATCCTCTAAGAAAGAGAGGAAGAAGTAACCTCAGAATTCACTTTTTCCCCCCAAAGCCTAGCATGGGCTGTCTGCTCAGGCTGCTATGACAGCGTACTGCAGCCTGGGAGGCTTTAACCACGGACATTTCTCTCTCCCAGTTCTGGAGGCTGGAAGTGAAGGATCAAGATGCTGGTAGATTCGACGCCCGGTTGCGCCTGGTTTGCAGACGGTCTTCTTGCTGCGACCTAACGTGGTGGAGAGAGCGATCTTCTGTCTTGTGTCTCTTCTAATCAGGGCACTCATCCCATTCACGGGGCTCTCGTCTCCCAGAGGCCCCACCTCCTACTACATTCACACTGGGGATTAGGGCTTCGTGAATTTTGGAGGTACACACACATTCAGTCCCTGGCAGACTCCAACGTGGTAAATATTTAAAATACTTTTTCTATCCATGTCGGAACCTGTGTCTTCCGACTAGATGGGATACCTGGTGAGTAGTGACTGTGTCTCATGCCTCCAGCTTGCACATGGCCTTCATCCCACCTGGGATGAGTGGGTACGAGTGGGGGTGGCCTGTGTGGTCAGCTGCCATAGCTTCCAAGGGGGACAAGGGACCTTGCCTCTCTCTCTCCACCCTGCACAAATGGAACCAGAGCAGCCTTGAGTTTTCTACTGGGCACTAGAGTAGAAGGGGCCCGTGCTGCGTCCTGCTGGCATCTTAGCACCAGCCTACAGCCTTGCTGGGCCTCGGTCCGTGGGATGAGGGTGGGAAGGAGAAGGAACAATGCTGCCCACAGCCCATCCCGCCCACTGTGCACTCTACCTCCTTCCAGCACCCAGTCTCCTGTGGACACCATGGAGAAAGGTGCTCGAAACTTCCCACTCTGCTCTTCCCTTCTCGAGGGGCAATGGCCTCCCCCGCGGGAGACTGAAGACCACTGTGGACGTGAGTGCTCGTCCACTCCACCCTCCCTACCTCACATGCTGAACCCGGGGAGATAGCTGGGAGAGCAGGGGGCCAAGGGCTGTGCCGACTCCAAAAAGAACCTCCAGAGGACAGCCATGTTTCTCCTGCCTGGAGTAGAGGCCCCAGGAGTCAGCCGCCCTCTCCTGCAGCCCTTCCCCGTTGGCCTCACCCCTACTCCTCTGTCTTCATTCCCTTACACCCGCCTCCCCTGACCTCCAGCCCGTTTACTCCCATTACTCCCTGCCCTGCTGTACTGGGCTCTTTCCCTCTGTTACCAACTCGTTCTGCCACTTTATGTTTAGTAATTAGCCTCCATGTTGGCTGGCAAGGTCTGAGAGGATGGGGACAGTGTGTCCTGTTTACTGTCAGGTCCCCAGTTTGTAGCACTGGCCTGGTGCACGCAGGGTGCTCAGCCATGTTCAGTGGCTGTAGGAGTAAGGAGAAGCTTCCTCGTGTCCCTCTCTAGGCTCCAGGAACTCTGAGGCAGCCTGCATTTGAAAAACATACCAACCCAGCACCTTCGAGATTCTTCTTAGCATTTTATTCTGCATCCCTATTATCTTCCTACAAGAAAGAAAGGGCTTTGGCCAGCATTTGCTCTCAGACTCCAGATCTGTGCGAGGGGCATACATAGGTACGGCCAGATGTTGGGTCCACTTCCATACACAGGAAGTTTGAAACTTTTGAAGAGAAGCCTTTCAGCCACAGTCGTGCTGCTGGGTGGAAAGTTTTGTTGCAAGAGAAACCACTTGGACGGTGAAAAAGAAATCTGCTTTACAGAAGCACCAGATCACCCTGGAGGGCATCCGCTGTCAAAACGCGACATCTCTGTTGCATGCTAGAGCAAACAGCCCGGAAAAATCTGTCGAATCCCATCTTCTAGTCGGAGAGGTTTATACTGCACCCCAAATGTCAGCACCCGGGCCCGACCCAAGCTTTCTTTGGGAGAGGGGTGGGGCTCTCAGTCCGCTGCGCTGGGCTGCACCTTCCCCGGCACGCCGGTGCAGAAGGCCGGTTTGGCTTTCGGGGCCTGCCGGGTCTTCGCGGCCACCTCGGGGGCCCTGCAAACAAACAGAAAGTGGGGTGAGTGTGCTGCCCCCCGGACCACTGTTGCTCTGAAGAGAAGTCCAGCGGCTGCTGAGCTAACAGCTGGCGAAGGAGTCTGGGGAGGGAAGGCCAAGGAGAAGAGAATCCTGCCACAGCAACCTAAATCCCAAGGTTTTTTTCTCCCGTGTTCTAATTCCTTGCGACCATTTTCTCCCTGAGCTGAGAGGGTCAACCCTTAGCTGGCTCAGCGAGCAGACCACAAGCACAAAGGTTGGGCTGGAGGCCTTGGCCGGCTCAGGGTTCAACGTTGCCTCCGGCTCGGGCCGGCGGCTCTGAGAGAGCGCCCCCTGCCGGCTGTCTCCTCGCCTTCGGTGCTTTTCCTTGGCGGTCAGCCCACAGGCTCTGGGCCACACTGGCTCTGTGAAGGGCGGCTTCTCCACAGCAGGGAGTGGAAAGACCTGGGGCCAGCCTTCAAGGTGAAGTCAGAGGGCTCTCAGGCCGCCGTCCTGACAGGCACGCTGAAAGCAAAGGGAAGCCAAAGGCAGGTCTCCAGCAGGCCACGCCAGGGCACTGTGCCCTCGCCTGCCAGCAGGGGAGGTGACCTGCAGGCCCTGGTCTGCAGGAGGGAGAGTCCCAGTGTGTTTCTGCCATTATTCAAGAGCCAATCTTTTCTTAGTATCTGGGCAAGGGGGATATTTGACAGCTGGGCTTTCAAAGGAATCACTGGTGTTGCATAGTTTATGAGTTATGGGAAGTCAGTTAGTAAAACTTTCCATGGAAAGTTCCACAGAACCTTACAGAACCAGCTTCCTCTGAGATCTGAATGGCAAGGGAAACAGTGCAAGGGGAAGCCAACTCACTTGGACAGGACGTCCACTGTCTGCTGGGTGGCCAGAGTCCTTTTGTCCTGTGCTCCATATAAGAGGGTCTGAATCTGAAGACACTGCAGAACACCAAGTAGTAATCATGAGGTTATAAAAATGTCACTGAGAGCATTTCGCAGGAAAATGAAGTCTCCCTTGAATGAAATAAAGCATACTTCATCCACAGGCCCATGCTTGACAGAACTGGTGCATTCTCAGGGTTTCTCAGGGACAGACTGGCCTTCAATTTGGATGCTCTGAGGGATCCAGGAAACAAATGCAAAGTTTTAACACTATTTTACACAACTCCCTATGATGAGCTATATGCAAACTATAAGCATAGGGGCGCCTGGGTGGCTCAGTCGGTGGAGCATCCAACTCTTGATCCCAGCTCAGGTCATGATCTCCCGGTTCATGAGTTAGAGCCCCGCATCGGGCTCTTCGCTGACCGCTTGGAGGCTGCCTGGGATTCTCACTCTTCCTCTCTCTGCTCCTCTCCCCCAACTCCTCTCTTTCTCTCTCAAAATAAATAAACATTAAGGGGCAGGCACCTAGGTGGCTCAGTCTATCAAGCGTCCTACTTCGGCTCAGGTCATGATCTCATGGCTCTAGAGTTTGAGCCATGTGTCAGGCTCTGTGCTGACAGCTCAGAGCCTGGAGCCTGTTTTGGATTCTGTCTCTGTCTCTCTCTGCCCCTACCTCCCCCCCACCCTGCTCACACTCTCTCTCTCTCTCTCTTAAATATCAGTAAACATTTAAAAAATTAAAAAAAAAATCCCTGACTCTCCCCTTTTGGGTAGGCAGGTTTAAAAATTTCTTAAAAAGTAGCATTTTTAGAAAATAAAGGCAAGAACATTGGTATTGACCAGGGATGGTCTCTAGTTTCGGTTTTTAAATGAGCCTTGCTCAGGAAGGTTTTAAATTTTTTTGTTTGCTTTTTGTTTTATTTTGTTTTTTTGGTAAAAACATGCTCTATCTTATATGGGCTTTCTATATTCATTACTACACAGTAATTTCTTAGGAATTAATTTACTTAGGACTTCAATATTGAGCTTATGTATTATCCAGGGCTAGCTTTGGCTTGATTTCTCCCTTCTGCTTACTGAGCGACCATTTGGTTACTTGTACCAGACCAGGGTAAACTCAAGGAAAGAATAAAGATGCAAGTTGTGCCCCCAAATGGCCAAAATGATTCTTAAAATAGAATGAGGTGGAGGCACTTGCTTTACTGTATATCAGTACCTTTTATAAAACTGTAGTAATTAGGACAGTGGGGTTTTCATCCAGGGATAAAGAAAGAGGTCAGTAGAACATGGCAGAGAGTCCACTGCTTGATAGATGACAGAAGTGGCCCTGAAGGGTCTAGGGGAAAGAGCTGAACTAGTCGGTAAATGGAACTGGGGTCGTGGGCTTTCCAAATGGGAGAAAATGGGTCCCTATCCCATACCAAACACAAAAATCAATCCTAGACAGACGGAGGAACTAAATGTGAAACGAAAACTTGGAACTTTTAGATGAAAATAGCAGAGGTTTACCTTTATCAGCTTGCAATAGGGAAGTATTTCTTAGACAAGATCCAGGCAAATCGAAAGTAAAAGACTGATATGATTTAACTGTATTAAAATTCAAAACATCTATGCACCAAAATTCACCTTAAATAAAGTACAAGGAGGGAAAGTATAAAGTACAATAAGGGAAAATATTTGCACAATACCGAGAGGGGATTAGGACTAAGGACACATAAAGAACAGACTACCAATAGAAAATAATCAAAAGATATTATTCAAAGAGGTTGAAAACTAAGAGGCTGATAAACACACCTAAGTTCACTAGTAATCAGAAATGCAAACTAAAACTTCAAGGGCGTTGTTCCTTTGCTCTTAAATTGCAAAAATTATAGTCTGATAATGATAATACCAAGCTTTATCACAGGTGTTAAGCAAAAAGTACTCTTTTACATATTGATAGTGGATGTTGAAATTGGTACCACTTTTAGAACAATCTGGCAATATTTAGTAATGGATAGGTACATGTACGATACACAAATTTTTGATGTGCATATAGCCACATAGATGAATCTCATGATTATAGAGAGGAAAAAACAAATTGCAGTTGAATGCATTATATATATTATTATATATTACATATTATTAAAATACATATTACATATAATTTATATGAAGCTTAAGAAGCATGTATAACAAGATTGCAAAATAATTTTAGTAAATTAATTTAGTAAATAGTAAAATAGTAAAGACATAGTAAAATAATTACGACAACGTGGGAATGATACCAAATTCAGGATAGCAGTTATCCGGAGGTGGGGTGGGGAAGGCTAGTAGTGGGGACTTCAACTGTATAGACCCATACGTGTTTTATTGCTTATATTGAACAGTGAACTCAAAGGTGTTGGTTACATTCTTCATGCTTTTCTGCATATCTGAAATACTTTACATTTTTACAATATTGAATTGGTTTTTCTACACGGTAACAGCTTGAGTCAAAAAAAGTCTGAGGCTTTGGGGACTTTGTACTGAAGACTGTTTATTCATTCTGATCTGCCAACCATTTTTAGGTCTTCAGGAAAATTAAAATGCAAGCAGCCAACATGCTTTGTCTTTAAAAGATGTGGAAAATATCAAAACCGACTGAATGTTTGGTTCAATCTGAGGAATTGAAAATGTGGTTCTGGAATCTGAGAATGTGGTTGTCTTCTGGAGGAAAGAGGTATTATTAGACGAAGATAGGATGGGGTTTTGGGGTTTTTTTGTTGTTTTTTGTTTTTGTTTTGAAACAGACCTTCACTCTTTGTTGAATTATGTAACACCAAGGAAGTAGCAAACTTGTTCTGTCATTCCATTCAGCATATAATCCAAATGCTCCAAAATCCCACCCCCTCCACCCAAATAAGCCATAGGCTTTCGGAATCCGCACTGGGGGCCCTGGCCTGGCCTGCTGCTCTTTCCATGGGTTTGGGCCAGCTCTGCTTTAATCCACGGATAAACTGCTGTGAACTTGGGAAACTTAAGGAACTCTGAGAAAGTTCTGTGTTGCTTTTGGGGACAGGTTTCCAACATCCAGGACACTTGATGTAAACTCTTCCCGCCCTCCTCTCCCACGTGGCTCCCAGCTGCTGGAAGCCTGGGGGCGTCTCCAGGCAGGGTCCAGCAAGGGAGGTGCTCAGGCAGGGACAGAAAACAGGAAGCAAGCAGGCTTTCCCCTCATTCATGCTTGGCAGTGAGAGGCCGCTGTCCAGGGCTAACGTTCTTGCCAGGACAGACTTCATTTTCCCCTACATGGCCAGAAATACCTTAACTCCGTGTGAAAGATCAGGTCTCATTTTAAACTCATCTGCCTTCTCTGTTTACATATCTACGAGTACCTCCCTTGCAGCTCATTTTGAGATGAGCTGATGTCTCGGTGTTAGTTCATTCACTGAGACATTAGCATTTTCCTGACATTATAATCATTATTTGAGATGGTCTGAGGTCTCGGTTTACCCTGCCTTAACAGAGGGCCTCCGAAATCCAGAACTCAGGAGGGATATCCATCCTACCCTTTGGGTTACTGAAGCTTCTCTCTGGCCCCTCATTCTCTAGGGAAAAACATACTATTAGCTAACTTTTTCAGATTTCTAGGTACAAGGACAGGGCAATTGACGGTGCTTATACCAATTCTCACTGGTTCTACTAACCACCTCCATTCCAGACCTTGTGTGCTGGTCATTGTCCCTGGGGAAAATGTGTGTAGGGAGGCTGGAGGTAGGAGAGAAGGTCATAATCAATAATCAGGCCCAGAGAGAGGTCAGCCCATCCCCGTCCCTACTCCCTAGACCCTGGCAGTCAAGATTCTTCTCTTCCTGGCATTAATAGATTTTGCTTTTTTTTTTTAAGGCTACTTATCCTCCTTAAGGAGATTTGCCCCCAGTTCTAGCTGAAGCGAGAAGAGATGTAAAGGGATGCCAACTAGGAGAGGGAAATGGGTCCTCAGCCCCTACCTAATCTCCTTTAGATGACAGTGCCCAGGGACACCATACCAGGCACCACATCAGGAAAGAATGGTTCACCTACTAGCTGGAATAGTTTTCAAGAGCTACCTTTTTAAAATAGTGAGGGGCGCCCGGGTGCCTCAGTCAGTTAAGCGTTCGACTTCAGCTCAGGTCATGATCTCACAGTTTGTGGGTTCGAGCCTGGCGTCAGCTCTGTGCTGACAGCTCAGAGCCAGGAGCCTGATTCAGAAAATTTTAAATAGTGAAATAACCCCCTTACTGACCTTACTAGGAAATGTTTTACATAGCTGTGCATTTACCTAAGAAACATAAATTGAATTTTTCAGTGCTCTACTGCTCTTAGCTAAATTTGCTTAAGCATTTTTGTGTGAAACAGGTTATTTCGATTCTTTTGTTAAAAATATGGACACTGTCAGAGACAAAGTCAATAAATGTTATTTGAACCTACTGGGAGCCCGGCATTTTAAACAACCCTCTGAACTAAGTGAAGAATCCCAAATCCCGGTGGTGGAATATTCTACAGCATAAATAAAAGGTATTTTGTGCTCTCCAGATTCTTCTTCCAAGGCCAGTGCACTCCTATTTGAAATCAGCCTGTACAGGGTGCTTCTCATTTTTCTCTAAGTGGACAAAAACCCTGGAATTTCCAGGATCCAGATGAATTTTGGGGAACTGTTATATTGTTGTTACGCTCTTTGATTTTATCTGCAGGGGTTGGGAGAAGTCATTTGTGTTTCTATTATTCCTTAAATACCAAACAAGAAGCTTTCCACCCCCTGCAGAAAGACAAGAGGTAGCACCCGCTTCCACACTGGCCTGCAAGCTGTCCCCAGAGGGGCCACATTTGTGTTGCTCGCCTTTGTGCCCCAGGTTCCGGAACATTCCCTGGCACGTGAGTAGGGGCGATATTTGCTAGATGAATGATCAAACAAGAGGACAAACAGTTCAACTGAGGAAGTTCTTATACGGAGCCTGAAGACACGGTTGGACCACAGGGCTCCAGGGATCCTTCAGCAACTGACACCTCTGGTAAGGATGCTTCGTGGGGGGTGCTGTGTCACGAAGCCTCGCCCTCAAAATCCAGGCAGGTTCGGTAGCCGCAAGAGTGCTGCTCGCTGTGCACTGCTTCCCTTAGCAGTCATTCCTAAAGCCAGGGCAAGTTACGACACGACTGTAAGCACCTGATGTGAAACTGAAAACTTATTTTTGACATGACTGAGTTTTGCAAGCTAGGTTTCTGAGGGGCCTGGGAGGCAAGGCAGCTGGGACAGGAGCCACCAGTTGGTGTCTTCCTAGCTCTGGCCTACCCATGTGCCCAAGAACTCACACCCTTCCCAGTGTGGCTGCAGGGGTGGCCTGGGGACAGCTGCGGGGTAGAGGTTCGCTGACTCCGTGTACTCTGGCTTTAGAAAACCACGACAGGGGTACCTGGGTGGCTCGGTCAGCTAAGTTTCCGACTCTGGATTTTAGCTCAGGTCATGATCTCACAGTTTGTGAGTTTGAGCCTCGTGTCAGGCTCTGTGCTAGTAGCTTGGGATTCTCTCTCTCTCCCCCCCTCTCTCTCAAAAAATAAGTAAATAAAACATTAAAGAAAGAAAGAAAGAAAGAAAGAAAGAAAGAAAGAAAGAAAGAAAGAAAACCATGACAGCTATATCCCCAAAAAGAAGCATATTTTCCGGTTTGGGCAGGAATCTCTGAAAACCTGCAGTCATTACTCAAGGCCATTTATTTGCATGGCCAGTACCTCTGAAGAACTGGATTGGGGTGCCTTAGCCCTCCCTTCACCCATCAACCCCCAGCCCCCCAGCCTTCAGTCCTGGAATTGGACCATAATTCCTATCAGGGAATTTTAGACAATGGATGTGCTGACGGGATAAATCCTACTTATTCACAGAGGCCATGTGGCAAAGAGCCACCTCAGTGGCAAGGCCACAGGGCTCGATGATGGAAAACTGACAAAGACAGACTTTCATGCCTGGTAAGGGTCATGCCAAGCTCGTCGTGCTAGTCCAAGTATTTTGTCTTTATGGGGAATGAAAAACAAAGCCACAGAAAGGTAAGATTTTTAACAACAACTCTAATTCTCACAGCCTAGAACTACTACTCTTCTTTTACACATTATCTGATGCGACAGCACGTCCGTGGCGGAGAAGCTACCCTGACGCTCATGAACTGTGGCTCTGTTTACACGTCAATTCTCAAGGCTGGCGCCAAGAAAAAAAAGATGTCAGGAAAGATGCCTTCAACGTTTAGAAAAAACACAAATGCGCCTTCACGGACGCATCTTTACAAGGCAGGCAGAAGTGATTTACTTAAATGATGACCTTGGCGGAACTGAAAGGACAAATCGAAACAGTTCATCAGGGAGCATTTTCCTACGGAAACAGGGGCACGTGTGGGTGGGCATTCCCCAAGCCACTCGGGCACCAGCCTTGTCCTCACTAGGCCCGAGTCCTCCATATCTACTCATTCCTGCAGCAGCTGTTTGCAGAGCATTGGCAATATGCTGACCTGTGTCCACCTCAGGGACAGAGCAGAGTGGCCAGGCCTGGGCCTTGCCCTCAGGGGCCTCCAGTGTAGTGGGGGAGCCAGACACTGAGAGATTTTTGTAAATGAACGTGTGATAACAACTGATGATAAGAGCTGTGGAAGAGAAAAGAAGATGGGGCGACGGAGGAAGAAAAGTGGGGGGTGGTCAGTGGTGGGAGAGGGCACTTGGTCAGTGAAGGCCCCTGTGAGGTGACATATGAGTTGAGAACGGCAGGATGGGGAGTCGGCCATGTGGGCACAGGCCCAGGGAAGGGGGTGCTGGTGCTGGGGTCCCAGGCAGGAGGACTGGGAGGTGTTTGAGGGAGCACACTATGATTCCCCTTCTCTCTCACTCTTGCTCTCTCTCCCTCCCTCTCACGTGCACGCTCGCACACTTGCACCCCTGCAACTCCCTTACCTGGAGGACCACTAATACTGAATCCCCAGGATTGCTGCATGGGTGGGAGGGACACCTCCCAGGACAAAGGGACCGATAAGGTGGGACCAGGGGCCCCAGGACGAGGGACGTATGAGATGAGGAAGAAAGGGGGCCCGGGGACTCTGGAGAGAGACCCCGTTTGCAAAGCTCTCCCCAAGTGTCTGCAGAGGGCCAGCCTTGAAAGTGTGGGTGTCATCCTCGTCTCCCTCACTCCTCACCTCTGAGTTGCCACGTGCCGTGGGCTCTACATCCTTATCGGCATCCCTCGACTCCCCCACGACCTTGCTCCAGCCCCTGGCCACTGTCTTGGAGCAAGCTACCACCACCTTTCTCCAGGACAACTGCAACACAAATATTTAGAGAACAAACACATCAGCAGGACGTGCTGGTGTGGGGAATCCTGCTGCGCACCCACGTATGGGTCACGGCTTCCTTCTCTAAAGCGGACAGCCAGCTCTTTGTATAAAAGCTGGACTCGCCTATTTCAGAGTTGGACAGAGAAAGAGATCCAGACCCTTTGAAAAGCTAAGCCTTTTGAGCTGCCTTTTCATGGCCCTT
Organism: Prionailurus bengalensis; assembly: GCF_016509475.1. Lineage (NCBI taxonomy): Eukaryota > Metazoa > Chordata > Mammalia > Carnivora > Felidae > Prionailurus > Prionailurus bengalensis. The sequence continues at coordinate 17,837,085 of NC_057355.1, forward strand.
TCCGTGCCACCTCGTCGGGTCCTTCCTGAGCCAGTGCAGTCACGCCAACCATTCCTGACCATCGCTCTTTCCACCTGTTCGTGGTCACGCTGCATTTATGTGGTAGGTTTGGCCTTCCCCTCCTTTGCCAGCCCTCCACCCATAAACTCATGGTTGTCCCGCCTCTAGTGAGGCTCTGGCAAAACGCCAGTGTCAGGCCAGGACAGTCTGCTCAGACCACGGTTCTGCGCCCTCCAGACTCCCCCTCCAGACTCCGATGCCAATTTAGGAGCGTCTAAGGCACTGAGGACTCAACAAGCAGCAGCGAGAGCTCCGATGGTTGAGGAACTTTCCAATGTAGCCTTGTGTCGGGGGCAGTCTGGGCACGTTGCCCATCTGTGTTTTCTAAGGGATAGCAAAGGCAGAGGGGTGCTTTGTGTGGGCTGCTGTGGTTGGGGGGCCTGACCCCGAGGATAGGGACTCTTCTGGGCAGCCTATGGCCAGCAGAGCTGGAATTCTCATTCCCACCTAGCCTAGGGCAGGCACAAAGGAGGCTCCACATTTTCTCCACGGAAGGTCAAAAAGGGATGACCTTGATCCCTCTAACCATCAGCTCCTATTGTGATACTCTTATCAACCGATTTACAAACAGCTTTAAGTGAGGAGTGCTTGCAACGCCTTTAAGCCTGCTTCTCAACTCAAGAACAGGATTTTTTTTTTTTTAATATGAAATTAATGTCGTCATGACCTTACTCTCTTTCTAAAAGGATCTGAGGTGGGCTGTGGCAGCCCAACAATGGGTTAGTCAGTGATGATTAGGAAAATCAGGATCAAGGACAAATGGGACTACACATGAAAACAGTGTGGGCTAACATGGGGCTCTGTGGGGACTCCAAGCTCGATCTGGATCTCCTGGTATCCAGGACAACGAGGAAAACACCACACAGGCTAAAGGGAAAGTAAAACCAAGTGGTCCGCTGATAGAATGGCAGTGCGTGAATTATGTATAAAATACAGCTGTCAACCAGGAGGCTCTGTGTGCTTGGCCGGTCGCAGGAATGGCTGTTCTAGGGTCTCGACCCATGGCCACATGAGATCCTTCCAGGGGTGGCTTTCTCATCTACAATCTATGAGTAAAAACCATTTTCCTTTGCCCTTCTTCAACTGATTCATTACAGTGGGCTTTGGATTTCTTGGAGAGAGGTCACATAAAATTATGTTATTCTTTTATGGAGATGTTTAATGTCTGCCATTATAAAGCACTCAAGTAGTGGACTGAACCCTTAATACGAAGGCTGGATGAAGGAAGGGCCCAAACCCAGCTTCACCCTGTCACTGGGCCCAGGATTAATCCAGAGAGGCTACTGACCAAATGTATGTATGTTCAGAGGTGGGGGAGGGAGAGAGAGAGAATCCCAGGCAGGCTCTGCATTGTCAGCGCAGAGCCCCATGCGGGGCTTGAACCCATGAACCGTGAGATCATGACATGAGCTGAAGACAGACGCTTAACTGACTGAGCCACCCAGGCGCCCCAGGAAACAGTCTTTAGGAATTCTTTTTTGCCACCTTTCACCTGGATGGAAATGTTGGCAGTGATGTCCATCCTAGAATCAAACCAGGTCTCTATGTCACAAAAACATAGCAGAGGTTGTGCTGTGGAAATTTCCATCTGGAGCCAACAGATTTCTCCAATTTACTCCTGCAGGCAGACGCCTTTGAAAGATAGATCAATAATATGGTTTTCCTTGCAGTAATTTAATCCGGCTGTCTGCTTTGTCTCTCATGACTTCCTGTTTTTCATGCCCATGGGACCATGGCCGGGCCATGCAGCACAGGAGGGCACATCTGGAAAAGCTGGTGTTCCTTGGATTCCTGTTCCAGGGTTGAAAACTTGGGGGACACAGCTGTTGTGATAAATATGCGAGAAACGCTCGGCTGGTAGCTTTAGGGAGCTACCTAAGGGCTGACTAAGAAAGTGTGGCTCAACAGCTGATGCGCAAGTCCTGTGTGTGTCCTATGCCCACAATGTGGCCAGTCCTGTCCTCAGATGGGCACATGTAGAGGAGGGACGACAAGGACCGCACGTACTGCAGCACGCACACCCAATAGACATGCAGGTTTCAACCCTGTCTCCCTGCGTTCTGGCAAATGGCCAGAGAGCTTCAAAATGCCAAAGCCATTGTGTTCAGGACTGATGGTTAATGAGGCCAAACTAAAGTGAAAACATTTCACTAACTTCCACTGCAGGCTTGGGGAGTGATGAAACCTGACAGTTTGTTGAAGCTGAGCTGCTTTTAAGCCCTGTGGGTGGGCACGAGGCCCAGAGCAGTGATCTCGACCTTCCCCCAGAAGCTAGAATGCAGATCCCTGGGCCCCTGGACCCCTGTCCCAGACTCAGATTCAGAAGGTCACCCCGATGCAGGGCTTTAAGCCCCCATGCTTGGTGAACCACTGGCAATAAGGAAAGCATGTGGGCTTTACTATAGAGTAGCCTGCCCAGAGGCAATTTATTTACTTCTAGGAGCCTACGTCCTCTTGGCCTGTAAAACAGGGCTACTGAAGTCTGGGCTGTGAGGATCAGGAATGACGTCTGAGCACTGGGCAGCAGGAAGCCTGGCCCCCAGCCTGCAGTCAGCGGTGGTACCCGCCCAGCCCCGCCGGGGACAGCGGGGCTTCATACAGGTTCGTGTGGCCCCTGCTCAAGTTTCTTGAGCATCTGCTACCATTTGCCAGTTTCCCCCATTCCTGGGGTCCCTCCCCAGCCTGGAGTTGAGTGGCTAGGCTTTCCCTATTTCATGGACACTCCTCAGAGGAGAAACAAGGAAGGGGAATCACAGTGGAGATTCCCAGGGGCAGGCAGTGCCTCAGCCAGGAAAGCCCTGCCCTCTCCTCCTTCTGGTACTCTTCAGGACCCGGAACTCCGCCAGACCCTGCTGCTCGCAAAGCAGCCTGCCTTTCCTCCCCTCACTCCAACCCCGGAACAACGTGGGACAAAGGAAGCCTCGGCGTTGCTGTCACCTCCACTTTACAGATGAGAAAACTTCGGCCTCTTGCCTCGATTCTTGGTCCATTCCATTCTCAACACTATCCTCACATGATTTTTTTCTTTTCGTTTCTTTTTATTTAAAAAAAATTTTTGTAATTTAAAAAATTTTTGAGACAGAGAGAGGGCATGAATGGGGGAGGGTCAGAGAGAGAGGGAGACATAGAATCCGAAGCAGGCTCCTCGAAATCACAGACGGTGAGATCATGACCTGAGCCGAAGTCGGAAGCTAAACCGACTGAGCCACCCAGGTGCCCCCCTCTTTTTATTTTTTTTAAATTGCTTTTAAAGATTTTATTTTTTAAGCAATCTCCACACCCAGTGTGGGGCTTGAACTTATAACCCTGAGATCAAGAGTTGCATACTCCACCAAATGAGCCAGCCAGGTGACCCTGATTTTTTTTTTTTATGTTTATATATTTTTGAGAGAGACACAGAGCACAAGCAGGGGAGGGGCAAGTGAGAGAGGGCGACACAGAATCTGAAGTAGGCTCCTGGCTCTGAGCTGTCAGCACAGAGCCCAACACCGGGCTCGAACCCACGAACCATGAGACTGTGACCTGAGTCGAAGTCAGACACAACCTACTGAGCCACCCAGGTGCCCCAAAATCCTAACTACAAATAGAGACCTATGGTGCCCTGCTTAAAATTCCCTTAATGGCTCCCAGCTGCTTAGAGCAAGGTTCAGAAAACTTCCTGCAAAGGGCCAGATGGTAAATATTATGGGCCTTGCAGGCCAAGAGACAAAAATTGAGGCTACCGTGTAGGCACTTAGGTAACAGGAGGGAGTGCAATCTTCCTCAAATTTGTTTTATCAATGAAATTATGAGGAGGTTTCTTTGTAATCTAGTTTTGCTAATGAGAAGAACAGATTTCCTTTTTGGTGCCGATAAAATTTCACGTAGTTGGGGTTCAGGTAGTGTTCCCCTACCATCTGATCAATTTATGATCACCTGTAAAATGATTACAGGTTTAACGACTAACTGCAAAAACCATTTTTAACTTGGTCTATGTCCTTAACTATAATAAAATAAAACACAGGCAGTGAACTGGTCATTGTTTGGGACCCCTTCTTTTTAAAAAAATACTTATTTACTTTTGAGAGAGAGAGAGAGAGGGAGAGGGAGACAGAGAGAGAGAGAGGAGGGCCGAGAGATGGGGACACAGAATCTGAAGCATGTTCTGAGCTGTCAACACAGAGCCCAATGTGGGGCTCGAATTCACAGACTGTGAGATCATGACCCAAGCCCAAGTCGGACGCTTAACAGACTGAGCCGCCCCTAGACCCCTGCTTAAAAGATCAAGTCTCAGCTCCTTAACGTACAAACACAGCTGCAGGGACCTGCCCTCACGTCTATCCCAGAAACTCTCCCAACACAGTTGGCCCCAACTTTTTGCTTCTTAAACAGGCTTCGCTCTCTTATCCCTGAACTTTTTCTTCCAGCCCATTTCCAACCTGGGACTTCCTGTCTCTGCTCGCCTATATTCTCTTTCAGGACTACTTACCTGGACACCTTCCCTAAGCCCTTCCCTCCCATAGATCCCAGTGTGGACTTGGAGAACTTAGCACATAATATCACAGTTGGGCCTTTACAATCTGTAACTCCCTCACTGGCCTGGGATGCTTTCGAGGGAGGAAGCTACTGCCTACCTACTGTACTCACTGCACATGCTTCAAAAATAGGGACTGCATCCCAGGTCTTCTGTTTCCTGCACCATCTCCAGTGGGGACCACCCAGCTGCCTTGAGAGCACCATGTTCTTACACCCTAGCACGCTCCTGGCCTCAACTGACTGATCCAGGGTGAACACTGGACTCAAGTCAGGCCTACAGCCCTTTCTTGAGATCTTTCGAGCTGTGACTGAGAAATGGCACAGTGTAGGGAGTAAAACCCTGGAGGGCCGGCAGCCGTGATCTCCATCTTGAGGGGAGACACTACCATGACAGAGGTGGAGGAAGAGGATGTGCAGAGAGAAGCAGACAGGAGTCCTGGGCAGAGAGAACCTTGGAACATTCTCCTGAGCCTCAGCTGCATCCTGCTGTGCTAATCATCTGCCTAGTGGCCCTTCCTTGGAAACCACAAGACACCTGAGCTAGTTTGACCATTTTCTGTCGGTGGCGATCCAAAGATTCCTTGATCTTGGCAATCCAAAGATTCCTGATCTTGGCATTCTCCCCACCAGCCACTGATTCCCAAATGTTTTTAAGCATAGGAAGCTCTAGTTCAAACAGAATCTTACTGAGAAGCCCGGCATGTGAAATGGCTGTAATATAGGATAGACCACACGGTCCAGTGTAATAAAGCCCCACTCTGGCAACTCCTGACTTTGAAATCAATGCTGAGATACTCTTTTAGCCTCAGTTTCCTGCTTTTTTTTTTTTTTTAATTTTTTTTTTCAACATTTATTTATTTTTGGGACAGAGAGAGACAGAGCATGAACGGGGGAGGGGCAGAGAGAGAGGGAGACACAGAATCTGAAACAGGCTCCAGGCTCTGAGCCATCAGCCCAGAGCCTGACGCGGGGCTCGAACTCACGGGCCGCGAGATCGTGACCTGGCTGAAGTCGGACGCTTAACCGACTGCGCCACCCAGGCGCCCCAGTTTCCTGCTTTTTAAACAAAACAAAACAAAACAAAACAAAACAAAACAAAACAAACAAAAAACAAAAACAGAGCAGAGGTATCCAACTCTTCAGGTTGCTATAGGGCTTAAGTAAGTTAATATATGTAAATCGTTTAACACAGTGTCAGGGATAGAACAATCAGTCAATAAGCATTAAATTAGAAGTAGGGGATGGAGAAACCCAGGGCAACTGCCACTCTTAGCATCCTTATAACTCTTCCCTCAATAATGTCTTTGGCATATGTATAATGTTTAAATTATCTGAAATGATTAATATATCTTCCTGGTTAGACTGGAAAGTCTCACAAAGACAAGAAGCATATCTGTCTTGGTCACTGTTTTACCCCAGGTCTGCCTAGCACAGCTACTGGCCTCTAGAAGGTGACCAGTAACTAGTGTTGACTAAATGATAATAGATATATGTATCATCTTGTTAAAAAATATACACCATACATGTTGCCTTTTGCAACAGATTCAGAAAAGTCATAAGAGAGATAAAGGCTCAATGTACAGGGTAGCCTACTCAAAACTAAAGTTAATTCTTTTGGTTTGGTCAGTTACATTACTTGGAGGTTCCCAGGTTTCACCATTTTAAAACTAATTAATGTAATGAAAACACAACATGACAAGACTTCAGAGGTACACTTAAAGTAATAAGGAAAATTCATAGCGTAAAATACTATATAAAAAAATGGAAACAAATAAATTCAATTCCCTGTTCAAAAAGACAGGAAAAACTCCAACCAAGTAAAACAAAATAAGTTACAAGAAAATAAATAATAAGGATAAAATCAGAAATCAGTGAAACAGAATAGGAAGGCAACTGACCTACGGAGTTTGAAAAACTAACAAAATAGACAAACCACTAACTAACTCAGCCAGCAAACAAGAGAGGAGATCCAAATATAAAACTAAGAAATGACAATAAGAAGATAACAACTAAAAAAGTAGAAATTTAAGAAATTCATGAGATTACTTTGCAAATCTCTATGCAAATCTATCTGAAAATGACAGTGAAATAGATAAATATGGTTTACCAAAATGACTTCATTGGAGCCAGAAAGCTTCAACAGAGCAAACTTTACAGAGAAATAGAGAAGACTGTCAAAGAATTCCCTGCTACCCCAAAAAAGCACCAGGCCTAAAGAATTTCACAAGAGGTACAAACCTTCAAAGTCTTGTTTTAGTGCTGCATAAATTCCTGTAGGCTTAGAAAATAAAAGTAAACTTCCAAATTATTTTTATGAAGCAAATATGACATTGTTACATTGTTACTTAAACAAGTATCACTTACCAATAAGGGCAAAACATCCTAAAATAAATGTTAGCAAACAGAATCAACATTGCACTGAGAAAATAGTTTAATATGACTAAGGGGATTTATTCCAGGAATGCAAGGTTGGTTTGATATGATAATAAAATATACCATATTAAGTGATCTAACAAGAATCATATGGTTATTTAATTCCACTGATGCTTTGACAAAATGCAGCACTTTTTTCTAATAAAAAAATACTCATGAAAATAGAAATTGATGGATACACTTCTTTACTATGGTAAAATATATAAACCTTAGTCCAAAGCCAGCATGTACCATATCAAGAATCACTAGAGGCATTTGCACTAACATCAGAAACAAGACAAGGATGCCTATTATCTCTACTCTTACTTATTATTGTATTGTAGGTACAAGCCAATGCAATCAGTTAAGAGAAATCAATAAGAAACATAAGAATTGGAAAACAGAAAGTAAAACTATTTGCAGATGATGTAATGGTACACCTGAAAAACCTGAAAGAACCAATGTTCAAATTAACTCAAGCAAGAAAAGAATTAAGTAAGCTAGCAGAATATAAAATAACATAGAGAAACCAATAGTTTGCATGCACATACACAAACAGTTAAAAAATATAATACTGGATAAAACTCCATTTATAATAGCATTAAGGGATAGGAAATGCTTAGCAATCGACTTAATAAGAAATGTGCAAAACTTGTATAAGGAACACTTTAAAATGTGCCTGAATGATACGTAAGTGGATGTGAACAAATATAAAGACATCCTTTGTTCTTGGGTAGAATGACTCTACATCATGAAGATGTCAGTCCTCCTGAAGTTCATTTATAAATAACATGCTCCTCAAAAAAAATACCATCAAACTTCTTATGGAGCTAGACAAGTTGGCACTAAAGTTCAGGTGGAAAAATAAATATGGAAAAATGTCTACAAAACACAATAGTCTAGGGAGATAAAAAACCATGAGGGGAGTCTAGTCCTACCTGCTATTAAATCATGCTATGAAATCTCCATAATTAAGACAATTAGGCACTGGAATTTGAGTAAACAAAAACACAAACAGAAGAGAATAGGAATCTAGAAATAGACTTAAGTATATACACAAGTGTAGTACATGATGAAGGTGTCACCTCAAATCACTGGAGCATAGATGGGCTCTTTAATAAAATGGCACTAGACAACTGGGAAGCCGTTTGAAAAAAGATAACATTGGCTCCTTACCTCACACCTTCCACACAAACAAACCCCAAATTTAAAAAGAAACAGACATACAAGTACTAGAAGAACACATACAAGAATTCAAGAATTCCTCCATGAACTGAGTGTACCGAAAGAGTACAAGAAAATTGATAAATCACACTATGTAAAAAATTTAAAACATTTGCATGGTAAAAAAATAATTGATAATTCATTTAAAAACATATGTGTATAAAAGGATTACTATATTGCTTACCCAAAAAGTGTTGGCTTGGATCAACTGCGAAAGTGATGTCACCTTACCTAAATAAGCCACTGATAAAGTTTCATTTACAAACAGCATGGTGGAGGGAGAGAAAGTGACCCGTGGGGAGAGTTTTCTCTGCATTAGTACTGGCTCCAGCTTTACCTTCTTTAGTTTCTTGTGGGCCCCACTCTGGTTCCCCTGTGCCAGGTCGGCCCCACCTAATAGCCGGTATGTCTCTGCCACCTCCAGGCTGAGGTCACCAAACACTGCCACTTTGGCTTCCAGGGACTCTCTCAGGATGGAGATTGCTCTCTGTGAAGGGAACAAAAGTTAAAGTCTGGTTAAAAGCTCAAAGGCTGATAAAATCCATGCCTCTTAAGAAAATGGTGTGACTGATGTGTATTTCCACTTTTCAGGGGAATGGGTTTGGGTGGTGTCTCCTGAGCTAAGCCTACTCTCCCCTTTAAACAGGGGACAGGAAGTAGCATACATGTGAGCGGAGAGGTGCTCACCATGGAGACACAATGCATTGTGTCCTTTATGTGCCAAGACCTGTACTAAACAGTTTGCATGTGTGAGCTCATGTAATTCTGTCTCCTCTAGGTAAGTACAGTTTTAATCCTCACTGAACAGAGGAGGAAACTGAGGTACAGAGCAGTCAAGAAACTTGCTCAGGTCTGACTCTTGATGTCGGCTCAGGTTGTAATCTTGTGGTTGGGGAGTCAGGTCCCAATTGGCATTCTCTAGCCACCATCCCCCTCTCTCTCCCTCTTTCTCTCTCTCTGCTCCTCCCCTGCTCAGGCTCTCTAAAGCAACAAACATTTAAAAAAAAAAAAAAAAAGGAAAAGAAAAAGAAACTAGCTTAGGATCAGACAGACAGCTCCCCAGTGGCAGACCTAGGATCTGAATCCGGCCAGTAATTTGAATCCTTTTCAGTTGCAGGCTCTTCTGCCTATGTGCCCAGGGACGTTCTTACATTAAGTGAAAATTAGAGTTTCCTGGCAATGTATGTACTTACAAAACATCCAGAACATATTCCAGGGTTTTCTATTTCTCATAAGAAATAGCTTAGGAAACCAAAAGCAAACATTCCAACATGGTGAAAAATTAAATATATTTGACATTTTGTTTGGTTTCTTGGGTTTATTTATACCAACGTGGAATAAAAAACATGGCTTGGTCAGAACCCAGTATCTTCTGACATTAATCTCTTGAGTCAGACACTAAGACATACAGAGGGAAAGCCCTTTCTCCACCCCCCACATTTCTCCTGAAATTCTTCCGTGGTCTTGTACACGAAAGCGGGATTATGGCTGCAGGATACAAATGCTGAATTTGAGACTCAAATAAGGCCGGAACCAATTAAAGAGTGTCCCCACCAACTGGCCCTGGAGGTGTCCTGATAGCACTCCACAGACGGAAGGAGCTGGCAAAGCTCTACTCGTTTTATTGGCAGTAATATGGGTTAGGTGCTAGGGTTGGGGTGTGGAACCACAGAGAAGGCAGTGATGAGGCAGAAACAATTTCTTAGGTGGAAAGATGAAATCACCAGAGAAACTGGAAACTGTAAAGCGTGTGGCCTACCCTGGTACGTGGGGAACTTGCCTGATGCTAAAGTGCATCACGTCCTTTTGTATCACATCCCCTCCCAACCCCGGTGAGCAAGGATTTAGCGTGGGGCAGGTGTTGGGCTCGGCAACTTATTCTTGTCAATTGGTTGCCAGGTTTGGAGGAGCCCATGATGGAAAGAAGAGCCAGACTCTTTTTCCTAAATGAAGCTTTCAATGCCATTTATATCCTGACTGGGGAAACTAGAGACAGATCTGCATGAACTTGAACGGCAGGTCACGATGGTGATGGACGAGATGCGACATGGGTTTGGAGGAAACAGAGACTGTGTCAGTCTGTGAGAGGTAGAAAAACTTAAGGGAGAGGAGTGAAGAAAAAATAGGACCTGGATGGGAGGAGGAGAGGGAGTGGGAAACTGGGAGCCCAGGTGTGAGGAGGGCAAAGGGCAGAGCCAGGCAGTGGGCTAATCTGACTGCAGCACAGAGAGTGGGAAGGGGAGAGTGGGGAGACAGGCCGGGCTGAGGGATGGTGGGGGGCCTTTGCGCCAGGTTTGGGAGTCTGGATTTTCTTATGGGGAGTAAGAACCCGGAGAAGGTTCTTGAGCAGAAACATAGCACAACTAGAAGATAAACCCACACAGAGTATTTTAATCTGTGGCAGAGTGACCTTCACCTACATTTTACCTTAAAAGACATTTTCCTTCCCAAAGACCACCTTCCTGTTGGTGCAGGGTTCTAGTCCAATGTATCGGCTGTGAACACATCTGGGGTGGTCTGAGCACAGCCCCATGCTCATGCCTGGGACCGTCCTCGGGCTGAGCCTTGTCAGCCAGCTCCAGCTAGAGCCCACAGGGAGAGGGCTGTGACCCATGCAAGGTTGCCACGCTTGGGCGGACGGGTTGCGTCACGCACAAGGGCAGGAGAACGAGGGCAGCTGAAATCTAGCCTGTGTTCTGCTCTCCAAACAATGTGTGCTGGCACGGGCTGCATCCCCCCGAGGAAGAGGCAGCTTTTTCTATTCTTACAAGGGCACCGGAGGTCTGGCCGGGGGTAGAATGAAAAGAGCCAGTTTGCCAAAATCTCCGAGGGCGGCTGAGGGGAGCGAGGTGCATCTTTGGTCAATACCACCGATTTGGGTGACTGGGGCAAGGGCAGTGAGGTGTGGCATCAGTGACAGACACCAGGGCGGGAAGCCAGACAGGAATAGGGGAGATGATGGGTGCCCTGTGGTGGCTAGAGCAGTCAGGCGACCCATAGCCAAGCCTCCACCACCATGAGCAAGAGGGTTTCTGGCTACATGGAAATCAGTCCAGGCAGGGGAGAGACAGTACACATCCACACATATACTTACTATTCTTATGATCTGGTTCTATTACTCCTGTGCTGTGTTCATCATATTATTATATCAAACAGGATTCTATGATGAACAATAATGGGAAGAATCTAATGAGGACTGGGGAAAGGAATCAGGCAAACTGATGAGTCCTGAAAGATAGACCCTGCGTTATTTAGGAGATCAATGAGGAAGAGACCCCCAAGAGTAGGAACCAAAAGCTGGCACTTTCTGGAAGTGGGGATTAGAAAAGGCCAATGTGGCCAGAACACAGATCGGGGGAGGGGGCAAAAATAAGACTGGAAATGTCAGCAGAATCCAGATCCTTGAAGGTATTGTGAGACACACAGGATTCTTATTTATTTTAAGGGCATTGAGAAGCCGTTGGAGTATTTTACAAATGGGGGTTTCACTGATCAGATCTGCTTTTTGAAAAGATCACCATAGCTTCCTTATTCAGAATGGATGAGAAAAAGTCAAGAGTGGAGAAAACAGCTGGGGGACCAGAGTCTGTCAGAGTGGTCCAGACAGGAGGTGATGATTGGCAGAGGTGGACATAGCAACCAATACATTTTAGAGGTAACAATGACTGATGACCTGGAAGGGGTAAGTCATGATGGGGGTAGACTACATCCTGCCTCTAGACTTCTGACCTGAGCACCCTCCCTAGAACTTCTACAGATATTCTAGAATCTGAGGCCTCTGGAAGGCCCTTTTCTAGTTGGGGGATCCAGAAAAATATGGAAACTCCACATGTTATGGTTACTGTAGTCCTACTTTGGTCTGAGGAACATGGGAGCATCTAGATTAAAAACCTGTGTTCCTTAAGCTCCCATCAATTGAGAGGGGGGTTTAGGACAGAGCTGTGGGGGAAGTGTACAGAACAGCATAGAAAATAAAAGCTTTTCATCCCAAGGATTTGCCTTGATAGGTTGAAGTTGAAAAAAATATATACATCTATATACATAAAGGCAACAGCAAGTAGCTTTCTGGTAGCTGTTAGGCTTTGCATGGAATAAGTTCCCAAGGGTTTAATTACCAGTGAATATAAACTCTGGGGCTTGTTCTATTTTTACAAGCCATAAAAAAGCATGCCTGTATGGTTCAATGGACCGTGGGCTGTAACTTCTGTGCTGTGTAGCTCTCGTTAGATATGTAAATTCCATCCATAACCCAAAATTAGGAGAGAGGAATTAGGCACACTCACCGGCACCCTCTATCCCAGCCAGAACTGCAGGCTGTGATAAGCAGGGTCTGCCCACTGGGTTTTAGGTTTCTCGTCCTTTAGGATCCTTTGTGGGGAGTTGGGGGAACACGGCATCTACATTCTCACAAATAGTTTTCATTTTCCAAGAATGAGTATCTGGGAGCTGCCCAAGAGTGGCCACCTGGCATTATTTATCCCTGTCCCTATGAGAGCCGGGTACATACCTTGCCCATAGTAGATGCTTGATGGATGCTTGTAGAGTGAAGGAGTAGCCCTCTGGATGTCAACTCATGCAAATAACTAGTCAAACTTGGGTCCAAATGCATTTACCTCTTTTTGTCCGGTGACTTGTAGAAAATGGCAATAATCATCTTGAATTGAAAGAAATTTGGCTTTTCCCATCCCTTCAGCATCCTTAAGATTAGCCATGCTCTCTTGAAAATACTGCTTGGCCACATCTGAAGAAAAGCATCGTAAAAACATTTGAAGATTGCTTGCAGATTTGAAATGGAAACAGAATAAGTACCCTTTTAGTGGTGGTGAGCTATTTGAAAAAAATAAGTATTTAGACAAGAGGACCTAGTTAATTGGACTGTTTTTCAGAAAAGATTTAGGTCTCAGCAGGATACAGCAATTTACTTTCCTTGGTTTTCATACATTTTAGCTCTCCCAGCCATACAGTACAGATGGGGAAAATATTCCCCAGACTTGAACACACTGGTGAGTTTTCAGGTTAACCATTAATTCTTCCTCTAACTCTGGTTGCTGCTCACTGAGGTTAGGGCTCCGAGGGTCCACTCATTTTAATGGACTCTGTTATCTTAGAACATAATTTTACAGCATTAAAATTCTGCAAAATATGGCTGACACGCTGCTAAAGAAAGAAACTCAACCATTCCAAACACATAAACATACTGGTTATAATACAAGGAAAATATTTTTAAATATTTGCCAATCTTGAAAGCAAGAAAGGGAAAACCTCAGGTATGATAAATGAAGAAGGAACCAGAAGCCAGAACAGTGAGTGGGCATTGAAGCTGAGTGGACTGTGAGGGTGTTAGAAAAAAAAGGTATAGTCTGTAAGGGCTAAAGTTTTATAAGCCTGAGGACTGGTGATGAGGCCTGAGGACTGTGTATGGTAGGAAGATGGAATGAAGCTTGCTACCAAAAGCCAAATTCTTCTGTGATAGGCAGAATCTAGGAGGACAACTCTGTCTAATCCCTCCCCTGTGACATGGGTGGAACTTGCAGATATGAGGAGATATTATTCCTTTGATGAGGTTATGTGATATATCACAGTTGACTTTAAGAAAGTGAGATTATCCCTTGGGTTTAACCTAATCACCCAAGGCCTTGAAAAGCAGAGTTTTCTTTAGTTGGTAGCAGAAAAGGCAGCCAGAGACATTCAGAACATAAGGGGGATTTGACATGAAGGTCCTCCATTGGTGAGATGGAAGGAACTATGGTGTAAGGACCCAAGAGTGGCCTGTGGGAGCCAAGAGAGGCCCCTGGCCAATAGCCAGCAAGAAAATGAGGACTTCAGTCCTAAAACCGCAAGGAACTGAATTCTGCTAATGACAGAAATGAGTTTGGAAAAGTATCCCCATGCCCCAGATGAGGATGCAGCAGGCCGACAGCTTGATTTTAGCTTGAGCAGAGAAGCCAGCCTTACTGTGCTAGACTTCTGACCGGCAGAACCGAATTGATAAATGGGTTTAAGCAATCAAAATTTGTTATGCGGCAAAAGAAAACTAATACGGTCAGGAATCCCTACAGTGGAGTGAAGAGCAATCGCAATGGTCCAGAGGCCATCCATGGCTGCAGAAATGGCATCTGAAACTGAGACACCGTATAGGGGGCATCCACATGGGTGAGGCCTGAATCTGCATCACCTACTTGGTCTGGAAATTCTGAACCAAGAAATTAACTAGAAACTAGTCTGTAACTGGAGAAATCATAGGGTTCCAGCATAGGGGTCAGCAAACTCATTCTGTAAAGGACAAGATGGTAAATATTTTAGGCTTTCAGAGCCATATGGTTGCTATCTCTGCTATTCAACTCTGCTGTTGAGGCACAAAAGCTTCCACAGACAATACATAAATGAATGAGCATGGCTGTGTGCCAAGAAAACTTTATTTACAAATACAAGGGGGCAAGCTGGGTTTGGACCACTGACCCCTGCTCTAGCAGAGGGAAAAGTGATATCTTCCTCTTCCAGGAACATGGGACTCCCAATGAAGTGCCTGCTGGAGATGACCTCATGGTGACACATGACAAGCATATTTTTGCCAGAATAGACTATGACCCACGTATACAGTGGTCTACTTGACATTTCCACTTGGAAATCTCATGTGTATTGTGTGGTGCAAAGACCTACGAGTGAAAAGATAAAATATAACCCTTTACTTCTTTACTTTTCCTCCATATTTGGTTATCACCTCTAATTTTGTATTTGTGCTACCTCCCTATTTTTTTGATTAGACCAGCTAGCATATTATCTATTTTAATACCTTTTCCAAAGAATCAGCCCTTGAATTCACTTTTCTCATACTGTGTTGTGAGTGCCAGGTGCTTCCAAAGAGGCCTCTATGAGGACAGCACTCCAGAACTCACAGAGGAGCGATAACTGGGTCGCCTGTGCAGAGAGGGTGGTTGTTCCTGAGTCAGCACAGCGAGTGGCAAAGAGGGCAGGCTCCAGAGGTCAGAGGTTGCCTGGCTCTGCTCCCTTCTAGCTGGGTGCCTCACATGGTTGACCTCAGTCTCCTCATCTGAAAAAGGGGAACATAACGCTAGTGCCTCCTTTATAGGGTTATTGCCAGGAGTAAATGAGTTAATGCATACAAACAACTGAAGACACGCCTAACACCTAGTCAGTGCTCAATAAATGGTAATCATTTTAACTTAGGGACAGCTTTGAGGGTCGTGGTTATGGACCTCTGCTGCCCATGCTAGGGTGACCAGCAGGCACACCGGAAGCACAGGTGGACTTATTAAAAGGACGGGAGCACTATGAAAGTGGTCACAGGTGTAGAATACTGGGCTCATCTCATGTGCACCGGATGTGTGGCCCTGCACACCACGAGAGCTCTGGGAACACCTGAAGTTCATGCTGAGAATGTCTCAAGAAATGATTCAAGTACACTCCATGTGATATGTTTTAGAAAGGAGAGAAGCCAACCCTTGCGAAATGTAGTCTACCGAACCCTGTCAACATAAGGAAAAGATAGGTCTGAGAACAAGTAAGTTTCATTTATCTGCAAGATTTACTTTGCTTGGAGCCTAGGCGGTTGCCAGACGGAAGCAGGAATTCTGCTGTGAGGTGATGCCTCTGATTTGAGTCCTAGCTGCCCCCAGAGTTTGTAGCTATAGACAGAAGTTAATTGAACTGGAGCCCCCTGTTCCTTTCTTTCAGTGAGGGTCTGCTAGACCAGCAGGGGGATGATTTCTAGAGTATTTACTCAGAATTTTCTCTTGGTAGGAGAAAATTTACCAAGCAGAAAATCTCTTTACTAGTAGCTGACTCATGGGAGAAAGCATTACAGATTTAATGCTCAAACTAAGCATTAATTTTGGCTACTTTGATAATCTGATGACAGCAAATTAGTGGGGATGATGTGGCATTTATTTTGTTGATTTTAAAAGCATAACAGAGATGAACATTCCATGTCTAAAAATTAACAACGATATTCCGGAGCAGAGTACTCCTGATATTTTAATTTTCTGTCTAATTGGGAATTAACCAAAAAATGTAACTGAGCCTTTAAGAGTTCTTTTTTGGGGCGCCTGGGTGGCTTAGTTGGTTAAGCGTTGACTCTTGATTTGAGCTCAGGTCATGATCTCGTGGTTCATGAGATTTGAGACCCATGTCTGGCTCTGCATTGAGCCCGCTTGGGATTCTCTTTCTCCCTCTCTCTCTGCCCCTCCCCTGCTCACATGCGCTCCTCTCAAAATAATAAACTAAAAAAAAGTAAAAAAAAAAAAAAAAAAAAAAAGGTAGAGATCTTCCTGAGTCTCAGCCTTGTTCTCCTGAGATGAGCTCTTACTATGAAGACTGGCAGATATAAAGAGCGTAGGAAGGAGTTGGGGCTGAACAAGGAGGGACTGAGTTTCAGAGCCTGGGCTTTGGCAGAAGTGGTACCATGCTCAGATACAGGAGGAGGCAAAAGGGATGGGAAACATTTCCCTCCCCTTCCTGGTAAGGAACTGGACATAGGAGGACACAGCTGTGCTTGATTCCTTTCTGGCCCCTTTCCTGTAATGTCCTCCCACCTCTCAGTATCCCTTCCCCCAGCAGTCACACGCTGACCAACTGCCTCCCCTAAAATACCCCGTTATCAGCTGGCTTCCTAGACCTGAGTGCCACATGCTCCTTTCCCTTAGTGTACTTGATCTCACAGAGATGCTGGGAGAGAGGGAGCTGCCTGGTCTAATGCAAACTAGTGCATAAATGGCTCAACCTCTACCTCAGGGAGATGTATTCATATTTCCCCAAAGAGGATGCTTGTTAGCACATATAGGTCTCTGGAAGAGGGGATGAAAGTGAGAGAAGAAGGAAGGGAGGGGTGGAGGGAGAAGGAACGTATTACTGAAACGAAGGCAGTGTGGTTACTAGCGAACGAAAGCGAGGTGTTCAGCTGGGGATGTCAGAGGCGGACTCTGCCTGGAAATCTGCCCTCTGAGGTTGCTGCTGCCCTTCCTGTATTTCGGAGTCCTCAGCTTCTCTAAAGGTCCAGGCTTTTCCCATTTCTGTTCCTGCAAGGCCTCTAGTCCAAGGGGAGGAGGGGAGGGAAGGGTTCCCCAACTGCCATTGTCACAGAGAAGTTGTCACACATCAGGCATCATGTCAGTGGCCTTGTAGATCACAGCAGCCTTGCAACTTAGGAACAGAGGAAGGGGTAGGGCATCCACTGTGGGTGCCTTCCCAGTCTATAAATTTGAAACTACTTTTATATTTACCTGGGATATAGGAAAACTCCCTTTACTACAAGATCCTGATGTATTTCTCTCACCCCTCCGACCCCCACGTTAGCTTTCTGAACTGTGAACCGCATGATCTGTCTTTGAGAGGAGAGCAAATCCATCCTGTCACTACAGCTAAGGAGTGACTCCCTGATGAGCAGAGTTTTTTTCTCCTGGGGGACGAGTGACAGCAGGATTTCCAGAGAGATCGAAGATCGAACAGGGTGGGGAGATGCCATGTCCCAGCGTGGGCCTCGTGCCCTGAAGCCGGATTTTCAGAAAGCCAGCAATTTGCAGCTCTCTTACAGTGGCCGCCCCCAATTTTAAAAACCTCTTCTAGAATCATCTGCAACCTGATGCCGGTGGCCTTGGCAGAAGATGAGGTCATTTTCTAAAGCACAGAAGCATGACTTAACTTGTAAATCTGAGCCCTGGTGGCACAGGTGTTCCAAGGCCACGAGTCTTCTCCCGTTTCCACCCCAACACAATGTTCAGGCTGTCTGTGGGTTAGAGCGAGGGAGGAAGTGTGGCCTGCCTGCTGGGCAGGGGGACTCAATGTCTCCCAGAGGCCCTGTCAGATTCTGTTCTGTCTCTGTGTTCTTATACAGGCAAAAGAAAACCAGGCTTCATTCAAAGAGCAAGAGGAATGCGGGGTTACAGTTTGACACGCTGGAGGTTAGGAGGCTTTTAATTAAAACAAATTCCAGTCACCCTGGGCTCATTTTCTTGAGGCTGTCCTAAGGCAAGAGCTGAACAGTGAGGATAGCTTTCATTAAGACGGAGGCCTGCATGTACAATGTGACAATTATCTTTTGTAACAGTCTTGGAAAATAGTCTGTACTCTGTATTAACTGCAAAAGTATTAAGGACCGCAGGGAATGTAGCCTGGCGTTAACCCAGAGGAGCTCCATCACCAGCAAACAAACAGACTGGACCCATTTGGGGTCCTGTTGGGGCTGTTGGGGCTATCTTGGACTCTGCACAGGCAGCTGCCCTGAGGCTACCTCCCAGCCCTGAGGGGTGGGAGGTGGGAAGGGTGGCCTGAGGACACATGAAGCCCAAGTCAGGCTCTCTCCTCACCTCAAGGCCTTCTGTGGTCCACACTAAAGACCCTCTCTTGGAAGAACACTTCCACAGGCCCTGGACATGGCTTCTGGGAGCAGCAGACCTGCTGCTCAGTAGCTGTATGATCCCCAGGAAGTCCAAGGTCATTCTGAGGGGAAGGTTTGCCTTAGTAGTGTGAGGTGACCAAGATGGCGGCAGGCTGGGCGGGGCTTCCGTGGGAGAGCAAACATGAAGTGCCTGCACAGTGCCAGGCACCTATGGGCCCAGTAAAGGGCTCCGTCACCATGGGGATCTGCCTGCCTCCAATATCCTTACCACCAGGAAGCTGACCCCATCTCTACCTCCCCACCACTCACTGTCCCACCCAGTAGTGGTCAGGTATCCAGCAGCTTCTAGCCCCAGTTACTTGTCTTGGTTGAAGTATATATTTTCCATAAGCTTCCCTAAAAACCCTTTTTGAAGCCAAGTCAGGGTATTAAAAACATAGGCATTTCTGAGAAGTTCTGCACACAAATTATTAGCCAGTATAGGAGTGAAAAACTGTATATCACAGAGGCACGTACTTCATCTTTCCTAGCAGAGGAATGATGCCATAGACTTTGTTCTCAGACACAAAGATGGAAGGCAGTTTGTAAGCAAAGCTTGATGAGGTTTCAGTGTGCACAAGGTTGTCTCTTTGGGAAGAGAGACCAACAGCACGGAATTGGAGAGAGGAAGAGGCCATCTCTTCTGATCCTCTGCCAACCCTGCAGCCCCCTCCTGTCCGTCTCTGGGCTTCCCGGACCTCTGGGGACAATGCCACTCAGTCTCCAGTTCTGGGGCCATGGTTAAATAGGCCTCTGTCTAAGCCTTGCTTTGTCTCTAGCTTGCAGAATGAGTCTGGACATGTCCTGGACCTCAGTCCTTTGAATGGCATGTGCTCTGAGGTGCCTTCCAGAGGTTTCTGAGAAAGGGCCCTACTAATGATGGTGGGAAACAGGGTAAGGGTTCTTCTCTGTCCTTACCCACCACTTGCTTTCTGCAGCTTCCCCTTCCTTTAGAGCACACAGCAGGCGTGGATGCTGATACCTGCTTATGGAGCTCAAGGCAGGACAGGATCAGGCTGGCTGCGCATTTTGTAACAAGAAATGGACTCTGCATAGGACTGACGAAGGGTCTGTCGGAGCACATGGGGCTTGAGGGCGACTAGGGAGGCTGAGGAGGATGGGAGAGAGTGGGTGGGTGTGGCCAGCTGTGGTTTACACCCATTTCCATCAGCAGGACTGCACCCCAAACCCCACTTTGGAGGCCTCTGGTTGGAGGTGGGGCAAGGGCGACAGCAGGGGCTGCCGAGGGGGACCACGGGAAGATGAAGGACACCTGACTGTGGCTACTCTCGGGTGGCCATGTTACCTATCAGGAGTCCACTGGCACTGGGCATATGTGTATTCCAGAGCCTGTCTGACTTCTTGTCTCTGCGGGACACACAGGGCCCAAGGGGCATCCATAACCCAGGAATGCGGGGCAGGGAGTGGGCTGCAGGTGGGGTGGGACCCAGCAGAGGGGCAGGCTGACAAGGTGGGCCACAGGAGGAAGAGTCGAGAAAAGGGAGGATCAGGTAGGTGGATAAAACAGGAGACTGCATCAAGATACAGCGCCCAGCTTCAGACACTTGTATATTTTATGTCTACTGTGCAAATGTGGGGAGAGCCTAGCACAAGGGGGCAGCAGGAAGATGGACATATTTGCGCATGGGGAATTGTATCTTGGGAATGCACCCCATGCTCACAAGTCTGATTCATATGGCCAGGAATCCCACCCCCTGCCCCTGAGACTCTAGTGGGACAGAACCCCTTCCACTGTGCTGTGTCCGGACCCTACAGAGCCCAGGCTGCAGACGGAGCCACTTCCAAACAAGGCCGCCTGTGCTCAGCAGGCTCTGCCTCTCAAAGGTTTACACCGAAATGTACTTGGCTTCCGCCCATTTCATTTTAATATCCTTTAGGAGAAGAGTTATAAACACAAGGCCAATGCCCTGAACACTTCGCAGGGTTGGGAGAGCTGTTAATACCAAGTTTGTCTATGGCTGCTCCGGGAAGCGGGCCAGGCTCAGGTTAGTGACATTCCAGGAGCCTGAATTGGAAGTCCTTATGCAATCGCAATCCTTCGTGACTTCTAGGGCAGTTTTGTCTGCATAAGGAATGCAGGAAAGGCACAGAGCAAAGGGATTAGCTGGAGCATGGAGCCTGAAACACGCTAGCTTCTTGGCCAGTGGCGTTTCGTTTGTCAGAGGGCAATGCCTTCCATGGGCATTTAGCAAGCAGGCTACGGAGAATCCCCAGATGAGAAATGTTCCTCATTAATGATTCTTTAAAAAAAAACAAACAAAAAAAAAGTGTGCTCTGCACAGACAGGTTTAAGCACAGGAAAGCAGAGCTGTGGTCCCCATGCATGTGGATTTCTTTAGCATTTGGTAGACCATGTGGGTTTGCTCCCAGGGGATCTGGCTGGGATTTCTGAACTAAAAGTGACTAATGTCCAGGTCACAGTCCTGCCACCCTGGGTGAAAGCCAGCCAGCGTGTGTGTGTGTGTGTGTGTGTGTGTGTGTGTGTGTGTATTTGGGGGGGATTGGTATCCCCTTACTTGTCAGACAAGATGAGTACCAAATGCTCCCCTTTCCTTTCTTCTTGCTAGAGGCAGCAGAGGCCTGGAGAACCCCCAGACCTGGGTGGGTTCCCTTCTTTCCCACTGTGGGGGGACTGGACTGAGAGGGGGTAACAGAGATGACATGAGAACCAGGCACCCTGAAAGACAGTGGGACTGTGGCTCCTGGCTGGGTGGGGACCAGTTCACTCCTGCTTCCAAAGGGAAGCTGGTTCTATTCATGTAACATGGGCCCCCTCGGCCCACACCGCACTTAGGCACCGTGGGTAAAAGCCAGAACAAACTCTGTATCTCAACATGCCGAATGGTCAGTTCACTCTCCACAGCCTTTTGCACGTTTTGCCACCGAGAGAACAAGGATTCTGACGGCAGTTTTCAAACAGGTTAACACATTAGGAATAGCTTGGGGTTTCTCCGTGCTTGTATTCATTCCTGATGTGCCCATTTAGATGGTCTTTTGAGGCCTTAGAGACCAGGGCGGGTGCTCGTCTCTGCACCTGTCCTAGGGCTTCATGGTGTTGCCTGACAAGCAGCTGTTCTGATCCTGCAGTTCCACTGCCAACCCCACTTAGCGCTGACTCCCCTTTAAGGCTGCGGTAAACTTTCTTCCTAAAGGCATCAAGGTGATTTCAAGTCTCCTCTGATTAGAGAAGGGCGTGTCTAGGAGCACCCCACAGAGTGATAGGGGCTGTGGTCTTTCTGGGTAGAGCAATGAGTTCAGAGAATAGAGACTGATGGAATTTGCAGGTATGGAGAGCTGGCTGTGTTAGCTCATTTGCAGAATGGGAGGTCACACCCGCCTTCAGGCTTATTAAAAGGATTAAATGAGCACGTGTATGAGAGTTCCAGCACCTGCACACAAGGCAAGCTCAATTCCCACTACTGTTGTCACTAACATTACTCTTACCATGATTCCTGCCACCTCTGAGCTCCTGAGGCTCTGCGCCCTATGTTTCTAGCAACCAATCCCCTAAAGCTCAAGCAGAAGTAACCCCCTCCCCTAATCTGTATTGCATCTTCAATTGTATCTCCCTGCTCCTGGGGGAACTTTTCTTCCATCTTTACACTCTTCCTATATTTCAAATTCTGACCGGCAAGTCAGTTTGTGGGGTTCAGGGCCACCAGAGGCAGAGGGGAGGTGCTAAAAGCCTGTGCGTACTCCTGGACTGGCCCCTTCCCACTGGCTCTCCAAACCCATCTTTCTGGGTGCCTCCACTCTTCCCATGTCCTCTGTCCCAAATGCCATAGGCTCTTCCGTAGGCCTAAGTGGGGAGGGGCAAGGAAGAAAAGGGAGCATGTGCAGTGTCAGTCCTTACAATGTAACATGGAGGTCAAGAGCCTAGGTTCAAATCTGCTACTCCCTGGAAATGTGCTCTTGGGGCAATTACTTAATCTCTCCGTTTCTCCATCAGAAACTGGAAATACTTACATCAACCTCACAATGTTGTGAGGATTAATTGAGTTAATAAATGTAACTGGTTAGGGGTGCCTGGGTGGCTCAGTCAGTTAAGCATCTGACTCTTGGTTTCGGCTTGGGTCATGATCTCATGGTTTATGGGATCGAGCCCCAAGTCCAGCTCTGTGCTGGCTGCATGGAGCGTGCTTGGGATTCTCTCTCCCTCTCTCTCTCTCTGCCCTTCCCCGACTCATGCTCTCTCCCTGTTTTGCAAAATAAATAAATAAATTTTTTTTAAAAAGTGTAACTGATTAGAACCATGCCAGTATGCACTGTATAAGCATTAGCTATTATTACTATTATTACTGTGTGAGGTTGTCTAAGTCTCACAGATCTTATTATATGTATCAAGTAGGTATTATTGTCATTCTCAATTTATAGTACCCATGCTATATTTAGACTAAAAAATGTAATATATATATATGTGTATGTGTGTGTGTGTGTGTGTGTGTGTGTGTGTGTATTTGGATTCTCTGATTCTGTAAACCATGCAAAACAGGGTGGCCTAACTTTGCAGCTACAGGAAAAAAAACATTTCAGGACACAATTTCTATGGTCCTCACCCAATCCATACATTTATTAACTAGCTGAGATGCTGGTGAACCAGAATCCCTCTAGGCAAAGAGGCCTTAGTTTCCTGGGCTGGAAACTCTTCCTCTTTTCTCTGGGCCTTAGTTTCCTCTAGCTGTTTGGTATTCTCTAGGGAATAGACTCCCGCCATCCCCACCTCATCAGTTTAAATGCTCAGAACCCTCCAGTTGTCTTAACCCATGAGCCTGAGGAAAACAGGAAGGTTCTGACAACTATTCATTATATGCACGCTCTCAAGGTCAGAAGTTACATGTGTTTTGCCCTCACACTTGCTTTGCCTGATCAGAGCCTGAAACATGTTTGAGTTGGTTACCAACAATTACACAGAAAAACCTAGATTTCTGCCTTCTCTTGAAAAACAGATGTGCCCTCTAAGCCTGCCTTCTACATGACAGTAATGGGCTGGAGCTGTAACAGCTGCTCACTTTCAGTAGGGCATGGGACTCTCCAGTTTGCCACAGTCCTCACATTTTGTGTTGTCTCTCTCGTATTACAACCAACAGTAGCTGCCATTTCTGATTAGGCTTGCTGCTCCTACTGTATCGTAATAGCTATCTATTTCGCTCACACTGCTTGTGTGGTTCCTATAGACACTTACATTTGTGGCTCCTGCTAGCATAGGAATTTCCATCAAATGTGTGTTTGCATCTTAACTGTCTTAATAGTTGGGAATGGAAGATTCTCTTCCCCTATGAAAGGAATGTTGGGGTGCCTGGATGGCTCAGTTGGTTGAGCGCTGGACTTTGGCTCAGGTCATGATCTCACGGTTTTGAGTTTGAGCCCCGTGTTGGACTCTGTGCTGACAGCTCAGAGCCTGGAGCCTGCTATGATTCCATGTTTCCCTCTCTCTCTGCCCCTCCCATACTTGTGTTTGCTCTCCCTCTGTCTCTCAAAGGAAAACAACAACAACAACAACATAAAAATTTTGAAAAAAAAAATAATGTTAAGCACCAGAAAGCTGGTCAAAAAACTGTTGACCCTTTGAAGGTTTTGAAGCCGATTGTTATATATGGCGTGTTCCAAAAAGAGAGGATCAGAAAGTTTGCCTGCCTTCTCTATCCGTAGATATGCTGCTCCAGCTCCAAAAAGGTGCTCAAGGCTCCAGGAAGCCAGAATGAGGGGTCTGTAAGGTAGGATGGACAGATGGATAAACCCTGATATCCCCTTCACCAGTTCCTCCCTGACTGGAGCCCCTGCCTGGCCCAGAAATCTCTACACACCAGGCTGCTCATTTTGGTATTCCCTTCATCTCCGCCTACCCTCCAGCTAGAAGTCTCTGCCTTCTAGCCCAGCTCTGCCCCCTGAATCCCAACTATTCCAGATCTCCATTTTAGGCTTGCTGGCACGTTGGACCTTATTTTACTATAGTACGTCATTATTTTTTATCTGATATTTTGCAATATACCCCTAGGTCTCCTTTATGAGTTATACTCTGTTTCTGAATATTCTGACCAAAAATAAGCCACCAGAATGCATGTTCCCCATCACTAGAGGCATACTGTATGCTCTGAGTCTGGAATGGCGGATTAAAGAACTCCCCAAGCTCACCGCTCTACCTATCACATGGGGCTAAGAAAAACCATATGACTCATAAATGGCAACTTCCTCTTGGACTCCTAAAACCATGTAAAGTTCATCCTGATTGAAAGCTCTGTCCTGTGAAAGTCTGTAGGCTGGGGTTCCAACAGGCCTGATCTATCTGTTGCCACAGTAGCTCCACAACAATCTTTAAAAATAGATCACCTCTGAAAGTAGAGCAGATTTCCCTGTAAGCCCAGTGTGGATTCTCTGGGGGCTCTTCACAGCTCTGCTTGGATGAAGATTCGCCATATTTGAACATAAAAGGTTAGAGAAAAGCTAAACAGGACAGAAAGCAGAGAACTCTGGTGAAAGTAACACAGGGGCACAGCTCAGGACCACCACATAAAGCCGCCAAAGCTCTCCAGGGGGGCCTGTGTCACAGGTCCATCCACCTGTTCACCCATCCTAAAGGCAGCTGGTTCACAGACCCGTGTGCGGGACGGGCAGGGCGCAGGCAAGGTGCGACGCCCACAGAAGGTTTGCGCTCACCGTGGTGTTCGATCCCCCCGGAAGCGACGGCAGCGCGGGCGACCAAATGTGCAGAGACTGCTGCCTCTTCTTGAGAGGGGTTTCTGCTCAGCACGATGTGATGCGCCTGTCACCCGGGAAAGAAGAAACAGGATTGTTTACACGCTTGGCGGCAGCAATAGGCAACTAACTGTTCTTGGAGCGATAAGCAGAAAGCCAAGGAACTTTCTAGCAAGCTAGACAATATGATTTGTGTGGAAGCACAGTCAATTCTCAGGAGACCTAGATTTTAAAAGCATTGGGCTGTGGACAGAGAAAGCCCTGAAGGCTGAGTCCGGATGGCTGGAAGCTGTGGCCAGGGCGGATCATTTAAGTCTATGCTGCTGTGAGTGCAGTGTCAGCTGAGGATGGGCGGGGGGTGGAGGGGGGGGTGGTTGGCGAGTGGAGGAGGGTTTCAAGAAGGAAGGAGATGGGTTAAAAAGTGCCAGTGCTCTGCACAGGAAGTGGGCGAGCCCAGCCCCCTGCCCCAGCTCAGCCCAAAGGGGGCCCTTGCTGAGATGTCAGTAGCCTCCCCAGTGCCTGATCTACCAAGCCCACCTCCCTGCGCCTTCTTCAACTGGCCCATGGGGCTATCTGAACAC
Source organism: Prionailurus bengalensis (assembly GCF_016509475.1). Lineage (NCBI taxonomy): Eukaryota > Metazoa > Chordata > Mammalia > Carnivora > Felidae > Prionailurus > Prionailurus bengalensis. Next base: position 17,862,984 of record NC_057355.1, read on the forward strand.
AGAAAAGAGCTCAGTTCCTTAAAAATAAAGCCCAATTGAAAATTCTTTGAGAGAGAGAGAAAAAAAAAACCAACCCTATGATCCCATGAATATAAATAGTAACAGTCCTCCCAAAATAAAATACAAAACACATCTCTCCAAATAAAAAAGATATAACATAAAGAATAAAAGAGAAAATAAAGTTACTACTCATCCGACAACATTTAAAGTTTTTAAAAATGCTATTAGTAACCGGTTCACATTCATTCAGTAAACAGACCCTTACCGATCACCTATGACGGGAGAGGCCAGGACCAGAAAGGGTGGGCAGTACAGAAAGGGACAGGAACTGAACCTGAAGTCCTACAGTGCACTAACACCAGGTGGCAGGTGGTTTGCAATTAATTGCCAAAAGGGTGACAGAAATACTAAAATACCATGAGTTAAAGGGAGAAACACCAGACTGGGATAGGCCAAGACATATTAACAGCAGTTAAGATTTCTTTCTCAGGTGTAGTATCAATTTTAATTTTCTTAACAATTTTTGTTGCCCGTGTTTTGTAGACGAGAGAGCTGAGGTTGAGGAGCAGGTGACATCTTGCCCAAGATACCTCATGGCTGAGAGAAAATGGAGATAAGATTCTGACTTTGATACTCGGACTCCCTCCCAGGGCGAGAACGCTGCCCTTCCTCCCTGCCCTGGTGCTTGTTGGCAGACATCACTAACTGATGCCTGCACACTCCCCAGATGTGCCGATTCATTCAGCCTCCAGGAGCTATGACTAATCCGTGGGAGCTGGCTAGGAGATAAAGCCACACCATCAGAACTTCCTAGTCCAGACCAAGCAGTGAGGCAGCAAAGCCATAGGGACTTGGTCCTCTGATGACCAGCTGAATGCATTTGTCAGTTGGTAATCAGGGTGGATTCTAGACTCTCATCTCATTGATCATATGTTAAAATCAGCTGAGTTATTAGCTCTAGACTTTTTATGATAGGGGCTATTCCAAACCAAGATTGCTAGCAATAACTTTTTTTGTTGTGTTAAAACAATCAGAATTTCATATTTGTAAATGCGAACAATATCCTTTGTTTTAAAACTACTTTCCTTATTACAGGATGTAAATAAATGGAACAAATTGTTTTGGCAACACCCCAATTAGTCATTATCCTCAATTTGGCCCGAAGATCTGGCTTGAAATGCTTTCCAATAATGCACACTCCAAAAAGTAAAGACAATTGGAGCCATTGGAGCCACAGGGATAGTCAAAGCATCACATGTTCAGGAATTTGAAGAGAGGAAGAGAGGAAAATCTGCCCATCCCAATTGCAAACTGAATCATGTTTACTTTGTGTTTTCTCCTGCTTAACGATCTTTAGGATCCACCATCGAGGAGAGCACCCTGTGATGCTAGAAAAGATTTAACTCATATTGTTACAAAGACTTTTAACTCATAGTACTTTAGATTTATTCAAATTCAAATTCAAAAAGATTTCATATTTTGTTTCCACTCAATATTATAATATAAGGCAATGTAAAAGATATACGTCTATCAAAATGATTTCTTTTTACTTATTTAATTATTTATTTGGGGAGGGGAGAGAGAGAGAGAGGCAGAGAGAGAGAGAGAGGAAGAGAGAGAATCCCAAACAGGCTCCGAGCTGCCAGCGCAGACCCTGATGCAGGGCTCAAACTCACCAACTGTGAGATCAAGACCCGAGTCAAAGTCAGATGCTCAACCAACTGAGCCACCAGGCACCCCTTTTTCTTTTTCTTTTTTTAATGTTTATTTATTTATTTTGAGACAGAGAGAGATGGAACACGAGTGGGGGAGGGGCAGATAGAGAGCTTGAGAGAGAATCCTAAGCAGGCTCCATGCTGTCAGCACAGAGCCTAACAAGGGGCTCGATTCCACGAACCAGGAGATCATGACCTGAGCCGAAATCAAGAGCCAGACGCTCAATGGACTGAACCACCCAGACACCCCTATCAAAATTATTTTCAATTCATATGAATAATTACATGTTCTGAAAGTTCTGTATGTTGCCTTTTGCCTTTGGAGACAGGAAGCAAAATTTTCTGAGAGCAAAAATGCTCACAATATCAAGAAAGTGGATCCTGAGAGCTTAAGGGGATCCGAATTTCACAAAAATCTTCGTAACCTCAACATTTTTCTGTGTGAGATACTAATATAAGCAACCATTTATTATTCATTATTCACTTCAGAAACTCAATCCTTGGTCTAATTTATATTTGATGTTCATGAAACTTCTAAAAACCATATGCTGGTTTAACATTGGGGTGAGGGAAGGAAAAGGGAACCATGATGTTAAAAATGTGCAAGGTTAGCATCTCATTGATTCAGTAAAATTAAATTTAGTTTAATTTAATTCAGTCCTATTCAATTTACCTTAATTTTTAAATGCTTTTTACATGCCACATTGTGTCCCTCATCAGACTCGGGGCCTTATCATAGCTTATCTGGTCCTGCCTTCATCACATCCAAGCAATTTCTAGCCCTCTATCCACTCTCCCCATTCTCACTATCCAGTCGGCCCCTCCTGCTGTCCCTTCCCTTCTTGACCAACTTGGAGTTCACCATCTATCACTGTTGATACCAAAAATGCCCTCAACTTCACTGAAGCATTATTTGAAATGGTGAAAAAGGGGGAATCGTCTAAATAACCACCAGAAGCGGAATGAATATATTGTGGTTTATTCATACAATGACTGAACTCTACCTAGTACATTAACAAAGTAACATTTCAGAAACATACCAGTGAGTGGAAAAGTAATTTATAAGAGGATGTAAACATCATGGGACCAGTGAGTTTCAAGTTTCTCTTTTGAAGCAAAAAAACAAAAACAAAAACAACACAAAAAACAACAACAAAATCCTTTTGTTCCAGATTGTTTTGCATACTGTCTTACTGAAGCAGATGGAGAGGGTCTAGAAGCTCACTCAGCTGTGCCCACCCAGCTTCCTCCAAAAGACCCTCCATGGAACATGAGGGCTCAGGGTGATGCAGATCGAGAACCACAGATCCGCATGGTATAGGAAGCTGCCTTAGGGAGTAGGTACAAAGGCAGTTGAAAAGCTAGTGATTAGATAACCCAATTTTCCAAATTAAACCACTGTTCACAATTCTGGAACAACACTCTGCTTGCTAAGAGAATATAAATACCCCTGAAATATGCATCTGAGAGCATTTAAGGACTAGTTGTTAGTGTTAACAGAATTATAGGAGCCATGCTTGCCTCTCCTGACTTTATGCAGGAGCCCAAGTAATGGGCCCCGCTGGGGATCTGTGCTTGACTGCATTCACTCCTTATTATTTATTAATCTCCCAGGGCTCAGATTTCTCCTCCCGTTCTTTGTTGTTTTCAGTATCTTACGGTTATATATTTATCAGTTGTCATCTTGGAGCTGAGAGGGAGTGTTTAATATTCCTAAATCTCTTGAGCCGTTAACATGTGGTACTGGGTTAAAAACAAAAACAAAAACGCAACCTTTAATATCTCATACTGAGCAAGGTCATTAATTGAAAAACCTCAGTCATAAGATCAACCACCCTCAAGCCCTGCCAAGGTCCAGAGCAGAAGGCTGCGCTTGGGCCCTCCTGAGCATTTCCGGGGGAAACCACTGAGTCCACAGCGCCAATCCAGCTGTCAATAGACACAGCCAGAGCTACAGCTGGCAGACTCTTATCTGACTGAGGCTGTCCCCTTGGATTTGTGAAATGTGTAATAGTTCTTGAACAGAAAACTTGATGACTAGTAAGAAGGATGTTTCTATTTATGCAGGCAGACCCCATCATGTGAATACTCAACTTAAGACATGCAATGCTCTGACTGCAGGCCCCAAGCTCTTCACAGGAGAGAGGGATAGATTTTTTTTTCCCCCATTTGGTAAACAACTAGGAGGATCACTGACTCAGAGGGAAATCTCTTCTCCTGCAGCAAAGTGGAGAGTCCACAAAGAGCTAAAGGTGCATTCGTGGACCTAAACTGAGTCTATTTACCCTGGAGACAAAAACATTCGTGGGGAAGGCAATGTAAACCTGCGGCTCAGCAGCCGTCAGGATCTTTGTACTTGAGGGCTAGCACTAGAGAGGGACACTGGGAGGGTGGGAACTAACCTTGAGTAAGCACCTACTCTGGCCAGACGTGGTGCTATGCAGATTACATACACCAGCTCGCTTAATCTCAGAATCACTGGTGAGGGTGATGTTAACACCCCAATTTATAGATGGGGAAATGAAGCCCTCAGGAGATAAAGCAACTAACCAAAGGTCATATAGAGGGCTCAATGACAGGGCAGGGATTCAGACTAAGGCCTGTGATTCCAAATTGCATCCTGCTCTAGTGTAACATCTGGTTTTTTAAGAAAGTAGAAGTTACAGAAAGAGGATCTTCTAATCAGCATAATGAAGTATTATTTAAGAGTCAGAGAAATAGTTGCTAAGTAGTAGATTTGGCCCAGAGGTTGAATGGGCTGGCTAGGTGGAGGGTGAGCCACTGATATGTGGGTCTCGAAGCAGCTTCTGAAAACGAACTGTACGGGGACACCAGAGTGGGGAGTCGGGCAGTGGCTGATGGATGGAGCAAGATGTTAAGGTGCCTTCTACCGAGGGTCTGTGTTTTTCTGTTTTGGTTCAAATTAGTGCTTTAATTCAACAGAAGCTCAAGTCCTCTTGTCACTGTGAGGTGTGAGTTTGCTGTGTTTCTCTTATAACTGACCAGCTGTGCGGCTACGTAGCTCTCCCTCTTGGCCTTGCCAGAGCAGACCATGCAATCTTCAGCTTTGGGCTGATGCCCTTGTACAAGACAGAGTCATATTGCAGCCCAGGGTTGCCGCTTCCTTTCCTCTCCAGTCTCTGGCCAGGAAGGAAGCCTCTCAAGGCCACCCACACCACAGGGGCCTGGGGCAGCTGGAGGGCCTTGGCTAAGAGAAAGATGTTGCTGGGACTCTCTGGGGGGCGTAGATGAAAGGGAAGTCCCTGGGTGCCGAGGGCATTCCAAAACCTAGTTCTGAGGGCCCCAGACTAAGCTAGTTTCTTTTAATAGTCAGAGAGAGTCCTCAGTGGCAGCTCTCCAGTCTTCAATTTTAGCTCCTCCAAAGGGCTGGGGAGAAAAGGCCCTACTCTCTGTAAGGGTCAGCACCAAAATAGATATGTTGGGAACTTCGATTTTCATCCTCTCTTGGTTGGAAGTGTGTGTTTTCTTAAAACGTAACTAGATTTTTAGATTGTAAGAGTAATATCGGTATATAATTTTGAAAAATCCTAAGTGGTAAGTTAAAATGCTTCTCTCCCTTCTGTCTATAAGCCTCACCCTCTTCTCCTGATCCCGTCTGACTCCTTGGAGTTATCACTATCAAGTTCCCTGTGTATCCCAGAGATATTGATATGCTTATACAAACATACACACATATAGGCCCATGTTTTTGTTTTTGTTTTTTAAGTAGGCTCCATGCCTAGCGTGGAGCCTAATGTGGGGCTTGAACTCACAACCCTGAGACCAATACTTGAGTTGAGATCAAGAGTCGTAACCTACTGAGCCACCCAGGTGCCCCTATAGGGGCATGTTCTTAAACACACTCAGGCATAGACACGCACGTGCAATTGTAACCTGACGCTGCCCTGCTTCCCTCCCCCAGCCCAGCTTCATCTGCCACCACCCTTCTGGGCTCTGCCATGATGGCTCCTCTGCCCTCTCCTCAATCTTCGGGGTGTCTCACTATCAGTCCTCGGGCTGCTCCATTGGGAGCTCTCACAGCACCCAGTCCTGCTCCCTGTGTGCACATCACGGTCGCCATTTTACATTCATCTGTGGGACTATTCAGCTAAGGTCTCTGTCACTCTCTAGGCTGCTCCTCCATCACCGTCCCAGGGCCAACCACTGTGCCTGCCACATTGTAGGGTCTAGCCGGTTGTCAACTGAAGAAACATTCTGATCCACATCTGCCATTTAAAAAATAATAATGCACTTTTGGCATCTTTAATGTCAGAATATACACATTGATCTCATTCTTTCTGTGGTTCTATGCTGTTCCATCACGTGGATACACCACAACCTCCTAACTGGTCTCCTATTGATGGATGTTAAGAGCATTTCTAATTTCTAAGGGCTCACTATTACCCTATAAAATTGGAGAGGGAATATCAAATGGTTTCCCCCAAAGTGGTGCCAATCCCCACTCCTTCTAGCGGTGTATAAGGATGACTGGTTTCCAGTACCTTTGCCATCATGGGGTATCATCAAACTTTTTTTATTTTGCTCACAGCTAGGTGAAAAATGGCATCTCCTGAGTGAAAGTGCATTTCTTTAATAACAAAGGATGCTGAAGATCATTTTTGTATTGTTATTGGCCATTTGTATTTTCTCTTCTGTAAGCTGACCATTCCTATCTTTTGCCCTTATTTCTATTGAATTCACTTTTTCATCTACATTTTATAAGAATTCTTTCTATATCTCCTCTCTTTGCTATTTATTTTTTGACTGTGATATTTTGTCACAGAGAAGTTTTTTTTTTTTTTGCTGTCAAATTCATCAATTTTTGTTTCTTTTTTCTTTCTTGTCTTCCTGTCTCTCTATCTATACCCACATGTACATATGCAGAGGGAAGATGCTACAAATGTCAACACCAACTCCTTCTGGGAGGGGAGGCCTGGATAACTTGTAACTCGTTTCTTCGTATTTGTCTACATGGCTTGATTTTTTAGAATATAAAGAGTTATTTTATTTTATTTTATTTGTGAGAGAGAGAGCACAAGTGGGGGAGAGGGGCAGAGGGGGAGAGAGAGAATCTTAAGCAGGCTCCATGCTCAGTGCAGAGCCCAACTCAGGGCTCAATCTCACGACCCTGGGATCATGACCTGAGCCGATTCAAGAGTGTCATACATGCTCGACCGACTGAGCCACCCAGGTGCCCCTTCATTATCATTTTTATAAAAAATAGTGACTTAAAAAGAAAGAGTACAACTCCTGGATTTATGTCACTCTTAGAAAACTTTTATGATGCATAGAATCATAATCGCATTCTGCATCTTTTCTAATTTTAAACATGAAAGGCTAGTATTTTCAAAGATTTTGAAAATTACAAATAGTGCATTATAGCAAATATACAGCAGTTAACCAGAACCGATCGGAAGCGTTGCCATTTGCTGTGTTGTCTGAACCCAGTCGGAGACCTGTGCGAGCACCTACGAGCCATCACACCAGCCTGGCCAAGGCTGATAACTTGCCCAGAGGAACCTGAAGCCAGATTTTCTGACCTCAAAGTTTTTGGGAGAGGGACTGATAAATTAGTTCATTATACTTTGTAAATCGAGCTTCCCCCCAAATTTGGGGGCTACTGACTGAGTGGCAGAGCTGCCCTGAAATTTGAAAAGAAAGGCAATTCAACTGTCAGAGATGGAAAACAAAACTGAAGCTAGTGGTGTTAATTTATGCCCCTTGAAAACACACACCCACAAACATTCTCACTGAAATGAAACCCTGCCATTTTTCTTTTGGGTAAGAAAACAAGGGTCTATTGCCAAAATCTGCCATGAGTAGTTTCAGAAACAATCACGCCAGCATGGTTTCTCACAGACCCCTGAGGCAGGGTGCCTAGAATGGCTAGTTCGCCAGTCCCTGGGACCACTGCCTTCCCAGTGTGGTGGCTCTGTGAGGCTTGCTAATTTTCTCCACTCTAATGGGTTAGTTCCTAAAATACTTTGGAACTTGTCGACACTCTACAGAAAATAAAAGGTCTTTTCTTTCTGGGCGTTTCTCTCACTCCAAAGGAATGAACAGTGAAAAACTAGAGGGAAAATAACAAAACCCCTTTTCTTTGTGTACATAATAAATGGCTTTTAGGCCAGGGCTCCCCTGGAGAGCTGCAGCCACACTGTACCTTTCTGTGTCTAGGTAAAGCTCTTAAAGAAATGAGGAGCCTTGATAAATGTTTGATAATTACCATTAATAAATAAAAGTAGCTTACACTGGCATCATGCCTAATGGTTCACAAAGCACTTTCTATTTTGAACCTTTGAGCAGTTCTGTGAAGTGGATAGGATCTTTTGTAGGATTGGGTTTTTTCTTTCTTTTTTTGAGAGGTTAAATGACTTGTATAATCAAACAGCTGGCAAACAGAAGAATTGGGACTCCCACTCAGATTTTCTGACTTCACATCCAGTGCTGTTTCAACTTCACAAAGCTATCTCTTTAATAATGATTGGTAAGTATTTATTTAAACACTCTCTAATCTTTATTAACCTCAAGAATAAACAACAATAAAAGCCACCTATTAAACTTTACGAGTATTATAAAAATGAGTGAAGTACTCTAGAACTCCAATACAGAGCACTCCTTCTAATTTAGATTCAAAATCCAAATGTAATGAAAGGAAAGGTTGAAAATGTTAAAGCATTAAGAAAGCTTTTGCATGGCAAAAAAAGCATTATGAATCTACAAAAATATATTAGAGCTAATAAATGAGATCAGCACGGCCGTACCATGCAAAGTCAACATCCTATTTGTATTTCTACATGCTAGCAATGAACAGTAGGGAAAGGAAATTTAGAAAACACTTCTGTTTCTAAGAGCATCAAAATGAACAAAATACTTGGGAATAAAGCTCCCAAAAGAATTATAAAACTTATACTGCAAAATATGGTTGAAAGAAACTAGGAAAGAACTAAGTAAATAGAGATATCCTACGTTCATGTATTGAAAGCCTTAATATTGTGAAGATGTCAACACTTCCCACTTGAAATACAGATTCAGTGCTCTCTCTATCAAAATACCATCTGTTTTTTTTTTCCAGAAATTGATAAACTTATCCTAAAATTCATATACAAATGTAAGGAAGCCAGAATAGTCAAAACAATCTTGGAAAAATGTAAGAGTTGGAGATGTCATACTTATGGATTTCAAAACTTACCATAAAACTTGTAGATGAATGTGCATAGTTGCATTATTCATAGTATCCACAAGCTTACTACAAAACAACAGTAATTGGGAGTGTGGTGCTACCATAAGGATAGACATAGAGGTCAATGGAATAGAAAAAAAAATCCAGAAATAAACCTTTACATTTATGATCAATTGAGTTTAACATGGGTACCAAGATAATTGAATGGTGACAAGATGACCCTTTTAATAAATGGTACTAGGACAACTAGATATTCACATGCAAAAGAATGAAGACAGAGCCCTATTTTATATCCTATAAAAAATTAACTCAAAATGGATCAAAGACCTAAATGTAAAAACTAAAACTATAAAACTCTTAAAAGGAAACAGATACAAGCCTTCATGAACTTGGACTAGGCAATGGTTTCTTAGACGTGAGACCAAAAGAAAAAAAGGATAAATCGGACTTCACTGAAACTAAAAATCTTTGTGCTTCAGAGGATGCAATCAAGAAAGTAACAAGACAACACACAGAACAGGAGAAAATATTTACACATCATGCATCTGATATCTAGTATCCAGTATGAAGGACTCTTGTAAGTCAACAATAAAAAGACAAATAACCCTACAAAAAATGGGCAAAGGATTTGAATAGACATTTCTCCAGAGAAGAAGTACAAATAGCCACATACCTATAAACAGATGCGGAATATCATGAGTCATCAGAGAAATTCAAATCAAAAGCATGGTGAGATATTACTCCACAGTTACCAAGATAGTTGAAATAAAAAAGACATAATAACGAGTGTTGGTGAGGATGTGAAGAAAATAGAATCCTCATGCATTGCTAGTGGGAATAGCAAGAGGCTGAGGCTGCTTTGGAAAACAGCTTGGTGGTTCCTTGGAAAGTTAAATATTGGGTACCATAGAACCCAGAAATTCCACTCCTGGTCTTATAGCCAAGAGAACTGAAAACATATATCCATATAAAAACTTGCACATGAATGTTCATAGAAGCATTGTTCATTACCTCCATAGAGTGGAAACAACCCAAACATCCATCAGCTGATGAAGAGATAAACAAATGTGGTCTACCTGTATAACAAAATACTATTCAGCCATTAAAAGGGAATGAACTACTCATATCTGCTAAGCACGGATGAACTTTGAAAGCGACATATCAGATTAAAGAAGTCAGACACAAAAGGCCATATATTATAGGATTCTATTTATAGGAAATGTCTATAATAGCCTAATCCATAGAGATACAATGGAGATTGGTTGTTGCCAGGGGATGAGGGACAGAAGAAATAAGGAGAGTAACTCCCCATGAATGCAGGTTTCTTTTGAGGTGATCAAAATATTCTGCTGCGGTGTCTGGGTGGCGCAGTCGGTTAAGTGTCTGACTCTTGATCTCGTGGTTCCTGAGTTCAAGCCCTGCCTTGGGCTCTGCGCTGATGATGCAGAGCCAGCTTGGGATTCTGTCTCTCCTTCTCTCTGCCCTTTCCCCACTTGTGCTCTCTCTCTTTCTCTCTCTCAAAATAAATAAACAAACTTAAAAAAAAAAAAGAAATGTTTTGCAATTAGCGGTAATGCTTACACAACTCTATGAATATAATAAAACCACTAAATTGCGCACCTTAAAAGGGTGACCTTCATGGTATATGACATCTCAATAGAAACACTATGAACAAAATAAAACACGAGTGACAAATTGGGTGAAAAGACTTCTAATATATGTCACAGATTAAAGGGCGATACGTGGGGTATGTAAAGACTTTTAACAGTTAAGGGAAACTGAATAAAATAAACTAGAATAAAAATTCTATTAAAAAGTAGACAAATGGTATGAAAAGAAAATTCACAAAAAATGTATTAAGAAGATCCATTGAACTTATGAAATGATATTTAATTCCATTTTGCAGATTAAACCTATACTGAGATGTCCCTTCTCACCTACTTGATAGGAAGTAATTCAAAGTCTTGACAATACTCTCCTTTGGAAGAGGCTGTCAGGAAACAAACACACTCAGACATTGCTGGCAGGAGCAGAAATAGTAGAAGCCCAATGAAAGGCAATATCCCGTAAAACTATCAACACATGCTTGCTCCCTCTGACTGAGCAGTCCCACTTCTAGGAATTTACCCTGAAGATACGACTGCAACAATATAAAAATATGTGTGTGTAAGATTATTCATTACAACATTACTTATAATTACAAAATATAGGAACCTATCTAAATGCCCAAACAGAAAACTATTTGAGCAAAACACACTAGGTGCCTAAAACGGGATATTATATTTTTGCACAAATGAATGAACTGCTATAAAGTGATTTCCAAGATACGGTGTTAAGTGAAAAAAGCAAACACACACGCAACAAGTAAATAACTTGGTGGGAGGAGGAAGGGACATTCGTAACAGGAGAATGTCAACTGATAAACATGGATGGAATGGCAGAATGGAAAGTCATGAATCTGCAACCACCACAGTAAAGACTGGTTTGGGAAAGATTCATCAATGCTAAGTGTAGAGAAAATTTGCAAAGGAGTGGGATATTTACATGGTCTTAAAAATGCCTCTCTGCAGAATGCTTATTGGCTGCAAGGAGAAAAATAGTTATTATACAGGGAAGAATCACTGTGATAAGGTGATGAATTTAATGTCACTAATGAAGGACAGGTAGACATCATGTACCTCCTGAGGCAATACCCTAAGAAACACAGTATCCTTTTGTAGTATCCTAGCAGGGCATGCATTATCAAATTTAGTCACAAGAAAATATCAGATGAACCCAAACTAAGGTACAAATGACTGGCCTATAGTCTTCAAAAATTTCAATGTCAAAGGAGACAAAGACATGCTGAGAAGCCATTCTAGATTAAAGACCAGACGCATAACAACTAAATGAATACAAAAACATAAGGGGCCATATTGGGACAACTGACAAAATAGAATATGGCCTGTACCAACATGAACATTCCTGAATTTGATAACTGTACTGCGATTACATAAGAGAATATCCTTGTTAAGTACTCAGGGATAAAAGGACATGGTATATTCAAATACTTTCAGATGATTACAAAATGTAAATAGTTACCACTCTGTGCATATATGTACGTGTCTGTGTGTGTGTGTGTATGTCTATATAAATAGATAGAATGAATATGACAAAGTACTTTAAAATGGTGAATCTGGGCCCTACAGACAAGAGGCATTACCTAACCCATTTTCCCTTCACATAGTACTAAGGGTTCCTAGGAGTGGGAAGACCTAATACACTGGAAAGTAGCAGCACTTACATTTGAATCCCTTTGATGATCCCTGCCTTTAGAAATTCCAATTTCTTTCAGCCAGTGTTTCCTAAACTATGGCCCAGGCAACACTAGTGTGTCACAGATGTATTTGACCCTCATTTGCATTCACAATCCACATTAAGATTTTTAATGCACTGTATGTAAAACCATGTCTTAGGGACATATGTTTAATTTTAACTTAATAGTTCTCAAATTTATTTAACCACAGACATCTTTTCTAGGAAGACCTATGAATTTCTATGAATTCTTGTGAGGTGCTAGTATCCTATGGAACACAGTTTGGAAAATGCTTTTCTAAACCAAACTCAAGTTTTTGGCATTGAATACTGTTAGGTCTTAGAAGCCACCTATCTTTCATTCCAGTGAATTTTGTTACTGGTAATGACCCTTGCTGGGGGACTCTGAGCCTATTATTACTTGATGTCTTTGAACTTTAGAAGCTGGTATAGCAAAGATTGCACTGAGATTTTAAGGGCAGATCTGGATATAATCAGGAAACATTTAGGAAAACTGAATTAAGAAAAACATTTTAAATTAAATTTGAGGCTCTATTCTACAATGTGGGAGTAGAATAGTGTAAAAGAGTTGGCAAGGTTGCTGTGAAACTGGTTCAACAAAGAACAAAGCAAAACCCACTTTTGGTGGTGAGGTAAATCAACATAACCTCAGAATATCAATCTGAAGCAAGAACTATAAAATATTCACATCTTTTCTCCTAGTGGTTTCATTTCTGGAACTTTATACCAGCAAATAATAAAAGAAAAAAACATTTTGTCTAAGAATATTCAGAATAGGGGCACCTGGGTGGCTCAGTCAGTCCAGCATCCAACTCTTGGTTTGGGCTTAGGTCATGATCTCAAGGTTCATGGGTTCAAGTCCCAAGTTGACTCTGCGTTGACAGTGCGGAGCCTGCTTGGGATTCTCTCTCTCTCTCCCTTTCTCTCTGCCCCTCCCCTGCTCAAGCTCTCCCTCTCAAAATAAATTAACAACAACAACAAAAAAGAATATTCAGGATTATTGTTACCAACAAAAAATGGCATGCCCGTTGAGTGTTCCTGCACTCAGTAAATGGGTCCACCAGCAGCACAGTGACCTTAGCTAGAAACCTAGCATAACACTAGACTGGTCCACCTCCTTCACTCCCCCACTCCCACACCCATTGTTTCTACTCTCCAAGCATCTCTGAAGTCTGTCCACGTTCTTTATTTCCATGTCACTACCTGAGTCGAGGTGTCATCATCCCCTACCTAGCCTGCTGCTGCCATCTCCTGAGTGACCTCCCTGCTTCTCTCTCTCCCATCCAGTCCACTCTGCATACCACATAGTGACCCTTCTAGAATGATAATCTCATGATGTCAATCTATCTGCTTGGAAACACTGAACTGCCTTTAGGGTGAAGCTCAAATTCCTCAGCATGACTTTCAACATCCTGCTTGAAGATACCCATTGACCACCTTCACCATTCCCACTGCCCAGGCAGAGGGGATTTCTTGTAGTTCCCTGAATGTTGAGCTACGTCTCACCTTCAGACCTTTGCACACACTCTTCCCTCTGCCTGGGCCGGCCTTCCTCACCTCTCAGTACTTTGGGAAACAGGTACCTATGTTTATTACCTTTGCAGCCTCACATCTCACTCACCATACAATCTGATTTCTGCCTCATCATTGCCCTGTTTCCCTCGACGAAGTCATCAGAGAAAGAAAAAGATAACAAAGGAAAGGAAAGCAAAGAGAGAAATGTTAAAAATCTTGTGTAGCACTATATATCAGGCACTGTGCTAAGCACTTTATGAATATTAACTCATTTATTCTCCCAACAGCTCTATGTCCTTCACAATAGCACATGGTATTAAAGGACACAGAAAATATAGCTTTCACTTTTCCTCATGTTTTTTTTCTGCCAAATTCGTCTTTGCTTTCTTTGCCAGGTTATCTTTCTTGACTTGACCAATGAACACTGAAGTTACTCAAGGCTCTGTCATGTCCTTGTCTCTTCTCACTCAATAACCCCCTCACTCCCAGGGTGATCTCATCCTTTCCCAAGGCAATTACTGCATACAAGTAGATGACTTCCTGACCCATTTTCTGAGCTCTAGTCCTGATTATCTAATTGACTAGATGGCATTTCCACCTATATGCCTCGCGGGCACCTCAGACTCGCCATTGAAACCTGAGCTCACCATCTCTCCATCACCTGTCACTCCTGCTCCCCCACTGTAACTGGCACAAACATCCACACAGTTGTTCAGACTGGAAACTCAGGAGTCATCACTGATTCTTCCCTATTCCTTCTTTTCTCCACATCCAATCAATCTCCATATCTCATCAATTAGGTCTCCTACATCTTTGTCAAACCATCTGCTTCTCTGCATCCTTACTATCATCGTCCGTGTCCAAGGTGCCATCAACTTCCGCCTTTGCTACTTTGATAGTCTCCTAACTGGTCTACCTATGTTCTTGGCACATCTTCCTTGATCCATTCTCCTACATACCAGCCAGAACAGTCTTTCTAAAAAATACTGGGTTTGAATCTGGGTTATGCCATTTATAGGCACGGAGGGTATGCCTGGGCATATCCCTCAACCTTTCTAATTCTTGACTTCCTTATCTATAAATGGGAAATAAAAATATGTCACAGGGTGACAGTAATTAAGAGAGAAAATCCAGATAGAGTGACAGAATGGGACATTCTAATAAACTGTGGATGGGCTATAAATGGTCAAACTTAAAAAGGAAATAACAATATGGAACTCTTAGTCCCAGATTGTTGCATCTCATTTGAAATAACAAGAATGAGTTTGGTCTATATTTTAAAACTTTAATAGGGAAAAATTCTGGGAAAACAACTTAACATGGGCTTTTAGCAGATGATGAATATAAAAACATCAAACTCATTGTGATGGTTAATTTTATGTGTCAACTTGGCTAGGCCATGGTGCCCAGTTTTTAAGTCAAACACCAGTCTAGATGTTGCTGTGAATGTATTTTTAACATTTACATTGGACTTGGAGTAAAGGAGATTGCCCTCAACGATGTGAATGGGCCTTATACAATCAGTAGAATGCCTAAAGAGCAAAATGCTGGGGTTTCCTGGAGATGAAGGAATTCTATTTTTGTTTTCAAATTTTTATTTAAATTCTACTTAATTAACATAAACTGCAATATTGGTTTCAGGAGTAGAATTCAGTGATTCATCACTTACATATAACACCCAGTGCTCATCATAACTAGTGCCCTCTTTAATGCCCATCACCCATCAAGCCCATCTCCCATCCACCTCCCTCCATCAACCTTCAGTTTGTTCTGAAATCTCTTTAAGAGTCTCTTTCAGTTGTCTGGGTGACTCAATAAGTTTAGTGTCCAACTCTTGATTTTGGCTTAGGTCATGATCTCATGGTCGTGAGATTGAGCCCCACTCTGGGCTCTGTGCTGGGCATGGAGTCTGTTTAAGATTCTGTCTCTGTCTCTGTCTCTGTCTCTGTCTCTCTCTCTCTCTCTGCCCTCCCCCCGCTTGCTCACATGGGTGCATGTGTGCTTTCTCTCTTTCTCTCAAAAAATAAAAATTAAAAAAGTCTTTTATGGTTTATTTCCCTCTCTTCTTTCCACCCCCCCCAATATGTTCATCTGTTTTGTTTCTTAAATTCCACATATAAGTGATAGAGAAGAAGGAATTCTGCCTCAAGACTATAACATAGAGATCTTGCCTGAGTTTTCAGTCAGCCTGCCTACCTTATGGATTTTGGACTTGTCAGCCCCCACAATTGTGTCAGCCAATTCTCGAAAATTCTCTTTCTTTATTTCTTTCTATGTATGTATCCTATTGGTTCTGTTTCTCTGTAGAACCCCGATTGACACACTCACACAGGAATCCTATGATGACAAAGTATATCAGCAGCTAATAAATGACAACTCCAAGCAGCTTCAGGTGAATATTTTAGAGTACAGTAGAAAAAAACCCTCATCAGCTTGATAACATAAGCTCTAAATAGATAAACATGAAAGGATAAAGAACTTCAGGAAATAAGACTTGACTTATGCCCCTAATACGAGAAAAGCCATCTTCAGGGAGTCTCAGGCTCCCTGGTGTTTGAGGACCATGCACCTGGTAACAGTGGACCACTGTCCCACACTCATCCACTTGGTCATATATATGAAGATGTTTGTTGAACATTTACTCCAGGACAAGTGTTCTACATATCCAGAGCAAATAACAAAACCAGGCATTCTTGGAGCTGCTGTTCCACTTGTGTCTATGAGAAGCACTGAGTCCAGAAGAGCTTTGGTGGCCAGTATGTTCCGGCTTACCTGTAGAAAATGGTTGATGGATGCGTCATGAACTCCCAGGGCTCGCTCTACACCTGCCAATTCCTTCAATATTGGTACACATTCAAGACTTTTTTCACCTCGACTGATCTCAGTGTATTCTAAAGCCTCTTGATAGTGGGGCAGGGCTTCTTTTGATTTCTTCTGACTTTGATACATCCTAAAAAATCATCAGAGACATCATTTTTAAATAATGAAATAGAAGACACATAGGTGGGAAAAAAGCGATCTGGTGGTTAGGATTTGGCTCTCTGACCCCTGTTGTCAGGTTCATTTCCTAGCCAGCTAAGTTTCTGTTTTTCCCAGGAGCCCACAGGGCATAGTGGTCAGGAGGATGGACTTCAGAATAACCAAGAAGTTTCAGATCCTGGCTCTACTACCTATTAGATGTGTGAATTTCCAGTTGCTTTACCTCTTCCTCATCTCTAAGTTAAGAATAATAACAATGCCTCCTTTACTGGGCTATAGTGAAGATTAAATTAGTCAACACTCATAAAAATGCCCAGAATGGTCTCTGACATATAGTAGGTGCCATGCAGGTGTTGGTTTAAAAAACATAAAATACTTAAAAAAAATTTGTTGTCAAGTTAGCTAACATACAGCGTATACAGTGTGCTCCTGGCTTCAGGAGTAGATTCCCATGATTCATCGCTTACATACAACACTCAGGGCTCATCCCAACAAGTGCCCTCCTCAATGCCCATCTCCCATTTTTCCCTCTCTCCTGTACCTCACCATCAACCCTCAGTTTGTTCTCTGCATTTAAGAGTCTCTTATGGTTTGACTCCTTCTCTGTTTGAAACTATTTTTTCCCCTTCTCCTCCCCTAATGGTCTTCTGTTAAGTTTCTCAAATTCCACATATAAGTGAAAACATTTGATATCTTTCTCTGAGTGACTTATTTCACTTAGCATAATATCCTCCAGTTCCATCTACATCACTGCAATGACAGGATTTCATTCTTTCTCATTGCCAAGCAGTATTCCATTGTATATACAAATCATATTTTCTTTATCCATTCATCAGTTGACGGACATTTGGGCTCTTTCCATGACTTGGCTATAAAATCATAAAATACTTAACAAAACAATAATAACAACAATAATGGATGCCAAGATGCTGATAACTTATCTGTTGAGAAATTACAGAAATTTTCCAGTATTGGTGAGGGTATAAAGCACTCTCTTTAACTGTTAGAAAGAATATAATTTGAGCATAAACATCTCTATATCAAAATTATATATATATGTATGTATATAAAAGCACACACATATTTCTGCTAATTGCACTTTTAGTAGTTTATCTTGAAGAGATACTCTGGCAGGGCAAGAAAATATGTATAAGAATGTTTACCTAAGCACTCTTTGTAATAGTGGAAAAGTACAAAGCACTTAAAATATACCAATAGGAGATCATTCAAGCAGATTACAGTAAGCATATCTATACTGTAGAATGCCACATAGCCATTAAAGTTAACGTTGATCCATATTTACCAACATAGAAGTATAAAAGTATAAGTATAAAAGGCAGAATACAAAAAATGCTTTCTATAATATCCTATGCAGGTGAAAATGTTATATCTAATCTATATGTACATATATGCATAAAGAGATATCTAAATGGACACTAAAATGTTACCATTCAATAGTTATCTGGAAGGAGTTGGTTGTGAGTGATTTTACCTGTCTTGTTTATGCTTTCTAAATTTCCCAAATTATATTCTATAAAATTGTATTACTGGGGTGCCTGGATGACTTAGTTCAGTGTCTGACTTAGGCTCAGGTCATGATCTTGAGGTTCATGAGTTCGAGCCCTGCGTTGGGCTCTGGGCTAATAGCTCAGAGCCTGGAGCTTGCTTCAGATTCTATGTGTGTGTCTCTCTCTCTGCCCATCCGCTGATCATGATCTGTCTGTCTCTCTTTCTCTCTCTCTCTCAAGAATAAATAAACACTAAAATTTTTTAAAATTGTGGGGTGCCTGGGTGGCTCAGTTGGTTAAGTGTCCAACTTTGGCTCAGGTCATGATCTCAACTTCGGCTCAGGTCATGATCTCACGGTTCCTGAGTTCGAGCCCTGCATCGGGCTCTGTGCTCACAGCTCGGAGCCTGGAGCCTACTTCGGGTTCTGTGTCCCCCTCTCTCTCTGCCCCACCCCCACTCATGCTCTGTCTTTGTCTGTCTTAAAAGTAAATGAAACATTAAAAAAATTTAAATTGTATTACATCAGAATTTTATTGTATTTACATTTATTGTATTTACATCAGAATTATATTGTACTTACATCAGAAAAATGTTAATCAAAAAATTGTAAGTAAAGGTGGTGTTGGGAAAAGATTCTTTAGCTTCTTGGGATAAAACTCTGTCACGTAAAAAATATATATCTGTCTATTTTATTTAGCAAACACAATAGTAGACATTTAAAAACAACCTTCTCTAAAATATTTGCTAAGAAATAGACACTTTCTTCATGCATGGAAAAATTTTACATATAAGATTCATTATGAAAGGCACCAACCCTTTCTACATTACCCTTACCCTAGCATCTTTACTAAAAAAAGGCCTTATAATTCCCAGCTGCCCATGGGTAAACTGAGACATAATATGAGCACATGACTAGGAAACCACACACACATGCGTGCGCGCGCACACACACACACACACACACACAAATATATAGGTCTTGTTTTTAACTCAGTTACTGGACATTTTGCACAACTATTTTTGCTCTGTAATAAATTTCAAAGAAATTGATTGATAGAAGATGCTGCTCAGATCTACGCTTCCGATGGCAACAGTGAAATAAAATGCTGATGGAATAGCTTATGAACTTGGATGTGTTCTACAAATGGGAAGAAGTTGAAACACAGGAGATGGTCAGGGATATGTTCCTGGATCAAGTCGGGTCCAGGTTCCAGCTTGCAGCAACTCTTAATCTTAGAAAGGAAGAGATTAGTAGGCGACCTAGTAATACTGGGCTTGTCTTCTGACTCTTACTGAACTTTGGATGTAGTGAGCAATAATTAGCATTGTAAGTATCATATTTTGTTTTTGAAGGGAAAACCCACTTGCATCTTTGGTGACAGAACGAGGCTTTGAAACATATGGCTGATAACAAATCACTTAGCCCAAAAATGAGATTCCTGGTAGACAACTGAAAACAGGAGGCAGCAAACTGTGGCCTGTGCACCAAATCTGCTCACTGTCTTTTTTTGTAAATAAAGTTTTATTGGCACACAGCCACACCCACTTGTTTACACATTGCCCATGGCTGCTGTAGCACTATAATGGTGGAGCTGAGTAGCTGCAATGCAGTGGATACCAAAAAGCCTGAAATATTTACTGTGTGGGCCTTTACAGAAGAAGTTTGCCAAAGTCAGGTCTAGAATCCAGAGAAAGCTACATACTTCCAAAATGACTTCAGATTTTTTCCATCTAATTTAACCTTGAGAACTCCAACAATGCCACAGATATTTGAGCAAAGGGGGAAAAAATCACCTTCTTCCTTTCTCATGTTCATAGGTGATGAAACATGTGCCAAGGAAATAAAGAATGGATTTTTTGTTTCCAAGGCTGCTGTAAAAATCATGGAAGGGTAATGAAGCCAATACAAAGTATTTGTAATACAAGATGATTTCGTTTGAGCAAATGTTTTAAAGGAAAGCAAAATTCAAAGCTTAGTAATCAAGCTTACAAATGCAAAAAAATATATAGAAAAGTAAACAGTAACAAGGCATAAGTGAATCCATACAATAACAATTTTTCCTTTCCCAAGATAGAACACTAAAGAAAAGTATTTGAGAGTTTGTAATGGTGGAGAACAGGGACAATTTGCTCTTCCTTTTTACCATTAACCTACTACTCTCTTAGCCAAAAGCACAGCCTATCACCCCAGGTTAACACCACGTCACTTTTTCAGGTATCAGAAAGTGATCTTTCAAATACCAGACTCTTGGAGAAAATTGTATAAAAAGAGGGACACAGGGACTGCCTAGGTGGCTCAGTCAGTTAAGTGTCTCACTTTGTCTCAGGTCATGATCTCACGGTTTGGGGGTTCAAGCCCCACATTGGGCTCTGTGCTGACAGCATGGAGCCTGGAGCTTGCTTCAGATTCTGTGTCTCCCTCTCTCTCTGCCCCTCTCCTGCTCACACACACACACACACACACACACACACACACACACACTGTCTCTCTCTCTCTCTCTCTCTCTCAAAAATAAATAAACATTAAAAATATTAAAAAAAAAAAAAGAGGGACTCAAGATGAGAGGCAGGACAGTCAGTTACAAGTGCTGCAGCAGGATTAGAAAACCCCAACCATAGTTTGAGCATTCTTGGTGATGAGGCCACACAACCCTGGGCAAGAACAAAACATCTCTGAACCTTGGTTTCCTCATCTCAACACTGGTATCCAATAGGGTTGTTGTGAGAACCCAAGAAGATGTCTAAAATGCTCTGCAAACTGAAGCAAGTTGTATAGATTGGCATTAAATGCCTATACATCGTCATACCTTTCACTCCTTCCCCTCCCAACCGGTAGTCTATACGGAACTGAGTGCCACGGCCTCGGGTTGTTCTCCTGTTGAAACAGGCTCAACTGTGGTCTCACTCCCACCCGCAGAAGATTTTGGAAAGTCCAAATAATAAGGATAATCAGTCAAACTCATGTGCCAGTGTGGAAGGCATTTTCTTATCCAGCTAAGCTTTTAAAAATGTTGAGGATATTTTATTATAAGAATAATACGTGTCCGTCATTTAAAAAAAAGAGATAGAAAAATAAAAATAAAAACTATACAATCACGACATCCAAAGGTGAGTACTGTACACCTTGATATACACCTTTCTGGATGATTTTCCACACATATTTTTTAAAAGAATCGTAATGTTTTATAACCTCTTTCACTTAATCACATATCAAAATGTGGCAATGAATGTTCTAGCCTCATTCTAGTGGTCGAGTGGTGTCATACACTTCACTGACCACTTTATTTACTCATTGCTCAGCACAGACATTCCTTGGAGGACATTTGGGTGGTTTATGCCTTTTGACTGTTATGAACATTGTGTACAAGTTTTTATGTGGATGCGTATTTTCATTTCCTTTGGGTATTTACCTAGGATTGAAATTATTGCATAATATTGTAGTTCTATATGGAAACTTTTGAGCAAATGACGCTATTTTCCAAAGCAGCTGCACCATTTTATATTTCCACCAGCAGTATGTAGGGGTTCCAAATTTTCCACATCCTTGCTAGCACTTGTTACTATCTTTATTATTATTATAGCCATTATCCTAGTGAGTGTGAAGTGGTATCTCACTGTAGTTTTGATATGCATTTCCTTGATGATTAATGACGATGAACATCTCTTTATGTGCTTATTGACCATTTGTATATCTTCCTTGGAGAAATGGCTATTTGGAAACTTTGCTTGTCTTTAAATTGGGTTGTCTTGTTATTATTGTTGTAGGAGTTGTTTATTTATTCTGGATGTAGGTCCCTCACCAGAAATATGATTTGTAAAAATTTTCCAGAAACCATTTTTATATTCCAGAAACCATTTTTTATTTTCCAGAAACCATTTTATATTCCCACCAGCAGTATGTAAGGGTTCCAATCATCAAGTGAAAAAGGGCAGCCACAAATAACCTAACCTTATGCCTAAAGGAGCTAGAAAAAGAACCACAAGCAAAACTTAAAACCAGCAGAAGGAAGGACATAATAAAGATTAGAACAGAAATAAATGATATAGAAACTAAAAAAACACAACAGAACTAATCGATGAAACTAAGAACTTGTTCTTTGAGAAAAATCAATAAAATTGATAAACCTCTAGTCAGACTTACCAAGAAAAAAAGAGAAAGGACTCAAATAAATAAAATCACAATTGAGAAAGGAGAAATAATCACCAATACCACAGAAATACTAACAATTCTAAGAGAATATTATGCAAAACTATATGCCCACAAACTGGACAACCTGGAAGAAATGGATAAATTCCTAGATACATATAAACTACCAAAACTGAAACAGGAAGAAATAGAACATTTGAACAGACCAATAACCAGCAAATAAGTTGAATTAGTAATCAAAAACTCCCAAAAACAAAAGTCCAATGATCAGATGGCTTCACAGGTGAATTCTACCCAACACTTAATCATTTTTTAAAGTTTTATTTGTTGAGAGTGAGAGTGAGAGAGAGAGAGAGAGAGAGAGAGAGAGAGAGAGAGAGACTATGAATGTGTATGAGAAGGGTAGAGGCAGAAAAAGAGGGAGAGACAGAATCCCAAGCAGGATCTGTGCTGTCAGCACAGAGCTGGATGTGGGACTGGAACTCAGGAATTGTGCGTGAGATTGTGAGCTAAGCTGAAACCAAGAGTCAGATGTTTAATTGACTGAGCTACCTAGGTGCCCCAGTCTACCAAACGTTGAAAAAAGAGTTAAGGGGCACCTGGGTGTCTCCGTAGTTTAAGCATCTGACTTTGGCTCAGGTCATGATCTCACAGTTTGTGAGTTCAAGCCCCACGTCAGGCTCTGTGCAGCCTGCTTCGGATTCTTTGTCTCCCTCTCTCTGTTCCTCTTCCACTCTCACTCTGTCTCTCTCTTTCTCAAAAATAAATAAAGATTTTTTTAATTAAAAAAAAAAAATAAAAAAAATAAAAAAGAGTTAATACGTATTCTTCTTAAACTATTCCCCAAAACAGAAAAGGAAGGAAAACTTCCAAATTTATTCTATGAGGCTAGTGTTATCCCGATACCAAAACCAGATAAAGACATTACTAAAAAAAGAGAATCACGCCAATATTCCTGACTAACATAGATACAAAAATCCTCAACAAAATACTAGCAAACCAAATCCAACAATACATTTAAAAAATCATTTACCATGATGAAGTGGGATTTATTCCTGGGCTGCAAGGGTGGTTCAATATTTGCAAATCAATCAACATCGTACAACCTATCAATAAGAGGAAGGATAAGAACCATATGAACATTTCAATAGATGCCAAAAATGCATTTGACAAAGTACAACATCTTCTAATAAAAACCCTCAACAAAGTAGGTTTAGAGTGAGCATATCTCAACATAATAAAGGCCATATATGAAACCCCACAGCTAACATTATCCTTAATGGAGAAAAACTGAGAGTTTTCTTGCTAAGGTCAGGAAAAAGACAAGGATGTCCACTATCACCACTTTTTTACTCAACATAGCACTGGAAGTCTTAGCCACAGTAATCAGACAACAAAAAGAAATAAAAGGGATCCAAATCAGTAAGGAAAAAGTAACACTTTCACTATCTGCAGGTGACATGATACAATATACAGAAAACCAAAAGACTCCACCAAAAAAACCCATTAGAACTGACAAGTGAATTCAGTAAAGTCGCAGGATACAAAATCAATGTCCACAAATCTGTTGTATTTCTATACACCAATAATGAAGCAGCAGAAAGAGAAATTAAGAAAACAGTCCCATTCATGACTGCACCAAAGAGAATAAGATATTAGGACTAAACCTCACCAAAGAGGTGAAAGACTTGTGCTCTGAAAACTATAAAATACTGATGAAAGAAACTGAAGACAACACAAAGAAATGGAAAGACATCCCATGTTCATGGATTGGAAGAACAAATACTGCTAAAATGTCTACACTACCCAAAGCAATCTATGTATTTAATGCAGTCCCCATCAAAATACCAACAGCATGTTTCACAGAACTAGAACAAACTATCCTAAAATTTGTTTGAAACCACAAAAGACCCCAAATAGCCAAAGCAATCTTGAAAAAGCAAAGCAAAGCTGGAGGCATCACAATTCCAGACTTAAATGTACATTACAAAGCTGTAGTCACCAAAACAGTATGGTAATGGCACAAAAATAGACACCATAGATCAGTGGAGCAGAATAGAAAACCCAGAAATAAACCCACAACTGTATGGTCAAATGGAAAGCAAGATCATCCCTTCAGCCAATGTTGTTGGGAAACTGGACCACAACATGCAAAAGAATGAAACTGGACCACTTTCTTACACCATACATAAAAATAAATTCAAAAATGGTTTAAAGATCTGTATGTGAGATCTGAAACCATAAAAATCCTAGAGGATAACATAGGCAGTAACTACTTTGATATTAGTCAAAGCAACTTCTTTCTAGAGATGTCTTCTGAGGCAAGGGAAACAAAAGCAAAAATAAACTATTGGGACTGCATTAAAATAAAAAGCTTCTGCATAGTGAAGAAAATAATCAACAAAACTAAAGGGCAACTTACGGAATGGGAGAAGATATTTGCAAATAACATATCCAATAAAGGGTTAGTATCCAAAATATATAAAGAACTTATAAAAGTCAACATCCCACCAGTTACAAAATGGGCAGAGGATATAAACAGACATTTCTCCAAAGAAAACACACAGATAGATAACAGACATGTAAAAAGATGTTCATCATCACTCACCATCAGGGAAATACACATCAAAACTACAATGAGCTATGACTTCACACCTGTCAGAATGGCTAAACTCAACAACACAAGGAACAACAGGTGTTTGGTGAGAATGTGAAGAAAAAGAAACCCTCGTGCACTGTTGGTGGGAATGCAAACTGGTGCAGCCACTCTGGAAAATAGTATGGAGGTTCCTCAAAAAGTTAAAAATAGAAGTACCCTACTATCCAGCAATCACACTACTGGGTATTTACCCAAAGAATACAAAACACTAATTCAAAGAGATACATGCACCCCTATGTTTATGGTAGCATTAATTACAATAGCCAAATTATGGAAGCAACGCGTGTCCACTGATTGATGAATGTGGTATATATGTACAATGGGATATTATTCAACTATAAAAAAGAATGAAATCTGGCCATTTGCAATGACATGGATGGAGCTAGAGAATATAATGAAAATGCTAAGCAAACTAAGTCAAAGACAAATATCAAAATAAGACTTAACTCATATGTAAAATTTAAGAAACAAAACAAATGAGCAAAGGGGAAAAAGAGAGAGAGGGAGAGAAAAATCAGGAAACAGACTCTTGGGGTGCCTGTCTGGTTCAGTAAGTAGAACACGTGATTCTTGGTTTCGAGGTTGTAAGTTCGAACCCCAAGGTGGGTGTAGAGATTACTTTAAAAAGCCTTAAAAACATTCTTTCAATTAAAAAAAAGACTTTTAATTAGAACAAACCAATGCTTACCAGAGGGGAGGTGGTGGGTGATGGGTGAAATAGATGATGGGGATTTAGAAGTGCACTTGTTATGATGAGCACCAGGTGGCATATGGAAGTATTGAATCACTATATTTTACACCTGAAACTAATAAAACACTTTTAAAAAGGCAAAGACAAAAAAAAGGGGAAAAAAAAAGCATGTCACAAAAGGCCACACATTGTATGATCCCATGTATATGAAATGTCCCAAACAGGCAAATCCACAGAGAGAAAGTAGATTAGGAGTTTTCAGGGGCTGGGGGAACATGGTAATAGAGACTGCTAATGGGATGAAAAAGTCAAAATGATTGTGGTTTGTTAATATACTGAAAACCACTGAACTGTGTATTTCAGTTGGGTGAGTTGTATGGTATGTTAGTTATGGCTCACTAAATCTGTTATTTAAAAAAGTTTGTGTGGGGCACCTGAGTGGCTCAGTTGGTTAAGCGTCTGACCCTAGGTTTCAGCTCAGGTCATAATCTCACAGTTTCATGAGTGGAGCCCCGAGTCTGGCTCTGTGCAGGCAACACAGAGCCTCCATGGGATTCTCTCTTCCTCTCTCTCTGCCCCTCCCCTGCTCACACCATCTCCGTCTCTCTCAAAATAAATAAATAAACTTAAAAAAAAATTTAAAAGTTTGTGAACATTTCAAAGCAAAACTAAATACAGATAAGGTTTAGTGGTACCTATAAAATTAGTAATTTTCGTTTAAAATAATTGTAATAATGTTAAACAAAAACCAAAATACTTTTCTCTTAATATTGTCTTTGAGCCATTTTGAACCAGCACAAACCAGGTCAGAAAAGGATGTGTGCTTTGGCTTTAAATTGGTCCCGCGTGATTAGGTGATCCTACCCAACTGTTTTTAGGGCTGAAGGATTAGGAGAGCAGAGAATGTTGTGGGTCCTCCTGCACCTGACCCCTCAGCAATGGGCATGCCCCAGGGGAGGCCATAAATTGGACTTGGGACATTGAGCTATTGGCCTCACTCTCTTTCAGAGCTGTAAGCTTGTTTCCTGATGAGCTCTAATGCCTGGGTCTTCTGGGGCAATGCCTCGGTCTACGAAAATTATAATCCTAATGAGGAAGCAGGAAATTCATGGAGAGAAAAGCCACATAAAATTATTCTTAATGGAATATTCTGGTAAATCAATTACTCTGTAAGTTTATTATTTTTTTTAAGTTTATTTATTTTGAGAGAGAGAGAGAGAGAGAGAGAGAGAGAGAGCGAGCAGGAGACAGAGGATCCGAAGTAGGCTCTGTGCTGACAGCAGAGAGCCCAATGTGGGGCTTGAACTCACGAACCGCAAGATCATGACCTGGGCCAAAGTTGGACGGTTAACCGACTCAGCCACCCAGGCACCTCACTTTGTAAGTTTAAATATGTTAATGTATTTCCTGTTATGATGTCTGCAAGTATGCAGACATGGAAGAATCAAGAAATTGGTGATAAACCCAAAATCTTTTTCCTTTGGCTGATTGTTTCAAGCCAATAAGCTGTGGTCGAGGAAATTAGCTTGAGTGCTGGTGAGTTATAGAAACAGGATAAGTTCTATACAGCTCCCTAAGTTACCCGGATGTGCAGAATTCAGAGTGTGTCAAAGATGGGTGAGAACAGAAAGGCCAATCCCCTAGCTGAGTGCTGCGCCCCGCCCCCCCCCCCCCCGCCCAGCCATCTGGGGCATGGGTTTGGGGCCCTGGTCCCACACAAAGGAGCCCAAACTGCTGCCAGCAGGGCCTGCCTCTGCACCCACAGACTCCTGCTCCTTCTCTCTGTGCCCACGTTCTGATAGACACCTGCCCAAGGTGGCCATTGGGAGTTTCAGTCCAGCCCACGCTCTGCTGGATGAGCTGTTGTGCTTGGACACAGAGCTATGTTTGCCTGGAAGAAATGGCACCTTTCCCAATTCTCACAAAAGCTCTGTCCACTCACCTAACTGCACAAAGGTGGCGCAGAGGTGACGGTGGCTCTCCTGGGACCTGAGTTTCTCAGGACTTGATGAGTTCAGATTACCCTTGAGCATCATCTAAACCTTCCCATCTAGCTTCCCTGATGCCATCCTCCTTTGTGTCAAGTGTACCTTTCAACTCTGAGTGTTCGCTGGGCCATTCTATCTGGAATGTTCTCTACTTTCTTCCATCTCTGCCTGGCAAACTTCCATTAATCTTTCTAACTACCATTCCTCTTTTTAGTTTTAGCTTAACAGTCTCCTCCTTTAGGAAGCCTTCCCTGACACACCACTTAAGGTGACACTCACTGTCATGGGGCAGGCAAGTGCAGGGTGCGCGCCCAAGAGTGAGTGCCTCCTTAAATGGTGTGGCTTGGGCACCTGGCTTTCTCATCTTAACCCCTGCTCTGTTCCCTGACACCCCAGGCTGGGTTGGGTGCCTCAGTGAACACCTGACTGTGCTCCCACGGAACTGTGAACCTTCCCTGCTGGGGAAACATCTCTCAGGTTCTATTATAACTGCCTGGCAACTCAGCCACTGGGATCTGTGAAGGCAGGGTCCAAGCCCGCCTCATTCATCTTGGCATCCCAGCACCTTGCACAGTGTCTGACAGTAGCCATATGATCCCCAGGAAGTCCAAGGTCATTCTGAGGGGAAGGTTTGCCTTAGTAGTGTGAGGTGACCAAGATGGCGGCAGGCTGGGCGGGGCTTCCATGGGAGAGCAAACATGAAGTGCTGCCTGATAGAAGGCGGGAGGATAAGCTGCAGAGGGAGGGAGGGAGGGAAGAACAACCTACAAATACAAATCCATTAGCTTAGAAGACTCTGAGGCTATAGTTCATACCTTAATTTTCATGGCTTCCAGAATAAGTTTTAGTGAAAAAAATCTTCAAAAAGAGAACATGTTTTCATATTGACTTGGTAGCCAAAATATTGTAGACTATTGATCTAATTAAGGGTGGAGCAAGTTGTTGAACTTTTATAAAAGGTGGAATAAAAGGAACCTT
Source organism: Prionailurus bengalensis (assembly GCF_016509475.1). Classification (NCBI taxonomy): domain Eukaryota; kingdom Metazoa; phylum Chordata; class Mammalia; order Carnivora; family Felidae; genus Prionailurus; species Prionailurus bengalensis. The sequence goes on from NC_057355.1 coordinate 17,891,663, forward strand.
GTAAAAACCTATTAGGGCCTGAACTGTTTCCTCCCACCCAGATTCCTACATCCGAGTCCTCACCTCCAGTGACTTTACTTGGGACTAAGGTTGTTGCAGATGTAATTAGTTAAATTAAGATGTCATTCTAGGGGCGCCTGGGTGGCTCAGTCAGTTAAGCATTCAATTTCAGCTCAAGTCATGATCTCACGGCTTGTGAGTTCAAGCCCCCCATCAGGCTCTGTGCTGACAGCTGGGAGCCTGGAGCCTGCTTTGGATTCTGTGTCTCCCTCTCTCTGCCCCTCCCCCACTCACACTCTCTCTTTTTCTCAAAAATGAACATTAAAAAATTTTTTTAAAAAAGATGTCATACTAGAGTAGGTAGACCCCCTAATCCAATGTGACTCGTATCCTTACAAAAAGGAGGAATTTGAACACAAAGACACATAGAGGGGGCAGTCCATGTGAAGATGAAGGCAAGATTGGGGTGATGCATCTATAAGCCAAGGAACACCAGAGATTGCCAGGAACCCACCAGAAGCTGGGAGAGAGGCCCAGACCAGATTCTCCCTCACAGCCCCCAGAAGGAACCTGCACGGCCAATACTTTTATCTCAGACTTCCAGCCTCCAGCACTGTGAGAGAAGAACTTACTGTGGTTCACGTCACCTAGTGGGTGGTACTTTGTTATGGTAGCCCTTGCAAACCAATATGGAACCCCTACTGGCCAACTCTAGGCCTGGAGGTTTTCCTTCCCTTGGACCCCTAATACAAGAACATTGGGTATACGTATACTTACCCAGAGTGGCCACTTAGATATGGGAGCACCATTTTTTTTTTTTTTTTTTTTTTTTTTTTTTTTAATCACACTGTGCTCACATCTGACTTTCTATTACCTCCCTGCCTGGAAATTTGAGTATCTGCTGAGAAGGAGACCCGGAAGCAGGCAAATTCAGCAGGAACAAACACATGACTTTCACTGGCCATGGTTTTGCCTTTGATACAAGAACGTCCAAATGAAAGCACAGCCCACGAATCCCATGACAACCAGTAAGCTGCACTTAGCAGGGTGCCCGCCCTGAAGGGCCATAGTCACACATGAGGATCCATTCTTGAAGGTGACCTGTTGCCATTTCTGAACGCTCTAAATTGAAAAGATTTTTGTCAGCCTATTATTGGCCTCAAATTTCAAACTACTGAATTCTTTAGATCCTGAGTCCTTCTTTCTCTTGTAGCTAAAATGACTTACCTCCTCACTTAGGTCATCCACAGGGGGAAAAATTAGATCCCTCATACAATGTACACAAAAGTTCTAGGTGGATTAGAGGCCTAAATTCAAAAAGCAAAACTTTGATTTGTTTAAAAAATATATAAGAAAAAGTAATTCCACGATTTTGGGTAGGGAAGGATTTTTTTTTAAACTAAGCTTCACACCCAGCGTGGAGTCCAATGCGGGGCTTGAACTCATGACCCATAGATCAAGACCTGAGCTGAAACCAAGAGCTGGACACTCAACTGACTGAGCCATCCAGGTGCCCCTGTAAGGAGGGTTTTTTTTAAACAAGACAAAAAATATAAATTAGAACAGAAAACATGGGTAAATTTAGTCATCTTACAAATAAAAACTCCTGCGTATCAAAAGTCAACATTAAAGAAAGTGAAAAGCCTGAAGTACACACTGGGAGAACACACAATATACGTAAGTAGCAAATAATTGGTTGTCAGAAATATGAAGAATGTCTAAAAATTAATAAAAAAAACCAAACAGCCCAATTTAAAAATGAGCAAAAGACATGAATAGACAATTCACAGAATAGGAATTCCAAATGTCTAGTATACATGTGAAAAGATGGTCAACCTCACTATTAAGGAAATGCAATTAAAGAAACCATATGATTGGCACATATAAAAGGTTTGACTGTATCAAGTGTTGGCAAGGATGTGGAGTAATGGGAATTTCCATGTCCTACTGGTGAGAATATAGGTTGGCATTTGCAGGGGGCGGGGGTGTGTGTCCCTGGGTGGCTCAGTTGATTAAGCGTCCGATCTGACTCTTGATTTCGGCTCAGGTCATGATTTCATGGTTCATGAGGTCAAGCCCCATGTTGGGGCTGACAGCTCAGAGCCTGTTTGAGATTCCCCCTCTCTCTTTCTCTCTCTGCCCCTCCTCTTTGTGCATTAGCTCTCTCTCTTTCAAAATAAATAAATAAACTTAAAAAAAAATAAGTTGGCATTTGGCAAACCTGGTAAAGTTGAGGACATGGGTATTTGTCAAGTAAGCAATTCCACTCCTGGGCGTAGACCTCAGAGATAATCTTGAACGTGTGCCCAGAGAGACATGTATAAGAGTGATGAGGCAAATCGTATTTACACAGTGGAAAAAATGGAATTTCATCCCACCGATTTACATGTTCACCCTCATGAGCACTGATGATTGAGTTAGGGGAAAGTCAGACGGATAAAACACAATACGTGGGTTTAAAATGAAGAGACTAGAGAAACACCTATCAGCTGACATGGGTACATCTCAAAAATACAAAAGTACAAATGTAATGGGGGAAAAGCAAGCTACAGAAGGAAATATACATATAAAATTTTAAAAATGAGGGGCCCCTGGGTGGCTCAGTTGGTTAAGCGTCTGACTCTTGGTTTCAGCTCAGGTCATGATCTCACGGTTTGTGAATTTGAGCCCCCCTCCCATCCGCCCCCATCAGGCTCCACGATGACAGTGCAGAGACTACTTAGGATTGTCTCTCTTTCCCTCTCTCTGCCCCTTTCTCTGCTCATTCTCTCTCTGTCTGTCTCTCTCAAAATAAATAAACAAACATTTTAAAAAATAAAAAAATAAATAAAAATGAGAAATAATACTGTATATTTTCCTGGCTATACATGCTTTCAGAATGAAAAACACTAAATCAAGCACAACAATTGCCTGTAGTGTGGGGGGAAGAAAACGGGATTAGGAAGAACACAGAAGAACTCCATGTATCTGAAACATCCTATTTTAAGCTTGGTTAGTGTGTAGGTAAGCATTTGCATAGCAATATCTATACTTTTATCCTGTTAAAAACATGAACAGATGCAACCCGTTTTTGTTTAGTGCTTGCAAAGAATGGAGCAGGGTCCAGGCCTCGCCCCTTGGAGTTTTGCTGCCAGCACTCGGGGTCCTGGAGTTCGTACAACCACCACAAATGGAGGCTTATCAAGCTAATGTCCCTACAATGATGAGCCTTCTGGAGCTCACTGAGCTCCAGAAAATACAATTACTTTGGCTTCACAATATATTTAACAAAAAAGGGGCGGAGGGAGGGGTACTATACCAGGAAATACCTAAACGATAGCCTTACCTCCATCGCCAAATCACTGAAAGCATCAATTTCAAGTAATCTTGTCTGTCTGCATTTGCTCAAGTGTAATGTTTGGGATGGCAACATTTTCTCTTTTCCGTTTCTATCTGCCTGCAGGGAATGCTTTGAGGATTTATTGTCTAGCGTGCCCATAATATGTTTAGGCAGCTTTAGGAAACACCAGACAGATGAAAAGATAGAGAGTTTTGAACAACAGAATGTGGCAGTATGTTAATCTGGCAGGGCCACAACTCCAACCACAACATATTTTATTGAATGAAAATACATCCACAGGAATTCTACAGAGCACGTAAGGAGTTTCAGATGAGCCTCGGAAGATCTCCTAGGGTTGGAGACTTGTTGTAGCAGGCAATAAACAAATGCAATCTCTTTGGTATTACTAAGACAATGAAGAGTTTCCTTTTAAAAGCTCTGGAATTTGGGGCGCCTGGGTGGCTCAGTTGGTTAAGAGTCCGACTCTTGATTTTGGCTGTGGTCATAATTCACTGTTTAGGAGATCAAGCCCTGCATGGGGTTCTGTGCTGATTACACAGAGCCTCCTTGCGATTCTCTCTCTGCCTCACCCCTGCTCGAGTGCGTTCTCTCTCTCTCTCTCTCTCCCTCTCTCTCTCTCTCTCTCTCCCTCTCTCTCTCTCAAAATAAACATTTAAAAAAAAAAATCTCTGAAATTTAGCAAGAATACAGAGCAACAGTGAACAGCAAGTCTTGGTGGGAATATTGCTGATAAGCGAAATCTGAGGACAAATCAATCCTGCAAGAGGCCAAGTGGGATTTTCTAGAGTCACAGGGAGAAAAGGCTTTCATGAGACTCTCCCTCTCTACCCTCTGGCACACACAACAAAGGTTTTGCTCTGCAGAGTGTACTCTCAGGTCTCTGTTTTGCACTAGGGAATGTGATCTGTGCCACAGGGAGGAGCCCAGACGCCAGAGTTTGGTAGACCTGGCTCTCCTCTGCCAGTCCCAGCTGTGTGACCCTGGGAAATGACCTCCCCTCTCTCAGCCCCATGTGGTTCATTTGAGAATGGGACTACTGAGCATGCCCAGCACACAGGACTTCGGCACTTTGCCAGAGCCTGGCACGGAGGGTGGTCAAGCGTTAGTAGCTGGTGTGGTTGTTTAAAATCCTCAGTATTATTTGTAGTTGTTTAAGGAAATGTGTATTACAGGCATATAGTGTTAGAAGTGGAAAGACAAGAATATGGTACTCTGAAATGTAAAGCTGTAGGGGATTCAAGAAACAGAAAGCAGATCAAGTATATGAAGGTAGTAATGTGTTCTGTGTGCTTTTCTGCTTCTCCGCATTAAAAGAAACCCCGACTTTTCAAAAATCAGATGTTGTGTAAGTTCAGAGCATTTCTTTAATCAAAGGAACATAGGATGGAGACGAGCATCAGAAAAAAAGTAAATGATTTCTTTCTTGTTAAACAAGCATAAGGCATGCCAGGCAGATAGTGTCCCATGGAAGGAGCTGCCAGGAGAAACCTCTCCTCTGGAGAAGAGCAGGGCATTTCCCGGAGGAGGAAAGGAAGAGGCAGGGCTCTGAATACACGAGCATTTGTCAGAGCTTTTATATCCAGAAAATAAATGTAGAGAAGGTGATTCTTTTTTTTTAAATTTTTTTAACATTTATTTTATTTTCTAGAGAGAGAGAGAGAGAGACAGAGTAAGAGTGGGGAGGGGCAGAGAAGGAGAGGGAGACAGAATCTGAAGCAGGCTCCAGGCTCTGAGCTGTCAGCACAGAGCCCAACACGGGGCTCAAAATCACGAGCCTTAAGATCATGACCTGAGCTGAAGTTGGACGCTTAACCCACTGAGTCACACAGGTGCCCTGAGAAGGGACTTCTTTAAAGAAACACATCTACAGACATACAGCTTAGACACCAAGGACCTCCAGGTCATGTATTAATGAAAAAAAAAAAAAAAAAGCTAAGTTCTGAAAGCAACAGATTTGTAGATTACTGAGTTGAGCACTGGAGGATCTAAAAGCAAGAAAGGAAGGGCTATCACCAAAGTACAAAGTGGAGCCTGCCTGGGATTCTCTCTTTCCCTCTCTCTCTCTCTCTGACCACCCCCCAACTCATGCTGTCTGTCTCTCTCAAAATAAATAGATAAAAACTTAAAAAACTTAAAAAAATAAAGCCAACACTGTTGACTACACCATGTCACCTTCCTTAGAGATAGAGGAAATGTCCTGTCGACACTCTAGTTTTCACAGTGCACCTGAGAGCCAGTTCAACACAGCAATGCCAGGCCAAGTGCTCCAAAGAAGACTCCAAAGATGGCATGTCGCACAGTCCAAGGGAAAGCCTGGACAGGTCACACGTTCTGGAGCAGCAGTAACCGGCAATAGAAAGTAATTCTTAACACAGGGGAAGAGTTCGCCCATGTTCACCACTGAGTTTCTGTATCACGTTTAGAAAAACAAATCTGCACAGAGGAGCATGATTTGGATTCACTGTCCAAAGTTAATGAAAAGTTAGTGAATGGAGTAGTTCTGGCACAGAGGAGGGCAGGTAGAAGGGAAAGCTTCAGCCCACAGTGAGGGAGAGAAGGCAGAGAGCATGAGTCACCAGGCAGCATTTATCTGTCAGCCCGAGGAGAAAAGAACTGGCTTGGCCTGATGGGCACCATAAAAGGCGAGGCAGAAGGAGGAAGAGGATACATGAAAGATGCCCTTTTAAGAGGCACATAAATCCCACGAGAGCTGTCTGAGAAATTATCCTGGCCTTCAACCACCAAGACCTTGTAAAAGAAAAGGCCTCTGTGGTTGTGAATGTAACTGCGGAAATGTACGAAAGCAAAGCCACGCAAATTTCTGAGGCAGACCCCTTTGGGCAAAGCATTCATAATCCAGTGAGGAAACAAAGCACAGTGATCCAATGAAAACCACACAGTTCAAACATGCAAGTTCCAGTGACTATGTCACTGTGGAGAACCTGGACGTAAAGAAGTGGCAAAGTTTAAGACAACTCAGCTAAACACAAAGTAACTTTGTAGGCCAGCTGGGAACATGGACTCTAATTCTTGTTGGATATTCAGCACAGATGTGTACAAGGCGCGCCATCTGCCGGCAAGATTTAGTACTGCTGACTTGGAAGGAATTCTTAGAGGAGGTGCGGGATTCTGGCGGAGGGTAATTTACCCTCTTTTGTAGCAACACCACTCGACATTAAGTTCTAGTAACATTAGATGCAATAAATGTCCAATATTCGACCCTTGACTTGCTTATTTCCTGTCTTACAATACAAGACAGAATATCTACTTCTAGACAGGAAGAAATTCTGGACTACCAGGCACTCCCAGTCATTACTTCCTTCCTCTTCTCATTACATAAATGGAATCATACAGTATGAATTCTTTTGGGTCTGGTTTCTTTCATTAAGCATTATGTTTGTGAGAGTCATCCGTGATGTTAGGCAAAAGAGCAGTTTGATCATTTTCTTTGTATGAATGAACAGATCACAATTTTATCTATTGTACTTTTTTAAAATTTTGTTTTAATGTTTATTTATTTTTGAGAAAGAGAAGGAGAGACAGAGTGTGAGTGGGAGAGGGGGAGAGAGATGGAGACCCAGAATCTGAAGCAGGCTCCAGGCTCGAGCTGTCAGCATAGAGCCTGACATGGGGCTCGAACTCACAAACTGTGAAATCATGACCTGAGCTGACGTTGGACACTTAACCAACTGAGCCACCCAGGCGCCCCTATCTATTGTAGTTTTCTAAAAATATATATAATTTATTGTCAAATTGGCTTACATACAACACCCAGTGCTCATCCCAACAAGTGCCTTCCTCGATGCCTATCACCCATTTATCTATAGTAGTTTTGATGAACAGCTGGGTTGTTTCCAATTCTTGGCTATTATAAATAACGTAGCTTTGGACATTCTTGGCCATTTCTTTTGATGAACATATGTGTGCATTTGTGTTATATTTAGGAGTGATACTGCTGTGTTACAGAGTAGGCAAATATTCAAATTTAGAAGATGAAGCCAAACCATTTCCTAAAGTAGTCATACCAAATACATTCTAAACTACAACATATGAGAAACCATATAAGAGCATGACATCCTTACCAACACTTGATATTATCAGTCCTTTTAAAAAATTAGCCATTCTAGTGGAGATGTAGTAGTATCTTCTGATTTTAATTTTAATTTCCCTGATGACTGATCAAATGGAACATTTAGGATGTTTATTAGCTATGTGGGCATGTGTGTGTGTGTGTGTGTGTGTGTGTGTGTGTGAAGTCTCTTGCCTGCTTTTCTATTCTGTTGTCTGTCTTTGTTTTATTGATATATAGGAGATTTTTTTTACAGATTCTAGATATAAGTCCTTTGCCAGTTATGTGTATGGCAAATATCTTCTTCCTCTCTGTGGTATGAAATATATGGTGATTTAAATACAGAGGAGGGGGTTCAGGAGAGCCGGCAAGAAATAGAAAGTCAAAGGAGTGACATCAGAACTCTAGGACCCAGGAGTGAATGTATAATTTCATCACATGTATGTAATTGCTCTATCTATCTATCTATCTATCTATCTACACGTGTGTATATGTATATGTATATATAATTGCATCAACGATGTATGTGCCTTGGTTGTGGATGCTCTGATATGACCATGGTCCTCTTTTGCTTCTGGACAGTGGCCATGGAGAAGCCATGGACACAGCATCATGGGAGAAGCTCCTTCTGCCTGAAAGCAGGCAGGTTCTCTGCCAGAACCTCCTGCCATCACGTATTCAAAACACCCTAAACCGGAAACTTACTGTGCAAATGACAATTTGATCCGTGCTTGAATTTCTATCCATTCCTCCTTTACAATCCTTCCACATTGCAGCAGCTCCTTTGCAAGTGTCTCTGCCTTTGTCAAATTCTCAGAAGCTTCTTTAAACCTGAGTTGTGTTCAGGAAACGTCACACATAGTTCTAGATTCTGGGACCCCAGTTCTTGGGACATCCTTGGCTCTTAAACTTCCCATCACCCTTTCCGAGTCATCTGTCAGCTTTTGATTTGGCCTTGAAAAATTAAACATAGGCATTATGAATGGCATTTCTACGTGTAAATATTAGAAGCAAAAGGATACTTTTGAAGGGAGAGTAAGGCTCTCCCCATGGTATGGAATAGCTCAATCGAACACTTGAAAACATCTGTATTGTCGTTATAGGGAGGCACGATGGAGTTGGTGAGGATTTCTTTGGCTTTTTCTGCATGTTGTTTTGCTTGCAGGGACAGTCCTGTAGACAAAGGAAAAGAGGTCTCAGTTTCTCTTTCATGTCAGCAGGGCACATGACCATAATGATCTATGGCCAGGAAATAAAATTAGGTCTCCTCCACAGACTGTCAAGTGACACATAGAGATATATCAGGGCAGCATGAAATATTGTCCTGACTGTAAAAACCAAAGCAGTGGCTTACAGCTAGTACTCAAGATAAATCTCCCCCAAATGGTCTTTCTAGAAATTAAACAGCATGAACGGGAATTGAACAACTTTGAAACCTCACCAATATCAGATATGAAATATATTCTAAATAATTATAAGAAAACAAACGGAATGCAAGGACTATAGCATTCTGGGCAGGAAATAAGATATTCATGAATTTTCATTCTGGCTCTGTGACAGCAATCTTAATACTAAAAATTCTGAATCTTCTGCTTATCCATCTATAATCATAACTTTAGAGGGTTATTTTAACATAATAAAAATGCAATGATATCTAAAAACACTTTACAGATACAATTCCAATGACAGAATGAGCTAATGTGCTACAATCTTATTCCTATAAATTTGTTGGCTAATATGACAACATGGGACAACATCAAGGAAAATAATCTCTACCAAGAACGAATTCCCCACTGTGTTCCAGTGTTCTTCCATGGGCTTATTAATATGTAGTAAGGGTGGCAAGGGGGGTTGCCAGTTAGGTTTCAGGGCTTTTCACTTCTCCATACTCCCAACCATTTTCCCCCACACTGACGTCCTTCATTCTATCCACATCTATACGCCCCTGGTCTTTTTTTTTTTTTTTATGAAAGTGTATCTCAGAATCTCTAAGAAGCTGCCAAAATACAAAATTAATGCTGTTCTGATGTCTATAAAATGGAAGAATATACTTTCTGATGGAGAAATTCCAAGGTATGTCCTTCATGTGGGAACTCTTATAGATTGTCTAATTTTTTTATTTTTTTTTATTTATTTATTTTTTTTTTAATTTTTTTTTTTCCAACGTTTATTTATTTTTGGGACAGAGAGAGACAGAGCATGAACGGGGGAGGGGCAGAGAGAGAGGGAGACACAGAATCGGAAACAGGCTCCAGGCTCTGAGCCATCAGCCCAGAGCCTGACGCGGGGCTCGAACTCCCGGACCGCGAGATCGTGACCTGGCTGAAGTCGGACGCTCAACCGACTGCGCCACCCAGGCGCCCCTGTCTAATTTTTTTAAAGTACATATTTAATCAACCTACCAGTGATTTTTTAGTGCCAATTACACATGCAATATTACAAAAGTTAGTGGTGCATTGTATTTCTTAAAAATTTTATTTATTTATTTTGAGAGAGAGTACATGACCAGGAGAAAGGCAGAGAGAGAGGGAGAGAGAGAATCCTAAGTACTCTCCATGCTCAGCACAGAGTCCTATGAGGGGCTGGCTCTCCTGACCTTGAGATCACGACCTGAGCCAAAATCAGGAGTCAGACACTTAATTGAGTCACCCAGGTACCCGCTCTCACTTTAACTTGAGAAAGAAAGACTGTCGTGCAAAAAGGTAGCAGCCTATGGAAGAAAAGCATTATTTGAAATCCCAGATGCCAGGTCACTGGTGCTGGCATCCAAAACCCTACTAACATTATAAGTTGGATAAGTTGTTTCATCTCATTTGTCTCCTCTGGATCTAAAAATATAGGAGGGGGTTCTGGGGTTTGAACTAGATGATCTCCAGGGTCCCCTCTGGCTCTAAAAATCTTTGATCTAACAAGTGGGACCAGTTAATAATCAGATTTGACCAAATTCATTGTGTGGCAATTCTGTGCTTAGCACTGTGGTGTCTTCCACTTCTTGTTATTTTATTTATTCACTGGATCCATCCTGGGAAGTTAGTACCACCATCATTATCATCACTTTGAAGAAAGGGAGTACAGAGATGTACTCTTGTACACCTCGTCCTGGGTGAAGGAGAAGGAGAAGACATGATATCCTGTTGTTTTTTGCCTTCCCTGCATCCATTCCTCCTTCCTTCGTTTTCTTCTGAGAATGTCCAGCCCCTGTACACCCAATCCATGTGATTTAGCCAAGGTCAGCCTGTCCTCCAGGATCTAGTGGAGCCAAAAGGCAGATCTATCATCTGACTATTCCTTGCCTTTGACCTACCATCCAAGTCAGCCCCAATAGAACCCCCAACTCCTGAGATTTTGGTGAAAAGACATTCTTTTTTTTTTTTTCTCCCTGGGAATGCTGATGAAGGAAGTCTAAATAAAACTTCTGCAAGCCTTGCTGCTGCCAGATGGGCAAAGCCTGGGTAAGAACAAAGTCCATGCAGAGAAAAACAGAGCCAAGGGGTAGATTAAGAGAGAAACACAAATCTGATGACATTGGTTGAACACCTGGTTTAACCTGTGTAGACACCTGGTTGTCTACAGCAAGTTTTACCCTTGCGTTTTCAAGTTGTATGAGCCAATACATGAACTTTTGTTTACTGCTGGCTTGATTTCATCTCTTATTTATGTTTTTTTTTGGGGGGGGGAGAGGGGTGTTGCTTACAGGCAAGAAATTCTCCATCAAAACAAATGTGAATGGATCCCATTATAGGCCCACGCTCCATGCCTTGGGCCCCTTCTGCAATACCTTCAAAGCTAACAATTCTCTCCCAAGAACCCTACTTTTAAGATCATAAATAAAGGGCTCTCCAAAGCCCTCCAAAGGGCTAAAATCTTCCTTCTCTTTTTTTATATATTATATTAAAAAATCTCATTCACTCTTTCTAAAATGAGATGGCTACTCAATGGGTGGAGAGGAGAATATTCAAGAAAACTGAATCCTTCTAGTTATGTGTGAGTCACATTTGCATGAAAGAGCAGAAACCCATGGATTGTTACCGCTCCCCCTCCCACCACCATTGGAGATGAACTCACCTTTCAGCTGGAGGTAGCCTTGGGCCAGATTAACATGTGCCTCGGCTAGTTTCCAGTGTGAGTCACCATAGCAAATTCTCGTCAGCGCCATGCAGCGTACAAGCTCGCGGACAGCCTGTTCATACTGTGACGGACAGAAAATGGGCTTATGAGCTAGATGACTTGAAAACACAGAGTCACAAAGCACAAAGTCAACTAGCATTTTTGTCCATTCAGTGTATATTTCCTGAGTACCTACTAGGTGCCAGGGATACATCAGAGAAGAAAATAGACAAAGATCTGTTTTGGGCCGTGGGCGGTTCATCTATTAGGGTGAAATAGACAATACCTGACAGAAATGAATAAACTTTATAGTATATTTAAATGGATAAAACATTTAAACTTTTAGTACCTTATGAGAAAGATAACAAATAAAGAAGAAATAGAAAAAGTAGAGCAGACATCTAACCATTCCCTAGGCTTTCGCTGCCCATCTGTGAACAGCTACTACACATTCAAGCACCAGGGGGCAAGTGGTACCAGTTTTCAAATAAGGCTCTCTGGTTCTCCATTCAAATACCTTTCTTAGCAGCCTAGGGTATCAGCATAGCAAATGAGGTTGGCAACTGACAAACAGATTTCATTAAAGCAGTGAGAAGTCCATTTATGTTCAGTGTCTGGACCAAGAGAACAGGGAGCTGGTATGTCCAGTTCAGGTCAGCTCGGAGCAGCAATATACTCAAAGCAAAGCTGGTAGTTTTAAAATATAGCTCCAAAATCCTTTGACTCTTTCCATCCAGAGATAGGGGATGTCTGTCTCCTTCCCTTTGAATCTGGGCTTTATAACTGGCTGATAGAATATGGATGGGATGATGCAGTGCCAGTTTGGGGGCCCAGGTCTTAAGGAACTGGCCGCTTCCGTTTTCTGTTTCTTCTTAGAAACAGAACACAATTGTGGGCTGAGTTGTGTCCCCACTGCCCCTTAAATTCAAATATTGGAGGCCCAAGTACTTTAAAATGTGACAGTATATGGAGAGAAGGTCTTTAAAGAGGTAAGTTAAAATGAGGCCGTTAGGGTAGAGCCCTAACCCAACATGACTGATGTCCTTATAAGAAGAGGAAGAAATACCAGGGATGGATACGCAGAAAGAAAAAAATTGTGAGGACATGGGGAGAGGGCACCGTATTCAAGCTAAGCCTCCAAATGACATCAACCCTGCCAACATTTTGATCTTGGATTTGTAGCCTCCAGAACTTGGAGAAAATAAGCCACCTCGTCTGAGGTATTCTGTTACGGCAGCCCTAGGAAACTGATAACCTAACCACCATGCTATGAGGAAGCCTAAAGAGAGGCCCTTGTAGAAAGGTACCAATAGCTGACAACAATTAGTCAATCAGAGGAGGGAGCCATCTTGGCAGTGGATTGTCTCTTTGTAGATAGAGTCCAGCTAAAGCTGGGAGTTTAGGGAATGGCTTCCTTGGAGACATAGCAAGTGAATACAGTGAAGAAAAAAGAAAGAAATGATGAAAACACTTGGGAGTCTAGACAGACAGTCAAGCAAAAAGAGAGAGGACCTGATGTGACAATGAATCTATCCCAACCACAGATTTCTAAGAAGAGGGCTATGTAGACTGAAAGTCAGGCCCCTCAATCGTAGCCTGGGTCCTCACTACCTGCAACTGGGGTACAGAAGAGCAGCCTGCCCTCCCTCAACCTTTTTACTTGCTAGAATGCACACTCCAAATATCCCTTTGGCTTTCTGATCTTTATTCTGCCAGTTCCAGTGGCTTCATCCAACAGGCATGGGGAGGAGGCAGACAGAAGAGAAGTATAAGTAGGCAGACAATTTCATAACTGGGATGTGCCTTGGAAATAATATAATCTAATCCCTTTAATTTAAAGAAGAAATGTAAATCTGGAGAGATGAAAGGATTTATCACCAAATGGTAGAGTCGAGACTTAAAATTCAGCTCCCTGAGGCCAAGTCCAGAGCTCTTTTCACAAAACCATTCTTGGGCCACCTGAAATTTCTTTAACTCCTTAACATTAAAATATGCAGCTCTGATGATCAGTAGGTCTGGCCATATATATATTTAATAAAGAGTTTTTGGGGTGCCTGAGTGGCTCAGTCAGTTAAGCGTCCGACTTCAGCTCAGGTCATGGTCTCACTGCTCGTGAGTTCGAGCCCCGCATCAGGCTCTGTGCTGACAGCTCAGAGCCTGGAGCCTGCTTCTCATTCTGTGTCTCCCTTTCTCTCTGTCCCTCTTCTGCTCACACTTTGTCTCTTTCTCTCAAAAATAAATAAATGTTCAAAAACAATTTTTTAAAATAAAAAAATAAAAATGAGTTTTTAATACCCAAATCTTGGTGTCTAAACGCTATTCTTTGCTAAGAATCCACAGCTGGAGCAGGGAAAGTATAAGATGAATCTGAAAAATCTTGCTGTGCCTGAAATGAATAAAGATCAATGGGGATGTGTCGAGGAGGTGGGAGCCAGTGTGAAGGGGCAAATACCGGCAAATATGAAACAATTCATGTTTTAACGATTATAATAGATGGTAATACATTTCAAAAGCAATTTCCTGAGCCCATAACTTATATAAATGAGTGAATAATAGAGTGTAAAGAAGGAACACTCTTCCTTATAGAAAATGCCAAATAGGGGCGCCTGGGTGGCGCAGTCGGTTAAGCATCCGACTTCAGCCAGGTCACGATCTCGCGGTCCGTGAGTTCGAGCCCCGCATCAGGCTCTGGGCTGATGGCTCGGAGCCTGGAGCCTGTTTCCGATTCTGTGCCTCCCTCTCTCTCTGCCCCTCCGCTGTTCATGCTCTGTCTCTCTCTGTCCCAAAAATAAATTAAAAAAAAAAAAAAAACGTTGAAAAAAAAAGAAAAAAAAAAGAAAAAAAAAAAAAAGAAAATGCCAAATAAATATTGAAAGAATGCTGAGGTCAGAGAATTTGCCATTTGGCAAACATCGTAGTAATAACTGATTCAAGTGAGAATCATTAATGGACGCTAAAACTAGGGGGTGACATTTTAATGAGGAAAAGGACACACACACAGTTTTGCTGAATCTTCCCACAAGATACTTATTAATTACAAAGGGAAGAATAGTAATTCCATAGAGAAGAAGCCTGCCAGACAGCACCTGGACCAAGTGATCAAAGTTAGCATCACGGTAAGGAGACAAGAGGACACCATATGCGTCCTGCTGTGATACACTAAAAAAGACCCCTAGGTCTTGTCTGTGGCATTCTGGCCCAGAATGGACAACCTGTATCTAATCATGAGGACACACATGAAAAAAGCAAATTGAGAGATACTGTACAAAATAATTGGAGTGTACTTGTGAAGGACTGAATATTTGTGTCCCTCCAAATTCATATGTTGAGGCTCTAACCCCCAATGTGGCATTTAGAGACAGGCCTCTAAGGAAGTAATTGAAGTTAAATGAGGTCATAAAGGTGGGGCCCTGATCCAACAGGATTACTGTCCTTATAAGAAGCGTCACCTTTCTCTCCCCCTTCTTTACCACTGCCCCCCAACACAAAGAGGCCATGTGAGCACACAGCAAGAAGGCAGTCATCTACAGCCCAAGGGGAGAGCTCTCACCAGACACAGACCCTGCTGGAACCTTGCTCTTAAACTTCCTTCAGTCACCCAGTCTGTGGTGTTGTACTGTGGCAGCCAGAGCAGACTAACACAGTAAGTTTTTCAAAAATATCAAGATCATGAAAGACAAAGGCAGGCCAAGGAATCGTTCTAGTAGATTAAAGAAGGCTAAAGAGACTTCACAACTATATTCTATATGAATTAATAGAGCAGAGCATGGATCTGTCTGATTTTTTTTCTGCCAAAGACACTATTGAGATAATTCAAGAAATATGGATAAGGTTAGCAGATTAGATAATAATATTATACCAATATTAGTTTCTTAATTTTATTTTATTTTTTTAATATGAAATTTATTGTCAAATTGGTTTCTATTCAACACCCAGTGCTCCTCCAGTTTCTTGATTTTAATCTTGATCCTGTGGGTATGTAGGAGTATCCTCTAAGATAGTTAGGGGTAAATCTATAATATCTGTAATTTACTCTGAGATAATTGAGAAAAATAATGACACACACACACAGAATAAAGCAAATGTTAGCAACTGGTGAGTCTTGTAACTTTTCTGTAAGTCTGAAAGTATTTTAAAGTAAAAAAATGCCAACAAAAGGTATTTTAAAAAGCAAATTACATCATGTTAATACTTTCCAGAAAACACTTTTAAGGGCTTGCACGGGACTTAGCTGGAGACCTGCAAGGTCCTAAGTGAACTGCCTGCCTCTCCAACTGCATTTCACGTCAGTCTGTAGCTTCCTTTCTCACTTCAAACATGTCTCGCTTGTGCCCACCTCATAGATTTTACATGTGCTGTTTCCTCTCCTTAGAACTCTTTTCCCTTAACTCCTCCAAGCTGGCTCCTTCACTTCCTAAGGTCTCAGCTCTTACGTCACCTGTTCATAGACAGGCCCACTCTTTCCTCAATAGCACTTGACATAGTCTCTGGCTTGCTAGTGTATTTGCAATGCGGACTGCCCCTCAGCTCCATGAGGCCATGCAACCTGCCTGCGTTGTTCACCGCGGTATCCAGGGGTGCCTCAACTGAACTGCAGAACACAGAAAATAATTTAGTGCCATCCTAGACCCATAGAAGAGAAGCTAATTCTTTATACACATTGAATGCCTTAGGGCATTAAGGCTTAATTCTCTTGCAGGACTCTGGTTGAGAAAGGCTGCCAGCCCAGTGCCTACCTAGCACACAGCCTGGCACACAGTGTATACTGATCTGTTGCATAATGAATAAGTACACATTCAAGACCAAATCCATGCCTCTTCTCCATAATCTGCTCTTCCGCCTGTATTCATTTAATTGCAAAGGGTCTGGCAAGCCTCTAGTCACCCAAGTTGGCTGAGACCTAAGTCATGGATTGTATACATCCACTCTGATTCACTCTTGCCTCTACAACCCCTACATCCCCTCAGTCACCAGGTCTTCCTGATTCACATTTCCAAATTCCTGCCAGAAGATCTTAGCATCTTTACTGACCCTGCTACATGTAGTTCAGGCTCTTCTAATTCCTTGCTGGTATTATTACAAATATCTTCTGAACTGGGCCTCCTCCTCCAATTTTGCTCCCTTCTCACCCTTCCTCCACTCAGCTATGTGAGTGATCATTCCAGACACTCAAATCTGCTTGTGACACTCCTATGTATCATCCTAGGAAAGTTTCTAATACCTTTAGGAGGAAATCTAAACTCCTTCTCTGGGCATTGAACACCCTCTGGGCCCCAGCTCCTTCCATAATCCAACCTCATTTCCTGCGCTATGTCACTAAAGCCTGAATCCTATGGAAGCAACTTAAGTGTCCATGGATGGGTGAATAAATAAAGAAAATATGATACATATATATAATGGAATATTATTCAACTGTAAAAAGTAAGGGAATTCTGCCATTTGTGACAACATGGATAGACTCGAGGCATTATGCTAAGGAAATAAATCAGAGAAAAACAAACACTGTATGATCTTACTTATATGTGGAATCTTAAAAAACAACAATGAAAAGCTTCATAGATATAGAGAACAGACAGGTGGTTGCTACGGGGTTGGGGGGTGTGTAGAAAGGGTGAAGGCAGTCAAAAAGTACAAACTTTTAGTTATAAAATAAATAAGTCCTGGGGATGTAACATACAACATTATGACTATAGCTAATAATACTATACTATACAGAATAATACTATTCTATATCTGCTACCCCTGCCCAGAACACTATCGTCTTCGCTCTTACCTGGCCAACTCCTAAGCACTGTTATCAGTGCAGGCCAAGTCACTCCCATCCCAAGAAGCATGCCTTAACTGATCTCCTTTCACCACCTCCGTGCCCACTGCCTCCCCCTTCCTCTACGTTTTGCATCTATTTCACCCAAACTTGAGTCCATCACAGAACTTATCACACTGACTACCATTGTCTATCCCCCTGCCTATCATCCCAATCAAACCATGAGTCCCTCCAAGGCAAAGGCTAGCTTTCCCATCCGTGCCCCCAGCACCTGCACAGCACCTGGCATATATTAGGTATACAATAGATATCTGTGAAATAAATGGATGGACAAACAGGGCCCAACACCTAAGTGGTGGCAGAAAAATGCATATGGAATAAGCAAGTGAATGAGTAAAACTTTCAGAAAACAAGATCAAGAGGAGAAGCTTTGTCTGCTTTGTTATATTCCCGTGCCTAGTTCTGGCACTAGGGGGAGCTCAATAAGTGTTTATTCACTGATGGAAAAAGATGGCAGTAGATCAGACCTACAACCCAGTGGTCTAGTACACACTTGCCAGAGGTCAGGATAGACTTGTTTGTTCATTTGTGCATTCATTCAGCAAATACAATGTTGACTGTACCAAGTGATGTGCTTGGAGCCCCAAGGGGCTACACCCACTCATCCCCTATATACTCTCTTGTACCAAAGAGGGTAGAAATATAGCCTAGACACTCAGTCATTATCAGAGCACAGGTGTAGAAAATGAAGGATCCTTACTTCGTGACTGCTAGAATAAGACTTCGCTTTCTCTTCACAGAGGTGGAGTTTCTCTCGAGGAGGCTGGAATAGTGCTGTCTGAGGCAGCTTGTTTTGGATCTTCTTTCTAGGTGTAATGCTGACAGCAGCAACAATTTCATCCAGGTGATTGGATATGTGGGTTTCCTTTGATTCTTGCATATTTTTATATACATTGTCCTCTAATTTTTAAATAAGAAAACAAAGGTGTTAAATGATAATTATAGTTACCTTTATAAATACACATTTTCCCCAGAAATTGATGCTAGGTCTAAGAAAATTTCAACACTTTACCCATGACTTCTTTGAAATTAGTAGCATTTCATCCAAAACGATCTCAATAGCTACTACTAACTTCTCTGTAAAACTTTCAGGCTGATTTCCACACTTTAAGCTAAACCAAACATTCCTCATTCATTTATATATATGTATATAAATGATATAGATACATACATATATGTATATGTATAGATACATATGTATGTATCTATACATGCACGTATGTATAGATACATACACATATACATACATGTATGTATCGATACATATGTGCGTGTATATACATACACGCATGTATATATACATATGTGCACATATATATATACATACGTGCATGTGTATATATATATATATACACATACATGTATGTATATATATTGAACCCAACTGTGGTTCAAAGAAGAAATCAAAAAAGAAATTTGAAAGTAGCTTTAACGGAATGAATATAAACACAACATATATATTATATATATAAGTATAGACAAAGGAAATCAGCCAAGCCCAAACAACTCAGAACGCAGATTAGATCACCTGAACACCAGCTGACCTTGAAGGAGGAAAAAAATGATTTATTAAACTTTCACTTCTGGCCAAAATGGAGTTATAGGGATCAGATTTATTCTCTTGCCTGAAATAACCAGCCAACCAACAAACACACAAAAACAAAAAACAAACAAAAAAACCCACACAGACCAAAAAAAAAAGCTATGGAATAATCATTTCCAAGAGACAGGATATCAGATCTGATCAATGGGAAAAAGAAACAAAGTGAGGCCCATGATTGCCCCAGCTTATTGCTTTGAGAAAGTTTCCAGGACATGCAGGGAGCGGAAACCCAGAAGTAACCTGGTGGACTCTCAGTTGAGGAAATAGAGCTGAGGATCTGGGGAGAACAAGGGAGCTAGAGTTCAAAGGAGAGATTACCGGAGAGGATAGAGATGCACAGAGAGAGGATCTTGGAGATTAACAGAGGGATCCTTACAAATATGGGGAGAGAATAATGATCAGCATGTGTATAAGAAAAATACTTGAATCTGGAGAAAGAATCCTCTAGAAATATTGAAAGGAACAGGGTCTGGCATTCACACGGGGCTGGCAGTGCCTGCTCCCACCAACCAACCTGGAAAACTCATAATTCATGATGCATTGGGTAAAGCACTCAGAAGAGTTTTGCTTCAGTAAAACCCCTAGACTGAGCACTGCTTAGACCCACCTAATAAAGCATAAAAATAAGATCTAAAAGGATCAATCTGTTTCTGAGTAACTTAATTGTACCAGAAGACAAAACTAAAGGATGTATAGGAATACAAAAACAGGTAGCATGCAACAAGGTAAAATTCACAAAGTCTGACACCCAATTAAAGATTACTAGGTATGTGAAGGGTCAGGAAAACATGGGCCATAATGAGAAGAATAATCAATCAAAATCCAGAACTGACACAGATGTTAACTTAGTAGAGAAGAACAGTTTTTATAATTAATTGTATTTTACATGTTTAAACAGTTAAGTAGAGACAGGGAAGATATATATATATAAAACAAATTGAACTTCTAGATGTGAAAATTATATGTGAAATGAAAAATACACTACATGGGATAATGACAGATTAGATATTACAGATGAAAAGATGACTGAACTTGTACACATAGGAATAGAAACCATCTAAAAAAATTGACTCCTTATAGGAAAGCAGATTGTAGCAGGGACAGAAAGAATATTTGAAGAAATAACAGCCCTAAATTTCCCAAATTTTTGAAACACTAAAAAGCTAGAGATCTAAGAATTCAACGAACACTAAACACAAGAAACAGAGAAAACTTGGGGCGCCTGGGTGGCGCAGTCGGTTAAGCGTCCGACTTCAGCCAGGTCACGATCTCTCAGTCCGGGAGTTCGAGCCCCGCGTCGGGCTCTGGGCTGATGGCTCAGAGCCTGGAGCCTGTTTCCGATTCTGTGTCTCCCTCTCTCTCTGCCCCTCCCCCGTTCATGCTCTGTCTCTCTCTGTCCCAAAAATAAATAAACGTTGAAAAAAAAAATTAAAAAAAAAAAAAAAAAAAAAGAAACAGAGAAAACTACACCAACACATACCAAAACCAAGGTAAAGTGAAAAATCTTAGATGTAGGAAAAAACCATATTAGTATGAAAAAATAAAGATACGAACGACAGATTTCTTGGAGGAAAAAAAGACACATGAGAAGAAAGTGAAACAACATACTTAAAGTATGTAAAGAAAAAGGTTGTCAAGGTAGAATTCTGCACCAGTGAAAATATCTTTCAAAACCAAAAACTGAAAGAATTAATCATCAGCAGATTTGCACTCCAATGTTCTCCACGAATTATTAAAGGAAGTCTTTCAGAGGGAAGGAAAATGATAGCAAATGGAAATCTAGATCTACACAAAGGAATAAAGGACAATGGGAATGATGTTTACAGGGGCAAATATGATAAGACTATTTTCATATTATTTAAATCTCTTTTAAATAAAGAAAATATTTAAACCAACTTTTTAAACAAAAAAATAATCATGTTCTGTGGGGCTTATAACATATGTATAAGTGAAATGTATGACAACAGAAGCATAAAGGCTAGGAAGGAAGGAATGACATTGTGAAGTTCTTATACTATATGTGGAGTGGTATAATATTAACTGAAGGTAGACTAAGTCAAAGGTGTATAGTATAAACCCTAAGATACCATTAAAATAACAAAATAGAGAATTATAGGTAATAAGCCAACAAAGGAGATAAAAAGACACATAAAAACAATCCAGTAGAAATGATAAAAAGGAGGGAAAAGGGAACAAAGAAAAAATGGGACAAACAGAAAATAGATAGCAAGATGACAGACTTAAATGTAACCCAACTGCATGTTGCCGACAAGAAATTCACCTCAACTAGAGAAAGACAATTAGACTGAAGATAAAATTATGGGGGCGCCTGAGTGGCTCAGCCGGCTAAGAGTCCGTCTTCGACTCGGGTCATGATCTCACGGTTCGTGGGTTTGAACCCTGTGTCAGGCTCTGACAGCTCAGAGACTGCAGCCTGCTTTGGGTTCTGTGTCTCCCTCTCTCTCTGCCCCTCCCCCATCATGCTTTGTCCTTCTCTCTCTCAAAAATAAATAAACATTAAAAAAAGACAAAATTATGGAACATAATATACTAAAATTAGACAAAAACAAACTTGGATTGTCTACATTAATATTAAAGTAAATTGTACAGCAAAGAATATTATCATAAAGAAGGTCATTTCATAATTATAGAAGGCCAATTAGTCAAGAGGATATAATTATTCCAAGAGTTTATACACTTAATAACAGTTTCAAAATATGGGACCCCAAACTGATGGAAATGCAAGGAGAAATAGACAAATTCTCAATTATAGTCTGAGATTTCAGTACCTTGCTCTTAATAGTTGATATACCACGAGGCAGAAAATCAGTTAAGGATATATAAGACTTGAATTACATCATCAACTAACTTGGTTTGACATTTACTAGAACACTATACTTAAGAAGAGCAGAATACACATTCTTTTCAAGTGCACATGGACACTAAGACAGATTCTATTCTGGGTCGTAAAACAAGTTTCAATAAATTTATAAGGATTCAAGACATAGAAAATATATTCTATGACTACAACAGGATTAAATCTTAAATCAATAATACAAAGATATCTGGAAAATGTTCAAATATTTGGAAACTAAATAACACACTTCTAAAAAAACCCCAACCATGGTTTAAAGAAGGAATCAAAGAAGAAATTTGAAAATAGCTTTAACTCAAAGAATATAAACACAACATACAAGAATTTGAGAATGCCACTAAAGCAGTCCTTATGGAGAATTTATAATATTAAATGCCTATATAAGAAAAGTAGAACGTTCTCAAGGTCATAATCTTAGCTTTCACCTTCAGTGACTTGAAAAAAAGAGCAAATTAAACTCAAGGTAAACAGAAGAAAAGAATTAATAAAATAAATAATAAAGCTAACCTCACATCAATGAAATAAACATAGAAAAACAATAGGAAAAAATCTATGAAAACAAAATTTGGTTCTTTGAGACCAATCACATTGATAAATCTCTATCCTGACTAATTATGAAAAAAGGAAAGAAGACACAAATCACCAATATCAGGAATGAGAGAGATGACATCACTACAGATTCTACAAGTATTAGTTTTTTAAAAAATAGTTGTTTATTAGGGGTGCCTGGGTGGCTCAGTTGGTTAAGCGTCCGACTTCAGCTCAGGTCATGATCTCACAGTTTGTGAGTTGGAGCCCCACATGGGGCTCTGTGCTAATAAGCCTGGAGCCTGCTTCAGATTCTATGTCTCCCTTTCTCTGTCCCCCCTCCCCCTCGCGCTTGCTCTCTCTCTCTCTCTCTCTCTGTCTCAAAAATAAACATTAAAAAAATATTTGTTTATTTTTGAGAGAGAGAGAGACAGAGCATGAGTGAGGGAGGGGCAGAGACAGAGGGAGACACAGAATCCAAAGCAGGTTCCAGGCTCTGAGTTGTTAGCAGAGAGCCTGGCCTGGGGCTCAAACTCATGGACTGTGAGATCATGACTCGAGCTGAAGTTAGATGCTTAACTGACTGAGCCACCCAGAGGTCCCAACAAATATAAATTTACTATGGGAATATTATGAACATCTTATGCCAATACATTTGAAAACTTAGATGAACAGACAAATTCCTCTAAAGACACAAAATACTAAAGCTCACGCAGGAAGATATAGTTTGAATAGCCCTATATCTATTAATGAAACTGAATTTGTTTTTTAAAAACCTTCCAAAGACAAAAACCAAAAAAAACCCCCAAACAACTCCAGACCCAAATGACTTCATTAGTGAATTATATCAAATATTTAAGGAAGATATAATAGCAATTTCATGCAACTTTTTCAAGAAAATTGAAAAAAGAGAATATTTTCTAACTCATTCTAGGAGACCCTGATGCGAAAACAAGACAAATACAAGACAAGAAAACTGCAGATCAATATCCATCCCTCAGGAACATAGATGCAAAAATTCAAATTTTAGCAAATTAAACCTAGTAATATGTGAAAGAGAAAATACATCATGACCAAGTACAGTATATCTCAGGAATACAAAATTGGTTTAACACTCACAAAACAGCCAATGTAATTCATAATACTAATAACCTAAAAGAAGAAAAACTGCATGACCATCTTGATCAACACCCAAAAAGAACTTGACAAAAATCTAATATATAATTTTCTAATAAAAAAAAATCTTAGCAGAGTAGGAATAGAATTGTACTTTCTCAATCTGATATAGGGCATCTGTGAGAAACCTACAGTTAACTTGGAGTTATTGGTGAAAGACTGAATGCTCTCTCCCTAAGATCAGACACAAAACAAGGGGATTCACTCTCAACATTTCTATTTAACATTGTCCTGGAGGTTTCAGTCAGTGCAGTCAATTAAGAAAAAGAAATAAATGTCAACCAGATCAGAAAGGAAGAAGTAAAACTGCCTATACCCACAGATGGTATATCTCTATTATCATCTATGTAGATCTGATGGAACATGCAGGAAAAATCTCCTAGAATAAGTAAATTTAACAAGGTTGTAGGACACAAGAACACTATACCAAAATTACATTTCTATATATTAACAATGGATAATCAAATTGAAGTTAAAATAATGCTATGTACAACAGCATCAAAAATATGAAATAGGAATATATCTGCCAAAAAATGAATGTGACTTACATAATTAAAACTACAAAGGAGCTGAGAGAAAGGAGACATAAACATGTACCAGGTGCATGGGTTGTAAGTCTCAATACTGTTAAAATGTCGTTTCTCCCACATTGATGTATATATTTAAAGCCTTCCCAATCATGGTTTTTGTTGTTTGTTTTTGTTTGTTGTTTTGTTGTTTTTGTAGAAATTGACAATGTTTCTAAAATTCATATGAAAATGTAAAGGACCTGGAGTACCCAAAATGACTTTGTAAAAGAAGAACAAAGTTAGAGGCCAAATGTGACTTTTCATCAAGATCTGTTGTAAAGCTAGGTATTTAGCAAGGCAGTTTGGTATTGTTGTCAAGATAGACAAATAGGTCAATGGAACAGAATGGCGAGTCCAGAAATGAACCCCACTTATATAAACAATTTACCATTGACAAAATTGCACAAGCAATTCACTGTTCAACAGATGGTGCTAGAATAACTGGATATTCACATGTGAAAATAAAAATGAAACAAAAATCTTTGATGCATGCCTTACACCATACACAAGAATGAACTCAAAATGGAACACAGATCTCTATATAAGAACCTTTGTGACCTTGGATTAGGCAAATTTCCTAAATATGACACAAAAGAATCATAAAACAGACTTGATCAAAATTAAAAATTTTCTGTTCTTCAAATGAAACTGTGAAGAGAATGAAAAGACAAGCCACAGGCTGGAAGAAAGTATTTATAAAATATGTATCTAATAAAAGACTTGTACCTGGAATGTGTAAAGGACTCTCAAAACTTAACTATAAGAAAACAAATAGCTCATTATGAAAATGGGCAAAATATTTTAATAGACACATCATCAAAGAAGCTCTATCAATGACAAATAGGCACATGAAAAGATGCTCAACATCATTAGTCATTAGGGAAATACAGTTAAATTCACAATGAGATGTCATTTGCAACAATCAGAATGACTAAAATTAAAAAGATTACTAAGCATTGTTGAGAAGGTGAAACAGGAACTCTCACACACTGTTGGTAGGAATGTAAAATGCTGCAATCACTTTGGAAAACAATCTGGCAGTTTCTTAATAAGCTAAATATACACCTAGCACATGATTCATTTAAGTCCTAGATATTAACATACGAGAAAAGAAACCATACATTCACATAAGGACTTATGCACAAATGTTCATAGAAGTTTTATTTTTTATTTTTTAAATGTTTATTTTTTTTAAAAAAATTTTTTACTGTTTGAGAGGGAGAGAAAGCACGTGCGTGCATGCATGCAAGCAGGGGAGGAGCAGAGAGAGAGGGAGATATAGAATCTGAAGCAGGCTCCAGGCACAGAGTTGTCAACACAGAGCCTGATATGGGGCTCGAACCCACAAACTATGAGATCATGACCTGAGCCGAAGTTGGACGCTTAACTGACTGAGCCGCCCAGGCACCCCTATTTATTTATTTTTGAGAGAGAGATAGAAAGTGTGAGTGGGGAAAGAGCAAAGAGAGAGGGATACAGAATTCCAAACAGACTGTGCTGTTAGCACAGAGCTGGAGGTGGGGCTCAAACTCACAAACCCTGAGATCATAACCTGAGCTGAAATCAAGAGTCGGAGGCTTACCTGACTAAGCCACCCAGGTTCCCCAAGAGTTTTATTTTTAATAGCCAAAACCAAGAAACAACTCAAATGCCCTTCAATTGGTAAATGGATAAACGAACTGTGGTATAGCTATATAATGAAATAATACTCAGCAATAAAAAGGAACAGATATGCTACCACATGAATTGGTTCAGTTATGTTGAGTGAAAGAAGCCAGGAAGAAGAGAGTACAAACAATATGCCTCCCTTTATATAAAATTCTAGGAAATGCAAACCAATGTAGAATGATCAAAAGCAGATCAGCAGTTGTCTTGAATTGGAGATGCAGGGAAGAGGGGGATGTACAGATTACAAAGAGACATGAAGAAACTTTTGGGGGTGATAATTATGTTATTGCTTTGATTGTGGTGGTAGTTTCATGGGTATATACATAACCCAGAATTTATCAGATTTTACACTTATTTTATTTTAAATTTATTTATTTAAATTCAAGTTAGTTAACATAACAATGCAGTATTGGTTTCAGGAGTGGAACCCAGTGATTCATACAACATCCAGTGCTCATCCCAACAAGTGCCCTCCTTAATGCCCATTACCCATTTAGCCCATCTCCCACCCTCCACAACCCTCAGGTGTTCTCTGGATTTAAGAGTCTCTTATGGTTTGCCTCCCTCTCTGTTTTTATCTTATTTTTCCTTCCCTTCCCCTATGTTCATCTGTTATGTTTCTTAAATTCCAGATATGAGATTATGTACTTTTATATGTCAATTAATAAAGCTGTTTAATATATATCTACATATCAGATATATAGATATCTAGATACCAGCCTTCCAGAGATCCTTCCCCATACACCACTCTCCCCATGAAGATCCTTCACATTCCAATTCTATTATTTACTACAGATAAGTTATTTCAAGTTTCACCCTATTGTAATCATTCATCAAATATTTATTGAATTCCTACTATAAGCAATGCATTACATGGTAAAGAAGAACTCTGAGAAACATAAAATCTAGAAGGAAAAAAGATCAGGTACACAACTACCATGATTCTGGGTAGTACAAATGCTGGAAGAGGGGGAAGTGGTAAGACTTCAGAATGGGAACCATTACTGTTGTGGTAAATCAGCTTGCTTGGTTGAGAAGATTTCAAGAACAAGAAGAGAACAACCCCAAGTAGAGTGAATAGTTAGCCAAGGCTCAGAAGTGCAAAGTAAAATGGGTATACAGCTAACCAGTATAGCTAACCGGTATGCATTGGGGGTGGGGGATATCGGTACAGGACAGCATTTTCCAAACCAATCTCCCTTGTACACTAGAAGCACAAGACATTAATGCACAATCTAGAGGAGAGGGTTATTGACAAAGATGATCAAGTAAATTGGTAAACACAAATATTGATTGCACAAAAGAAGGGTTCTCCAATAAACATGAACAAGTTTCATTACCTCAAGTCTTCTCAAAGGCTTTAATGTAGTATAATTCCTTGAGAATATACCACAGAGGGATATAGTACACAACACTTCCCCTAACTTTTTGGACCATGAAATCCTCTTTTCTGGAACACTCATTAAATCTTATGCAACTGGTACTTTTTGAGCACTGTTTGGGAAGCCAGGAGGCAAAGGAAAACTGAAAGCCTGGACCCAGGTTTAGAAGACATCGATTGCACGCCAAGAGTTTGATTGACCTTATTCGACAAATAGTGATGAGCCCCTGAAGGTTTTATAAAGAAAGAAAAATCAAAGTGCTAAGGCTGATCTGTTAATTAGTGGGCAAATATAATGGAAACCACAGGCAAAGTGGCCACTGATTTTCAAACTTTAATCTTCTACCATCTTTTTTAAAATGTTTGTTTGTTTGTTTGTTTGTTTAGAGAGAAAGAGAGAGAGCGCAGGGGAGAGGCAGAGAGAGAGAGAGAGAGAATCCCAAGCAGGCTCAGTGCTGTCATCTTGGAGCCTGACACAGGGCTCAATCTCATGAACCATGAGATGAAATCGAGAGTTGGATGCTCAACTAACTGAACCACCCAGGTGCCCCAGTCTGCTACTATCTTGATGACTGTTAGCATGTCTGCATTCTGCCTACAATATTAACTTTTTCTTTAGGACTACAACTTTTTAAAACCTAAATACTTCAGCTTTACTCCAATAAATAATCAGTGACATTATGGGTTTGATGTCATATTTTCCCATAAACTATACATTAAAATAAACACATAAGTATTAATATTTTAAAATTAATATTTTAAAAAGTTGGTTTTTAATACTTAAAAACACATAAGTATTAATATTTTAAAAGTTCCACCAAACATCACATTAGGCATCACCAATTGCAAA
This sequence comes from Prionailurus bengalensis, assembly GCF_016509475.1. NCBI lineage: Eukaryota > Metazoa > Chordata > Mammalia > Carnivora > Felidae > Prionailurus > Prionailurus bengalensis. The sequence goes on from NC_057355.1 coordinate 17,919,653, forward strand.
CACTGCATACCTTGGGAAATTCTAGATTTGAGCAATGTTTTACCACCATTTTTAGCCATGACCCACCATCTAAGATTTCATCGGGTTTTACTTGCTATAATTTATATTCTGATAAAATAGGCACTTTCCCTAAAAATAAAGTTATAATATTCTCTGTGCTTCTTAAAACTTCCCTCTAGAAATTCTGGTACCTCTTCAATAAGTGGGTGTGGCCCTTTATCGCAGGTTGAACGAATCAGAGTACTGTACAGAATGAATTCAGGTGCACAGTAGCACTGAGAAGGGAAGTGAAGGGAAGGATAAGAAGAATTACTGAAAGAAATAATTATTGCAACTTGAGAACTGCTTGGATGTAAAAATTGAAGAAGGGAGACAGTCAAGACTGACTCTGACATTTTCATCCAGGAACTCGAGATAGGCGTTGGCATACTATGGCATGGTTCACATACTAACCACTGCTTTTGTAAGTAAAGCTTTATTGGAACACAGCATTGTTAATTCATTTACATATGGTCTTTGTAGTACAAAAGCAGAGATAAGTAGTTGTAACAGAAACCTTATTGCTCTCAAAGCCTAAATAAAGTATTTACTATCTGGTCCTTTACAGAGAAAATTTATTGACACCTAAAAGTAGTGATGCCATGGACAGAAGTAATGAGATAAAGGGGAATGGTCATTTTGATAAGACAATCAGTTTGGTCTCAGACAGATTGAATTTGAGACCGTGGGAGAAAATTTATATAAGAATGTCCAACTTATGGCAAGGATGCGGAGAAAGGGGAACCCTCTTGCACTGTTGGTGGGAATGAAAACTGGTACAGCCACTCTCAAGAACAGGATGGAGGTTCCTCAAAAAACTAAAAATAGAACTACCCTATGATCCAGCAATTGTATTATTAGGTATTTACCCAAAGGATACAAAATATAGATTTAAAGGGGTATACACACCACAATGTTTATATCAGCATTATCAACAATAATCAAACTATGGAGAGAGCTCAAATTCCATTGACTGATGGATAAAGAAGATGTGGTATATATATATACAATGGAATATTACTCAGCCATCAACAAGAATGAAATCTTGCCATCTCCAGCAATGTGGATGGAGCTAGAATGTATTATGCTAAGAGAAATCAGTCAATTAGAGAAAGACAAATAACATATGATTTCATTCATATGTGGAATTTAAGAAACAAAACATAAACATATGATGGTGGGTGGGAGATGGGTTAGATGGGTGATGGGTACTAAGCGGGGCATTGGTTATGATGAGCACTGGGTGTTGTATGTAAGTGATGAATCACTGAATTCTCCTCCTGAAACCAATACTGCACTGTATGTTAACTAAATTCAAATAAAAATTTAAACAAAGAATGTCCAACTTAGAATAGAAATATATTGGACCACCTAGGTGACTCAGTCAGTAGAGCGTTGTGACTTTTGATCTCAGGGTCTTGAGTTCAAGCTCCATGTTGGGAGCTTACTTTAAAAAAATTAAAAAAATAAAAAGTAAATAAAAAAGAAGTTAGAAATCTATCACTAGTTCTTGAGTGACATCTTTTTAAAGATGATATTTTTTCCTTTTTAAAAAAGTTGGTAACTTATTCCATGCCTACATCCAAATAGGATTTGAGATGGCTAGAGATAAGTGTTGAAGGAGTTAAGACTGGACATAGCTACCAGGGTAAAGTGTGGCCACTACTTGATAATCCAAACTAGAGCTTTACTTTCTCACCAAGAGAAAAAAAAAAAAAGTAGGAACATTTCTTTCCTTCATGAAGCAATATAGAATGAAAATATGAGGGAAGAAACTAGCTGAAGGCCAGTCTGTGAGAAAGCTATGTGAGAACGCTACAGAGGCCTGTCAATCACAGCAAAAGTCACTCCTGGGCAGACCTTCAAAATGTGAAAGGCTAATCCTTCGGTTCAACATCTATGCATTGCCTAAAAGAGACTGTACAGAGACGGCTGTACAGAAACTCCGTGCTATCCCTGATTGCAAGATGGTAGCTGACTTTTTTTCTGATAACCTCTTGACTTAAGCTTTCTCATCTGTTCACCCCATTGGCTGATGATCCAATCACTTCAATAAGTGTTATAGTTTACAAAAAGAGCAGGAGATTGGGATCGGGAATCTGAGACTCAAGAGTCTGTGCTGGCCCAACTACTCATGTGATTTGGGCACTACCAATAATTGATATTCACATAACACTTTATGTGATATTCACATAACACTTTGATGTAAGGTATGGAGGCAGATATGACTAACCCTATTTTATAAATGAGGACAGTGAAGCTGAAAGAAGCTAAATTACTCGTCCAATGTCACACAGGCAGAATCAGGACCCTGGTCTTCTGATAATTTGGTCTGACTTTCATTGACCAGTCAGTCTTTAGCAGTGGGAAGCAAATGCTCTTGCTTTGGAAACCTAAGACTGCATTTTAAAAAGTAAAAGGAGCGTCTGGGTGGCTCAGTTAAGTGTCTGACTTCGGCTCAGGTCATGATTTCACGGTTCATGAGTTCGAGCCCTGTATCAGGCTCTGTGCTGACAGCTCAGAACCTGGGGCCTGTTTTGGATTCTGTGTCTCCCTCTCTCTCTGCCCCTCCCCTGCTTGCACTGTCTCTCAAAAATGAATAAACATTAAAAAAAAATTAAAAAGTAATATGTTTTTATAACCAGGAAATGTAACATCTTCAACAGATTTAACCACATTTTCTTATCTTCTATTTAGAAGAGGCAAAGATGAAATTTTAGAAACTATGTAAGTAATATGCTCTGTAATATTTGCTATTCCAGGCCTCGAACCTAATGTTAAACTTTGACATTGGGTTGTGTTTTCTTTTTTTCTTTTTTGGCTTGACTGTAAAACATGGTTTGTCTAATGCTGCCTCTTAATATTAAATCCTTAAAACAGAGATTATCCGGGCACTCCCAGGCTGGAGCTAACTTGCACATACTTTTCTTCTTTTTGGCCAGATAGTTAAAAAACAATTAAGCCAGTATTTTAAAATTAGAAGTTTCACATAGATGTAAAGATCTAGTTTTCTGGATTTCTGGCTTCCTATGAAAACTCAGAACACCTATCACCACTGGGATGACGTCATCACAGGCAACAATCAGCAAGGAATGAACAGCAGAAGTCCTGGAGGTAAGGTGCCAGGTGCCATCACTCCCTATTGCTCCTGGACATGGAGGCAGCAAAGCAGTTTCCATTCGTCATCAGTCATCACTCCTATGTTGCTTCTTATTGTAAAAGAATAAGTCTCTGTAACCATACCTTTCTTTTTTTGTTGTTTTCAATGTTTGTTTTTATTTCTGAGAGAGAGAGAGAGAGAGAGAGAGAGAGAGAGAGAGGGAGTGGGGGAGGGGCAGAGAGAGGGAGACAGAATCTGAAACAGGCTCCAGGCTCTGAGATGTCAGCACAGAGCCTGATGTGGGGCCCAAACTCATGAACTCTGAGATGATGACCTGAGCCAAAGCTGGACACTTACCTGACTGAGCCACCCAGGCTCTCCACCATACCTTTCTTTCAAAGTGAAAGGCTGACATTAAGCGGTGTGGTTTTCCTGGCCCATGTCACTTGCCACTCATTTCCTACATTGAATCTAATCTAAACCATCACTTATACAAGATTATAAGATATACTACTATTTTATAATCACTAAGAAAAACAACAACATTGCTGTTAAACTAAGACTTGCTATCAATTGTAACACGCATTCCAATTTCAGAGATGTTTAAATACCAAAATGTGCACCTCTGAAGCAATTAGCCAGCCTGGCTTCTGGAAACATTTGAAACCATGACCCCACTTTAAATACGTGTCCATTTCAATGTGCCTTGCATCATGTAGGAACATTTTTAGCACAAAGACAGACTCTTCAGTTCACTTACTTTGAGCTACATGCTTATCATCAGCCACTTTTCTTTTCTTTGTAATAGCCATAGCTGGGGTTTAAATTTTCATTAGATATCAGCCCAGGCCCCACCCACCACCCTCTCCCTTTCAGCCTTGGGTGAAGCTTCCCAGGCCTCTCAATCAGTACCTACAACTGCCGGTCAGACATATCCAATCAATTGATGCTATTCTTTTTGCCAGACATGCCCAGTAGAATGCTGAAGTATATGATCAGCCCCAGATCCAAATAGGAGGAAGAAGAGGTCTGAAGTGGGGTCTCAGTCTTCCATTTCCAAGAGGTGATGTTCAAAAACTTAATAACTGGTATAGCAGGAGGACCAACCAATCTGTATAGATGGAAACTATGCTGGAGCTAGGTTCAGAAGGTCCCCTGCTGTTACAGGTGTTAACCTTTGGGTGCTGACTTGTGGGGAGATGTAGGGAAACTTGAGGGAGGGGCAGGAGCCCCCAGGACATGGCTCCTGGAAAATAACAACCATTATGACTGTATGAGAGTCTACTAGTTAAAAAGCAACCTTGCCCCTATGTAAGCTGAGGCATCAAAAAGCTGAGATGGGGGGCGCCTGGGTGGCGCAGTCGGTTAAGCGTCCGACTTCAGCCAGGTCACGATCTCGCGGTCCGTGAGTTCGAGCCCCGCGTCGGGCTCTGGGCTGATGGCTCAGAGCCTGGAGCCTGTTTCCGATTCTTGTCTCCCTCTCTCTCTGCCCCTCCCCTGTTCATGCTCTGTCTCTCTCTGTCCCAAAAATAAATAAACGTTGAAAAAAAAAAATTAAAAAAAAAAAAAAAAAGCTGAGATGGGAAAACATTCTAGAAGGATATAAAATAACCAAACTGTATAAAAAGGAAATAAAAAATCTGAATAGAACTATAACAAGTAAATAAATTATATTAGTAATTTAAAATATTTACACAAAGCAGGGCACTTGGGTAGCTTAGTCGATCGAGTGTCTGAATCTTCATTTCGGCTCAGGTCATGATCCCAGAGTCGTGGGATGCAGCCCCTTATTGGTTTCCATGTTGAGTGTAGAGCCTGCTTGAGATTCTCTCTCTCCCTTTCTCTAAAACAAAACAAAACAAAAGCAAACAAACAAACAAAAATCCCAAACACATTTACACAAAGCTAAGACCAGGCCTAGATGGCTCCAGTGGCAAATCCTAATAAACCTTTAAAGAAGTAATATGAATCTTTTGAAAATTCTATCAGAAAATAGAGGAGGGAATCCCTTACTACTCATTCTATGAGGTCAATATTATCCTGATACCAAAGCCAGATGAAGACATAATAAGAAAACAATAAACCAATACCCTTGATGATTGTGAACACAAAAAGTCTTCAACAAAATATGAGAAAAACAAATATAGGGGGCCTGGGTGTGGCTCAGTTGGTTGAGCATCCGATTCTTGGTTTTGCTCAGGTTTGAGCCCTGAGTTGGGCTCCACGCTGACAGTGTGGAGCCTGCTTGGGATTCTTTCTCTCTCCCTCTCTCTCTGTGCCTGCCTGTTTGTGCTCTCTGTCATTCTCAAAATAAATAAACTTAAAAAAAAAAAAAAAGAAAACCAAATCCAGCAACATATAAAAAAGATTATACATTATGACCAAGGGGGCTTCGTTCCCGGAATGTAAATTTGGTTTAACACCTGAAATCATTAATGTAATACACCACATTAATAGAATAGAAGACAAAATCTGCATGATCATTTTAATAAATGCAGAAAAAAAAACACACTTGGTAAAATCCAACATCTACTTAGGATAAAACTTCCTTAACCTGATAAAGGGCTAATAAAAACTAAAAATAACCCTAATGCTAACATCACACTTAATGGTGAATGTTTGAATAATTCTCTTGTAAGATTGGAAACAAGGCAAGGATGTTTGCTGTCACCACTTGTATTCAAGACTGTAGTGGATATTCTAACCAGTGCAATAAAGCGAGAAAAAGAAATAAAAGGCATGAAGATTAGAAAGGAAGAAATAAAATTTTATTATCAAGTGACATGATCCTATATGGAGACAATTCTAAGGGAGATACACACACACACCCAAACAAAACAAAAACAATAACAAAATCCTACTAGAACTATTAAACAATTTCAGCAATATCAGAGGATACAAAATAAACAAAAATTACATATCTATCAATCTGAAAATGAAATTAAGGTAACATTTCCACTCACAATAGCATCAAAAAGAATAAAGTACTTAGGAATATATTTAACAAAAGAAGTACAAAACTTGTACACTGAAAATTATGCAACATTGCTGAAAGAAGTCAAAGGAGACCTAAATAAATGAGATATATTCCATGTTCATGGATTACAAGCCTTCATATTATTAAGATAGCAATACCCTCCAAGTTGATCCATAAATTTTATGTAACCCCTATCAAAATCTCAACTGCCTTTTTTTGTGAGAGTATAATTTGACCTTAAATTCACATGGAAATGCAAGAGGCCTAGAATAGTTAAAACAATCCAAAATAGAACAAAGTTGGAAGATTCACACTTCCATTTTAAGAACTTACTACAAAGCTACAGTAATCAAAGCAAGTGGTACTGGCATAAGGACTGACATGTAGATTAATGGAATAGAATTGAGAGTCCAGAAATAAACCCTTACACTTAAGGTCAATTATTATCATCATTATTATTATTACTATTATTTTAAAGTTTATTTATTTATTTTGAGAGAGAGAAAGAGAAAGCACTCATGCAAGTGAGGGAAGGGCAGAGAGAGAGGGAGAGAGAATCCCAAGCAGGCTCCACACTGTAAGCACAAAGCCTAATGTGGGGCTTGATCTCACAAACTGTGAGATCATGACCTGAGCCAAAATCAAAAGTTGGATGCTTAGCCAACTGAGGCACCCAGGCGCCCTGGTCAATTATTTTTTGACAAGAGTACCAAGGTAATTCAAGGGGCAAATAGTAGTCCTTTTCACAAATGATGCTAGAACAACTGGATAGGGACATGTAAAAGAAAGAAACTGGAGCTCTACCTCACACCATATACAAAAATTAACTCCAACTGGGTCAAAGGCCTAAAAGTAAGAGCTAAAACTGGAAAACTCTTAGGAAACATAGGGCTATGTATAAGCTTGGGTTAGACAAAGATTTCTTATGTACAATGCCAAAGGCACAATAGATAAAAGAAAAAAATAGATAAATTGGACTTCATGAAAATTAAAAATTTTTGTTGCTTCAAAAGACACCATAATGAAAGTTAAAAGACAACTCACAAAATAGGAGAATATATTTGCAAATATGTTTCCAAACACTTGTAGATATATCACATATTTGATAATGAACTTCAACCCCCCAAAAATAATAAACACAACTCGGTAATAAGACAAATAACCCAAGAAAAAATAGGCAAAATGTATGAAAAGACATGGGGTGCCTGGGTGGCACAGTTGGTTAAGCATCTGACTTCTGCTCTGGTCATGAGCTTGCAATTTGTGAGTTCAAGCCCTGCATTGGGCTCTCTGCTGTCAGTGCAGAGCCTGTTTTGGATCCTCTGTCCCCCTCTTTCTCTGCCCCTCCTCCACATGCGTGCTCTCTCCCTCTCTCTTTCTCTCTCTCTTTCAAAAATAAATAAAAACATTTAAAATATATTTGAAAAGACAATTTACCAAAGAAGATATATGAATGACCAATAAGCAAAAAATCAAAATCACTACTCATTGGAAAATGAAAATCCAAACTACAATGAGAATCACTTCACACCCACCAGAATTACTATAATCAAAGAGACAGACAATAAGAAGCTTTGGAGAGGGTGTAGAAAAATTGGACTTCTCGTAAATCACTGGCAGAAAGTAAAATTGTGCATTCACTTTACAAAGCAGTTGAGTAATTCCTCATAAAGTTAAACATAGAATTACCACATAAACCAGCAATTCCGTGCATAGGTATATACTCAAGAGGCCAAAAACACCTGTTCACACAAAAACCTGTACACATCTTCATAGCAGCATTATTTACAATAGCTAAAAACTGAAAGCAATCCAAATGTTCATCAACTGGTGAATGGATAAACAAAATGTGGTATTGTCCATATGATGGAATATTATTTGGCAATAAAAAAGGAATGGAATACTGATACATGCTATAACATAGATAAACTTCAAAAACGTTGTGCTATAGCCAGATGCAAAAGACCACATACAGTATGATACCAGACAAGGCAAACCTATAGAAACAAAGTTTATCAGTGATTGCCTAGCCTGGGGTAGGAGTGGGACGTGCCTGCAAATGGGCACAAGGTTCTTTTTAAAGTGATGGAATTTTCTAGAATTCCAATGTGATTAATACTTGCACAACTCTAAATTTGCTAAAAAATAACTGAGTTGTATCCTTAAGATAAGTGAATTTTATGACATGTAAATAACACTTCACTAAAGCCATTAAAAATAGCTATAAACCTGAATAAACAGGTTTATATGTAGCTATAAACCTGAATAAACAATGCACTTTTATGTGTAATTCTGGATTTTAAATATTTATGACTACAGGACTTTCCTAAGATTGGACAGCCTTAATTCTCAAAACAATGTGGCAGAGACTCCCAAATCTTGAAAACCAACCCTAAATTAATGCTATGGTTCTATGAATACATAGATCATATGCATTAGGTCCTGGCACCTAGTAGGCCTCAAGAAATGTTTACTGGATGAACAATTAAACCATCTTCATGAAAAATACAAAGAAATGGAAAAACATTCCATACCCATGGATTGGAAGAATAAATATTGTTAAAACGTCAATACTACCCAAAGCAATCTGCACATTCAACGCAATCCCAATCAAAATTGTACCAGCATTCTTCTCGAAGCTAGAACAAGCAATCCTAAAATTTGTATGGAATCACAAAAGACCGTGGATAGCCAAAGTAATATTGAAGAAGAAAACCAAAGCAGGAGACATCACAATCCCAGACTTTAGCCTCTACTACAAAGCTGTAATCATCAAGACAGTATGGTATTGGCACAAAAACAGACACACAGACCAATGGAATAGAATAGAGACTCCAGAATTGGACCCACAAAAGTATGGCCAACTAATCTTTGACAAAGCAGGGAAGAATATCCAATGGAAAAAAGACAGTCTCTTTAACAAATAGTGCTGGGAGAACTGGACAGCAACATGCAGAAGAATGAAACTAGACCGCTTTCTTACACCATACACAAAAATAAATTCAAAATGGATGAAGGACCTGGATGTGAGACAGGAAACCATCAAAACCCTAGAGGAGAAAGCAGGAAAAAACCTGTCTGACCTCAGCCACAGCAATTTCTTACTTGACACATCTCCAAAGGCAAGTGGATTAAAAGAAAAAATGAACTATTGGGACCTCATGAAGATAAAAAGCTTCTGCACTGCAGAGGAAACAATCAACAAAACTAAAAGGCAACAGACAGAATGGGAAAAGATATTTGCAAATGATATATCGGACAAAGGGCTAGTATTCAAAATCTATAAAGAACTCACCAAACTCCACACCCGAAAAACAAATAATCCAGGGAAGAAATGGGCAGAAGACATGAACAGAGATTTCTAAAGAAGACATCCAGATGGCCAACAGGCACATGAAAAGATGCTCAACGTCACTCCTCATCAGGGAAATAAAAATCAAAACCACACTGAGATACCACCTTATGCCGGTCAGAGCAGCTAAAATGAACAAATTAGGAGACTATAGATGCTGGTGAGGATGTGGAGAAACGGGAACCCTCTTGCACTGTTGGTGGGAATGCAAACTGGTGCAGCCGCTCTGGAAGACAGTGTGGAGGTCCCTCAAAAAATTAAAAATAGATCTACCCTATGACCACCAATAGCGCTAGGAATTTCCCCAAGGGATACAGGAGTGCTGGTGCATAGGGGCACTTGTACCCCCATGTTTATAGCAGCACTTTCAACAATAGCCAAATTATGGAAAGAGCCTAAATGTCCATCAACTGATGAATGGATAAAGAAGATGTGGTTTATATTTACAATGGAATACTACTTGGCAATGAGAAAGAATGAAATCTGGCCCTTTGTAGCAACGTGGATGGAACCGGAGAGTGTTATGCTAAGTGAAATAAGACAGGCAGAGAAAGACAGATACCATATGTTTTCACTCATATGTTGATCTTGAGAAACTTAACAGAAGACCAGGGGAGAGGGGAAGGAGGGGAAAAGAGTTACAGAGAGGGAAGGAGGCAAACCATAAGAGACTCTTAAATACTGAGAACAAACTGAGGGGGTGGGGGAGAGGGGAAAGTGGGTGATGGGCATTGAGGAATGCACCTGTTGGGATGAGCACTGGGTGTTGTATAGAAACCAACTTGACAATAAATTATAAAAAAAAAAAAGGAAAAAAGAAAACTTTATTGAAGAAAGAGAAAACATGCAAGTCTGATGCTTTTCTTAAAATCCTTTTTTTTTAATGTTAGTCATGAAAGGCAGATATCTTAAACCTATATTTTTCTTTTTATAATATGCACACAGATGCACATTTTACATTTATCTTTGAAATATGTTTGGCAGGATTTTCTTTTTGTGATTTGAATGTGTTAGTGCAGAAATTAATGTTAGATCATTTATTAGAAATTGCAAATCAGTTTACTGTCTTATGGCAAGATATTGTTATCTGAAACTGTCCAATCTGATAAAATAATTTTTAGAAGCAAAAAATAAAAAATAAAAAATAGAAAATCCATCTTCATGATGTGAGTTCTCTCTCCAAACACCTGATACCTGAAACTCAGTTAATTATGGAAATTCTTCAAAAAAAAATTTTTTTTAATGTTTATTTATTTTTGAGAAAAAGAGAGACAGGGCTTGAGTGGGGGAGGGGCAGAGAGAGAGGGAGACAGAATCTGAAGCAGGCTCTGTCAGCACGGAGCCTGACTTGGGGCTGGAACTCACAGACCCCGGAGATCATGACCTGAGCCGAGGTCGGATGCTTAACCGACTAAGCCACCCAGTTGCCCCTATGGAGGTTCTTTTTTCACTGAAGAAAACTTAGGGGCACCTGGGTGGCTCAGTCAGTTGAGCTTCTGACTCTTGATATCGGCTCAGCTGGTGATCCCAGGGTTGTGGGATGGAGTCCGTGTAAGGCTCCGTGCTGAGTGTGGAGCCTGTTTAAGATTCTCTCTTTCCCTCTGCTCCTCTACCCCGCTCACATGTTCTCTCCCTCTCAAATTAAAAAACAAACAAAGAAACAAACAAAAAACAACTTAAATGAAATGCCAATGTCCCAAGGGGAAAACCTGCTAACAGGCGGACATGACTGGATAGGCTAAAATGAGGTAACATTAGCTCCTTCATGCTATCGACTCATTTGGTTTCAGAGTAGGGGGTGGGGAGTGGAATGTATGATCCACAAAGTCACTTAGAGATCCAAGCTGACCAAGCTTTAACTAACAGGCATCACGGCACACCGGGAGATTGGAAAACTGTGGATGAGCTTTTCACCGCTATTGGCCAGAAGTGACACAGGTCACGAGTGCTAACATTTCATTCTTCCCTGAACTGCAAAGAGGGCTAGGATATACAGGGGAGTAATGAGATACTGGCATAAATTTGGTGGGCGCAATTTGGTCCACCACATCGGTCATCTGCAGCAGGGGGCCTTGTCTCAAAGATTATTTTCCACAGCCAGAGATTCCTCCTTCTCTATTTAACTAAGAACCACTGATCAAAAACTTAGGATGGGGATGCCTGGGAGGCTCAGTCAGTTGAGCGCTGCTCTTGATTCTGGCTCAGGTCATGATCCCACGGTTGTGGGATAGAGCCCCACGTCGGGCTCCGTGCTGAGTGTGGAGCCTGCTTGGCATTCTCTCTCTCTCTCTTCCTCTGCCCCTCTCCCCTCCTCATGCTATTTCTTTCTCAAAAAAGAAAAAAGAAAAAAAAAAACTAGGATGGATGAGCTTTGGATTCTTTGAAGCAAGTGTTGAGGCAGGAGACAAACATCCAGCTTGGTGTTTCTGAAGGACTTTACTTTTTATCGGGGGAGCTAATCCTTGATTCACCTGTCTGCCCAACACTGTGAAAAGTATCTGGTACCTGGTGGCAGCTCACTGAGTGTATGGAATTTAGTTTTGTCTCAGAGAAACACGTCAGGTGAAAGCCTACGGTCTGAGTAAGAATACCTCCCATATTCTCATGGTGTTCTTCGATCATAAGGGTTTTTTGTTTGTTTGTTTGTTTTTGCTTTGGTTGAAATTCCTTCAATTCAGCTGAACAGAACCAAGAAATAGTTCTAAATCCTAGGGAAAAGGAATAAGAACTTATCTAATGTGAACAATGATCCCTTTTAATTGTGTTAATTGCACAAGTACCACCACACCTAGTAAAATTCATATTTGTACCACTAGACCAAAAATAAGCTCAATGCTTTAGAAAAATGCAAAGAAATGCATTAAGATTTGTTAGTCAACCATAGGAAAGTAAAGTAATTTGGGTAAAGTCTCTTACAAGGCTGCTAACCAATCTGTACTCCATTAGTTACAGTAGTAAGTCCTTTTAATTCCTAGTCTCTGTTCTTGGAACGATCTAAAATTAGGCTATCAGTTTTATCTTCTTCAGTTACTACTCTCATTAGGTCTCACTGCTTCTGAAAACCTAGGACCAAACCCCTTAATTCCTGCAATTTTGAGTCTTTATGCAACTTTTTGGGGGTCTTTTTTGCTTAAAAAAACACACACAAAAAACAGGTCCCCAAATGAACCTTCTGCTGCAGTCAGAGTCCATCATTTTTCAGGCTTGCACATATTTGCTAACAACTCAACCAGTACCCGGGATGCCAATTCCCTCCTTTTTTATCTACTGAAATTTTGCCTATTGTTCAGGACCAAACTGGGTCTTAAGCGTGTTGTGAAGCTCCCTCTGAATGTTTCAGGTCACGCTCTTGAAGTGCCTGTGGTTTACAATAGGTATCTATGCATCAAGAGCTGTCCAGAAGTTCTGGTTTAGATGTTTTAAGCCTCATTTCCCAGCTAGAGTATGAGTTTTTTGAGAGACTTCATTTTATTATTTTATATCCCCCTATAACAGAAGCCATTCAAAAAATATTTATTGCATTCCTACTCTAATTTATGCTCTGTAGATATAGATGTGCCACGAAGTATATTTATTAGTTGAATTAATACATGAAGAATCTTTAAGGTGCTATACTTTGGCATTATATATTTGGCTGAATCCTAAAAAATACATTATATTGCTATTTCAAATAAAAATTATTCTTGCTTATCAATATTTTCCTGAACTTTCATGTTTTAATTTTTTTAAAATGTTTATTTATTTTGAGAGAGAGAGAGACAGAGTGTGAGCATGGGAGGGGCAGAGAGAGAGGGAGACACAGAATCTGAAGCAGGCTCCAGGCTCTGAGCTGTTAGCATACAGCCCGATGGAGGGCTCGAACCCACGAATCGTGAGATCATAGACCTGAGCCTAAGTCGGCGGCTCAACCGACTGAGCCACCCAGGTGTCCCTCATAATTTTAATGAAAATATCATTTTGAAAATACAAATGTTGGGTTTCCTTTTTGAGAATTTATCCTTATATTAATTACCCATTGATTCTGGTACATATAACAACACTATGTTTTCCTGGGTCATTAGCAGATTTGTCTCTGAATTACCCAATCTACAAATATACACAAATTTTGGATCCAAAGTGGATTCTAATTTTCTCTTATATTTTGATTATCTATTAAGATAGGTATTATAGTATACAGAAATATGTATTTCACTTAACAATTACAATAATATTACTAAGTGTCCCTCTAAATCCATATTAAACAACAATAAATCACAGCAGGTTAGGAAATACAATAATCTATAATTAATCTTTTTCTTTTCCCTTGTTCCCTTTACCATTCAAAAATTCAATGATTATTTGGAAATAACATTCTTCCAATCTCACCCTAAAAACAGCTTCTAAAAACTCCTTTTCCTGCCACGATTGTGCCTGTATTTTATCTGGTTCTCCTTTGACGCTTACTCCTTTAAAACTATCGAAAAACCAGAAAAGTTTCTTTAACTCTCAAATCTCTGTGTCGTAAAATCCTTTGTCAATTTACCCAGTACGCAGGAGAGGATCTCTGTTTCTTTTTCGAGCGAATTACACAGTTGTCTCCGCAGCCTGATTTGCCAGTTTGGTTCCCGCTGTATGAGTTTGGTGATTCTTTGTACAAATTAATCACCATGAAAAAGTCTAAAGCAGGGTAGTTGCAGACTAAATTATAGCAGTCTTTTGCCGTAAAGCAACCTGGTACCTCACAAAACTCCAGGCGAACAATGAATGATAGAGCATGCACCAATAGGGAGTGGAGGAGAGTATTTTGTGGAAGTTTGCAACCCAATCCCGGAGGGCCAGAGGTGGGAATTTTAAAACGGGGTTTTCTTTTTCTTGGAATTTTCTTAAAGTGGTATTGCTGCCTTTTGATGTTAAAGTTTGTCAAAGATTGCCAAATTGCCAGATTAAGGAATTTTGAGTGTTTTGTGAAAATCGATACACATTCAAATTGACATTCTGGCACAGAATCCCTTGGCTGTTTTTATAGCAATTTCAGGGGAGTAGAAGTTATTTAAAGATAATTATTTATGATCAAAAATAGGATGTTACAACGTGGATGGGATGGGAGGGTATTATGCTAAGTGAAATAAGACAGAGAAAGACAGGTATCATATGTTTTCACAGAAACTTAACAGAAGACCATGGAGGAAGGGAAGGTGAAAAAAGTTTCAAACAGAGGGAGGCAAACCATAAGAGACTCAAACACAGAGAACAAACTGAGGGTTAATGGGAGAGGGCAGGGGAGGAGAGAAATGGGTGATGGGCATTGAGGAGGGCACTTGCTGGAATGAGTACTGGCTGTTTATGTGATGATTCATGGGAATCTACCCCCAAAACCAAGAGCACACTGTATACACTGTACATTAGCTAACTTGACAATAAATTATATATATGGAAAAAAACAAAAACAAAAATCAGATGTTAGGGATGCCCAGGTTGCTCAGTCTGTTAAGCATCTGACTGGGGCTCAGTTCCTGAGTTCCAGCCATGCTGTGGCTCTCTGCTGTCAGCACAGAAACTGCTTCAGATCCTGTCCCCCACCTCCTCTCTGCCCCTCCCCAGCTCATTCTCTCTCAAAATAAACTTAAAAATTTTATTTAAAAAAATTGGATGTTAAATTAATGCATTAAAATATTTCTTTTGTTTTTAAGAAATGAAAACTAAGTGGCTAACATTGATTACTTTTAAAAAGACCTATTGTTAATCATTTTTGGAGTCACTTTCCAGTATTAGGAGCAAGTCTTTTTATTTAGGTTGATCCTTAATAACCTAAGTATTTTTGTTTTTACATAAACTAGGTTTCCTCGTTTTAAGTCCAGCAAAAAGTTCCTAAGTACTACAAATTCTTAGGTATCTAAGAATTCTTAGGTATCTAAGTATTTATATCAAAGTTCTTAGAAGTACATGACATTCACCATGCCACATAGTTCCCGAACTTCTGACGGCCAGGTTTAATAAATAGGTAATTGGTAAGTATTTCATTATAACTCATACCTCGTCTTGGAATAAATATTACTTTCATTTAGTATAACTTTGCTTTAGAGATTATTAATCTCTAACAGTAATTAAATAAACCAACAGGAAACTAGTTATAAAGTCAAGGTTGCCTGGCAATGAATCGCTAATAAATTAATCAACATCAAGCTTTTCAAAGAACAATGAATGACAGCAGATTCATGAGAGGAAGTTTAAAAAACCCTTCATTTCAGAAAGTTGCCATGTTAACAAACATCATATTTAAAAAATAAATGTTTTAAAAATGTTCCTTAGCAATGTTTAGAATTATTATTGTTACTATTATTATTTTTATTTTTACTAGCATAATGTTTTCTTCCTTTGATGTTATCTTTCCGCGGACATAGGAATTCTCATTTTGAAGAATTATTTATTGACGGCCTACTCAGTCATTCTAGGAACTGCCATAATATTTAATTTACTAAGCTGTTAGTGTCCCTTTTAGCAACCGTTTCACACAATAGACTTTAGGTATTTCAAGAGCAGAGGCTAGGTTACCCACCTCATCTTTGGAACGAACCTGTCAACGCGCACAGTGAGCCCTTAAATCCCATGCTTAGGCTCACCTCTTGATAACTAACCTTGGCCATATTACATAAACCTTCCAGACATCAGATTTTCATTCGTTAAACGAGTATGATACTAGTACCTGTGTCATAAAACTGCTGTGAGGGTTTAAGGGATTGTGCACAGCTCTTAGAACGCTGCCTGGTACACAAGCGCTCGGTGTTACTACTGTTGTTGTAATTCCTCAATGTATACAATGAATAAGTGCACGAGTCCCTGAATGAATGTATGAATGAAAGAACAAATCAGTTATTGGCAAGTCCCTAGGCTGGAAAAGGCTAAGTTGCCCCCCTCAACGGGTAAATGGAAAAGGTGCTCTCAGCACAGCCGGAGCCGGAAGTCTAAGTTAAGCTACGGGCGAGGCCAGGCTGGAGGAAGCCGAGCTTTTGGCCAATAGGCACAGCGCTTGAAAAACGAACATCTCGTCCAAGATGTTTTGAAACCGCGAGAACAGGGGAGAATTATCGCGATGTTCCGTCTTCCCTCCCAACTCTCAGGAGCTCGGGTTCCGCCCCGCCCCACCCCCCCGCCGTCCTCGCCTCGCCCCGCCCACTGCCGTCGGCGCCCCGCCCCTCTCTCCGACCCTCGGTTGGCAGTCCAGCGCCGCCTGCGCCCGGAGCGCTGGCTCTGCCGGCGCCGAGGTGAGTGCGGCCGTCTGTTGCTTCGGGTGGCTCGCGTGCCAAGGGCCCCCTGGCCCGGCTCCCCGGCCAGCACGCTGGGTCTGGCAGAAGCGTCCGGGCAGCGGCGAGTGGTCCCTGGCCCGAGCGGGCCCGTCCGGCCTCGGGTCGCCATAGCTGCCGGGCCCTCCCCGCCCTCTGTGGCTGCAGAATTCCGATATCGGGTCTGTGAAATCCCTGCCACTGAGCTCGCTGCTTCCAAACTGTAACGACCTTAGTGTTTGGTTAACTCGGGCAAAGCGGCAGGTGTTTTGCCCAAGACTTCCTGGGAAAACAGTCTTTTACAAATGCTTTTAATATACAATTTTTAATTCTCTAATTTACAGTATTAGAAAATTGGAGTGCGTATTCTACTGAATTAAATACGGAAGTCAGTCTGAGGGTCTCCTTTTACACACACCTGCTTAACATGTGTGGATTTTCTTAAGGTGGAAGGATTTGTTTACTTGTTTTAAACAATAATAAAGTAGGTTGGTGTTTACATGACAGAAAATTTGTGGAGGTACACTTGGCATACCGTTAATATTATTAAGTGTCCCATTTATCGTTAGTAGATTAAGAGGTAGTGAAGGGAATTTGTGGAAGAAATTAGCCGTCTTGGTAAAGGCTGTATCTTGCCAATGAATGCGTTTTGGAAAACCATTAGCATTTTTATTGGCACCTTTCAGATTTCATTTATGTAGATTTTATCTCCCACACTGCCTTTGTAGCCAGATGTATTTTAGCAGGGTGAAATGATGTTTTAAAGGCAGCCCAATCCCAGCCTTCAGGATTCAGAAGGAAAGCAGTTAGGTTACACTGAATTCTCTTATTGGATCTTCATCAGTGAGTGTGGATTTGGGGTGTAGTTTTGCTTTGTAGTCTCACATTTGTATAAGCGTTGGCTACTACTTAAATTTAATAATATGGAAGAAACAGGCTCCATTGAACACTGAAGTGCCTGAAAGGCTATATTGTAAGGCAGTGCACAGACTTTAGAGTCGGTCCACCTGGGTTGGAATTCTGGCAAGTTATTACCCTCTGAGAAACTCAGTTTCCTTATGTATAAAACAGGCTATAAATAATGTCTATTGCAATGCGTAGTTGTATGGATTAGGGATCTTTATGGTACTTAGCAAGCATTTAGGATGTAGTATCTACAAGATGACCAAAGATTAGAAAGTGAAAAAAAATCTACCTTGCAGTATTACATGTTCTACTTCATCCACTGATCAGCCTTTTGAGGGCACCTGCTTTGTGCTAGATATTGTGTCCAGGCGGGTATACAAGAGTGAAGAAAGAGCAAGATGTCTGCCCTCAGGAGCTTCCAGTCGGTTGGCTAGATTGACAATAGATACACCAGTAAATATTTAGATTCCAGATCGTGAGGAGGCCTCCATATAAAAAAAAAAAAAATAATAACAGGAGAAGAGTGATTTTTACTTTGAAACCCAAAGGTTGATGGGACAGTGCTTTCCAGGCTAAGAGGAGAGGTAGCAACTGGTGTGAAGAGTTGGACTCTTCCAAGAGACTAGGAAAAAAGGACTAGAAAAGCCCAGGAGCTTGGTGAGAAGCCAGGGAGGGGTATATCTTATCTCCAGATAAGGCTGGAGAAGCGAGGTGGGAGGGGGGGCCAGATTGTGAGGAGCCCTCAATGCTTGGTAAGAGCTTGATTTTCTTACAAACTTTTGAAGGCTGTGTTTAGTTGATATGTGTGCACTAGGGAGTGAGTTTCCCTGAGAAGAGACCATGGGATTTACATTTTTAAAGGTCCACTGCTAAGTGATTAATGTGTTAGAAAGTATCTAGAGTGGACACCAGTAATACTCACGGCTCTGGCTGGAGATGAGAGTGGTTTTTGGTTTTGGCTGGTGGAGAGATGTGGATGGACTTGAGATGTATTTTGGAGATGGAAACCACTGGCCTTAAGATAAATTGGAGGTACCAGGTGAATGGCAGGATGGACCCACTCATGACTTAAAGCTTTCCATTTAAGGGATGAAAAACACTGGGCAGAATTCGGATTGCTGATGAAAAGCAAAATGTGTTAAGTTTGCAGCCCTTGTGAGCCATCTAACCTGCTTCCACTTTACTACTTCAGTGAGTAATAACCCGGCAAACTTCTCTTTCGACACAGAATCATCGATTCTGGTTTAGTTCCCTTCTGCTTTGCAGGTCAGAGAATTAAGATGTAGAAAGATGGAATATGTTGTCCAAAGTGACATATGTCTCATGAAAACAGGTTAAGTGTGTAGGTAGAATCAGTATGGGAAGGTTTTGAATTCTTAGTTGCACCCGGGATATTATTGAATATTCCACATTGTCTGCCCTTTTCGATGAAATGGCAAGTGCTTTCATACGAGATAGGAATTGGGAGTTTGGAAATAATAGAAAATTACCAAAAAAGTTACAAAACTCTGCTAATGGAAGGCTTATGTTACTGCATTTTGCACTAACTTTGTGTTAAGACCCAGTGAAAATAGTTTTTCTTAAGAAAAAAATTTTTTTTCTTTGAAAGGCACTTTCAGTTAGGGAGTTCCAGAAAGGATGCCCAGGAAAATGAGGGTTTTGCACAGAGCTCACTCAGCCTTTTAATGTTTTTGCATTTCCTTAATATCCTTTGGAATCCTGTGAAGAACCCAGTCTTTGAAATCCACTGGACACTCTCATCTCTACCCCAAAGTGGGGAGGGGGAGTCCTTGCTTTTATCCCTTATGAGCCATTTGACCTTGGACAACATTGTTGAAGCTCTGAGTTTTTTTCCTCTTGTGTTAGTTAAGTGATTGTGAAGTTTGTTTCTGCTCTGTGCCTAGTTGATAAGATGGCAAATGTTATTTCTCTTCCTACCCGGTCACTTTCAGAGCTAGAAGGGAATTTAATCTGTTCTGGGTTCTGGCCTTTACCAATAAATTGCTGTCTCCCTTGTATATGTTAGGCAACTGAGGCCTGAAAAGATTGTAAGAAAATAATACAAGGTTCTTATTTCCCAGTGCAGTGTTTCTTCTTTCATTGAAATAATAAAACTGTATATTCCTGGACCTGTTTCTTTACTGCTTCTGATAATCTACAAAGCGAAGAAGGAAAAAAAAGGAGGTAAAAGGAGGAAAAAATTAGAATATAGGACAATATTCTGTACATAGTAAGAAATGAAGAAAGTGAAGCTGTAAGTGGTCTAGATGTTTTGTATGTATTTAGCAATATTTTTGAAACACCTTAGGCTACACATAAAATGAGGTAGCTCAAGAAGGAAATGGGTTTGCTCTATCTGATTTTTAAGCTTTCTTTGGGTGCATGTTATGAAACTAGTCTCTCTTCTATTAGGCATTCCTATCTCAAGTTCAAGAACTAGTTTTTCAGTTAGGACTGTTGCTGTGAAGTGGTACACATTGCTTAAGTAGTGAAAGTATTTAAATAGTTGTTCTCATCTCCTAAATATGTTCAGTTGTTATGAAGGAAAAATATAGGGATCAAATGTGTAACTCTCTTTAGTGTCTGCTAATAGCTGTGTGTGCTAACTGGTTTATTTGGCAATGCTTATGAGCACTATCACAATGATTCAATTTTCTTGTTCTCTTTAGAAATGGACCAATTTTGACAAGATGTAGTGCTGCAGCGTGCCTGATGGGATATATTCAGTCATGGCATCTGAACTTTGTAAGACGATCTCTGTGGCAAGGCTGGAAAAGCACAAGAATTTGTTCTTAAATTACAGGAATCTGCACCATTTTCCATTGGAGTTACTGAAAGATGAGGGACTACAGTACTTGGAGAGGCTCTATATGAAAAGGAACTCCCTGACAACCTTGGTACAGTATTATATTGCATTTAAAAAAAATCATTTGTAATGTGGTCCTGACCGAGATCTATTTTACATATCCTAAGACATTCAGACCAGGATATACATCCCCTCTTGTTATCTCAGCAGGTAGTAAGGATACAAATACAGGGGTTACTCGTTAGTGGAGAATTCATTATCCAAGTCCCTCCAATATGAGGTTACAGGAAGAGTTGTATAGGAAAGCAAAATATTCACTAATGTGCCAGTCATAGAATTAGTTTCCATTCCACAACTCCACTTCACTTACCCTGTGCATCTGTCTTTGCTTTCTTTGTGGGATAGGCTCCTTAGCTGGTTTTTGGATGTTACCATACCGAAAAAGTTAAAAAGTAAAGAAGAAGAAGGCCAAGAAAGATGACCTTGAGTTAGAGGCATTTAAAAAGAGATGATCTGAATATTAAAATATATGAAGACAGGCATTTGGGAAGCTTCATGTAGCCTTTGTTTTGGGGGAAAAACATAACAAAAAACCCTCCCGAACCAAAAACCCTTCTTTATGATTGCACTGTGGAAATCAAATGATGTTGAATCGGCTCTCATCCAGTTTGTTGGAAAAACTTTTGCCACAGACGCAACATTTGATTCACTGTTTTTACATCCTAAGAATAAGCATATAGTTATTATAACCTTATTTTTTTATTACATAGAGAACTTTATTATATTTTATTACATATAAGATTTAAAAACACTATTTAAACATTTTTTTTCAAGAGTGTCCTAATGTGACTTCTCATTCCCACTCTTTTTTTTTTTTTAATTTTTTTTTTTCAACGTTTATTTATTTTTGGGACAGAGAGAGACAGAGCATGAACGGGGGAGGGGCAGAGAGAGAGGGAGACACAGAATCGGAAACAGGCTCCAGGCTCCGAGCCATCAGCCCAGAGCCTGACGCGGGGCTCGAACTCACGGACCGCGAGATCGTGACCTGGCTGAAGTCGGACGCTTAACCGACTGCGCCACCCAGGCGCCCCTCATTCCCACTCTTATTGTCAAAATTGATCTCTGTTTTAAATGGATGTGCTTTACCTGGCCTTTTCTGGTTATTACTTAACCTCATTTGAGTCTTACACTTGAACTCTTATTCTTACTCATTTTATGATGTCTTGTTTCTCTGTGAACAGACCTATTTTTCATTCTCTTCTCTAAGAGAAGAGTCTATTTGGACTATCCTAAATATCTGAAACTATGCCTTACTGGCTTCATTTATATAGAGTGTTTTCCTGAAAAAGTCTTATATAATCTGTGTAAAATACCTCCAGTGAGTGGAAAGCATATGATTTGTTCATTTTTGCCATATCTAAAAGTAAATAGAAATATGTCTTTCATTTTTAGTGTTTGGCATTTTGGCATATGTGTTATTTTAAGTGCCTAGTTAGATTTTTTAAATTAGATTTTTCAGTTTTTTATTTTTTTAACATTTATTCATTTTTGAGAGACAGAGATAGAGTGTGAGTGGGTAAGGGGCAGAGAGAGAGGGAGACACCACATCTGAAGCAGGCTCCAAGCTCTGAGCTGTCAGCACAGAGCCCAACACGGGGCTCAAACCCATGAACCACGAGATCATGACCTGAGCCGAAGTTGGACGCTTAACCAACTGAACCACCCAGGCACTCCATAGGTTTTTCAGTTTTAAAACTGTAATTATTTTGGGGAGCCTGGGTGGCTCGGTCAATTAAGTGTTCAACTCTTGATTTCAGCTCAGGTCATGATCTCATTATCCTGAGATTGAGCCCTGCTTTGGGCTCTGCGTGGAGCATGGAGCCTGCTTGGAAGCCTCTCTCCCTCTTTCTCTGCCCCTCCCCTGCTCGTGTTCTCTCACTCTCTCTCTCTCTCTCAATCTCTTTCTCAAAATAAATAAACTTAAAAAAACTTTAATTATCTTAATCAAACTTTAATAGTACAGTTATATTAATCCTTTTGCAAAATCATCATTGCATGATTTACCAAGTATTTCCCTCCTCCCTTTGGGGAACCAGTGTTGTGAGAAATAATTTGTCAAGGATTAAAGCCCAGATTTTCCCATGTTTGTTATTTTTAAAAAAATTTCTTTCATGTCTGTTTGTTTGGGGGGGGGGGAGGGGCAGAGAGAGGGAGAGAGAGAATCCCAAGCAGACCCCGAACTGACAGCGTGGAGCCCAATGTGGGACTTGATCTCATGAACCATGAGATCATGACTTGAACTGAGATCAAGAGTCAGATGCTTAACCAACTGAGGCACCCAGGTGTTCTTTCCGTGTTTGTTATTGATGTACTAGGAGAAAATTGTGAGTGGATTACTTCTTAACTGTTAGTCACAATCTACTGGAGTATAGTTTGTTCAAAGAAATTGATCTTTGTTTATGAAAGTTATAGTGAGCTTTTGGTTTTGTGTGGTTTCTCAGCTGAAGTTTTCCCTTTATGAAAATACCTAGGTATCTGCTATACAGTTGTAACCGATATTCATAATGGCTCATAAGCATACATTTCAAATTCATGCTCTGCCACCTTTTTGTTGATCAGAGATTAACTTGTTGCATATGTTTATGATAGGTGTATGTATTTTATTCGAATGCTTTCTAATGAGCTAGAACATTTGATTCATGTGTATCAAAGAGCTCTTAAACTGTAAAGCACTATGCAGATATCAGGGTGTAGGAATCATAGCAGCCGTCCCATTCCTTTATGGTACTGGATATAAGACACCTAACATATCCAGTATAGTCTAGGAATGACTTACTGCATAGGTTTTGAAAGCAGATGAAATAGTACTTATCCTAGAGTGCTCTAAACTAGTGATTTCAGGCTTTTAGAATGTTTGCTGGTGTTCTTGATACAGTGTATTTCCTAAAGGGGATTTAGTATGTGGATTTTTTTTTTTTTTTTTTGAGAGAGAGAGCATGGGGGAGGGGTGCCAAGGGTGGGTGGAAAGGAGACAGATCTTAAGCAGGCTCCACACTCTGTGCAGAGCTCGACATGGGGTTCCATCTCGCAACCGTGAGATCGTGACTTGAGCCGAAATCAAGAGTCAGACACTTCACCAGCTGAGCCACCCAGGTGCCCCTAGTATGTGGAATTTGACTCACAACTACGATACTGACCAAAGGGGAAAAGAAAACATTGGAAACATGATTTAACACATATGGGTTAATTGGCCTTTTTTTTTTTTAAAGGAAGCTTGGGAATCTGCCAATAATTTGCATTTTCACATTGTTTTATTTTTTTTTTAATTAACACTTTTATTGTGTTTAAATCTTTTCTCCTCAACATTATCCCTTTCCCTTCTCTCCCCTCACCATATGAGCCTTTCTGTGAGAAGAGAAGTCATTAATGTACCGTCTCTGCCCTTCTTCCTTTCCTCATCAAGGGGCTTGGTATAGCAGAGTGGTTTATATTTTGTAGGATGATTGTTAAATGCTCAGAATTTGAGAAATGCCATATTAAAACTAAAACACACAAAAAAGCCTTTTTTATATATTTAATAGAAAAAAGTTTTCATATTTTAAATCCAAAAATGATACATGCTCTAATATTAGTGACCATATAGGAACATATGGAAAGTAGTTGTCTCTCCATCCAGTTTTTGAAAAAAAATTTTTTTTTACATTTATTCATTTTTGAGAGAGAGAGAGTACAAGTGAGGGACGGTCAGACAGAGAGGGAGACACAGAATCTGAAGCAGGCTCCAGGCTCTGAGCTGTCAGCACAGAACCTGATGCGGGGCTCGAACTCACGGAGTGTGAGATCATGACCTGAGCCGAAGTCGGATGCCTAACCGACTGAGGCACCCAGGCTCCCCTATAATTATTTTAAATGCAGTTCAAGAATTGTTAAATCTCACCTTTGTGGTAGTTAGAAGACAAGAGAATAGGAGATACAAGTTCTGTGTTTGTCGTGGGATGGGTATTCACATAGTTATTGAATAAGTAAATAAATACATGAATATAAAGTAGATTAATATAAGGACTCTCATGTAGGTATAAGAGTTCCAGACTGAGTGCCTCTGAAAGCAGGGACTCTGTCATAAATTCTGTATCCTCATGCCTGGCCTACTGCCCAACATTTGTAGGACATATAATCTAATTCTGTGTTGCAGGACTGTAGAAGACTTTTTAAAGAAGATGCTATTTGCATTGACACTGAAGAGTGACTTTGACAGGAGGTTAGGAGGAAAAGAATTCATTCAACATGTCTTTACTGAGCACTTACTATGTGCCCAGTACTCTTCAGGTCATTGACTTGGGACAAATTCTTATTCTCATGGAATTTTCATTTGTTAACATCCCAAGCTGAAGAGAAAGTATGAACTAAGACTCAGTGGCAGGACGTTCAGGGGACAAGTGTAGGCGCCTATTTTGCCTAGAGCAATGTTGTGTTTTGTTTTTATTTTTTTTATTGTGTTCTTCAGAGCCTGAGGGTTCCTAAAAAGGGCTGAGGTGGAGAATTATGGGAAAACTGAGCAGTAGTGTGTCTCCTCTGCAGTCAGAGCAGCTGTCCTTTTGTTTGCTCATATATTGGTGCTCTTTACACAAAACCCCACGTGGGTGGGATGTGTAGATCTAATAAATGTTTGCAAATTCCTTTTAGCAGAACCATTTATTCGGAAAGTTTGATGAGTAACATAGATGTAAATGGGAATTATTCTTATTTAGGGGAGGGGATAGGCAAGATTCTTGCTCAGTCCACACCTCCTTCCCTTCTAAGGAACTGTGTGTCTAGGAAACCACAGAGTAGAATAGAAAGCCACTAACTTAGCACAGCTGACATGAGAATTCTGCATTCTACCAGGCAAGGCCATCTGCTTGGGGAGTGGAGATTTGCAGAGAATGCAGGTTTGAAGTTGTGAAGAATCACATGGCACTTTGGCCAGAGAAAGGTAACAGGATTGTTGGCATTATTCAGCAAGCTGTTGGTCGCCAGGCTTAATGGTGGAACTGTGTGCCTTGTTTAGGGGAGTTTCTCCTACAACACTCAGCTGAGGTATGAAGAAGGTGTGCTGTTGTATTCTTGAAGGCTTAGGTGTTTTCCAGGTGGATACAATACAGTACAGAAGGACTAAGGGGATTTAGTAATTTGGCAGGAGGGATTGGGACATGGATGATGGAATATGGAACGTGAGCTGGATTGGAGGCAAAGAAAGAAAGGAGGAGTGCATGAATAGAGAGAATGGAGAGGGGCCAAAGGATCCACTGACATTGAAGAATTGTATTAGGCATGATTGAGTAAGCCATCTAGGGGGATGGGACATGTGGTTCTGGAGAGAGACTGCAGGTGTAGAGAAATTTCAGGTGAAGGCCGGATAGGAGTGTGCAGGACGAAGGGGGCTAAGGTGAATCCTACCCCCATTGCCCCTCAGTTCTGCACCAGTAGCTGGAATCTGATTTCTAAGAGTTGGAGAAGGAATATAGCTTGGAAGCAGCAATCACCAGCTCTCACCCCTAACCCGGAAGTTCATGGAGGAAGGGAATTAGCAGGGGAAACATTTAAGGACTGCAGTAACAGGAAGGAGCTGTTTCAGTGTTTAGTAGCAAAACATAATATTAGGAGATAACAGACCCAGGTTCTATGTGCTACACCTCTTTCGACCTCAGTTTCTTCATTTACAAAATAAAAGGCCACAAGAGACTTGGAAGGGGGTGGGGAAGAAATCCCAACCAGGAAGCGAAATCCCTTAATGGATCTGCCAACTTCTCTTAATGAGAATAGCAGGCAGGAGGTTTTCCTGGGGACATGGAATAGTGACCTACCCAAATACTAACGGAGCTCTCACCAGTTACCAGTTTTGTTTGTGAATATGAATGGATAAGAAAAGACATCTAAGTTTTAATGAAAGAGGAGAGTTTGGCTTATGTCTGAGCAGTAAGAGCAGCTGGATCTTGATGAAGCAATTAATCTGTGCTACAAGAGAGAACCTCACTTAAAAGTGATATCCTGCTGGGATTGACGGGAAGCAGAGGTCTGTTCATCACATTCCCAAATTGGGATGGGGCATAAGGCACGGAAGTGTTTCCTTTCCTGTGGACCCAGGAGAAAACATTCTTGACCTTCCCCATAAAATATAAACAGGCAAATAAATAATAAAAGAATACAGATAGTCCAAACACAAAAAGGTGTTTAACTTCCAATGGAAGGTAAAACATCGATCATCCTTTCCTACTAGATTGGCAAAGACTCATAAATACCTAGTGTTGAAGATTATTAATTTTTGATGTGGAAGACAATAAGAAGATGCTCTCACACACTATCAGATGGAGTAGACTGGGCTGAGTACTTTTGGTGGCTGGTTTGAGCACATCGGTCGGCATTTTGAAAGAGTATGCGTCTGAATCGGTATTTTTCACCTGTAAGAATTTACACAGCAGAAAAAAAAATATCAAGTGAACATTTGTGAATATGTCAAATGAACATGTCAAGTGAACAGGATGGTCATCAAAACGTTGGGTGCAATGAAACATTATGAAAACCTAAATGTTCATCAGTCTGGGATTGGTTAAAATATGATAGCAGCTAACATCTTTTGTAACATCATTTGTAACATCATAGCAGTAAGTTACAGGCACTGTCTTAAGCAATTTACATGTATTAAATTAATTAACTAATAAATTAATCTAAGACAATCCTGTGAAGTAGGCATCCCTACTTTATAGATAAACTGACATTAAAAAGCGCATCAATCAAACTTAACAGTGATTAGAGCTGTAGGTTGAGGGAAGGCAAGAGAGTGGGGGTGGGAGCTGGAAGAGAAAGAACCTTACCTAAGGATGCAGACGAGAAGGGAAAGGTTCTGTGAAGTTTGGTTTATGTTTTTTCACTAAATACTTACTAGTATTACAATTAAAAATTAAAATAAGATTGTTGGCATAGAGTACCGCTAAGATCTTAGCTAGCTCTCAAGTTGTGTTAATCAGTGAGTCTAGATATTTTGATTTACAGTGATGACGATGCCTGCGTTTATGCTGCATCGACAGCTTCTGCAGCTGGTGGCAGGGTTGAGGGTGCAAGGGGCTGATGTCTGGGAAAGTAACATAGCTATGCCCTCCACCCCCTTTGAATTTGGTTAAGAGTAGGATCTGGATTAAATGAACATCACAGAACCTTGAAGGGAAAACAAAGAAATAGTAAAAGAGCGTCGTGCCATCAAGTGTGGCAGAAAAATTTGGGAGAGGGAATTAAGTTTTGTTTTTGTTTGTTTGATTCACTTTGAATTCCAACATAAGGGGCTTCTTGTTATTTCTTAAATGGAATGTGTGGAAATGATACGTCAAGTAGTAAAGCGTTCAGATGCTCTGTTTGTGTTTTAATGCTGATGTGTAGTATGTGATGTAGTTCTGCAAAAACACTGATTATAAATGTATCCTGTCTCAGTAATACACACATGCCTGAAGAGTAGGAGTTTTGTTATAAACCAAAGCTGCTTTTCCTACTGAATTTTCAGATTTCACAGTTTGCCCCCTGATCCTTACTGGTTGATTGACAGTGGTTCCCTGTCAAATAGGTAACAAAGTATTTGAAATAGTTTAGAAAATGAATGTCTGACCCCTAATTTCATTCTGTTTCTTGAATCACAGAATTTCAAAGCTAGATGGAGCTTTATAGGCAGTTTAGGCGATTTTTCTTTTTGGGGAAAGTAAGCTTAGAAGAAGTTAATGGACGGGTCCAAAGTCACTTTTGTGGCCAGTTAGAGCATGTACCGGGTCTCCTCATTTGTCACCTAGTCGGTCTTTTGTTTTAATTCTGCAAGTATTTACTGATGACCTTTTTCTGGCCTCGCACCATTTAGTTAAAATGTAACCACATTTATCCGCTTCAGAGCAATGAGGTGTTCCACGTTAAGTGAGTTCTCCTAGTTACCTCTGTGACGTTTACCTCTGAGATCTATTGTGTAACTTTTCCTGATAGAAATGTTTTTAAAACTTGTATCTCTCTATACTTTCTTAAAATATAGGGAACATGATTTAGCCTACCCTTTGTGATTTGTAGTTTCTGCCGTGGGAGTTAGGAAGGGAGGGTTTAGAAAGAGGTGGCAGGGAGAGACGTTTTTCCCTTACACAAGACCATATCCTTGGACACTGGAAGGGCTCTGTTTGCCAGCAGAAGGCTCAAAAGCCATTGTTATGTATGTGTTTCCACAAGTTGAAATTCATTTTCAAGCATGCACTATACTAAAATGAGCCACCTGTACCTTAAAAATGAGATGCCAGTTTCTCAATGTTAGCCCCATCATATCAGTCAACAAATACGTATGTGAGTGAGGTACCTGAAGTATAATACATTGAGCTTTGGAATATGCTCCCCGCTCACAATGAACAATTATGTCATACATCGTCTTTTTTTTTTTTTTTAAATGTTTATTCATTTTTGAAAGACAGAAAGCACAAACAGGGGTGGGGCAGAGAGAGAGGGGGACATAGAATCTGAAGCAGGCTCCAGACTCTGAGCTGTCAGCACAGAGCCCGACGTGGGGCTTGAACTCATGAACCGCGAGATCATGACCTGAGCCAAAGTCGACACTTAACCGACTGAGCCACCCAGGTGCCCCATCGTCTTTTTTTTAAATGCTTATTTATTTTGAGAGAGAGAGAGAGAGAGAGAGAGCAGACGCGCACTTGAGTATGTTGTGATGGTTTGTAACTGAAGTGCCTTTTTCCTTCGATACCAAAACTTCATTAACTTTTTTAAATTAAAAAATAATAATAAAAATAATTTTTGAGGTGAAGTTCACGTAATGTAAAATCAACCATTTTAGAGTGAACAATTCAGTAGTGTTTGGTACATTCACAGTGTTGCACAACCAGTGCCTTTGTCTCGTTCCAGACATTTCCATCACTCTGGAGTAAAACCCCTCACCCATTAAGCAACTTCTCCCCATTCCCCTTCACACTTCAGCCCTGGCGACCACCAATCTGTGTTCTTTCTTTATGGATTTATCTCTTATGGATAGTTCATATAAATGGGATTATTCACTATGTGTCCTTTTGCGTCCGGCTTCTTTTCACTTAGAGTGTTCTCAAGCTTCCTCCAAGTTGTAGTGTGCATCAGTCCGTAACTTTTATGGCTCAATATGATTCCGTGGTGTGTGCATGCCACAGTTTGTTCACCCATTCATCCATTGATTGACATTTGGGCTCTTTCACCTTTTTGCTCTTGTGAACAGTGCAGCTATGAATATGGTTTACATTTAAATGTTTGAGTACCTATTTTTAATTATTTTGGGTATATACCTACCTAGGTGTGGAATTGTGGGGTTATAGGGTAGCTCTGCCTTTTTGAGGAACTCCCAGAATGGCTGAACCACTTCACCAGCAAGGTACAAGGGTTCCAAATTTCTCCACATCTCCCCAACACTTGTTATTTTCCAGTTGTTTTTTTTAAATATTGTTATTATAATAGGTGTGAAGTGACACCTCGTTATGGTTTTGATTTGCATTTCCCTAATGCTAATGATGTTGAGCATGTTTTCATGTGCTTGTTGGCCATTTGCATATATTTACAGAGTATTCAAATTCTTTGCCCATTTTTAAATTGGGTTGTTTGGGGGGTTTTTTGGTAAGAGTTCTTTATATACTCTGGATGCTAGACCCTGAGCAGATACATGGTTTACAAACATTTTCTCCCATTTTACATGTTGTCTTCACTGTCTTGTAATTCATTTTCTTGTAATATCCTTTGATGCACAAAAGTTTTTAATTTTGGTGAAGCCCAGTGTATCTGTTTTTTCTGTTGCTCCTCATGCTTTTGGCATCATATCTGTGAATCCATTGCCAAATCCACAATGATAAAGATTTACTTCTGTCTATTCCATGAGTTTTACAGTTTCAGCTGTTCTATTTAAGTCGTTGGTCCATTTTTAGTTAATTTTTGTATATAGTGTCAGGTAGAGGTCCAACTTCATTCCATCTTTTATAACTGCTATAAGAACTTAAATACATTTAATTCATGACTTCTTTGAAATGTGTTTTTAGAAGTCAGAAATGGAGCAGGTTTTGCCGAACCCTGAATCATAGCGGTTTGCAACAGCACAATTACTTCTTTACTCACACTGTCATGACTCTCTTATTGCTTGGGGACTCTGGTTAACGGTGTCCAAAGTCAGAGCTCCAAAGACAAAGCTCGCATCACGTGGAGGTCACTATGAACTTTCTGAGCTTTTATGTAACTTCTTGTATTTCACTTCAAAATTTTATTTTTATTTTTTTCATTAAAAAAAAAGTTAATTAGGGGTGCCTGGGTGGCTCAGCTCAGATCATCTTCTCACAGTCCTTGATGGAGCCCATCATTGGGCTCTGCCCTGGGTGTGGGGGCTGCTTGGGATTCTCACCTTCTCTCTCTGCTCACCCCCCCACCTCCCAAAATAAATATATATTTTTTTAAAGTTCAGTTGTGGGACTAAAGGGGAAAAAAAAACCACTTCATTCACAAACTGTCACAATACACACAACAAGCTTCGCAGTGTTTGTAAAGACACATTTCAAAGTCGTGAATTAGATGCGTTTTAGTTCTCACAGCTCAGGCTCTTGAAGGCTACCACTTCAACATAATTCCACTGAGCAGAGTAAGTCACTTAGCCACATCCAGCTCGAAGAGACAAATTCAGTCCTACCAGGTGCCCAGCCAGAGAAGAGGAAGAAGCAGGTGGCTCACAGTGCCTACCAGGGCACATCACTCAGCATAGTGTTTGCAACATATTTGAACTATTTGTTCCAAGATACACGATTTAAAAACATTCGCATGTAAGGAGGTAGGCAGTTTTCCTTAAAAGGGTGTAGTAAAACATCATTGATTCAAAATCAGAGGTAAATTTTATACTTAAATGTGGTTGCTGAAGGTTACTTTTACATTCCCCGTAAAGAAAAGTTGTTCAGCTAAAGTGCAATGTGGGATTTAATGCAGAGAATTTTGGCTTAATTTAGAAAACATTTGTAACTAGTTTAGCAGAAAGTAATTCAGTGATGCTTACCAGTAGGTGTCAGCCACAGCCCGTGCAGTGGGCTGCTCATTTGTCAGGCTGGTTGGGCCTGTACTAATTAATAAGGGTTCGGGTTTTTCCCCACCCGTGTTGTAATGAACTGCAATTTTCTTAAGGTCACCTTGCTTATTTTTAAATAAAAACACAGTGTATCTAACCGTTAATAAAGATATGGTAATGCACCATTAGCAGTAGAAACATTATTCAGTGCTTAATTGTGTGTGAAGCTGTGTATCTCAAAAGAGCTAACCAGTTTCTCACAGGATAATTAGAATGCTGTTGGATGGCATGAAATCGTCATCTGGAAAAAATGATCTCAGGTCAAGATATGATATTGATCGTAGCAGATAAAATAGATGAGTCTTTTTTCTGGATAAGTTTTTCCTTTTTAGAGGACCAGCTATTATTAAGCCTCTTACTGCCCCCTTCCCTCATCCTTCCATCCCTAGTTGCCTAGTTTGCCTAGGAAGCTTTGTATGTATGCCCATAAATGGAAGTGCATATTCTCCTTAAAAGAGAAGATACCCATACTAAAAGAAACATTTTGAGGATTTCTGCAGATCCAACAGTAACATCTGAGGAAAGACTTGTCATGAAGGATTTCATTGCATATATTGATATCAAAACATGTGGGGAAAAAAAAAAGAATCACAGCATTCAGCATTTGAAAACTAAATATAAGTGACTTTATCAAAAATGGGTACTCAGTAAATGCTTCATTGTTCTCATAACAATATTCGTATTTAATATTTGGTTATCATAAAAGGACAAGGATATATGTGTATATAAGCAGCTTTGGATGCTGTGGCTAAGTATTTAAATTCATCAGTATGCCAACTTAAAGTGGTAATGTCATTTCCTTGTTTAAACCAGTGGATTTCTATTGTGTGCAGAATTTTTAAAAAGTTTTCCCATTTTATAAAATATAAGTTCTAGTGGTCTGTTCCAGGCCACTCTGCGAAGTCATTATAAACCTTCATACCCTATGGCCCAGGCATATCACACTAATGGTGTTTCTCTTACTGTTTAGAACCCAAATTGGATGTAATATGATTGATTACTCAATTATGTAGCAGTCTATGTGCATACCACATTATCGAATGTAATGGTTTTCAATTATATGAGACCTAACATGTTCACTGTTAAAAATTCAAACGATACTACCATAGATTGAGGAATAGAGAGCACCCCTGATCCTTTTCCTAATGATGATCATTGTTACTTGGTTTTTGTCTGAAAAATTAGTTTGTTGCAAATACAAAACCTTCTAGTCCTCAACACCTATTAACACAATTGTTTTTATAACAGGATTTTCGAAAGTGTAAGATCTGTTCAGGAGCAGTGTTCGGGAGTTACAGCAAAATAGATTGTATTTGCAATTTCCCAGACACACCTCCCTGCCTCACATTTTCCTGTGTTGCTTCTTGTGCCTAGAAAGCTGACCAGAACCCTTCCTCTCTGCCCCATAGCAACCTCTGATAATTTATATTTGTCTTTCAGGACTCAAGCTACACCTAATTACTTCTAAAAAAACGATTACTGATTCTTTGTTATTGATACCTAGCTTACCTACAGTATGTTTGAGTGTAGAATAAATATATATCTATTACTCCTGACTCAGTGTGCTCCTTCAGTCTTAACAACTCCTGTCTTTGTGTTTGTGTGAATTTGACCTGGGTGGCGGGGAGGGGGGAGAGGGAGGGAGAGAGAGAGAGGTGCAGGCTGGCTTTCAGTTGCTTAGAGGAGGCTTTTCCTTTTACCCAGCGCCTCCGGCAGAGAGAAGCCCACTTGCAATCTGGGAGTGGAATTTCTGGGATTCTTTTTGTGGAAGGGCCAATCCTTCCAAAATCGGGACTGGGTAAGGCACCTAGATCGTCCCCAGCCTGTCTTTCCAGTGGCCTGTTTCCTACCCCTGCCCCCACCCCCCTCCCAATCACCTGAGCCCCAGGACCACTCTGTCCTGAGCTTAGTTAGGTCTGGCTTTCTGGCACCTGGGGATTTCCCTTATTTATTTAGTTTTTCCGAGGCACACAATTGGAAGTTTGGGGGTGAGTATTAGTTTTCTAGGGCTGTTGTTAACAGATTACACAGGATAGGGGGCTTAAAAGAACAGAAATGTATTCTCACTGTTCTGAAGGCCGGAAGTCCGAAATTAAGATGTGGTCAGGGTTGGCTCCTTCTCAGGACTCTGAGGGAGAATCTGTTACTGTTTCCTTGGTTCTGGTGGTTGCCAGTGATCCTTGATGGTCCTTGGCTGTGTCACTCCAGTATCTGGCTCTGTTGTCAGATGGCATCCTCCCCTCTGTGTATGTCTATTAAGAACAGTGTAACTTCTTCTGTGGCCGTTTCTCAGAAAGACACTGATTTTATTTATTTATGTATTATGTATTTATTTAAAGTTATTTATTTTTTATTTTTTAATTTAATTTTTTATTTTTTAAAATTTACATCCAAATTAGCATATAGTGAAACAATGATTTCAGGAGTAGATTCCTTAATGCCCCTGACCCATTTAGCCCATCCCCCCTCCCACAACCCCTCCAGCAGCCCTCAGTTTGTTCTCCATATTTATGAGTCTCTTCTACTCTGTCCCCTTCCCTGTTTTTATATTATTTTTGTTTTCCTTCCCTCATGTTCATCTGTTTTGTCTCTTAAAGTCCTCATATGAGTGAAGTCATAGGATTTTTGTCTTTTCTGACTAATTTCACTTAGCATAATACCCTCCAGTTCCATCCACGTAGTTGCAAATGTATTTATTTTTCAGAGAGAGAGAGAGAGAGAGAGAGAGCAAGCAAGGGAGGGGCAGAGAGAGATGCAAACGGAATTCCAAGCAGGCTCTGCACTGTCAATGCAGATCCCAATGCACTGCTCAAACCCACGAAACTGCTAGATAATGACCTGAGCCGAAATCAAGAGTTGGGCATTAACCCACTTGAGCCACCCAGGTGCCCCAAGACACTGATTTTAAGCGTTCAGATTTATAGATTTAAACTGTAGTATGGGCCATGTAAGCATAAAACCCAGACCTGCTGATTTATTATTTTTGCATTATTTCCTTCAGATTTACACTGCCCCCCCCCACCAAAGATAATACTCTGTGTTTAAGCTCATTAAAACTGTTTGTACATTTCTCAAAGATAAAATTTAATTCTGAGTTTTTAATTTTCAGCCAGAAAACCTTGCTCAGAAGCTTCCAAACCTTGTGGAACTGTGAGTCTGTTTATTCATATTTTTATACACAACAAGAATGAAAATACTTTTAAGTTATTTGAAATACTAGGACATATAATTTTAATGTATTCATTTATTATATTTTGGTGTCATGGTCATAGAGGTAGACCTGAAGTTCTGCTAACCCCAATAGTATTTTAAAGTATTTTACCATTTAAATTTGTGTTTTAAATGTTTCACCTCAAGGTAGTAAAGATAATGAAAGATACTTTCACCCACCCCCCACCCCCCCACCCCTGGGTACAGCCTCTTTGTCACAGAATCCTTCTGGATAGTCAGTATAATTGGGAAGATTTATTATTGTTACTACATATGATACTTGATATAAATAGTCCAATGGTATAAAAGGTTTAACACACAGAGGAAAAGCCTATTTCTCTGTGTCCTCCACACTGCATTTGTTTTTTTAATTCTTTTGACAATTACCTCCATAATGCTAAATAATATGTTTACACCTTTGTTTTCTGGTGCATCAACTTTAAGTCTCTATTGACTTACCCGTAAGGAAGATACTTAGAACCTTACATTTCCCTTGCTTTCCAGCTCCCTGCTAATTTTGTTGAAGGAGGAGTTTGCACTGCTGTTTTTTGTTCTCTTAATTATTTGGCAAAATTTTCAGGAGGTAAAGTAAGGAAAACTAACTTTATACCTCCATCTTTAATCTGGGAGTCTGTCATTTCCTGTCTCCCCACCGCCCCATCCTTTTATTTTGAAAAATTTCAAACTAACAGAAAAGTTGAAAGCATAATACAGTGAACACCCATATACACTTCACATAAATTTAACCAGTTAACATTTTGCCACATTGGCTTTCTCTTTCTGTCTCCTACAGTCTTCCTCCCTTCTTCCCTTTCCAGCTCTCACACGCACACACACACAAATTATAGACATTATGATACTTTACTACTAAATATATCAGTATGTATCTCCTAATAATAAGGGCAGTATTGCACATAATTATACTATTATCACACTTTAAAAGTAATATTAACTCAGTAATATCATCTAATATGCATTTCATATTTTAATTACCCTAATCCCTCCCGTCCCCAATGTCTTTAAAGTATTGTGCAGATTTGTCTGATTTTTTTCCTCTTGATTAGATTCAGTTTAATCATCTTTGGTAATGTTCTACCCCATTTGCTTTGTCAAGTTTTTAATTTCATTCTCTTTATATATGTGTGTGTGTGTGTATATATATATATATATATATATATATGCATATTTTTTGAAAGCCTTTGAGAGCGTTGCATACATCATTTTTTTTTTTTTACCTCTAAATAGTCCAGTGTATATTTCCAAGAAAGATGTCTTAACATTATTTTAGGTCTATTTTTTGTTTTTATAGGTTCTTTATAGTTTCCTTCATATAGGTTTTGAACATTTCTAAAATATATTTCTAAACATTTAATATATAATTTTTTGCTAGTGTAAATGAATTTTCTTTTTTTTTAATTTTTTTTTTTTAACGTTTATTTATTTTTGAGACAGAGAGAGACAGAGCATGAATGGGGGAGGGGCAGAGAGAGAGGGAGACACAGAATCAGAAGCAGGCTCCAGGCTCTGAGCCATCAGCCTAGAGCCCGACGCAGGGCTCGAACTCACGGACCGTGAGATCGTGACCCGGGCTAAAGTCAGACGCTTAACCGACTGAGCCACCCAGGCGCCCCTGTAAATGAATTTTCTGTTAGCTCTTCTAAGCAGTTATTTTTTCAATATATGACCACTGTTGGTTTTAGTATGTTAACTTTATATCCTGCTACCTTGCTAAAATCTTACTGAATTAGTTTTATCATTGATCCCTCAAGGTTTTTCAGGAATACTCTCATGTCTGAAAATACAGATAGTGTTGTTTCTTTTTTTCTAAACCTTAATGCCTTTTATTTATTTTCTCTAGTCTAACTGCATTGGCTAGTCCCTCCAGAACAGTGTGAAATTGTACTTGAGATAATGGGCATCCTTGTTTTGTTTCTGACCTTAGTGGGAATGCCTCCAGGGTTGCCCCATAAGAAAGATGCTGACTTTACAATTAATGTGTGTATGTTCTATTGTGTTAAGTAAATACCCATTTGTATTAATAATCTATTGCTGCTTAACAAATTACCCCAGAATGTAGTGACTTAAACTGTAGTAGGGGTGCTTAACAGAGTAAATACTTATTATCTCATATTTTCTGAAGGTCTAGAATCTGGGCTTGGCTTAGCTGGGTATCTTGACCTCAGTGTCTCTTTCAAGGCCGCAATCAAGGTTGTTGCCCAGGGCTGCTGTTTTTACCTGAACATTCAACTAAAGAAGTATCCTCTTCTGTGTTCACTCATGTGGTTTTTGGCAGGATTCAGTTAATCTCAGGTTGTTGGTCCGAAGGTCTCAGTTCCTAGCTGGCTGTTGGCAGGAGGACTCAACTCCCTTAGTTCTTGCCACTTGGCTTCTCTATAGTATTGCTCCCGACATGGCGGCTGGCTTCCATCAGCACAAGGGAAAAAGCAAGAGAGGGTATGCAAGACAGGAGCCACAGCCTTTTTGTCATCTAATCATGGATGTGACATCCCATCACTTTTGCTATTTTCTGTTCATTAGAAACAAGTCAGTAGGTCCAGCCCACACTTAAGGGGAGGCTATAACACAAGGGCCTAAATGCCAGGTAGTGGAGATCAGTGGAGACCGTCTTGGGGGCTGCCTACCACATCATTAATTCTGACTTCCTCAAGAATTTTTATTAGTAATGGGTGTGGAATTTATTCAAAGCCTTTTTCAGACTTTAAAGAAAAAATTCTTGAGGACTTCAGGCAGAAAAATGAAACAGTCGTGAAGATGAAGATAATTGCAATGTAATTCCCCAAACTGTATTATATATCCAGCGGTGGTTGCTTTCAGGCTTGACAGTGTTTTTCTTTGAGCCCTTTAAAAGTATTTTTATATAATATGTATAATATAATGTGTAAATGTTTATATATAAGTTATATACTATAACATAAATAATATAACTGTTATGTGTATATTATATAATTATATTATTATATATTAAATATACTGTATATTATATAACATAATTATTAAGTATGTATTAAATTAATAATTATATATTTATTATTAAATATTAAAACAATGATCTATGAATAATATATATTAAATATATTATTAATATGTATTATATGTTATGTAAATATACTATATATAATAAGTTAGTGGGATTTTAGTCATTTTCCACATGTATTAATATATCATTTTTGTCTGGCTACTTTCAAGATTTTGTTTTTTGGTTTTCAGAAATTTGATGTGCCTTGGTTTAATTATCTTTGTATTTATGTTGGAGTTTGTTGAGCTACTTGAATCTGTGAATTTATGTCTTTTCCCAAATTTAATACATTTTCAATTATTATTTCTTTGAGTAATTTTTATGCACTGTTCCCTTTCTCCTTCTTGGGCACTGTTTACACATTACATCTGTTAATGTTGTCCTACATTCCTCTGAGGCACTGTTCATGTTTCCTTTAAG
Source organism: Prionailurus bengalensis (assembly GCF_016509475.1). Classification (NCBI taxonomy): domain Eukaryota; kingdom Metazoa; phylum Chordata; class Mammalia; order Carnivora; family Felidae; genus Prionailurus; species Prionailurus bengalensis. Next base: position 17,957,884 of record NC_057355.1, read on the forward strand.
CTTTTTTCTCTCTGCATCTTAGATTAGGTCATTTATACTGATCTTTTTCAAGTTCATAAACTCTTTCCTTTGTAACATTAATCCTGTTGTTTAGCTTCATCTTGTAATTTTTTCAGTTTTAGGATTTTCTTTCTTTTATTCTATTTCTTTATATTATAGGCATATTTTACTTTAGATCACTATGTATATCTATATAAAAATTTCTTGTCTGCTAATTCCAACATCTTGGTTATCTTGAGCTTGATCTCCATTGTTTATTGTTGTTAATGGATCACATTTTCTTGGGTTTTCATATGTTGAATAATTTTAGATTATATCATGATAATTGGGGATTTTATGTCTTGGAGACTGGAATCTGTTGTATTCATTCAGAGAGTGTTGATATTTTTGCTTTAGGAGGTAATTTACCTGGTTTGACTCAGACAAGTAAACTGGTTTTTGGAGGGCAGCTGAAAACTCAGTCCAGTTCTTTCACCTGGACTGTAATTTCTTCCATATTTGCATGGTTCTGGGATTGCCATTGATTTAGACAACGTTTATAAATAGAATTTGGGGTTACGCTTCCCTGGCTCTTTTTTTCGGGTATTTTCCCTTTACTTGCCAGTGGTCATGGTTTCCCTGAACTCTGTCCTCCTGTTCTTTAGGTTAGTAAGAATGAAGTTTCCTATTAGAATTTTAGCCACTTTGCATGGTAACTGTCTGTACCCTGCCTTACACTAAATGCTGCTTAAAAAACAAAACTCAAACTCACCCAGTGCCATTCATTCTTCTAAGGTTTGACTCTTCTCCAGGATGGCTTGTTTTTGTTTACTCTGTAGTGCCTTAGAGTCGTGTGTGTGTGTGTGTGTGTGTGTGTGTGTGTGTGATCTGCCAGAGATCAGTCTGGTGGGAGTTTATTCTGCTGTACTGAATTGGAACTTGCATTCTTTTATTTTAACCTCTCTGTGTCTTTATAACTCAAGTGATTTTCTTGAAGTCGACATTAGTTGGTTTGATTTTTGACCAATCTGACAATCTAGGCCATTTAACTGGAGTGTTTAGATCGTATTACATTTAATGGGATTACTGATATGATTCATTTTAAGTCAACCATCTTACAATTTGGTTCTATGCGTCTCAACTGTTATTTATTTTTTCCCTCATCTCTCCTTCTTTAAAATTATTTCAGTGTTATGTAGGACCCCATTTTACTAACCACTACTGACTTATCAACTCTCAGTGTTTTAAGGCTTACGTTGTGCTTCCTTAACCTTTTACAGTCTCCCTTCACATAACAGACCACTTCACTTGTAATGTGGGAACTGTACATCAGTACTTCGTTCTTTGTGCTGTTGTTGTATATGTGTGTTTGTGTATCTGTCAGCATACGAATATATGTACGTATCATGTGTATGTCAGTCCGGGGCCAGTTGGGAGATAGAAACCGTACCCCTAGTTGAAACAGGGAAAATTAATATAAAGAATTGCTGACTAGTGAGGTGTTATTAACCGCTAAAAGAGATTAAGAGAACTCTGTGGTATTCAGAAGTAGCAAGTACAAAAAACAGCTACTACTTCTGGGCTGAGAGAAAGTAGACAAGGAAGGGACTGAAAAGACTTAGGAGAGCTCCAGCCCCTAGGCTGAGATTGAGAGCTCTTCAGTGAAGGGCCTGACTGGGAGCATACAGCCTGCTGGTGGCCGAGAAGCTTGCCAGCTGGTTTAGGCTGGAGCCCATCTGTAATATCAGCTCAGTGTTGGAGGAAGGTGTTGGTAGTCTGGAGCTGTTGTGTAGAAGCAGCTTGACAGTGTGGCCTACCTGCCACAGAAGTGGCCACGGGGTGGTAGTACAGTTGCCTGAGGCCCGTTGAAGCTGGTATGTAGAAGTGCATTGATGGATGGGGAGAGTGGGCCTGGGGGTGCGGCCAGAGCTGCTTCAGAGCTGGGTGGGGAGTTCACGGTTGGAGGATGCAGCTTGAGGTTTCCCAACAGGGCTGCCGAGGTGAGTGCTTCTGGGCCTTGGCTCCTGTGCTAAATAAACAGTTCCTGCGGGACTGGACCCAGAAGGGAGGTCCTTGCTGCTGCTGTCATCTGATAGAGTCACTCCAGTGCCCTCTTCCAGCCCTAATGTTAGGCCAGTTGACAAGGGAGAGTTGACAGCGTCCAGGTCAATCGGGTATAGAAGGTAGATCTGGAGCTGACACACCAAACTGATACATTGTTAAGTCTCAAGAAATTTAAAATGAGGAAAATTGTCTTTTATATGCATCCCTATATTCTTTCTCTCAGATTTCGTTTACCTGAGTAAAGTCTTTATCTCTCCTTTTTTAAAACAAATTAAACTTTTTCCTTTGAGATAATGATGGATTCTCATGGAATTGTAAGAAATAATACAGAAAGATCCCGTATACCCTTGTAGTTTCCAGCAGCATTCACATCTTGCATAACTATAGTGCAAGATGAGCACCAGAAAATTGGCACTAGTGTTATCTTCCTCCAGTGTTCATCATTTTCTGTGCACTCATTTGTGTGTGTGTGCCTGTGTTCTGTGCAATTTTATCACATGTGTACCTTTTTACAATCCCTACCATAGTCGGGTAGAGAGAGTACTTTCATCACTGCAAGCATTGCTTTAACTGCCCTTTAATTTTTTAATTTTTATTTATTTTTAAATATGAAATTTATTGTCAAATTGGTTTCCATACAACACCCAGTGCTCATCCCAACAGGTGCCCTCCTCAATGCCCATCACCCACCCTCCCCTCCTTGAACTGCCCTTTTATAATCATGTTACACACGGTTCCCAAACCCTGGTAACTGCTACTCTGTTCTCCATCTCTATCATTTTATCACTTTAGCAATATTATGTAAGTGAAAGCATATAGTATGTAACCTTTTGGGACCTTTTTTTCATCCAGCACAATCCCTTGAGATCCATTCAAATTGTTGTATGTATCAATAGTTTGTTCCTCTTTGTTGCTGAATTATATTTCATGGTATGGATGTAATGCAGTTTCTTAGACCATTTACCCATTGAAGGACATATTGGTTGTTTTGTTTTTATGTGTAATAATTGATACTGCTTGTAGCATTTCTGTACTTTTATTTATTTTTTTGGTGAATAAGTTTCCATTTCTCTGAGATAAATGACTAAGACTGCAATTGCTGAGTCCTGTGGTAATTACACGTGTCACTTTTTTTTTGGTTGAGATATAATTCACATACCATAAAATTCACCCTTTTAAGTATATAATTCAGTGGTTTTTAGTATATTCACAAGGTTGAACAACCATTACCGCTGTCTAATTCCAAAACATTTTCATCACCTCAAAAGAAACCCATTTAGCAGTCATACCCCCCTCCCCCAACCCCCTAATAACTCCTTGGTGACCAATAATCTGCTTTCCATTTCTATGGCTATGCCTGTCTTGGACATTTCATGTAAATGGAATCATACAGTATGTGGCCTTTTGGGTCTTGCTGCTTTAACATAGCATGTTTTCAGGGTTCATTTATGTTGTAGTATGTTTCAGAATGCATTCTTTTTTGTGGACATACCATGTTTTGTTTATCCATTCTTTAGTTGATAGATATTTGGGTTGTTCACACATCTTGGCTATGGTGAATAATGCAGTTATGAACATTTCATGTAGAAGTTTATATATGAACGTGTATTTTCAGTTCTTTAGGGTTTATCCTACTGGTGGAATTGCATTGTTAGCTTTGTTTAACCTTTTGAGGAACTGCCAAACTGTTTTCCAAAGCTGCATCATTTTACAGTTCCACCAACAGTATGTGAGGATCCTAACTTCTTCTCCACATCCTCATTAACACTTGTTACTTTCTGTCCTTTTGATTATTGTCATCCTAGTAGGTGTGAATTGGTATATCATAGTTTTGATTTGTATTTTTCTTTTGATCTTTTTTCATTTGCTTATTGGCTGTTTATATATTTCTTTGGAGAAATGTCTATTCAAATCTGTTTTCTATTTTAAAATTATGATATTTTTATTGTAGAGTTGTAAGAGTTTTTTATGTATTTGGATGCCTTATATATTTGAGATAGCTCTATATATTTAAGTGCTTTATATTTTTGAGATATATATATTTATATATTTGAATGCTTTATATATTTGATACCATATCAGATATATACTTTTAAAATATTTTCTTCCATTCATGGTTTATCTTTTCACTTTCTTGATAATTTTTTATCTGGCATTTTGTGTTTCGGTATCATATCTATGAAATTGTTTTAATCCAACATTATGAAGATTTACCTCTGTTTTTCTTACTTAAGTTGTATCATTTTAGCTCTTACATTTAGGTCTTTGATCCATTTTGAGTGAATTTTTGCATAGGATGCAATGTAAAGGCCTAACTTCTGTTTTTGCATATGCAACTCTAGCTATCTCAGCACCATTTATTGAAAAGGATACCCTTTCCCTATTGAATTGTCTTGGCACCTTTGTTAAAAATCATCTGACCATGAACATGTTGGCATATTTCTGGACGCTCAGTTTTTTCCCATTGATCTATTTGTCTATCTTTTTGCCAGTAGCACACAACTTGATTACTGTAGCTTTATAGTTAAGTTTTGAAATTGAGAAGTATGATTCCTTCAACATTATTCCCATTTCTCAAAATTGTTTTAGCTCTTCTAAATCCCCTGCGTTTCCATGTGAGTTTTAGCATCTGCTTGTCAAATTATGAAGAAAAAAAGGTATCTGTGATCAATGGTGGCGATGGTATTGAATCTTTAAATCAATATGTGGAATATTGCTGTCTTATGTCTTCTAATCTATGAATGTGAGATGTCTTTCCATTTAATTAGGTCTTCAATTTCTTTCAACATTTTTGTGTTTGAACACCAAACACTTTTCAGTGTGAAAATCTTGAATTTGTTAAACTTATTCCTAAGTTTAACTTATTCTTTTTTAAAATTAAAAAAAAAATTTTAAAAAAAAAAAATTTTTTTTTCAACGTTTTTATTTATTTTTGGGACAGAGAGAGACAGAGCATGAACGGGCGAGGGGCAGAGAGAGAGGGAGACACAGAAACGGAAATAGGCTCCAGGCTCTGAGCCATCAGCCCAGAGCCTGACGCGGGGCTCGAACTCATGGACCGCGAGATCGTGACCTGGCTGAAGTCGGACGCTTAACCGTAAAAAAAATTTTTTTAAGTAGGCTTCACACTCAGTGCAGAGCTCAATATGGGGCTTGAACTCATGACCTGAGCTGAAATTAAGAGTCGGATGCTTAACGAACTGAGCTACCCAGGCGCCCCAGTATTTATTCTTTTGATGCTGTTATACATGGAATGGTTTTTCTTAATTTCACATTAGAATTGCTCATTGTCTGGTATGTAAGAATACACCTGATTTTTGTATATTGATCTTTTATCCTCAGCCTTGCTGAACTCATTTATTAGCTCTAATTTTTTTTTTTTTGTAGATTCCATAGGATTTTCTATATACAAGATCATGTCATCTGCCAGTGAAGATAGTTTCATTCCTTCCTTTCCAATATGTATGCCTTTTATTTCTTTTTCTTGCTTTATTTTTGGCTGTAACATGGAATATTGAATAAAAGTGGTGAGACCAGACATCTTTGTGTTGTTTCTGCCTGATGTTAGGGGGAAAGCTTCCAGTCTATTGCCATTCAGTGTGATGATGGCTATAGATTTTTCATAGGTACCCTGTATGTAATTGAGGAAATTCCCTTTTATTGCTTGTTTGTTGAGTATTTTTAGCATAAAAGGGTGTTTGATTTTGTCATATGGTCTTTTTTTCATCTACTGAGATGAATGTGTTTTTTTTTTCTTTATCCTGTTAATATAGATGTTGATTTTTGCTTGTATGTTGAACCAACCCTGCATCAATGAGGGAAAATCCCATTTGGTCGTGGAGTATAATCCTTTTTATAAGTTGCTGGGTTTGGCTTACTAGTATTTTGTTGATGAATTTTGTGTCTGTATTCATAAGGGAAACTGGTCCTTGGTCTTCCTTTGTTGCGATTTCCTTGGTTTAGTTATCAAAGTAATATTGGCCTCATAGAATGAGTTGAAAGAGTTCCCTCCTCTCCTTTTCCTTTCCTTTTCTTTTTTTTTTTTTTTTAAGTTATCTGCTCAGTTACCTTAGTGGTCACCTGATGGTTAGATTAGAGATTTCCTTTGCTACCTGAATCCAGTAGTCTCCCAGTCTTTGCTGAGGACTTCTGTTATTGTATGGTGGCATGCCTTCAGCTCCCAGCCAGGCATTTGACAAGTTTGCCTTGTCCTGCGCTTCCTGCTTATGCAGGAGCCTCAAGTTCGGCAGAGCTGATTGCTTAGAGTCTTTCACCTCTTTCCTGAGCATTTGCATGTTTCTGACCTGCCTTAGACCTTCTAGAATTCCAGAAATACACCAGAGCTTTTCACAGCTCCTCTGGACATCTTGCCCAGCTTTTCCATTTAAGGTTTTTGGTTGTCTATTGTTTGCACCAGCTGTTATTTATTGACTCAGGTGGGTGTGAAGTCAAACAATTGCCCATAATGTGTTTCAACTGGGGAAAGAGTTTTTGTAGGGGGCAAGTTTCTAGGCAGAGCAAATTAAAAAGAGCTTTGCAGGTGGGGCCTTTCAGGGACCCTTGAGACAAAATCAAATGACGCCAGTTCCCTGGGAGTGAGTGCTGACCTGGTTTTGTCCCTTCAGGTGCTAGGCACGCTGCCGCTTTTTCACTTCGATTGTGGACCGGGTTTTTGTTTTGTTTTTCCATGCTTCTGCAGAGTGGAGAGTGAGGGATACAATTAGAAGAATTGAAAATGCCCCAAAGTTCACACAGCTCACTGTGCTTGCTGAGATTTTTGCCATTTTTCTTAAGATATAACCCTCCTTGTATCACTTTGGTTAGTTTCCAGAGTTTTGTACATAAGCTTCTTACTACTACTTTTGCCAATATTCTTGTTGATTTTATGTAAAATAATTTTTGGAGGCCCTTACTCTTTCACTTTTGTTCTGGATTTGTAGTTTCCTAAGAAATTGCCAAATAATTTTTCCAGGTTGGCTCCACCTTTTTATATTCTCCCCGAGCAAGGTATTGTTTCAGTTTCTCCACATCTCACCAGTATTTGGTGTTACCATTAGTTTTTATTTTTGTCATTTTGATAGATGTGTGGTTTTATGTCATTGTGATTTTAATGTATATTTTTCTAATGGTTAATGATACTGAACATCTTTTCAAGTATGTGTTGGTTACCTGTGTCTTTTCTTCAGTGAAACGCATTTGTTGCTCTTTTTCTAGTTGGATTTATTTTTATTCTTCAGTTTTAAGAGGTTTTTATTTATTTATTTTTTTTTTACAAATTATAGAAACCAGTTCTTTGTTGTATATGTTGTTTACAAATATTTTCTCCCAATTTGTAGTTTGTCTTTTCATTCTCTTTTTTTTTTTTTTTTTTTAGAAATTTATTTATTTCAAGAGGAAGAGAGAGAGAGAGAGTCCCAAGCAGGTTTTGCACTGTCAGTGTAGAGCCCAACACGGGACCCGAACTCATGAACTGTGAGAATGTGACCTGAGCCAAAGTCAGACGCTCCCACAACTGAGCCACCCAGATGCCCCTATCTTTTCATTCTCTATTCTTTTGTAGAGCAAAAGTTTTACATTTTATCAGTTCTGCTTTTATGGATCATGTTTTTAGTGTCAAGTCTAAGAATTCCTTGTCTAGCCTTAGGCCCTGAAGATTTTCTGTGAGAAAAAATCTCACATTAGTTTTTTTCTCTGAAAATGTTACAGTTTTTGTTTTACAAACATCTTCATAGTCTTGAAGTTTTTGCTTGTTTGTTTTGATCTTCTGGAATTAAAATGCTTTCTTTTTTATATAGATGGCAAACAGCCCATATTATTTTATTTTTAAAGTTTACTTTGAGAGAGAGAAAGTGCATAAGCAGGGGAGAGGTGGAGAGAGAGGGAAAGCAAGAATCCCAAGCAGGCTTCATGCTGTCAGTGCCGAGCCTGACATGGGGCTTGAGCCCATGAACCATGAGATCATGACCTGAGCCAAAATCAAGAGTCAGATGGATGTTCAGCCAACTGAACCACCCAGGCACCCCTGGAATTAGAATTCTTGATGACTTTTTTTTTTCTTTTCTTTCAGCACTTTTATGATATTCATTATCATCTAGCTTGCACGGTTTCTGAAGAGACATCTCCTGTTATTCTTATATTTGTTCCTCTGTATGTAATGTGTTTATTTTTTCTTTATCTACGTTGAAGATTTTTGATTTTATGCTCATTTTCAGGGATTTGATTTTGATATATCTTGTGGTTTTCTTTTTTTTTTTTAATTTTTTAACCTTTATTTATTTTAGTTTTGAGAGACAGACACAGAGTGCGAGAGGGGGAGGGACAGAGAGAGAGGGAGACACAGAATCCAAAGCTGCAGGCTCTGAGCTGTCAGCACAGAACCTGACATGGGGCTCGAACTCACGAACAGTGAGATCATGACCTGAGCTGAAGTCGGCCGCTCAACTGACTAAGCCACCCAGGAACCCCTTCTTTTTCTTTATATTTGACATTCGTTTAGCTTCTTGGGTTTGTGTTTCTATGATTTTCATCAAATTTGGCAATTTTTTGACGTTATTTCTTTAGATATTTATTTCTATACTCCTGTCTCTGTTTCTGGGACTCTTGCATGTTTGTTACACTGTTTAGTATTTTCCTTTAATCACTGACACTCTTTTCAGTTTTTTTCCATCTTTTTTTGTCTCTGTGTGCTTCAACATGGACAAATTGTATTTCTCTGTCTTCAATGTCAGTAATATTTTCTTCTTCAGTATCTAATTTGCTGTTCATCCCACCTAGTGAAGTCGTTTTACTTTGTTCATTATGTTTTTGATCTCTAGAAGTTCTGTTTGGTTCTTCTTCATACCTTAACGTCTCTCTTGCAGTGTTCATATTATCCTTTAAATAGCTTGCTATATTTTTTGTAGTTGTTCTAATGCCTTTGTTTGCTAATTTTATTGTTTCTATTATACTGGATCTACTTGTATTGACTGTTTTTAATCCTGGGTATTGGTCACACTTTCTTGATTCTTGGCATATCTACTACTTTTCGATTGGATGCTGGATCTTATAAGTTTTACATTGGTGAGTCTGTAGACTTTGTTGTCTGCCTTTTTCTTGTGCTGCCTTATTCTGGCATGAGGTTATTTGCAGTTTAGTTTGATCTTTTCATGGTTTGTCTCCACACTTTGTGAGGACAGGTCTAGAGTAATCTCTAGTGGTATTTTAACCCTATTACTAAGGCATGGCCTTTATAGGATCTGATTTGAATGTGCCAAATAATCAATAAGACTTGCTGCTCAGAACTTAAATGACTTCTAGTCTGGTGTGAGCTCTGTGGACCATGCGGCAGATAGATTTTCAGTTACTTTGCCTAGGCTACATTTTACTATTCAGCTATCAGTCAGAGAATCCTTCAGTTTTTAAAGGATTTTTTTCCCTGTAGTATCCTCTCCCTCAAACTCTACCCCACTACCCCACAACTTCCAGTTGCCTCGGTTTCTCTGAATTCTGACTTGTGTCTCCATAACTTAGTGAGACGTACATACTTTGTTTGGGACGCAGTCCTATACCATCAGTTTTACATCCAGGCAGAAACCTAGGGATCTTGTGTGGCTTGCCTTGTTTCTTCTCTCTCACATAACAGAATCCTAATTTCCTGTTTTTAATATCAAAATAATTGTGTCATATATTCCTTCCAATTTTCTTTTTGCTTACAGCAGTCAGATAAATCTGGTCCCTGTTACTCCATTATGGCTGGAAATAAAAGTCCTGATCTTTTAATCAGCAACCTTTTTATTTTGGAACAATTTTATATTTACAGAAAAGTTGTAAAGATAGTACAGAGTTCCAGTATACTTCTCATCCACTTTCTCCTGTTTTTAGCATCTTAAAATTTTGTCAAAACTAAGAAAGTGACATTGGCATAATACTATTAAGTAAACTTATGTATATGATTTTATTTAAAAAACTGCCAGACCACCTTCCAAACTGCCTGTACTGTTTTGCATTCCCACAGCAATGAAAGAAAGTTCTTGCATTATAGGAGAACATGATGAAAACTAGTTACATTGAAACTCCAACATTTCAATTACTTTGAAATTACAAAAAGCAAGTAAAGAGAAGTGACTCAAAATTGTTGAACCTTTGATTACAGGTGACTCATGATAACTGTATAACAACAATAACAGTGGCATTCATGGCACTCTGATTATTCTAAAAGCCTTACATTTATTGATTTATTTAATCCTTACAACATCCCTGTGTTGTTGGTGTTACTATTCTCTGCTCCTACAGATTATGAAAGCGAGAAGTTGAGTTTGGCCACATGGCTACTGAAATGCAGTCATTCTGGCTCCAGAGCTCGCTCTCTGATCCATTCCACCAGTGATGATTCTTTATCAGTTGCACATCACAATAACTTGAGGAGTTGAGATGGTGTTTCACTTGGTGGGGGATGGCCCTGGGCACCTACGTTTTGTAGTTAGGATTGGGAACATTCTCTTCTTACTGTAGACCACATCTTTAATGTAGATAAATTTAATGTGTTAAAATACACCTTTTGATTTCATTCATGATGTCGAGTGCTTTGGTTCATCTTTTGATTTCGACATTTTAGGATCCTTTTGCATATGTAGAAATTGAGGCAAATGTATTGTGGGTAACTGAAAATCAACTGTCTCTTTATTTTGGTGTCTAGGCAGTCTGGCTTTTGTATAACAAATGTAAATGTGTGTATATGTACGTATGTGTGTGCGCGTACTTATTTACATAGAGTCTTTTAGGTCAAAGAATTTTTAGAGTCACCTGAGAGTGCAGTTAGGAATTCCTTCCTAAAATTAATGTTTAAAGAAGATGGATTTTAAAATGTGAAATCAGTTTATACGTACAAAGCAAGGAATAAAAATATCATAGAATGGTATAATTGTTTAACTTGTGTTAGGCCCAGCAGGTTAGTACCTACACAGAATTTATTAAATGCAGCATGGAATAATCTTAAATGTATTAATTTTGTGTCTTATTTTGTGTCAGTGACATTTTAACCTTTGATGTTAGGTTTAATAATGTAGAAGAAAATTTCAAATTTAAATTTAAAAATACTTTATGAAGACTGATTGATGAGGCATAGTGAATAAAATGATAGTTTTGAAAAGATCAAAAAAATTTCGTTCTCTGAAAATCAGTGATACGAATTTATTTATATTAACATTTTACATTATGTTATGTAGATAAGTTCCATGCCCAATATGGGGCTTGAACTCATAACCCTGAGATTAAGAGGTGCATGCTGTGCCAACTGAGCCAGCCAGGCGCCGCATACATTTATTTTTTAAAATTATTACTATGTGATCTCCAGTTGTCACTGTTGTTTGTTTTGAATCAGGCTGCTGCTGATTGCATAAAGTCTCCACCAGAGGGTGCTAAAGATACTTCAGTGGGAAAAGTGTTATTTACTTAGGCTTGCCTGGACTTGTCAGCTGAATAACCTTTTTTTTTTTTTTTCTTTTTTAAGAAAAGAATTTGATTCTTGTTTATGAGATTTCCTTTTGCTGTGAAATAAATTATGTACCTTGACAGTTGAGTATTTTGACAGATACTGTAAATGATCAGCATTTAGTCTCTCCATTCTTGGTTCTCTGTCAGCATATTAGCTTGAAATAGCCTTGGTTTGCTTATTTTGTAAGTCTTCCATTTGAAATTAAAAGTTGCATTTTGATTTACATAATAAGTGTTGATTTTTCTTTACACGATAGGTGTTTTTCTGAAAACCCGAATACTTTAAAATGAACTAGAAAAACTAGTAATTTGTTTTGTAATTTGTAATTTGTTTTGTAAAACTAGTAATTTGTCAGTTTAAAAAAATAACTCAAAATACATCTATTGTGTATGCTTTTATTTTAAAATGACAACTTAAATCAGTAAATAGGTTTAATATTTGCCATTCCAGCATAAAATACCATTCTGAAAATATTATTAATTGTCTGTGATGACCATGTGCTTTATGGCATGCACTTAGATTGGGGTATGATAGAACATTTTGGTCCCTTTATATTTGATAAATTTCTAAGTGAGCATTTTACAAATTGGTTATCTAGCAAAAGGACTGAATGATAACAGCTCCGTTTTTTTTCTTCTTTCCCCACAGATACCTTCACTCAAATAACATAGTTGTGGTGCCAGAAGGTAAGGGCACTCCAATTTTAGTTACGACATAACCATAGTTCAAGCTTTGCTTCATAATAGTAAAGCAAATTTTGGTTGGTGTATTAGGGAATTTTACTTATAAAGCATCTTTAACTTGTTAGTTTCAAAGATTGTCTCCCCTAATTAGTAAATTCAGTTAGCAGTTTTGATTAAATTAAAAGATCTATGTTTTTACTACTTTGCAAGCAACAGAGGCAGGGATATTAACTATTAAAATATTTAATTTGGTAGTACTTGCATTAAAGATTTGTCATAACACTTGGGTCCAATTAATTTTCCCTTCACCTTTCTTTTCTTTTTGAAGCCATTGGATCTCTCGTAAAACTCCAATGTTTGGATCTTAGTGACAATGCCTTAGAAATTGTTTGCCCAGAAATTGGTCGTCTGAGAGCTTTACGTCATCTTCGATTAGCTAATAACCAACTGCAATTCCTACCTCCAGGTAATCATAGTCTCTAGCACAAAGTAGTTTCTTGCCTATTTACAAATCTGTTATGCCTGTTTCTCACTGTGTGTCTAGGCACTGGGCTTTGGGTATATTTAGGATTTGAGGTGGTCCGTTTGTTTGAAGGTGAAACTAAGGGTGAAATGTGTTTAAGGGAGTTTTCCCTGATGCAGACATGAGAAGGTGGCATTTATGCTTTTACCTACAATTACTACAATTATGCATCGCAGTCAGTGCCCCGTCAAGTCACTGCCCTGGCGAAATATTTGTACAAAAAGGTAATTCAGAATATTTTACATAGAGAATTCAGATGAACTTTGCATGATGTAATCATTTTAGTATCCAAAAAGGAAATACGTACAGTGTTTTCTCTCATTCTCTAGTGAGGTAATTGTTGTACATTAACTTTGATTTCATAAATCTTACTAGAATTTCACAGCAGAATTTAAGTTTGAGTCCTGGGACTAATTGTCAGTTCTGCCTACTGAATATCCTCTTAGATTGTGATGTGCCCGAGTATGGTACCAAAATTCTGCATTCTCCTGAGCTGCCATTAAACCCCGTGACTTTCTTGTAGGGAGCATCCAGGGACCTTCCTTTGTGAATCCATACATTTGCAAGTTTTGCCATATGTCATCTTCCATATTTAAAAAAACAAAAAAAAGATGAAGTATGTAAAAAAAATTTTTTTTTAACTTGTGCTTTAGGTATTATATGGAAGTTACTTTGCATTCAAGAATGAGCAGAGAAAAAGGCAGATGTCACATTGTTGAGGCTTATTTCTACTTAGTAACTCAGGAACACCAACCAGTCTCTTAGTGTATCCAGGTGAAATGTGTGACTCAACCAGAATTACAAATTACTACCTGTTGTGGGACTTCAGGGTCATGTGAGAATGTTAAAAACTACTCATGTTTAATCCATGAATGAAAAAATCTGTAATATTTCTTTGTGATATAAAAGACACCTTCTCTAAAGGTTTTCAAATATAAAAATTTCTGAGTGAAGCATTATAAACTGATTAATTTTTAGACTTTACATGCTGGCCTTAATATGTAGGCTCAATATTTACAAAAAGAGTACAGCAGTTGACTCTGCTTAAGAAATTCTTTAACCCCATATAATTACTGTCTTACATTTTCCAGTTACAGTTAATACAAAAAATTTTAATGTGGTGTAGGAATCTGATCTTTTCCTTTAGAGTTTATTGTATGTAATCGGGCTCAGTGGTGTTTTATCATTCTAGCTTTCAAGGAGTTTATATATTCAGATACTCAGGAAATTAGATTCTCTTTTGGAGATTGCCTGGGAAATGTATCAGTAAAGATAATACTTCGGGTTTTCATACTCTCATATATGAAACTTCTACAAGATCTATTGTAGAATCAAAATACATGAATATAATACTGTACTTATAAGTCCTTTTTCATATAAATTTAAGGAGCATATGACAAATGCAGTTCTCTGTTAAACCATTGTTCCTTATATTCTATTATTCTGTTTTTTCCTGTAATATAAGAACATTTTGTGGTAGAATGTGGTCATTTCCTTCCATTATATACTCTTGGAGATTAAGGATGTGCTACTGATATCATTGACTGCTTCCTAATAACCAGTGAAGGGTATAGGTTTTTGGACTGCTTTCATATCATTTTTAGTTTATATTTCACCTGTTGCGTGATTGTAAGCATTTATTTCTGGTTTTGTTTCCAAAGCTCTCTTCTGTTGTATATGTTTGGTTTTGCCTGTTTTGAGTAAAATTACATACTGTAATAGCTGTATTTTGAATAGCAACTTTTGACTGAGCCATATGTAGATTTTTTTCATTCTAGGCCATCATGAGTAGCAGTGGACTAGATCTTACTAATTATTTGGTTCACTTTATCTTTTTATGAGGTAATTGCGAGTGTTATGATTTGAATGGCAATGGGGCTAGGTACATGTCCCCCAGTGTTTGATCGTGTTGGTCACATACAGTGGGAAATATTCTAAGTGTAGTTAAAAAAAAAACATGTGAGGGCTCCCATGTTGTCTCCATTTGATGACAGTAGAGATCATTTGATGTTTGATTGTTAGCTCCACCCAGTCCTGGCTATTATGTATGATATAAACTTCTATGTGTCATATTTCCTCAAAGACTTAACATTTCATTATGTGTATTTGTTGTGGTTGAAAACCTTTGAATATAATTTTGTAGTCAGTATTTAAACTTTGAAAAGTTTTATACCGATATTTGAAAAATCTGAAACATTTGAACAATCTAGATGCATATAGAGTTTTAAAATTAGGATCTAAGAATGGATTATAGGGGTTTCATGAACGCCATGTAGTTTGCACACAGTTTGGTATCTGCGATTATGTACATGTTATGAAAAAGGTCCAGTGTTTCCGCCAGTTTCTCAAACACATCCATGACTCATAGTGGCTGATTCTGTTGAGCTGTCTGCCAGTACCCACATGGCAGTGGTGGCCTTGTGGACTGGAACTCATCTTCTGGGATGTCTCTTTCCCCCATTCTGTTAGATTGCGTGTCCGGCCATTTTCCTACCTTGTGACGTGGCCTTATCTCTACAACTGATTGGTCCTGGTGTTGCTACACCTGACCCAAGCAGGACAGTTCTCATCCTGGGAATTTTAGAAGAGGGTGGTGAGGGGCAAGGAAAGAGAATAAGAGAGAGCAGGGAAATTGGAAAAAGAAAATCAACCTCTCTTTCTCTCTGGGCTGTTGCACAATTCTGTGTAATCTTGTGAGGCACTGGGAAGTAGGCACACGGACTGGGAAACAGAAAAAGAAAGAAAGATGAAGGAGATACACAGAAGATGGAGGCAGAGACATTCTATGTTTTCTTTAGTATCCCAGTTACTAGTTGTATTCTTACGGCTCATAGGCTTTGTGCGTAAGATCGCTCTTGTTGGCTTCTGTGAAGCCAAACAGCCAAAAGAGCTCCACTTAACACGGCCAAAGGCTTCACATGGCCATTCTGGGGAATAGGATTAATTGTATCTTGAACTCTCCTCTTTGCTTAATTCTTAATGCTTGGAAGTTGCAAAGGCTCTTACTAGTAGTAGGAGGTTGAGGGTTAGCAATGGCGTGATCTGTATGTTAGCAATAGTATGTGTATAAAGTGGTTCATCCTGTCATCTGTTTTTTTTTCCTCTTTGCACCATATTAGACATCTTCCTCTTTTTTTTTTCCCCCTGAGCACAGGTCATTTTTTAGGAAGAACAGAGAACACTGGTGGAAGTAGTGACAGGATACAGGAATGTAGAGGCAGCTTAGAAAGAATGTGTTACTAAGTCAGTATAGGGGAGGTGCCACCTTTCCTCTGCCCTCTTAGGGTCTCCAGCTCGGCCCGAGAATTAACTGACATAAGACAGATCCACAGGAGAAAACTATACAGATTTTACTTAGTAATTTTTACACGTGCAAAGGAAACCTCACGAGAAAAATGAAGACCCGAAGAAGTGGTTAAAGCCAAACACCTCTACACTAGATTGGACAAAGGGTAGTAGTTACGAAAATGTGACTAGACAAAGGGGTTTGGGCTAGGGCAGTTAGTTGTGAAACAGTGACTAGGAATGTAAAGGTTGGCTTAACAAGTTTGGTTCGTTAAGATTTCCCTGGGCCTCGACTCTCCATTTCTGGCGATAAGAATGTCTGCCTCCTGGTACAGGGAGGACGCCTTTTACATGGGAGTTTCTCTCGTGCTTCTAGGGAGAAACGTGCCTCCTTGCTTCTGCCACTTTCCAGTGTCTTTAACTCAAAATAACTAATATGCCAGACTCGCATATTTTGGGGTGGCATGCTCTGAACTCCTCCACCAGCCACCACAGTGGGCCATGACAGCTTAATCCCACGTAAAACACATCCGTGGGAATCATCCTGCTCAAGTGTTGAGAGGCCTAAGCGTGAAAACATCAACTCCCCCAAATTACTGGTTCAGAGTTGCTTGGATGAGAGGGTCCCTGGGGCCTGTTGTACCTACATGCATGTGGCAGAGCAGCAGCCTTCTGTGGAAAAGGCCTCAGCCACTGGGATATGGATACTGCAGTGGAGCCCTGACCAAAGAACACGGAAGTGGTAGGTCTGAGAGATACACGCATGGGGCTCCAACAGACATCATGCACCGTGGACTGAAGAAAGGTGCTTGATACACCTGCTTGAAACATCTTCCTTAGTCCAAAACCCGGCCGGCCTGAAAGAATAAGGCCAATTTAATAGTATGGACTTAACTTGTCTCCAAGATGAATAAATAATCATCACTCAAAAAAAAAAAAAAAAAACTGTTCTGGATTATTGACATCATGGTCTATGGTATAAAAACTTTGGAACCTTGAAGCACTATTTGCCTGAGCAGACTTAGTTCCCTTTAAGAAAAATTATTATTTTAATAACTTTGTATTTTATTTGGCAATGAGTTCTATAGGTTTGTATCCAGATACCGTAAGGAGAAAGTTAAAAAAATGTTTTGGCTAATTTTTTTTTACTGTGTTATCTTACAATTTTATTTTTGACCTTTGTTTATTTTTCACACATAAAAATTATATATTTTAAAGGTATGCAACATGATTTTTTGATATACGTATACATTGTGAAATGATTACCACAATGAAAGTAATGAACATATCCATCACCTCCCACAGTTACTGTGTGCGCATGTGTGGTGAGAACACTTGAGATCTACTCTTAGCAAATTTGAAATATACATTATTAATTATTAATACATTATACAAATGTATTAGTGATCCATTATTATTGCCTTTCTTTTTAGAAAAACTTTTTATTATGGAAAATTTGAAATACAAAAGGACACAGAATAGAATGATGAGCCCCCATACTCCCAACACCTAACTTGAACAGTTATCATAGCCATCTCCTCTCTTGTATTTTTCTTTTAATTTTTGTTCTTCCCATTTTTGCCTTACAGTTGTTTTATTGAGGTAAAATTTACATAGAGTGGAATGCACAAATGTACACTTCGGAGATTTGACAAATGTACGTACCCACGTAATCAATATCATAGTCAAGATATAGAACATTTCCACTACCCCAGAAAGTACTCTCATGTGTTCTCCAGTCTGTGTGCCACAGGCGAACACTCTTCTGACTTCTGTGACCACAGACTAATGTAACCTGTGGTTGCACGTAATACGTGCACAGCCATACAGAATGCTTGCTGTGGCTGGCTTCTTTCACTCACAATAATGTGTCCATGCTGTTGCATATATTGGTAGCCCAATCTTCTTTAATTTGCAGAGCGGTATTCTAATGTTTGAATATACGGTTTATATATTTATTTTCCTCTTGATGGACATACAGGTTTCTTTTAGCTTTGGACTATGATGAATACAGCTAATATCCAACATTCTTGTGTAAGGCTTTTTATGGATGTATATTTTCATATATATGTATCCTTATTACAGTTCACTTATATGTTACCATATAAGTTCTTATATAAATTGTAAGAATCTTCCCGGTAGTATACTTCCATGTACCCTCCTTATGTTACTTTATCATATTTTTTCTATATATGTTATGAACTCTACAATGTAGTGTCTATACTGCAACAGTCAGTTGTCTTTAAAGGAAATCAAGATCATTAAAAGAAGATATTCTTTGTATTTACCCACGTTATGTTCTATTACTTGTGCTTTTCATTCTTTCCTGTAGTTGTAGTTTCTATCTGGTATTGTTTCTCTTCACAGTACTTCCTGTAGGATTTCTTGTGGTGCAGGTTTGCCGGCCATGCACCCTCTCAATTTTCTTTATGCAAAAATGTCCTTATTTTTGAAGAATCTTCTCTCTGGATATAGAATTCTCAGTTCACAGGATTTCTTTCTGGCACTTTATGAAGGTGACCTTCCATTGTCTCCTGACCCCATTGTTTCTGATGAGAAATCAGTTGCAATTTGTATCATTGTTACACTGTATATAATATCTTTTGTCCATGGCTATGTTAAAATTTTTCTCTTTATCTTTCCCTAGCAGTTTGTTTACGATGTGACACAATGTAGGATTTTTAAAATATCCCAGTTGGGGTTTTCTTGATTCCCAAATTGGGAAGTTTTCTGTCATTATTTCTTCAGATATTTTTCTGCCCTGTTTCCTCTCTTTTGGGAACCCCAGTTATCCACGTTAAATCATTTGACAGTCGTTTCACAGGTTCCTGAAGCTTTGTTCTTATTTAAAAAATATTTTTTTTCTCCCGATCTAAGGTTGGATGATAACCTGCTCATCGTCTTCTGCTCACTACCTTCTTTTGTGCTCTCCTGTATGCTCTTCATTAAACACCCATTCACCCTCTCACAGCTTGCTGCCCTTTCGTATCCTGTCCTACATTTTCCAGCTGCCTCAGCTACCCAGGCCGGACCTCTGGCTCTTGCGCTCTGCAAGACCACCGAGCACGGCTTGGGCTCCACTTCCCTGTGCTGTGGCCCAGCGTGAGCCCCTTAGCAGAAAGCCACATCCGACACATCCCTCACCTCTTGTGTTTCCCGTATTTCAAAGATCAGAGTTCTCTGTTTCCTGTCTATTGCTTGAGAACTGTTGCCTCATATGTTTTTGAATAGTTTTATTGTATTTTAGTGGGGAATAAGTCTGGTGTCAGTGACCCTGTCGTGTCTGGGAGTGGGAGTCCTATTAGATGTTCTTTGATTTCTCATCTGATTGCTAACCTGCATGCTTTCATATGTATAAATTAGGTAGCACTTAAACGTTTGTGTATTGCCTTCTCCTACTTCCAGCACCAGAACTGGAACATTAATTGTTACAGAGCAAATTTAAACTCATTTTATTCCAAAGGTCTTTTCTGACTTGATTAAGTAAAATTATGTGATTTATTAGGAAGATAAATACCATGCACTTACAAATAAAGGAATATTAAGGCAGGTTTTCCATCAGTGCAGAGCCACTTGGCAAACATTTTTTAGATTCACCCTTTGGTAAAGACCACAAGGACTAGTGGATATTAGAAGCATCCTCTCATTCTTGATAGTCAACAGAAGCCTGATGCTTTTGCAATTTGCTATAAACTCCCATGGGAGAAGGTTGTGGTAAGAAACAAACAACAAAATGTAACCAGGAGTCAGAAAAGATGTTGCTTACATCTGGCATATAAATCAGCCTATTTTTTTGAAATGTTTTTATCCTTGAAAAGTTGTTTTGCATACCAAAAAAGGAAAGATTTTTAGTCCAAATGAAAAACATTAAAGCAGTCTATGTTGTACTTTAATAATAAAAATTCTAAAAAATAACAAAAGGACATATGTATGCAAAAATAAAATACACAAACACAGAAATATGTACTACATACAACTGGCATGAATTTTTCTAAAACCTCGGCCTTCAGGTATGGTCAAGTTTATTCCTTTTTTCCTTTTTTTTTTTTAGAGAGGGAAAGGGAGTAAGAGCGTGTGTGTCGGAGAGAGGGGTAGAAGGAGAGAGGGAGAGAGGGAGAGAGAGAGAGAGAGTCAGAGTCTCAAGCAGGCTCCATGCTCAGCGTAGAGGCTGATGCAGAGCTCGATCCCACAACCTAGGGATCATGACCTGAGTTGAAATCAAGAGTGGGACATTCTACCGATGAAGCCATCCAGGTCCCCCTATTTTTTCTTAAAATGTGTTTTTCTTCCAGTTGAGCCTCTTACTGCTTTATCGAAATGAAATCTAGTGTCTCTTCTTAGACCTGTCCTGTTGCCACCTAAATAGTTCTGGAATCTCTGTGCTCACTGGTCTGATGTGGAGGTGGGGAGGGGAACATACCAGCCTTCCTGCTGGAGCACAGAGTAGGAATGGAGCCTGGTCATTCCAGAGCTTCCACCATGGCTCACTCACTGCCCTACTTGGTGAGACGTTATTGGCGTAATCGACAGACGATAGCACAGCCTGTAGTGCTTCTTCAGAAGTGCTGAGCCTACTCCTGTGGGTACAGACTGGTCACTGGTGGTCCACATTGGCGGTCCCTGAGTTACAGTTTCTAGGAACGCTGGTGACTCCAGGAACACTGGCTCAGCCCTGGTTTCATTGCTGTCTCTTCCACTGTAGCTCAGAGATCAACTCAGGGAAAATAGAGCAGCTCTGTTTTTGAATCCTCAAACACAAAGGGTCTTATGGTACCTCCTCCCCCCAGATGATCATGGCTCTTCACCCATACTGCCTTCCTTGGTGGCTACTCTAGAAATTCAGGGTACTTTATCCTCCTAGGGAGAATCAGCTTTTCACTCATTCCACATCAGTGCTGGTAAAATAACTAGCTAGCACTTTTTTTCTCACTAATAAAGAATCTAAATAATTAATCTCTGGCAGAGCACCCCTCTGATGTCACCAGGCTGTATATGTATGGTCAGCATTTAAATAGACTTTTCTCTATTTTGTGGGATTATCTACATTACCTGGGGTACTTAACTGTTTCATCCACCTAACAAAGAACTATCTCTTGGTTCAAAGTACCATGCTGTGTATTAGAGGAAAGGGGGGACGGTGAACACGAACAAAATCTAGACCCAGATTTCAAAGGAGCTCATGTTACTTTATTGTCTAATATCCTAAACTAATATTTGTACTTCCAAAGAAGAGACTAGACGGAGAGGATAGAGAAGTACTGAGTGTGTTAGTACTCAGTTATCTTGGTGCAGTGCAGAGCGGTTAAGATACTCATTTGACAACTAAAGGATAGAGGGATAAAATCTAACAACTTGCCCATCCTGAGCTTTCTAGATGACCACTGAGTAAATGAATAAATTGTCTGTTAGAGTTCTAAACTCATATTCAGAATCTGTTCTTTCAGTGTCTCTCACAGATATAACATTACCTTACTAGTGTCTTTGTTATACATAATAGTCTATTAGTAAGGTAATTTTATACCATAGCTAAATATATATTAGTAATGTTATACTGATAGTTTTTTTTATTCAGGTTTTTACATAAAATTATCTTGGTAGACTACATTAGATAAAGCATATGGATTTTTCTAGGGCACCTGGGTAGCTCAGTCGGTTAAGTATCTGACTCTTGATTTCGTCTCAGGTCATGATCTCACACTATGTGAGATCAAGCCCCGTGTCAGGCTCTGACTGATGGCGTGGAGCCTGCTTGGGATGCTCTGTCTCTGCCCCTCCCCCAGCTGTGCACACTCTCTCTCAAAATAAATGAACCTTAAAAACACATGGATTTCTCAGAAAAAGTGTTTTTACTATTGTATTATTACATATTGTACAATAGTTACAAATGGAGCTAAAACTTTAAGATTTTATTTACAAACTTTTCCAAGCTTTGAAAATTGGGGAAAAACTTTGGAATAAAAATGGCCATTAAAATTCTTCTAAAAGAAAAAAAGTTTTGTGTTCTGGACCATGCATCCTTCTCAGTGTCAAATAAATAGAGAAAATACTCCTTTTTAGGAAAGATGTGAAGGGAAATGGCAGAACACGTGCCAAGTGTCTGAAAAACAAAAGTTCATTGTGATGATACTTTTTAAAGGCAAAAGGAGAAAAGTTAGTCCTTTGAAACTTGGAAAGCCTCTCCCATCAATCACACTACTGGCTAAGGCATGTTGAATTCCTTTCCATGGTCCATTCCTTTGTGAAAAGATTTAAAAGCAGCTAACATCATAATAGCAGCGACCCAGTTTGAAATCCTAAGGGGGGGTATTTCCAAATTCACTTTGCAGGCAGTGCTGTTATTCTTCCCTTTCTGTGTACAATTAATTTTTCTTACCATGGTATCTTACGAGCTTGGTGCTGATTGGGAACCGTGAAGACAGTACTGAGGTCAGTTGGAGAGGATTTAAGAAGTCATGCATGAGGTTGAGGGCCTGAGCTGACGTGCAGTGGTGTTCAGGAGCAGATGATGTGGATTCGAGTATTTCTCATTATTTTATCTCTCCAGTGTATCCACCTCCTAGTCTGTCACACACAATCCTGACAGGATTGTCATTCTGAATTACAGATTTGAAAAACTACTCCTACAAGTTAAAATCTTTTGCTTAAATAATTTGCCAAGTGTTGTGGTTGCAGTGATAGAAGGCCCATGATGGGTTCATAACCATATGTTATCACGAATACCAGGAATTAAGGGTATTAAAAAAAAAAGCTGATGCATATCAACGATCTTAATTTTTTGGAGTAAATGTTCTTGAGAACTTAGAAAATATATATTTTTAGGCACCATTTCTTAATGCAAATTCAGAGATTTAATTGTTATTTTTGGATCTAAATCAGCCTGCAGCACAGTATTTTCAAGGTGGTGTGGAGTAATTTCTGTCGTAGTTTTGGTATCTTGGCAAAACTTGGGGTACATAGTTCATTTTTACTGAAGAGCTTTTGAGTATTAAATAGGTTTTTCATATATTCATAGTGATTTGATTTGTATTTATGAACCAGTCTTTGGAAAAAGCAAGTTTTAAATAGATACATTTAAGAAGGTTGTATTTTCATGGTTATTTTATAGCTGTTAGTATTTTTTTACCTTGATTTCAGTATATTGTTTTTGTGACATGATCAGAAAATTATAGTTTTAGGTCAAACTGTATAATTGTGAAGAAAAACTAACTGGCAGCATATGGGTTATTTCCTAATAAGTATTGTCTTCAATGCATAAAACATTTATTTTGTTTCATATTTTATTTGAACTTGTTCTTTGCTTCATCTTTAAATCGTTTTAACCTGTTAAAAGTTTTAAATCATACTGTCTTCTTGCAAGTAATTTTAAAGGTAATGATTGTTTTAGTGAATGAAAAGATTTATGATTTGCCAAGGGTTGATGTAATGAGAAGTAATTAAAATTTAGTTTGATACGACTTACTGCCAACCTCTCCCCTCGCTGCCGACGGCTGACATCACAGTTCTTTGTTTAATCCTTTTTACTATTCCTTTTTTTTTAATTCTTTTTTTTTTTCAACGTTTATTTATTTTTGGGACAGAGAGAGACAGAGCATGAACGGGGGAGGGGCAGAGAGAGAGGGAGACACAGAATCGGAAACAGGCTCCAGTCTCTGAGCCATCAGCCCAGAGCCTGACGTGGGGCTCGAACTCACGGACCGCGAGATCGTGACCTGGCTGAAGTCGGACGCTTAACCGACTGTGCCACCCAGGCGCCCCTACTATTCCTTTTTAAAAAATCAAAATTTTACACAGATATGTTGTTTCCAAACAAATTGTGTTAGTTTTCATTGTGTATTTACTTGTAAGTCAAAACTGTGGCTGTCAAAGTGTCAAAGGCTTTAAAAAATTAATGTCCCTTTATGCTTGCAATAAATGTCATTAGTTGGTTGCATGTTTTCTCTGTTTCTTGGATAGATCTGCTGACATTCCTGCTCCTGACTTCTTCTGAAAGAGAATTAAAGTCTGGCAGGTGTGTTTTGATGATGATTTTCTTTTTAATTTCAAAAGTTTGGTATTGGGGCACCTGGTTGGCTCAGTCGGTTAAGCATCCAACTCTTGATATCAGCTCAGGTCATGATCTCATGGTTTGTGAGATAGAGCCCCACATCGAGCCCTGCTGACAGCATGGAGCTTTCTTGGGATTCTCTGCCTCTTTCTCTGTCCCTCTCCCGTTAACTCGCTCTCTGTCTCTCTCCCAAAAATTAAAAAAAATGTTATTTATTATTTTAATGTGAACTTACAATATCAGTATCTTAGTATTTATTTTTTCAGGAGTAACAGCAGGCTTTGTAGAAGTCATATTATTTACTTATACATTTAGGTTTTTAATATGAATCCCATCTTCCTTAAATGAGATAATTTTTAGTATAATTTTATAGTCATTATTGTAAGATGTTGAAATAATCCTGAAAGATACATATGGATGTTTAGAATAATTCAGAATCTTTCTTTCCTTTTTCCATTTGTACCTTCTTGTAAAGTTTATGTAGGGGCGGGTGGGTGGCTCAGTTGGTCAGGCATCCAACTTCGGCTCAGGTCATGATCTCACGGTTCGTGGGTTCGAGCCCCACGTCAGGCTGTGTGCTGACAGCTCAGAGCCTGGAGCCTGCTTCAGATTCAGTGCTCCCTCTCTCTCTGCCCCACCCCTGCTTGTTCTCTGTCTCAGTCTCTGTCTTTCAAAAATGAATAAACATTAAAGAAAAATAAATTTAAAATTTAAGTATGTACTTTTTATGAATGAGGGTGTAAGTTTTTTATAAATAAGATTAAAAAATCTTATCATTTAAATCTTCAGTTGAGTAACCAAAGAAATATTCATGTAATTTTATCTTTGCATGACTTGAAAAAGATGTTTAATCTAAAGCAGAGCAAATACAGCCTGGAAAACATGTTCTAAAACTATGCACAATTATGCATATTGTTGTATGTATCCCAAACCCAAATCATGATTTCTGTTGTGCTATCACTGGGTGGCTGAATATTTTACCTATTTGAGCACATGAGACAATTTTTCTTTACTAATTTTTCTGCATAACCAGTGAAGGAGGATTTGCTCATACTGTCATACTTGTTGCCCTGCAGTCTGTATACACACGAGAGGGACTGCCGTGTTCAGAGATAAATTTCCATGCTTTGTTCACTTGAAGTGAAATGATCCAGTGGCATAATTGAATATATATATTTTAAACATATCATATCCCTGCATTATTTAGCAATATAAGAACCAAATATATTTAATGAATGATATATTATGGACTATAGAATACTGTTAATTTTATTTTTATAAAAATTTTTTTTTCAATGTTTATTTATTTTTGGGACAGAGAGAGACAGAGCATGAACGGGGGAGGGGCAGAGAGAGAGGAAACAGGCTCCAGGCTCTGAGCCATCAGCCCAGAGCCTGACGCGGGGCTCAAATGCCCGGACCGCGAGATCATGACCTGGCTGAAGTCGGACGCTTAACCGACTGCGCCACCCAGGCGCCCCAAGAATACTGTTAATTTTAAATGAAAGAGAAAAATGAGTTTTCTTCTCTTTGTCTTTTGAGGTTCTAAATATAGTAGATCCAGTCAGCTTTTTAAATCAACACTAAATACTAATTTTACCTATTCTGTACTTCTTAAGAATTTTTCTCTAAAGTATCAATCATCATTTATATATATTTTTTGAATGCTCTTGGTGGTGCCTATGATATCCTGTGAAACTGCTTTTGGACTTTATGGCTGAAGCTATTTAAGCTTCCTACACTTAAAAGTCCATGGAGCCTTGAGAACTGTGAACTTTCAATAAACCAAAGCCTATAAACTTAATGTCACTTACTCCCTCTGTCTCCATTTTCTTGCTCAGTGTGCTACATAGGTTTTAACTTGATGGGTTCTGATATACCTTCTATCACTAAAATCCAACATCCTTAAATTTCTTCGAACTCTAACAGGTTTCATTTTATGAAGGGCATGGAATGAGTGATGAAAGTCTGTTTCCGCTACTAAAAGACATGACATAATAGAAGATATAAGTGTTTATCTCCTATTGATAGTTTCAATTGTAACCACTTCTGAATCAGAAACTATGTAAAGTTATGATATATAAACAGAAAAGCTAGAAATAGCATTTCAATTTACTTACCTCCGGGGCACTGTCTGCAACCGATTGACAACGTGTGACCTGCACACAACTTGTTTTCCCTCACGTTACATTTTAAAGTCCTCTAAATAATACCTTGTTAATTTTTATAACAAGGTCAGTAATTATGTTCCTGGCATGAGTTAATAATTCATTTAAACTACTGCCCACTGAATTTTTTTTTAAACATCTTTACAGAGGTACAATTTATACAGCATAAAATTTACCACTTTACATTTTTAATTTGGGGAATCTTATTAAATGTACCCAGTTGAAGAACCCTTATCACAATCTAGTTTTAGAAATGTCCATCATCCCCAGAAGCCCCGAGTTCCTTTCTGTCCCTAGCCACTGTTCCTACCCGCAGCCAACCCCTAATCTATTTCTATAGTTTTGCCTTTTCTAGAGATCACGTATAATGCAAATCATGTAATATGTAGCCTTTTGTGTCTGGCTTATTTTACTTAGCATAAAGTTCTTGCATGTATGTTGTTGCAGGTTTTAGTAGTTTGGTGTTTTTAATTGCTAAGTAATATTGTATGGATGTGCTACATTTTGTTTATTCACTAGGTGATTGACGATTACATTTTCTTTAACTGGGGCTGTTACGAATCATGTTGCTGTGAACATTTGTGTGCAAGCTTTTTGTGGGCACATGTTTTCCTTACTCTTGGGTAAATGTCTAGGGGAGTAAGTGTGGTTAACTATATTTTTCACTTTGAAAGAAACTGCTAAACTACTTTCCAAAGTGGCTGTACCATTTACATTCCTGCTAGCAGTGTATGAGGGTTCTAGTTCCTCCTTATCCTTGCCAACGTTTGGTATTTCCAGTCTTTTTATTGTGGCTATGCTAGTGGCTGTATAGTAGCAACTCATTAGGATTTTATTTTGCATCTCCCTAATAACTAAAGATTAAGCATCTGTGTCCTCCCAAAATTCATATGTTGAGATCCTAACCCCCAAGATGATGGTATTAGGAATTGGTGCCTTTGGGAGGCAACTAGGTAATTGAGGGCAGAGCCCTCAAGAGTGAGATTAGTGCCCTTAATAGAGGAAGCCCAAGAAAGCTCCCTCACCCCTTCCACCATGTCAGGTCACAGTGAAAAGGTAGGTAATAAGAAGGCAGGCCCTCACTAGACACTGGATCTGCCAGCATCTTGATCTTGGACTCCCCGGCCTCCAAAACACTGAGAAATAAATTCCTGTTGTTTTTGTTTTGTTTCTTTGAGAAAGAACACACAAATGGGGGTAATGGCCAGAGAGAGAGAGAGAAAGAGGGAGAATTTCAAGCAGTCTCCATGTGCAGCGTGGAGCCTGGGACTCAGGGCTCAATCCCACAACCTTGGGAGCGTGACCTGAGCCAATATCAAGAGTTGGACACTTAACCGACTGAGCCACCCAGATGCCCCGAATTTCTGTTTTTAAGCCACCCAATTTATGGTATTTTTATTATAGCAGCCTGAACAGACTAGGTCATTATCTTTTTGTTGTACTTATTTGCCATTTCTTTGGTGAAGTGTATCTGTTTAGAAATCTTATGCTCAATTTCAAATTCAGTTGCTTGTATTATTAGTTGTAAGAGTTCTTTATATGTTCTGATGTTAAAGGATAATTTTCACAAAATATGAGAAGGTAATGATTTCCATACAGATGTAAAAATTTTTAGATGTGTTAAACCTTTTATTCAACCTGTTAAATGAGGTATTACAACCAATTCAAAGGAGGATGCAAAGAACAGAGCATTTATAGATTAAGAATATTGAAATGAACTAAAAATGGAAACAAAACCTTTTTTCCACAGAGGGTTGTCCCTCCATTGAACATAATTTATTTTTGTGTTTATAAATAAGGATTATTTTACATTGCTATCAGTAATCTACAACTTACAGAGTTGTGAAATAGCTCTCATAGAATGGGAATCAGATAACTTGGAAGGATGTGTTGGAGACCAGGGGTTAGCAAACTCTGACCTATGGGCCAAATCTGATGCCCCCCAGATCTGATGGGCCTCCACCTGATTTTGTAAATAAAGTTTTATTGGAAGACAGTCATGCCTATTCATACACATATTGAATGTACAGTGGCAGAAGTGAGTAGTTGTGACAGTGACTCTCTGGTTCACAAAGCCTAAAATGTTTACTTAAATGACCGTTTACAGCAAGTTTGTCCTGCTCTTGTCTGGATGCAAGTCCTTTATCAGATGTATTATGTGTAAATATTTTCTCCTAGTCTGTGGCTTGTCTCTTCATATTCTCTCATTTTATATATGGGATATTCAGTTGTTCCAACATAATTTGTTGAAAAGACTATCCTTCCTTTGTTGAATTTTCTTGGTACCTTTGTTGAAAATCAGTTGTCTGTAAACATGGGTTTATTTCTAATGTTCCTTCCATTAGTCTTTATGTCTCTCCTTATGGCAGTACCACATTGGTTTGATTACTGTAGCTTTATAGGAGGTTTGAAAGGAGGCCATGTATGTCTTCCCGTTTTGTTCTTTTCCTTTTCAAGTTTCTTTTGAAAAATTAAATTTCATTGATATTCTTACAATCAGAAAATTATTTTTTCCTTCTTTTTGGGTATTTCATCTGTATACGTGCTTCTTTTTGTAGCAATAAGAAGATAAAGATGAGAGTCTGGGGGTGCCTGGGTGGCTTGATCAGTTAAGTGTCGACTTCAGCCCAGGTCTTGCTCTCACAGTTCATGGTTTGAGTCCCTCTTCGGGCTCTGGCAGCTCAAAGCCTAGAGCCTGCTTTGGATTCTTTGTCCTTCTCTCTCTCTCTGCCCCTCCCCTGCTCACACTCCGTCTTTCTCTCAAAAATAGATAAACGTTTAAAAAAAATAAAAAGAGAGTCTGGAAGACCTTTTATCAAAGTGATCGATGGGGATTATTACATTATTGAGTATAATTTCTAATCAATCGATTACTTTTATTTTTTTTTATGTAATTATTGACTTTAAGCTTATGTCTCTAATTTTATTGTGCCTTCCACAGCAGTGTGCCTCTTGTCAATAATATAGAGACAGTGAAGGGCCAGACAAGGGGGCCAGATGGAAATGGTGTGCGTTGTGACTTCAGTAAGATGGACAGTTGACGAATAGCCTTGAGAGCGAGAGAGATCGCTTCTGCTTATCCAGCCCCTGTGACCTGCTTCTGCTCCTCACTTTTGGCCAGATCTTGGTGGTGGGAGTTGAGCAAAAAGAAGATGAAAGCTCTGGGTTTTGTCTCACATCAGATTACTTAAATGCATTTCAGTGTTGTGTAGAAATCATGGAAATATGTATAAAAAGATTGGATGAAAGGATACCAAACAATTTGAATGATTCCTGGAAGGGTTCTTTTCTTTGTGGCTTCTTTATAAATAAATATGAGTGTCTGTATTGCTAAAGAAGTAAATATTGTGAACATCTTTGTTTTTCTTTAAGTCATATTTGGTCAGCCTTTCAGGACCTATTATAACACTCAAATTTTAATTTTTCTACAATGTCTAAATTCTGGTATTTATATACATTTCATCCATATAAAACACAGATTTTATAGCATATGCTTGATTTTTTAATTCTTTCATAGAGAGAACTAAAGTAAAATAAATATTACTTTGAAATTTATCTGTATTTAACAAAATGTTTATAAGAGAAATATCACTCAGATGTTATGGCACTAAAATTCTCTCAATACCCTTAGGAGTCAAGGTTTAGCTTTTACTAAAAGTATCAGGTGTGTTTAAAATATTTTAAGGTATGTTACCTAACAATTTAAACCCCTTTGCTATGCTAGTTAGGGGAAAGTAAAATTTGGAATTTGGAAAATTGTATTTTCCTACTATATTTTTATGTCATTCTCAAATCTGAAAATAAACAAAATGACTTTGTTCTTTTGAAATCCTTCTTTGTGTTCCTTTAGGCAGGTCCCTGAATGCTCTACTTAGTTTCTCTAAACAGTGCTCTGCATAAAGTATGTTAGTAGATCTTTATAAAAATTATGCTGAATAACTTCCCATTTCTTCCTCACTGCTTAGAAAAAGAAGGCAGTATTTCCATATCAGTCATTGACACATTAAGCCTTGAATGGTAGTAGTTTATTTTCAACACCATGATTAAGGCTATTTCAAAAGAATACTTTTGTTAAACGTTTGTATTTCTCCCTTTGTCTTCATTTAATTATTTCTTAGTATTGCTCTGTATTAGGCTAAATTACTTTGGTGTCTCTAATTAAAAATTAAATAATCTTAAAATGATCCGGCTTTTAAGAAGACAAGCAGACTAATGATGCTGAGCCTTTTTGCTGTTGGCCCAGACATTGCCCGATTTGGTTTCCTAATTTAGTAACAGAAATAAAACTATGCACGACTGGGCAGGTTTGGCATGCCGGCATCCAGCCAGGAAGCCTGGATTTCTTAAGTAAGTAGACCGATGGGGTTTTGCGGAAAACACAGATTACGTTACGTGAGCTTTGCACTTTGCAAATCCCTGACTATTTAAAGGAACTCAGCTAACCCACTGCCACTAAAATAAAAGGCAGTTTTGTTTAAACACACATGTATCTAAATGATGTATCGTTTCCTTTCCCAAAATTACCCTTCATCTTTGCGTTTTTAATTTCTTACTTTTGTAAACTTAAAAAAAAACACTTTGTCTTTCAGTAAAGAGTACAGCAAATTTAGTTAACATCCATTTATTTTATACGTTTGTAATACCTTTCAGAATAACATATAAAAGAGTTGGTAATACACATGTGTGCTTCTCTGTGAGGAAATGAAAACTCTGAAAGAGATAAATTTAAAACAACAACAACAACTTGATTTTACACACCACCCATGGCCCCTGCTTGCCGGACAGCCTTGGTTCCTGTTGTCTCTGCTACGCTGTGTGGGTCTCATTAATGTTCAGCATTGTGCGATGCGCACTGCACTCTGGGAGGGTTTGCAGTAGTTGTTTTCTTGAATATTTGAGCACTGGCTGCTTTTCCTCCTTGTTGGTGCTTCTTGTCTGGCATATCCTCAGTTTTCTTGAGGTCCATTGCCTCTGAATTTAGAGAAGAGCCTTGACGCCCAAGGACTTTTTCTTCCCACTTCTTTTTCTCCTTGGAACTTGTATGTGTTTCTTTTAGACTCTGTCTTTCATTGTCAGACGAGGGCCAGTTGTCCATCCTGGTGATCTTTTTTTAATTTGGCTTTAGACTAAACACTGGAGGCAGACCATTCTGAAGCATACTTTCTTAGAGGGAGAGAATATCTTATCCCTTGTGAGACTTTTGACAAATAGGAATGAACAATTAATTCTTTTCTCATATTTGAGAGGATGTGGGTCAGGTATGGAGGAGGATACAAAGTGCATGCTCCAGATCATAGTATATCATCATTCACTGTAATATGGAACAAAAATGGATTTACTGTAAGTTTAAGTGTCAAATTATATCACATCAGCTTTAGAATCAGTAAGATTTCTCATTGTAAAATTGCCCTCTACAAGTGTAGGAAAGAAAACTAAAAACATCACAAACTTCTTGACCAAAAGTGGTTAGACGATTACTAATCTATAAAAATAATTTTTAAAATGATCTATTCCTCCACTTAAAAAAAAAAAGTTTATTTTTGAGAGAAAGAGAGCAAGTGGGGGAAGGGAAGGGGCGGGGGACAGAGGATCCAAAGCAGGCTCTGCCCCAATGTGGGGCTTGAACTCAGGAACTGATCATGACCAGAGCTGAAGTTAGATGCTTCATCAACTGAGCTGCCCAGGCACCCTCCCTATTCCTCCACTCTTTAAATATCTGAATAGGGCAAATGCCCAGCCCTAGCATCAGGATTTCTTCTTTGTTCCTCCCATATCTCCTCCTTCTACCTCTTGATTTATTCCTGTGCTCTTAAAATCCATATCCTGTGCTCTTAAAATCCATCTTAAGACTGACTTAGAGTTCCTTGGCCTTTGGCCTTACCTTTGCTTTCGTGAGACAGAGGGCACTGTTCCAACAAGGTTTCGGCTGACTTAGAGACGGGCAGAGGAGAGGTCTCTGTTTTCAGAGACAGAAAGTGGTGTCTATTGGTTATTGTGTAATTCTGAACATGAGTGATATCTAGTATGGAGATATTTTTGCTTAGTAAATTTAATCTTTTAAAGGCATTGGGTTCATATTGTTATCGCTAGTAGTACTAGTTGTACTTCTTAAAAAAATTTTTTTAATGTATTTATTTTTGAGAGAGAGACAGCATGAGCAGGGGAGGGCAGAGAGAGAGAGGGAGGCACCGCATCCAAAGCAGGCTCCAGGCTCCGAGCTGTCAGCACAGAGCCTGACGCGGGGCTCGAACCCATGAACCAGGAGATCATGAACTGAGCCGAAGTCAGACGCTTAACCGACTGAGCCACCCAGGCTCAGTAGTACTAGTAATTTTCTAACAATGATAATAATACCTTAATAGTTACTCTAAGAGTGGTAAATTACCTTCTCCAGGTAATCAAGAGATTATTATTATTATCGGTAGTGCTTTTACTAGGTATTTAAACTTGGCTGGGCATGCTATTAAGTGCTTAACTACAGGGGCTCCTGGGTGGCTCAGTTGGTTGAGTGTCCAACTGTTGATTTGGGCTCAAGTTATGATCCCAGGGTTGTGGGATTGAGCCCCACCTAGAGTTCCATGTTGAGCGTGGAGCCTGCTTAAGATTTTCTCCCCCTCTGCCCTTCTCCACTCCTTATGCTCTCTCTCAACCTCTAAAATAAAATAATAAAAAAAGAGACTAAATTGAGAATCTTGCTAAGGTGCAGTATACTATGCTCATTAACAGCAAAGACTGTGCCTGACCCTAGTCATTATGGACTTTCTTCCAGATGTGATGGAAAGCCTCTGGAGGATCGTGAGCAGGGGAGTGAGATGATATGACTTAAGTTTAAAGGGATCATTTGGGCAACTGTGTACATAAGGAGTCAAGGACAAACACTGGGAGACAAGTTTGGAGTTTGCTGAAATAACCCAGGCAGGAGGTGATGGTAGCAGAACTGTTGATGAGAAGCAGTTGGATTTGGGCTTACTTAGTGCTTTATAACTTTTCAGTGTTTCATGCACTTTCTCTTATTCTCAGGGCAGGTTTTATCCTTGATTATAAATAGGAAATCTGGACGCACAGAAAGGTTATGAGCCTTATACAAGTTTACTTAATAAGGTAGAATTGAAACTTACACCAGGTCTTCTGATACTCAGGCCAGTGTTTTTTCCAAGCTGTTACCAGAAGTACATATTAAAATAAAAGTATTGTACTAGCCTGTGGCACTGTATTTGTTATCTATTGCTGCGTAACAAATTACCACAAATTTAGCAGCTTAAGGAAGCTCATACGTTTCTTCTCTCAGTGTCTGTGGATTGGGGGTCTAGGCACAGCTTACCTGGACCTTCTGCTTAGGGTCTCATAAGGCTGCAGTGAAGGTTGGCTTGGCCATGACTGCGGGCTCATCGGAGACTCAAATGCAGAAGGATGTGCTTTTTACTGAAGATCCATTAATACTGTTTGTTGTGTGTGTGACTGGGACAAAAAAGGTTAGAGTCATATAGTGACTCTTAGTATCTTTTAGCATGTTAGCCATCTGACGAAGGTATTCTTGACTGTTTTCGCTTCTTAAGGGAAAGAATTCTATTAAAGAATGGTGCCCGTTTTTTCCTGTAGGATCCCTCCCTTCTTACATCAGCTTTCGATACATACACTTAGCATTTGGAGTATTAAAAATGTGTTCACTATAATCTGTAAGAATCTTAGTGTCCAGGGTGTGTGTTGGGTGTTATCTGGCCTCTTATTTTGCTGCCAGGGGTACACACCCTCATTAGGCCCGTTAATGGGTATTTTCCATTTTGCTTCCTAATTGACTTTTACTGTTGCTCTTAGTCCAATGCAAGGGTGATATTTTGCTGGTTCTTTGGCTGGTGAATTAAGAAAACTACTTTTGGAACCAACCTCTGGGTTCAGAAGCCACTCTGAACTATCACTTGAATCTCTAGTTCTGTAGCTTTTCTGAATTCAACCGCAGCTTAGTTGATTATTCCGTCTTCCTTTTTTAGACATTCAGCTGAGGGAAGCTGTCTGTAAAAGGTTTTTTGGTACTCTCATTCACAAATTCTTCTATTAGTCTGTTTTCTTATGCTTTCTGCTTTACTTACTTGAAGATTTCTGCTTACAAAATTGGTATTCTGGATAATTCAGCCCAACCCTCGTTTAAGGACAATTAGAAAAACTGGAGGGGGAGAAAATCTCTTTTGAAGGCTCTGGTGAGCTAAGAAGTTGTAAAGAATTCCCAGGCCAAAGAGATTGCAGTCTTTACAACCTATTTCCCACTGAAGCAAACCTGAGTTGCTTAGTCGAGGCACAGCATGTGGAAGATGCATGTGGGACATGTTGTGCCAGAAAACGGGGAACCAGTCGAAGACTACCGTGGTCATGTGAAAATAATACAGAAGTCAGAGGTGGACAGTTTGACCATCAAGGAGAATAATAGTTGAAATGGATTGAGATACATCAGATATATTAACGTTTATGTATTCATAATGACCCTCTTTTAAAAAAAAACTTATTAGTAAACTCTGGAGGTTGATAAGGGGACCAGCTTTCTGAAAAATTTAAAGGGAAAGAATTAAACATTATGCCTTTTCTAAACCAATTATATTTCAGGGCAACCAGTTGAATTAAGGAGAGTTTTTCTATATGGAACAATTATAACTAATACATATAGAATGTTGAAATTAGAAAAATCAATACTTTGTAATATCTAATGAAATAATACATTGCAGCAAAGATCGTTAATAGCTTCCTGAACCAGTAGATAAAAAGTCTATAGAGAACTTTGTACTGGATGGATCAGACTGATGACACCTGAATTCACTAATTAATCTTGACATCATTGAAAAGTGGGTCAAGCAGACATTATTTTCTTCCCA
Organism: Prionailurus bengalensis; assembly: GCF_016509475.1. Classification (NCBI taxonomy): domain Eukaryota; kingdom Metazoa; phylum Chordata; class Mammalia; order Carnivora; family Felidae; genus Prionailurus; species Prionailurus bengalensis. The sequence continues at coordinate 17,992,963 of NC_057355.1, forward strand.
GTGAGATGTAATTGGAAGTATATAGCCCTACCCATAAGATACAGTCTTACCAACGAAAATTGAACCTGAATCTGTTTAAGCTTTCAAACTACCAGTTTGCAGGGAATACAAGGGATAGGTAATTATCTTAAATGATACCATGAAGATACAATAAATCATATTTGGAATTTGGAAATTCCACAACAGATAACCATTTCTTTAAATGAAAACATGAAACAAAAGGGAGGGACTGTTATAAATTAAAAGACTTAAGGATCATATCAGCCCAAATGCAGTTTTGGGGCTCTGTTTAGATTTTGATTTAAATAAATCTGTAGTAAAAACACATTTTTTTGGTAAGTATCAGGGAAAATTGATCATGGATAATATATTACACAATATTAAGATTCTTGACTTTATTAGATATAATGATAGTATTGTGGGTTTATTTTTTGAAAGTTCTTATCTGTTACAGTATATACTGAGGTATTTTTGCAGGTGAAATACTTCATAAGGTGGATTTGAAATAAAGCAGCTTCAGTATGGATCGCAGCCCAGCTTCCAGTCATCTGGGCTGTCAAAACCATGAAAATTTTTGACACTGCATTCAGATTGCTTATGTCCCCAAGTGCCTGACAGAAGCAAGTAGAAATTTTCTCAGGCAGAAGATAACATTATCCTAGGTCTCAAATGATTTCTATAACCTGTTTTTCAAATATAAAGTTAACCTAATGGAATGTGTAGAATAACATACTCTGCCAACTCAGGAATACACATTCTTTTCAAGCACATTTACAAAAAATGAACAAGAAGTAGAACACTGTCTTTGTCGCAGCTCATCTCTGCCATTGTAGCCTGAAAGTGATCAAGGACAATATGTTAATGATGCATATAAATAATAAGTGAAACTTTATATAGAAAGAGACAGTTGGCCAGAATTGGCATGGAGGGGCATCATTTCCTGCTACTTGACATAGATTGTCAAATAATGAAAAGGTAAGTCTCACCATGAGGGAAGATATTTGCAATACATGTAACTGACAAAGGGCTTTCTATCTGTAGTGAACTCCTACAAATCAATATGAAAAAGACCAGCAGTCTAGCTTAAAAAATCATTGGCGGGTTCAGGGGGGCTGAGAGGGGGTGTCACCTGGGTGTCTCAGTCCATTAAGCATCTGACTTAAGCTCATGTCATGATCTTGTGGTTCATGAGTTTGAGCCCTGCGTTGGGCTCTGTGCTGACAGCTTGGAGCCTGGAGCCCGCTTTGGATTCTATGTCTCCATCTCTCTCTGCCCCTCCTCCACTCATGCTCTGTCTCTGTCTTTAAAAAAAAAATTGAAATTAAAAAAATTTTAAAGGGGCACCTGGGTGGTTCAGTTGGTTAAGTGTCTAACTTTGGCTCAGGTCATGATCTTGCAGTCTGTGAGTTCAAGCCCCGCGTCGGGCTCTGTACTGACAGATCAAAGTCTGGAGTCTGTTTCAGATTCTGTGTCTCCGTCTCTCTCTGGCCCCTTTCCCACTTGCGCTCGCTCTCTCTCTCTCTCTCTCCTCTCTCTCAAAATAAAAATAAATATTAAAAAAATTTTTAAAAATGTTTTAAGCATCAGCAGGAGTCTTGAATAGGTACTTCCCTAAAGAGGAAATCTAAATGCCTAATAAATGTATGTTAAAATGTTGAGCTTCATTAATCATCAGGTATGAGCAAATTTGAAATCACAATAAGATTCCACTAGAATCTAACTAGACTCAAAAAGAATGACAAAGGGGCATCTGGGTGGTTCAGTCCCTTAAGCGTCCCACTGTGGCTCAGGTTGTTATCTCACAGTTCATGAATTCAAGTTCTGTGTAGGGCTCTGGGCAGACATCTCAGAGCCTGGAGCCTCCTTCAGATTCTGTCTCCCTCTCTCTCTGCCCTTCCCCACTCATGCTCACTCACTTTCTGTCTCTCTCAAAATAAAATAAAAACATTAAGAAGAATGACAAGGGGCACCTGGTGGCTCAGTCGGTTAAGTGTTCAACTCTTGGTTTCAGCTCAGGTCATGATCTCATGGTTTGTGGGTTCGAGCCCTGCATAAGGCTCCACACTGTGTGTGCAGAGCCTGCTTGAGATTCTCTCTTTCCTTCTCTCTCTGCCCCTCCCCTGCTCACACTCTCTCTGTCTCTCTCAAAATAAACATTAAAGAAGAAGAATGACAAAACAGCATTTATGAACACATGAGACAGCAGGGGTTTCATACCTTATAGTGTTAATGATGTGCATACTCTGACCAAACACTTCTCCTAGACTTATGTTTATTTATGAACCAAAAGAGATGTACAGTAATGTTCATTAAGTTCACAATATTCATAATTGCCTCAAACCAGAAAGACACAGTGTCTTCTAACAATAGAATGGATGAAAGTAGTTAATTTACACAATGGAATATTATAGAACGGTGAAAAGAGGCAGGCAGCTGCATCTCACAATATGTTTACATCTCACGAATACAACATTGAGCGACAGAGGCCAGTCATAAAGAATGCATGTTCTATGATTCCAATTATATAAAATTATAAAATAAGCAAAACTAAATCAGTCTTCAGGGATGCTCAATTGGGTGGTAAAAGTGAAAAGACAAAGAGGTGATTTTCATAAATGTCAGGATTGAAAAGTCTGTTATAGGGACTTCAACTTCCAAGGAGGATGTAGTTTGTTGAGTCAGGCGAATGCTTCCACTGTTAAAACAAAAAGGTCAAACTGGATAAGTTTCAAAAGTCTTATTTTTAAAAGCATCAGAAACTGGAAGCAATTTTGAGACAGGTGATTAATTTATTTGTCTTTGTATCTCCCAGAGCTTTTCGTTCCCTACCCTTCACATGGGTAGTCAATTAATATTGAATGAATGAAAATAAAGTGAGAGGCAAAGCACGTATCTAGAATGGAAGATGGAGAAAAATGTTTGCTGCTTCCCATAGTCAAAGTTTAGGGAGAAAGGACTATATTATCTGGGTACCCAAGGGAGAGAGACTTGTCACACTGGATCCTACATGGGACCCTAAGATACTATGCTATAAAAATTTGATTGTCCTCTTTCAGTCTTCTATTAAATACATATGTGTATGACATATGATACACATTTAAAAACACACCCATTATTTATGTTTTGGGAAATTAAATGTTTCTGTCTTACAGTCTTACCTCCTTGTTATCTTTTGTACTTTTTTTGTAGTGAAATTTTGGGGAAGCCACAATGCTGGCTCAGTACCTTTGGAATCCTTGAATCTTAGCACAGGAATAGACCTTATATGGAACATGCTATTTCCTCACGATTAGATTGAGTTTATGTATTTTTGGCAAGAATACCATGGAAATGATCTTGTGTTCTTCTCAGTGCGTCCTATTGGGGGGTACATGATATTATTGTGTCTTATGATTGCTAGTGATTAACCTTGATCCCTTGGTTAAGCTGATGGCTATTGGGTTTCTCCACTTTGAATTTTCCCTTTGTAACTGATAAGTATCTTAAAAATACTTTGAAACTGTCATTAAGCTGTTTCTCCTCAGACCTTCACTTTCTGATTTTAGCATTCATTAGTGGATTTGACTACAACAGTGATTACTGTGATGTTTACCTAATGTGACATTTGTATTTCCCTCATTCCTTCTACATTTATTAATTGGAATTCTGGGAATTATCTTTTATCTATTTATACTAGTAAGAACTCATAGATATTTGTTTCTATGGATTCTAATTCAGTGCCATTATTTTGTTGTTCAAATTGTTCCAATGTTAGCCATTGGGAGTTCCTTCTGGTTGGCTCCTGGTTGGTCTTTTTGACATTTCCCCATACTTTTTCAAGCACTTTCTTATTTTTCTCCCATCATGTTTCTAGCTTATTTTGTATTTTCTATGTCTCAGCCCTGGTTCCTTTTATTGGAGAGTGATATTTAGAAACCCAGATCTAAAGTGCCTGGATGGCTCAGTCAGTTAAGCATCTGACTTCAGCTTGGGTCATTATCTCACGGTTCGTGAATTTGAGCCCCCTGTCAGGCTCTCTACTGTCGGCACAGAGCCCACTTTAGATCCTCTGTTCCTCCCTATCTCTCTGTCCCTCCCCAGCTCATGCTCTCTCTCTCTCTCTCTCAAAAATAAATAAACATTAGGAAAAAAAAAAAAACCCCAGATCTGGGTTGTTTTTGCCAGTAATATTTTTTTTCCAATGCATGGCATTGTGAAACTGAATTTTTTGCTAATAAATGGATATGAAATCATTTTCAGTCATGATTTTATCAGTTGTCAGATTAGCTATCCTTCCCATTCTTAAATCACTTACGCATTGGAAAAGCAAGTCCTTTATGAAAGTAACTTATAAAGATGTTTAGTAGGATAGAGCCATGCAGAAGAAACTGGTAGTACTTACTTGACCTTTACATGAAGAGTTTTAATGCTGGAATCTTGATGTACTGTGATTATGGGCTTATCTTAATCTAGTAACTTTGTCAAAAAGCAAATGAAGTTACGTTGTTTTAGTTTATTCTTTATTTCTTTTATTAAAATTTTTTTTTAATATTTATTTTTAGAGAACATGCGTGTATGAGTGGGGAAGGGGCAAAGAGAGAGAGAGGGAGGAGCACAGAATCCGAAGGAGGCTTTGGGCTTTGAACTGTCAGCACATAGGGGCGCCTGGGTGGCGCAGTCGGTTAAGCGTCCGACTACAGCCAGGTCACGATCTCGCGGTCCGTGAGTTCGAGCCCCGCGTCGGGCTCTGGGCTGATGGCTCAGAGCCTGGAGCCTGTTTCTGATTCTGTGTCTCCCTCTCTCTCTGCCCCTCCCCCGTTCATGCTCTGTCTCTCTCTGTCCCAAAAATAAACGTTGAAAAAAAAATTTTTTTTGAACTGTCAGCACAGAGCCCGGCATAGAGCTCAAGCTCACAAACTAAGATCAAGACCTGAGCTGCAGTCGAATACTTAACTGACTGAGCCACCCAGGCACCCCTATATTAGTTTTTCTTAATAGCTCAGTCTATACTGGTTCCAAATCAATACCACATTCCTTTTTGTAAACATTTCTTAACAGATTTACTGAGGTATGTTTTATTACATACCATAAAATTCATGGTATAAAGATTCAGTGTGTTTCAAATGGCTATTGTAAATTCTAAACTATTGGTAAATTTTATAGTTGTACTACCACCACTATGATCCAGTTTGAGAACACTTTAATCATCATGAAAAGTTTCCTCATGCCCAATTGTGATCAATTTCTATTCCCATTCTAAGACATATCTTCTGATCTTCTGTCTCTATGGTTTTGTTTTTTATGGAGATTTCATATAAATGGGATCATTTAATCCCATATATATGGGATCATATAAATGGGTATGTTGTATTTGGGTGCTTTTACTTAGCTTAATGTTTTTGTTGTTAATTTATGTAGTTGTGTGCCTTGGTAGTTCATTCCTTTGTGTATATCTGATTTATATTTCATTGTATGGATATACCGTGTTTGCTTTATCCATTTGCCAGTTCATTGATTGTTTCCAGTTTTTGGCAATCATGAATAGTGTTGTTAGGGACATTTGCATACACATGTTTGTGTGGACATACGTCCTCATTTTTCTTGGATTAATACCTAGAAATTGAATTTCCGAGTGTATCATAAGTATGTATTATCTTTTGAAGAAACAAACTCTTTCCCAAAGTAGTTGTATCATTTCACATTCCCACTAGTTATGTGTGAGGGTTCTGTTTTTACCACATCCTCACCATCACTTGGTATTGTCAGGTGTTTTTTTTTTTTTATTATTATAAAAGACATGATTTTTTTCTAGTGGATTATATAATGATGTCGTGTGTGTGTGTGTGTGTGTGTGTGTGTGTGTGTGTTTTAATGTTCATTTTGAAAGAGAGATGTTCATACATGGGAGGGGCAGAGAGAAGGAGAGAGAATCCCAAGCAGGCTCTACACTACCAGCACAGAGCCCAATGTGGGGCTCTATCCCATGAGATCATGACCTGAGCCAAAATCAAGAGCAGGATGCTTAACTGACTGAGCCACCCAGGCACCTCTCATTGTGGTTGTAAGCTGTATTTCCCTAGTCACTAAGGATGTTTGAGCATCTTTTCATATGATAATTTTCCATTTCTTTGTGTTCTTTGGTGAAGTATCCATTTCTTCATCATGTTGTTCATTTTCTTACTGAGTTTTACAAGTTCTTTATATATTTCAGATACAAGTCTTTTATCAAATATATGATTTGCAAATATTTTCTCCCAGTCTCTAGCTCCCTTTTTCCCCCCTTAATGATGTCTTTTGAAGAGCAAAAGTTTTCAGTTTTTATGAAGTCCTGTTTATAAATTTTCTCCTAAATTCTCTTGTTGGATTCATAGTTTTACCTTTTATATTTAGTCTGGTCAATTTTCAGTTGACTTTTTTGTGTGATAGAGATTATATCTAAATTCATTTGTTTTTGCATGTGGATATCCAACTATTCTAGCACCATTTGTTAAAAAAAAAACACTATATTTACCTCGTTGCCTTGGTACCTGTTTCAAAAATCAATGGGCTATAATTATGTGAGTTTATTTCTAGACTCTGTGTTCTGTTCTGGCCTTATGTCACTATCATGCTGTCTTGTTTACTGTGGTTTTGTAGTACGTCTTAAAATCAGGTAGAATTGGTTCTCCAACTTTTTTCTTCTTCTCTAAATTGCTTTGACTATTTTGCCTATTTTGCTTTGCCTATTTAATTTCCATATAAATATTAGGATTAGTTTGTTAATTTTTTTAGGATTGGTACCATTTATTAAAAAGTGATAAAATTTGCCTATGAAGCACTATGTGCCTCATTTTTTCATTATGTGAGTATTTTATGTTACTAATTCAGTTTCTTGTTCTAGTTCTATTGATTTGTATTTCTTCTTTAATCTCTCTCTCTTTTTTAAAAGATTTTATTTTTAAGTAACCTCTATACCCAATGTGGGGCTCAAAGTCACAACTCAGAGATCAAGATTTGCATATTCTACTGACTGAGCCAGCCAGGTGCCCCATCTCCTTTAATCTTTTAAGGAATTTGTCCATTTCATCTATACTGTCTGGTTTTTGGCATAAAGTTACTCATAATGTTCCTGTACAATTATTTTAATTTCTGTAAGTTTATTCCTAATTTTGGTAATGTGTGTTCTTTCTGTCTCTCTCCCCCTCTCTTGCTCTCTTTCTCTTTGGTTAGTCTAGCTAAATGTTTGCCAATTTTGTTCTTTAAAAGAACGAACTTTTGGTTCCATTGGCTTTCTCTGTTATTTTTCTGTTTTATAATTTATGGATTGTTACTCTGATTTTATTTCCTTCCTTCAACTTTGAGTTTGATTTACTTTTCTTATTCTAGCTTCTTGAGGTGGAAGTTTATATTAAATATTTTTAGATCTTTCTAGCTAGTGCTAGAAAGCATTTTAAAAGTATAAATATGCTTATTAAAGCACGACTTTTGCAGCTTCTCATGAATTTCTATTGTTGTGTTTTTGTTTCCATTCAATTTAAGATAGTTTATTTAAAATTTTTTTTAACATTTATTCATTTCTTGAGAGACGGAGAGAGACAGAGCATGAGTGGAGGAGGGGCACAGAGAGAGGGAGACACAGAATCCGAAGCAGCTTTAGGCTCTAGGCTGTCAGCACAGAGCCCAGTGCAGGGCTTGAACCCACAAACTGTGAGATCATGACCTGAGCCAAAGTGAGCCGCTTAACCAATAGAGCCATTCAGACACCCCCAATTTAAAATATTTTCTAATTCATGATTTCTTCTTTGATTCAGGAGCTGTTGAGAAGTTTATTACTCAATTTCCAAATGTTTGAGGATTTCTCAAATTTCTCTGTTGATTTCTAATATAATTCTGTTGCTGTCAGAATATACTGGCATATTTTCCGTTTTTAATTTAATAAGACTTATTTTATAGTCTAACACAGGGCTTGGCAAGCTATGACCCATAGGCCTTTTGTTAAATGGCTTACAAGATAAGAATGGTTTTTACATTTTAAAGGTACGTACTTTTTAAAAAGACAAAGAAGGTTATTATATGATGTTAAAGGTGTCAGTCCTTCAAGAAGTTATAACAATTGTAAATGTTTAATGTGTCCAACAGTGGAGCACCTAAATATACAAAGCAAAAGCAACAGAGCTAAAAGAAAGAAACAGTAATAAAGTAATAGTTGGAGACATTAATACTCCATCCTCAACAATGGATGCATCATCCAGACAGGAAATCAATAAGGAAGCTTTGGATTTGAACAACACCATAGACCAAACGAGCCTAACAGGCATATACAGAAAATTGTATCCAACAACAGCAGAATACATTTTCTTCTCAAGTGCACACAGATCATTTTTAGGATAGACCATATGTTAGGCAAGTCTTAGAAAATTCAAGAAGATTGAAATCATATCCAGTATTTTCTCGACCACAAGGGCATGAAACCAGAAAATCACCAACAGGAAGAGAATTGGAAAATTCACAAGCACATGGAAATTAAGCAAGACTGTCTTGAACAACCAGTAGAATAAGGAAGAAATTAAAGAGGAAATTAAAAAATTTCTTGAGACAAGCAAAAATGAAAATGTAATGTACCAGAGCATATGGGATGCAGCAAAAGCAGTTTTAAGAGCAAAGTTTGTAGCAATAAATGTCTACCTTAAGAGTACAGATCTCAAATAAACCACCTAATTCTACTCCTTGAGGAACCAGAAAAAGAAGAACAAATGGAACCCAAATTTAGCAGAAGAAAGCAAATAATAAATTTTAGAGCAGGAATAAATGAAACAGAGAACAGAAAAACAATTGGAAAGATTAATGAAACTAAGAATTAATTCTTTGAAAACGTAAACAAAATGGACAAACCTGGGCACCTGGGTTGCTCAGTCGTTAAGTGTCTGACTCTTGATTTTGGCTCCAGCCATGATCTCATGGTTCATGATCTCAAGCCCTTTATCGGGCTCCCTCCTGGAGCCTGCTTGGGATTCTCTCTCACCACCCCTTCCCCTCTTGTGTGCATGCGCTATTTCTCGCTCTCTCAAAATAAAGAAACATTAAAAAAAATTAAAAAGTGTTTATACAGGAGATAGTAATGAAAGAAGAGAGAAACAAAGACATAAGACATAATAAAAAATAGTGAAGTTACATATAAATATAGCCTTATCAATAATTGCATTAAATGGGAATATTTGAAATACTGTCATCAAAAGGCAGAAAATTTCCAACTTTATAAAAAGGATAAATTTTGAAGTCAAAAATTGAAATAAGTGAATAGGTTCAAATAGGTTGAAAATAAAAAGGAAAAAGATACACCTGGCACACAGTATGTATTGGCTGAAGGACCTATTTTAAGAACAGGTAAAATAGACTGTAAGACAAAAAATATTACTGGAGGCAAAGAGAGAAAATTCATAAAGATAAAACAGTCAGTACTTAGGGAAAATGTAACATTACAAATGTATATGCACTTTGCTACAGAAACCCAAAATACAGAACCAGAAAATGACAGAATTAAAAAGGGAAATAGACAATTAAACAATTACAGTTGAGGATTTTAATACACCTGTCTTTCCATCAACTAGAACAACCTGAGAATATAGAAAATTTGTATAACACTGTTGACCAACTTGAACTAACTTAACATGTAATTATCCCTCCACTCAGCAAGAGCAGAATACGTAGTGTTTTATAGAACACCTAGAATATTCTCTGAGATAGATCATGTGCTGACCATGAAATGAGTGTCAGTAAATTTAAAAGAACTCATTTCCTTCCTGTTGGTTTTAGTTACCATCTGGTATCATTTTTTTTTTCAGCTATAAAGACTTTAATATTTTTTATAGGGCAAGTCTACCAGCAAATGGTTTTTTTCACTTCTTATTCATCTGGGAATGTTTTATTTTGACTTTATTTTCAAAGGATAGTTTTGCTGAATATATAATTCTTGATTAACTTTTTTTCATCATTTTAAATATGCCATTTTAGCATCTTCAGATTTCTGTAGTTTCTGGTAAGTTAGTTTTTACTTGTATTGTTCTCCTTTATGTGTGAGTCATTTTTCTCTTTTGGCTTTCAAGATTTCCTATTGGTATTTATCTTTCTGCAACTTGACTACTGTATGTCTAGGTGTGGATCTTTTTATGTTAGCCCTACTTGATAAATTGAACTTCTTGGATATGTAGATTAATATTTTTCATCAAACATGGGACATTTTCAGTTATTGTCCTTTGACATTCTTTTTTTTTTTAAGTGTTTATTTTGAAAGAAAGAGTGTGTGAGCAGGGGAGAAGCAGAGAGAGAGGGAGAGAGAAAATCCAAGCAGACTCCATGCCCTGTGCAGAGCCCAATGTGGGGCTTGATCTCACAAACCATGAGATCATGACCTGAGCTGAAATCAAGACTCGGAGGCTTAACTGACTGAACCACCCAGGCGCCCCTGTCCTTTGACATTCTTTTTGCCACTTTCTCACATTTCTCTTCTCTTGGGACTCCCATTATGCATATGATAGTATCCCACAGATCTCTGAGTCTCTGTACTGCTGATTTGATAATTTCTGTTGATATGTTTTTGAGTTTATTGATTCTTTCCTCTGCAACCTCACATCTGCTCCTGAGACTATCTAGGAAATTTTTCATTTCAGTTACTATATTTTCACTTTTACAGTTTTTCTTTGGTTCTTTTTATGGCTTGTATTTTTATATTTAGGTTCTCTATCAATTGAGTCATTATCATCATATTTTTCTTTAGTTTTTTTGGACATAGTTTCCTTAGATTATTCAAACATATTTCTAATAACTGCTTTGAAATCTTTGCCAAGTTCAGCATCAAGACCCATTCAGAGTTAGTTTCTGTTGACTTCTTAAACATGTTTTTTTCCTCCTGGCTGTGGGTCACATTTTGCTGTTTTTTTTTCCATGTCTTGCATTTTGTTGTTGCTATTGTTGAAAACTGCAAAATTTAGGTAATATGTTGTCGCGGCTTTGGATTTTGATTCATTTTTCTGAGAGTTTTTATTTATTTTTTGTTATATAGCCTCTGATGACTCTACTCAGATTTTAGTCTTTTTTTTTTTTAAACATGGATTTGTAGCTGTTGCCACTGTGTCTTTGTAGTTTAGAAGTAGCCATTGTAGTTTAGGAGTAGCTCAACACTTCAAGCCTGTAAGACTTCTGTCTTTTGCTGATTGAAATTGTTTAGATTGGAGAGTACCCTCAAAGGCAGTCAGTTATCACATCTACCTTGGCTTTTATTTTTGGTGGACTCTTTTGGATTCCCCTGCACATACATATAGCTTCCCAGTTGTCTAAGGATTGCAGACTGATTCAAACATAGCTTGAGAAGTCTTTTTGGTATCCTTAGTATTTTTCTGAAATGTAGCTCATCTGGCACAATGGAGTTTCCTCCATCCTTGCAGATTCATGTCTAAGACTATTATCAAAGACAAATGTAAATCTTTGATTATAGTTTTCTGAGCAATAGGATATATATATAACTTTGGGGCACCTGGGTGACTCAGTTGGTTTAGTGTTCGACACTTGGTTTCTGCTCAGGTCATGATCTTGCGGTTGGTGGGTTTGAGTCCCACTTTAGGCTCCATGCTGATAGCATGAAGCCTGCTTTGGTTTCTCTCTCCCTCTCTCTGCCCTTCCCCTGCTTGTGCACTTGCTCACACACGCTCTCTCTCTTTCTCTCTCTCAAAATAAATAAAAGGAAAAGATGAATATATAGCTTCAGACTTCGGATTTTATTTTACTTAGGGCATTATTTAACATCCGTTTTTATTCTTTTTACTCCAAAAGAATAAAATAATCAAAGATAGAAAATGGCTTTTGTAGATTTTTGATGTTTCAGAGAATAAAAAGATGAGATTTTTCTTACAGATTTAAACAAGTAAGCATGCAATTCGTGTAATAATTCTCAGAAGAGCACAGTATAATTTCCATGTTGACTATTGATTTAACATGTGAAACATAATTGAATTATTAAGGACAACAGCAGATCAACAGACTATAGTATCTAGGCAACAGAAAAGTAAATTCATTCATTTTATTGTTTTAGGTGCTACTGTTCCTATATTAATTATTTCTGTGATTCCAAGAGTGCCTTGGTGTTTTGAATCACTAACCTAATTAATTTTCTTTTCTTTTTTTTTTTTAATTTTTTAATGTTTGTTTACTTTTGAGAGAGAGAGAGACAGAGACAGAGCACGAGCAGGGGAGGGGCAGAGACAGATGGAGACACAGAATTCAAAGCAGGCTCCAGGCTTGAGCTGTCAGCACAGAGCCTGATGCAGGGTTCAAACTCACAAGCCATGAGATCATGACCTGAGCTGAAGTCGGACACTTAACCAACTGAGCCACCCAGGCTTCCCTAACTTTCTATAGTCTAATTATGGGCTGAACTTCCAGTGGAAAGCTGCTCCTATCCTAAAATGTTTGTGGTAGGAAACAGTCCCAGGATTGCATTATAGCAATGATATTGGCAGTCCATAGCTTTGCTTGCTTTTTAATTAAAGTTTTAATTTTAAGATAAGTATAGATTCCTGTGTAGTTGTTTGTCCATATGCTTTGACCCAGTCATATTTTTCTTTTTAATTTTTTCCAACTATTAACTAATTTTGCAAAAATTAGCTATTGCTGCTTGTGCATAATGAGAAGGGGCCATGTAGAAAGGTTTAACATCTGAAACTCTGTGACACTCATTTTGTTAGGCACTGACCATGACAGTGGTCACGATTAAGATAAGGAATTAGAAACACTATCTTTGCCTGCTAGTAGTCTGTTTCCCACCCCTGAAACTTTTATTATTAAAAAAATTTTTTTAATGTTTATTTATTTTTGCGAGAGAGAGACAGAGCACAAGCAGGGGAGAGGCAAGAGAGAGGGAGACACAATCTAAAGCAGCTTCCAGGCTCTGAGCTGTCAGCACAGAGCCTGATGTGGGCCTCAAACTCACGAACCGTGAGATCACGACCTGAGCCGAAGTCAGACACTTAACTGACTGAGCCACCCAGGCACCCCAAAACTTTTATTTTAAAATATGAATTTGTAACAAAAAGTATTACACTTTGAAAAATTGAATAAAGCATCAAATTAAGCAACTTTTGTGTGCCATTAATGGAATGAGCTCATACTTTTTGCAAATTTTAACACCGTTATAGGTGTAATTAAATTCTTATGCCATGTTGGCTCAACTAGTAAGCCTTTTGTAAAGTTTGTAGAGACTATGCTAACAGTTTTGCTAAACTTCAAAGTTGTTTAAAAATTATTTCACTTATACTTTTAGTCATTCATAAATTGTAACATGTAATATATACTGTTTTTGTCTGTTAATGCAAGCAAATACAAAGGGAATTATTTGATCAGTAGTTATACCCATATTTTTGTTGGGTCATTTTAAACCAGGATGGCCTCTTTTTCTCCTTTAGTTTCATTTATTAGTATTCCACATGGAACTTTTTTTCTGAAGAATTTCTGTGGTAGAAGCCATTTATCTCGTAATCATGAAAATCATGTCTTTGTGAAAGAATTGAAGAGATTATGGATATGGCTTGTTCCATATGTTGTTATAGGTAACTTTTAAATTATTGCTACTGTAATGGCAGCATGGGCCATAAGGGGCTGAATGCCTGTTTGCTAGAAGGAAGAAAGTGGAAAGTTGATGTGTAACGGAACAGAGTTTTAAAGACAGATTTGAGGTAAGATATAATTTTAAAATTCTCTGAACTTTCTTCAAAAGGTCTGCAAGAATAAATAAAAGTATCTGTAAAATTGGACTGTAAAGATCAGGGCTGATACCAGCTTGGACCTTAGGGCAGTGTGTTTTTTTTTTTTTTTTAATATATTTAGATCTTTTTTTTAAATGTTTACTTATTTTTGAGAGAGAGAGAGAGACGGAACATGAGCAGGGAAGGGGCAGAGAGAGAGGGAGACACAGAATCCAAAGCAGGCTCCAGGCTCTGCACTGTCAGCACAGAGCCTAGTGCGGGCCTCGAACCCATGAACTGGAAGATCATGACCTGTGCTGAAGTCAGATGCTTAACCGACTGAGCCACCCAGGTGCCCCAGGGCAGTGTTTTTTTAAGCTGACACCCAACAGTTACAATAATCGGAGTCACAAATGTCATTAGTATGTAAGGTTACATTGACCGCTCGTATTAAAATAAAGCCAGAATTTCGTAACACATTTTGATGTTCTTTCCCTTCAGCTGAGTTTGAGATAATTCCTTTCTGCTTTTCCTATACAAAAGTAAAGAAAAAGATTAATACTAATATTTAGAGTATTAGACTTTTCTTAATGGAATACATGGGGGGGGCGTACACCTTCAAAGTTGATTATCAGCAGTTTTCTAACCTTTTCATACATGCTGTGTGAAAAAAGTGTACCGTGGCCAAATGAATGGGAAACTGTTGGTACATCAACAGTTTCCTGACTTGATAAACCGATCTTTAATATGCTAAAGTGTATTTGATAAGCAGTATAGCATATTGTGTTTCCTAAACTTAAGCTAACCATGGGAGCATTGCTCTAGACTAGTGTTCTGTGAACATAGCTGGAGTAAACAAACACTTGTCGAGATGAGTGATGTTCCAGGAACTCTGTCACAACTGTTATCGCAAACATTTGTTTTAGATAAAATTAATGTACAAAGTAAATATGAACGCTTTTTTTTAGCTCTTTTTTTTTGAAGTTACTTTCTGGGTGTCGTTTTGACATAACCTAGTTTTTACTAAACTGCCAGTTCAAATAATTAAATGAAAAAAATATGAATTAATTTGGAAAATGTTAATATCCTTGGAAATTTTATGTGCAACTAACTCATTTCTGAAAGAAATACGACTTCTAGGCATAAATCATCTGTTCACATTGAACTATTTGGTATTCTTTATGTGCTTACAAGTTTTTATTGTTCCTTTACTTCCTGTTATTGAGGGGCATTTGAAAGGTTTCTTAATGTAACTCACAACAAAAGATTTCTGGAGTATAACAAAAGGTTTTGAACTCCTGTGTATGTTGACTGGCTCACAGCAAAGCAACGGTACTACTTCGCAGTATTTTTCCAAGGGGTTAGGAATAAATGGAAATCTGAAGAAATCTATTTCTGTGTGTTCTCTTTCCAAGCACCATACAATTTTCTGTGATACTTGCATTTAACAGAAACTCTTCAGACTGTGGCTTTTTTCATTTTATAATGACAGAATTTGTAGGACCCTCAGCAACATAAATTTGCATAGCAGCACTGTATGTACACATTTATTAAATTTTTTCTTTCTGTTGTATTTCAGTGAGCTGAAATGTTGTTAGGAAGTCCAGATTCTTAGAATTTTACTCACAGATTTATATGTGATCATTTCCAGGCAGAGTAAATACAGCTAAAAATATATGTATCTCTATATTACACATTTTTAAAATTGTTGAATCTCTTTTTCTAAGGAATCCCAAAGTGTGTGATGAAGCATTTAATTTTATATTATTATAGAAATGACACATGAGCATAAGAATAAACATTATATAGAGTAAACATTATATAGAAATAAACATTATAGGAGAGTTTAGAATTAAAAAGTTAACATTATTCCGTGCCCTCATTTCATTTGTATCCTCGATGTTAGTCACTGTGGTGTACTTTTTGTTTTCATTTTGCTGGTTATTTCCACTATAACTCCAAGTTACCGCAAGTTGTAAATCTAGAAACCTGTTGCTTTGCTGTTAAGATTGACGGGCAGTATGCACAAATTCAGAACTTTCTAAGGTCAAATTTCTTTTTTTTTAATTTTTTTTTAACGTTTATTTATTTTTGAGACAGAGAGAGACAGCATGAACGGGGGAGGGTCAGAGAGAGGGAGACACAGATTCTGAAACAGGCTCCAGGCTCTGAGTGGTCAGCACAGCCCGATGCGGGGCTCAAACTCATGGACCGTGAGCTCATGACCTGAGCCGAAGTCGGCCGCTTAACCTACTGACCCACCCAGGCGCCCCTAAGGTCGAATTTCTTATGTTGATAGTGATAAGGTGAATTTCTTATAAAGGACACACATTCAGAAATCAGAGTTATATTTTGTATTTCATGTGGAACTCTTTTTTTTTTTTTAATTTTTTTTTTCAACGTTTTTTATTTATTTTTGGGACAAAGAGAGACAGAGCATGAACAGGGGAGGGGCAGAGAGAGAGGGAGACACAGAATCGGAAACAGGCTCCAGGCTCCGAGCTATCAGCCCAGAGCCTGACGCGGGGCTCGAACTCCCGGACCGCGAGATCATGACCTGGCTGAAGTCGGACGCTCAACCGACTTCGCCACCCAGGCGCCCCAACATGTGGAACTCTTTTAATTAATGGAGTTTTTTAAAACTAAGGTTCATATGTTTCCCCCAGGGTTTGTAAGTATTCTGTCAGTATCAGTGGAGATCATTTTCTTTATCCACCACTTTCTGTTTTTCAAGTTGATTACATATGGGAATTTCAAATAAACTGGAATGGATCATTTGAAATGTATACAGACTAGGGGCGCCTGGGTGGCGCAGTCGGTTAAGCGTCCGACTTCAGCCAGGTCACGATCTCGTGGTCCGTGAGTTCGAGCCCCGCGTCAGGCTCTGGGCTGATGGCCCAGAGCCTGGAGCCTGTTTCCGATTCTGTGTTTCCCTCTCTCTCTGCCCCTCCCCCATTCATGCTCTGTCTCTCTCTGTCCCAAAAAATAAATAAACGTTGAAATGTATACAGACTAAAATTTTTTTCTTTAAAGTTTTTTCCTGTTTTGGGGCACGTGGGTGGCTCAGTATGTTGAGCGTCTGACTCTTAATTTTGGCTTGGGTCGTGGGATCGAGCCCCATGTTGGGCTCCATGCTGAGCATTGAGCCTGCTTAAAATGGTCTTTCTCCCTCTGCCCCTCTCCCCTGCTCACACACACTCTCTCTCTTAAAAAAAAAAAATTAATTAAAAAGAATTTTCCCCTGTTTTGAGTTTAGAAAGTGAGGTGAAAGCCATCATTATAATAGTAACATTCCTTTCTGATGGTGAAACATGGATTGCTTTTAGCTATCCTCTGCAAAGTAGTAAAATTAAAAAAAAATTATTTTGGATTATGATTCTATGATATTATGACAACAGTGGTTGCCGGGTCTCATTCAGGTCAAAGCCAAAAAACTCCCATTGTGCTACCTCAGTAAAGAGGTAAAAAGCCTACCTAGAAGAAACCTGTGAAATAGACAGTCACTAAAACATAACATAAAATGAAAATCTGCATATGTTGTCTCCATGACTCTGCAGGATGAGGAATTTTTCCAAGTAGTAATCCATGTACTGACATAAAACAGTGATAAAGAGGGGCACCTGGGTGGCTCAGTTGGTTAAGCCTCTGATTCTTGATTTTGGCGTAGGTCATGATCTCAGGGTTCATAAGATCGAGCCCTCCATTGGGTTCCATGCTGACAGCACGAGCCTGCTTGGGATTCTGTCTCTCTCTGCCCCTGTCCCATGCTCGTGGTCTGTCTCTCTCAAAATAAATAAGTAAACTTAAACAGTAATAAAGATGCTAAATTTTAGAATAAATGCTTTTAAGTTTTAAAGATAGTATATCTGAAGAAGAGATGTATGCCATTTCTTTCTAGCAGTTAGTTATAATTGCCACTTAGCAAGAGTACTTTCTAGATACTTTTTGTCTTCTGCAAAATTCTCATTGACATTTTGCTAGGTACTTCAAATGCCAAATTGACTATTTGGTTAGATAACTGATAAACACCTGGTAAATTACTTACTTTGAAGAACACTCAATGAGAGTCTAGTGTATAATTTAATCATGCATAAAATGTCAAAACAATGTTATTTTATACTGTCTTTAACATTTAAAAATTTCTATTGGGAGTTAATTGGCAGGCTTGATACCCAGACACAAATATTTAAGTCAAATCAGTTTCTTTTGTGTTTCTCACATGTCATATGTTCAGAGCATTTTATTTTAAAGCTCCCAAATAATATTTAATTGTCTTTCATAATTAAGAGGATGTCTTAACATGCTAGTTTGATGTTTCTCACTTTAAAAAGTTCTTGTATATTGCTTATATCAAATGCATGGTTAATAGATTGTTTTCAGTGAGCTTTCTGGTATTTTCCATTTTATTCTCCACTGTGAATATTTGTTATTAAACATAACCTGCTACACATTCACAGTTATACATAGCAAGCCCCTTGTGATTGTGGACAGTTTTGTCCTATACTGGAAGACCCTAAGTAGTGTATTACAAAGGGTATTAAAAATGTTATTTTTAAGTTCCTATTTAATCCATAAACTGTTTCCCCTTGGAAATAATATAATTGGTGAGTAGGTTCTAAAGCAAGTCTCCTAACACTTATTTAACTCATGGTGCCTTTGATACACATTATGCACCTGCTGTCATAGGAGGGAGCATGTGCAAGTGAGCACCTGTGGTGGGGGAGAAGCGTGAAGATGGAGAAACACACTGGTACCGTTTGGACCCCACAAATAATCACCCCCTCAGTCCCATTGTATCAGGATGTGAACCAAATTCAGGCTATTTCTGGTCCATCAACTGGTCCAATTAAGGAATGGATTTAGCTTTTCCAAACTGGATAGATGTAATTACACTTACCCGAGTATGAAAAGGATGTAGTGGTTGAACAAATGTACCCAGATTCTGAATTCACAAAGCCAAGTTATTGTTAGTTCCTTCGAATTGATTATCTTAAAGACACACTCATTCCAACAAGAGTCTGTGGTTGTTCAGTTTAAATAAGATCTTCAAATAAAGTTTTAAAATAATTTCCAAAACCAAGAAAGCATCATCGTTTTAAGAATGTCCCTGAGCTATTGTTGAACATACTCAGTGTGTGATTCTGAGGATTCCAATCTTGTTTAAACATTAAAATTTTTTTGGGGCGCCTGGGTGGCGCAGTCGGTTAAGCGTCCGACTTCAGCCAGGTCACGATCTCGCGGTCCGTGAGTTTGAGCCCCGCGTCAGACTCTGGGCTGATGGCTCAGAGCCTGGAGCCTGTTTCCAATTCTGTGTCTCCCTCTCTCTCTGCCCCTCCCCCGTTCATGCTCTGTCCCAAAAATAAATAAACGTTGAAAAAAAAAATTAAAAAAAAAAACATTAAAATTTTTTTTTCTTTTGGGTTTACATTCAGAGTTTGAGACATGTTCTTCTTAATAAAATTGGTAGTGTCAATCCTGTCCTTCTTAGGGTGGATTTGATCCCTAGATTCCATGAAGCAATCCTGTATCAAGATCTTAAGACAATTCTAAGACAGGAATTTCAAAAGATATGAATGAAGACATGGAGTTGGGTTTGCTTTGCTGGCTGATGACCTTGAAGGACAATATTTGCTTATATAATTTCTGAAAATTTTGGTGATCTTATTTCATAATCATTCTTGATAAATTATATATCTTCTATTTCTTTGCAGTTGTATAAAGGAAATAATATGCAAAAATTTGAAAATGCTCAGCCGTCTGGGCCTATATAATATGTGGGCAGCTAGTCTTTTGTTAATCTCTATTCTAGAATATTCCCATTCCTTATGTCCACAGAGATAATTATAAGGCATTGGGGGAAACTTAAATTGTGTTCATCATGTGATAAAACTCTGGCAGTCTTGGATTTCACAGTTTCTTTTCAAGGATTTGTAAGTTGTCTTGAAGTTCTACAGTAGTTGTAATTTTGATAACTTTGAATCATAAATTGTGAGGTTTTTTAAGGCTGTAAGTCTAGTCTGGGGTTACATAACAAGTGAGACAGTTTAAGGGATTAATTAATTAATTCAAAGAATATTTACTTAACACCTACCATGAATTAGAATCTGGTAGATGCTAGGGTTATGGCAGTAAATAAAGGCAGTCAGTGCTCCTGCTCTGGTGAAGTTTATTTTCTTATGGGAGGCACTGACTGTGGTTTAATAGGTAAATAAATGAATAAATAAAATAAGTAAAGATTGTGGTAAATGCAGGGAAGGAAATAAATGGTATCCTATAATTTAGAAAAAGCAGTCTTACTTAATTAGGGTGTCCAGGAAGGCCATTGTGAAAATAACGATAGTGAAGTTCCAAAAGACAAGAATGCACCCACAGTTTGAGGAGCTGGGCAAAGAGCATTCCTGGCAGAGGTAATAGCCAATTCAAAGTCTCTGAGGGAAGAAGTAATTTTGACACTTTCTTCGGCCAGAAAGAAGGGCAGGGTAATTGGATTGTCGGAGGTGGATGAGAAAGTCAGGCCAGTACTGATCAGGGGGCCTCATCGCTAGTAACATGGTGTGTGAGACTTTATGCATGTACATTGGGAAGCCAGGGCAGAGTTTTGGACAGGGAAGGAACATGATTGGACTTACATTTTAATATCACTTTGGCTTCCCTTTAGAAAATGGGTGGGAAGAGGGCAGAATGGAAGCAAGAAGGAGGCTTTGGGGTGTGTTCAGGCAGGAAATGATAACAGTGCTGGGCTCAGTGTTTAACAGTGGAGGTAGAAAGAAGACATGCGGTGGGTGTTTTGCAGTGTGGCCTATCACTGTTACTCAGCAGCCTTTGTTGTCGGTCTCTGTGGAGGAAATGACAACTTCCAATGGTATTCCCAGATTTGGCCATTACCTAGTTCATAAAATATCCACAAAATAAAAGGCTTCATTATACACTTTGTTTTAGTAAAAAAATAATTTTAAAGGGTTTAAGGGTAAACTTTCTCTACCTGGACTGTGAACATGTTTTGGCCCACATGTGGAAAGCAGGCCGTTTCTAGACAGGCTGCTTATTTGCGGAGTGATCGGTCTGGATTTAAAAAGACAACAATATTCAGCCTTGTAGAATTCTAATTCTCACGTCAGATAAGTGGGTTAAACTTCTTAAGGAAATATTAATTCAGATGTTTGTTATGACTTTAGAATAAATATAGGATTTGATCCCAGTTGTCACAAGTAATATCTAAGAGGTTGTATTGTTTGGTAATTGCTGTTAACCCAAGAAACCTGACATCTGTATGCTGTTGTTAGCCCTCCTTCAGAACAGACTGATAGGTCATTTGAATCTGAGTTGGCTTTCGTTTTTTTTATTTGACCAAGGGATGTAGTCCTGCCCATTTTCTTAAAGACCTCTCCCTCTTAAGAGCCCCTTTGGGTCTGTGTTAGACATAAGAAACACACAGACTGTGTTTGTAGTTGTTTCTGTGCCAAAAACTACATCAATTTAAAAATATTTATATTCAGGATTTACACTTAGATTATTATGTGGCATAATGAGCTGAAAATTATAAATATTGTTTTCTGCCATACATTATTAAATTATATAGGACATTGCACTTAATTACCTGAGGTACACATTTTATCTTTTTTTTTACAGATGATTTTTTCGAGATATCAAACCAATGATCTAAATATTTGAGTAAATAACCCAAAGTTGCAGCTGATAAGTAATAGGATTATGTTTTGAACCTATATCGGCATATCAGAGTATGTATCTTCCACGGCCGAATCAAGAGGAAGAGAATGAATATAAAGAGAGATACTTACTGTATATAGAATGGAATTTGGCGTTGCGGTATTGTCTTTTATTTCTTGCTCTTCCTAACCCAGTGTGCTTTGGAGCTCAAATTAGAGCTGTTTCTAGTGGTACCGGAAAAAGCCAGTGCTTGAAAATACCAAGCCTTGTTATTGACTCTGTCTGTGGTCACTGGCTTGGCATGGAGTGGGTGGCTTCCTTCCCATTGCCTCTTAAATTTTAGGTTAGGTCAGTGTGTATCAGCAGAAGAGTGATGATTTAAAGGAGACTTAGCTGTTTTTTTCTTTTGAAATTGGCACTCTAATGTTTATTTTTTATTTTTTTATGCTTAGTGTAAGTAATTACTACGTGGCGATAACGAAATCATTTTCAGGATACTCTGTAAGTAGCTGAAAAGTTTGAAGGTATTGTATATTTAGTATAAAAGTAAACAATATGACTGTGAAGGTAGGATTATTCTAGGTACATTAAAGAAATAAAGTATACACACAGATGTGTACACCCTGGGGAATGGTATGGCGACAGAGAGACCAGATGAAAAGAGCAGGATTCTACTAGTATTCTAGAAAGAATGCATTGTAACTCTACATCAGTCATACCACATTAATTTCAAGATAGCATAGCAGTAAATATTTTTGAAGGTGCCAACATTAAATCTATTAATGATAAATTAATTATAGAACTGTTATTAAAAAGAAATGTAGTAATGCCATATTTTTAAAAAGACTTCAGAAAAAT
Source organism: Prionailurus bengalensis (assembly GCF_016509475.1). Taxonomy (NCBI): domain Eukaryota; kingdom Metazoa; phylum Chordata; class Mammalia; order Carnivora; family Felidae; genus Prionailurus; species Prionailurus bengalensis. Next base: position 18,015,180 of record NC_057355.1, read on the forward strand.
TCAAGGAACACATCATTAGATATAAAAACGGCTAAAGAACTGGGCAGCTCTTTCTGCCCAAAGGTCCTGTCCCCGTGCTTTATTAAACTTCATTTAAAAAAACTTTTTTAAATGTTATTTATTTAGGGGAGAGAGAGAGTGTGTGTGCAAGCAGGGGAGGGGCAGAGAGAGAGAGACAGAATCCAGAGTAGGCTCCAGGCTTTGAGCTGTCAGCACAGAGCCTGACACGGGGCTCGAACCCACCAGCCATGAGATTGTGACCTGAGCCAAAGTCAGACGCTTAACCAGCTGAGCCACCCAGGTGCCCCTTGTCCCCATGCTTTAATAAAATCACTGTTTTACACCAAAAAAAAGAAAGAAAGAAAGAAAGAAAGAAAGAAAGAAAGAAAGAGAAAAAATGGCTAAGGAACTAATTGAATTCTGTAAATTTTATACCCAGAATAATTATTCTGCTTCTTTCTAATGTCCAGAGAATCAATATATAGGATTTTTAAAATTTTGCCTTAATATACATTTTATTTTTAACTTTTAGAAAGAATTTTGTTTTTGAAAATAATGTGTCACTGTTTTTATTTTTTATTTTAACATACACAGAAGTTTACCCTTTGGTTGTGTCATCACCACCATCATCAAACACAGACAAAATCCCAGTTATCCCCTGAGATTCTCCTGTGCCCCTTGTACACCAGCCTTCATCCATCCCATAGGACCTGTATACTTTTATAAGTTTCATTATTTATTTTCTTCTGTTTGCTTTGGGTTTAGTTTTCACTTCTTTTTCTCATTTCTTAAGGTGGAAGTTTAGGTAAGGAGTTTGAAACTTTCTTTTCTAATATAGTCATTTAAGGCATTAAATTTTACACTAAGCACTTCCTTAACTGTATCCCATAAATTCTGATATGTTGCACTGTTTTCGTTTCATCAAAATATTTTGTAATTTTCCTTATAATTTCTTTTATTTGTGGGTTGTTTAGAAGAGTGTTATTTAAATTTCCAAATAATGGGAATTTCTCAGACTTCTTCCTGGTACTGATTTCTAACTTAATTTCATTTTGTTTACAGAACATACTTTGTATGATTTCAACACCTTTAAATTAAAAAAAAAAAATTTTTTTTATGTTTATTTTTGAGAGAGAGAGAGCATCAGCAGGGGAGGGGCAGAGAGAGAGGGAGACACAGAATCCAAAGCAGGCTCCAGTCTCTGAGCTGTCTGCATACAGCCTGATGTGGAGGTTGAACCCACAAACTGTGAGATCATGACCTGAGCTGAAGTCGGACGCTTAACTGACTGAGCCAGGCAGGTGCTCCTCATTTCAATACCTTTAAATATGAGACTTGTTTTTTGGTCGAGTGAATGAATGGTCTTTACTGGAGAATGTACCATGTATACCTGAAAAGAAGGTATATTCTGCTGTAGTGTTGTGTAAATGTCAAATTAGGTCTATGGGTTGATAGTGTAGTATAAGTTTTATGCATCCTTGTTTATATTCTGTCTAGATGTTCTATCAGTTATTGAGAATAATGTATTAGAAGCTCTACTTTTCCTTTCTGTTCTGTCAGTTTTTGCTTTATGTATGTTTGGGTCTTTAGAGTCTATGTACTTATAAATTGTTACACATTCCAGAGGGACTAATCGTTTTATTGTCATGAAATGTTCCTATTTGTCTCTTAATAATATTTTTGCTTTAATGTCTTTTTTCTGATATGAATATAGCTAGTCTATTTCTCTTCTTGTTGTTTTTTGCATGGTTTATGTTTTTTTGCATCCGTTTTACTTTCAGCCTATTTGTAAAGTTAAATCTAAAGTGTGCTTCTTAAAGACAACATGGCGTTTCTTAGACCATCTGACATTCTTGTTAGATTGGGTTTTGTTTGTTGGCATTCACAGTAATTGTTGATAAGGATGTGTTTACATCATACATTTTGCTATTCGTATTCTACACAACTCATATCTATTATGTTCCTCTGTATCTCCTATATTGCCTTCTATTGACATTTTTTCATTTTTATTTGAGGTATAATTGCCATATAACATTATATTAGTTTCAAGTGTACAACATAATTATTTGATATTTGTGTATACTGCAAAATGATCACTGCAATAAGCCTAGGTAACATCCATCACTATAGTTATAAAAATTTTTTTTCTTGTGATGAGGACTTTTAAGATTTATTCTCTTACCAACTTCCTTTTTTTTTAATGTTTATTTATTTTTGAGAGAGAGAAAGAGACAGAGTGTGAGCAGGGGAGGGACTGAGAGAGAGGGAGACCCAGAATCCAAAGCAGGCTCCAGGCTCTGAGCTGTCAGCACAGCTGACACTCTGCGTGTGGCGCTGGAACTCATGAACCACGAGATCATGACCTGAGCTGAAGTCAGATGCTTAACCAACTGAGCCATCCAGGCACCCCATCTCTCTTACCAACTTTCAAATATGCAATATAGTATTACTAACTATAGTCATGAATACAGTACATTAAATCTGTATGACTTTATTTTATAACTGGAAATTTATACTTTTGACCCCCTTCTCCTATTTTGCCTGTCTGACCCCCACCCCCAGCAACCACTGTTCTGTTTTCTGTATCTATGAGCTTTTTTATTTTATTTTATTTTATTTTATTTTATTTAACGTTTATTTATTTTTGAGACAGAGAGAGACAGAGCATGAACGGAGGAGGGGCAGAGAGAGAGGGAGACACAGAATCTGAAGCAGGCTCCAGATTCTGAGCCATCAGCACAGAGCCCGACACGGGGCTCGAACTCACGGACTGCGAGATCGTGACCTGAGCTGAAGTTGGACGCTTAACCAACTGAGCCACCCAGGCGCCCCTATGAGTTTTTTTTTTAAGTTTCCACATATAAGTGGTATCATATGGTATTTGTCTCTCCCTTACTTATTTCACTTAGCATAATGCCCTCAAAGTCTATCATGTTGTCACAAATGGCAAGATTTCATTCTTTTTTACGGCTGAATAATATTCCATTACACATTTTCTTTATCCATTCATCCATCAATGGGTACTTAGATTGTTTCTATATCTTGGCTATCACTGAAGTGAACAAGGAGGTGCATATATCCTTTTGAGTACATTTTTCTTTGGATAAATACTCGTAAGTGGAATTGCTAGATCATATGGTAGTTCTATTTTTAATTTTTTGAGGAACCTCCATGCTATTTTCCGTAGTAGCTGCACCAATTTATCTTCTCAGCAACAATGCATGAGAGAGTCCCTTTTACTCCACATCCTCTCCAACACTTGTTATTTCTTGTCTTTTTTTATAATAGCCAATCTAACAGATATCAGATGGTATCACATTTGTGGTTTTGATTTGCATTTCCCTGATGATTCGTGATGCTAAGCATGTTTTCATACGTCTGCTGTCTTATCTGTATGTCTTCTTTGGAAAAATGTTTGTTCAAATCTGCCCATTTTTAAATTACATTGGGTCTTTTTTTGCTGTTGAGTTGTAGGAGTTACTTATTTGGGACATTAACCCCTTATCAGATATATAGTTTAGAAATATTTTTTTTCCCATTCATTGGGTTGCTTATTCATTCTGTTGATGGTTTCCTTTGCTGTGCAGAAGTTTTTTAGTTTGATGTAGTCCCACTTGGCTATTTTTGCTTTGGTTGCCTTTGCTTTTGGTGTCAGATTCAAAAAAAATCATCACCAGGACTGATCAAAGGAGCTTACTGCCTGTTTTCTTCTAGGAGTATGGTTTCAGGTCTTACATTCTTTTTTTTTTTTGTTTTAATTTTTTTTTCAACATTTTTTATTTATTTTTGGGACAGAGAGAGACAAAGCATGAACGGGGGAGGGGCAGAGAGAGAGGGAGACACAGAATCGGAAACAGGCTCCAGGCTCCGAGCCATCAGCCCAGAGCCTGACGCAGGGCTCGAACTCACGGACCGCGAGATCGTGACCTGGCTGAAGTCGGACGCTTAACCGACTGCGCCACCCAGGCGCCCCAGGTCTTACATTCTTTAATCCATTTTATTTTTCTGTATGGTGTAAAATAGTTGCCTACTTTTGTTCTTTTAAATGTGGCTGTCCAGTTTTCTCAACACCATTTATTGAAGACACTTCTGTCCCCATTGTCTGTTCTTGACTCCTTTGTTGTAAATTAATTGACCACGTTTACTTCTGGGCTCTCTGTTCTGTTCCATGGATTTTTATGTCTATTTTATGCCAATATCATGCTTTTTGATTACTATCATTTGTAATATAGTTTGAAACCAGGGGGTGTGATACCTCCAACTTTGTTCTTTTTCAGGAATGCTCTGGCTATTTGGGGTTTTGTAGTTCCATACAAGTTTCAGGATTATATGTTCTATTTCTGTGAAGGATGCCATTGATATGGCATTGATAGGGTTTCCATTGAATCTGTAGATTGCTTTGGGTAGTATGGACATTTTAACAGTAGTCTTTAAATTCATGAGCACAGTATATCTTTCTATTTATTTGTATCTTCCTCAGTTTCTTTCATCAGTGTCTTATAGTTTTCAATGTACAGGTCTTTCACCTCCTTTGTTAAATTTATTTCTAGTTTTTTTTTTCTTTTTGATGCAATTGGAAATGGAACTGTTTTTTAAATTTCTCTTTCTGATAGCTCATTATTAGTGTATTAAAATGCAACAGATTTTTATATATTGATTTTGTAAGCTATAACTTTATTGAATTTGTTTATTAGTTTAACAGTTTTTTGGTAGAGTCATTAGAATGTTCTCTATATAATGTCATCTGAAGTAGTGACAGTTGTACTTCTTTCTTTCCAGTTGGGATGCTTTTTTGTTTCTTTTTCTTGCTTAATCGATCTTACTAGGATTTCCAATACTATGTTAATAAAAGTGTTAAGAGTGGGCATTCTTGTCTTTTCCTCATCTTAGAGGAAAAGCTTTCAGCTTTTCACCATTGAGTATGATGTTAGCTGTGGGCATCATATATGACCTTTAATATGTTGAGGTAAATTTCCTCTGTGCCCTGTTTTTTGAAAGTTTTATTATGAAACAGTGTTGAATTTTGTCAAATGCTTTTTCTGCATCTATTGAGATGATCATATGATTTTTATCCTTTATTTGGTTAATGTGGTGTTAGTACATTGATTTGAGGATATTGAACCATCCTTACATCCCTGGGATTAGTGCCCATTTGATCATGGTATATGATCCTTTTATGTATTGTTGAACTCAGTTTGCTAATATTTTGTTGAGAATTTTTGTGTTGTTTTTCAGGAATATTGGCTAGTAATTTTCTTTTCTTGGAGCATTTCTGGTTTTGGTATCTCAAGGTAATGCTGGCCCCATAAAATGAGTTTTGAAGCGCTCTCTCCTCTTCTATTCTTTGGAAGAGTTTGAGAAGGATTGCTGTTAATTTTTCTTGGAATATTTGGTAGAATTCATCAGGAAAGCCATCTGGTCCTGAACCTTTGTTGGGATGTTTTTGATTATTGATTCAATCTCCTTACTAGTAAATGGTCTGTTCAGATCTTTTGTTTCTTCATGATTCATTCTTGGTAGGTTGTATTTTTCTAGGAATTTATCCATTTCTTCTAAATTGTCACATTTGTTGGTATATTATTGTTCTTAGTAGTCTCGTGTGATCCTTTGTATTTTTGTGGTATCAGTTGTAAGTCTCCTCTTTTATTTCTGATCTTATTAGAGTCCTCTTGTTTTTTCTTGGTGAGTCTACCTAAAGGCTTGACCATTTTGTTTATTGTTTCAAAGAACCAGCTCCTAGTTTGATTAATCTTTTCTATTTCTTTTATTTGTGCTCTGATCTTTATTATTTCCTTGTTTCTATTAACTTTGGGCTTTATTTGTTTTTCTTTTTCTAGTTCCTTAAGATATAAAATTAAATTGCTGGAGTTTTTCTGGTTTCTTGATGTTGGAATTTTTTTGCTATGAATATCCCTCTTAGAACTGCTTTTGCTGTACCTCATATAAGTTTCAGTATATTTTATTTCCATTTTCATTTGTCTCAAGGCTTTTTAAAAAGTTTTCTCTTGATTTCTTCTTTGGCTCATTGGTTTTTCAGTAGCATGTTGTTTAATTTCCACATATTTGTGAATTTTCTAGTTTTCTTATAATTGGTTTTTAGGTGTTGTGTGTGTGTGTGTGTGTGTGTGTGTGTGTGTGTGTGTCACTTCATCATACTTTCCTTCTTTGAACTTGTTATTTTTAGTTCTTTTTTTTATTTTTTAAAGTTAGTTCTAGCCCAGTGTGGGACTTGAACTCATAACCCCAAGATCAAGAGTCGCCTGCTCTATCAACTAAGCCAGCCAGGTGCCATTCTTTTTAGTTCTTTCAATATATTTATTATAGCTGGTTTGAAGTCATTGTCTGCTACAGTCAACATCTGGATCCACTTAGAATCATTTTCTGTTTATTAATGTTTTCCTGTGTATGGGTTATATTTTCTTGTCTTATTGCATATTTTGTAATTTAAAAAAAAATTTTTTTAACATTTATTTATTTTTGAGACAGAGAGAGACAGAGCATGAACGGGGGAGGGTCAGAGAGAGAGGGAAACACAGAATCCGAAACAGGCTCCAGGCTCTGAGTGGTCAGCACAGAGCCCGACGCGGGGCTCGAACTCACAGACCGCGAGATCACGACCTGAGCCGAAGTCAGACGCTTAACCGACTGAGCCACCCAGGCGACCCACATATTTTGTAATTTTTAATGGACACTTTAAATAATGTAGTAACTCTGGATTCTGATTTTTTTTTTTTACTACATGAGGATTATTGCTATTTCTGTGTACCAATTTGATATTCATAGTAATTTGCCTGGACTAAAAATATGAAATCCATTTCCCCTACAGTGTGTGACCACTGATTTCTCTGTTTTTTTTTTTTTTCCTTCTTGTTTTAGTTTTAAGACTAACTTATTAGGATTTGATCTATGTAGCTTGGTGGTTGAACACCTTGAGCTAGTAAGACTTCTATTCTCTGTCAGTGGATCTGTGTGGGGATTCAGAAACCCATTTAACATTTAGGCAGTTTCCAGATGTACCCTATTATTTTCTGTTGGGCTCTCTCTTTTCTCCCATGTGCATGCTTGCAAATTCTCTGTAGACCTAGAATTTGTAAATCACTTGAACCCTGTCTGGTGTTCCCTGTGTTTGCTCATGACTTCCTCTCAGTGTGGTATATGTGGAGAGTCTGTCAAATTTCTTCCTGTTTCATATCCCATACCTCCTTGTTAAATGGCCTATCTGCCCAATTTAGTGCTTGCCTCAACCAAGAACATCCCTCAGCCTTATAAAATCATTGGCCTCCCATGTTCACTTGTGACCAAGATTATGACAAATTATTAAGCACAGTAGGTTTTTCACTTTTCATTTCAAATCATGTCAGCCCCCTCCAGCAGTGAAACTGCTGGTTGTTTGTACTCTGCCCTGCCATATTAGAACTATTGTACCAACCAAGCTGGGTGGAGTGATAGGAGCCACCCCAAGGAAGCATCCCACATATTTCCACTCTTTTTATTGGAAGTGCTGTCATTTTTCATGAATAAGTGCTTCTCCATTTGTTGAAAACTTTTGGTCAGTTTCCAGAGTACTGAAATGGTTGCTTTTGATAGTTTATAGTTACTTCTTTTTAGGAGAAGATTTGGCAACCTTCTCACTCCATCCTACTGGAAGGCCCAGCTTTTTTTTTTCTTTTTGGTTGTTGTTTGCATGATACATGTTTTTATCACTTTATATTTAATCTTTGTATTTATATTTAAAATGGATTCCTTTTAGGGGCTCCTGGATAACTCAGTCAGTTGAGCATCCAACTCTTGATTTTGGCTCAGGTCATGATCCCAGGATCGTGGGATCAAGCCCCATGTTAGGCTCTGCACTGAGCATGGAGCCTGCTTTAGATTCTCTCTCCTCTCTCTCTCTGCCTCCCTCTTCCTCCACCCCTCTGCCTCACTCACACACACTCTCTCTCTCTAAAATAAAAAAATAAATTTAAAAAATGGATTCCTTCTATACTAAGATCTTGTACTTCAATCCAATCCGGTAGTCTCTTTGAGTTGGTGTCCTCATGATATTTGCTTTTTTTTTAGTTTTTCATTTATTTCTTCTTAATTTCCTGGTCAACCCATTCATTCTTTACTAGATATTCTTTAACCTCCACGTATTTTATTTTTTTCTTGTGGTTGATTTCAAATTTCATGGCATTGTGATCTGAAAATATGCATGGTATGATCTTGATCTTTTTGTACTTGTTGAGGGCCAATTTTTTTTTTAATATTTTATTTATTTTTGAGAGTGAGAGAGACAGAGCACGAGCCGGGAAGGGGCAGAGAGAGTTGAGGACACAGAATCCGAAGCAGGCTCCAGGCTCTGAGCTGTCAGCACAGAGCCTGATGCGGGGCTCAAGCTCATGAACCGTGAGATCATGACCTGAGCCAAAGTCGGCCACTTAACCGACTGAGGTTGAGGGCTAATTTTTGACCCCATATGTGTTCTATTCTAGTGAATGTTTCTTTGTTTTTTGTTTTTGTTTTTGTTTTAAAATATAATTTATTGTCAAGTTAGCTAACATACAGCGTGTACAGTGTGCTCTTTGGTTTTGGGAGTAGATTGCCGTGATTCATTGCTTACATAAAACACCCAGTGCTCATCCCAAGAAGTGCTCATCACCCATTTTCTCAATGTCCATCACCCATTTACCCCCTCCCCCTCCCATTAACCCTCAGTTTGTTTTCTGTATTTAAGAGTCTCTTATGGTTTGCCTCCCTCTCTGTTTGAAACTATTTTTTTCCCCTTTCCTTACCCAGTGGTTGAGAATGTTTTGTGTGTGCTTGAAAAGAATGTATATTCTGTTGCTTTAGGATGAAATGTTCTGAATATATTTGTTAAGTCCATCCAGTCCACTGTGTCATTCAAAACCACTGTTTTCTTGTTGATTTTCTGCTTAGAAGATCAGTCCATTACTGTAAGTGAGGTAATAAGGCCTCCTAGTATTATGGTATTATTATCAATGAGTTCATGTTTATTATTAATTTATTTATATATTTGGGTACTCCAAAGTTGGGGGCATACATAGTTACAACTGTTAGATCTTCTTGATGGATAACCCCCTTAATTAGGATATAATGCCCTTATTTATCTCTTGTTACAGTCTTTGTTTTAAAATCTGGTTTGTTGGTTTTTTATTTAAGTAATCTCTACATCCCATGTGGTGCTTGAACTCACAACTCTAAGAGCAAGAGTCATGTGCTCCTCTGACTGAGCCAGCCAGGCGCCCCTGGGCTATTTCCTTTTAATGTTATTATTGACCTCTTTAGATTTAGGCCTACCATTTTATTATTAGTTTTCTGTTTGTAACCTCTAGTTTTGTTTCTTTATTCCCTCTTTCCTGCCTTTCCTGTTGTTTAAATATGTTTTAGTATTCTATTTTAATTCATTTATTAGTTTTATAGGTTTATCTCTTTTAAAATTTATTTTATTTTTGGCTTATTGCATTAGAAGTCACATTATACATATCTTTCAAAATCTTTGTGGAAACTCCTTTTGCTTTCCTCCACTGACCTTTGTGTTATACTTATCAGAAGTAGTACATCTTCATACATTGAAAATCATACCAGGTAATGCTTTGTTTTTTGCCTTCAGCAGTCATGCATATCTTAAAGAACTTAAAAGAAGAAAAGTAAGTAAGTAGTCTATTAGATTACTCAGTTATAATAACTCTTAAATTTGAAGGCATAATGGCTAAAACTTAGAAAATTTGATGAAAGGCCTAAATTTATAGGCTTAAAAAGCTCAGCTAAGGGGGCCTGGCTGGCTCCATTGGTAGAGCATGTAACTCTTGATCTTGGGGTTGTGAGTTCAAGTCCCAAATTGAGTGTCGAGTTTACTTAAAAAACTCAGCTGTGACCCCAACTAGGATAAATCCAAAGAAAGTCATGTACAGATATAGTCAGTCTGTTAATGACTAAAGTCAAAGAACACATCTTGAAAGTACTTAAAGAAATGATTCAAGTACCTGTGGGGTTTTCCTTGGACACTATGGAAGCTAGAGGACAGTGGAACATCTTTAAAGATGTACTGAGAGAAACGAATGGCCAACCTAGAATTCTATATCTAATGAAAATAATCTTTAGGAAATTACAGTGATAATGACACTTCCAGATAAAGGAGAACTAAGAGAAGTTGTTGTCAGCATACCTGCTCTACAAGAAACACTAAGTTTTTCAGTCTGACTGAACTGATAAAAGCAGGAATCTCAGATTTTCAGGAATGAAGGAAGAGCAGCAGAGTTACTTAAGAGCATCCTATTGTCCTGGCCTCAGTGTAATCTTCCGACTTGACCACATTTGCTAGATTTATGTTTGGCTGACAGTTGCCTAGTTTTTAGCTTGAGTCCACACTTACGATTCTGTTTCTTTATTTCTCCTGAAGTATTGCTATCCCCAGGCTTATTTCCTGTTTCTTTTGTGTAAGTTAAGAATCTTAAGGGCACCTGGGTGGCTCAGTCAGTTAAGTGTCCCACTTCAGCTCAGGTCATGATCTCATGGTTCATGAGTTTGAGTCCCACATTGGGCTCTACATGGACAGCGCAAGGCCTGCCTTAGATTCTCTCTCTCTCTCTCTCTCTCTCTCTCCCTCCCTCCCTCCCTCTCAAAATAAATACATAAACTTAAAAAATGTTAAATTCTCAGATTGTTTGACTCCATTACTTTCTAAAAATGTATTTTCTGTTGGCTGAGCTTAAGCAACTATATTTTTTAATCAATTATTGAAGTTAAGATAACCATGTGTAGTTTTAGATTTATGTCCTGGCATAAAATGGTCATGAAAATCAGGCTTAATTGAGTCTGCCTAGAAGCTATTTAATTTTATTTCTCTTCCTCACATACTTTCATAGTATGACAAAATAATTTTCCAAACACATTATACATAGTACTCAACTCAGTACTTCAGTTGAAATAATAGTTTGAGTTTTTTGCAACAGTTTGAAAGGCCTAAATAATAAGCTACTAAGAATAACGTCCTTTTGTTGTATTTGTTCATTTAATATATGCAGTCCTGCATGTTTCAGATTTAATAAAATGCTTTTTATTCATCTCATATAGGAAATAGGAAATGTCAGCTTTTCGTATCCTTCCAGTTCCTTAGTCCTTTGACCTTTGGTACTGACAGTATTGTGTTTCCCTTTTTTTTTTGTCAGAAATGTTATTAATTTTAGTATCTGAAATATGTGTGCATGTCTGCAAAAGCAGAGTATAAATATTGATCTGTTACCACTGTAAAAAGTAAATCATCACGTTATGGAAAATTTTAAATCATAATCACGTATTATTTCCCCATCTCACAATACAATAAGGCAGTGATGAATCAAAATGGTGGATAATTGCAAGCCTTCATAATTTTTGCAGCCACATCAAAATACTTTTTTACAACTTTAATTATTTTGGAAATAATGATTAAAATAATTTATTTTGCTTGCTCCCTTGTGATTTTTGATAGATTTTTCAAATTTCTTTAAATACATGGTTTAATAGATGCTGCAATTCAAAAGTATTGGTATAATTTTAGTCTTTTCATAAAAAATAAAGTTTTTGACATTGGCATCACCATACTTAGAGTGTAGTAATCTAGAAACGCTAAAATTATCCTTGACCAGTTTTTATTTCACTATTTTCTGTTTCTAATCAAGCATACTTGATGCTTTTCTTAAAATGTTTCTGGAATTCTTTGAATTTGTCACGCTGCCTCTGTTCTCATCAAATGTCTACTTGTTTTCTCAGCCTAGAGTCTCTTTCCATTCCATTGCTTTTTATATATCCATCATTCTAGTTTTTTCAAAAGAGTGCTGTTCGTTTTCAAGAATCTTCAGGAAATGTCGTGTTCTCACTACAGTAAACCCAAGCTTCTCTACCCACTATTCATTACTACTCATGCCTCCATGAAGCCTTTCGCATTGAACTTATTTCCTACTCTTCTCCCATAGATATTTGTTAGGTTCCAAATAGCCCATTGTGTGTGCTGTATTTGTTATTTCACTTCCATGCCTTTCCAGATCTTTCAGTCCCACCCCCGCCCCCTGCTGGGAATGCTATATCCATTTTTCTTTTCACCTATTCAAGTTGTTGTCTCCTCCAGGCTTTGCAAAAGCTTCTCCAGCCCCTCATCTACCTCCTCTTTCTCTGACCTCCTATCATGCATTGTCTTTTATACGTAATGCAATTCTCAGTGGTGGAGACCTGGTCTCTTTTTTCTCTGACGCCTTGCCCCGTGGTGTGTAGCTGATTGGTTGTATTTCCATCCCATTTCACTCCTATAATCACTTTATAAAGTGATGTCAGGAAAGCTTCTTGGTGCTATTTATTCAATTCTAGAACATAATGATTCTTCCCTCAACTTCCTCACCCCATACTACCCAAATCAGAAGCATTTTTTGGTGTGAATTAGGTAGGTAGATAGGCAGATATACCTAAATGAAATGCTGTGCTAATGGAAACAAGAATGAAATTGACTCCTGTGTGCACCAGTTTGGTTCAAATAGAACAAAACTCCAATTAAGCATCACAGACTGTTCCCTGAATCCTCCCTGCCCTTTTGCAAATGCATGCGTTGTCCAGTATTAGGGAAATTGTGGAATAAAGTATGAATTCCCTAGCATAAATCCCTTGTAATATAAAAATAACTAGAAATTAATACATTTTGTACTAGTACTATTTTTTATTAAAAATAGTTACTAAAAATACTCCAGGTAGCCATCTCTAACAAAGACTGACCAACTTTTTCCGTAAATGGCAAGATAGTAAATATTTTTAAGCTTTGCAGGCCACATACGGTCTCTGCCATGTATTCTTTTTTGCCTTCGTTGGGTTTTTCTTGCCACCTTTTATTATTTATTTATATTTCTATCTATCTATTTATTTGTTGAGAAAGAGAGAGAGAGAGCAGGAGAGTGAGCACGTGCAAGTAGGGGAGGGACAGAGGCAGGAGGGAGAGAATCCCAAGTAGTCTCCATGCTGAGCACAGAGCCCGATTGTGGGGCTCAATCCCATGACCCTGGGATCATGATTGCAGCTGAATATAAGAATCAGACACTTAACAGACTAAGCCACCCAAGCACCCCAGTCACCTTTTAAAAATATAAAAACTTGGGTGTCTGGGTGGCTTAGTCCATTAAGCATCCAACTCTTGAATTTGGCTCAGATCATGATCCTAGGGTTGTGGGATTGAGTCCTGCATTGGGCTCTGCACTGAGCATGGAGCCTACTTAAGATTCTCTCTCTCTCTCTCTCTCTCTCTCTCTCTCTCTCTCTCTGCCCCTTTCCCCCTGTTGGTGTTCTCTCTGTGTCTAAAATTTAAAAAATAATAATAAAAACAAAATGTAGAAGCCAGTTTTAGCTTGCAAGCAGTACAGAAGTGCACCATGGGCCAGAGTTTGCCGATGAGCCCTAGTTTGCCAACCCCTGGTCTGTAGCAGTAAGAAAAGGTAATCTGTATAACTGGGCATCCAAGAGGGTAGAAGACTTTCTGTCCAGTAGAGAAGACATTGCTAATACTAACCCTAGCCCTGAACAAACTGGGATGTGCCCAATGGGGTGCAGTAAAGTAGCAGGAAACCTTAGCTGGTAAGCAGGAAACCTTACCCTGAGAGGACTGACTCCTGGAACAGGGTCAGGGTTAGAGAAGGCCAAGAGATGGCCGCTGAGGTCTTCAACTTGGAAGTTCATGATGAGGAAGAAGTAGACTTGCCCTACACAGGGCTTCCTGTAGAGGCTTGAGTGGATTGTGCTGTCCTGACGGAATAAATGTCCTTTCCTTAGAGATCGCTTAGCAGAACTTACCCTGCCCAGAGAGGCTTGGGGGTGGTTTTAACTGAGAAGGACAAAGTACCTTGTAACAACCTCCCAACCTTCAGACTTGGCATAATTGTACTCCCCATGGAACAGATTACAATTATGGGTATTGACAATGAGGACATATTGAAGTAAATGGAAGGACTTCATTTGGGTGGAATTAAAATAAATCTTCATAGGATGTGTACACTTTGAGTGGGTTTGTAATAAAGAACCACATGCTTGGACAATATCTAAAAATGTTACCTACCAATAATTTAATCTTATTATATTCTTCACCATGGTGAAAATTTCCACAAGACATCCTAATTTTTTGTCCAAAAGTTTTTCTGTTTAGTTCATATGAACAAGATACGCTCCCTGGGATACTATATATTTTTAAGTCTCCTACTGTTTACTTAGATAGAAGTCACAAATGTAGCAAAGTCACTTCACCTTGAAGTGACTGTAACTGTTCTTTTCCCACACTAGCAACAACTTTCGATTTCATCAAGAAGCAGAAGCCCTAGTGACAGACTTCTGGCTCATGTTCACTACCTTGTATCTCTCCCCTTTCCAAGCTAGCCCTCTTTTCCATTAAGAAAAAAACGTTGGCAGGCTAATTTAAAGACACCTACCTCTGTTGGATTATTTGCATACTTCAGCATTCGTGTTTCTGGAAATCATGGCAGCTACTGATTTTATTTGTTTGAACTGTTACAGTATTGATTCATTTTATTCACTTAATTTAATCAGAATGCGATTTATCTTAATTTTGATTTTGGTTGTAGAGGTTGGCGATTTGAAGGAGCTGCAGACACTAGACATTTCTACCAATCGTTTGCTAACTTTACCCGAGAGGCTTCACCTGTGCCTTTCTCTGCAGTACCTCACTGTGGACCGAAATCGTCTATGGTGTGTGCCCCGTCATCTCTGCCAGCTGCCCAGCCTCAATGAGCTCTCCATGGCTGGAAACCGTCTTGCGTTTTTGCCACTTGGTAAGTGATCATGTTTGGATGGCAAAGCAAAAAAGCCAAAGAATAGGATGGAAAGCCTTTGCTTCCTTGACTAGTAAGGATAAGGTGGTTTCCTTCATTCTGTTCGCCTTGAATATTGCCTCTCTGAATCCATTTTTGTAGTGAACAAAGCATCATTCATTCCCAGTTGACCAAAAATGTTTATTTCAGATAGGGACCTCATATTTGATAACGAATCTGTGCTGAAATGTTGTTTAGACACAAAATGTATGTGACAGGAGAGGATTTGCTCTGAAAAAGGACTTAAAACATATGTGTTTGTATTATACATTTAAGACCATAAAATTAACAGAGGATATTGAGCAATCTGGAAGGATAGCTACTGGTACAAAGATACCTGTTTAGATGTTGAATTCAATGTAAAACAATGTGTATTGGATTAGAATGATTAGAATTGCCAGACTACACAATTTTTAAAACTTTAAAATTGCCTGAACTGCCTGCTGTGCTAGAAATGTCACACTGGCTAACAAATAATATATGATGCACTGTAGATTACCGTAGCTGGCCCATTTTAATATTACAATACATTTATTTTCACTGAGAATTGTATTTTGTTAGCTTGTAAGAAACAAAGTTGCCATTTAAAAAAAAAATTAAAATATGAGCCCCCGTAGAACCCTAAGCCACCACAGTAAGCGTCCTATGATCTTACCTATAAAAGCATTTTTTATAATGAATAATTTATGCCTCATGGCAGTGGAGTATATCATTTACTAGCCCCTGAAAGGAAATATTGCCACCATAATACAGTACATGGGGCACCTGGGTGGCTCAGTTGGTTAAGCATACGACTTCAGCTCAGGTCACGATCTCAGTGTTCATGAGTTTGAGCCCTGCGTTGGGTTCTGTGCTGACAGTTCAGAGCCTGGAGCCTGCTTCAGATTCTGTGTGTCCCTTTCTCTCTGCCCCTTTCTCACTTGCTCTCTGTCTCTCTCTGTCTCAAAAATAAATAAACATTTAAAAATAATAATAAAAAAATACAGTACACATACTATTTTCAATTAAAAATAACTGGGAAACATGAAAATCAATTTGAATAATAACAAATAATTATCCACTTTAAGAAGATTACTTTTCCATAAATATAAATAAATTCTATACTTAGAAAATTAACAAGATGAAATAAAGCCATTTCAGAAGCCAGTTACATTTCTAAGAAATCAGAGCTTTCTTTCAAGTGAAAAATATCATAGGGCTCTCGGGTGGCTCAGTTGGTTGAACGTCTGACTCTTGATTTCAGCTCAGGTCATGATCTCACAGTTGTGAGATTGAGCCCTGTGTTGGGCTCTATGCTGACAGTGCAGAGCCTGCTTGGGGTTCTCTCTCTCCCTCTCCCTCTCCCCTGCTCATTCTTTCTCTCTCTTTCTCTCTTTCTCAAAATAAATAAACTTAAATCAAGTGAGGGGGCACCTGGGTGGCTTAGTCTCATGGTTCATGAGATCGGCACTGACAGTGCAGAGCCTGCTTGGGGTTCTCTCTCTCTCCCTCTCTCTCTGTCCCTCCCCTGCTCACACTGTGTCTGTCTCTCTCAAAATAAATAAATAAACTTAAAAAAAATTTTTTTTTTAAATCAAGTGACAAAAATACTAAATATAAAGAGATTAAAAAACTAAATGTACCTGCTGCATGAACCACAGGTTATAAAACAATTACAGTGGTCAGGTACCAAGCTACAAATCCAAAAATCCGAGTTCTAACCTGGTACCACCACTCCATGGTGCATGACCTGGAGTAAATCACTGAAACTTTTCTGAGCTTCATTTACCATATCTGTAAACCAGAAATAATAGCATTTATCCTGTTTACTTTAGAGTTATTTTGAAGTTGAATAAGATAGTTCATGTATAAGAGCTATAAAGTGGTATACAAATGCAGATGACTCAAAAGAGAAGGTACAACTTGTAGATTACCATATCCTGCCTTTTAAAAGTTCTGTCCTCAGGAGCCTGGGTGGCGCAGTTGCTTGGGCATCTGACTCTTGATCTCAGCCCAGGTCTTAATCTCAGGGTCGTGAATTCAAGCCCTGTGTTGGGTTTCACGCTGAGCGGGAAGCCTTCTTTAAAGAAAAATAAAAACAAAAGTTTTGTCCTCCTTCTCATATCAAGACCCTTTGTAGTAACCACCCAGACTTGTATTTACCACTTCCTAAGAGCTGCTGCCTATACCAACGCTAACTCCCTACCAAGTGATTGCTAGGACGGTAGGGTCAGTGCTGATAAATCAATTGAGGAAAGGAGTGTGGGAGGGAAGTGAAGGATGTGATGATTTGATTTGTGTGGTGTAGAACTCAGTGGTATAACATCAGCCCTCGGGGTAAAGGTGGAAATTCCATTAGACGCAACCATGGATTGACTCTCCGGTGTAACCAGAAACAGATTAGCTTGTTAAATCTGAAGTTGCCCATACTATTGTTGGTAGGATTATTATTACTGTCATTGTTACCACTGACCACATATATAAGGAGTGTTTCCATGAGTAATGCTACTGCAAGTATTTGTAAGAACAATCATGTATTGAATTAGGGATTCTGTTAGGCACGGTACAGAGGCTCTCTAATTTAATTATTACAGAACCTATTGTTCTGTTATACAAAACCTATTGACAACTTAACTTTACAGATGAGGAAATTGAGGTTCAGAGAAGTAACCCACCCAGAATCAGCTAGTGAGCTAGTGAGAGACAGAATTGAGTTGCAAACTCTGTCTGATTCTCATCTCCACATTCTTTCCACTTTGACAAGCTATCTCCACATTCCAGGCATGATCCCTCTGCTAGGGGACTTCACTTGGGAATATGGCCACTTCCAATGCCAAATTTGGGCAGCTATTTTGGACTCATACACTCCTATGGAAATGCTAGCGGGCCCTATTCAGTCTCTGTCTATTTGCTGCCAGAAGGTGTAGCTTTGTCTCACCTGCCCACTCTGGACATCAACCGGGTGCTCCCAGTTACTTGTTTCTAATCTGTCTTTAGCAGATCCTGTAGTAAGAAGAATCTTCAGCTTAGGCCAAAGACCAGAGTTTATCTAGCTCTCCGTTGGTGTTAGCCACTCTTCTTACTTTGCCTAGCTCCTCCCACCTTGGTGAAGTTCTTGATTCCTTCATTTTGAAGTTGTGCTGCTAACAACTTGATTTCCTTGTCGTCTTCTTTCTTCCATCACATATGCTTTGTCTCAAGTCTGAACCATTCACCCAACAACTGGCCCCATCCTGCCTCTGGCTCTGATCTGCAGCCCTGTTTTCATGTCTGATACCAGAGGTACACTGACCAGAATGCCATCCAGCTCTGGACCCCTGATTCAGCCTAGAAGCCCGTATACAATTGGACTTTTTAAACTAAATGAAATCTTGTTTACCAGTCTTTAGCCTTTGGGGGCCTTCTCAAGTGCAGCCAGTCTCCTTTGTCTTGCCTGTTCTACCTTGCTCACTGAGGCTTGTCCAACCATGGCACCTTATTATGCTGGTCATTTGCCACTCATTCTTACCTGTCGTTTTAGCAGTGGCACAGCCAAACGTGTGTTGTGGTGGTGGCAGTGGTGTTGGGTGTTGGGATAAAAGAGAAGCCAAGGGAACTTGACCACTGAGTGTTTGTGGTGCCGAGGAGTGGCGCTGTCTTTCAGGCTGCACGTTACAGCAGCGGATGGCAGGAGTGGCAGTGGCTGGTACACGGTGATAGAAGTGGTCGTTGAGTAGAAGACACAGTCCACTAAACACTGCCTGGCTGCTTTTCTGCTTTGGCAACTCAGTTAGTTATTTACTGGCGCATCTTCTTTGTGCGCCCTGGTAAACGCTGGCATGGGTAAGGAAGTGGGCGTCTGTTCGTCAGCACTCAGGGTTCAGCGGTGAGTAGAGCCTTGCAGATTAATTTCTGTCTCTGGGTTTCTCATCACCCCCAAAACCTTGGCCCTGCGTTCGGAGAGGCTTCCTCTGTGCACTGGTTGATAGGGTGTCAGAAAGTGTGAGAGGCAGGCGGATCTGCCCTGGGCTCTGAGGAGGGTCCCTCCCAACAGTCAAGGTGACCGCAACTCTCAAGCCTGGAGCCACAGACAGCCCAGGAGACGGAAGCAGTTTCACATTCCCCTGGGCGCCATCCCGGCTCACAAGGCTCACGGCCCTGGCGGGACACAGGCCTGTGGTAGGTAGGTTTGCTTTTGCCATAGGAAGATGTAGGAGCAAGAGGAGGAGGCTGCAAATTGTCCGAAGAAAGAAACAGGCTGCCGGAAGCAGTGCTCCGCCCTGGTCTCAGACTGAATCTCTGAGAACAGCTGAAATAAAGGGTTGGGAAGCACGGGTGGCCTTTCTATCTTGTTGTATTGGGTGAATCTTCATAAAGAAGTGGGTGAGACCACCAGAGAGGGCTTTGGGAGTTTGGAGACAGAGTCATCGTGAAGGTGAGGACGTTGAATCCGAGAGAAAAATCAGCCCTTTTCTCCATCTTGTTTGTGGGTTTTGTGGGGGAGGGGGAGTTGTTTTCTTTTCTGGCTTGTTTTTTAATATGGTGAAGGTGGCGTTGGAAAGGGAATTCAGTTGAGTCTTTCAGAGAAAAATAATTAAATCCGTAGCTGTCCTTCCGTGGTGTTTGTGTACTTGCTACCTTTTTTCCAAACTCCTTTCTCATAAACCAAAGCTGTCTAGGGGCGCCTGGGTGGCTCGGTTGATTAAGCGTTTGGCTTTGGCTCAGGTCATGATCTCGCAGTTCGTGAGTTCAAGCCTCGTGTCAGGCTCTGTGTTGACAGCTCAGAGCCTGGAGTCTGCTTTGGGTCCAGTGTCTCCCTCTCTCTCTCTCTCTCTCTGCCCCTCCTCTACTCATGCTGTGTGTATCTCTCAAAGATAAATAAACATTACAAAAAAATTTAAACCAAAGCTGTCTAATGGTAAAAACCATCAAGGACAGAGTCAGATGAAGCATGCAGCTGCTGGCACTGCCTTTCCTCAGAGAACGGAACTTCTCTTGGAGACTTAGCTAATAAGGACGCCTCTTTACAATAGTTAGGAGATACTATGTGGGACACACGCACAACCAAAGTTTTCAAATATGTGTCTCTTGTGTCTAAATGTGATTCTGCAAGCACAGTACAGGAACTTGAAGACTTAAGAAACAGGTGCTAGAATATCTCTGCCTGCAGTTGGAGGTAGGAATCTTATTTCGGGGAGTTACTTACTGAATTCAGTTGCTTGCCAAAGAAGGTTGACTTAGAAGAAAAGCAATTTTTTATGGGGCCTCTTAAAAGAATGTCATGTTTCAGCCTCTTCAGAAAGCAACTATAGAAGGTGTATGATGGATGATGTAAATCACTTGTAATGCTAGTAAACCATACAACTCTTGGAGTACATTCTTTTTAAGATGAACAGATGCGTTAAGAAAGAAGGATGCTCCTATTCTAACTATACCATAATAATGGTAATTGAGTGACAGATTGGTCTACCAACAGAAGCTTTTTCCACAGTGCTTACTATCAGTGAGAACAGGGAAATGAAAGCTATGATGTTCACTAGAGATTTTGAAATGTATTTGTTGATTTAATAGAGTTCTGTACAGTAGCTAGCTCCTAGAGTTGTGACTCATCTCTGGGCTTTTGAAAGTAGGAAAATACAAAGGAAAGGGTTTCTGCCCCCCTCCCCCACCTTAGGCTTTTTTTTTTTTTTAAACCAGGTGTACCTGGTTTCTCTTGCATAATGAATAAGCCTGATTATTCAGTAATGTTCACAGCTTATTTAATGATGAATAATAGATATATGTACCATGAGGTTGCCCATGCACAAACTGGCTGTGGAAGGGCATCCTTTAGCGAGCCCCTAGGAAGTGCTGTGTCATCTAAACTCAATGTCAGTTACTTCTGTAGTTTAAGGAAACAAGAGAACAAAAGTTGCACCCACCTTAGCAGGTGGAACTTTGGACTATTTGAAAACAACCAACGAATTCTTTTTTTTTTTTTTTTATGTTTCTTTACTTTTGAGAGAGAGAGAGAGAGAGAGAGAGAGAGAGACAGAGTGTGACCAGAGGGAGGGGCAGAGAGAGAGAGAGGGAGACACAGAATCTGAAGCAGGCTCCAGGCTCCACTCTGTCAGCACAGAGCTCTGTTGTGGGGCTCGAACTCACAAACCACGAGATCATGACCTGAACCAAAGTCAGACGCTTAACCGACTGAGCCCCCCAGGCGCTCCAACAACCAACGAATTCTTAACTAAGAACATTTGGCAGATGACTCTGAGATTTATAGAATATTCTAGTACATAAACTACCATGGAGTGAACCCAAACCTTAGAGAATAACTTCCTACTAACAGGAAATTATGTGGGTTTCTAAACCAGTCCCAGAGCCATTCCTTCTAGGAGATTCTAGTAGTGCAGTGTTTATGTTCTCAGGAAGAGTTACTCTTTGTGCCACAGACATGCTGTGAGAGAGGCGACCACTCCATTACTGCTATGGAGTAATCAGAGACATCAAGCATGACTTTGATAAGGAGGTAAAACTGGCCCTTTTATCACATAACAGGAGATCACTCCAGTTTTCTGTAGAAGTTGTAGTTGTTTTTTCCCTTATAGGAATTGGATACGTCGTATAGAAATAAAAACGTTTATGTCAAGTACGGTGCCATTTTAGAAAGTAGCTTCTAGGCATTTTCAAAACTTACACTGAAATCCCTTCTCTCATTGCAAATGGCATATAAAAGACACAAATCTGTTAACTGTGCTTTTTTTCCCCATTGGTTCTTGTGCTTGTTCGCTCTGTATCAGCTTAGAAAGTCCACAAAAGAATGTTTCCTGTTTTTTAAGAAAATATTTAAGTCCACGCAGTGAAACTACTCAAACTTCAAACCAGTATGGAAACCACTTAATAATTCTGTAATCTCAGACTTAGAGATGAATGTAAACTGCACTCTGCTGAACCATGAATGTATTTGATCTGCAGCTTGAAGAACTACTGCCTTGAGGTCATTGTTTAATGGGAATTATTTCCAAAGTTTTTGGCCTTAAATCAGTTTCACTGCTTAGAAGGTTTGTTAGTACAGACCAGCAGTCCCTGAGTTTGGAATTAGCCCTGTGTTTGAGTAGAAGTTATGATGACTGCTTTCCAAGGAGAGACCCAAGCATGCCTCTAATATCATGTTCTGTGGGGATTATTGGGTATGTCTCTAATCAAAGGCATAGTGAAACAGGAGAAAAGGGTTTGAAAACAAGGCTCAAAAACTAGTAATGGAAAAAAATGAGAGAGAATTATTCTGTCAGTTAAAGTCCATGCAGACTTTGTTTCAGGAATAAAGTTATTATAAGTCTTGTATTTCTTCGAGAAAGTAGATATTCAGTGCTCTTTTTTGAGCTCTATCTTTTTTACAAGGATTAGTAACAAAAAATATTTATTCATCTTTGTGCTGCTTACTCATCTGATCCCTTTCTGCTGTCTTAATGATACCTCTGCTTTGTTTTTCTTGTATCACAGTAAGCCTTTGCTCTTGCCGTAAGGTTTTCTTGAGGAGTGAATATGATTGTTGAACATGGCTTCTGCAGCATGGGCCACACACTGACTGTACTGTGCTAATGTGTGAAGAGTTCACCTAGTGTAGGTGAGCTTTAAATGAACAACTGTGTGTGTTTCTCTAAGTTTTGAAATAGGACTTGGGGATAGGAAAGTGACTAAATATGAAAAAGCTAGCCCTGTTTTATTAAATACGAGTTAAAAAAAAAGAGCAGCTGCTCATTCTTTAAAAGATACAGATGTGACAGTGTTACAATAGCCATATGACCCAAAGCAGTCTACAGGTTCAGTACAATTCCTATCAAATACCAATGGCATTTTTTCACAGGACTAGAAGAAAATAATCCTAAAATTTGTATGAAACCACAGAAGACCCCAAATAGCCAAAGCAATTCCTGAGAGAGAAGAACAATGTGGGAAGTATCATTTTATGTGGGAAGTGTCCTAAAGCTATAATAATCAAAACAGTATGGCACTGGCATAAAAACAGACACAGAGATCAATGGAACAGAATAGAGAGACCAGAAATAAACCCACACTTACATGGTTAATTAATTTCGGACAAAGTGGGCAAGAACATCCAGTGGGGAAAAGACAGTCTCTTCAAGAAATGGTGTTGGAAAAACTGGACAGCAAAATGCAAAGGAATGAAACTGGGTTACTTTCTTACACCATGTATGAAAATCAACTCAGAATGGATTAAAGACTTAGGTATGAGACCTAAAAGCATAAAACACCTAGAAGGAAACACAGGCAGGTGACCTCTTTGACATCAGTCTTAGTGATATTTTTTTGGATCTGTCTCCTCAGGCAAGGGCAACAAGAGTGAAAATAAATGGGATTATATTCAAACTAAAAAGCTTTTGCACAGTGAAGGAAACCAGCAACAAAATGAAAAGGCAACCTACTGAATGAGAGTAGTTGCAAATTACATATCCGATAAGGGGCTAACATCCAAATTTATAAAGAACTCATAAAACTCAGTATCAAAAAAATAAACAAACTGATTAAAAAATGGACAGAGGACCTGAATAGACATTTTTCCAAAGAAGACATACAGATGGCCAACAGGCACATGAAAAGATGCTCAACATCACTAACCAGCAGGGAAATGCAAATCAAAGCCACAATTTTATATATCACCTCACACCTGTCAGAATAGCTAATGTCAAAAAGACAAGAAGTAAGTATTTGGTGAGGATGTAAGAAAAGGGAACCCTGTACACTGTGGTGAGAATATAAATTGGTGCAGCCACTCTGGCTTCACCAGTATGGTGGTTCCTCAGAAAATGAAAAATAGAACTATTTTACAACCCAGCAGTTCCACTTCAGGTATTTATCCAATGAAAACAAAACCAGTAATTCAAAAAGACACATGTACCTTTAAAAAGACATGTACTCTTATGTTCACTGCAGCATATTTACTAGCTGTTGTAAATAGCTATGATATGGGAGCCGTCTAAATGTCCATTGATAGATGAATGGATAAGGAAGATGCAGTATGTAAAAACAATGGAATGTTAGTCATCAAAAAATGAAATCTTGCTACGTACGACAATGTGAAAGGACCCTAAAGGCATTGTGGGAAGTGAAATACTGAATGACTTCACTTACGTGTGGAATCTAAAACACAAAAATTAACCATCTAATGAATGTATAAACTATGAGTTTTATTCATAAATATGAGGAACAGAGATAGCTAGAGAGAATAAACAAACTAATGGATGCCAGAATGGAGAGGGTGGAAAGTTGGACAAAATAGGTGAAGGGAATTAAGAGGTATGTGCAGTCTTCTAGTCCTAAAATAAATGTCACACAGCAATGTAATGTGCAGTATAGGGAATATAGTAAAAAAGATACTGATGTGAAGTTTTTTAGAAAAAGTAGTAGTAGGAAGACTAGATCTTTGAGCAGAATCTTTGCCAGCAAAGTTTTTGTGAATTTGGTTTTGGAACTTGGAGTTTTTAAAATGGTGACAAGAATGGGCGTTACTAGGGAAATCTGGAAGATGTTGTCAGTGGACTGTAAAGCAAAAATCTGGAGCTTTTATCAGTCATAGTTTTCAATAAAGTTCTTCAACTTTGGGGGGCAGAAAAAAAACAGGTATAAGTCCAGCTGGGCAACAACTCAGGAGGAGATAACAGAGTGAAGACACTGCTCTCCACGCTGGCTGCCATGGCGGTGACTGTTGTAGGGGCTCCTGTTGGGCTCAGTCGGTTGAGTGTCTGACTTCAGCTCAGCTCAAGGTCTCACAGTTTGTGAGTTTGAGCCCCACATGGGGCTTGCTCCTGCCAGCACAGAGCCTGCTTTGGATCCTCTGTCCACCCCTCTCCCCGCCCCTCTCCCGCTCATGTGCGCGCTCTCTTTCTCTCTCTCAAAAATAAACAAACATTAAAAATTAAAATAAAAAGACACGCTGTTGTAATTCCTGAGTCTGCTGGACAGTCAGCATGAAGTCTCCTTCTCTGGCATCTTCTCTGAGGGAATTCTTGGCATTTCTTGAAATTACTGCTGTAAATCTGTAAGTCAGAACTACCCTACCAGTTATCAGGTCTTTTAAAGGAAGCAAAGGGATATTTTGTTCATCGTGTGCCTGGCAGTGTCTTGACATCACACCTGGATGCCTGGGCACAGTGCCATCCTTCGGCACCCACAGCACCCAGGCGGCTTCCTAGGTAGTATCACCTCCTACGTTATGTGGGAGTTCCCTGCTTATATGGAAATAATGTGTTTAGGGAGGCTGTCTAACTAATACCATGGTGAACCAGGCCAGCACGCTTTTAAATTCCACCTCTGCCATGTAATTGCTGTGTGATCTTGGGCTTAGAAAGACTGTTTGATTTGTCTAACTCTCAGGAACAGGGTAAAATTAATACCAACTTCATGGGACTATTGTGGGTATTAAATAAGATCTATTTAAAACACCTCTGTCACTCGTAAATACACCATAAGCATGCAGTCAGTGTGAACTATTTTTATTGTTTCACTGGACTGTTCGAGAGGGTTGGAACTGTATGCATCTTCACTTTTGTACCCCAAGTATCTAGCACAATGTCTGGCTCATTGCTTGTAATAATTTCTTTGTCACCTGAACTATGCAATACAAATAGAGATGCTGGGGGTGGGGTGGTGGAGAAGAGAAATAGAGATCCTGATGCTTGAATAATTAAGCCAACAGCAAAGGAAGCCTTCAGTCATTCAAATTCATTAAAATCGATTTAATTTAACAGTTGTTGATAATCTATGTATAAAGCGTCTTATTATAATTCACTGTGAAATCTTAACTTTGTACAAGTTGAATAGATCACAAAGAATATGATTATGTATAAGATTTAATGGATGTGTGTGCGTATGTTTACAGAAACTAACACTGTCAACTATACTTTAATAAAAAAAAACTAACACTTAAAAAAAAGTCATTCTTCTGAAAAAGCGGTCAAAAAGTTCTCTTTATAAAAGGCATCATGTAGGTAAATTTTAAATTTGTTTTAAAGATGATTTTGGAGTGTGCTGTAAATTACTCTGAATTCCTTGTGAAGAAGCCCACGTTTTATAATTCCACTAAAGTGTAATTATGACTAATGATCTATCTGACTGGTGGAACTATGATAATTGGTGTGACATAGACTATTCCAAACAACCTATGTAGGTCTGTTGCTTTGATGTTGTAGTTTCTGTTACCCCATCCTTTTGTGGAAGGGGATACATCATTCACCTTTTGATAAAATAAATGAGTTTCATACTGGTAAGTGTGCAGTAAACAGTTCCTATTCAGTTCTGGCCCATGCTGTCATTCCGTGCTTCCTTTTTACAGTAGAGTTAAAGGAGCAGCAACCGAGATACACAGGTTGTTCTTCCATCTTCAGCCATGTGGACTGCATATGCCAGAGCCTTGAAGTTAAAAAAAAAAAAAAAAGAAAGAAAGAAAGAATTGGAGTTTGTGCAGGACTGCTAGCTTTTGCTAATTTCCAAGTAACAATACTTTGATCTGTGCATCTGGGAAAAAAGGGGAAACATTTTAGACAGTACCGCATTTTTAAAAGCCACATGAAAAAGTTCTTTGTTGCTTTAGCATATATGCATATGGACAACTTCCTTGCTTTATAAGGTTGATGTACTGGGCAGTTTTTGCACAGGAACTTTAAAAAAATATTATTACCTGATATATTTATTGCAAGGTATTGGTATATTAAAATTAACGGAAGGAAGAAAACAAACCAACTCATTAGCTAGTACGTGAATGGTCTCTTCCAAAGTTATTGAGTGAAGATTTTTCTCTTTAAAGAACAGAAGAACTGTTTCAAAGCTTTTTCAGCAGAAACCACTTACATTTCAGCCTCATTATGATTAAAAATGCCATTCCATTGTGCTTGGGGTTTCGCCAGCGGAAGGGTTTTTGGCCAAGAGCATACTCTCATGAGGCTGTCACAGCTCTGCCTGTACAGCCTGTGACCTTGCCAGACCAGGTGTCTAGGTGTCTCAGCCTCACCAGTAGGCTGTGCTGGGTCAGCTAAAGCAAGAGTTGCCCACTTCTCTTTATAATCTCAGACTCCGTTTTGTGATCTTTCCTTTATATTCAGAGGAGAGAAGTAAGAGACGAAGACGTGTCAAGAACCAGTTCTTACACAAGGGATCAAGCTTGGTGCTGTAGAAGCCTGTGAGATAGGATACATATCATTGTCTCCATTTTGCAGAGGGGGTAACACACAGGGAATGTTTCATTTCCTAGTGCCCGGGACCAGTTAGAAAGTGGAAAGCCAGGATTCAGACTCTATCCCAACCCCATGGCCCACGACATCCGTAATTTCAGTGCTACTCTGTCTTACTATCTACAAGATTGTGTTATATGCAGAGTTGAAGATTCTGTATCAAGTACTCCTGTCCGTGCGGTATTTTGCTTATCACTGTGGGATGGATTTGAACACCACTGATTCACATTTTCTTCGAGCTTCGGTGGAAATCAGTTCATTCCGTTATGGGGCATATATAAAAAAATTACATTCCCCAAAAGGGTCATGAGATACAAAAAGGTTTCTGGAATATTTAAAATCTAAGGTGAGAGAACCGAAAAGTGGGGCACTTGGGTAGCTCAGTCTAAGCATCTGACTTCAGCTCAGGTCATGATCTCACGGTTCATGAATTCAAGCCCAGCATCGGGCTCTGTGCTGACAGCTCAGAGCCTGGAGCCTGCTTCGGATTCTGTCTCCTCCTCTCTCTGTCCCACCCCCACTCTCACTCTGTCTCTCTCCCTCAATAAAATCCATAGTAAACATTACCAAAAAAAAAATCTGAACCAAATAGCATTTTTAAATCATTCACTCTTCATATTTTCCCCTATAAAACTAGGATAGGAAAGAAGAGGAAAGCATGTAAGAAGCAGCAAGTATCAGCTTTTATTTAACTGTGTATTATGATCTTTGCATGGAGCTCACTTAATTTTTGCACAAGCTCTTTTGGGTGTATTAGAGGGGAGAGGTGCTTCCTCTGTCATGTCCCATTTTGTGTCCTTGACTCAGAATGAATCACTGTCTCTAGAGGCTGTTGCCTCCAACTCTTTTCTGTGCAATTAAACTATAGAAAAGTGTTAGTGCCTTTTGCTGCATGCCAAGGAGAATTCTCTCTTAATTGGCCTTCTGCTGTAGGGCCACACTTCCAAATATGTCACCCACTAATAATTAGAATAATAATAACTGCCATATATTGGAGGTGTATGACAAGGATTCTGCTTGATAATTTAGAAATTTCATTAGTAATTCTCACTGAACTTAAGAGCCAGCATGATTGTCTCCTTTATATGGTTAGGGAAAACTGAGGACCCTCACTTAGTAAATAAAACGGTATTCTGACCCAGATTGTCGGACTCCAAGACTGTGTTCTCACTCCATGAATTAGTATATTCTACTCTTTCCTGCTGCATAAGCTCAAGTAAACCATCTTTCTTTGAGTCCCACGGGGGCTCTGAAACTAGGGCTTTTTGCACTTTATCAATGTAGTTTCACTTTTTAAAAAAAATTCCAGGGGCGCCTGGGTGGCGCAGTCGGTTAAGCGTCCGACTTCAGCCAGGTCACGATCTCGCGGTCCGTGAGTTCGAGCCCCGCGTCGGGCTCTGGGCTGATGGCTCAGAGCCTGGAGCCTGTTTCCGATTCTGTGTCTCCCTCTCTCTCTGCCCCTCCCCCGTTCATGCTCTGTCTCTCTCTGTCCCAAAAATAAATAAACGTTGAAAAAAAATTCCAGAGTTTTCTATATGCCTTTAAAGTCTACAGATGTCTATTTGTGATGACGGGAGATTTGTAGGCACGTCAGAGAAGTAGTAAAGGAATCTAGAATAGGAAGTTTTTGGATAATGCTGAGGCCTTTTTCATTGCAAGTGGATTCTGGTATTTCTCTATTTTTCCCATGTGTGTTCTTTAAATGTATAGCCTTTAATACCAGTATATATGTGTATACACATTTACTAAAGTAGCAGGACACATTGTTTTGGCAAGTGTATGTTCTTATGCTTAAAAGAAATATTGTGTAGTGATTTAAATTTCACAGGTTACTTCTACTTTCATTTGTCATAACAACCTGGTAAGGTTGAGGGACTGGGCACTATTATGCCATTGAACATCTTGCTTGGCTAATAACTGAAAGAACAGACAGGTAAAATATGAGCAGACAATTCACACACACACACGCACACACACACACACACACACAAGTAAAAAATGGCCCTCAGACATATTTGAAAACATTTTCAAATATGTTCACAATCATAATTAAAGAAATGCAAATTAAAACAATGCTGAGATATAATTTCTCACCTATCAGAATGACACAAATTTATAAAGAGGATAACATGTTTTAAAAGTTGGCAAGACTGTGAGAAAGGCAATGCCTTCGTATGTTGCTGGAGGGAATGCAAATTGGTAGAACCCTCTGGAGGGAAATACCAAGAATCTACCCATCTTTTGACACAGGTGGAGATGTATACACGGATTCACGTATATCCATGTGTTTTATAGCTCTGTCCACTGAGAGATCCTAGAAGCAGTGGCACCCCCCACAGGACTGAGCATGCGTGGCTCAGATCTTGGTTTATTTTTTAATTTTTTTTTTCAACGTTTATTTATTTTTGGGACAGAGAGAGACAGAGCATGAACGGGGGAGGGGCAGAGAGAGAGGGAGACACAGAATCGGAAACAGGCTCCAGGCTCTGAGCCATCAGCCCAGAGCCTGACGCGGGGCTCGAACTCACGGACCGCGAGATGGTGACCTGGCTGAAGTCGGACGCTTAACCGACTGCGCCACCCAGGCGCCCCAGATCTTGGTTTATAAACACTGTACCCCAATAAAAGGAGTGAAGGCTCCTTGGAGAAGTAGTTGATTTCTGGGCTAGAGGAAGGAAAGTACAAGCTGAGCTTAGAACATCTTGTGCCAGAAAGTAAGGAAGTGCTCAAAAAAGGATGAAAACCGGGGGGCCTCGGTGGCTCAGTTGGTTAAACGTCTGACTTGGGCTCAGGTCATGATCTCAGGGTTTGTGGGTTTGAGTCCCACATCAGCCTCTGTGCTGACAGCTCAGAGCCTGGAGCCTGCTTCGGATTCTCTCTCTCTCTCTCTCTCTCTCTCTCTCTCTCTCTCTCTCCTGTGCCTCTGCCCTGCTCACTCTGTCTCTCAAAAAAATGAGTAAACATTAAAAAAAAATTTTAAAAAGGATGAAAATTTGTTAGAAGAACCTATGAGCCAACTTTAAGCTGCTCCTAATTGCCAAAGCTGGAACATTTTGACCAATACAAAATCATAATAGTTTTGGGATTTTAATCCTTATGATAAAATAAATATCCATGAATCCATACTGATATCAAAATCAGTCAGATAGGGGCAACTGAGTGGCTCAGTCTGGCTAAGCATCTGACTCTTGGTTTCAGCTCAGGTCATGATCTCACAGCTTCTTGAGTTCAAGCCCCATATTGGGCTCTGTGCTGGTAGTGTGGAGCCTGCTTGGGATTCTCTCTCTCTCTCTCTCTCTCTCTCTCTCTCTCTCTCTCTGCGCCTCTGCCTCTCCCCCTCTCCCTCTCTCTCTGCCCCTCTTCCACTTGTGCTATTTCTGTCTCCCTCTAAATAAATAAATAAACTTAAAAAAATCAGTCAAATACATAAATGGGAAGGAAGGGAAGGCTCTTCCTTACCGAATTGCACTTAATAAATGTAGACAGAAAGATGGTATAGCATTAGATAAATACCGTGCAGTAATTATTGCAAACCAAGATCCGTTGTCGGATGCTGAAATTAATATCCAAGATTTGAGGAGGAACAGGACATTTCCATAGCCTTGGGGTTGCAGTAATGTGAAGACTTGACCTGTGACTTGGAGGGGCTACTTCCAAGA
Source organism: Prionailurus bengalensis (assembly GCF_016509475.1). Classification (NCBI taxonomy): domain Eukaryota; kingdom Metazoa; phylum Chordata; class Mammalia; order Carnivora; family Felidae; genus Prionailurus; species Prionailurus bengalensis. Next base: position 18,045,861 of record NC_057355.1, read on the forward strand.
TGGCTCACTCACATGGCTGCTGGCCATGGGCTCAATTCTTCTCCAGAAATCTGCTGGAAGTATCTTTTGACCAGGAAGTTGTCTTCCTCCAGAATGAGTGATCCAAGGCAGAAAGCAAAGAGGAAGCCACAATGCCTTCTGTGGCTTACTGTCTGCAGTCACATACCATTTCTGCCTCTTCTTTTTGTTAGATATCGTTAAGCCACCACACTGGGGAAGGGCATCTCTAGCCAGCAGCCCGGAAATTATTTTTTCTCCCTGAGAGTTGCCACTTCCTCTTTGTTGACTCCCAGCATTGCCATCTTTGCTTCCTCTTTTTGTGTCCTTCTCTAGTGCTAGTCCCGGACAGGATTATCGGGATTATGATAGGACCAGCAGTGGGAAGGAGGAGGCAATATGGACCCTTCCCCACCCGATGCCACAAGGAGCCCTTCTTACCTCAGTCTTCTATCACCCCTCCCACCGTCTGTAACAGAGTGTCCAGAACCCAGCTGTGAATCCATAAAACTTCTATAAGCCACTTTCTAGGGCAATGATTGTACTGACAGTTCTCTTTTTTTCCTGTCCGTCTTCATCTGTATTACTACATACTCTCATCTCTATCCCCAAGGCCTACCACAGTGCCTGCAAGGTCCTTCATGGGTAAGTGGGTTTTCTCTTGAGATGTAAATATACTTAAGAACACCCTAATTTAGCTCTATGGATCCCCCCAGTCTTTCCCAAACTGCAGAACTGCAGGGAAGAGATATACTTCAGAAGCCTGTTGCCTGTTTGCACAAACAGAACTCCAGGAAATTTTTCAAAAATGATGGTCTTGCTTCAGGGAGTAGAGGGTTAGCAAGGCTGCTGAGGACTCTGTTCTGTGGCAGTGAAGACAAAGAGCCCCACCCAGTGAGTGCTAGGAGTGGAAAGGAAGGTGGTTGAATATTCTTGGGCACATGGTAGGCAGGAAGGGATGTCCTTAGCACTTGGAAGTGTCTCTACTGCCTTCGTTAACTCTGTGCCTCATCTCTTCACCGAGTCCGCCCTCCAGTCTTGGCTCCCCCATTGCCCAGCTGCTTCTGGAAAACATCTGGATTCTGTCTCTTTCGGCACACCTGTTCCTGTTGCAGACCCGTCTTTTTGGGCCCCCCATTCCCGGTACATACTATTAAATAACAAAAATTCAACTGAGTCAGTTTGAAGATCTAATTGGCTTAAGTGATAACGGAGCAGTATTCCAGCTAGCAAGTAGAAAGGAGTTCTGTCAGGCTGTAGAAAAGAAAAAATCTTTAAAGGCAGAGAGGGAGCAGTAAAAAGGAAATTATTAGGAAAGAATGCATTGTTTCAGGCAAGATTGCCCCGCTAAGGGGAACGGATGGGGTCTATCAGTAAATTTCCTGGTGCTGACCAGGAAATTCCATGTTGACTGGTTAAAGGGTACATTCCGGGGTGGGGGTGGGGGAATTGAAACTGCAATTAGGTTAGGTACTAAGCCCCTGTTTGGTGCCGTGGCCAAGCATAAGTGGCTCCATTCTGGGCCTGTGGTTTTCTTTTTAACAAGGCCCATTCCCATCCTTACTGGCCTTGTCCACCATGCTTTGATACCTCACTAGGGGACTGAGATTTAGAGTTCCCTTTTCTTCTTCCTCTCCCTGCAGCATTGGACACTTGTTCCTTTCCTACATCAGCCTAGCTCCAGAGACTCCAGCCCAGCCAGGGCCTGATCCCTCGCCCTGCCCCACCTCTGCTGTTCCCATCTCTCTGCCCGGGGCAGGTGAGACACTGGTTAATACAGGGGTAGAACTAAGCTGGCCTAGGCTGATCTGCCAACTTTCCATTGGAGGAAGATGAAACTGAATGAAGACCTACAACAAACATTATTCTTAAATTAAAATTGTTTATAAAAAGTCATAGATAAGTTCTGTGTGGGAAGGAAATTTAATAATATTCAATTCCCATTTATCTCATCTTACAGTTCAAGAAATCAAGGTCCAGGTGGGTTAGGTAATTTTTCTACAGTCACGTTTTCTTTTTTTTTTTTTTAATGTTTATTTATTTTTGATAAAGAGAGAGCACGAGCAGGGGAGAGGCAGAGAGAGAGGGAGACAGGATCTGAAGCAGGCTCTGTTCTGACAGCAGCAAGCCCGATATGGGGCTTGAACTCATGAACCGTGAGATCATGACTGGAGCCAAATTCAGACACTCAACCAACTGAGCCACCCAGGTGCCCCATACAGTCACGTTTTCTGATGCACATAATCTACTATGTGAGCTTGGTTACATATGCAGAGTTCAATGAAATCTATAACAGTTTGTCTTCCAGAATAGAAACTTTGAATTATTCTGATATTATGGATTACATTTTACATTTCACATTGTGCTAGTATATAGTTATGGGAATTACAGTTCTTCTCTTTCTAATCCAGATTTAGGTCGATCTCGAGAACTACAATATGTATACGTGGATAACAACATTCACCTGAAAGGCTTGCCATCCTATCTGTACAATAAAGTCGTCGGGTGCAGCGGGTAAGGCTGATTTCGTATTTTATACTATAGCTAAACTCTTTTCCACGCTCATTTCTATTTCATTTTTTGGTCCTGATGTAACTTAGAAATAGGTGAACTTTGGATAATCATGTTTGATTTTGTCTTTGGCCTTAATATGCTAAACCAAATACCTTTTGAAACTAAGAATATTGGGCAATCAATTTGCAGTATTATACTTCCAGTTCAGTTAGTAAGCAAGTGGTTTATTATTTTCCAGTCAAAAACAAATCCATGTATACTATTATAAACTCAGTAGTATCAGTCACTGAAACTGGAGGAATCAGCATGAACTTAAAAGCTTCTGTACTCCACCGCAGTGACAGTTTTACTCCAGGAATAGCCCTAGTATCTAGAGCTTGACCATTTCGAAATATTTAGAATGCAACATTTGAAATAGTCCCTTAATACGAATCATGATTCTGGCAACCAAAACAGATGTTTCAGTTCAAGGAAAGTGATAGGCTTTTATTTTCAGAGCAGCAATAATCTTTCCTTCTCAGTCAGGCTTTTAGAAAAGCAGTTTCAGCTTTTTATTTTCCTTTATTTTGTTTTACTTATTTTTGAGAGAGAGAGAAAGAGAGAGAAACAGAGCGTGAGTGAGGGAGGGTCAGAGAGAGAGAGAGGGAAACACAGAATCTGAAGCAGCTCCGAGCTCTGAGCTGTTGGGGCTCTGAGCCCCAACGTGGGACTTGAACTCATGAGCCGTGAGATCGTGACCTGAGCCAAAGTTGGATGCTTAACCAACTGAGCCACCCAGGCGCCCTTCAGCTTCTTCTTCTATAAGAGTGAGACAGAACCACCTTAAGATGTTTCCTAGAGTGGTATGGGATTAATATAGGAGGACAACTTGGCTACCAGAACCTGCTTTTAACTGGCCTAACTTTCCTCACATAAACAGCCAAAGAATATTTGGGAGATCTTTGAGGCTACTTAGCCCATATATTTCACTCTGTCCTTGTAATCCTAACACCCTGCGTAACCTGGTTCATACTATATGTAGTTCTGGCAAGAACGATGACAGTAAGCTTGTACACAGAGAACAGCCACTCCCCTGTTGGCCTGGCTCCAGAGGATGGGCTCTGAGCAGTGATGGCCCCAGAGAGGGCATTCCTAGGAATAACAGCCTTCCCTTAGGAAAAATTATACACTTGTTATCTTGGAAGAGCCTTCGATGATGCTTCGAAGTGCGCATGTAGGCTGATGAAATACAAGCCCAGAGATGTAGTTCAGAACCTTCTGTGAAGCAGAGATAATAGAATGTGTGGTGGAGTTTTTAGCTCGGTGATTTTTCGACAGCTGATTATGTGACAGCTGTGATACTACTCAGTCATTAATCCTAATGAGTTCTTAAATGATCTGTAATACAGCCTAATTCTTCCAAGTGGTAAGTAAAATGCCCTCCCTTACCAAGATACACAGAATGATGCAAGCAGGCTCCAAGGCTGAAGGCAGTTTTCCCCCCACCTAAGCCTTCAGAGACTGCACAGAAGTCTCTACCACAATTAAGGAACAGCTTTTACTTAAGATAAAGAGCCTTCTACTTTGGTGTATAGATATGGATGTTATTGACTGTGCTGAATACAGAGACACTTTTTCATGTTTACCTTGGTATCTGGTAGCAGAAGTAGTGAATTTTATAAGAGCTCCAAATCTTTGAGAATATAAATAATAGGGCAAAATATGCAAGTTATTAGCCAGTAGTCTACCTTTATTATTACTATTAACACCTTCCTGTGGAAGTAGTGGTAAGAAAAATATTCAGAGGACAGTATCAGACAATCGGTTTTGTAATATTAGTAGTTTTTGGCGTATAGGTAGTCCCACTTACAGATGAACTGTGATCCAAAAGGCATATTTAGTCTGTGGTTTTACTCAGAATGCATTTCTCACTACGATCAATTCAGGTGGTTATATTCCTAGCCAACTTATTAAAAAGTCATTTAACCCCATTTTGCACCCCCCCAAAATTCCATGATATTTTGTGGCAAAATGTACTCAGAATTCTTTTTTTTTTTAATGTTTATTTTTGAGAGAGAGTGTGTAAGGGGAAATGCAGAGAGAGAGAGGGGGACAGCGGATCTGAAACGGGCTCCACGCTGACAGCAGAGAGCCCCATGTGGGGCTCAGACTCACGAACCATGAGGTCATGACGTGAGCTGAATGAAGTCACATACTCAGTCACCTGAACCACCCAGGCAACCCTGTACTCAGAATTCTAATAGATGGTGGTTACTGAAGGTTTGGCAACAGAATTAAGGGACCCCCTTCACTTTCTCTGTCTTGTTGAATATATGCAAAGGGACTCCCCTATTCCAAGTCAAAGTGGGGGGGGGGTCGCTGGGACAAGGAAGGGCAAAGAGTAGAACAAGGATCTGAGGTGAACCTAATATAAAGAGCAAAAGGGTTTTTGAGGCCTAGAAAGTGTGCTTCTTGATTCTGAACAAGGATCTTGGTTCACTTAGTTCATTGAGTGAATATTTATTGAGCGACTGCTGTGGTCATATGTCAGACAATGGCCATACAGTGATGAGTAAAACCATATAATCTAACTAGGGATCCAAATAAACAATAAATAATTGATCAGATTTGGTGCTAATTCTCTTTAAGGAGATGATAGTCAAGCAGAGAACCTAAGGTTCAACATGCTTGGTTCTCCACTGCTCTCACATGTTGCTTCTTAGATGCAGGCCTGGAATAGAAGGGCACAGTGGCTTCTGCTGTACCGCACCATCTCTGAAACAATTACATTCCCTCTTCCGACGGAGAGAGAGTCTAAGAATTAGAGCAACAGAGCAGAATGAACACAGCTTTGGGGACTTGTGGCACAATATAAAAAAAATCTGCTATGTGTATAATTCGTATCTCAGAAGGAGAATACAGAATCGGATATAAAATTATAAACAGATATAAATACAGCAAATAACAAATGTCATACAGTTTCAAGAAACCTCAGAAGTCTCACACAGTTATCTTTGGTGGAAATAAAGTTAGCACCTCCTTATAAGATGTTCATTTATTTGTCATGTAATTATTCATCAGTAACTAGCAAGTCAGCCCTGTGCTAAGAATTGTGGAAAAAACAAAGATAACTTAGATGGTAATCCTAATACATAAAATGACTGTAATGCAAAAAATAAATACCTTAAGAGAGGTAGAGTGATAGAAATGTAGAGCATGGGAATATTTTTTGTGACCTAGCCTTGAAGTTACACATGGTCATTTCTGTTTTATCCTATTGATTACACAGGTAACTCCTACTCACTGGGGGAGGAGACTTCTTAAGGGAGCGGATACTAGGAGGGGAGGTCGTGGGCGCCATCTTGGAGACTGGCCATCACAGCTTCCTTGCATCTACTGCTCTTTGCTAGTTTCATGGAAAAGTATGGTTTTTATTTTGTCTGGCTCTTTCTGATTGTTACTATAGGAGTAAATGTCTTCAGTTCTTCTGTATTTTACCTACAAAGAGAAGTCCCTCCCATTAGAATTTTAGAGAATGGTAATTGGCACATTTGCCTATTTGAGAGAACTTAATGGTAAAAGTTATCCTATACCAGTTATTTTTTTCAGTTGTCTGATCATATGCGGAAAAGAAAACTGAACCACTGCTTTGCTTTTTCTTTTGTAAAAACAGCTGGATTGGGGTGCAGGTTGGTTAAATGACTTGATTAATAGAACCACTTAAGGTATCAGAATTGTTTATATGAGAAATGCATTCTGAGTTCCGAGTTAACCCAGCAGTCTAGAAAAATAGCCTTTATATTACAGTCTATTTTTATGTAGTGGCTGCTCCCCATCTAATAACAAGCAATATTAGATACCTGAACCACACTTTGGGGCAAGCACAAAACAGTGTAGCTACAGATAAAAATACCAAAGAGTTTTCAGTTTGGTTCCGACAAAGTAATTAATTGTTCATGAAAACAAAAACGTTAACACTCCTTTCTAGTTTTAGAGGAATATAACAGAATCCAGCATCTTCACAGTATAACTTTCACAGTGTCCAGGACACAACCCAAAATTACGTTTGAATAATTAAGGAAAAATGTGACCTATTCTCAAGGGAAAAGACAATCAGCAGAGACCAACCTGCTTGAGAGGACCCAAAATGTTGGCCGATGAGGATTTTAAAAGAACTATTCTCAAAGAAGTAAAGAAAAATAAGTTTGCAGTGAATAAAAGACCAGGGAAAAAAAAAAGAAACTATACAAAAGAAACAAATGGAAATTCTAGAGTTGAAATACAATATCTGAAATAAAAACTTGACTTGATGGGCTTAAGAGTAGAATGGGTGTAACAGAGGAAGAGGCAGTGAGCTGGGAGGTAGAACAATAGAAATCATTCAGTGTGAGGAACAGAGAAGAAGGATTGAAAACAAAAATGAACACACAGCATCAGAGATCTGCCAGACAATGTAGAAAAGCCTGATAGAGGTATAATTGGTGTCCCAGAAGGCACAAGTTTTTCCTCATTTTTCTCTTAACTAAGAGAAATGCCTCAAAAATGTTTGAAGAAATCACATCTGAAAATTTCCTAAATATGATGCAAGACCTAAGTTCACATTTTCAATGGGCTCAGCGGACCCTAAGCAGTATAAATTATGAAGAAAACAATGCCTAGGCAAAGCTACTGCAAACCAAAGATACGATGAGGTAACACCTCACACCTGTCAGAATGGCTAAAATTAACAACACAGGAAACAACAGGTGTTGGCAAGGATGTGGAGAAGGGGGAGCTCTCTTCTACTGTCAGTAGGAATGTAAACTGGTGCAGCCGCTCTGGAGAACAGTATGGAGGTCGTCGAGAAACTAAAAACAAGGGGTGTCTGGGTGGCTCAATCAGTTGGGCATCCGACTTTGGCTCAAGTCATGATCTCACAGTTTGTGGGTTTTAGCCCTGTGTGGGGCTCTCTGCTGACAGGGGAGAGCCTGGAACCTGCTTCAAATTCTGTGTCTCCCTTTCTCTCTGACCCTCCCCTGCTCACACTGTCTCTCTCTCTCTCTTTCTCTTTCTCTCAAAAATAAATGAACATTTAAAAAAAAGAAGAAACTAAACATAGAACTATCCTATAATCCAGCAATTGCACTGTTAGGTATTTACCCAAAGGATACAGATTCCAAGGGGTTCATGTACCTCATTGTTCAAAGCAGCATTATCAACAATAGCCAAACTATGGAGAGAGCCCAAATATCCATCTACTGATGAATGTATAAAGAAGATGTGGATGTATATACAATGGAATATTACTCAGCCATCAAAAAGAATTAAATCTTGCTGTTTGCAATGAGGTGTATTGAGCTAGAATGTATTATGCTAAGTGAAAATAAGTCAGAGAAAGACAAATAGTATATGATTTCACTCACATGTGGAACTTAAGAAATGAAACAAATGAACACATGGAGAGGGATGGGAAGAGAAGAGAGAGGGAAACAAACCACAAGAGACTCTTAATGATAAGGAACAAACTGCAGGTTGTTAGAGGAAGGTAAGTGGGCTAGGTGGGTGATGGATACTAAGGAAGGCACTTGTTATTATGAGCACTGGGTGTTGTATATAAGTGATGAATCACTGAATCCTCCTCCTGAAACCAATATTTGACTGTATGTTAACTAACTAAAATTTAAATTAAAAAAAAAATCAAAGATAAAAAAATCTTGAAAGCAACCAGAGAAAAATGACAAATTACGTACAAAGGAATCATTCAGAAGAATGTTACCTTCTCATCAGAAACCACGAAGGCCAGGAAACAGGAGAACAACATTTTTAAAGTGCTAAACAACAACAGCAAAAAAACAGTCAACCTAGCAGCCAGCACAAAAATACTTCTCAAGAATAAAAGCATAATAAATGCATTCTCAGACCGAACGAAGCTAAGCCTTAAATGAGGCCCTGCCAAAATGGCAGACTGTATTCACACCAAGGCCCATTTTCTCTGGGTGGCAGTGTCTGTCCTTCTCCTTATCCACTTCTCCTTTCCTTTCCCTGTAATTTAAGCTGGGAAAAAAAACTTTTTTGCTAAAGGGAGGGTAAATCTAGTAGCTGTTCCCACAGTAATGAACATGCAAATGACATCATGTACTATCTAAGGAATTCCAAGATCATCATTTAGGTGCTTTTGGTAAGAGAATTTTATTATTTTAACATGTTAGGTGAAATAAGTGTGACAATGCATACAAGTTAATGTGCTAAATGACATACATGTTCTGGAACATAATCTTAGTGGCACAAAGATGTCACCATTCGCTTAGCTTATTTAGGGTTAAATGTTGAACGGCAGCTCCGAAAACATTGAGTTGAAAGAAAATTGTGTGATAATTGCTGTAAACTATCTGTATAATTAAGCCAAGGTACTAACATTTGTGACAGATTTTAACTCATTTTTATAACTCACTTAAGGATTCAGATACATAATTTTTTTTTTTTTTTGGTAACTGCCTTGGTATTTCATCTAAAGTGATAAAAACTACTGAGTTGGAAATCAAAGATACCAAGGCTTCATAATTGCCAGCTAATAATTATTTCATTGTAAACTGAGACATATATGGGGCTTCCATCCCTTCTTACTGGCAATTCATTTCATAATCACCTCTTTTTTTTTTTAAGTGTATTTATTTGTTTTGCGAGAGAGAAAGCAGAGAAGGGGCAGAGAGAGTGGATAAGAAAGAATCCCAAGCAGGCTCCGCGCTGTCAGCGCAGAACCCACCATGGAGCTCAGTCCCATGAACGTGAGATCGTGATCTGAACCCAAACCAAGAGTTGGACACTCAGCTGACTGAGCCACCCAGGTGCCTCCGTAATCACTTCTTAATTGAGATGTGCAACACTAGCTTTCCAGCCTGCTCTCCCACTTGCCATTCTCTTCCATGGGCCAGACACTCTGGCCGGAGGGAACTGTGTGTTTAACCCTGTGCGCCCTGCACATTCACAGAGCTGAATCCCTGTTCCCTTTCCCTGGAATATCATGGTGCTAATATTAATTTGGAACAATAGATTCCTTCACGGCAACATCTAGACTGACGTTTTGATTCAGAAATTTTACCATTGCACTGTGTATTGTGGTATGCTACCAAAAGAATCACTTATTGTAAGAATAGGAAACAAGAACAGCTATAAACATTGCTTTACCTTTTTTGTGTGCCAAGGAAGTGTGCTCGCTGATTTTATCTGCGTCTTGCACATCATCTTCCCAGCATCCCTTGTGATGTTTGCCCCATTCTAGAAATGAAGAAACCGGAGCTCAGAGAGATTAAGTAAACTGCCCCAGGTCACAAAGCCAGGTGGTATAGAGTTATCATCTGCTTCATTGTCCATACTCATAACCTCTGCACTGTGCACACTGCCTCCAACTTTGGTCTAGAGTCACCTCTGTATGTTTAAGCCCCTCTGCTAGCTCCTTGAGAGCAGAGACGGAAAATACCTTTCTTGTTCCTGCATCATTTCATGTAATAGGGGTGTAGGATATTTCATATCTGATGAGATTGAGGGAGGTTGGCCATGCCCAGCAGAAAGGTCCCCTAACTCATGTAATCTCATCCCTTATAGCTTGCATTGTTTTTTTTTTAATGTTTTATGTTTATTTATTTTCTTAGAGTGCATGTGTGCACGAGTGAGGTAGAGGTAGAGAGAGGGGGAGGCAGAGAATTCCCAAGCAGTTTTTGTGCTGTCAGCACAGAGCATGATGCGGGGTTCGAACTCATGAACCCGTGACATCATGACCTGAGCCAAAATCAAGAGTGTGATGCTTAACCAACTGAGCCACCCAGGCACCCCTGCCTGCATTCTTCATAGCAGCAGCTTTTCTCCAGCATGAAGCAGAGAAGGCATTTAATAGACGTGTCATAAAATGAATTTAATTAGCTTTTTATATCCAGTGGTGAAGAGTAGGAACTTCTGCTAAAAGAATTGTCCAAGGGAAATTAGATTCCGTATAAAATGAGGATCCACTTACTTGTTAATGTGAGCCTTTTCAGCAGTTTCCTTCAGATACTTGTCTTTTTAATTATGGGAGATGAGGAAAGCATTAGGAAAAATCTGGCTTTCAGTTTTCTACACCTTTATTTGTTACTCTGTATTGTTAAATTCTTTGGGCAGTGTCCATGTATAGCTCATGCACAATTGTATTAAGAAGCAGCAGCTGTTAAGGCAATAAGAGCGTGAAGTAAATAATTCACAAATGACTTGCTTGTTTTTTACTCTGCATTTGCATTGTTTTATGGTTCTGCCCAGGGTTCTCATACTACAGTGTAGCTGTAAAGTTTGGAAGCAAATCATATTATTTTACCTTGTGTATTAGCCAGGGTTCTCCACAGCAACAGAACCAATAGGAAGTGTGTGGGGGTGAGGGGGAGAGGGAGATTGATTTGTTTTGAGGAATTGGCTCATATGATTGTGGGGGCTGGCAAGTCAGAAAGCTCCAGGGCTGGCTGGACACCCAAGGAGGAGTTGATGTGACAGCTTGAGTCTGACGGCAGTCTGGAAGGGGACCTCAGTCTTTCTCTCCTAAGGCCTGCAGCTGATTAGATGAGGCCCACCCACATCACAGAGAGTGATCCGCTTTATTCCAAGTCTACTGATTTAAATGTTCATCTCATCCAAAAAATACCTTCACAGAAACATCTGGTCTAGTGTTGGACCAAATATCTGGCTACCATGACCTAGCCACCTTAATACAAAAAATTTAATCATCACGCTACATGTAGTATATCATCAAAAGAATCATTTATTGTGCGTTTGCCTGTGCTTCCAGACTTAGTGGCCATACTGCATAATAGCATTTTGGATATGGTCTTCTCATGTTAATTTTGCCTGTATTAGGAAAGAAGCAATGATTATAAAATAAACTTTAGATTCATGTCCTCAACTTCACAGAATGCTTCATCAGGGTAATATCTTTCTAACCCGCGAAATTCTCCTGCCAACCCACAGGTGTGCTGCTACAGACTCTGGTGCTTAAGTGATCACATGGGGTGAACAGAGGTTTTTGAAAGCCAGAGGGATAAAGGCAAAGTAAATAGCAAAGGCAGATCTTGCGAAAACTTTCATATAAACTCTGACATTATTTGACAGGCGAGTGTATAGCTGGTTTGCATGAGTGCACCCATACCAGCTGTGAAATTATTGACGGTATTGAAGTATTTCTGCCCAAGTTGGTGAACAGCTATTGGGCGAAGTTCCCTGAGTTCCTCAGCTGCCAGGTCTGCTTCTCCCCTGAGATCTCATAATCCACAACAAAAGGCTAATGACTAACAGAGCACAGGGCTCCAGGACCATGCTTCACCAGCATAAGACCGTTTGGGTTTTGTTTGTTTTAATAAGGTATAATTTGCATACAGTAACAGTCACCTTTTAGTGTACATTCCTGTGAATTTTAACAAATACATACAGTCATAAAGCCACAACTATAATCAGGATACAGAATAGTTCATTCACCTCAAAAATGTCTTCCCGTGTCCCTTGGAAATGAACCTCTGGCTGCCCACTCCAGCCCCTGGAAACCGTGGTCTGTTTTGTGTCCCTATACTTTACCCTTTCCAGAATGTCATGCAAATGGAATAATACAAGCTTTTGTAAACATTCATATATAGGGTTTTGTGTGAACATAAATTTTCATTTCACTTGGGTAGGATACCTGAGAATGCATTTGCTGGGTCATATGGTTAAGTGTATGTTTAACTTTATAAAAAACTGAACTGTTTTCCAAAATGGCTGTGCCATTTTGTACTTCTGTGAGCAACTTATAAGAGTTCTTGTCGGGTTTTTTTTTCCCCTTTCAGACATGCTAATAAGTAATGATACCTCATTTTAATTTGTATTTCCCTAGTGACTACTGAGGTTGAACATCTTTTCATATGCTTATTTCTATCCATATATCTTCTTTGGTAAAGCATGTTCCAATCTTTCAGTCATTTTTTAAAAATTGGATTGTTTTAAATTATTGACTTTCTTGAGAGTTCTTTATATATTCTGAATACATGTCTTTCATCAAATATGTGATTTGCACATATTTCCCACCAGTCTGTGGCTTGTCAGTTGTTTTAACAGAATTAACTGGTATATGTTGTAGCACCTCATAGTACCCACCCCCGCCCCCAACACACACGACTCAAGATACATTTAATTTAATCCATAAATAAGACCTTTTCCAAAATCCTGTTTGACAGATTACTGTCATTTTCCTGTATATTCATTTCCCTAAATGTGGCCATCCTGCTGGGTAACCAAATACAGATATTTCTAATGCTTATTAGGTTGCTAGCACATCTCCTGACCCTGAGACTTGTGATGGACCCCGGTGAGCACCCCCAAGTTATTTTTCTCGCACCATATGGATGACTCAGTGTTCTTTTTCCCATTTCCTTTTTATCTTTTCTCTTTCAGACTTCTTTATCTATGTGTGATGACTCAAAACAACGGATCTGTATTTGGAACTGCTTAGCTATCAGTATGGAAACTGCTAGATAGAAGAGAAACCTTGAACACGAATGAACAGCAGCAGAACACCTATAATACAGTTAGAAAATGTGTAATAGAAACTTCAAACATTGTGGTAGATCATTGGCAAGAGAGGATATCAGAGAAGAGTTTATAAAGGAATTGGATTTGGGATGATGAGTAAGATTTGTATTTGGAGTGACAGGATGTGGAAATTTTCAGGCCTGGTGTGGCCTGTAGGCAGGAGTGGCCGTGGTGCATTTTTAGTAAAGACTAAAGTGTATTCCCCTGTTCACTATATACGGGGATCAGGACTCAAAACTCTCCTCCATCTGTACCTCTTCTCTAGGTCAGTGATTCTCAATCAGGAACAGTAATGCTCCACTCCAGGGTGTTTGGAAATGTGTGTAAGTTGGGGAGGGAGTCGGCTTTAAGCCTGGGGTCCCTACTGACATGTGTTAGGATGCTAAATGTCTTGCAATGCACACAAAAGTTCTAAACAGTTAAGAACTTGTGCCCCCACTAACTGCTAAAAGCACTCCCAATAAGAAGCATTGCCAGTTATTTCATGCCATCACAATTATGCTTTAAATATTATTCATGCATGATTCCCAAATAAAGAAAGCTTCATTCAGCCTGGACCACTTGGTCTGACTCTTATATCCTACCGCATCCAGTTGGCATTTCCGCATAGATGTGTACAATTAAATGTTAACATATCTATAATCAAACTCCTAATTCCCTTATCTCTCAACTCAGTCTTCCACAATCTGCTACATCTTAGTCGATAGAAACTTCATTCCTCCAGTTACTCTGCCCAAAAGCTTTGGGGTCTTTGATTTCGCTTTCTCTCACATCCCACAACCAACTCATCACATAGCCTGTTGGTTGTACATTCAAAAATGTATTCAGGCTCTTGTCACTTCTTACTACTTCTTTACTGTCACTTTGACCTAAATTACCATCATCTCCCACCTGGATTATAACAGTAGCCTTCCTACTTCTGTCTCAGCCTCCATTAGTCTGTTCTCTACATAGTGTCTGGTGATCCTAGCCAAGTCAAAACACAGATCCCGTTTTGCCTGTACTCAGTCATCACTCTTGGCATTCCTTATACTTAGCATAAAAGCCAGAGACTTGGAAGTGACCTGTGAGCATGTACAGGACTTGTCTTCTAGGTTACACCTTTGAATTCCTCTCCTATCACTCTCTCCCTTCTAACGTCCACTTAGCCATTTTTGCTCCTCCCTTTCTCTTGAGCACACCAGACTCCTGCCTCTTTGTACCAGTTTTTCCTCTATCTGGAATACTGTTCTCTCAGATTTCTTTTTTTTTTTTTTCATGTTTATTTATTTATTTTGAGAGAGAGATTTTTTTTCATGTTTATTTATTTTGTGAGAGAGAGAGAAAGGATGCAAGCAGAGGAGGAGCAGAGAGAGAGAGGGAGAATCCAAGTAGGCTCCATGCTGTCAGCACAGAACTCCACACGGGACTCGATCTCACAAACTGTGAGATCATGACCTGAGCCAAAATCAAGAGTTGGACACTCAACCAATGTAGCCATCCAGGTGCCCCAGATTTCTTCATAGTCTAACACCACATGTGTTATAGCTCCCATTGAAATTCTCAATCTTAGGGCGCTCCTTAGATATATTAAGAATGGTTACTGTAAAGTTTGTATGTGATAATTCTATAACCTTACATCTTTTTTAAAATTCTTTTTTTAAATCTGTTTCTCTTTATTTTAGACAGTTTTATCTATATTGTACCTAGTTAGTTTTGAGTGCCTGCCAGATGCAGTATATAAGGAACTGTGACATTATGCTAGGCCTCAAATTGCATTATCTCCCTGTGGAGAGGACTCAAGTATGTGTGCCTTTTATCAGTTTATTGCTTCTCAGTTCCAGATCTACCCTTTTCCTTGGGACTGACGCTTGTAGAATTTTTTCCTTTGTCGTTGATTTATATGAAGCTTTCTCAATAGAGGGCCCTAGAGAGATAGTGCAAGGCCAGAACAGGGGTTTCCTTCCTGCTTCCAGGGTGCTGTTTTCTGTGCAGCAACCAGCAAAAGGATGCCCAGTAACACCTCAGCAGCCTTCACTGTCCAGCTGAAACCCACACTCTCCAGCAAATTTCTCTGCTGTCTTTTTCCTTTGATCAATACATGCCAGGTACATTTTTTATTTGAAAGAACCAGGTTTTGTTTTTATTTATACTTTCTATGCTTTGTTTCCTTTTGATCAACTTCAGTTCTTATGTTTTTCAATATCCTATCCATACTTTGTATTTATTTTGCTTTGCTTCTCCTAGTGTGTATATCACACACACACACACACACACACACACACACACACACATCTCCTGAAACCATCTGTACAATTAAGATCATAAACATATCCATCCCTAAGTTTTCTCATGCCCCTTGATAGTCATTCCTTCCTGCCCTCATCCTGTCTCCAGACAACCACTGATCTGTGTTCTGTTATTATACACTAATTTGTATTTTCTAGAGTTTTATATGAATGAGTTAAATAGCGTGCACTCTGTTTTGGTCTGGCTCCTTTCACTCAGCATAAGGCTTTGGAGATTTATTCATGATGTAGTGTGTATCAGTAGTTCATTCTTTTTTATTGTTATATAGAATTCCATTCTATGGCTATACCACAGATTGTTTCTGTTTACTTGTTAATGCGCATATGTGTTGGTTCTAGTGTTTGACTTTATTACAAATAAAGCTGCCATGGACATATGTTAACTGCCTTTAATGGTCCTAGACTTAAATTTACTTGGATAAATATCTAGGAGAGGAGAGTCTGGACCATATATATCCTTAATTTTTTAGGGAACTGACAAACTTTCAAAAAATGACTGCACCATTTTACATTCCCACCTGCAATATAAGAGATTTTCAGTTCTTCCCTATTTTTGCCACTTTGGGAATAGTCAGCCTTTTAAATTTATCCACCCTAATTGTTCTGCAGTGATATTTCATTATATTTTTAAATTGCATTTTTCCAGTGAGTAAGAGTGTACGTCTTTGCTTGTGTTATTTGCCATCCTTATATCTGCTTTGACATAGTATCTATGTACATCTTTTCCCCATTGTTTTTTTGGATATTTGTGTTCTCATTGAGTTTTGAAAGTTCTTTATAGATTCTGGATACAAATCTTTTATCTTCTGTATACTTTGCAAATATTTTCTCCCAGTCCATGGCTTGTCTCTTCATTGTCTTAACGAGGCCTTTTAAAGAGCATACATTTTTTATTTTGATGTAGTCCATTGTATCAATGTGTCCCTTTGTGGATCTTGCTTTTGGTGTAACCCAGATCACAACGGTTTTCTCCTGGATTGTCTCCTGGAATTTTTAAGGTTTATGTTTACATTTTGGTCTGTGATTCATTTTGAATTAATTTTTGTATATGGTACAAGTATGGCTAAAGTTCCTTTTTTTTTTTTTTTTTGCATGTGGATATACAGTTATTCCCACACCATCTGTTAAAAGTACTTTCTCCACTGTACCTTTGTTGAAAATTAGTTGTCCTTATATGTGTGGGTCTATTTTTAGAAACTCTCCTTGCTCCATTGATCTATTAGTCTGTTTGACAACAACACCATATTGTCTTGATTACCATAATTTTACTGTAAGTCTTAAAATTAGGTAGTGTTAGTCCTCCAAATTTATCTTCCAAATTGTTAGATTATTCTAATTGTTCAGCATTTCTACATAAATTTTAGAACCCGAATTTCAACATATATTTAAAAAGAAAACCTGCTGTGATTTTGATTGTATTAAATTATAGATCAATTTGAGGAGAATTAATATCTTAGCAGTTTTGAGCCTTTAAAACTATGATCACAATAAGTATCTTCATTTCTCAGCAGTATTTTGTACTTTTCAGTGTACAGGTCATGGATATCTTTTGTCAAATTTATCCCTAAATATTTCATATTTTTCATTCTATCATATATGATATTTAAATCTTTTTCAATTTCCAGTGATTATTGCTACCATATAGAGTACAAATAATTTTGTATATTGATCTTGTATCCTCCAAACTTGCTAAGCTCACTTCATAGTTCCAGTAGTTTTGTTGTTATTGTTGTTGTTTTGTTTTTTTGGTGGTTTTTTTTTTTTTTTTGGTTTTTGTTGTTGTTGTTGTTGTTGTTGTTGTTGTTTTGGTGTGTGTAGGTTCTTTTGGACTTTCTACATACACAGTAATGTCTTTGGGGAGGAAAGGCAGTTTTACTTCTTCCTTAAAAAGAATCTAGTTGCTCTTTATTTCTTTTTCTTGCTTTATTACACTGGCTGTAAGCTCTGTACAATGTTAAATAGAAGTAGAGAACAAATATGTTTGTCTTGCTGAACTTATTGGGAAAACAGTCTTTCACCAAGTATAATCTTAATTGTTGTTTTGTCATAGATAGCTTTTATCAGATGAATAAACTCCCTTCTATTCCTAATTTGCTAAGAGGGTTTTTTTTTTTTTTCTTTTCTCCCTGGAATGGGTGTTGAATTTTGTTAGACAATTTTTCTGTATCTATTGAAATGACTTTATGGTTATTTTTCTTTTAAGTTTTAGTATAGTGATTTACATTGATTTTCTCATATTAGTGCAATCTTAATTAGTAAGATAAACCTCATTTGGTCATAGTAGCTTGATACATTGTTGAATTCACTTTGCTAAAATCTTGTCTAGACTTTTTCCAACTATGTTCAAGAGTGATGCTGGGTTTTGTTTTGTTTTGTTTTTTTCTCTTGAAATGTGTTTGTCTGGTTTTTGTATCAGGATAATGCTGGCTTCATAGAATGAGTTGAGAAGTATTCCAACCTTTTAACTAAAATTCAACTTCTTTAAATATAGGGCTGTTCAACTTACCTATTTCTTGAGTGAGCTTTCTAATTTTTATCTTTCAAGGACTTTGTATTAGCATAAAGTTGCTTATTGCCTTTTTATTATCTGTAGAAGTTGGGCAATGTCTCCTTTCTCATTCCTGATATTGGTAATTTGTGTCTTCTCTCTGGTTAGTCTAGTTAGAAATTTTTCAATTTTATTAATCTTTTCGAAGTTCTAGCCTTTAATTGATTTTTCTTTATTATCATCCCATTCTCTATGTCATTGATTTTCTTGATGCTCTTTATTATTTCTTTTTTCTGTTAAGGTTTAATTTGCTCTTTTATTTCCAGTTTCTTGGGTGAAAGCTCTGTGTGTAACATGTTATTCCAGGCAGTAATTATAATTGTTATTATAATAACCTTTGCTGCCAGTTCTAACATCTGTCAGTTCTTGGTTGATTTCACTTACATGATTTTTCTCATTATAGGTCATGTTTTCTCACTTACTGGAAAGCCTGGTAATATTTTACTGGATGCCGGACAGTGTGAATTTTACCACATTGAGTCCTGGGTATTTTTGTATTCATACAACTATTCTTGGTATATGACACAACTAAGTTAATTGGAAACAGTTTTATCTTTTCAGATATGGCTTTTAGGATTTGTTAGATGGGAATGGAATAATGTTCCGTCTAGTGTTAGTTATTCTGCACTACTGAGATAAGACCCTTACATGCACTCTACCTAATGCATCATGAATTATGAGGTTCAAGTCTGATAAGAACAAACACTGTTTTCATCCCTGTATGAGCGGTGGGCACTGTTACCTTTAATATCTTCAGCTGGTTCTTTCTCCAGCCTCGGATAGTTTCCTCACATGCCTGGGCTGATCAGTACTCATCTGAATACTTATGGGGGCCTTCTGCAGATCTCCAGAACTCCCTCTTTGTGCATCTCTTCTCTCTGAGGTTCTCTGTCCTGCAAACTCTAGCTGCTTTGGACTCCCTGAACTCTTAGTTCCTTGTCCTCAATTTAAGGTGCCTGCCATCCTGTGACTGATTTCCTCTTCCCTGATTAAACTGTTCTCTTCAGTCAGGTCTGTGCTCAAGTGTCACCTCCTCAGAAAGACTTATTTTGATTAATACAGCTCTCACTCCCCTCTCGCTCTGTTTTATTATAGATGTACCTTTTCACTGTCTGTCTCTGCTCACGATAGTAAGGCCCACTTCTGATCTTACATGTGTACCTAACTGAATTTCATACTCATATGTATCAAATATCCACAAAAATGTTCATAATAGCCCATCATTGGAAACAGTCCAAATGTTTATCATTACTACACAGCAGTGAAAATGAATAAGCTATAGTTCATGCGACAACACGGATGAATCCCAGAAATAGAATGTTGACAAATGGAGCCAGACACAGAAGGTGTCTGTTCAAATAGGCAAAACCAAACAATAATGTTCAAATTTGAAATACCGGTTCCATTTAGGATATGGGTTTTTCCCAGTCAGGGGTTCCCAGAGTGGCCTTCTGAGGTTCTTTCCTTGAGCCGGGTGGAGAAATTGGTTGAGTGAAATCAGTTGAGTCCCATATTGTCTCCTCTGTAAAATCTTCCCTAATTTCCTGAACAGGTGGTCATTCTGTCTTCTCTGAACAAACATTAGAACAATTATACTGTAATTTTTACATTTTCCAAGGGAAGGAGTCATCTTGGTTTGGTTTGGTTGGTTTGGTTTTTGTTGTTTTGAGTATCTTTGGTGTAGAACTGATGCTCTGGAGACGTTTTCTGGTGGGAGGAATGAACAAGTGCCAGAACTTCAAACATATGAGCCACGGGCTTCTGCAGCCCATGCCTGTGCCTTCCCATTGCCTGTTTCTAGTTGAGGACAGAGATAATATCTCCTATTGTATCTGGAGAGCCAAGATTTGTTGGTACCTGTTTGTCATTAGTCTTGACAATGAAAAGTCTTGAGACTTAGGTAACCTGGAGGTCAGATAAGGTCAGACTCCTTAGATTTGGCAACCTGGCAACCACAGGAACAAAGCCACCTCTGCCTTCTGGTGGGTACAGGGGATAAGGCATAACTTCGTGTATTCACAAGGCTTCGCTGTGAATATTTTCCCCACAAGTTTATGGAAGGATCCATCAGAAATCAATTTGCTTTGTAGGGTTTCTTCTCCCACACAAAAATGCTGTGAAACCAAAATACGATAACTCAACAGAGTACTCTTTTTTCCTTTTAATTTTGAAAATTTCAATGAACATGCACTTGGAAAGGGTAATCAAATGAGGATAAATGGAGCTTCCAGAGAAAATTGTGGCGGTCTTGGGAAGGGAAGTTCCTTCAAAGTTTGTCCTTGCTGGAAGTAACTGGCCCTCAGCAGTGCTATAGCTGAGTTCCAACTGATGAGTTTACATTTCTGTGCCAGGCTTTATTAAGGAACCCAGGATAGCATCTGTTCACTTTGAAAAGAATTCTGGCAATTCAGCAGCGTCTTAAGATTTTAAATGTATATTTTGATTAACACATTTTTATTGGCATATATATTCTTTTCCTTTTTTGCTAATACTACTGTGAATGTGTCTTTCTGCAGCTGTGGTGCTCCCATTCAAGTTTCTGAGGTGAAGCTGCTTTCCTTTTCATCGGGGCAACTAACCGTCTTCCTCCCTGCTGAGGTGAAGGCCATAGGGACAGAGAATGATCGTGTCCTGCCTCTGCAAGAGCTGGCCATGAGGAGTCTACATCACACATACCATACTTTCCTTAAAGGTACACGGGGCTTTTCTCTTTTTCTGCCTCTTACTCAGTGAACTTGGAAATTATGTTTTATGCTGCCAAAGTACTTTGGTGTCCATTTTTTTTTTATGGGTGGATCCAAATTTACTGTTTTAACCAGTTTTAAATGCCCAGTACAGTGACATGAAATACATTCACATTGTTGTGCAATGGTACTTTTTTTAATTTAAAAAAAGTTGTAATTTTATCAATGGTGATCCCTTCAGTACCCCCTACTGACACAGGAGCATTTGCTAAAATATGGTCTTCAGTCATAAAGGACAGAGGTTAAAAGTTAAACTATGAGGTTTAGGGGCACCTGGGTGGCTCAGTTGGTTAAGCGGCCGACTTCGGCTCAGGTCATGATCTCACGGTTTGTGAGTTCGAGCCCTGTGTCGGGCTCTGTGCTAACAGCTCGGAGCCTGGGGCCTGCTTCAGATTCTGTGTCTCCCTTTCTCTCTGCCCTTTCCCCAGCTCACACTCTGTCTCTCTCTCTCTCTCAAAAATAAATAAAGATTAAAGAAAATTTAATGTAAACCATGTGGTTTAAATGAAGGAAATTGGTATTTGGGAACATGTATCTGGTGGAAGTGAAAAGCCTGGCAGAGACACTTTTCTTTTGTGGGGAAAAAAAAAAATGAAAGGTCTTATCCTCAACGCAAAGTTGGGTACCTTCCAGCAGAGTGGGTTTTTGCCATGCAGTCTGCTTACATCTGAGAAATTATACACCTAAAGGGGAGGAAATATCAGGAACCTTCGGCACTACCACCACAGCATGTTAACTCTTGGTTTGGAAAGGATTTGGCAGTACATAGATTTCAGAGGTGTTGTGATGTGGGTCTCGGAGACGCTTTGAAAAAGCTGTAGGCCATGTTAAATAAGCTACATTTCAAGTTTTTTAAACTGCTAAATGTTTTGTCTTTGCCTCAAAAAAAAATCCATACGAAAGCATCTAACATCAGTCAGCCTTCTAGAAATGTCTAATACAAAGTTGAGTTGGTTTTTAATACTAGACAAAAAAACCTGATAATTATTCACCTATGGGTAAGTTCCATTTTTATAAATGGTTATTGGTAAGTCCAGATAGATCTAAAGGATGATAAGATCATTTGTATTTCCTTCCCAAAGACGAGTCTGTAATTTTTAGGTTTTGCCTCATTGTGACCACTTCTCTTTCTTCTGGATGTTTGCCATCGGTGGGAATCAGTGTGCACTTGTGCTCAAGATTGTCTGGGCCACTGGGATGTTTTGCTTTCAACGTTGCTTTTGTATCGCTCAGGCTCAGCCGAGAAGGAGGCCCCCTCTTTATTAATGACAGCTTTATTAATGAAACAGGGAAAAGCTTGGTTTCATTATTTTTCTTTCTTTGATTTGCTTCCCGCTTTCATTCCTTTCAGTAAATACAATTTAGCTTGAGTAGTGCTAAATGCCCAGTCGATTTTGGGAAGAACTTAATGGAAGTCAGTGTTAGTCTTTGGTGCCAGCCCTTTTTTCTTCTTGGTCTCTCACAGAACGTTTTGTAAACCCTCTCTGGGTAAATTAATGCCTTTTTTTTTTTTATCTTTGTTCTTAAAGAATATTTGGTGTTATTCTTTCCTTGCCTCTGCCTCAGGCCAGCTTTTGTTTGCTCTTAAAAGAGCAAATTTAGGCTTCCTCTTAGTATCAAAAAAAGTTAAAAAAATCTCTCATTTCCAAATAATGCAGTGCCTATCAGATAACAGTTATTTTCAACATGCAATACTTTTTAACTAACCGAGTGGACTGAGTAACAAAGAAACGTATTTCAAGCCCCGTGTAAGGAAATCTGATTTTTTTGTATTCATGCCTGATTTTCTCTTGTGTTCCAGATTTGAACTTTCTGTCTCCGATCTCGTTACCCAGAAGTCTCCTGGAGCTGCTGCACTGCCCTCTGGGACACTGTCACCGGTGTAGTGAGCCCATGTTTACAATTGTCTACCCCAAGCTCTTCCCCTTGAGAGAGACGCCGATGGCAGGCCTGCACCAGGGGTAATCATGCCTAAGTGGGCACCAGGGCTTACACCTGGGAGAGGGGTGGAGGCCATGCAGGGAAGTATTGTTAAGTCAGCAGCTCTCAAGGTGCCCAGAGTGCTTCCTGAGATACAGCTGAAGGAAACAAAAGCACATTCTCAGCATCACAAGAAAACTGGACTTCCCTCTATTACTTTTTTGGCCGTGTACAGAAGAGTTTTATTGCATATGCTCTTTAGAGTAGCTCATTCTTTGCCAGGAGCCTTTTCCTGCTATTCCGCTATTCACAATAGTCTTTAGGCAATAAGGAATGTCAGAACAAAATATTTGTTATATAATGGGACCAGCCCAGCCCTTCTATTTAATTGGCGTTGCTAACTGAAAGTACATGGCTGAACATCGTGTGTGTGCGTGTGTGTGTGTATGTGTTTCTGTTTTGAATTTCTAACACTTCCAAATGCCATTCTCTTGCCACTCTCTATTTATTGGCCCAGTGCCTTGAATTTGCTAAGAATGTTCACCAAGCAAAAACCCCTAAACTGGTGGTTTAAAAAAAGAAAACCAGACAATTAAAATTAGGACATCAAATGAAAAATCCCCCATTAACACAACCTTAGCATATAGATATTCTAAATTTAGGATTTCCTAAATTCACGTTTTTCAAAGTTAAAAAAAAAGAGAAAGTACTAGAACGCCTCATTTATCCATCCAGTGGTATTTTGGGTTAGTAAGTTTTTCAGAGAACTTGTTACCCCCTATTGAGTGCCAAGAAGCATTTACTTTGTAAGCATTTCTGTAGAAAGAGAGCGAGCCTGGGTGGGGTGCTGAAACTCTCTGAGCCTCAGACTGGGAAGAGAACATCGTGCTGGGTGGGGCTGTCATGAGGATGAGCAGATGATGAAGGCAAAGGCTCTTCAACAAGTGGTAGTTACCTTTACCAGCGGTGTACCCACTCCCTCGCACAACTGCACTTTTCTCTTACCCCGAATAATCCTGTTTTGTTATACTCCGGTTCCTGTTTCCACTTTCTGTATTTTTAACGTTTTTTGCCTCGTTGTGCCTGCCCACAAGAAGCCTTCCTCCAAACCTTTCTAAATTTGCTACTTCCAATCCGAAGTGATCACATCACCAAATTTAGTGGGATTCCGTTTAGATTGGAGTTAAAAGGACTGAGTCAGAGTCTGCGTGTATTACTTCCTACACGAATAAAATTAACAAATGAAATAGCCACAGTGGAGGAGAGCCATAGTTGCATAGGGGCAGGTGCCCGGGCCCTGACTCCAGCTCCTCCGCCCGGAGACCTTGAGCAGAGGACGTAAAATCTCTAAGCTTCAACTTTTCATTAATAAGATGAGCATAATATTAATATCTATTTAATAAGGTCATTGTGAGGATAAATGAGATCATTCATGGAAAGAGCCCAGGCATGTAATAAATACTAAGTAAATGGTAACTATTTTAATCTATTTTTTTTAGCGCAGAGACTTTTAAAAATTTCTCGTATGTGTGTGTTTCTAGCAAATGCTTTTCATGTTAGTAAGATATCATCATAGGATAATCTTAACGAATTCATTAAACTATCGTAAAATCCTTATGCATAGTACAGTGTTTTGTTGTTTTTTTTTATAGAAGACATTTTCTTATTGAAAATATGAAAATGAAAACAATTCTGTATGGTCAGGATACCCTGTCAGTAGCTGATAAAATTCTGAATACCTTTTTCAAAAAGATAAACTTTGTTTTTACCATGGCAATTAACTTGTGAAAGTAAATTAGATCTTTCAAAAGGAGACATTTTTTGTGTGTGTTATCTTTATATGAGATTTGGGGAATTTATTCAGCATTTGAATGTTTTATTGACTGTTACTTATTTCTCTGCTACAACCTAGAATGTCAGTGTGAATAATCTTATATTGTTTCGGGACATAAAATATAATAGTATTAGTTTCATAAAATGAATATATCCAGTACACAGGACTTAAGCAGTGCCCGTTTGTTGAGCAAAGCCAGAAGTGCCTGTGTTTATAGCAAAGATGAAATGCCAAGACATAAACATGGCTTTCTGTGGTAAGTTAATGCTAGGGTTGAAATTGAGAGTTTGTGGCTTTCATTCGGTCCACCAGACTTTGCTCCTTCCCATGTTGCTATGGAGATTGTATTAAAAGCATTGACTTCAGTTTCTATCATAGTCTTTAAAGTACTTTCTTTTGTAACTGAAAACCAACTACTTGAATCTCAGTAGCTTACTGCTGAAAATAAAATCAATATTTTTAATATCATAAACTAACTCTACAAGGTCTTGATAATATTATTTTTAAGTTTTATAATATATTCAGTTCAGTTGGCTTTGCTTGTTGTAAATAATACATTGTATCAGCCAATACCTAAATCATTGTGGACATCTGGCATCATTTTAAAAGAACATATTGGATATTCTTCTAAAATACCAAGTCCCATACAAGTGTTAGTTTCAACCTAAATTTAATACAGAGTGAAGCAAAAAGAAATTATAGTATTTTTAATAAACAATAGATTCCCAAACCTTCAAATATCAATAAAACAGAAGAATGGCTAGCATATTCATGATTTTGAATCCTTATAGCACATTTTCTTTCCTAAAACTTACTGTTCACTTATTAAAATGGAGAACATCAGCATAGAGGGTTATTTATTATTATAACAACGTGTCTGGCTTTTCCCCATGCATGCGTGATTTATACAAGTTCTGTATTTTCCAATAGGAATTCAGGTCACCCAAGGTTTTTCAGGGCTATATATTAATTTGCTAGGAATGCCACAACATTTAAAATGCCACAAAACCGGGTGACTTAAATAATAGGATATCCATTGTCTCACAGCTCTGAAGGCTGGAAGTCTGAAATCGGCATGTTGGCGGGGTAGTTCCTTGTGACGGCTGTGAGGGAAGGGTCTGTTCCAGGTATCTCTCCTTGGCTTGGAGATAGAAGCCTGTCTTCTCCCTGTGTCTTTACATCATCTTCTCTCTATGTCTGTCTCGCTCTGTGTCTAAACTTCCCCTTTTTGTAAGGGCCCCAGTGATATTGCATTAGGGCCCACTCTGGTGGGCTTTAATCCTCCCTTAACTAATTGTACCTGAAGTGATCCTGTTTCCAAATAATGTCACTGCATTACTCTGCTCAGGCCGCCATAACAAAATACCATAACTCACTGACTTGAACAACAGAAATTTATTTCCTCACAGTTCTTAGGCTGGAAATCTGAAATCAGGGTGCACATGGTCAGGTTGTAGGGGAGAGTTTTTTTCTTGGTTTGCAGATGGCCACTTTTTTGCTGCCTCACATGGCAGAGAGCTTGTGAGCACATGCACACAGGCTCTCTGGTGTCTCTTCTTTTTATAAGGGTGCTAATCCCGTTATGAGTGCCCCATCCTCATGACCTCATCTAAACCTACTATCTCCAGAAGGGCCTAACTGCAAATACCCATCACATTAGAGGTCAGGGCTTCATCACATGAATTTGGGAGGACATACTTCAACCCATAACAATCCGTTCCAAAAATTCATGTTCTTCTCACATGCAAAATAAATTCACCCTATCCCAACACCCCCCAAATCCTAACCCATTCCAACATCAACTTGTAAGTTAAAAAAATCTCATCTTTTTTTTTAAATGTTTTATTTATTTTTGAGAGAGAGAGAGAGAGAGAGAAGTGGGGGAAGGGCAGAGAGAGGGAGATAGAGAATTCCAAGCAGGCTCCAAGCTGTCAGTGGCTCGATTCCACAAACCGTGAGATCATGACCTGAGCCGAAGTTGGACACTTACTTGATTGTTCAGACGCCCAAGTTCAAAATCTCCTTTTAAATATCTAAATCAGGTAAGGGTAAAACTTGGGTATAATTCTTCCCGGGGCAGGACTCCTCTCCAGTTATAAACCATATAAAAACCATATAAAAATATGTTTAATTATTAAAACATTAGTAGACCAGGGGCGCCTGGGTGGCTCAGTTGGTTGGGCATACGACTTCAACTCAGGTCATGATCTTACAGTCTGTGAGTTTGAGCCCTGCATCAGGCTCTGTGCTGACAGCTTGGAGCCTGGAGCCTGGAGCCTTCTCTGAATTCTGTGTCTCCCTCTTTCACTGCCCCTCCCTGCTCTCACTGTGTGTGTGTCCTCTCTCAAAAATAAAAACATAAAAGAAATTTAAAAAAAATTGTTAGACCAGTTATTTATTTTTATTTTAGTGGGGGACAAAGTATGTCTATTCAATTCATACATGATCATAGAAGCAAAATTAGAAAACACAATTCTGGGGGCACTTGAGTGGCTCAGTCGGTTAAGCGTCCGACTTCGGCTCAGGTCATGATCTCGTGGTCCGTGAATATGAGCCCTGTGTCGGGCTCTGTGCTGACAGCTCGAGCCTGGAGCCTGTTTCGAATTCTGTGTCTCCCTCTCTCTCTGACCCTCCCCCATTCATGCTCTGTCTCTCTCTGTTTCAAAAATAAATAAACGTTAAAAAAAATTTTTTTTAAAGAAAATACAATTCTGCAAAAGGAAACTGAAGAACTTCAACCAGAAATGACCATTGGTAATAGGTTAAAGTAGAATCTCTCTAAATTGACTTTTTTTTTTAAGTTTATTTATTTATTTTTGTGAGAGAGAGACAGAGAGAACATGTTCACACAGCAGGGGAGAGACAGAGAGAAAGGAAGAAAGAGAGAATCCCAAGAAGGTTCTGCATTGTCAGCACAGAGCCCAAGGCAGGGTTCGATCCCACAAACTGTGACATCATGACCTGAGCCCAAATCAGGAGTCAGATGCTTAACTGACTGAGTCACCTGGGCACCCCTCTCTAAATTGACTTCTCAACCAAGGATCCATTGAATCAGATTATTGGTGCTCTTTATATCCTTTTTTTAAAAATTGTGTTAAGAACATTTAAACATGAGATCTACCTTCTTAACAAATTTTCAAGTGCATAGTACAATAGTATTAACTACAGGCACCACATTCAGCAGCAGCTCTCTAGAACTTGTTCAGTTTGCATAACTGAAGCTGACAACAGCTCCCATTTCTTCCTCCCCTTCTCCAGCTTCTGGCAACCACCATTCTACTCTCTGTTTCTATGAGTTTACTTTTTTAGATACTTCGTGTAAGTGAAATCCTGTCCTCCTGGGGCTGGCTTATTTCACTTAGCATAATGTCTTCCAGGTTTGTTTGTGTCATTGCATATGCCAGGACATCCTTCTTTTTTTAGTCTAAGTGATAGTCCATCCTTATGGGATGCCTGGGTGGCACAGTCAGTTGAGCATCCGACTCTTGATCTCGTGGTTCATGCGATCGAGCCCCACGTCGGGCTCTGCGCTGACAGCGCAGAACCTGCTTGTGATTCTCTCTCTCCCTCTCTCTCTCTCTGCCCTTCCCCGCTTGTGAATGCTCTCTCTCAAAATAAATAAATAAAATATTAAAAATAAATTATTTAAAAAATATTCATCCCATATTTCTACCAGATTGTCTTTATCTGTTCACCCATCAGCGGACATTAAGGTTGTTTTCATATCTAGGATATTGTGAATAATGCCGTCATGAACATGGAGTGCAGGTATTTCCTTGAGACTCTGATTTCTTTTGGTTACATACTCAGAGTGGGATTTCTGGATCATATGACAGTTATATTTTAATTTTTTTGAGGAGCTGCTGTACTATTTCCCATAACAGCTGCAGCATTTTACATTCCCACCAAAAGTATACAAGGATTCCCATTTCTCTGTATCTTTGCCAACACATTATTTTTTGTTTGGTTGTTTCATTTGTTGTTTTTACAATAGCGATCCTAATAGGTATGAGGTGATGCCTCACTGTGGTTTGATGTGTATTTCCTTGATGATTAATAATGTTGAGAACCTTTTCATGGGCCTGTTGGCCACTTGTATGTCTTTGGAGAGATGTCTATGTAAGTCCTTTGCCCATTTCTCAATCAGATTATTTGTTTATTGCTATTGAGTTATAGGAATTCCTTATATATTTTGGATATTAACCCATCATCAAGTAGTGGGATTCTCAAATATTTTTTTCCCATTTTATAAGTTGCTTTTTCCTTTTGTTTCCTTCTGCTTTGCGGAAGCTTTTTAGTTTGAAGTAGTCCTGCTCACCTGTTTTTGCTTTTGTTGCTGTGCTACTCGTGTCATGTTCAGGAATTCATTGTAGGGGTGCCTGGGTGGCTCAGTCAGTTTAGCCAACTCTTGATTTCAGCTCAGGTCATGATCTCGTGATTTTGTGAGTTTGAGCCCCACATTGGGCTCTGTGCCGACAGCACAGAGCCTGCTTGGGATTTTCTCTCTCCCTCCACTCTGCCCCTTCCCCATTCATGCTGTCTCTGTGTCTCTCAAAAATAAATGAATGAACTTTAAAAAAAAAAAAAAGAATTCATTGTCAAGACCAGTGTTAATTAAGAAGCTTTCTCCCAATGTTTTCTTCTAGTTTTATAGTCTCAGGTCTTACATATAAGTCTTTAATCTATTTTGAGTTGATCCTTTTATGTATGGTGTAAGATAAGGTTTCTACTCTCCGTTTCATTCCTTTTGCTTGTGGATATCCAATTTCCCAGCACCATTTTTGAAGAGACTCTTTTTCCCATTGTATATTCTTGGCTTCCTTGTGGAAGATCAGTTAACAGTTTTGTGTGGGTCTGTTTCTAGGCTCTGTGTTCTGTTCCATTTGTCTGTGTATCTGTCTTTATGCCAATACCATACTGTTCTGATTACTGTAGCTTTGTAAAATATTTTGCAGTCAGGAAATGGGATGCCTCTAGCTTTGTTCTTTCTCAAGATTTGCTTGGCTCTGTGGGATCTTCTGTTGGCTCCAGGTGAGTTTTAGGAATTTTTTTTTCTCTTTTTGTTAAAAATGCTATTGGAGTTAGTTCCAAATAGCTCAGAGTAACTCATCCACTCATTTGTTAATGTGTCCAGTTAGCAGATATGCAGTGAGCATTCCCCGCAAGCAGAGCACTGTGGGAGGTAATGACACCCTGGCTTCAGTCAGCTGCTTTCAAGCTCTGATGCAGAGTTTGGTTTTCTTCAGGAATTCTCCTTGGTCTTTTAGGCCAGAGTGATTACGTGAGAGGGCCAGATGTCCTGGTGACGGATGTGCCTTGGGATAGAGGCCTGTGAGAGGCATGCAGAACTCATTGTCTTATGGCTTCCCTCATCTTTCAGGACAACTTAATACTCTCTTCTCCACTCACTGTAATTTCACTCACTGTAGTTTATCTCTAAACGATCTCTCCTAATTCTTATATGGTTAAATCACTTACGAAATGTTTTTCATTACCTTATCCTTGCTTTTTATGGCTATTACTTTCTTCTGTGAGACCAGTTAACATCAGTAATACTGACATTATTTGCTTACTTGTATTTAGGATTTTTTTTTTCTTTTAGCCAAAGCCTATTCATTGACCGGCACCCTCTTAACGTGACTTAGGAAACTTTGCGCAGGTAAAATACTCTTCAACAAATTAAGTAAGTTGTTCTTCACTGTTTTTTCCTACTCGTATCACTCAGTTATTGTGCGTTGACCTCTGCGATGTGCCAGACTCTGTATTAGGTACCGGGGATTCAGCCCTGACCACACCACCTGATAACTTCTTTTCCCATACATATATTTCACCCCTGACGTCCTAGGGCATGGACTGATCAAATAGAGAAACCAGTATGTCATATTTAAGCCTCTAGGTCTGCACGTAGGATCTTCCCATGAGAAACCGTCACCGTTAACATAAGTGGAACAAGCAAATACAATATGTTATGAGATAATTCTCCCTTAATTTGTGTATGAGTTTGGGATGTCATCTGATCAACTCTGTCTAATAAATATTGTTTTTCTTCTGGCTTGAATTTCTGTATGAGTCAAGGATATGCTTTTTGCTTTTTGTTTCTAATCAGGAAACACGTTTGCAAAGAAGATACCATATTTCTTATGTTTTTTTGGGGGCTCCAGAATGTGCCAACCACATTGTGATTTTTTTTAAGAATAGTGTATTTCTGTATTTTAAAACTAAGCTGAAATGCTCTTTCTCCTGTCTTGCCTATAAATAAGAGATTCTAAAGCAACAAATGTCATGTCTGATGTTCTTTGTAGAATGTACTAATCTCCTTTACCTAACTATAGAGTTTATTGCTTAGCTCAGAATTTCTCCCTTAAAACTATCCCTGGTGCCACAGCTTAGGAATTTTAAAGGATCAAACCAGCACAAATCCATTCTTAAGGCAGTAGATTTGGTGTACTTGTAAGAACTTAGATCATTAATGCAACAAGCAGATACAATATGTTGTTAGAATCTCCCACAAGTCATAAGTCCACACAGTTGGATTTTTTGTAGCACAACTATGGCACCTCCAGGTTACCCACCCCACCCTTGAGCATCATAAGGAGTTAATAATGATCAGTGGGCATTATGTTTCAGTAAGTAAAAAACAACAAAACAACAACAAAACACATTTTTATGGAGTTGGATTTTTTTGCTTACAGCCTTTATTTTAAAAAATCCAGCGGCATGAAATGTATTGTTTCTATGAATGATTTTCATGTAGCATAATTATTTTTTTTTAAAGTCAGGAGAGTTAAGTTTAGTTAGCTGACCCTCAAAAATCCACTTATCATACTTAAGATCATTTTGTGTCTGAGTTTCATTTCAATTGTGATTTATATACATGTATACATGCTGGTGTGTGTGTGAAGCAAATTATCTGAAGTAGGGTTCTAACCAACTTTAATTTTTTTTTAGTTAAGGTAATACAAAGTATCCAGTGACTTAAAATTTATATAGTTTCCTGAATTAAGAAAATCTCGAAAGTGATGCTTGCCTTTCATTTTCATATGAGTGTAATTTGCAAAGCAGAAGGTTTTGATTTTGATGGAGTCAAATTTATCCATTTTAATTTTATAGTTAGTGCTTTTTAGGTCCTAAGAAATGTTTACCTACCCCAGGGTCATAAGGATATTCTCTTTTCCATTGATCTGTGTCCGTCTCTCAGTCAATGCCAAACTGTGTTGATTCTGTAGTTATATATTAGCACTTAATATCAGATAAAGTGATACTTCTACTTTGTTATTCTTTTTCAAAATTCTGTTAATTCTTCTAGGGCCTCTGCATTTTCATATAAATTTTAGAAAAAGCTTATCTTTGTCTCAAAAAAAAAAAAAAAACAAAACCCTTGTGCTGGATTTTGAAAAGAATTGCATTCAATCTATAGATCAACTTGGAGAGAATTAACATCTTTGCGATGTTGAGTCTTCCGGTGTGTGAATCCTGTGTCTTTCCATTTTTTTAAGTAGTCTTTTATTTCTTTCATCAATATTTAATAACTTGCAGCATAGAAGTCCTTAAATGTTTTGTTAAATTTATACGCAAGTGTCCCACTTTCTTTATGTGACTATAAATGATATTATACTTTTAAATTCCACTTTCCATGTGTTCATTGTTAGTATGTGGAAATGTGATTCATTTTTGTATTTCAGTCTTATGTGCCTGCAGCATTGCTGAACTTGCTTAAAGGTCTAGGAGTACATTTTGTAGATGCTTTGGTGTTTTCTCTGTAGACAATCATGTCATCTGAAAGTAGAAATAGTTTTATTTCTCCACGTTCCATTCTCTATGCCTTTTATTTCTTTTTCTTGCCTTACTGCAGTGGTTAAAACTTCAAGTACTGTGTTGATTAAGGTGTTGAAAGTACACATCCCTTATAGAGTATGAAGTTAGCAGTAGGTTTTTTTGTAGATTCTAATTATCAGATTGAGAAAGATCCCCTCTATTCGTGTTTGCTGAGGCTTTTTATCATTAGTGGAGATTTTTCAAATGCTTTTTTCTGAGTCCATTGATATCATACAATTTTTTTTTCATTCACCTGCTGACATGATCGATGAAATTGATTTTCAAATATTAAACCAACCTTACATACCCAGAATAACCCCCACCTGACAATGGTGTATAGCTCTTTTTATACTTTTCTGTATTAGTTTAATACTTTGTTGAAGATTTTTCTATCTGTATTCATGAGAGAGATGGTCTATAGTTTTCTGGTTTTAAACTCTCTGGCTTTAGAGTCAGAGTAATTACTGGCCTTATAAAATGAGTTGGTAAGTGTTCTTCCTTTTCTGTTTTTCTGCAAGAGACTGTAAAAATTCCTCTTAGCTCTTCATTAAATGTTTGATAGAATTCTCCAGTGAAATTGTCTGGACCTGGAGATGTCTTTTCTTTTTTTAATTACGAAGTCAATTTTTAATAGTTACAGTCCTTTTCAGGTTGGCTATTTCATCTTGGTTGAGTGTTGGTAGTTTGTAGTTTTCAAGGAATCCATCTACTCTCAGCTTATTCTCATCTTTTTAATGGCTTCAGGATTTGTACTGATAACACCTGTTTCATTTCTTATATTAAGAGAGCCTTCTGTCTATCTTTGTTAGTCTTGCTAAAGATGTATCAATTTTATTGATCTTCTTAATCCTAGTGAAATTGTTGATTTCACTGATTTATTATTGCTTCATTCTGCTTGCTTTGGGTTTACTTTGCCTTTGGGGGATGGGATTGGAGTAGAAGCTCAGATCATTGATTTGAGAACTTTCCTTTTTAACATAAGCATTATGTACCATACATTTCTCTCTCAGCACTGCTTTCCCATGCCTCAAAATTTTTGATATGTTGTCTTTTCATTTTCATTCAGTTCATGTAAGTTTCTATTTGAGATTGCCTCTTTAATCCATGGGAAAGTAGTCATTTGACCCATAGGTCAAGGAAGGTCAAAGAACTGTGTTCTTTTATATCCACATTTGGAAATCTTCCTGTTGTCTTTCCGTTATGGATTTCTAATTTGATTCCATTTGGATAGAGAACATGCTCTGTGATTTTTACTTACTTTAGATTGTTCTTCATAAATTGTTCTTTTTTTAGGATTTTTATTTTATTTTTTTAATATGAAATTTATTGTCAAATTGGTTTCTATACAACCCAGTGCTCATCCCAACAGGTGCCCTCCTCAATGCCCATCACCCACCCTCCTCTCCCTCCCACCCCCCATCAACCCTCAGTTTATTCTCAGTTTTTAAGAGTCTCTTATGGTTTGGCTCCCTCCCTCTCTAACCTTTTTTTTTTCCTTCCCCTCCCCCATGGTTTTCTGTTAAGTTTCTCAGGATCCACATATGAGTGAAAACATATGGTATCTGTCTTTCTCTGTATGCCTTATTTCACTTAGCATAACACTCTCCAGTTCCATCCACGTTGCTACAAAAGGCCACATTTCATTGTTTCTCATTGCCACGTAATATTCGATTGTGTACATAAACCACAATTTCTTCATTCATCAGTTGATGGACATTTAGGCTCTTTCCATAATTTGACTGTTGTTGAAAGTGCTGCTGTAAACATTGGGGTACAAGTGCCCATATGCATCAGCACTCCTGTATCCCTTGGGTAAATTCCTAGCAGTGCTATTGCTGGGTCATAGGGTAGATCTATTTTTAATTTTTTGAGGAACCTCCACACTGTCTTCCAGAGCGGCTGCACCAGTTTGCATTCCCACCAACAGTGCAAGAGGGTTCCCGTTTCTCCACATCCTCACCAGCATCTATAGTCTCCTGATTTGTTCATTTTAGCCACTCTGACTGGCGTGAGGTGATAATGTGGTTTTGATTTGTATTTCCCTGATGAGGAGTGACGTTGAGCATCTTTTCATGTTCCTGTTGGCCATCTGGATGTCTTCTTTAGACAAGTGTCTATTCATGTTTTCTGCCCATTTCTTCACTGGATTATTTGTTTTTCGGGTGTGGAGTTTGGTGAGTTCTTTATAGAATTTGGATACTAGCCCTTTGTCCGATATATCATTTGCAAATATCTTTTCCCATTCCGTCGGTTGCCTTTTAGTTTTGTTGATTGTTTCCTTTGCAGTGCAGAAGCTTTTTATCTTCATGAGGTCCCAATAGTTCATTTTTGCTTTTAATTCCCTTGCCTTTGGAGATGTGTCAAGTAAGAAATTGCTGCGGCTGAGGTCAGAGAGGTTTTTTCCTGCTTTCTCCTCTAGGGTTTTGATGGTTTCCTGTCTCGCATTCAGGTCCTTTTTCCATTTTGAGTTTATTTTTGTGAATGGTGTAAGAAAGAGGTCTAGTTTCATTCTTCTGCATGTTGCTGTCCAGTTCTCCCTGAACCATTTGTTAAAAAGACTGTCTTTTGGGGCGCCTGGGTGGCTCAGTCGGTTGGGCGGCCGACTTCGGCTCAGGTCATGATCTCGCGTTCCGTGGGTTCGAGCCCCGCGTCGGGCTCTGTGCTGACCGCTCAGAGCCTGGAGCCTGTTTCAGATTCTGTGTCTCCCTCTCTCTGACCCTCCCCCGTTCATGCTCTGTCTCTCTCTGTCTCAAAAATAAATAAACGTTAAAAAAAAAATTATTAAAAAAAAAAAAAAAAAGACTGTCTTTTTTCCATTGGATACTCTTTCCTGCTTTGTCAAAGATTAGTTGGCCATACTTTTGTGGGTCCAATTCTGGAGCCTCTATTCTATTCCATTGGTCTGTGTGTCTGTTTTTGTGCCAATACCATGCTGTCTTGATGACTGCAGCTTTGTGGTAGAGGCTAAAGTCTGGGATTGTGATGCCTCCCACTTGGTCTTCTTCTTCTTCAATATTACTTTGGCTATTCAGGGTCTTTTGTGGTTCCATACAAATTTTAGGATTGCTTGTTCTAGCTTCGAGAAGAATGCTGGTGCAATTTTGATTGGGATTGCATTGAATGTGTAGATAGCTTTGGGTAGTATTGACGTTTTAACAATATTTATTCTTCCAATCCATGAGCACAGAATGTTTTTCCATTTCTTTATATCTTCCTCAATAAATTGTTCTTCATTCTATGACTTCCTGATGGAAGCTCAGGTTATTGATTTTAGAGCTTTCTTCTTTTCTAATATATGTGTTTAGTGTGCTGTGAGCTTCCCTTTAATACTGCTTCTGCTGCTTCCCACAACTTTTTGATAAGTTGTATTTCATTTTCACTCAGTTCAAAATATTTTTTTTAGGTTTATTTATTTTGAGAGAGAGTGCATGTGAGCAAGCAGAGGAGGGGCAGAGAGAGGGAGAGAGAATTCTGACATGGGTCTCAAACCCAGAAGCCATAACCTGAGCCAAAATCAAGAGTCACACGTTTAACCTACTGAGCCACACATGCTCCCCCACTACAAAATATTTTAATTTCTTTAGAGACCTGTTCTTCCACCCATGTATTATTTAGAATTTAATTTTTAAAATTTCAAATATTTGGGGATTTTCCATCTGTCTTTCTGTTACTGATTTCTAGTTTAATTTCCAGTTGTGGTCTGAGACCAAAGTTTGTTTGATTTCTCTTCCTTTAAATTTTTTTATGGTGCAGTTTTATGTCCTAGAATGTGGTTTGTCTTGAATAATATTACACATGAGCTTGAGATGAGTGTGTATGAATGTGTATTTTTCTGTTGTTGGATGGAGTATCTGTAAGTGTCAATTAGGTCCAGTTGATTAATGATAACTAACAACTGTATTCTTTCTGATGTTCTGTTTTCTGGATCTATCAACTACTTAAAGAGCTCTAATAGTGGATTTGTCTGTTTCTTACACTTCTGTCATTTTGTGCCTTACATGTTTTGATGCTCTGTTATTAGGTTCATACACATTTTACATTGTTATGTCTTTTTGGAGAATTAACACCTGTATCATGATGTCATGCCCCTCCTTATGTCTGACACTTTTCTTTGTCCTGAATTGAAGTCCACGTCATCTGAAATTGATAGAGGTATTAACATGCTTTATCTTTTCCCATCTCTTTACCCTTAACCTGTCTGCCTCTGTATGTTTAAAGTGGGTTTTTTGTACACATTATATATTTGGGCCTAGTTTTTTCATCTGCTTATAGAGTCTCTTTTAATTGGTATATTTAGGTGATTTAAATTTAAAGTGATTATTGATTTAGTTAGATTAATATCTACTGTGTTTATAATTATTTTCTATTTTTTACATTCTTATTTCTTTTCCTCCCTCTTTTTCTGCCTGCTCTGGTTTTAATTGAGCATTTTACATGATTCTATTTTATCTCCTCTATTAGCATACCCATTATAGTCCTTTTTCAAAATGTGTAATGGTTTCCTTAGAGTTTACAATATGTATTTTTTTCACTAATTTAAGTCCATCTTCAAATGACTCTATATTACTCAATGTGTAATAAAGGTGTCTTGTGACAGAATATCCCACATTCCTCCCTGTCATCCCTTACAGAATTGCTGCCCTTCGGGTCAACATCCATCTGTTGTAGTCACACACTACATTGCTACCTTCATTACTTTAAGCAAGTTATACTTTAGTTCAATTGAAAATTAGAAAACTATTTTACTTTACCTTTATTCATGCCTTCTCCAGCAGCCTTCCTGTTTTTATTTAGATCTGAGTTCTGTTGTTTTCCTCCTGGCAATGAATTTTCCTCAGTTATCAGTTTGTCTGAAAAAATCTTTATTCTCCTTTACTTTTGAAGGATAATTTTACTGGGTATATAGAATTCTAAGTCAGTGATTTTTTCTTCTTTGAGCACACTAAATATTTTCCTCCGCTCTTTTCTTGCTTGCTTGCTTTCTAATATGTCCACTGTAGTTCATATGCTTGTTCTTCTATAGGTAAGAGTCTTTTCCCACTCTGGCTCTTTTGAAAATTTTCTTATTCTTTTTTTCTAGTTTGAGTATGACATGCCTGTGTGTCTTTTGGGGGTTGTTTTGTTCTGTTTTTGATATTTATCCTGCTTGGTGCTCTTACACTACTGGATCTGTTACTAATTTTGTAAACTTCTTAACCATTATCACTTCAAATATTTCTTTACCTTTCTCTCCTTGTCCTTCTGGTATTCTAATTATGCATATCTTGCACCTTTAGAAATTGTCCCACAGATTTTAGATTTTCTTTTCTATTTTTTAAAATTCTCTGAAAATTCCAACATCTTTGTCATATCTGGCTCTGGTTCTGATGTTCTGTTTGTCTCTTCAACATGTGCTTTTTCTTGCCTTATGTCTTCTAATTTTTTGTCAGACATATTGTATTAGGTAAAAAAGAACTGAGGTAAGTAGGCATTTAGCATGAGATTTTATGTTAATCTGGCTGGGAGTTGGGCTGTGTCTAATATTTGCTATGGTTGTAGACATCAGAGGCTTCAAATTCAAATTCCTAGTTTGCTTGTTTTAGTCTCCTAACTTGACATTGGACTTCCCTGTGTACTCTTTTTTTTTTTTTTTAAGTTTTTTATTTATTTTTTGGGACAGAGAGAGACAGAGCATGAACGGGGGAGGGGCAGAGAGAGAGGGAGACACAGAATTGGAAACAGGCTCCAGGCTCCGAGCCATCAGCCCAGAGCCCGACGCGGGGCTCGAACTCACAGACCGCAAGATCCTGACCTGGCTGAAGTCGGACGCTTAACCGACTGCGCCACCCAGGCGCCCCTTCCCTGTGTACTCTTAAGAGAGTCAGCATCTTGAAGCTGTTTTATCTGTAATCCACTGTTCTTTTTAATTTTTTTTTTTTTTATTTATTTGAGAGAGCAAGTACGATTCAGGGAGAGGGGCAGAGGGAGAGAGCAAGAATCTCAAGCAGGCTCCACACTGAGCATGGAGCTCAGCTCTGACACAGGGCTCAATCCCACGACCCTGGGATCATGACCTGAGCTGAAGTCAAGAGTCAGATGCTCAACCAACTAAGCCACCCAGGGCCCCTATTCTTATGCTGGAAACCAGTTACTCTCGTGGTATGGTGTGAGAGAGGAAAGTGTTCTGAAATTTTATGATTATATCTAAGTATTATAGTGGGCCTGTATTTCTAGGCTATGACTTTAACAAGTTTTTCTTATGTCTCATAGCTTGTTTTTTCCAGTGAGGTGGTATGGGCAGGCTAGAGGGGGCTGGAATGGCAACAGTGCCCTTCCCAAGCTAGGATAAAGTTCTGGTAAACTCTTTTCCTCTGGAAAGCAGTCCTTTGTTCTCGACAATGTTCTGGGTGTGACACATGAAAACTACTTCTTTCCTGCTCTTGACTGAGTTACAAGGGGATTTTTTTTTTTTAATTTTTATATGACAGCCTATAGAATTTCTGTAGGTAAAACCCAAGAATATGTGTGACAATCCTAAGATTGCAGCCCCAGCATTATATGATTCTCAGGCTAGCCTGCGCTCAGCCTCCAGAAGTTCTAATGTCTTCTGTCCAGGCGAGCAAATCCAGGTGTGACTCTCCAGATTCATCCATCTCTCCAGACTCTGAGGTTGCTCTTTACCCTACACCCTCAGTCCCCTGGTGGCCAGAAGAAAAGTTGTTGGTTTTCAGTTTATTCAGCTTGTTCTTGTATGCCTAGGAGTGACGACTTCTAGGCTACTTACCAGAGATGAAACTACATGTGTCCTCTGTACATTACAGTTATTTTCAAATTTGTTGAGGTGTGTTTTATAGTTAAGGATACTGTCTATCCATGGACATTTGGTGGTGGAAGGGGAGAGTATTCTGTTTTTGGGTGGAATGTTCTATATACCTCAATTAGATTCTTTGGTCAGTTGAGTTGTTTGGTTTTTCTGTACTTTTGCTGATTGTCTGCCTAGTAGCTCTGTCATTTGCTGAAAGCAAGATGGTGAAGTATCCCCTCTAATTGTGGATTTGTCTATTTCTCCTTTCAGTGCTGTTATTTTTAAGACTAATGAGATGATTCACATATCATAAAATTTGCCTGTTTAAAGTGTACAATTCAGTGTGGATTTTACTATATTCATGGATATGTGCAGCTAGCACCACAGTCATTTTTAGAACATTTTTCTTATCCTACAAGAAACCTTGTACCTTTTGGCTGTCACGTCTGTACTCCCCCATACCCAGCATGAAGCAACCACTTACTTTCTTCCTCTGTAGATTTCTCTGCCCCAGTCCTTTGGCTAGGGGAAACAAGCTTTTCTTGACATTTTTTTTTTTTAAACCTATGCCTGTTGGTGGTTCTGGGTTTCTACGAGCATCCTATCTAGCTATATGGGAATCAGTAAGAAAACCTAGGAAACCCACTGCTGCCATGTTGCCCCTCAAGTCCCAAGGTCCATAGACTGTCTACCTTCAGTCTATCTTTTAGAGTCTTCCTATGCTTGTTTGTTGTGTTATGGACAGTTTGTTGTGCTTTAATTGTAAGAGGATGGATCCAGAAGGACTGGACTGTTCTATCTTGGCGGAACCAAAAGTCCCCAACCAAATATATTTTGTCACTAAAATCCAAAGGGACCCACAGGGAGTATCTATTACTTCATAGTGTAGTTCCAGATGTAAGTCTTCTGAAACTTTACCAATGCAGTAGACACCTGACCTCCTGGAGGATTTCTGTCTCACCTCTAGTACATGTGTCATATTAAGTATCACGTGTGCTTGCTACTTCCAGTTTGTATTCCCCTCATCAATACAAACTGTAATGTCTTGGTGAAAGGAATGCCTTCTGGCGCTCCCACAGGTTTTCAGGAGGTGGCTGAGCAAGGGGCACCACATGGGATTTACTTTAGAGTTCCAGTTTCTCTAAACCTACGATCTCTTCCCTCCAGACTGTGCAGTGGGTTTCCACCCTGTCTCCTTGACTATAGGCATTACTGACTCAGAACTTCTTCTTTTTTTTTTTTTTAAGGTTTATTTATTTTTGAGAGAGAGTGCGAGCATGAGTTGGGGCGGGGCAGAGAGAGATGGAGAGAGAGAATCAGAAGCAGGCTCCACCCTGTCAGTGTGGAGCCAATGCAGGGCTGGAACCCATGAACCACGACACCATGACCTGAGCTGAAATCAAGTAGTGACTCAGAACTTTTATCACCCATTACAGGGGCTCAGGCTAACACGTTAAATCCTGAGGCATATGTGAACACCCTCATTGGCCTGATCCAACCTTAGATTTAGTCCTGCTGGCTGATTTACTTAGAATCCATGTACATGCTTGGTGTCCAGGTTCCTGCTCATAAACTTTGGCAAGATCCTGCAACTTCTTCATGTACGTTCTCTTTCCCAGTAGCAGGCCTTGCAATTAATTTTCCGGATCGTGCTGGGATTTGACACCCCTTATGGCCCTAAAGACCATGACCATTGATGGTAGTGGGTCCTGAAGACAATAGGGACTTCCTTTTTAGGTAACTACCCCAGATGAAGTCAGTGCCATATTTTTTATGGAAGGAAATTCTCATTGTCTTAGAAGGTAAAAAAGGCTGTTTCTGATGTGAAGAAATGTTTAGAGATATCAGAGGTTCAAGGTTCTTAGCTTTGTGTCTCTACAGAGGTTTCCATTTCAAGTGTCAGGGTCCTACCCCTTCCCAGCCAGTACCTTTACCTTAAGAGACTCCACATAAATGTACTTGTACCTGGCATGTGACTTTGCAACCTGTACATTCAGGCTTCAGACGTGCCCCTCCTATAGTTTCATGGAATAAGAACTCCTTTAGGACCACTGCAGAAATGTAGATTCTCCCCCTATGCCGTGAGTGGAGACTTCAAGGCACGAAGCTTAATTGGGGGTAGGAATGGAGATGAGGGCCTGTGAGTGATAATCTCTTTAGCAGTCGGAAGAAGCCATCTTGCTCCACAATCTCTGAATTCACTGTGATGCCATAGCAATCAAGGGCCTCAGCCATTGACTTCCCAGTGCCTTACCCTCCCTTGGCAGTCTGTTTAAGTGATACTTTGAGTACTCATGATGTCAAACCATACTGCACTTTAGCAGTACCCCATTTTTCCCTAGCAAGAACGCCCTACATGCACTTACCAACTCAATTCCAGAATTCCACCTGGATGGACTATTTCCTTACACCCCTCCTTGTAACACTTACTAAATCGGTTGGGGAACTGGCTAGAACACACACATTAGCTGGGATTTTGGAGAAAAGTGAATGGAGAAGGCCTATTTGCAGGAGCTGAAGCAGGGTTCAGAGCACCCAGAAGGATGATAAAGCACCTGGAAACTTAGAACAGTAGGAAGCTTTGCCATCTTATCCTTTGGCCTGAAGGACTAGGGGATCTAGAGGCTGCTGAGAACCAAAGCCAACAGAGGGGCTGCCCAATAGAAGCTCTAGTCAGACAGGTAGATGGAGTGGGGTACAAATACCCAACCTTTCCACAAAAGCAAAAAGGTAACTGGCAAAAATGGTCACAATCAAAATTTTCAGAACTCTGGAAATTAACAAAAGGCTTACATCTGATGATTATTTACTTAAGAAAAGCAACTGATGCTCAGTAAGAACATAGACCTTTGCAATATAATAACCCATCATAACCCTATCTTGTAATTTATAACCTTGAAAATCAAGAATCTGCAATCATAGGTAAAACCAGCATTCTAGCAGCAACTGGAAAGGGGTACAAGGAGCTTCTTCAAAGGTCCAATGCCAGAGCATTGTCACTGTCCTACTTGGTGGTTCACTGATAGACCCCACTTGCCAGGCTATCTTTATTTGATCTCAGAGCCCACCAATGCAAAAAGCCTCTTCTCTGAGAGTGTTTATCAAAAGCTGTCAAACCAATTACAGGCAACTGCTTAACCGTCACAGCTGCCTGAGGCAGTATGGGGCCAATGATAGACTAACCACAAAGTGAAAAAGGGAAGTAGAGGGAATAAGGTTTCTGTGGGGGCTTTATTTAAAAAGCACTAACAAATTTCTGGAAGGCTGTATGGCCACATGCATGCATAGGGATGTGAACATGCTCAGGAAAGACCCGGGAAGGCCCTGAGCTCTCCCCTCTGGCTGATTTTGAGGCTCCTTGCAAGCAGGAAGTGAAAGCTGAGGCAGAGTTGGTGCTACCCGGCAGTGTTGAAGTGTTACCAGAGCCATACAAGAAGGGGAGCTCTATCCTCCCATCAGCCAAACCTAGCTGGCAGCCAGTTGGTAAGGGAATCCAGGATTGATCCAGAAATATAAGACAAAAGAATCTACAGAGGTGGGTCTAGCTTTGCCTTGGAGGCATTAATCAATGAAGATGAAATGGTAGCAAAGCTTCTTTTGGAAGACTGTCAGAGCCCAGGGGAAAATGAATCAAAAACCCACAGAGAAACAAAATGACCGGTGGTTGCCAGAGACTTGGTGGGGAGCAGGTTGAGGAGGGGGGTGGCTCTCAGCTGCAAATGAAGACAAAGAATTTCCGGAGATAAATATATCATGATTTTGGTGTTAGTTAACTAATTGTTTAGTTTTCAAATCTCATTCAACTGTATACTTAAAACAGGTAAATTTTATTATATGTTAATATACCTCAATTAACTAGGCTTTTTTTTTTTTCAACGTTTAGTTTTGGGACAGAGAGAGACCGAGCATGAACGGGGGAGGGGCAGAGAGAGAGGGAGACACAGAATCGGAAACAGGCTCCAGGCTCCGAGCCATCAGCCCAGAGCCTGACGCGGGGCTCGAACTCCTGGACCGTGAGATCGTGACCTGGCTGAAGTCGGACCCTTAACCGACTGCACCACCCAGGCGCCCCTAACTAGGCTTTTAAAAAGAAGTAAAGAAAGAAATATTCAACTGCCCTAAATCCTCCTGCTATGCCTCCACTGGCCTAATCTAGTCAAAAACCAGCCATCAGGCAGCTTTGGTGACAAGGTCTGGATATATGACCTTTGTGGGCCAGAGAAAGGCAAAGCCTGGATTAAAGGGTAGAGACCCAGAAGACAGTCAACACAGGGGATCCTGTGGAAACAACAGTAAATTATTCTCTCCTCACAGGAGGATAGCACTTCTGGTGGGAAAAGCAGGCCTCTCATAGCTGGAGAGGTCCAGAGTGGGTCAGAGGGCTCGTGACTCCGTGTGGAAAGGTGCCGATGGGAGTTTGAGATGGGATTCCTCTGCTTTGTGGGAAGAAGACCCCCAAACTCTCTTACTCAGATTCTGAAATTACCTCTACAAACAATCTGTGTGAATACATTTGTGGGATAAAGTCCTTAAAACCACATTCTTACAAGTTCTTCAATATTAAGCGTTCTAGCTAAATTTGGTGATGTTTTCTGTTACGTGATTTTTAATAATGCATTTCAAATTCTGTTACTGTTTTGTTGGCCCTCAGAAGCGGAATTCAGACCGTAACATGGAAAAAGCTTCTTTTCCCTCAGCTGCTAAGTTGGGGGATATTATGTCATTTGAAAACTGGTAAAAGAATGAGCACGCGCATACCTCACCTGATTCCAGTGCTCAGTTTTAAAAGGAAATTTACATTTCTGTTGTGTACTTTTGGGGGGCCGGGCCATGCCTTAATCCTTTACTTTAACCAAGAAAAAGACTGCCTCTCATGGAAAGAATCCTGAGACTTTCATCTGGAACTCACAGTGTTCTCTCCCTTTTTTCCCCTTCCAGGAGGACAACAGTTAGTTTTGTGGCTTACTGCTGCTCCGCCCAGTGTCTGCAGACATTTGACCTACTGAGTTGATAAACACTCGAGAGCCTCAGGAGTTTTGCCAGCTTGACACTGCAGTTGCCTGTGTATCGCACACTGTTTGTATGGCAGAGGGACGGGACGGTCCAGCCTGGCGGAACAGGCCCCTACATCCTGTCCTGTCAAATGCGGGGGACTGCAAGAACTCTCTGGAAATGTCCCGATTGAGCTCAGAGCTGAAATGCCTTCACCCTTCCCCCACCCCAAGTTGGAATAGATCCTCCCCCAAATTAAGGACCCCTTGTCTTCTGTGTTTTTCTTTTTATGTGAGTATGTCTCATAAGCAAACTATGTAGTGTGATGTGCCTCCCCAAATCCTCAAAGCAAGTTTCAGTTCCCTGAAGAACTCTCTGATTTGATAATACAGCCAGATTAACTTTTGAACACATATACCTTCAAGGATACTTTTAATCTCCTCTCTTTCTTTACCCAGAGGATTATTTCCCCACAGATTATTCTCCCAGATCTTTACCGGAGTCCAGCAAACTCCAATGGCCTCCAGAATATTGAATATCGGGCAGCGGAGGGGGTGGGGGGCGGGGGGGGCTGGGGGGGCTGGGGGTGGAGGGGGAAGTGCCTGAGTTGGCAGCGAAGTTTAGACTTCAGTGAAGGCCCTGCCAGGGTCCCAGCATACACCCTCTGGAAAGTTACAACCCTGTTTATAAGTCTTGCAACACATTAAGAGACTTTCGTGAGGGTTTTTAAACCTAAAAATGTACATCATAAATGAAATACCCTCATATTTTGAAAGACTATTTAGAGAAAAATGATTTTTGAAATTTTTTATTTCCTAAGAAGCTTTTTGGTTTTTTGGGTTTTTTTTAATATGA
The DNA here is from genome assembly GCF_016509475.1 of Prionailurus bengalensis. Taxonomy (NCBI): domain Eukaryota; kingdom Metazoa; phylum Chordata; class Mammalia; order Carnivora; family Felidae; genus Prionailurus; species Prionailurus bengalensis. The sequence goes on from NC_057355.1 coordinate 18,090,685, forward strand.
GAAGAGTCTGAGGAATAATTGAGGCTTCAAAAGATGTTCTCTTCTTTCTAGACATAAACATTTCCTGGCTAATGAGAAAGGGGAAGATAAAACACATCAAAATAGGTCCTCCATGGTTACTTGTTAGATGGGTTTAGGATTAAATTTATATTGACTTTGAAATATTTTCGTTACATGTGGAAAATTCCTACTCCCGGTTTTTAGCAAAGTGATTCCAAGCACAACCTGTGCACATTTGTTTAAGTACCTGGTGCGTTAGATTATCTTCATTTTGACCCTAGATTTCTTCTGTAGTTAACATGCTATTGTCCAGATACCACTGAGAAAATACAGGAAAAGCAAGTCCAAATTCAGCCTTGGACTTTTAAAAAAAAAGACCATACATGGCAAGTCTGTGAGATTATATTCTGACAGAAGAAATGCTCTTAATGGAGGAGCCACATACTTGCTCTTCCTTTGAAAGGATAGCATTTTTATGTTGCTTTGCTGCCAGATGTTCATCTGGTTGCTGCGAAGCGATTCTTTTTTAATTTTAATTATACAGAGTCTTCTCTAACACAGAACTAAAAGGGGAACAACCAAGATTTCCTTGGTAGGAAAATTATTTTCAAAAAATTTCAGACTTGTCAAAAACTTGGTTTCTGGAATCTTATTAGCTGCCCTAAATCTGTAATGCTAGGCTCTAACAGTGCTAAAAATCCTACACGGTTCCTGACGAATGTGTGATCTTTTCACAGTCACACCACCTGCTGCCCGGAAAGCAGACTATCCACGTAGAATGGTGAAGACAGAACATTCCCGTGCGTTCCAACTGCATTTCCACTGTTCCTACTTCCTCTTGTCCCTTTCATAAGTTGGCCTGTTCAGCCTTCACATTTCAAAGGCTTTTAGTATAATAGGAACTGAAGATCTGTATCAAAATATAACACTTCTTTCATCCTCTGGAATAATTGAAGCTTTAGCGTAACCCCTACATGTACATAAGTTGGCAGCTAAAAAATGTGGCATGAAACTTCACAAATGTGATTCAGGCCTAAGTGGCTGCTGCCTCTATCATGTTAGCGACGGTAAATACATTGCAGCATCTTTCGGTGTCACCCTCTATAATCCTGTGTCTTCAAATGGAGCCGAGAAATGTGCTAACCTGATATTCAGGTTTCTTGTTGAGTTAAGGATATGTAATACCTTTGTCTTAAGTTGTTTGAAATTTGACAAAGACACTTACAATCCAAGCCTCCTCTCTGTTGCCATTGTGAATCGTGCGCTTTCAATAGCAGCAGTAGGCTAGGCAGACAACCTTCTAGGGCAGGCTCAATCTTAATCCCCGGTGCAGCACCTAGTTTAATTGATGAGCAATGGAACTTACAATCTGGCCTCCATGGTGCTTTTCATCATGAAAATTTTTGTGCTGGATTCACTGATGTCATTCTTAACCCTTTGATACTATAAAGGAATGTTGCAGACTGGAGAAAATTTGCCCATATGCTACGTATTTGAATTGAGTCCAGAGCTTTGCAGAAAATTCTACGGTTATTCTACAGTATATGTGTTTTCTTAAGCAATAGTTATACTAGGTAGATACTTGATACAATTATAATAATGCAAAAAAGAAAAGTGACTTACTTGAAAAATGCAGTCTGTTCAGGGAAGTTTACCTCAGCATCTGATACGTGGTTAATGGTAAATTTTTAAATCTAGGGTACCCTGTTGGGCAGAGGCCTTCTTATGACCTAGTGCAAAGGGAGTCCATTTTAAGTGGCTTATCCTATCAGTGTTCTTCAAAATGCCTAATTGTGATCATACCAAAATCCTTGCTTATATAACGTTGCACAGACAAAATATTGCATCTTCAGTGAATAAAATCTATATTTTGAGCACATTTTAAAACTTTCAAAAATGATCAGTACACAAAAGAGCCCTGGCTGCTGGAGGATGCACTCCGATGAACAGAGAAGAAAGATGACCTCTTTTGTTACTTAGCCCTTCTCTTCCAGAAAAGTGAGGTATACATTAAATATCTTGGTCCACGTACTTCACGATCACTAAAACCTTTCACAACTGACTTGTCTCACTAGTTCAGTGTACATCTCACTTCTCTTCCATATTTAACAGAACAAATTACAATTGTTTACAGTTACAAAAAAAGCCTTCAGCATCACTTGGCTTACTGAGGCATTGCACATATCTTTCCCTGAAATATATACCTACTGAATAATCTCTGGGAACTTTCAAAGCCAATTTAAAAGATTATTAATAGTGAAATTAGGTTTCTGTTTCCTGGATTGAAAAATCAGGCCTTTTTTTTATCTTTACTGCAGAAAGCTTAAACATGATGCATTACTTCAGAAATCAAAACATTTTCATTCAGATGATTTATGAACATGGATTCCTAACTGGGCCAACACTAATGCAACCTGATGTAATTAAATATTGAAATGTAAATTCATTTCACAGACTTGTAAGCACTCTCTTTTTAGGAATCTTATTTTAAAATGTATCCTTACATAACCCTGGCCATTTTACTATGTCTTTATTTTTGTGGTTTCCACTGACTCCTGCTTCCTCCTAATGAGGCTTTCCTACATTTTTACCAGGAATTCAGTGAATATTTTGCCTTCTCCTAAACAGGGGAAATTTTTTTTATAAATGCCATATTTTTGGAAATTAGCTCTGTGTCTGTGTACAAATCATCCAAGTCTCACTGCCCCTACCCAGAAGGTACCTCCCCGTGTCATCAGCTAATAGATCTGGATGAAACACAAGTGTCTCTAAAAATGGGATTGATCATAGGTCAGTGACTGTTATCCTTACTCAGGAAAAGAGATTGCTTCACAGGCTAAGATGTTCTCTTTGAAGCATGACTATATGGTTCCTTGTTGTTTGGAGACAGAAAAGTACTGGTTGCCCAGTGTGGTGGCTGGGCAGAAGGTAGAGCGTGTGAAGATCATTTCTATATGTAATTAAGAAACTTGGAAGGGTTGGCCAGCTTTTTTTCCATTCACCTTACAGTAGAGTGTGGATTATCCTTTCTACCTGTGTTCAAGAGTTACCAGGTTTTGCTTCTCAAAATGTTCTGGAGACTAGAAATCCTTGATCAATCGATCGATCTATTTTCCTTCCCTCCTTTTTTTTTTTTTTTTTTTTGTACAATGAAAAGATTTTTTAAAACTCTGAGTCTGTCTACTGAAAAACTATGGCAACATTCACTTGGACAGTGGACATTTTCTAAAACTTATATTGTATCCAGTTTGGTTGTTCTTATAGCTATTTCTGTTTATAGAATAGTTGAGCTTCAATCATGCAGATGCCTAGAAATGTTGATGATGGTAGCTTCATTGTTTTAGCCAGATTCATTTTGTTAAAAATAAAAGAGCATTAAATACTTTGAGCCAGCAAAAATGATGGAGTAAGGACCTCCAAAAATTCTCCCTTCCATAAAAGCAAGAAGAAAATTGTCAAAACATGTCAGAATCAACTTTTTTTCAGAACTCTGGATATTAACCAAAGGTTTACAGCAATCCAAGGAATATTTATTCAAGAGAAAAAGCTGAATATCAGAAAGAACAGTAAGCTTTGTAGCATTCTAGTTTGCCCTATTTCTATCCCCATCCCCCACCCCAACTGGAAAACCAACAATCTACAATCAAGGTAGAAGCACTTGTGTAGAAGCCACTGGAGGGGACAGAATGGGGTTGGAACTCCTTCAAAGCCGTATTCCTAGAGAATTGTCATTATTTAACTTGTCTGGTGATTCCCTGGAAGATCTCATTTGCAAGATTGTCTTTATTTTGCCTGATCAGAGCTTGCTGGGTGTGAAAAGCCTTTTCCACAGGGACATTTATTAAAAAAAAAAAAAAAAAAATCAGAGCCAGTTGTGGCTGCCTGAAGCAATGGATAACCATTGGAGCAAACAATAGGCTCACCAAAAACTTAAAAGGAAAAGCTGAAGAATGAGGTATTTGTAGCACTTTTGAGAAGCTCTGATATTCCTGGGAATTCCGATGGTAATGCTCACGCCTGGGGCTTTACACACACCAAGGATTTTAAGCCTCAGGAAAGACCCGAAAACATCCTACATTCTCACCTTAGGTTGACTGAGGGCCTGCACAAGCAGAAGGTGAAGCCTAAGTCAGAGTTCCTCGTTTAATGTTGAAGTGTGTCCCAACATGCACAGGAAGCCCTCAACAGACATTAGGAGAATTATTGGTTTCAGGTTCCAATCATTAGCTTACCACAAAACCACCTGAGTGAAATGTAAGTGACCATCATTACAAAGAGTAGAGACCTTACAGAAATGAGTCCCTATACAAACAAAACCCAGCAACTACATCAAACCTTTGGCAAAGGGTAAGCAAATCTAATTTTCAGAGTTCCCCATTATTATTTAAAATATAGAGTTTTCCTCAAAAAACTATGAGACATGCAAAGAAACAAGAAAGCATGTCTCATACACAGGAGAAAAAGTGAATAAACTATACCTGAGGAAGTCCAGACATTGGACTTTATAAACAAAAACTTTAAACCAGCTATTTTAAATATGTTTAAGTAACTCAAGTATGTAAATGTCTCACCAAATGCAAAGTATCAATAAAAAGAAATTATAAAATAGAACCACATATAAATTCTGGCATTGAGATACAATAAGTGAAATGAAAAATCCCTGAAAGGTGCTCAGCATCAGATTTGAGCAGGCAGAAGAAAGAATCAGCATACTTGAATATAGGTCAGTTGAGATTATCCAGTGTGAGGAACAGAAGAAAAAATGAAAAATGAGAGAATCTCAGAGGCCCATGGGATACCATCAAATGTGCCAACATGTATAATTTAGGGAGTCCTATTAGGGGAGAAGAGAAAGACAAAGAATATTTGAAAGAATAATGACTAAAGACTTCAAAATTGGGTGAAAAACATTAATTTACATACCCAAGAAACACAGTGAGTGCCAAGTAGGATAAACTCAAGACACCCATTCCTGGGACACCTGGATGACTAAGTTTGTTAAGTGTCCCACTTTGGCTCAGGTCATGATCTTCTGGTTCATGAGTTAGAGCCCCATGTTGGGCTCTGTGCTGACAGCTCAGAACCTGAAGTGTGCTTTAGATTCTGTGCCTTCCTCTCTGCTCACCCTCTTGTCGCTTTCTCTTTCAAAAATAAATATAATTTTTTTTTCATAAAGAGGTCCATGCCTGGACATACAATCACACTGTCAAAAGATAAAGACAAGGAAAGAATCTCAAAAGCAGCAAGAGAGAAGCTACTTGTGTGTATGGGATTCTCATCAGAAATCACAGAGGCCAGAAGGCAGTGGGATGACATAAAGTGCTAAAGTAAATGACTGTTAAACAATTCTATATCCAACAAAACTATCTTTAAGAAATGAAGGATAAAGTAGGACATTTCCAGATAAACAAAAAGAATTCATCATTAGCAAGGCTGCTCTACAAAAAAAATAAATAAACAGGGCCCTTCTGGCTGAAATGAAAGGATAATAGAAAATAACTCAAATCCACATGAAGAAATAAAGAGCATGAATAAAGGTAATTACATGGGTAAATATAAAATATAGCAAAAATGCAGTTTTTGTTTGTAACTCTTTTCCTCTTATCTGATTTTTTCTTTCCTCTCTCTCTCTCTCTTTTTTTTTTTTTTTTTTTTTTTTTTGAGAGAGAGAGAGAGAAAGTGTGAGAGCAGGGGAGGAGCAGAAAGAGGGAGAAAGAGAATCCCAAGCAGACTCCATGCTGGGTGTGGATATGGGGCTCAGTCCCATGACTGTGAGATCATGACCTGAGCCAAAACCAAGAGTTGGATGCTTAACCAACTGAGCCACCCAGGTGCCCCTTATCTTACCTGATTTGAGGCAACTGCAAATATATAAAAATGTCTATCTCTGCAAATATACATATATAGATATATCTGTTGATGGGCATAAAGTGAAAAAACACAAAATTTGTATGATACTACAAGTACAAAGGAAGGGGGAGGGAACAAACCTACACAGGAACAAAATTTTTGTATACTACTGAAATTAAGTTGGTATTAATCTAAACTAGATTGTTATACATTAAGATGTTAGCTATAATCCTCAGGGAAATCACTAAGAAAATAGCTAAAGAATATATAGCAAAAGATACAACAAGAGAGTTAAAATGGTACGCTAGAAAATAACACAATAGAAGACAATGAAGAAATGGAGGAATAGAGGAACAAAAAGACATAAGACATACAGAAAACAAATAGGAGAGTGGCATATTAAATCCTATTATCAGTAATTACATGAGATGTAAATGGATCAAGCACTCCAGTTAAAAAGCAGAGATGGCAGAATGGGTAAAAATCATGATCAATTATATGCTGCCTACAGGAGACATACTTCAGTCAATGACACAACTAGGTTGAAATTAAAAGGATAGAAAAGGATCTGTGCAAACTAAAAGCTGGAGTGGGTATATTAATATCAGACAAAATAGACTTTGAGGGGCGCCTGAGTGGGTCAGTTGGTTAAGCTTCTGACTCTTGATTTTGGCTCAGATCACCATCTCATGGCTCATGAGTTCAAGCCCTGTGTTGAGCTCTGTGCTGACAGCTCAGAGCCTGAAGCCTGCTTCAGATTCTGTGTCTCCCTCTCTCTCTGCCCCTCCCCTCTTGCACACGCTCTCTCTCTCTCTCTCTCTGTCACTCCCCCCTCTCTCTCTCTAAAAAGAACATTAAAAAAATTAAATCTCTAATTAAAAAAAATAGACTTTGAGGCAAAAATTGTTACTAGAGACCAATACAATTACATAATGATAAAGGATCAATCCATCAAGAAGTAATTATGCACATATGTATACCTAACAACAGAGCTTCAAATACATAAAGAACTGATAGAATTGAAGGGAGAAATGGACAATTCAATAATAACATTTGGAGACTTTAGTGCCTCACTTGCAGTAATAGAATAACTAGACAGAAAGTCAACAAATAGAAGGCTTCAACAATACTTTAAGCCAGGTAGACCTCACAGACATCCATAGAACATTATACTCAATAACAGCAAAATGCACATTATTTTAAAGTGCACATGGAACATTCCCTGGGGTAAATCATATGTTAGGTCATTAAACAAGTCTTAATATTTTTAATAGGATTATAAATCATACAAAGTATGTTCTCTGACCACAGTGGAATGTAATTAGAAATAAATAGCAGAAGGAAATTTGGGAAATTCACAAATACATGAATATTAAATAATACATTCCTAATGTAGCCGATGAATCAAAGAAGGAATTACAAAGGAAATTAGAAAATTCCTTAAAATTAATGAAAATGAAGACACAACATATCAAAATATATGGGATTCAGCTAAAGCAGTACTTAAAGTGTAATATATAGGTATAAATGTCTATGTTTACAAAATAAAGGTCTTAGATCAATTACCTAACCTGCAACCTCAAGGAACTAGAAAAAAAAACAAAACAAAAACTAAACCTAAAGGAAGCAGAACAAAGGAATAATACAGATTTTAGTCAAAATAAATGAAATAAAGAACAGGAAAAATAATAAATAAAATTGAAACCAAAACTTCAATATATGAGTGAATAAAAAGAACAAAAGTTGGTTCTTAGAAAAAAATCCACAAAACAGAAATGCCCTTAGCTACACCAGGAAAAAAATAAAGAAGACTCAAATTACTAAAATCAGGAATGAAATGTTACTGCCAATCTTTTAAAAATAAAAGAATTATAAGGGAATTTAGATGCCAACAAGTTAGAGAACTTAGATGAAATGAAGAAATTTGTAAAAAGACACAAACCCCCAAACTGACTCAAGAATAAAAAAAGATTAAATTTATCTAAAAAAGAGATCTAATTAGGAACCAAAAAGGATTGTACAAAGAAAAGTCTAAGAATGAATATATCTTCACTGGTGAATTCCATAAAATATTTGAAGGATAATTAACACCAATTTATTCATAAACTCTTGTAAGAAAATAATGTAATGCACTACATGGTTAGAATGAAGGACAAAGACAATATAATTATCTCAGTAGATGCAGAAAAAGTTTAATATTTGACAAATGCTTTAAAATTAAGATGTTTAACAAAGTAAAACTAGAAGGGAACTTCCTCAACCTGATCAATGACATCTATGAAAAACCTATAGCTAACATCATATTGGTGGCAAAATGTAAGTTTTCAGCCTAATATCAGGAACAAGACAAAGATGTCCCTCTTACCACCTCTATTCAAATTTGTATTAGAGGTTGTAGCCCAGGCAATAGGCAAGAAGAAGAAATATTAAGAAGGATTAAAACTATATTTTCAGATAACATGATCTTGTGTATAGAAAATCATAAGGAATACACACACACACACACACACACACACACACAATTAGAGCTAATAAAGTTTCAACAAGGTTGCAGGATACAGAATTAATATATGAAAGTTAGTTTTTATACATATGCAATGAATAATCCAAAAAGGGAATTAAATTATATTTACAACAGCATTAAAAAGAATAAAATACTTAAGAACAAATTAACAAAAGAAGCACAAGACTTACCCACTGAAAACTGCAAAACATCACTGAAAAAATTAAAAACCTGAATAAATGTAAAGAAATGCTATGCTCATGGATTGGGAGACCGCCATATTGTTAAGACTGCAATATTCCCCAAATTAATCTACAGATTCAGTGCAAATCCCTATCAAAATACCAGCTGCATTTGTTGCAGAAATGAACAGGCCGATCCTAAAATTCATATGGAAATGCAAGAGACCCAGAATAGCCAAAATAATATTGAAAAAAGGAACAAACTTGTAGGACACACACTTCCCAATTTCAAAACCTCCTACACAGCTACATTAATTAAGACTGTGTGATCCTGGCATAAAGATAGACATGTACATCAATGGAATAAAATTGAGAATCCAAATAAACTATTACATTTATGGTCAATTTATTTTTGACAAGAGTGCCAAGACAACGTAATGAGGGAATGAATAATCTTTTTAACAAATGGTGCTAGAACAACTGGATAACCACATGCAACAGAATTAAACTGGACCATTACTTCATACCACCTGCAAAAATTAGCTCAAAGGGATTAAAGACCTAAATGTAATAAGATAAAAAACTCTTAAGGGCACCTGGGTGGCTCAATCAGTTGAGTGTCCCACACTTGATTCCAGCTCAGGTCATGATCTCATGGTTAATGAGTTTGAGCCTCAGATTGGGCTCTGTGCTGACAGTCCACAGCCTGCCTGGGATTCTCTCTCTCTCTCTCTCTCTCTCTCCTTCCTCTGCCTGTGCTATCTCTCTCTCTCTCTCTCCCTCTCTCTCTCCCTCTCTCTTTCTCCCTCTCTCTCTCTCTTTCTCTCAAAATAAACTTAAAAAATCTCTTAGAAAAAAACATAAGTATAAATCTTCATGATGTTGGACAAATCAAATTTCTTAGATATGACACCAAAAGCACAAGCAAACAAAGAAAAAATAAACAAGTTATACTTCATCAAGATTAATAACTTTTGTTCCTCAAAGGACACTATCACAAAAGTGAAAAAAAAACCACAGAATGGGAATAATTATTTCCAACTGTATATCCAATAAGGGCCTACTATTCAGTATATATAAAGAAGTCTAACAACTCAACAATTAAAAGAAAAGAACTCCAAATAAAAATTAGGTACAGGATGAGGCACATCGGTAGCTCAGTCATTTGAGTGTCAGACTTCAGTGCAGGTCATGATCTCCTGGTTCATGAGTTTGAGCCCCACATCAAGCTCTCTGCTGTGTGGAGCCCATTTTGGAACCTCTGTCTCCCTCTTTCTGCCACTCCTCCCTGTGTGTGCACATGTTTGTGTGCACTCTCTCAAAAATAAATATTAAAAAAAATCTTTTTAATTAGGTAAAGGATTAGAATAACATTTCTCTAAAGAAAATATCTAAATGTCCAATAAGCACATGAAAGTATAGTCAACATCATTAGTCATTAGGGAAATGCAAATCAAAATCACAATGAGATACCACTTCACACCCACTAGGGTGGCTATAAACAAAAAGATGGACAATGGCAAGGGTTGCCAAGGACAAGGAATAACTGAAACCTAATTGTTGGTGGAGATTATGAACTGTACAATGATGACTCATCTGTTTTGGAAAACAGATTGGCAGTTCCTCAAAAGGTTAAACCTGAGTTACCCTATGAGCCAGAATGTGACACCTAAGTACCTAAGAAAATTCAAAATTTATGTCCACACACAAGTGTGTACACAAATGTTTATATTCATAACAGTCAAAAAGTAGAAAGAATTCAAATGCCCATCGATGAATGAATGGATGAATACAATATGGTGTATTCATATGATGAAATATTACCAGCCATGAGAAGGAATGAAGTACTCACACATGCTACAGCGTGAATAAACCTTGAAAACATGACAAAAAACAGACACAAAAGGCCACATATTGTATGCTTCCATCTATGTGAAATGTTCAGAATAAGCCAATTCATAGAAACAAAGTAGATTAAGGGTTGCCAGGGGCTAGGGGGAGAGGGTAATGGGGACTGACTGCTTATGGGTGTGTACTTTCTTTTTGGGGTGATGAAAATGATCTGGAGTTAGTGGTGACGATGTCACAACCTTGTGAATATACTAAAAACAACTGAATCTCACAGTTTCAGTGAGTTTGGGTGAATTTTATGTGAATAATATGAATTTTATGTGAATTATATCTCAATCTTAAAATCAAAGACGGTGATGCAAATTTACATATCTGTTAATGAACTAATTTTGGATAGACCAACAATCTTTCCAAAAGCCATGAATGGAGCTGCCCATCTCTATGGCTGTGAAATGGATGAAAACTCAGTGTTAACAACGTATCTAGTTTCAGAGTCTGTCCTCACTGGTTAACACCAGCATCAAGCCAATTCTGCAGTAGTTTAAAAATTCCACTTGGTGAGTTCTCCAACTCAATCCATTGATCAGTCACCATCCCAGTGTGGGCCTCTCAAACCAAAGCCCACTGAAAGTAAGACACCATGAAATTAATGTGTTTGAAAATAGAGGGGCGCCTGGATGTTTAAGTTGGTTAAGTGTCCAACTTCAGCTTAGGTCATGATCTCATGGTTTGTGAGTTTGAGCCCCACATTGGGCTCTGTGCTGACAGCTGAGAGCCTATAGCCTGCTTCAGATTCTGTGTCTCCCGCTCTCTCTGCCCCTCCCCCACTCATGCTCTGTCTCTCTCAAAAATAAACATTAAAGAAAATATTTTGTGGCACAAAAACAGATCAATGGAACAGAATAGAGAACCCAGAAATGGACCCACAAACATGTGGCCAACTAATCTTTGATGAAGCAGGAAAGAATATCCAATGGAATAAAGACAGTCTCCTCAGCAAATGGTTCTGGGGAAACTGGACAGCGACATGCAGAAAAATGAACCTGGACCACTTTCTTACACCATACACAAAAATAAACTCAAAATGGATGAAAGACCTAAATTTAAGACAGGAAGCCATCAAAATCCTTGAGGAGAAAGCAGGCAAAAACCTCTTTGACCTCGGCCGCAGCAACTTCTTACTCGACACGTCTCTGGAGGCAAGGGAAACAAAAGCAAAAATGAACCATTGGGACCTCATCAAAATAAAAAGCTTTTGCACAGCTTAGGAAACAATCAGGAAAACTAAAAGGCAACTAACGGAATGGGAGAAGATATTTGTAAATGACATATCAGATAAAGGGTTAGTATCCAAAATCCATAAAGAACTTACCAAACTCAACACCCAAAAAACAAATAATCCAGTGAAGAAATGAGCAGAAGATATGAATAGACACCTCTCCCAAGAAGACATCCAGATGGCCAACCAACACATGAAAAAATGCTCAACATCACTCACAATCAGGGAAAAACAAATCAAAACCACAATGAGATACCACCTCACACCTGTCAGAATGGCTCACATTAACAACTCAGGCAACAACAGATGTTGGCAAGGATGCAGAGAAAGAAGGTCTCTTTTGCACTGCTGGTGGGAATGCAAACTGGTGCAGTCACTCTGAAAAACAGTGTGGAGGTTCCTCAAAAAGTTAAAAATAGAACTACCCTATGTCCCAGCAATTGCACTACTAGGTATTTATCCAAGGGACACAGGTGTGCTGTTTTGAAGGGGCACATGCACCCCAATGTTTATAGCAGCACTATTGACAATAGCCAAAGTATGGAAAGAGCCCAAATATTCACTGATGGATGAATGGATAAAGAAGATGTGGTATATATATACAATGGAGTATTAGTAGTCAATCAACAAGAATGAAATCTTGCCATTTGCCACTATGTGGTTGGAACTGGAAGGTATTAAGCTAAGTGAAATTAGTCAGAAGAAGACAAATATCATATGACTTCACTCATATGAGGAATTTAAGATACAAAGCAGGTGAACATAAGGGAAGGGAAACAAAAATAATATAAAAACAGGGAGGGAGACAAAAGACTCAAGTATAGAGAACAAACTGAGAGTTACTGGAGGGGTTGTGGGAGGGGGGATGGGCTAAATGGGTAAGGGGCATTAAGGAATCCATTCCTGAAATCATTGTTGCACCATATGCTAATTTGGATGTAAATTAAGCAATAAAAGATTTTAAAAATAAATTAATTTAAAAAATTTCTTGAAAATACAATCAAGTGGAAAATTCTGTAAAGTACTAGGAAGCCAAATTTGCTTTTTTTTCTAGTTTGCAATCCCATGTCTTGGCACCATTTTTACCTGGAACAAAAATGTAAAGGGAGGTGTTCTTTACTACAGGTCCTATCTTTTAAGCATAATTATTAAATATTTGTGTTTATTTTATCAGGTATTCCAGAAACACATTAATCCAAAGCTGTTCAGAATTCTCTGAAACTGATAAAAGTCACTATTAGATATACTGGCCACATAACTACACCCTGTTTGAGGATAGTCAGCCTAATTTAGTAAACCAAAACTATGTCTAGATTTTAAATAAAATGTAGGGATTTTTAAATTGTATGTAAGAAACAGTAGTTATATCTGGCTCTATTCAGGTATATGCTCTTTATTTTTAGTTGATTGGACTGGTAAAGAATTTAAAGAGAAAAAAATGGAAAATCCAATTGTAATATTGTTAGTTTTATCTTCCTATTTGAAATAATACAGGTAAATTATTTTTTGAGCTATTACTACTGAGTTCTGTACATTGATTATATAATTAAATCATGCATAAAAGCAGTTATTAGACCATCCTAAAAGGAAAAACCTGTTCTTTTTAATTTACCTGTTCTTTTTAATTTAATTAATCTAAGACTTCCTGCAAGTATTCTCTATCCAGGTAATTTTTTCAAGGTTTCATAATTCATATGAAAGTAGCCTTTTTCTGATTACAAAAGCAGGGTGCCTGGGTGACTCAGTCAGTTAAGCATCCAACTCTTGATTTCGGCTCAGGTCATGATCTCATGGTTTCGTGAGTTCGAGCCCCGCATTGGGCTCTGTGCTGATGGTGCAGAGCCTGCATGAGATTCTCTCTCTCCCTCTCTCTTCCCGTCCTACCCCTCACACACTCTCTCTCTCTCAAAAATAAGTAAATAAACTTAAAAAAAAAAAGCAACACTGCAGGCTACAGGAAAGCAATGAAGAAAACCTTCCCATCCTAGTAACACCCTCCTCCCCCCTTCCTCCCCCCCCCCCGCCCCCACCAATCTTTGGATGAGTGTTTGTCTATCTTTTCACTCAGAATTTTCTATGAATCCTACACACACATGTGGATTTACCTGGATGGCATCTTAGTATACCTACTATTTTATATCCTGCTTTCTTCACATGATGTATTATAAAAATTCACATCAATAAGTACAGATATACGTAATCACTGCATAGAATTACATTTCTACCAATATTATGTAACATATATATTTAATATACTGCCAGACAAAAATATATTTTTGTTTCTAATGTAGTTGAAAATAAAAAATTTTCCCCCATTTCTTTAGGACCAACTCAGTTGGGAAAGCATGTAGGAGAGGGATGCTTCTTGAAGCCAGTAGAGTAGTGCATTACTAATTTCCTAAGCACACATCACCAGCTTCACTCTCTTCAACCAGAGCAATCTTGGGAAACTTCACCCTTTTATTTAATGTCAAATTCTCTGGGACTAGAGACCTGAACTAGGATGTAATTCAAAAGGTACTTTTATTTGTGTCACTGTCTCGGCTGCCACCACCAGTTGTAGTTTCCAGGAAAGAGTTTTCCCCCCAAACATTTCCATATATAGATACATTTGCTTTATATTTATATTTATGTTTATATTTAGAACAGCAATAAAAACATGACCTGGAATTTGATTAAGCTGTTGTTTAATATTAAATTGATAGCATTCACAGCCGATTCACCACCAAGATATTTAGAGTTAGCCTAATAATCTGGGGTCACTGCAAAAATAAGATCCGGGATCCAGCTTTAACAGAAGCAGCTCACAGACAGAGCCACATTCATGGCAAGGAGAAAATGGCATCGAAAAGACGAGGTAGCAGCAGGAGGGACGTGAGTCAGCTGCAGAGGCAAACCGCACCCTTTGGGGGAGTTTCCCGGCTCACGTCCAAGTAACAGGAATTCTGGAGACTTAGGAAGTGTGAAGAGCAAAGACATTAGACTAAGGAGAAAAGCAAGTGGGGCAGGGGGCGGGGGTGGGGGTGGGGGTGGGGGGAGAGATGATGGCAAATACCACTGTTCCGGAGGAAGGCATTTACTTAAAACAAAAGCGTGCATAATTTTAGCTGTACCCATGTTTCCTTCTCATCCTCTTTTGCTTTAACAATATGTACCCCGGTTGAGTGAAACAGAATGGAAATTTAAGGAAGGACGTTGAATTTGGTGCCTTGGGTATTCTCCCCTGCCTCTGGCCCACCGCGGTGGTGGTGCTGCTATGATTCCAAGGGCCCCGGTTTTGCTGGAGCCAGGTGCTCACCCCCTGAGGCTGAGCCGGCTTCTCGGCTGGGGGTGGGTGGCCTGGAGGAGGTCTTGCTGGCTCCGGCGGTGGCGGCTCCCCTGGAGCTCTTGGGTTCCGCGTTCAGGGTATTCAGGAAGCCTAGACAGAACACTAGGGAGCCCATCTCTGTTTACCCTGTAGGAGGCTAAGGGTGGGGTGGGGGATGTTGGAAGGTGAAGATAAGCCCTGAAGTTTTGCAGGTCGTTAAACAAGCCCTAATTGAATGAGATCCACGATTTCAGAAGAAATGGTGCATGATCCTTTCCAAAGAGCCTTTCCAAAAGAAGAAGCGTGCGGAAATTCTGAAACTCACTCTAAAGGCAAGCATGGAGGGATGCCCGGGGGGCTCCCTCAAGGGGCGACTGGCGACCTACTCTGATTTCAACCCAGGTCATGATCCTGGGATCGAGCCCTGTGTTGGCCTCTGCGCAGAGCGTGGAGCCCGCATGGGATTCTCTCTCCCCCTCCCTCCCACTGCCCCCTCTCCCTCTCCTTCTCTGTCTCTCAAATTAAAAAAATAATAATAAATTGGCCTTAAAAAAAAAAAGTCAAGCATGGAAATGTGACATGGAGGAACAAGATTATCTGATACCTACAAATATCAGAAAGAACAAGAAATGACTTGAGTTTTGCCTGTGCCTGTGACTACCTGAAGGAGCTGTCTTCACATGCCACCTTCCTTTGGGACAGTCCTGCCCAGTCCCCTATCTTTGCATGGATCTCACTGATGGATCTGAACTGGCAACCTCATTTCAGAGAATGTGGAAAATTCCTTAAATAGAATTCGTCACGCCCCACCCCACCTCACCCTTAGGTTTTCTCAGGGTTCTTCTCAGCCCCTTTGCCAAACTTGTAGGTGATGTGTGCAAATGTGGGTAATTTCTACTTCAGATCAGTTACTCTGTTTCTGTGAGATGATTCACATTATTTGTACATAAATATTTTAGTGAGTTGTAGTAGCCATCATCTGCAAAACTGCATTGTCCACATTATCAATTTTACAATCACCTCTACTCTACTTGTATTCAAGGAGCCTTCTAGAAGTATCTGAAAGTTTATTTTAGACCACTTCTACGTCATGTCTTTCACTAGCATCTAAAAGAGCCAATCTCGCTCGAGCCTTCATCTGAAAACGTGCCATCTGGCACCTTATCACCCTAAGTTGCTGAGACACTGCACACTTTTTAGTTTTAGTTAAGTGGCTCCTTTCTTTTTTAACCAGCATCTTCCTCATACTAACACTTTTTAATGGTATTTTTACTATTCGAAGTAACATACAAAGCATTCACCTCTAAGTGACATCCTGGTTCCTCTTGATAAAAGGAAAAAAAAATCCAAATGGGACTGAAATCTAGAAAGGGAGCTCACCCAGACCAGCACTCAGAGGGAATTGGGGGGGGGGGGGGGAATTCAATGTCCACCAAGTTTGTAAAGCATTAAAAATAATTCTCCTCCCAACCCCACCCTGTCTTGTACTTAGGAAGAAAGAATGCAGGGTATAAATAATGAATGAATAGAATAAATAGATATGACGGGGATGATGTGTGTAAAAACAACTGGTCATACTTTTAGACTTGTGAAGTCAATTCTTTAGCTATGTTTTGCCCTATATAGAGGCTTAAGAATATTCAGATGTGTATCTGTTACACGAAATAATCACTTCAGTTCTAAAAATACTCTCCTGCTACTAACTCAATTAAAAAAAAGTGCAGCAGGAAAGCTTAATTAAGCTTTCTAGGTTGTTAAAACTCTGCTTCCAGAAAAAAACTATACTATTCTTAGAGTCCCCCAGTCCAATTGCAAAGAACAACTAATGTGTTATCAGTCCAGAAATGGTTCCTTTCTTGTGCTTAGCACTGAGATCATTGCATGGGATTTTAATTGAGTAAACCCAGACTGTGCTGGGCAGCTGAAGAGAACTTTGTTCTACGAGTAACATCAGCCTCAGGAGAGCAGAATTGACAAGACGCCAAATTCCTTCAAGAAATTTGGGACTAGTTGAAACCACCCTACCCCACCTTGCTTTGATGATGGCAATTGATGATAAGTTTTAATTTTTCAGCACCTGGTGTTAACAGCAGTGTGCCCAGATCCAAAACAACAACAAAGAAAGAACTAAAACATCATTTACAGATTGGCAACATGTCCCAGAACCCACAGAGGGAGCAGAGAGTAGCAGGGTGAGGAGAGAAACCTGATTCCCTCTCCAAACATCATAAATGAGAAAATCCAACCTGCCGAAAGGCCACACAAAACAGTCAAGAAACGTGTTGTTTGGGGGTCTGGGAAAGGAACCCATAGGCAGGGCTGGGAATGGCTTTAAGTAGATTCAAAGGCTGAGCCCTCGGGAGACACAGTCTGGGGACAACACGTGCCCCTCAGACGCAGGACTTGACTAAGACGCTAATAACCCACCCTGGGTTTCAGGCCAGGTGCCAAGTGGTGCGGGGCACAACCTGGTGTGGGGATCTGCACGGGACCAAGTGTCCAAGATGAGCAGCCCGAAGATCAGAA
The DNA here is from genome assembly GCF_016509475.1 of Prionailurus bengalensis. NCBI lineage: Eukaryota > Metazoa > Chordata > Mammalia > Carnivora > Felidae > Prionailurus > Prionailurus bengalensis. Next base: position 18,108,183 of record NC_057355.1, read on the forward strand.
GAAAACCAAGGCTCTCCAAGGAAAACGATGAGGTATAGCTAAGGTTTCTCCGTCACAGGACACACTTCAAAGTGGCAGCTGCGGTGCTAGGCTCTGGGGATTCAAAAGTGAACAGTCCAGGGCTGGGGCCTGCCTCCAGGGAGCGGATGTTCTAGTAAAAGAAAATAGACAGTAAACAAAAATATACCCAAATGGATAGTAACAAAGCATGGCAAGTGTTAGGAAGGCAAACAGAAGGTACTAGGAACTTCACCCTTGATCTCTGGCCGGACAGGCTCCTCCTCCTACCTGTCTCTGTCTTTGGCTCCTCCTTCTCCTTCCACTCACTAAGTTAACACAGGCCCCAAGGTGTTGGACTAAGGGTCTGCTCAGCATTCTTGTCCCGACCACTCTGCATCCACCACTGCCAAGAGCTTCCACCTTCGCCTTAAAAAAAACTGCCTTCTCAATTTCATCCCGGCCTGATCATGTTCCCGAGGCCTGACCTGACCACGCCCCCAGGCCCAGCTGACCACGCCTCCGAGGCAGGCCAGACCACGCCCCCAGGCCTAGCCTGACCAGGCCTCCAGGGCTGGCCTGCCTCCTCGGCCCCAAGAAAACTCCAGGGCTCATTAAAACAAGGTTGTGGTGATGGCAGCAGTAATAACCGCTGAATTCTGCACTGAAAATGCGTGAGTTTTATGGTATGTAAATTATACTTCAGTGAAGCTTTAGGAAACAAAGGGAAAAGTCCAACAGCACCCAGCCCTGGCCCCCATTCCAAACTTCCATATGCATGCCCTTGTCACCAGGGAGCCACGTCTGGCCTCAGACATGAATCACCCTTGACTCCTCCCTCTGAGTAACTCCCCAAGTCTAGCAAGTTGCCAGTCAGCCAACTCTCACCCACCAGTATTTCTCAAATCCAGGTCAGCCCCCATCACCACCCTTGCTGAGCCCCCACCATGACTCCACAGTGCCCTTCTAGGGCTCTCCAGTCGGTGGTTGGTAGCATGGGCACGGCCACCTAGGAGCACCTGCCCCTTTGGAAGCGTGCTTTGGGTTGTCGTATGGATCTAAGGCACTGGGCATCTGTGGGTGGGGAAGGGAGGCCAGAGAGCTTCACACATCAAACGGTCCCCCTGTCCTCCAGGACTTTAGAATGTCCTAGCCACTCTCTTCCATACAGGGAAATCCGGCCTGCTGTTACTTATCCTGATACTAAGTCATTCTTGTACCGACTTGTTCCGCTCTTTGTTTTCCTGCATTTGTTACGCAGAATGCCTTCTTCTATTTTCTCGAATGCAAAATTACTCATTCTATCTAGATGTGAGCAGCTGATTCGCTCACCGTGTCTTTACAGTGAAGGAGCAGGGCAGTCCGCAAACGCTCACGCTGTCCTGCTTGGATGTGGCACCAGCAGGGACCTGCCCCCCCTCGCCCCCCCTACTTCTTCCAACAAGAGGGGCTGCCCCCGGGCTCAGCCTCCCTGGGGACAGGTGGTTTTCTGCACCTTTCCTGGGCCCAGGGTCTCCAGTTGCTAAGCAGCTGGCGCTCCCAGCCGACTGCTACAAACAGCTGGCACTTACAAACCAGACTTCCTGGCACCAAGCGGCCTGGGTATTCCCCTATAACAAGGCCCACGTGGGCCCTATAAAAAGGGAGAGTAATAGAAGTAGGGAGCCTCCACCAGAACACCCGCCTGCCAGGCCCCGCCCTGCTCTCTGGGGAATGCAGGAGGATAGGGTCATTCTTCCCCTCTAGCTTGCTGACCCCGGCTGGTATGGCCTGTTCCTTAAGCAAGCTGGTGACAGTAACCGTGTGAAGCCCCACCAGAGCCCTGGGACCCGTGCTGCTATTCTTTGCTCTCTGGGTCAGATGGCTTTGGACTTACTCACACCCCCTCTTCAGGGCAAGCGGCCCTGCTCACCACCGCTGGTCAGCAGTGACCTCTCCCTTCCCTGACTCATAACATTTTATCCATAGCTCTCTAATGCTATAGATCACTTCCTTCTTTCCATTCCTCCCACAGCAGTGCTTCCCACACAGGGTCCTATCGTGGCCAAAATATTTACTGAACATTTGTGATGGTCAAGATACTATTCTAGCTCCCGCAGAGACTCGTACACAGGGGACGTGGTCCATACCTTTGAGAAGTTCGTAATATACTCACTTATAGCCTTTGCAGTGAAAGGACATCAGTAGAAAAGGGAGACAGAGAGAGGAAGGAGGCAGCATTTACAATCAGATAAGGATAAATGTCACTCTGTTCAAATCCACTGTGTATTCCCGGCCAGGACATCGTGACATGGTGACTAAGCTAGGGAGTCCAGGTGCTGGCCATAGCAGTCCTCCCCAGGAAGGTCCCCCTCAAGCTCAGCAAGGACAAGGTCCTGTCCTATGGGCCTCGTGAAGTCCCCTCAATACTGCCCTGTGCTGTTGGATTGGAGAAAGCAATTTACTTGGGGAGGAAGAGAGTCCTCCATGAGAATCTCTGGGGTCCTTGCATCCTTTTTTCTAAGACAGAGATGGGGGGTAGGGAGTGTGGCTTTTGGCCATGACAGAGGGAAGCCCAGTTGCCACTCCTCTGGGGGACCCTAATGGTCTGGGTTGGTTGCAAAGGCCAAATAGTGTCTTCTAAAGTGAACAAATGAATGGAGGAAATGAATGAGAAAGTAAGTCCCCTGAAATAAAATGGTATCTGCCATGCCCACGCGTGGGCTTGGGCTTCTAGATCACCACGCGCTCATTGTCCCACAGCATTGCTCCCCCACAAAGTAAGAAGATGGGCCAGCCCCAGGAGATGGGGGAGGGTCCCCAAGAAACTTCTTCTCTGTTCTTTGGCAAACAGTGCCATTTCCAGCCGAGGCACACTGGGCACCTGGGCAGGCTGTGGCTGGAGGAATTGGTCATGGCGTGGTCAAGGGACAAAGGGCACCTGTGTTCATTACTGGGAAGTGAGAGAATATAGACATGATATCGTCAGACTGAGCAACATGCAGCTCCCGATGCAATGACTTGTAAGTGATTCTCGTAGATGTAAAATGGTGGCATCAACACCTTCTGTCTCAGAAAAATAACTCTTGCACCAAAAAATGCTTCAGCCACAAAACTTTTGCTTTGTTCTGAGGCGGTTAGTGGGCCTTACAGGGCCAGAGGTTTGTGACAAGAATTTTCATCCTTGCTCTGAAAGCAATGGCGACTTTCCAGGTGCGCTGAACAGCCCTCTCAGGTCTCCCCAGGCTCCCCGCCAGCTACCGCTCTGTCTTGGATGTGCCAGGGTTAGCGTCTTAAAAATAAAGACTCCTTCCAAATGAAAGCTAGGGCAGACTCGGTGATATTTCTGCAGACAAGAAAGAGGAAAAGAGCAGATTCTCTAAATTAAAAAAAAAAAAAAAAGAAAAAGAGTCCTGATGTTTACCCAGACCCAAGCTAGGTAACTGGATGGTTCCTTCCAGAGGCTCACTTGTCCTTCTTAACCCCCACCCCCACCCCAGCCTCAAACTGGGTATGTCCCCACCTTCATCCAGCACGGTGCTGCGTGTTGATCTGAGGAAGCTTTCAGCCCATCCAGGTGGACACACACACAGTCAGAAGCACCGGGATTGGGTGGGCGGGGGGGGGCACAGACCCAGCACCTTCTTCCTTCTCATCCAGTCAAGCAATGCTGTCTGGGGCCTACCCATCCTGCCCCACGTCACACACCTCTCAGCTTAAGCACTAGCCAGTCAATGGGTCCGTATGGAAGTCCAGCCTGTGCACATACCCTGCCTGGCTGGAACCTCGGGCGGCATGAGGGATGATGGCAGGCAGCTAGAGAGCAGGATGTGTGGGGCCGCTGGCCAAGGAGGGCTCAGAGACACCCTTTGACATCTGTCTGCCAAGACCCCACCTGGTTCCTATGGGCCCAAAAGATTCATTTCAGGCACACAGGGCTCAGAGTGCCTTGGAAACCTGCTCTTATTTTTTGTTGTTGTTGTTTTTAATTTTTTTAATGTTTACTTGCTTTTGAGACAGAGAGAGACAGAGTGTGAGTGGGGGAGGGGCAGAGAGAGAGAGGGAGACACAGAATCTGAAGCAGGTTCAAGGCTGTGAGCTGTCAGCACAGAACCGACGTGGGGCTCAAACTCACGAACCACGAGATCATGACCTAAGCCGAAGTCAGATGCTTAACCAACTGAGCCCCCCAGGTGCCCCTGGAAACCTGCTCCTATTAAGTAACAACTCTTTGATCATTCTGTTTTTCTCAATAATCCTTCAACAGAGTCTCAGGTCAGACTGAGAGGCCTGTGGGTAGATGCGAAGCCCTCCTGAAGCCCATGTGCGTGGCCTGTGATACGGGCACAAGTTTGCCTCCACTCAGTTCACACTCCCACGGAACCCAGGGCCGCCTTCCCTCTCCTCATGCTTCATACGTTGGAGACACTTGGCCTGACACACTTCTCCTGCTGACATGAATTACTTGGACGCCTTCAAACCCCAAACAAGGTCACACAGCAAACCACATCTCCCTGTGCAGCCAGGCCTCCACTCCCGCCAACCCCAGGAACGACTTTGAAAGAATAAAATATTAGTGGCGGTATCAATGCTGCGCCCTCCCAAGACTCTGGCCCCTTCAACAGAGGCAGCCTGTCTTGTGAACGCGGTCTGGAGTTTCTCTGCTTCTTTGTCATGTGTTTACAGACAGAAAAGTGCCGCGCGCGATATGGTGTAGTTTTGTGGGCACTATGGGGATAATGTCACTTCTTCAACCTTTTTTCTTCACTTACTTTGCTCTGCTGAGACGGAGCCCATCAATCCTTTTCGTATGGGGTTCTCCTGAGCTCCTGGCCACCACCCGCACCCCCAGAAAGGACCTGCATTTGCTGACTCTGAGGCTGTGAGTCTGGCCAAGGAGCTCCGTGGCTCCTTCCACACCACAACATGATCATTGCAGTGATAATGTCACTTAAAGAAATGAAAAGCAAGTTGTGTTGGCCCAGTTTTACGTTGAGGGGGGTTCTGCGTGCCGCTTGAGGGTTGCAAAAGACCCTCAGGGCCAGGGGACACCTAAATGACAGTTTCCAGATCTGGTGACAGCCCTGGCACCCTGAAGAGCATGTAATCCTGGCAAGGAGCAGAGGGAGCTCCGGAGCCCAGGCCAGGCTGGGGCCTGATGCTTTACCTGCTTCACCTGCCTCCCCAGCCACTGCCTTGTTTAGACACACCTTTAATCTGTACCTGTCAAAAGCATCACCAAGAGCACTGGTCTGGCAGGCAGCAGGGGTTCCTTCCCATCAACCCCCTGATACTCAGGGCCCCACTGAACAGGGAATCCTTCTAGAAGGGCTCTATGTGTGGTAAACTCCCCTCCAAGCAGGGGGATATCGGCAGGGGGTCCTCAGTGCCTGCCCTAGGGTTCTGTGAGACGCACCCAATGCCATTCTCTGGCTCTCTGTTTCTCTCTCTCTTTCTCTGTCAGGATGCAAGCCAGGACACAAGCCAGCCTACTTGCTGAGACTCTGAAGCAAAGAACCAGTCTGAGCTGAAGAGTTTGATTTTCTGGGGCTTGCCTCCTTTTTGACCAGTTTCCTCTCTTTTTAGACTGGGGGTCTATTTACTCCTTGCGTCTGTCCTTCCCCTAACCCGTCCCCAGGCCTGTCCCAAGCATCCCTGCCCTAGCGCTCAGACCGATTGGCCCTAGGGTTAGCTCATCATCTTGGGCACCGTGATTGATTGAGGGATTGAGGCCTAAGCCAATCAGTGCACAGCATTACCCTGAGCCCCAGAACTTGTTCTCAAATGGTTGGGTGGGGGTATGTGACCCAGATGGAGAGAGTGAGATGTGAAAACAGTTCCTCCCTCTTAACAGCAAGTAGGGAAAGAAATGTCTTTCCTTTCTCTGGATATCAGGGCATGTGGCTACGAGGCATGGGACTGCCACCACCATTTTGCCACCGTGAAGTAAGCCAGACTGAGGATGAGGCTCATACAGTTAGGGAAGGAAAGCAGAGAGAATCACAGATGGGGCCAGAGTCCTCGGATCAAGCCAGCCCTGAAGCCCACCTAACACTAGCATCTCCTTATGTGAGAACAGATTTTCCTGTGGTTTGGTATCTTCATGGAGGTAGTTTCCTTTGCATGTAGGTAAGCAAAGTCTGGGGGCCTCCTCCGGGCACCCCCACCCCTGATACACCTACACACATAAATTCACTTTCTGGAAAACTTACCTTCTCTGAGACTAGTCCAGGTGACTCAGGAGTCACTGTTGTACATTGATGCCGTGGACTGATAAGCTCGAATAAACAGTTGCATCAAAGTTATCTTTGGCCTTGGCTTTGCCCATCCTGGATCTCTTTCCCAATGCTCCTCTCTGGTCCCTGTGAAGACCCTCAGCAGAAGGACTGGAGGCTGGTCTTGGTGGTATCCAAGTGAGCTCTCTGCTCCTAGGGAGGGAGCCCAGATTCGCCACTTGACAATGGCAGGCTGTGTCTCTCTTTAGAGAGGCTGGAGAGCAGGTCAAGTGTGCCAGGCTACCTTGATTCAAATCCTAGCTCTGACTCTTGTTAGCTATTTGCCCTCGGACAAATAACTGTGTCTCTGTGCCTCAGTTTCCTCACCTATAAAATGGGAGTCATTCTGGCCACAGAATCAAATGAGTTAACTTTTTGTAAGAAATGTAGAACAATGCTAGAAACATAGTAAGCAGGCAATCACATTTAGTGCTTACTACTTGTAGGAATGGAAGCTCAGTTGAGTGGGTTTCTTATTTTATATATATTTTTTGTGATACTAGTTTGCTTTCCTCCCTGGGGAGAAGTGTCTGAAGGACCCAGGCAGTGCACATCTGACGTCTCCTGCCTGTACTTGGAGGTATGAGGCTTCCAGAATTCCTAGACTTGTCAAGATTCTCATGCTCACGAAGCACAGACATGAAGGGTATGGCAGGTTGGGGGCCAATGACTCACTGCACCCAGGACACACCAATGACAGAGAGCTGGGGACCCCTGCTCTTCCTGAAGCAGAGGTCCCCAGATGACTGCGATCAAATTCCCTGCAGCCCAGCATGCATGGAGCCCAGCATGCCTGGAGCCCAAGGTAAACTGATCAATACAAACTAAAGAAATGAAGATCCCTTCCACCCAGCACCTGTGAACAAATCACGCCATCAACAATCATGGCGGCCTTGAATGGCCTGAGTGCCTGGGTTTGTTCTGTGTTCCGAATCCCCTCTGGAGATACACCTTGTGTGGAGTCTCAGCTCATTCCAGCACAAAGGTGAGGAGAATTAGTCCTGGAGAGGAGACCTACAGAGGCACACTGGGGAAGGCAAGTGGGGACATCGCACAGGGAAAGGTAACAAGGAGTCGCCACCGGAGGGAACTGGCTTGTCTGCGGCAGTCTGATGTGTCTCCACATACTGCATCGCCTCGCGCCCAAGCATCCTCTCAGAGAAGGCCCAGGAAGGCTGCCTGGCCCTCTCCTCCTCACCCCACCTGTGCCCCTCCCGCCTCCCCAGCCACGAGGCCAGGCCAGCCCAGGCGGCTCTAATTGCAAACAGGCGCCAGTCACACGTCAGCCAGAGCAGACCCGCGGGCCTCAGCCCACCAGTACGAGGCTCCCAGGAAGCTACCGCCATTCAGGGCTGAGTGTCCTTTGGCATTTTGCTTGCTCTGGACTCCAGGGGCCTCATGGCAATGCTGTCATGGCTGCTCTGCTCCAGGCCATGGAAGTCCTCAGGGGCCTGGCCATTGGCTCTAATATCAGAACTGGCTGGATCTTGGGGCCTCTTTGATTGGCCTTCCCTCTCCTGTCAGCGGGCAGCCCTTGCCCTCCCTGACGCACTTCCCAGACAGTCTGTCAGCCTTCAGTCCCCTTGTACGGCCCTCCCTCTTTGACCCAGAGGCAATCACGTGACTTTGCTTTGGCCAAGGGGCTATTAGCAAGTGTGATGCAAGTAGGGCCTTGGAAAGTGCTGGCAAATGGGGCTTGCTCATTCCGCTTCTCTGCCACGGCCATTAGAATATGCCTAACTGGCCTGCTTATTGCCAAGACACGTGGACAGAACTAGTGTCCCCAGTTGCTCCAGCTGAGCTCCCCGCCCTCCATCCAAGACCAGTCAACAGCCAGTGGATCTCCAGACACATGACAGTCCAGAGCCTAAGTCACCAGCCTGAAGACTTTTGAGGTAAATAAATGCTCCATGCCGCTGAGTTTTGGGGTGATCTGTCACAGAGCATAATTGCAGAATAGCAAGTGATATCGCCAGCCAGGTGGGGCACCTGTCAGTGCCATGAGGGGGACTAACCTTACCAGAGAGAAGCTAGAGGCTAGAGACAGCCAGTGTGGGGGGCCAGGAAGCAGGTGGCGCTTCAAATAAGGGTCTCCAGGGGCGCCTGGGTGACACAGTCGGTTAAGCGTCCGACTTCAGCCAGGTCACGATCTCGCGGTCGGTGAGTTCGAGCCCCGCGTCAGGCTCTGGGCTGATGGCTCAGAGCCTGGAGCCTGTTTCCGATTCTGTGTCTCCCTCTCTCTCTGCCCCTCCCCCGTTCATGTTCTGTCTCTCTCTGTCCCAAAAAATAAATAAACGTTGAAAAAAAAAATTAAAAAAAAAAAACAAATAAGGGTCTCCAGGCACCGCCCAGGGCCGATCCTCACCAGCAGTCATTCCTGAGGTGCACAGAAAGTGGCAAAAAATGAGGAGGCAAAGGCACAAACACCGGCAGCTTTGCTGGTCACCAACGGCGGTGCTTGGTCTAGGGACCACGGACCTTCAGAGATGGTTCAGATCCAGGCCCTGATGCTGGAGCTCGGCTCCCTGAGGTTCTGGGTTCACCATGAGAGTTCACTAGACAGTGTCCACTCCCTTTCCTTCCCTCCTCTGTCCCCACAGACGGTGACCCTGCTCCCTTGCTGCCCTCCACCTCCATGGCTGAGCCACGGGGCTTACAGCTCAGGGAAGGAATAGCCTAGAACCTCAAGGTCTTTGTTTCAGAGCTGCCAGCCCTTCAGGCTGAAGGGAGCTGCCTCGCCCAAGGGCACAGCCCTTTCCAAGAGCGGACCATATCTAGTGACCGATATAAGCCTCGGTTCCCTCACCCCAACCTGGGACAACCCCAGCACCCAACCACCTGAAGACTATGTCACAGCTCACCTCCTCCCTCTGCCCCGTCCTGCTCAGTCACCTTCCCTTCCTTCCACCGGGACGACCCCCAGAAGATACCCTGACAACCTTCCTGTAGGCCAGTCTCCACCTCACAGGCAGCTTCCCTGGGAATCCAACTGCAGGAGGTTTCTGGTGGCAGGAGGGACTCAGTGTCTGTTTTCGTCACCCTTTTAGTCCCCGCAGAGTTAGGGAGGAGCCTGCAATCTCACATCTTCCCAGGAAGGTCTCAGGACAGCACCTGTAGGGAATGAGGCGGACCAAACCTGCAGTATAGGGAGATGGACACTGATGGGGCCACAGGAGAAGAGACCTGAGGTCACCAGGGCTCAGCACGGTTTGCCGGCAGAATCCCAGCTTCGGGACAGACCCACCTCACTTCAGCTGTCACCCTCCCAGGGGTGAGACATTTGTCTTTGCTAACACAGGAAATAAATAATCTATCTAATCTTTGCCCACCCGAGGGGAGTGTATGTCAGCTGCCCTGATACCATAATAGGACTGATGTAAGGGCTATCACATCAGAGAAAGTAGGTCTGGAATGGAAGGTGCTGTAGACGGAATGTTTTCGTCCCCCATAATTCAGATGTATGTAATCCTAACTGCCGATGTGACAGTGTTAGGAGGTGTGACCTTTGGCAGGTGATTAGTTTCATGAGGGTAGAGCCCTCATGATGGGATTAGTGCTCTCACGGAAGAGGCCAGACAGAGCTCCCTCTTCTCTTCCAACATGTGAGGTCACAGGGACAGCCGTCTGGGAACCAAGAACCAAAACAGCTGGCACCTTGATCTTGGACTTCCTGCCTCTAGAACTGGGACAAATAAGTGTCTGCTGTTTCTAAGGCACCCAGTCTGTGGTATTTTGTGATAGCCTCGCTTCCCAAAGAGACTAAGAGGGTAGGAAGGGGACCCTGGGGAAGTTCTCTGAGGTCCTTGGCGGCTTGCCTGTGCCTAGGGAGCCACAAGTTCAGATGCTGAGCTTCAGAGACCTACTCTGTAGTAGAAGAGACAAGTTTTAGACACACCAACTCTAATTCCATCTCTGGATACCTACTAGCACCAGGTACAAGGCTGGGCACTAGAGGGATGCTGGCCGAGCCTGCTCCAGGACCTCATGGTGTAGCCATGAACGGTGTATGTATCGTGGCAGTATAAGACTTATCTTAGCATGTGGTGTCTTAGCAACTACACAGTACTCTGTGGAGGAGAAACACCAAGACTGTAGGCGTCCGAGTGAAGGCAAGATGCTGTCCCACTGTCCCACTGGAGCAGATGGGAAATGTCCATAAAAATGCTCACAGAGTTCTGAGGATGAAACTGCACAATACCAGGCATGGTCACATCCTTCTCCAACCCAACACAGGCCACACTGTTTCTGCGAGGGCTATGACCCAAGGCACCATGGCTTTTTCCTGTCATCTCTGCAATATCAGCACCCAGCGCAGGTGGAAGTTCAGTATCTGTGTTGTTGGAGGAATGAGTAGACAAGACAGAGGTGCACGGGTGTATTAGTTAGCTCTAGCTGCATAACAAATCACTCCAAAATGTAGCAGCTTAAAACAACAAACATTTATCTCAGTTTCTGTGTCAAGAATTTCTGTGAGTTAAGTACAGCTTAACTCAGAGCCTCACAAAGCTGCAAAGTGTGGGGCAGGCTCTCAGGCCCATTTGGGGCTGGAGAATCAGTTTCCAAGTTGTCTTATAGGGCCACCAGCTGGTTGTTGGTTGAACTGATATCAATCAGTTCTTTGCCACGTGGGCCTCCATATGGGGCTACTCACAACTCAGCAGCTAGCCTCTTCCAGAGCAAGGGCTCTGAAAGTGAGAGAAGAAAGGTTTGATGGAGGTGGCAGTCATCTGGTTGTCTAATGATCTTGGACATCCCATCACCTTTGCTATATCCCGCTTAGTAGAAGTGACTCATTAGTTCTAGCCCACAGGTAAGCGGGGACAATTGCCCAAACATGGGAATACCAAGAGGCAAGATCACTGGGGTCCAGCTAAGAAGTGGGAACAAAACCTAGTGAAGGTCAGGGAGCTGGAAAAGGCCCAGTGCCTTTGGGAATAAATGCACAGGGACATTGCAGAGCCCACTCCATCATTTCTTCCCCCTCCCCCTCACTAGTGGAAGGCAGCAGCAATCGGCCATGCCCACCTCCTTGTAAATCTGGTTCCTTGCCTCATGGGGTCCTTTGGTCCTGGGTTTTAATCACTCCTCCCTAGCCTCTTTGTTCCCAGCCCTCTTCTTGCACTTGCTTCACTGTGCTGCCTCAGTTTCCCCTTTTTGCCTTTTCACCAACCAATTTGGCAATTCTTTGTGGTAAACTTTCTCTGTTCAAAGAGCTGGTGGAGTTTCTACCCCGAGCTGTGCTCTGAGTGACACAACGAGGAGGAGGAGGGGGCCGGTGGTCAGCATACTTGGAGACCGCCCTGTGCCCGGGGCCTCCCTCAAGCTCTGATATCATGCTCCCGGGAGCCCTGCGAGGCAGGTGTGAGCATTTCACTGGTTCTCAAGTGGGCCTGGTGGTTCACAGGGTGAACCCTTGCTCCTGGCCCCTGCAGTTGCAGGCCACACCCACCGCCCCACTCCTCCCCTGCTGCGCTGTGCTGCCTGCCAGAAGGAGACGCCATCTCTCATTCCTCCAGGGACGGCGGGGACTTGGAACTCCAGGGTCAAGTTGCTCCCACATTTGGGAGCATTGTGTTCAGTCTGTGAGGACGCGGAGCTGGGAATTATTTAAAGGACGTGCTGGGGTTTTGAAATCCGTGGCTGGGATTTGGGAGGGGATATAATGGAGTCCCTGCCCACTATACACCGCAGCACTTCAGAGCTGTCCAAAATGGCTGCCCCAGCGCTGGCCACAGCTTGGCTGCCCACGGAGGCAGGCAAGTGGCCAGGTCAATGGCGGGACACCGAGGGACGCCCAGCTCATTGGAGAAGACCTCCGAACACTCGTACATTTAAATCCACCCCTCAAATCAGGAACATATTTACTTGCACAATATGACTTCATTATGTTTACACACAGTTAAAACCAGAGCCCGTGGGTTCGCCATATACAGGGATGTTGCAAAACGATTAGCCATTTCTGAGCTTTTCTGTAAGGATTAATTGCCTACTTGTTCATTGCCTTTGTCATCCGCTCTCATTTGCCTGCAAGGAAGTCACTGCTCACAGTCTCTGAAGGTTTAAGGATAACTCAGCAGGAGAAACTTAAACCAGGAAAAATTATTCTAGTAGACACTGGTTACTCACTCAGCTTCCACTACCCCCTTCTTCTATCTCAAGAACTCAGATTGTTTCTTAGGGTGACCCCCATCCTCTCTCTTGGTTAGAGGGCCCAGGGTGAGCCCCAGGAGGCATAGCTCCCTGGACATCATCATGAGTAGGTAGGAACAATGGGCCACTCTTGGGCTGGGCATGGGGGGCCACTCAGAGGAACCACAGGGACAGAGCAAGAGCCACAGTGAAGCCCACCCTGGAGCCCCTCACCTCTGACCCCCAGTAATACCAGCCAGAGAATTTCTGAAACCAGTTTGAGCTCAATTTCCTGTTACTTGCAGCCAAAAGCACTTTGACTACTATGGTTCTATCCAACTTCTGTTCCCCCTTTAACCTGATGAAAAGTTACCTTTAAACTGTGTGCATCCTTATAGCAGATTCCCTTGTTCTGGTGTGATTCTGAATTGAACACTGATGCTCAGGCTCCCCCCACCCCCACCCATGGCACACTTGGCAGAGGGCACCATACTTCTCCTTGTCTTCATTTGGGGGTCCCCCAAAGCAGACCCCACAACAAGGACTTGGTTGTGGGTGATTGATTTTGGAGCTGGAGAAGGGAGATGAAGGAGGGAGGGTGTGGGGCCCCTGACGTGTTTCCACAGCCCTCAGTGGGCTCAACCCACTGGGCCCTTAGAGAGATATGGAAACTGCCTCCATGGTGCATTTGTCCACAAGCCCCCATCCGCATGGGATGAGGAGAGGCCACTGAGAGCACGAACCTCCCCCGGCACTTCTGGGCAGTGCCTGCAGTGGGGGAGCAACTTCCCAAGATGGCAGAGGAGAAAATAGAAGTTTCCAGTAGGTGTCTCCTGCCCAGTGGGAAAGCTGGAGAGGCATTGCAGTCTCTGCTCTATGCTCAATCAGGAAAGCCTCAATTTCCTTGTCTGTAAAATGGGGCTAGCGAGAGTAATAACAAATGTACTCCCTGGACTAAATTAGGGGCTCCGCCGAGTGCTGGCTCTGTGAGTGGTCGCATGCGTCTGCTGCAGGATGGCCGCTGTGTGTGACTCTGGGTTCTGGTTTCTCTCTCGCCACCCACGCTCCACTCCCTCCTCCTGCACCTGCTGGCGGCCTGTGGCCGGGCCCTGTGCTGAGATGTCCCAGAACGGGGGTGGCGGGAGAATGCCAATGGGCACACTGTCTGTTTGGTGTCAGCAGCCGGGACCTCAGCAGACTGATCTGCAGAGTCACTGCCACCCACCTGTGCCCGCAGGCCACGTCACTCGGCCCTCTGGCCTGAGCAGCCACCTGCTTCCGGCCATGGGAGGCCCAGCACCTGACCTTTCCCTCCCAACATCATTTTCCATTCTGCTGCGTTTTTTGGCCAGGCCTGAAATACTTCTCTGGGAGCCGGGAAGGATTGTTCCAAGGCTTGTCATTGTTTCAAGATCAGGTTGCCTGAGCCTCAAGAATCCAACAGAAACCAGAACCTCCTCTGAGTCACTGACACCCACAATGGGGCTTGGGTGGATGGCGGGGAATAGAGGGGAGGGCAGTGGGTGGTTCCCTTGCCCCCATCTGAGTTCAGGATGCTCTAGCAGTGCCCTCCCAGCTTGCAGTGGAGCTGGGATTCTGTAGCTCAGGCCAAATGCCAAATTGGCACGAGAGTCTGGCCCCCAGCCTGGGCCTTGCTCTTCCTTAGCCAACAGGGGAAGGTGGAGGCCCCTCTTGGGCAGGAAGAATGCAGCTGGCCCACCACAGAGCCGGGAGGAAAGAGGTTTCCTGGCCTGGGGTTAATGGAGCAAGGCCCACAGGAAGCCCTTTGCAATCTTCCTGGCTGGGGCACGGGAGCTGCACACCCCCAGGACCCATTGCTGCTCTGTCTTGGAGCCCACTGCCCGGGTCTCCATCCATCACCCCAGAGGGGCAGCTCATCACTTGGGCTCTCTCTAAACCATTTTCTTGACATCTGTGTCCCACATGTACTTCGAGGAGGGGGAGGAGCTGTCCATGGGGGGTGCTCAGCTCTTCCCCCAGCCTCCTCCCCCTGGAAGAAGGAACTCTAGAAAGTTAGCTCATGGGTTGGCATGAGACAACATGCAGAGAAAGCTCTGTCCCTCATCTGCCCCACATTCCTTCAGGAACCTGGCAAACGTCTGTGGCCCCAGATGTGTGTTGTCCGGGGTCTCAGCCCCAGACCCAGCCCAGGCTGCTTATCTGAGTATGTCACACTAAGGCACACTACTCCAGCCACATCTGTGGCCAGTGGGAGGCTGAGCACCGAGTTCAGAACCTGCCAGGATGCCAGTGGCCTCCTGGTTCTCCAAATGTCTGCAGGTGGGGTGCATAGGCCACCTGAAGCTCCTGGCTCCCTGACTAAGGAGCAGGCAAAGAGGGGCACTGGCTCTGAGCCAACATCCCCCAAAGCAGGGCCACCTATCCTGTCCCTGTAACTCCCTTGGCCTTTCCCGTGGTGCTGCCTCTTAGCACCTCAGCAGACCCTGACCTGCCTACCCTCCACTGGCCTCAGCCCTGCTCCACGGTCACCTGCATTGATTAAGTGCCTATTGTGTACCATGAAATGGAACAGACGCAAGCGTCAGGCCTTTTGGTCACAGCGCTGGCAGCTGAAAGATGTTTGCAGTTTATCACCCATTATTTTGATCCTTGTGGCCATCTCTGGGTACACACGTCTATGAAATCTCCCATCTTCCAGATGAGGAAAGGGAAGCTTGCATGAGGTCACGTGGTTGTAGAATCAGAACCGAGCTGTTTTGAGCCATTGTCTTGTCCATGACACTGAGTGGGCTTTCTTTTTTCAAGGAGCTTATTTCTGATTTGGGAGACAAGGTGGTCCCAGCTGAGACCTCTCCTGAGCCACTGAAGCTGGCCAATAACCATCCAAGCATAATCATAACTATGGGCCTTCTGGAGGACCTTGTTGGGAAGGGTCCCTGTCACAGGACGGTGGGGAGGGGAGCAGTAGGTACAGCCTAGAGGAGAGTGGCCCACTGAGCCGCTGTAAGGGGACGGCAGGGGCAGGACAGTCCACACACACACACAGGGCACAGACGAGCCAGAGGGCCACACCCTGCAGCTGATCAGGCTGGACTGTTGTTGAGGCCAAGGAGTGTGGCCTGAGCGACAGGTAATGAATGACACGTCACAGACAACTTTGATCTGGGAGATGGGCCCCTGTATGTGCCTGGGCCAGAGTAGCCTAGGGGTGTGGCAGAGGGGAAAGATGCCACTTACAAGGACCACTTTGAACATATGGAAGGTGATAAGGGCCTAGAAATTGCATTTGAAAATGTGGAGGCAACCAGACAATTCGGTAACCAGCGTGGCACGTTTTACTTGTAGTCGCCATAACCGTCCTGCACAGCGAAGGTCCCTGCAGGCCTCAACTCTTTTCCCTTCCTCCTCCTGTGGAGAACAACTTGACCCTCTCAAGTGGCAGCTCCTCACCCCATGTTCTCGGTCAGCAGGACTGGCAGGACCCCACTCACCCCTACCCTGCACTGAGCGATGAGGCAGCCCCACACCTGCCCCTGTAGGCTGTCCTGAGGACTCCCAGACTCCTCTCTGGCTCGGGTATTGGCTGATGGTCAGTTTCTCTCTGTGAATTTTGAACAAAGCAAAGACTTTCGGCAGCCTGGGCTTCCTTGTTCTGGGCCACTCCACTCCATGGCTCCTCTTACCACTGGGTTCCCTTCTTCTGGTCAAAATCCGCCCCCTGCAAGGATCAGAGAGCAATCATTTATTCCCCTTTAGGGCCAACATCTCAGCTTGGTCGTCATGGTATCTTCAGTTGATGAACATAGCAGCTCGCAAATAGTAGGTGTTCAGTAAGCTAGAAGAAGAAGAGGAAAATGTTTCTTGAATGGACGTCTGCATGGATGGACAGATGGGTGGGTGGACAGATGGATGGATGGATGGATGGATGAATGTGTGGATACATGGATGCATGGAGGAATGGGTGTAAATGTATAAAGGCTCTGCTAGGCAGAAAATCAACTGAAAATGTCTCTTGAATTGAAGACAGTTGGGGAAATGGTCCTGTTGGCTGCTTCACCTGTCCCCTCCTGGGTTCTCTGGATTGTGAGTGGCAGGTAAGTAAGTTGACTGAGTGGCCAGAGCACTCACAGTCCCAGGTAGTAATATATAGTCTGGGGCAGGGTGGATCTGGGTCAAATTGAGGCAGGACACAGCAATCCCAGTGGGAGCATAGTGTGAATGGATACCGCAGACAATGCATTAGATGTCACTTTGCAGGGTCCCAAATCCCCCTGGAAAGAGTGGGGATACCAGACAACTTTTACCTCCTGGCTCCACTTTTATTTTCTGATCATCTGCCCGATGAGGCCTAGACTGGAGCAAGATGGTTTCCAGGGCAACTTTGCTGCCCACTGACTGACCCCTGGGTTTCATGGGCCACAGCGTTGAAGGTACTTGGGCCCCAGGTTTTCTCAAGAGCTGCAAGCCAGCCCCAAAGTGAAGCTGCCATGATATTTTTATATACCTATAAAGTTTGAGGTCTTTGCAGACCTTTGCCAAATGTGTGCACATACACACACACACACACATATATATATAAAACATATGTGTATACTATGTACACACACACACACACACACGCACACATACATATATAACTTTTGTAAGAATAAGAAACAAAGTGCATTAAGCCCTGGATATCTGAGAACACTTTCAGAAGCTCAAAAGTGAATTTCTGGAACAGGAAGCTCACAGTGGTGGCCCAGCCACGGTGCTTGGAGTGAGCTTGGCTCTGAGCTCCATAAACATATCCTGATGTGGCTGTTGTGTGGCTTTGTGATGGCAGGAGGGGCTGAGCCGAAAACCCCCTGAGGTAGATGAGTGTAATTTGGAGCAGGCCAATGGTGTCCATTAGTGGTGTCAACCACCCAGTGATTGGACGCCCAGTGGGGCTGACTTCCTGGCCCCCCAATGTCCGGGCAGGACCATGGGACCAGTTCTGGCCAATGATCAAAAGTGACCTGTGACACTTTCAACCTTATGCATCTGTATGCTGGCATGAGAGCTTTCAGAGGTCTCTTTCCTCTGAAATAGAAGCTGGCAAAGTTCAAGATGGTGGCTGCCCCATCAACCTGGTCTTAGAGGGAAAACAAAGGTCAGTAATCTCCCTATCAACCGTTACTGACATGTGCCATGAGCAAGAAAGAAACCTTTGTTGCTATTAGTCACCACGATTTGGGGGTTGTTTGTGACAGCAGCATAACCTAGCTTGTCCTGGCAGGTTTGAGGTCCAAATATTCTCAATAATCCCAGAAAAATTGCCTGACTTTCCTTCCGGTCATGGCCAGAATGTGCTGGATCTCAGGTTCTTGGTGGGTCTGACCTAGTTTTCCTGGCCAATCCCTGGATTGTTTCAACGCCTCCACCACCACCCCTCACTCAGAAAGCCCCCCAACCACTCATTCTGGGGTCTGGCCCCATCTGTAACAGTTGTTGCCCCGGGGGGCTGTGATTTCAAGCCAGGCTGAGGAATTGCGGTGATTGGGTGACCTCTAGGGAAGGTGTCTCCTGGAAGTGCAGGCCCCAATTGGCAGAAAAATCTGTTTTCACACTTGCCTTGTTTTTTTGCTGAAAGCTGATGGTGTCTCCCCCGGATATGAAGGCAGCAGGGAGAAATCTCTCTCCCTGGAATGCTCAGGGTTAAGCAGGGGGCTGAGATGTGCATGAATAACCTTGCAGGTGCAGCCCCGTCTCCTGGTCTGAAACCCATGGGCATGCTCTGCACACCTTGTGTGGAGCAGCCCTAAGTGCCCTCGGGCCGGACAGCCCACAAAACAAGCATCCCTCAGCTCCCAACCCCGGCAAGCTCGATGGGGAGGTGGTTTTTAACAGCCTCCTGCTTATCGATTTCTGTGCGGTGAGGTCAACTTCAGCTCACTCTGCCATGGAGGGAGGCTAGAAACCAACGTTCTTTTGTCCCCATCTATTTCCTGTGGGCTCTTGGCAGTGTGACCAGCTCCTTGCTGGCTGTGTGACCTTGGGCAAATCACCTCACCCTGGCTCTCAGTTGGTCCCACATCCCTGTCATCTGGCCGTGACACACACTGAAAGCCTACAGGGGACTTTCTCAGTGGCTGACATACAGGAGCATCTTACCTCCTCACCCAGCCCCCCCACCTGGGTGTGAGTCTTATCCACTCCTGTTCTGTCAGACGAGGATACTGAGGCACAAGGAGGTAAAGTAACAGAATGGAGGTCGCACAGCTGGTGGCATCGGATAAGAGAAAGCACTTAACACGGTGCTCAGCTCTGAGGATGGCTCAGTAACTGACAGCTCAGACATGTGCTGCTGAGACCCACCCCCTTTACCTGGGGCACCACTTCTCCCAGTGTTCACGCCCCATGCCAGTTTGCCTTTGACCTTTATTATCCCCTCCCCCACCTCGTTCCCTGATGGGGAGCAGCACAAGAAGGCTGTGGCCGGCTGTGGCCACAGCCTTGTGGAGACTTAGGCTGGACCTCCTGTGGGGTTCGGGAGTGGGCAGAAGCTGCCAATGGAAGACTGAATGGCAAGCAGGTAACAGGGCATGAGTGAGGCCTGTTGGCCCACCCGAGGGAGGCAGGACACCCATCCATGCAGCAGTGACCACCCCGCACACCCAGGCGGCTGCCTCTCAGGCCCGTTCCTGGGCTTTGCCTCTGCCCGTTCGGCACTCACTCTGGGCCCTGGCTGAGAGCTCACAGCTTCTCCAAGTCCTGAGTGCCTCACAGCGGCTGGCCGCTGTCCCATTTGCTGGGGGGTCCCCTCCCAGTTGCCCCAAGATGAGCACCCCGCATGTCGCAAAGCCTCAATTCATATGGAGTCCTATGTGGGGCAAGGGTGGCCCCCAGGGGTGAGCTGAGGATGTGAAAAGGCCATCGAGACAAGGAAGACAGGTGTCACCTCAGCCACACTCATGCCTGGAGCTGGTCTGTGCTGCATGATGGTGGCGGGGAGGGGGTCAGATGGAGCCTAGGTGCTGGCCAGGGACCCAGGTGTGGCGTGTACAGGCACACTCTGGTCACTTCCCCTTCTTGGGGGCCACTGCCCGCAGGACCCTGCTGCCCCCTCCCTGCTGTTAGGTGGAGAACAATAAGAGGAACCAGAGGCTGGAATGGCAGGGCGAGGACCTCACTGAATGCAGGTCTTGACTCCTGGGGAAGGCGGCCCCGGAGCTGAGGCATCCACCCAGCCCAGCCGCTGGGGAACAACGCCCAGTGTGGGTGTTCGGCCTTCAGCAGGCACCACGCCCTTCCACCCCTCACAGCTATTTCTGCAGCTTCCTGGCTTGGTTCCCCTCCCTCCATCCTCACCCCTGTCATCCTGGGTTAGACCTGAACTGATGGGAACAGAGGCCCCAAGAGGAACATGCAGGGTGGGCCCTGGGCCCCCTGGTGGAACAGCATGGGGGCATCAAGAGGCTCCTTCACCAGGTGAAGGCCAAATTTAACTCCCGGGATTCCAGTGAAAATGGAAAAATCAGAACAACTGTGACTCAATCCGCCTCTCCTGCTGGAGCTCCCTTTGTCTCTTCCCTGGGCTCTGGGGGTTTCTAGTAACTTCTCCCGTGGCAGGGCCCCCAAAGAGCTATAGGGGCAGATGGCCGTGTACAGCCACTGAACTGGTTGGAGGGGCCACGAAAGCCTGTGACGGCCTCCATTTTATTTCCTCTAGAGTGAGGTGAAGGACAGAAGGTGCCTCATTGCCAAGGGGACAAGCTGCGGGGGTCATTAAATGACACCAGAGACTCAAAGTACCCAGCCCCTGCCACCTGCCAGCGTCCCGATGGATAGTCGGCCATCCCTGGGACAGCCTGCCCCTACCCCCCACTATACCTCACAGCAGCCACCTTGCAGACCCTGCTGGCCAAGCATGGGAAGAACAAGACCCGACATGAGGGGTTCATGTTTTCATCACACATTCAGAAATTTCTTTTATTCGTTTTCTCACAAGAGCTTGTACCTTTTTTTTTTTTTTACATTTATTTATTTTTGAGAGACAGGGCATGAGCAGGGGAGCGGCAGAGAGAGAGGGACACACAGAAGCAGAAGCAGGCTCCAGGCTCCGAGCTGTCAGCACCGAGCCCGACGTGGGGCTCGAACACACGAGCTGTGAGATCATGACCTGAGCCAAAGTCGGACGCCCAACCAACTGAGCCACCCAGGTGCCCCAAGAGCTTATACCTTTGCCTCTGATAAGAAATCTACTTTCTAGGGGCGCCTGGGTGGCTCAGTCCGTTTAGTGTTGGACTTCAGCTCAGGTCATGATGTCACAGCTGGTGAGTTCGAGCCCCGCGTTGGGCTTGGGACTGACAGCTCAGAGCCTGGAGCCTGCTTCTGCTTCTGTGTCTCCCTCTCTGCCCCTAACCCACTCGCATTCTGTCTCTGTCTCTCTCAAAAGTAAATGAACATTAAAAGAAATAAAAAAAAAAAAAGAAATCTACTTTCTAAAAGTCAGCCTGGGATCCCTGGAGAGCCTCATGGCCACCCTATTTCAAATAGCACCACCACCCCACCGCCATCTGCCTGGATTCACCTCTGTCTCTGCTGCTTTATTTTCCCCCATAGCATCCATTGCCCCCAAAACACACTGTGCATTTTGCTTATCCATCTCGTTTAGTATCTCTTCCCCTATCCCGGCTGCCAGTAGAATAGACGCTCCCTGGGGGAGTGGCGAGTCTGCTCTGTTTACTCTGTATCCTCAGAAGCTAAACTGTGCCTGGCATGCCCTAAGTGCTCAATCAGTATTTCTGGAAGGAATCAAAAGGATCCCTTGCTCAGAAGAGGTGACGCTGTCTCAGCAGGTTGGGGAAGAAGGACCTTGGGGTCCCTGCCACGGGGCCCCTCCTGGCAGCTCCTGTCATGGGCTAGAATCAAGTGCACCCCTTTCCCCATCCTGTTTGCAACTTGGGAGGCCCTGGGCCTGGACCCCCCAGGTGGGTGGGGGGACCTGCTCCAAGCTGCCCAGCAGGTGCACTTCCTCACCCCACCCCCCACCCCCGACCATCCCCTGGCAGGTGGCGAAACTCCAGCTCCACCCTGGACCCATGAGACCAGAGTCTGCTTTTTAACCAAGTCCCTGGGTCCATACGAGTGCACATTTCAGTTTGAGAAGCCCCGGTGGCCTGCCCACAAATGCCCTCTTCTCTCCGGCTGAGGGAAATGCTTCGCTGAAACCATCCTGATTTCTTTTTTCCTCTGCAGCTACTAAAACAGTGCCCTCAGCCGAGAGGGATGAGCCTCAGCGTTACCGCAGGCGGAAACGGTGAAGGGCAAACCTGGCAATTAGCCACGGGGAGCGGGGAGCCGAGGCAGGGAGCAGGGAGCCAGAGAGCCAGGGAAGGGCAGCAGGCTAATTGCAGGGTGTGCCGGTGGCGGGGACGTGTAGGGGGAGGAGGCAGCCGCCTCTGCGTGAGCGTCTGTCGGGGTGAGCACCCATGGGGATGGCAGGGGAGGAGCCGGGTGACAGAGATGCAGGAGAATGTGTGAACCCAGCAGCTCAGGGGCCTCCCTGGGCCCGCACCCAGCCCTCCCCCACGTCTGCGAGCCGCCCAACCTGCTGGGCTTTTGTCTCTTCGAGGCTGGACGGCCCCCCTGCCCCCCCTTGCCACTGCCCCCCCCCCCCCCGCTGCCCTCCCCCTCAGCGAATGACACTCAAGGAGCCTACCCCTGGTACCTGCAGAGACCTGCACTGGGCTTCTTGGTAGCTGGAGGGTCAGGCTTCCAGCTGGAGGCTCTGTTTGCTCCCTCTGAATTGGTTCCAGAGAGTTCTAAGCCTTCAGAGTGATATTCACACGGGGGCTCCAGCTCCCTAGGGGGTTCCATGGAGGGGTGTGGAGGCAACCACCAGGGCAAGGAGGCCACCTTGGTGGGCACATCCCACCTTCAGTCAGGCAGCTCTACTCTTATCTGTTTTATATTATTGGAATTCTGAATGAGGCATCTCTTCAGAAGTAAGTTCTCACTACTTTTTCTCTTAAGATTTTAAAAAATGTATTTATTTTGAGAGTGCGCATATGCGCGAGTGGGGGAGGGGCAGGGGGCGAGGGAGAGACTCCAAGGCAGGCTCCGTGCTGTTGATGCAGGTCCTGATGTGGAGCTCCTGACGTGGGGCTCGAACTCAGAAACTGGAAGATCATGACCTGAGCCCAAATTGAGTTGGACACTTACCTGACCAAGCCACCCAGGCGCTACTTTTATTTTTTTTTTTAGTTAAAACAAATTTTTTTTAATGTTTATTTATTTTTGAGAGACAGAGAGAGAGAGAGAGAGAGAGAGAGTGGGGAATGGGGAGGAGAGAGAGGGAGGCACAAAATCCAAGCAGGCTCCAGGTTCTGAGCTGCCAGCCAGAACCCAATGCAGGCCTCAAACCCACCAAATGTGAAATCATGACCTGAGCCGAAGTCGGATGCTCAACCAACTGAGCCACCCAGGTGCCCTGTTTTTCTCGCTACTTTTAAAAGAAGAGAGAGAAGGAGAATGTGTTAATCCCGTATACTGTCTCCTTTCACAGATCAGAGGTAAGTGGCATGCCCGAAGTGACTTGGTAAGAGGTAAGTTCCGTCTTCCTTCTTCCACTTCACAGCTGCAGAGAGGGTAACCCCACAATTGTCTCCCCGGGGAGATTACCGAAGTCTTCATTTTCGTTGCCTAAAAGAAGACGAGGAGGCTAAGTATCAGGATAGTTAATTCCCCCAAAGGCTCACAGAGGTTGGAGGTCCTTCCAGTCTCTTCTGGCTCTCTCGGCCCAGCTTTGCTCCATCCACTGCCAATCAGTCATCGTCGGGATTAAGTACCATGCTGGGTGCAGACACCAAGCTGCACCCCCCCCCCCTACCCTGGGCCACCCCTCCTGGGGCTTAGAATGCCACAAGGGACCCAGACAGGAAACAAAAGTGGATTTGATTTCACCTGTGATCAGCACATCCAAGGAAAATGGAACCAGTTGGGGTCAGAGGGGGGTTAATCGTCTACTGCTCAGGCTGCCGCATGTCCCGGTGGTCTGCCCCCAACCTGTGACCTCTCTGCCATCCCAGGTCAATACAATCCACTTCATCCTTCCTGTTTCAAGCCAAAGCCCGCTGCTTTCAGGGGCCTCCCTGTGCCCCCAGCCACAGGCCACCGCCTGCATTGAGCTCCCAGGACAGCTGCCCCTCCCATGAGGAGGGTCCCATTCTGCCTGTCCCCACACTCAGCAAACTCCCTCTGTCGTGTACCTGGGGGCACCCAGTAGGCCCTCTGTTGTGTTGAGCTGCTGTAGGATGAGCCTCTGAGACTAGTTTGAGTGTGACCCTGGGGAGACATGTAATTCCTCTGGGTCCCCCTGTCCTTGGCTATAAAATAGAAAGTACCAGAAGATCTCTCAGTGACCCCATCTGGGCCTCTGTGGCCTGATGGCCTCCCTCCAGGGCCACTGTCATGGAGGTTGTTAAGTCATAGGCCATGTGGGGACGCTGGCAGGTGGGCCAGTTCAGCACATCTGCCTTTGGGGACTGTCTTCTGCTCCCCAAGTGTGGTTCCAGGGGTCTGCTGTCCCAGTCACACCCCTTTTCCCTACAGCATGGGTACATATGAGAGTCGTTTTGGGAGACCTGTGTGGCCTGAGCCAAGTCTCATTGCCCCCTGGCTTAGCTCTTCCTCCACGACCCCTCTGTATACCTGTTTCTGCATCTTCCCAAGAAGGCTGCCTGCCTGGTTGGGAGAGAAATAGCCACTGGCTTTTCCATGTTGCCCACTTTGTGTGCCCAGCCTCATGCCAGTGCTTGGATCTGAACCCATCTGGCGTGGGGCCTGGGCTTTGTGCAGCAAGGTGAGACCACTGCCCATGGGAGAACAGCAGAGCTGGGTAAAGACAGCAGACCCACCACTTCCGGGGGAGCCCCTCAGCCCCAGCCCGGGTGACCGGGAAGGGAGATATGATCAGCTGCACAAAACCCCAAGATGCAAGGCAGCCAGTGTCCTTGGTGCCAGTGGCCGGGATGCATGCAAGGCTTTCTGGGGGATCTCCCCCTTACCCCTACCTCCCGGGATCCTCCCCATGTACCCGCTCCACTCACTGCTTCCTTCTCCCCCTACCCCGTGGCCCCCTCTGGCCACGGGGAACAGCTGCCATCTGCTCCATGCTGGCGAGGCAGGGAACGCAGCCAGCCCGGAGCCCGAGGCCTGGGCTCTCAACCATGCGCTGGGCTTCCCTGCCTCCTTCATTTGGAATGACTTTCCACGTGGAAGGTACCCCAATGTCTGGCGTCCGGAGGTGTGGAGTGGGTTCGTGGAGTGGGTTCAGCACTGGGTCACTGAGGCCAGGAGCCTGGGTAACCATCCCTGGTTGTAAAGGCTCATTCCCAAGGCAACAGTGATCTTGTACAACGGTCCCCCCCTCATCTGTGGATTCACTTTCCATGGTTTCAGTTATCCGTGGTCAACCGTGGTCTGGAAGCAGATGATCCTTCTTCTGACATCATCGGACAGTAGTAGCTTAACGCAACGTCACCGTGCCTACAGCATTCACCTCCCTCTGCCTCGTCATGTAGGTAGGTTATCATCTCCCATCATCACAAGAAGGGTGAGTACAACACAGTAAGATACTTGAGAGCGAGAGAGAGAGACCACATCTACATCACTGTTCTGTTTTATTATTAGTTACTGCTGTTAATCTCCTACTTTGCCTGATTGATAAATTGAACTTTATCATAGGTACGTATGTATTGGAAAAAATGTACGTAGTTATGTATGAACCAGAAATCCATGCTTTCAGGCACCCACTGGGGGTCTTGGAATGGACCCCTCGCAGATGAAGGGGCACTGCTCTACTCCAAACCCGGGGTTGCCTCTCGGAGCACCTTTAGCCAAATCTAAGTGCTTTTCCCCAGCTAGTGCGATTAGCAGCATCTAACCCTGCAGCCCTGAGACTTTTCCTGAGTCATCCTGGGCTGCCTGGAATGGCGGTGTGGCTAACACAGCCCTTCCCTGTCACCTTCCTGCTGCATCTGTCTGCTCCACGCCTGGTGCAGGAAGGCAGAGTCACACTGCTAAGTGGGCTGCATGACAACGATCTATTTTAACATCCAGATTCCCACCCAGTTGCACCAAACTGCGTGATGACCCTGTGTGTGAATGCATGTTGCAAAGGACGTGGCAGGGCAGCTCCCCCCGCCCACCCCGATTTGGGGAATGAGGGGGGAAGGTACCTGCGACATTATTTATTCCCCTGGACTTACTTTATTCCAGACTGCGCAGATAAAAGCAGACCCTTCATTGTCCCCCAAACCTGAGCTGGCCCAAGACCGAGCATCCTCAGACCCAGGCTCCTGTCCTCCCTGCCCCCACCCTGGTCTCTAAGAAGTTTTGAAATAATGAAAGGAGGTAAGGGGGGGAGGTACCCAAAATAAAGGCCTCTGAGGATAAAAGCCCGAATCCAGTCTTTCCACTGAAAAAAGACTTCCATTTGTTCTTAGGTAGAGTTTAAAGAACAGAGTATTGTCCTTGTGAAATGGTTTCATTTTAAGCCTTTACTTTGGGGGTTTGTTCTGGTTTTGTGCTTTCTCTCTTCTCTGTGGCAGCCGTGCATGAAAGGCTGGGGTCAGGCCAGGCATGTTGGGGGGCGGGAGCTGCCGGCTTCTCTTTGATTTACCCCAAGAACAGCAGGAAGCTCGTTCTACCTGGAGATGTCTGGCTGTCTCCTTCGGGCCGGTCCCAGACTTTGCTGAGAATAATTCCTTCTTGAAAAAAAAAAAAAAATAAATAACAATTCCCATTAAATGTTTCAGATCGTCCACGCCAAACTCAAAGCTCAGAGAGAGGGCTTTGAAGGCTTTTCACCGAACAAAAATAAAACCCTTTGCAGACACTGGAGGAATATTGCTGAAATAACTCCCAGGTATATGAAATCGGCCGAGATGTGTGAGCGGCAGGACAGCAGTCCCTGTGCCAAGGTGGAGAAGATTTGATGAACAAACGGTAGAAATGAGGAACATGGCTGGGAGACAGCCTGCTTCTTGGGGGATTTCAGGGGTTTTTATGATTTGATCCAACATCGGGTCAATGTTCCTGGCCACCGCTGATTACCTCCATTAATGAGGGAAACACATCGTCCAAACAATGAGGTATCCCCATGTCGGAGGCTCGCCCCCTTCCTACCTTCCAACAAGATGGCTGGGGAGGAGTGGTCCCCACCCTGGCAGAAACCCCATGGTGATACAGGGGATGGTCTTAGTTTTCTGAGCCTGGAGCCTAAGCAGACATACCCAAATTCAGTCCACTCATTCATTTATTCCTTTACTCAGGAAACATTTATTGAACATCTACTATATGGCAGGCATTGTTCTAGGGGCTGGACATATAGCAGTAAACAAACAAACAAACAAAAATCCTGGGCTGCCTGGGTGGCTCAGTTGGTTAAGCATCTAACTTTGGCTCAGGTCACTATCTCGAGGTCCATAGGTTCGAGCCCCACATCCGGCTCTGTGCTGATAGCTCAGAGCCTGGAGCCTGCTTCGGATTCTGTGTGTCCCTCTCTCTCTGCTTGCCACTGCCCATCCCCCACCCCACCCCGGCTCATGCTCTGTCTCTCGCTCTCTCTCAAAAATAAATAAACATTTAAAAAATTAAAAAATATTTCCTGCCAGCCATGCTTGTAGACATCGGCTACGTGGTCCAATAAACCTGGACAGAACATCTGACTGTTCTCTGGGGTGAACTTCTCAAATGGGAACGTGCAGACATATCACGTGGGACCTTGTTAGGCACAGGAGCAGAATCTGATCAGGAGCTGAAGAGGGTCCTGAGGCTCAACATTTCTAACAGGCTCCTAGGCGGTGTCACTGTGGTCGGCCATGGTTAGAGCACCGAGCTGTCTGGGTTCTGTTCCAGCTCTGTCATCTGCTGTGTGAGCCTGGGCAAGCGTTTCCACCACATTCTCCCTCCGTGCTCTCATCTATAAAAGAGAGGTTGAAATTGTCCCCACTGCACAGAAGTGTATTATGGAAATCAATTTCTTTTTTTTTTCCTTTCCTTAAGCGTGCTTGAAGCCTACTTTTCCGTCACTATACATAGTCTCAGCGATGCATCTTAGTAGCTTACTGTTGCCCTGAATTTCCCCATCTTTCCTGCCATACCACTACATCTGCTTGGTTCAGAAGGCTCCTTCCAGATCTGAGAAGGTGGAAGGGTGCATAGCTTTGTCCTCGAATGCCACCAATTGGAGTGGTGAAGCCTGGGGACTGGAGGATTTCTCCATAACGCTGCTGCAGAGAATTGTGTCATCCATAGCCACCTAGCAGCTGGGGAACTCTTGGCTCTTCTGCTGAAGATCTGAGTGATCACAGGCAGGGTACTTAATGTCTCCACACTTCATTTTTCTCATGGGTAAAATGGTTATTCCTAGCACCGACTCCCAGCGTTGGTTGGCCCTCCATTTCTCTGCTTCTTTTGAGACCCAATTTGGAAGCAGGTCCGCAAGGGATAGAGACATCTGTCCCAGGCAGGTGGCATTTTGACTTGGAGCTTCAACCCCCTGAGTGGGTGGGTTTGTGAATATGGATGCTCACAGTCATGGTCAGGCTGACAAGTCATGGGCACTGATGCCAACCTTAGTTCCAGCAGAGGTCTGAATGTCCCCACTGGTGATAGTTCCAAAGGTGAAAGAATGAAGAGGCACACAACACGTGTGATCCACCAAGCAGGGCAGGGCAGATGCCCAGTGATGCCTGAGATTCTTCATCTAAACATTGAGGAGCCTGAGGACCTGATCTGGAGTCAGGGGCAGGCAGACACGGCTGTCTCTCCTAGCCTTCAGCATACTGCCTCCCCCCACACTCAAGGCACGTGACAGGAGCCCTCAGTTTCAGTGGGAATCCAGACCTGCCTCTGACCAGGTGGGCAACTACAAAGACTGGGTAATTCATTCAAACTCTCTGAGTCTCAGGTTTTTACTGAAAAAAAAAAAAAATGAGAACATTGGGATGATGGCTTCTCATGGCAGGGAGACGCCCATCTCCTGTGGTCAAGGGTCTGCAATATCACTGTGGCTGGTGGGAGAGGAGGGTTTACCTCAGAGGGTCCCATCCCAAACCCATGTGGAAGCTTCCTCGTCTATAGAAACACCATACAATATTTAAGACATACACTTTGAAAGCGTTGTTTATCTGAAATTGTTTTAACCAGAATCCTGTATTTTATCTGGCAACACCCTACAGCAGACCCCATGCTCCCTTGGGGTCTCTGCCCCCAGCCCACCAACCTCCAGGAAGCCTGGCCCCAGTGCTTCTCCCCCACCCTGCTCCTGCCCCTCCCCAAGCCCATGTGCCCCTCCTCAGTTCCGAGAAGAGGATGTTCTGTCTTTTGCTTTGACACTACTAAGACACAAACTCTATGCTTATCTTGGGCTTCCTTTTGGATTTGCAAAAAGCTGTCTTGGATTTTTGATGTTGCTGTTAAACACATTGCCTGTGTTTTGCTGCTTTCATTCCCGCTATAACTGACAGTATTTCTATTACTCCTGAAAATAATCAGGGTGTGGCCACCTCTGACTGGCCACAAGGGAAAAGGTTGGATGTGAGGACTTGAGGAAAGAGGCAGTTCAGGGATGAATCTTTTGAACCACGGTCTCTCTGCACAACCAGCCAACGAACCAACAGCCAAAGCTGCCATTACTGTCAGGTGCAGTGGGGGAATGGGAAGAGAGGGAGTTGGACTGGCAACCCAAGGGGATGGACCAGCTTTACATGTCTTAAGGACTTCTGGTTTGGAGTCTGGCTGTGTGCATGGGTGAGGTCCATTTAAACATATAAAGTAATTAATAAGTTCCTTTTGGAATAGGAAATGCTTGCATGGCATTTTTTTACTCCAAACAGCACAAAGTGGAATTTAGTGAAACCTCTCTCTTACCCCATCTCCAAGCTCTTTGTTTATTCTCTGGAGGCCAACATAAGAGCCAGGGTCTCTTGTCCAGCCAGACACAGATCAAGCACCCTCGGGCACATTTGCTTCTTTGTGCTTGGGTGTGTATTTTACACAGGCTGTAGCTTATGATTTTTTTTTAACATTTATTATTTTTGAGAGAGAGAGACAGAGCATGAGCAGGGGAGGGGCAGACAGAAAGAGAGACACAGAATCCGAAGCAGGCTTCAGGCTCTGAACTGTCAGCACAGAGCCTGACACGGGGCTCGAACCCACTAACTGTGAGATCATGACCTGAGCCGAAGTTGGATGCTTAACTGACTGAGCCACCCAGGTGCCCTAAGGCTGTTGCTTACAGTGGGCACTATTCTGCTTCCTTCCCTCACCCTCCTATCTTGGAGAGCATTCCATCGCTGTGCCCCACCCCCCACCTGAAGTCATCCTTGATGTGTGTCATCCAAGGCAGCAGGTAAGGTGGCCTCAGTGTCTGTCCTGGGAGAGGGCCTGGCATCAGACGTCTGTGAAACACTCGGATGGGCCCTGGGAATGCCGCCTTATTCCTGGAACTATTGATCCAGATCACTAATTAATATTTACAAGAATAATTTAAAACTTAACTTTGCATTCAGAAGAGAGTCCAACCCAAAGCATAGCTTTAAGATTCCATCTGATCTTTGTTGATGTACTTAGAGCTGTTTCTACACACTTTTAATTAGTGTATACACGCCAACTTTTGTTTTGCCCCCCTCATAAACATTTCCCTGTACTAACATAAGATCATATCTTTTTGATTTGCAATGGAAAAACTGTGTCACGACTTTTTTCCATCACTCAAGCATCTATGGAGTGGATATTATTGCCAGGAGTTTTCTCACTGGTGTTTGAATACAAAAAGGAATGTGAAATATGTCATCTGAAAACTGATTAACTATTAAAATGGCTCAGCTCTCCTTTGCTCTACATGTAAAGATTAAACGTAATAACAGTCATGTAGCCCCCTCTTCTGCTTCAGAAAATGGCAAGCAGAGAAACAGCCCAGCCCATTCCATCTTCGTCACACATGCCCTTCCTCGCAGGCCCTTGGCGTGGAAAGGATTAGCAAACTATGTCAGAGGACAGGAGCCAAAACTCACACCGCACACTAGCCAGGAAAACACTGTCCTCTCCAGGCCCTGCCCTCTCCCCACCAGACCCAACACCACTGGTGCCTGATAAGAAATCACTGAGCAGGACAGTGGGTGTTTTGAAAGCTAACTCTTCCCCTTCATGAAGTTTGCTTACTTACTGGACCAAGTTGGAAAAGAGAGTATATGGTTCCCCCTTAGAGGACGATGAGGCGGAATCTTCAGGACAGATTGCCTTTGGACATTTTATTTAAGAATGAATCTCTGGGGCGCCTGGGTGGCTCAGCTGGTTAAGCATCCGACTTCAGCTCAGGTCATGATCTCATAGCTCGTGGGTTCGAGCCCCGAGTCAGGCTCTGTGCTGACAGTTCAGAGCCTGGAGCCTGCTTCAGATTCTGTGTCTCCCTCTCTCTGTGCCCCTCCCCAGCTGGTGCTTTGTGTCTATTGCTGTCTCTTTCTATCAAAAATAAATAAACATTAAAAAAAAATAAAAGTTATAAAAAAAAGAATCTTGAGCTTGGGGCAGATGTAGGCAACAGGAGATGGGATGTCACAGCCCTTAACACTGGAGCTGGAGAGGCATCACCCAATCAGAAGACATGGCAGTGAGTGAGCTGGTGTTGGATCCTGGAGCCCGTGGCCTAGAGGTGGGGGGAGGGGCAACAGGTATTAATGTTTTAGATATGGGCACCTGGGAGGGGCCCTGGAAAAGGACTGGGGCAACTAACAGTGGGAGTACCAGCAGCCGTTATGGGG
This sequence comes from Prionailurus bengalensis, assembly GCF_016509475.1. Taxonomy (NCBI): domain Eukaryota; kingdom Metazoa; phylum Chordata; class Mammalia; order Carnivora; family Felidae; genus Prionailurus; species Prionailurus bengalensis. Next base: position 18,139,339 of record NC_057355.1, read on the forward strand.
CCATGATCTGGAAGGGTGGCTGGGTTAATACCCAATACCCAATACCCATCGCTGGGGGTAGTGGCTGGACACTAGTCCCAGGTGTAACCAAAAGTATGGGCTCCCATAGGTGGCCCTTACCTTCTTTCTATGCACCTTCTCTGGGACCATCCTCAGCAATCCTATGTCTCACTCAATGGTTCAACTCCATAGCAGGTTAATAAAAAGGAGGTGATATACTGAAGACATTAGGGGATCCGGGAGAGATTGTCACCCAATGTTCAGCAAAGCATAGTTCTGCAGGAACCATGCCCGCTCCTCTACCTTCAGTGGCCTCATGCATTGTCCTTTTCTCCCACACAGCCTCCGAAGACCTTCCTAGTGGTCCTGAGTAATTCTGCTCTGACACCAGCAGCTGTATAATTTATGGTTCAAACCAGGGTGCTCTGGAAGTGAAAGGGGGGGGCTTTTAGCAACCACACCAGGTCCAAACCCAGCAAACCATGAACTTCCGTCTCCTGGGCTCTGACTTATACACCCCACGTGGTGCCACAAAAGCCAGTGGTTTGCTAAATTGGTTTGCTATTTCCCCCCATTCTACTTGGAGGCAAGAACAGCTTTTTCCCTGTGGATCGATTCGGCTGCTAAGAAAATATTTCCTCCCTAGCCTTCCATGTATGTTGTCAGAAGGAAGAAAGGAACTTTAAAAATGGACGTTTTATGGGCAGTCTTTGTGTCCCAGGAGCTCCATGTTCAATCTCATTTAACTTAAGCTTCACAGGCCTGTGGGAAGGTGGGAATGTCCCCATTTTATAGACAAGGACATTGAGACTCAAGGAGGTCCTGGCTTATTGATGGAGGGGCCAGGATGTTGAGCCAGCTAACTAGTTCAAAGAGGACAGTTTACCAATTATCTAAAAGGGAAGAAGGGAGGTATATTCAGAAGGCCATCTACCCTAAAACGAGTTCTTCATAAAGGACTCAACGTCATGCCCATGACACTTAACCTTTTCCTTCACAGGCCTTTTTCTTTTTCACGTTTGACCCTTTTGAAGTTTTTTTCATCAGTGGGCCGTTTCTGCCTGGTTTTGATAGCCACATTTTTATTTACATGCAAATTCGCAGCAAGCAGCTCGCATGTGAATACTATTCTAATTATTATACTTCTATGGCTCATCAGAATGCTGTATCGTAATTGGCTGCAAGATTGCCGATAACCCACAATAGCCTGATTTGGAGCTGGACCAATTTTTGCATCTGCCTATTAAAAGGAAACGGGAGACTGGGAGAGTGTTCACCTATTTTATACGTGTTTCTTCAAGGTCAAACAATCTTTTATTCCCTTCCCAATCTACATATTCATAAAGACCTTTGTACAATTAATGAGACGGAAGATTAAATGGTTGCAGATTAAGACCAAACCCTACTGTTCTCATTAGAGTAAAAGTTACTTAGTCAATCAGATTAGAATTCCAAATTCAAACCAGCTAACCCAGGGGTGTAACAATGCCAAGACGCACGTATCACCCTTCAGTTGGCAGCTTGCACACAGCCACTGGAGCCTGGGGGTGGGAAAGCCACGATCCCTGGTGACTATTTCTACCTGTGCAAAGATGCTTCTCCCAGACATAGACCCCAGTTGCTAAGTGCCCCCAATGGTAGATAAATAGAGGAGAAGGGAAGGAATCCTATTGTATCACAACAAGGCAACGTTGCCTGACACGGTTGGTAATAGAAGAAACAAAGTCTCCCCGTGTTGGTTGGGTTGTAGATTTTCCTGGGACTCCTCCTCCAGGAATCTTAAGGAGTTTTGACACTTAATGAGACCTTAATGGTTGAGGTCTTGGATACAGAAAGATTTAAGATGACGTCCCTTTTGTTGGGGAGCTTGCAACTTCCTTTGGGATGTCAAGATCCATACGTCTGAATAGATGACAAACGGAGATGGGTTTGAAGCAGAATCTTCACTTGTTCCTCACGGCCTCATCCAGTAGTGTTTCTCAAAGTGCAGTTCTGGAACCTGTTTCCCAACAAGCTGGAACCTGGCCAAAGTGAAGATTGCTGGTCATACCCCAGTCCAGCTGGTGAGGCCTGTACATCCTTAGATTTGACAAGCCCCAGATCATCCTGATGCACACTATGGAAATCACTGGCTTGGAATATCCATGCACGAACTGATTCAGAGAATCCACTAACTCCTAGATATAAGATACGGCATTTTATTTTTACATGTGCTCATCTGGGAAGACTTTGGTAGTTTCCACCAGGTTCTCACAAGTGGCCATGCATCCCAAAAAAGGGTCGTAACCCCCTGCATAAAGGAAAGATATTAGGAGAACAGAAGTTGGCCAAGCAGGGGACACTGGTGACCACATAACCCAGGACAAACTATAGAGCCTCCCCTGTGCAGTGAGGTGTTGGCCATTCTTTCCTTCCAACTCCGTGCAGGTGCAGGTGAGAGTACCAGGTGAGTTCACAGGAGAGAGGGTAACAGGATGGCCTGGATAAGAGCTCTTCCCAGCAGAGGAGGGCTTATTTGGTCCAAGGAGGGTATTCTGGGTGAGGACGCAGAGCAGTCTCCCAGGTGGGAGCGTGGCCTGCCAGCCCTGAGCCCTGAGTCTTTTTCTCCATCTTGGTTAAGCACGCCCAGTCTCCCTGCCTATCACTCTACTGTTTCTCCAAACTTGGAGCTTGGTCCCATTTGCACCTGGAGCAGACAGTGCAGTTTTCCTGGCTTTGAGTGCCTCCCCCACCCCAGAGAGCATGGAGACTTATTCCAACCTTCTGTATGATTGCTAATGAGATCACGTCTGCCTCTCGGGAAGGGGCGATTATCCTGCTGTACTGGGTTATTACGCTTTACAAGTGGTGCCCGGCCTGCCCGGCTATTTGCCCGCCCCAGGCCACACACACCTGGCTGGGCCAGGGCAGCTGCTGGGAGCCACTCCTCGGCAGCTGGCTCATTAGCAGACATGGCCTGCGTGGTGGGCAGAGATGGGTGGGGGATAGCGCCCAGGCCTGTCTGGGCCTTGGGGCCAAATCACAGTGTGAATGGCACATCCCCCCACCATGCCTCTCCCAACCTGGCTAAGCTCTGGGTATCGAGTAGAGGACCTGCAGGCCCTCAAGGCTGGGGAAGAATCCTTACCCATGCAGAGGCCCAAGTGTACTGGACGGTCAGGGTCTTCATCTTGCAGAAGGTCCCCTACCCTGTCCCGTGTGGAGGAACCTCATCAGAGCCCGCAGGAATAGTAAAGGGACGCACCAACAGTCTCTCAAGCATGAACTTGGCCAGGAGGCTTGTCCTCCACTCAGACACATTGCTGCCCCAGCCTGTGGACCCTAATCGCCATCCCTGAAACCACAGTCCAGCTTTCCCAGATTTCCTTGACAGTCCCTTTCTTGCCCTTGGTTTGGTTCGCTCCCAGTCTGGGATCCAGGAAGATAGCATGTAGGGGTCAGAGGAAGAGGGACGGGCACAGGAGCATTCTGGCAGCTCTGAGGACATGACCAGCACCCACAGGAGGCCCTGGCAAGCTGGGAGGGAGGACCAGAAATCTCACAACAGGGGCCACACTGTCTCGTCTCCATCGCCCCTCCCCCGCGTTAACCTCTGTCCACCCTTGTGTGCTGCCCACCCATCCCGGGGCTGTGGGGGCTGCCAGCTTCCTGTGTTTCCACACCTGTTCTTGCCACAGCTGTCAGTGGGCCTCCAGGGGTCTGCGGTGGGGGAAGCAGCTTTCAGGAGGTCCACGTGGATGTCCTTGTCCACACCCGGTGAAGGGAAGGTCCTCACACTGTGGTTGAGCACCTGTCCTCCAGCTTTTATCTCGGTCCAAACCCAAAGCCTCGCATACTGTCTTTCCGGGAGGGCAACTGTGAGAGAGAAGGAGAAAGCAGGCAAAATTGTTTTCTACATCTGGGTCATAGTCTTCAGCATCAGGGAAGGGGTACCCCCAGATAACCCTCACCCCCACTTGCCCAGAAAGTCAGAGGCCAGAATTGTACCGTCCAGAGCACATCCCTTCTGAGCACCTGTGCCCATCTGCTTGGGTTGCTCCAACAAAATAACCACAGACAAGGAGGCTTAGATGGCAGAAGGCTGTTTTCTCACCGTTCTGGAGGCTGGAAGTTCAAGATCAAGGTGTCAGTGGGTCTGGTTTCTTCTGAGAACCCTGAGGGAAGGATTTGTTCCTGGTCTCTCTCCCTGCCTTGTCGAGGGCTGTCTTCTCCTGTGTCTTCACAAGATCTTCCTTTTGTCCATGTCTGTGTCCAAATGTCCTCTTCTTATAAGGACACCAGTCATATTGGATTAGGGCCCACCTAATGACCTCATTTAAATTGAATTACCACTTTGAAGACACTATCTCCAAATAGCATTATGTTCAGAGGTCCTGGGAGTTAGGACTTTACCATATGGCTTTTGAAGAGGGGCACAATTGAGTCCCTAACAGGCTCCCAGGGACCTGCTATTTCTCTGGGGCTTGATGGCCCTCAGAACACAACTGGTCCTTTTCCTGGGAGGTCGACAATCAATGATGAAGGAAACAAGCATGGAACCAGACTCAAAGAAAACCACTCATTCTTGAAGTTGGAAGATCCTGGATCTGCCTCATCTAGACTCCTGCTCCAGTGGGCCACCAGTTAATCTTTCTGGTGAATCTGGAGCCTTTAACCTTCTTTGGGTCGAAAGTGTGAGGTGAGAAGCACACACGCAACCTGACTTTATGAAGCAGGTGCCCTTACTCCTACTTTCCTGAGTAGCAAAGTGAGGCGCAGAGTTATCCTGGAAGTGGGAGAGCTAGGGCCTGGACCCAGCCTGGCTCATCCTGGTGCTCACAGTCCTACCCAAGAATTTGAAGAAAATGTAGGAAATTTTTAAAAAATCTCAAGGTGGGATAGGCTTTTTAAAGCGTGACAGAAATCTAGATGTGTTTAAGGAAAAGACTGATAAATTTAATTACCCAGTAAAGTTCTTTCATGGCCAGGGAAAAAACACATGTAAAATGTAGCAATTACCACTTTCCTTAATGTATAATGGGCTCTTCCAAATCAATAAGAAAAGGCCCAACAACACTAAAGAAAGATGGGGGCCAGGGAGGGAAGAAAGAAAGAAAATCTATGAACAGGAAATTCACAGAAGAAATATAAGTAGCTACTAACATGTGAAGGATCAACCCAAGAGCCCTCACAGTTAAAGAAATGGAAATCACTTAAAGAAGATGTGGTGTATATATACAATGGAGTATTACTTGGCAATCAAAAAGAATGAAACCTTGCCATTTGCTACTACATGGATGGAACTAGAGGGTATTATGCTAAGCGAAATTCGTCAGAGAAAGCCAAATATCATATGACTTCACTCATATGAAGAATTTAAGATACAAAACAAAGGAACATAAGGGAAGGAAGTAAAAATAATATAAAAACAGGGAGGGGGACAAAACAAGAGACTCTGAAATATGGAGAACAAACAGAGGGTTACTGGAGGGGGTGTGGGAAGGGGGATGGGCTAAATGGGTAAGGGGCATTAAGGAACCTACTGTTAAAATCACTGTTGAACTGTATGCTAACTACCTTGCATGTAAATTAAAAAAAAATAAATAACATGGTTAAAAACAAAAACGAAACAAACAAATAAAGAAATGGAAATCACTGAGTCTCCTTTTTTTTCACCTGTTGGGGGGCAAAATAAAAAGGTTTCCAGTATTGATGAGAGGGTGGGAAAGGGAAATTGTTCTGTAGTTGGGGAGGGAGTATAAGTTGATGGAACCTGTTAGGAGGTATCTAGGATCTGGCAGAATCCAAACAGAACTGGCTTTATAAATACCATTCCCCTCAGCAATGCTGCCACGAGGTACAGGTATCTCCTGCTTTTTGAAAGTTTGTGTCACACCACTTCTCTTTTACAAAAGAACTGCATTGGAACCTGTTTTTGAAAACCAAAAGAAATATGAAAGGATTTTTGCTTCTACTCAAAAGCCACAAACAATATTCAGTGTTTGTTTTGCAGAAAGCCCTTACAGAGGCCGTGCTCACGCCAAGCAGCAAGGATGGCCCCACAATCCCCCCTCCCTGGGAACTACAGTCAGCATCTCAGCAACAAGCCGCCAGAGCCTTGAACTTTTCTGTGAGCATCTGTTTCTTATCTCAATTTATTTTGTGTGTCCATCAGCATGATATGTCCAAAGGTATCCAAAAAGAAAGGTTTGGGGGGGGGGTTGGCAGTCCTCCAACAATTTTCCATATAAATTAATGTTCATTGCTTCTTTGCTTTACACCGTTTTGGCTTATGAAAGGTTTCACAGGAACCTGGAATCAGGAAAAACTCTGATTTCGGATAGTGGGGGAAACCTGTATCTGCCCACAGATTCTTAAGAATGCTCATTACACTAGCCTTTGGAATAGTAAAAAAATCTAGAAACAGCCTCAATGCACTGATAGGGCAATGACTGGATGAATTATATCTTTCGCTCCCTGAAATGTCATTCCACTCAGGTGTTAAAGGGACCAAGGTCCGGGCGCCAGGGTGGCTCAGTCGGCTAACTGTCCTACTTCGGCTCAGGTCATGATCTCGTGGTCTATGGGTTTGAGCCCCATATCGGGCTCTGTGCTGACAGCTCAGAGCCTGGAGCCTGCTTTGGCTTCTGAGTCTCCCTCTCTCTCTGACCCTTCTCCCTCATGCCTTGTCTCTCTTTCTCTCAAAAAAAAAAAAAAAATTAAAAAAAAATTTTAAAGGGACCGAGGTCAATTCAGTAAATCTGGCATACGGATGGGAGTTGGGGGTAATCCAGGATATATATGTGTATATATATATATATATATATCCTGTATAAAGTATATATATATATATCATATAAACATATATATTCTGTATAAACTTTATACACACACTTTATTTATTTTGGGACAGAGAGAGAACACAAGCAGGGCAGGGGCAGAGAGAGAGAGAGAGAGAGGATCCCAAGCAGGCTCCACACTGTCAGCACAGAGCCCACACAGGGCTCGATCCCACGAACTGTGAGATCATGACCTGAGCTGAAATCAAGAGTCAGAGACTTAACGAGTGAGCCACCCAGACGCCCCATCCAGGATATATTTATATTAAGTGAAAAGGTGGAGTGCAGCCATGTGGGGAAGCCGCCTCCCATCAGTGTGAGAACATGAAGGAGAAAGGCTCCCTCAGGGGAGGAGCCCCGCTGGGAGAAGCTCACCTGCACTATGCCCTTCCCTCTCTGTGTGCTGCAGGGCTCTCAGGCTTTTGGGTGCATGGGGAGCCCCTAGAGGGTCTTGTTGGAATGCCCCTAGCATGTCTGAGTCAGCAGGTCTGGATGTGCATTTCCAACAGGTTTCCAGGGACCACATTTGAGAACCACTGCTGTCATGAACTTTGGTGCCATGTGGGGTTCTGGTTTTATAATTCTTTATAAATAATTTATAAAAGTAATCCCTGGCCCAGGACGAGTGCTGGCCTGCGTCTCTCCTCTACAACCCACGCCAGCAACTGATTTTCACCTTGTTGGTCAGGAAACCGCTCACTGCCAGCGTCTAAACTCAGTCTCCTGCCTTCATCAGCACACTCCCTCCCTCAGTGGGGCCAAGCCCCATTCGGAATAAATCTCCCACCGTCCTGCTGGAGACAAGGAGCAAGGGGACCCCATCCCTGGAGACTTTTAAGTTCAAAGCTCCAAATCCCGTCACTGTTAGAGCAGCCCCTTTGGGGTCATGTAATCCCAAACCATGGGATCAGTGTCCCTCACCCTTCCCCCCAAGATAGAGAAAGGCAAAAAAAAAAAAAAAAAAAAAAAAAAAGGAATGGTTGACACCTGTCCCTGTGGAAAGGTGACAACTTCACCATGACAAGCTGGAAAACTCAGCCTGATTCCCAGGAGCCTGTGTGCCCATAGACTCTTGCCTGTAAAACCAACAGTGAATTCTTACACTGGGAAGGAGCTTCCTAAGTAAAGCCACGTTTAATGAGGAAGACGGGGTCCTCCTTCAGAAGCCTTGCTCTGTGTGATGAATGCCGTTTGGAACCTCCCTGCTGCGACAGTGAAACCAGGGTCCCCGAGACAGCCCCCCAGGTGGCCCCCAGGATGAGGTGCCAGCGGCAGTGACCCAGATTCCCTGCTCAGAGAGATTGTGGGTGCTCGCTGCCCGTCTCCCTCCTAAATAAGTGGGATCGAGTCACTCCCGCAGCCCCCTCCCTTCCAGCACCCTTGTGAGTCAGAGCCCCAAAAAGGACACACTGCAGATCACTAACACACCTGCCGAGTGGAGTGGCAGAGTCCCCTCGGCCACCCTGTTCCCACAGATGCTGTTCCCAGCACCCCCACCATGTGCCTTCAGCAGATGCTCTCTTTCCCTCCTCTCTCCCTCTCCTCTCTGCCCACCAACCCTGTGACCTTGTTCCCCTGTCTCCATCCTTTATATTCTCCCTCCGTTTCTGTTTTCAAAAGGGGGAGAAAGCATTCTGATTATGAAGCATTTCCAGGGCTGTCTAGGTTTGCCAAGTGCTGGGTCTTTTGTCTGCCTTTGTCTCCCTGCCCCCGCCTGAGTCGGGGTAACATTATTATCTCCCCTTGACAGGTGAAGAAGTGCTGACCGTGGAAGGCCCCATGCTGGCCAAGGTCAGACTGGGCGCAGCCATGGACACTGAGCGGGGAGCTGGGGTGGGCGTGCAGGGGCTGGGACCCTGGCCTGGGGGAGCAAGCTGTCCAGAGACACCAGCACCGCTGGAAGCTCGGAAGAGAGTAGGACGTGAATGCAAATCCTACCGAGCAGAGAGGGGAGGGTCTGAATTGAGAGGCTCTGAGAATAAGAAGGGCAGGCAGATGAGTCAGGGTTTAATGCCTGGCACTTTCACCAGACCCTCAACCCTCCCATCGTTCCCACGATCCTCATTTGATTCTTAGAAGCAACCGTGGACAGAATGGGAATATCATGGAAACCAAGGCTCCTGGGCACAGGACCGTGTCCCAGAACACTCGGCTCATCCTTGGTGACCTAAGTGAGCTTTCCCCAGTGTCTTTCTCCCTATGGCACAATCTCTCTAGATGCTCTGTTCTGGGCCCATGATGGTCTGAGGGACCCCACTGTGGAGTAGCCAAGCAGAGGCAGACCTAGCAGGTATCAGAGTTGACCTTGACCGGCCAAGAGCCAACTCCACCTCCACCTCCTGCCTCCCTACCTAGATTTTGCTTCAGGCAGCTACTACACTTCCAGCTTCCCTAATAGCTGGGACCTGGGTGTGTTCGAGGTCACCACTGTGACTGAGGTTGCCAGTGAGTTGCCCATGATAGGGTGCTGGGGTGCTGGGGAAGAGCTGGTTCCAGACAGTCACCGCCCTGTCTCCCAGCTGCTTCCTGCTCTTCCTGTCTGAGTGCAGAAGCGAAATCCGGCCTGGGGTGGCCGTGCGGTGACTGGGGATGGCAAGGCCCAGAACCCACAGGAGTCTGGGACCCTGGTGCCCCTCCCAGCACCTTCCCAGCACCGCCAGCCGTGTCTGCTTCTGGACTGGTTCTGTGAGAAAACGCAACTCCCATCAGGCTAAGTGGCTGTGATCAGCTGTGTTCAGGGGCAGCTGAACAGAATCCCAAGTCCCAAAGGCCGTGGCGCCCATCAGAAAGGAGGGGTCCCCTGGTTACCCACGGCCTCTCTGTCTCGAATCTGGCTCTCAGAACCTTGCGCCTGCCCCTTTCTCCACCGCATGTCCCAAAGCCTGGTTCTGGCCCTCACTCCCTCCCTTTCGCTGCCAGGAGCTGTGAGCCGTGCCCACCCACTCTAGTTCTGCCTGTTCAGCCACAGTTCTCTCCACCCCATAAAGCTGCCAGGCACCTTTATGAAAGTCTTCCATAAGAACTCAATCCCAGGCAGACAGGGGGACAGTCCAGCAAATCTTTACCTCTGCCCTGCCCTCCTCAGTGGTCAGACTCGACCGTCGCTGGGTGATCACAGGACAGCCCTAGGTGACTGGAGGCTGCTGTTTGCTCCTCCCAAGGCATCGATGAGGCAACAGTTGATGAAGTGACTTGCTGGGGACGTGTGACTGGTGAATGGTGGAACCAGAACCACAGGTGTTCCCGACCTGTGGTTCTCAAAGGAGGGTTCCCTGAGCCCACATCCAAATTGCTGGGCACTGCCTCACCAAGCAAATTCCAGGTTTCGCTCCAGACCCATTGAATTAGGATCTGTGGGGGAGGGGAGGTACCCAGGGAATCTGCATCCCTAAGCATCCCCCACAGCCCTGGCACGTTTCTGGTGCACCCCAAAGTTCAAGGACCTCCCCAGTGTGAAGGTCAGATCTGCAAGGTTATCAGTTGAAGCCTCCACCCTCTGGTTCCAGTTGATGACTCTCAGCCAAGCCCTTCAAGAAATGGAGGTTCCCACTGGGGAAGGAGTGAAAATTCTGATGGCCAGGCTGAACTCAGACCAACAAAAACCAAGTCTCTACGGGGGGGATCCAGGCATCAGCAATTTTTAAAGTTCCTCAGGTGATTCCAAGGCTGAGAACCAGCTGTCCCCACACTGTGTGGGTCCCTCGCAAATTAGCAGAGGCATCAGTATCCCCTGGAAAGCTGCTAAACACAGATGGCCAGGCTCCACCCACAGAGTTTCTAATTCAGCAGGTCTTGGGAGAGCCCAAGAATTTATATTTTCAAGTTCTCAGGTGCTCCTGCTACCAGACTGGGCACCACACTCTGGGACCCACTAGAGTAGAAGAAAAAAGGGGCAGAGGTAAAGCTAAGAAAGGTTCCATTTGGCCATTAAGCTATTACTTGCTCTACTGAGCGGGACCCACCTGTCTTATTTTCCTAAGTGTTACATGTGGCTCCCCAGGGATGGGTTCTCCAAAATCCACCTGCTGAGGATGGGAACCTGTCTCTTCTAACATAATTATAGCCATATACGTGGAGAATTGGGACCTACATCCAGGACTCCCAGAGATGGCTGGGCAGGTTGTACACTACACAAATCCAGGGGCCACCATGCACGTTGGTGTGAGCTATGCCTCCCAGTATTGTCAAGCCTGACAGGCTTCCTGTTGAAAGCTCAGAGTGTCACCATGGAGATTTCCACACAGTGCCTTGGAAATTTTGTGCCTACATTTGCTTTAACTTGTCTTCCCTCAGCCCCTCCCCATTTCTGCAGGAGCTTCAGCGCCCTGTGTGTACCAACCCCGGGACGACTTGGGCTGGGACTCAGCTGGCGCGTGTGGTGCGGGGGCCTCTCCCCTACATGAGGCCATTAGACGCCTCCATCTAGAACCAGGTTCTCCCGGAACCCTGTCTGCTTCGCCTGGCTGACCCTGGCACAGGCTGCCCGGCTGGGGCCGGAGCACATGACCTCCCTCCTCTGCCACTTCATGCTGCTGATTATCCCTCCTCCACAAGGAGATAAACCTGCTTGAGGAATTTGTTTTCTCTGACAACAACGCAGCATCCCACAGACGGCAGGCTGAGTCACCAGTGTTGGTTTCCTCTGAGCCCGCCCCCACCCTCACCCCCATCCCACCCCCACACCCTGTGGCCTGTTTGGGCTTCTCCCTTTCATGAGGCACTTCCCGGCCTGATATACGTGTCCTGGGTGTTGCTGTCTTGTGATTAGGGCCCAGCTGCCACTGCATTCCTTCCATGACACTTGGCCAGTGTGGGTGGGTTGCCAGGAGTGGGCCGGGGGATCTTATCAGAGGATGTTCTGTTTTGGGGCCCAAACACAGGGAGGGCTTGCTGGCCCCGGCGACATGCTGCCTATGGACTTGCTTCTCCACCGCGAGAGAGGGCAGGTGGGCAGGGCACCCAAGGGGGTGAGCATCTAACACACCGGGGGGCGGGGGGGGGGGGAGCAGGGCCTTTGCCAGGTATGAAGTAGTCGGGGAAAGAATGTCCAAACCAGCTGATGCTTCCCACATTTCTATCTCCAGCCCGGCCCTCTCCCCTGAACTCTGGGCTTATAAATCCAACTGTCTCCTCCCCAGACCAGCACCCCTGGTCTCTATCCCCCCAAAGCTACTCCCCCTAATTCCTCAGCGGCTCTGTCCTTTCTTAGCTCAGGCCAAAAGCCACAATGACATTCTGGACTCCCCTATCTCTCTTACTGCTTATATCCAAAGCTTCCGCAAACTCTATCTGCCTTTTTTCTGCACACCTGAGTCTGACTATGTGACTGTGAAATGTCACCAGTGACTCTGGCTGGGGCTGCAAAGGTGCCATGAGAAGCTCTCCCTCTCGTTCACCTTCTCCCTGAAGACAGAGACAAGAGCCTGCAGTCACAAGGCAGAGGCAGCCCATGGGGACACTCATGGTCCTGAGGGGGAAGAGAGAGCTGGTAACATCTCTCTTCAAGCCCCGTACTCGGGGCAAGGCCTAAAGAAGCCTCCTGAGTGGGCCACCTCTGGAGACTTTGCACGAATGACTGCTTCAGTTGCTGTGGTCTGGCCAAGAGGACCACCTGTGGTTGACCTTGGAGGCCATTCTCCACAGTGCCCTGGGCCGGGCAAAGCCGATGTGGGGCAGCCCAGGAGGCCTCGGCTGACCAGCCTGAGCCTAGCCAGGTGCTGCCAGAATGATGTCGGTCTCGTTAAAGACGAGTCCCACATTTTGCTCGATCCCAGAATGGGAGGTGAGAGTGTCAGAAAGGGAGGAGGCACACGGACCGGGTTCCCTGGCAGCCGCTGAAGGTTTGGAGCTGCCACCAGCTGCAATTAGTTGCTGCCACCTTTAATTTCATGTTGAGAAGCCACGGGTGATGGAAAAAGAAATTGGTCCCATGGGCAGAATGCTTTTCCGATATGCATTTATTAGCAGAGTTTCTGAAGGTGTCATGAGCCAAATGTGAGGCAGCTGCCTCTAGAAGTGAGACCCCCAGGCAGGGTGGGAATGGTGGATGGGAGGTCAGGAGGAGAGATGTTCGGGGGGAGGGGGCGCGTGGGGGGTGGGTGGGAAACTTCTGTTAGGAAGGGACCTTTCTTTTAAAGTTGGGAACCATGTTGCATCTATCTTTCTCCCCTGGCAACCTCCTGGCCTGTCCCTCCTTTTGAACCTTCAGTGCTCTCTGAGGGCCCATCTACATCATGAGCCTGGGAATTTTGGTCCAGATTCACCTTTTTCACATAACCAATGTGTGTCTAAAGAATTCTGTGTTAATTAGCTTTGCTATAAATCAAAGGCAGTTTTAAGTGCACCAAGATGGTTTGACATTTTAAGATAATTCTACAACAAACTATTTTCAAAGACTCTCAGAACCCGTTATACTCAAGTTCATGCCTCCTCTCCGGAAAGCAGCCTGGGAAACATGGCTGGGACATTTTATGATTCGCACCATCACAGACATTCTCACTGTGGTTTCCAAATGCTACCTCCCAACCCTTTTAGCCACGGAGCTACCTCTTCAAATAAAATCCTTCTGAGAAGCTGAGCAAATAGGACAGGGGAGTGGGGAGCAGTTTCCATTGAATCGGGGTGGAGAACCCAAAGCCCCACCCTCCTGACACCCCATACAGTTCCCTATGTTGCCCTACGAAGTCTCTAACATCCCATGGACACCTCAGTTTGAAAGCATTGCTCTCAAAGTGCCATGAACATTCTCTCTCACCTTCAGTCCTACCTCCAAGAGTCTAGAGCCTCCTACTGGAGCACAAATGTGTAGCACAGCTTTGTTTATGACAGCATTTTTTAAAAAAAGGAAATCAACTTAGCTCCCTGCCCTCTGCATTGTCAGTGGAAAATATAGGAAGAAATTAGACTTCTGCCCCTCCTCAGCAGTAATGAGGTATCCCTCCCCCTCCCCATGGGGTAGTACCAGTGGAAGCTAAATGAGAAACTAGAATTCTCACCCTGGACCAGCAGTCACATGGTACCCCCTTCCCTCAAGTGTTAATGGAGGCCAAGTGGGGGAACCTAGACCTCTATCATAAAGATAGAAGCACTAGTGAGGTAATATCCCCACTTTTGCTGCTGGATCAATTTCAGAAGAAGCCAGCTAAAATCAAAGGCTTAAATAGGATCCACGATCTCACCACAGAATACCTAAAATGTCCAGGTTTCAATTGGAAGTCACTTATTATACCAAGAACCAGGAAGACTTTTAACTCAAAGAAAAGAAGACATTCAACACATGCCAATACTGAGATGATAGATCTTCTGAAATTGTCTGACAGGGATTTTAAAGCAGCAATCATTAAAAATGCTTCCGTGAGCAAATTATAAGCACACTTGAAACAAATGAAAAATAGAAAATCTGAGCAAAGACATAAAGAAGTGCCACATGGAAATGTTAACACCAAAAAATCCAATAACTAAAATAGGAAACTCAATGGAGAATGCAGAATGGAGGGGGCAGAAGAAAGAACCAGTGAATTCGAGGGTAGAATGAGAGAAATGACCCAGTCTGAACAACAAAGGGAGCATGGACTGAGATTAAACAAAAAAAAACTGTGCAGAGGCTCCGGGATCTGTGGGATCATAACAACAACAACAACAACAACAACAGAATTTCACATTATGTCACTGAAGTCACAGAAGGAGAGGAGAAAGCAGGCTGCACTTAAAAAAGTGCTTGAGTAAAAAATAGCTGAAAACTTCCCAAATTTGGCAAAAGACATAAACATATAGGTTCAAGAAACTGATCAAATGCTAAAAAGGATAAACTCAAAGAAATATTGGTATAGACATGTTACAGTGATACTTCTGAAAACTAAAAAATAAGGAAAAATCTTGGAAGCAGCTAGAGAGAAATTACACCTACTTATAGGAGAAAATTCAATGACAGCAGATTTCTTATTTAAGATAAAAACACACACACACAAAACAAAGGACACCAAAAAGAAGTGTCACAACATTTTCCAAGTGCTAAAAAGAAAAAAAGTCACAACCCAGAATTCTATGTGCAACAAAAGTATCCTTCAGGGATTAAAGGGAAATCAAGACATTCTTAGGTGAAGGAAACTAAGAATTTGTCACTAGAGACCTAAAAGAATAGCTAGAGGAATTTCCCTAAACAGAAAGGAAATGATAAAAGAAGGAATCTTGGAACATTAAGAACAAAGAAAGAACGATGGAAATATATAAAACACGGGCAGATACAATACATTTTTCTTTCCCTCTTGAGTATTCTAAATTGTGTTTGACAGGTTTTTTTTTAATTTTTAATGTTTTATTTATTTTTGAGAGAGACAGAGAGACAGAGAGAAAGAGAGAGAGAAGGCGAGGGGCAGAGAGAGAAAGGGAGACACAGAATCTGAAGCAGGTTCCAGGGTCTGAGCTGTCAGCACCCAGCCTGATGTGGGGCTCACACTCACAAATGGTGAGATCATGACCTGAGCCAAAGTTGGAAGCTGAACTGACTGAGCCACCCAGGCGCCCCTGTGTTTGACAGTTTAAGCAAAAATTATAGCACTGTCTGATGTGGTTCTACATGTATGTAGAGAAAATATTTAAGACAATTGTATTATAAACATGGAAAGGTAAAGGATGTAGAAGTAATTAAGGTTTTAAAATTTCATGTGAACTGGTAAAATGTCACCAGTAGACTATGATAAGTTAGATAAACACAATGTAACAACTAAACCACTAAAAAAAACTGCACAGAGATCCACAAAAATACTACAGATAAATCAAAATAGGACTCGAAAAAATGTTCAAGTACCCACAGGAAAAGGGGGAAAAATAGAGAAATAAAAGATAGAACGAATAGAAAACAAAATTAAAATGGCAGACAAGCCCACAAAGGTCAATAATTACGTCAAATGTAAATGTTGTAAATGCACCAATTACAAAACAGAGATTGGCAGAGTGGATTTAACAGTTTGACCAGACTGTATGCTGTCTACCAGAAACTTGCTTCAAATATAAAGATGTAAGTAGGTTGAAAGTAAAAGGACAGAAAAGCATATGTTGTGCAAATATCACTTAAAAGAAAGCAGAAGTAAAAACTAATACCAACTGCTGGGTACATTATAAATAACAGGAACTCTCGTTCATTGTTGGCGAGGATGCAAAATGGTAGAGCCAGTTTGGAAGACACACAGTTTCTTACAAAGCTAAACATGGTTTTACTGTACAGTCCATAATCATGCTTCTAGTTATTTACCCATCAAATTTGAAACTTAATGTCTACACAAAAGCATGCATGTGGGTGTTGCCAGCAGTTTTATTCAGAATTGGCAAAAACTCGAAGCAACCATGAAGTCTTCAATAGGTAAATAAACAAACCATGGTACATCCAGACAATGGAGTACTAGTCTGTGATAAAAAAAAAAAAAAAATTTGTTGTCAAGCCACAAAAATGGATGAATCCTAAATGCACATTGCTAATTGAAATAAGCCAGTGTGAAAAACTGTATAATTCCATTTATATGACTTCTGGAAATTGCAAAATTATAGATACAGCAAACAGAACGCTGATTGCTGGGGTTTTGAGAAGGAAGAGGGTTGAATAGGTGAAAAACAGGGATTATTTTTAAGGCTGAGAAAGTATTCTGTATGAGACTATAATGGTGGATTGCTGACACTGTGCACGTGTCAAAATCCATTGAACTTTATAGCACAGAGTGATCTTTAATGTATGCAAATTATTGAAAATTATTTAGGAGGTCAAGACATCCCAGGATGGAATGCATACTATGAGAAAACAATATAATTGTATTACAAATGCATGAAATAACATCCCTGAAGGGGGCGGGGGAAAGGTGCTGACCTAAGAAATTTTGGGAATGAATGGAAATCATACAACCAAAGGCGATAAGAACTGTATACCAGCACTGTACTCTCATTGATCAAGTTGTTTCCCATGGAGGTATGGGTTAAAAACTCTGAAACAAATATGCATGTATACTGGAATTGAATAATTAAATGAATGGCTGGGTGGATGTTGGAAGTCAGGTTTCTCACTGTTGGAATGGAACATTACAAAGGTAGGAGGCTAGGATGATCCATGGGGCCACGTATTAGAGTTGGAAGTATCAGTGTGAACTTGTGTTTAACCTAATATAAATACAGATGTACACATATAGAAATATTTATAGATATGTGCACACACACAGATTAGTATAAATATGTCACAGAGCACAGGTACTATAGTCAATAATATTGTCATAAAGTTGTATGGTGAAAGATGGTAACTACACTTATTGTGGTGAGTATTGCATATTGTTTTGAATTGTCAATTCACTATGTTGTACACGTGAAGTGAATACAACATTGTATCAACTATACTTCAGTAAAAAAAAAAAACCACAGGTTAGTATACACACATGGATTTCCCTGCCCTCTCAGTCAAGAGGGCCTAGAAGTATTGACATCCCACGAGCACACCTAGTGCCCAGATCTTGGTTTCTAATACCATTATCCAGTAAAAGGAAGCAGAGATCCCCAGAGAAATGGCCAATTCTACAACCGGACTTACTAGATGATCTTTGAGCATCTTGTAACACTAGAAAGTAAAGTATTCAACACCAAGCTGACACAAAATAGTACACAATGATAGAAGTATGTTAAGGGACACAAGAGACAACTGAAAGGACTCCCAAGATGGAAAGCTGGAACAATTTGAGCAAGAAAATAAATTAGTATTGTATTATAACCTAGAATGTGAAATAAATATCCTTGAGTCCATAAAATATAAAAGTGACTGAATACATAAGCAAACAGAGAATATAGGCAAATGTTCCATGCAGAAGAAATCGAAATAATTTATGTAGACACTCTGCCCTCAAAGAGCTGGAACATAACTCTCCATTTCTTAGGCATGTGCTGTGCATAGTAATTTCCTTTTCAAAGAGGACAGTGTGGAAAGGAGTGAAGTGGGAGTAGAGTAGCTTTGTAATAAAGAAACTTGACAAACATGATCTTAGCCAGGTGGTCAAGGTTAACATCAATGATAAATCAGGACGCCTGGGTGGCTCAGTCAGCTGAGTGTCCAACTGTTGATTTTGGCTCAGGTCATGATCTCATGATTCATGGGATCGAACCCCGTGACTGGCTCTGTGCTGACAGCGGGGAACCTGCTTGGGATTCTCTCTCACCCTCTCTCTCTCTGTCCCTTCTCCACTCCTCTCTCTCCCAAAATAAATAAACATTTTTCTAAAATAACAATAAATCATGTTGATATATAGAATTACATTCTAACCACAATGGGATCAAACTATGAATTAACAATTTGATAAAAGAAAGATAACAGGAAAATCTCCAAAAACTCAAAAATTAAACACACACTCTTAAATAATCTTGGGTCAAATAAGAAATCTCAAGGAAAAATTTTAAAACATATTGAACTAAATAAAAATGAAACTATAATATATCAATTTGTGAGGTACGGCTAAGGCAGTGCTGAGAGGAAAATTTATAGCATTAAATGCTATAGTAATAAAAGGATAAGTCTCAAGTCAATAACCTAAGCTCCTATCTCAAAAACAAATACAAAGAATAGCAAAAATAAATCAAAGTAAGCAGAAGGAAATTATTAGGTTATGAGCATAAATCAATGGCATTGAAAACAGAAAAACAAGAGAAATTCAACGAAACCAAAAAGCTGATTCTTTGAAATGATCAATAAAATTAACAACTTTCTAGCAAGACTGACTAGAAAAAGAAAAAAGACACACACAAATGAATAATATAGAGAAGAAAATATTACAAACACTGCAGACATCAAAAGGATAATAATAGGATAGCATGAACAATTCCAAAGATGTAAATTTGACAACTTAGATGAAATGGACCAGTTTCCTGAAAAGCAAAAATTATAACTCATCCAATATGAAATAGGTCGTTTGAATAGACCTGTAGCTATTTAGAAAATGGATTCTTAATTTTAAAATATCCATAAAAGGGATCTCCAGACCCAAATAGTTTCACCACAGAATTCTAGCAAAGCTTTAAGGAATTGACACCAGTTTTACATAATCTCTTCCAGAAAATAAAAGAAGAGGACATACTTCCCAATTCATTTTATGAAGCTAGTATTACCCCAATACCAAAACCAGACAAAAACAGTATAAAAAAAATAAAACTACATACTAATGTCACTCACTGAATATAGTTGCAAAAGTTTAGTATATAGAATTTGGCAATTTAGGAAGAGAATTATACACCATGATCAAATGGGATTTATCCCAGATATGCAAGGCTGGTTCAATATTCAAGTATCAATCAATGAAATCCACCATGTCATAGGCTAAAGACAAAAAACCATATGATTATATGAATGGACAGAGGAAAAAGCATTAGACAAAATACAATACACAGTTAAAAGCAAAACAAAACAAAACCTCTCAGCAAACTAGGAATAGAGCTAACTCCCTCAGTTTAATAAAAAGCACCTACAGAAAACCTACAGCTAGTATTATACTTACCCATGAAAGACTGAATACTTTTCCACAAATGGCTGGAAACAAAGCAAAAATGTCCACTCTCACCACTCTTATGCAGCATAATACTGGACGTTCTATCCACAGCAGTAAAGCAAGAAAAGGAAATAAAATGGATACAATTTGTAAAGGAAGAAATAAGAGTGTCCCAAATTTAAGAATATTAAATAAAAGTGACACATCTTAATTGCACACAAAAAATAAAAAGTGCACTTATTTACAAATGACATAAAATCCCAAGGAGTCTACAAAAAAAAAAAATTAGAACTAATAAGTGAGTTCAGATAGGGTACAGGATCGAAGATAATTGTGCAAACATCAATTGTATTTCTACATACTAACAATGATCACTAGTATTTAAAAATACAACACAATTTACAATTGCTCAAAAAATGAAATCCTTACATGCAAATTTAACAAGACTGAAAAACTTACATTCTGAAAACTACAAAACTCTGTTAAAGAAATCAAAGATCTAAAAAAATGGACACACAGACCAGATTTATGGGTTGGAAAACTCAACATAGTAAAGATGTCAGTTCTCCCCAGTTTGATACACGGATTTAATACAGTTCCTATCAAAACCCCTTACAAATATTTTTTGTGGATATTGACAAAGTTATCCTAAAATTTATATGAAAGGCAAATGAACTAGAATAGCTAAAACAATTTTGAAAAGAAAAGAGCAAATTATGAAAAAGAAGAGTAACCAAAACTGTGCAGTACTGGCAGAGAATTAGACAAATAGATCAACAGAATAGAACAGAGAACCCAGAAATAGACTCACACAAAAATGTCCAACTGATTTTTGACAAAGATGTGAAAGCAATTCAATGAAGGAAGGGTAACCTTTTCAACAAACGGTGCTGGGGCAGTTGAACATCTATAGGCAAAAAGTGAACTTGGAACCAAACTTCACACCTAATTCAAAACAGATCATGGACTTCATGTAAAATGTAAAGCTCTAAATCTTTTAGGAAAAAAACACAGGAAGAAATCTTCAGGATTTAGGGTGAAGCAAAGCGTTCCTAAACTTGACACCAAAAGCCTAATCTATAAAAGAAAAAAACTGGTGAGGCGCGTTCAACTCTTGATTTCGGCTCAGGTCATGATCTCACTGAGCCCCGAATTGGACTCCGCGTTGGGCGTGGAGCCTGCTTAAGATTCTCTCTTTCCCTCTACCCCTCCCCTGCTCAAGCTTTCTCTCTCTTTAAAAAAGGGAAAAGAAGAGAAAAAAAAAACTGATAAATTGGACTTTGTCAAAATTGAAATTTTGGCTCTATAAAGGACCCTGGTAGGAAAATGAAAAGACCAGCTAGAGACTGGGAGAAAATATTTGCAACCCACATATCTGACTGAGAATTGGTATCTAGGATAATATATAAAGAACTCTCAAAAAACTCAACAGTAAAACAAAGCAAAACAAAAGCTGGTTCGAAAATGGCACGAAGAGACATTGCACCAATGATGCTCAACATCATTAGGCATCAGGGAAGTGCAAATTAAAACCACAATGAGATATCACTACATACCTGTTAGGATGACTGAAATAAAAAATAGGAACAACACTGAATGTTAACAGAGAAACTGGATCACTTATACGACGCTGGCAGGAATGGGAAATGGTACAGTCACCCTGGAAATCAGTTTGGCAGTTCCTTATAAAACAAAACATGTAGCTGCTATACAACCTCATATTTGCACTTCTGGGCATTTATCCTAGAGAAATCAAATTTATATTTCCATAAAATCCTGTACACAAATGTTTATAGCAACTTTTTGACTTTTTTTTTTTTTTTTTTTACTTTCAGAGAGTGTGTGTGTGTGCATGTATGCTCGAGTAGGGGAAGGGTGGGGGCATGGGAAGAGAGAGAGAGAGAGAGAGAGAGAGAGAGAGAGATGGAAAGAGAGAGAGAGAGAGAATGAGAATATCCCAAGCAGGCTCCACACTTAGTGCAGGGCCCCACTTGGGGCTCAGTCCCACAACCCCAGGATCATGACCTGAGCCAAAATCAGGAATCAGTCGCTCAACTGACTGAGCCACCCAGGCACCCGTACAGCAGCTTTATTGGTAATATCCCCAAACAACTGGATGTCCTTCAATGGTGAATGATTAAGCCAATTGTGGCAGATCCGTCTCATGCAACAGTACTCAGCAATAAAAAGAAACAAAACACTGATACATCCGACAGCCTGCATGCATGTTCAGGGAGTTATGCTAAGTGGAAAAAAAACCAATCCCAAAGGTTACATTCTGTGTGCTGGTGTGCTGTCATTTATATAGAGTTCTTGAAATGACAAAATTGTAGAAATAGAAGTTAGGTCAGTGATTGCCAGAGCTGAAGGACCAGGGATGCGGGGAGCCAGGGGTAGGGATGGGAGGGAAGTAGGTATGGCTGAAAGAGGACAACGGGAAGGCCCCTTGTGGAGATGAAAATGTTCTCCATTTTGACTGTTGTGGCCAGTGTCAATACCCTTGTGGGGATGTACTCAGTTTCGAAAGATGTCACCACTGGAGAGAGAGTGGGTAGAGGGTCCCTGGGATTTCTCTGTAGTATTTCTACACATGCATGTGAATCTACAATTATCACAAAATAAAAACTTTAGTAACAAGCATTTTTTTTAAGGAAACAAAGTATCTTTTGTGAAGAGCCCAGAGATATGGACTTTGCATCATTCATATGCTGCGAGGTAAGCCGCTGATACAAAGAAAAAGAGGGATCTATGTGACGGAGCATCAAATCAGTTGGGTGAAAACAGCAAGGCATAGAAGCCTATGTACGTGTGATTCTTTTTTGACAAAAGACGATAAAATTTAAGTATTTTGCAAATACATAGAAAAGGTCTGGGCAGGTACGCTGTAAAGTGTTCACAGTGAGAAACGAATTGGTTGGGGATCACACTTTTAACAACAAACTTGTGCTAAACAAACCAACAAACAAAACACTTTATTTTGTAGATTAAGAAACTGAGGTTTAGCAAAGGTAAAAGCAGTGGCCAAGGTCACCGAGCTGGAAAGAGGTTCAGAGCTTGGCTCTAAACTCAGACCTTCTGACTCAAATCCAGAGAGGCTAAGGCAGGAAATCGGCAGGCTGGCTCCTTCAGGCGTGCTGCTGTGCACTGGACCGTCCTCAGATAAGGAGCTCTCCGGAGAGGAAGAGCCTGGGACAAAGAAGATCGGCACGGATGTGGTGGACAGGAAATGGCGGCAGCTGGGGTTTTCCCAGTCTCCTGATGCAGACAGCACCAGGAACCCAGTAGAAGGGCAGGCGGGCCAGGAGTGTGGATTTCAGAAAGCGCCAGCCACTGTGTTAGGCTCTGCACAGGGTGCTGGGTAGCCAGAGTCCCCTGCTCTCCAGGGTCTCACCAACCAGGCAGGAGAGCCATGGCAGTCCAGTCACCAGGGTGCCATGAGATCCTGAAATCACAGCTGCTGGAGGCCCCGGGGAGCCTCAGAGAAGAGGCTGGGTCCCTGGAAAAGGATGAATAAGAGTGAGCTGGGTTGAGTGGGAAAGAAGTGGTTTTCCAAGTGAAAGGATGGGCATGGACCAAGGCATGGAGGCAGAGGGTAACCTGTGGCTGAAACCAGAAGTGGAAGCATGCCACCAGCAGCAAGCTTGGGGGCCCATGTTGACATTCTCTTGTTCTGCAGGCAGTTGGGAGCCATCAGAGGTTTGTGCTCAGGAGGGTCACAAGGTCAGTGTGCGTTTCTGGAAGCGAGTCTGGCAGCCGGGTGGAAGGAAAGGGGAAGAGGCCCAGGAAGTTTGGAAGGCCTATGCTGCAGCACGAAGGCACCCTGTGATAATGTGGAAGCCAGGGAACCAGAAGGGCAGGAATGATTTTTTTTAAGAAATATAATTGAAATATATCTGAAAAATACTTTGTCAGCAGAATGAACAGGACTTGGAGTGGGGAACCTGTGTTGATCTTTGGTGACCCAGCAGTCAAGCCCCCATCTCTGCTCATAGAGCCATGATTTCCTTTGGTGACATCTTGGAGAGGTCCTCAGTCAAGTGGCCCTGCCACAACCCAGGCTCCGCCATCTTTACCTCAGGCCATGAGACTTTGACTCTTGAGAGGGGGAGGCAGATGTGAATGGAAATGGTGAAATCTGTGCCCCTTCTCCCACTACTGCAGAGTTATGAGTCTGCATCTCCAGTCTTTCCTTCAAGTCCAGAACCTTCCTTTTCTATGCAGCCCCTTCCAAAGGGTCTTTTTTTTTTTTTTTTGGTGGTGGGTGGGCTATGGCCATGGGAGACAAGATGGAATCCCCCCCTTTTTTTTTTCCATTCTAACTGCCCTAAGAAGATTCTTCAGAAATTCTCCTGGGTCCTGTGGGCTTCTTTCTTCATTCTTTCTATGTGGTCTGATTTCTTCTAGGTTTGAATCATCTATTAATGATGACTCATTCACTCAACGCACATAACTCAAAAATTAAAGAGTTGCCACGGCCCAACCTCTCAGACTATGTCTCTGTTGGTGGTTTCAAGGGAATATTATATCCATTCCACTCTCTGAGGCACTGGGTCAAGATGGCCTACTTGACTACAAATGAATAAGCCTGTTTAAATATTTATGACAGCCAATTATCCCAAGTACCTGAGCATACCTGAGTGGTAATGCCTAAGTCTTGGGCTAAAAGTTGCCCTGGTGGGGAAGAGACAAGAAGAACAACAATCTTGCCCTTGGAAGACCTCTGGTAGGGAGGGAACTTAAGAAGGCTGGTACACCTTCTCTGTACCTGGAACAAAGCTAAGTGAACTAAGCGTCTCACATACATGATCTTAAGTTCTCACAACAACCCCGAGGGAGACAGGTCCCTTGCTATCTTATTTTACAGACAAGAAAACCAAGGTTCAGAGAGGTCAGACATGAGCTAAGTGGCTGGGTATAGGTAAGAATCCAGGGAGTCTGATATCAAATGATGTACTCTCTACCCACCACATAGACCCCCAGTGAAGGGAGGATTCGAGAGGAGAAAAGGCAATCTCAGTGTTCCAAATCCTGCTGCCCAGCCCAGGTGTGGATGTTTAAAGCACATCTAGGAGGATCAAGCTTTTCATTGTACAAGAAAATGATCATGCTGAAGAAAGCTACTCCCAGATGCCTTACTAAAGCAATTGTAATAAAGAGGAGGGGAGGGACACCTGGTTGGCTCAATCAGTCAAGCATAGGACTTCGGCTCAGGTCATGATCTCGCAGTTTATGAGTTCAAGCCCCGTGTCGGGCCTGGGCTGACAGCTCAGAGCCTGGAGTCTGCTTCTAGATTCTGTGTCTCCCTCTCTCTCTCTGCCCCTCCCCCACTTACGCTCTGTCTCTCTCTCTCTCTCTCTCAAAAATAAATAAACATTAAAAGATAAAAAAAGAGGAGGGGAGAAAGCCTGAGCATGGGAGATTAAGAGAGGCCTCCGACTGCCAGGGTTCCATCAAGCTCTTCCCGGCATCAGGAAATCCTGGGAGTGCATTTCGATCTCAGGACCAGGTTATACCCTATTTCAGAGTGTCTGACCTGCTCACAGTGTCTGCTCTCCAAGTGCTGAAACTTTGTATCCTCCCACCTTCCAGGTAAGGGTTCTGGCAGCCACATCTACACACACAAGCCTGCCTCCGGGCCCCAGAGGCCTGGATCAGGTGTGAACACTTAAACCAGTCTGGACCAATTAGTGCTTGGCTGAAAATGGCTGGTCTTTTGAAGAGAGGGAATATAAACACAAGTGCTGTGCAATGACCATCTTCCACCTACGGCAGGCAATGCAGAAGATGGGTTGGTGGGAAGAAGTAGAGGCAAGAAGAGGTGTGGCCCATGACCGAGACAGACAGGAAGTAGCTTCCTGCATCCTTGGCACTTTTCTAGGCCAGTTCCTACTTCTCCCGAGGCCCAGCCTGTCTGATTTCACATTCGATTCCAAGGAAGCACCCAATTTCCTTCTAATACATTTCATGGGTTTGTTTGAAGTGGGATTCTGTCATTTTTGACCCAAAGTGTCCTGTCAGTCCCAGGTGAGGAGGATGTATCCTTTTGACACACTAGACTTCTACTCTTCAGGGATTCTCCCCAAGGATCCCAGAGAAGCTGGGGAGAGAGGGAACCAGCCCTTTTACACCCAGTTGTGGTTGAACGCCTCATCCTGACACCAGGTGAAGTGAAACAGTTAAGCTCCAAGGACATTTATCACAATAATTAAGCCCTATCAAAATTAAGCAGGCATCACTCTCCCTATGATAACTGAACCTTTCAATGTCAACTCCAAGGACTTATACACAGCTTCTGGATGTAATTCATCTGTCGAGACTGTTCTGTATTAACCTACTAATCTATGTATGGCTAATGACTCAGGACTTCATGTTGACCTTGACTTCACTTGAAGGTTTTCCTCATCGCTGCCCTTGCAAATAAAAAGCAGGGATTTCAGGTGAGTGGCTTGTCATAACACTTTTTTTCCCTGTTACAACTTAAGTTTGTAAAGCATTCTGTTTTATCTTTTGCCCATTATCCCACAATCCTTCCTTGGATCTTTCCCCCAGTTCAGGGAATCCATGGTCCCTGGTGCTGGCTCTGCTGAGCCCTCCACTGTGACAGTGACACATTTCACTTTTCTTCTGTCACTGACTCCCCAAGACCCAGCCATTTCTGTGCTCAACGACACATAGACAGGCAAACCAGCCTTCTCCTCATTTCATGGGGTGGGGGCCCTCCCCGGGCTCTGACTCCCCTGTATTGTCAGATCTCGGCTGCGAATTGAAGGAAGACCTGGGGAAGCCAGTGGTGGCAAAATAGAGTAGGAGAGGGAGAGTGCAGAGGACGCACAGGGCTGTTCTGTGTCACTCTCTCCCTACCACTTTTCCAGAGGAGTGACCAAGGGGGCATATCCACTGCTGCCTGCAGCAAGGAGCCTTCCCCTTTTCCTGCTAGGTCCCAGAGGTGGCTATGGCACAGATGGTCCCCAGCAGCTGCGTTTGCCAGGGTTGTAGATCAAGGCACCAGCACTGCTCATGCTGTGACCAGAGGCTTGAAGACCACCCTGGGTCCAGTTTGTGTAACCTCAAAGCAAAGCCTTTGCCTTTTATTGGAAGCCCCATGCAAATCCCAAGCCTCCAAAGGCATTTATTAAGTGCCTGTTTCTTCTTTGTCTACTTCGATGCTAGACCAAAGAGCTTACATTTTTAAATTTCACGGACTGATTTATACCCTGCCCATTTCCGAAACGGATGACAATAAAACCACAGGTACAGTATGGCCAGGAACATTTACTCAACAAAGGAGGGGAACAAAAGCAAGGAATTATGCCCAGCCTCAGCCTTTCAGGAAGGCAAAAAAAAAAAAAAAATCTAAGATTTTATTCTCTGGGTGTCTTTTAAACTTCCCCAAGATGTAAGGGCTACTTTCATTTATTTCTGGAAATCTCCTCCATCCCCCCGCCCCCAACAGAAAGGCAGTGCCACCCCCCTTCGTGGCTACTCTCTGAGGGCCTGGTCCCACTTGGAGGAATCATTCTGTTGCAGGCTGGCAGGCAGCAGCCAAAGCCGAGGTGGGTTTTTTGTCCTGTCATTTGGCAGTCTTCTTGGCTGCAGGCGCAGAAAGCCCGGGTAGGATTGTGTTTCTCAGCTGAGTCTCCAACATTGCCGACAGGTCGTCCGGGCTGTGCCCTGGCCTGGTTTGCAGGGCATTCTCATCTCCCTTGTGGAAATAAAGGTGAAAAACGAGAGGGAGAGCCTTGCCCCCCCATGGCAATTCACTTTGCTAGGCACCAAGGACGCCAAGATGAACACAGCAATCTGTGCCCTCGTAGGAGGCAGGCAAAGACCCAAATAGTGTCCGGAAGTGAAAGGGGAAGGGGAAAGGAGAGGCGGTGGAAAGTGCTGAGTGTGGGCTTCTGATGGAGCCCACCCACCACCTGCAAAGCTCCTGCAGGAGCCCAGGGTGCGGGGACAGCGGGGGGGGGACAGGGCCACTGTGCTGGCATCACCCACTCGGGTGGAGACGCTTTGGGGGCCCTGGTTTAGATTCCATTCCCTTCTGTTGACTCTCCTTGGACCTTAAAGACAGGAGACACAATGCTTTCCTTTGTTTCTATCAGTAGAGCATCAGGAGATCTGTGATCACAAAAGGGGCCCAACCAACACTACACGTGTCCTCCTGTTTCGTGGCCATTGCTTGAAGGCACACAGGACACAATACAGGGTTTGAACTTTTGTTCTGTTCTGCCATCTACTTGATAGGCTTAGTCCCTTTGGATCTCCTCGAGTCTCATTTCTCTCTGCTTGTAAGATGGGGATAAACTATAGCCACTGCCCAGATCTTGGAAAATTAAGTCAAATAAGAAATACATACAATAATTAAAATTATGGGGCGCCTGGGTGGCGCAGTCGGTTAAGCGTCCGACTTCAGCCAGGTCACGATCTCGCGGCCCGTGAGTTCGAGCCCCGCGTCAGGCTCTGGGCTGATGGCTCAGAGCCTGGAGCCTGTTTCCGATTCTGTGTCTCCCTCTCTCTCTGTCCCTCGCCCGTTCATGCTCTGTCTCTCTCTGTCCCAAAAATAAATAAATGTTGAAAAAAAAATTAAAAAAAAAATAATTAAAATTATTATTGGGAAATTAATGGAGATTATTATATTATATATATAATTATTAAATTAATTGTAAATTATTATGAAGTTACAAATGGGAAATTAAATAAGCAATACATACAATAACTCACATATATGTGTATAAGCATTCATATCCATACACACATACACACACACACACATGCACGCACTGCACTCCGCCTCCTGCAGAATTTGGGGTGCTCCTGAGCTTGGCTCCCCGGTAGGGGCGTGACTCAGGTTCTTACAGGAGGACACCTGCCCTGGGGCCTCCTTCTCTCCTCGCTTCCCCCACCCCACCCCTGCCTGGCAACAGCTGAGGCCAACTGGGATGGGCCAAAGTTCCGGCAGCTGGCCCTGGACGGGAACTTGGAGGCCTGACCACGAGCAGGGTGCTCCCTGTGTGGGCCCCAGACCTGGAACGCCCGCTTGTGAAACCCTAGCCAGCTGACCTTTTGGGCAGGGTGTGAAGCGAAGCCTGGCTGTGCCATGGAGGCCTGGGATGGAGGCGGTGAGCAGTGGCGGGAAACCACGCCCCTCCCCACCCGACACTGTGTGGCCGTGTGCCCTTCACCTTTGGCCTTTTAAGCCATCTTCCTCCTGATGAAGTTTTGGGGTGATTGGTGGGGTTCGTGGGGTTCAGAGCTGACGCTCAGCAAAGAATTCTTGAAGACGTCTTTGGTGCAAAAAAGGTGATTTTATTAAAGCACGGGGACAGGACCCATGGGCAGGAAGAGCTGCACTGCAAGTGTAGGGGGTGATGTTTTATGGAGTTGGGGGACACAAAGTCAAGAGGGAGTATCCAAAAAGACTTTCACAGGCTAAAGACTGACCGGAAGCCAAGCTATTGTCAAGCTAAGGTTGTTTTTCCCTCCAGCAAAGCATTAACATTAAGACAGTAGGGAGTTCCTGGACTTTAGGCCATCGATGGGATTGGCTTTTTCTTGTAAACTGGTGGAGACTCTTTGTTTTTTGCCCTGTCCTGTTTTGGGTAGCCAGGAGTGTCCCACCCGAGCACCTGCACTTTGTCCTCAGCTTGCCGCAGGCTCCCTCATCGCTTCCAGGCCTCCTTCTTCCTTCCCTCCACCCCCAAGTGTATTGCCACGGGCAAATAATAACAATAACAGTAGCAGAGACATTTACTTAGCTCGCACTGTGGGCTGCACAGGACTTCTCCCTCCTCATGGTCACTGTCCCCAGGTCCCTCCTGCCTCACTAACAGCACCTTCTCTCCGGCTGGACCCCCTCACCTCATAGCCGTAGTCCAACACAGCACAGCCCGCCCAAGGGCTCACTGAGGGTCCCGCGGCTCTCCGGCCCCCACCCCACTCTCTCTCCTGCTTAGTACTTTCCACCACCTGACTTGCGACAAATGTATGTGGTTGCGTTTATTTATACATGTCTAGAATATAAGTGCCAAAGGGGCGGGCTAGGCCTGACAGGGAGGGAATACTCAGAAAATAGACATTAGATGAATGAATGGATGAGGAAACAGAGGCTCAGAGAGGGTGAGTAACTTGTCTAATGCCACAGACAGAGCTGGAAGGTGGTGGAAGGTGGGCTTAAACTCCATGGTCTCTGAGTCCTGGAGACCCCAGTGTCTGAGGTGTCGTCCCCACTCCTCTCTGCCATTCAGAGGCCCCCTTCCCTTGCTCCACACACCTCCACAGGGGAAGCTATTGATGACACCCTCTCTCCTGCTCCCTACTCGGGTAGCATCACTCAGGGACACCCCTATAGACTGGAGGGGTCCCACCAGCCCAACTGGTGGCCTTTCCCCAGCAGACAAAAGCTGCTGAAGAAGAAAATGACCAAGTCACCCATAAGCAGGGAGGGCCCAGGCAGGAACACGAGAGAGCCTTCTCCCGCCGGCTCCTTCCAAAACCCTGGAACCCTGTGCATTGGCAGCCTTTTGAAGACAGGCAAGACAGCTGTACCTGTCTTGCAGATTGGGAATCTAGGTCATTCTGCCGTCTCCTTTCCTCCTCTGGAAGACAAGCAGGATTTCTCCTAGGGTCTCAACATGAGAGAGGGGACCATGGGGGAAAATGTTTTAGTAGAGCCCACACCCTGCCTGCTGCTGTCATGAACATTTCATCTTGGAGCCGATATAATTTATGAGATGCAAATGGATTTAGCATTAAAAAAAAAAAAACACTTGGAAAAGGTACAAAGTGCACCTCGCACCTCACACCCTTGTGCTGAGGCGTGTTTGGGGCTTCATTAATCATCGCAGACAAAAGAGATTTAATCTGAGGCAAGTCGGTCTAGAGAGTGCCCGCATCTCTCACCGAGCAGGGAGCAGCGGGCGCTGGCTGCAGGCCTGGCCTCCGGTGCAAGGCACTCGCGCTCAGCTCTGGTCTGAGTCACGCAGTAGATGAAATTACAGAGGTTCCTGCACATGATGAATCAGAAAGCAGGATCAAGCCAAATATTTGGACAAGCCTTGCCCCGCGTGGAGCAGGAGGGAGACTTCGCAGCCAGCAAGCAGCCTGCCAGCGGCCTGCCCAGAGATCATTTCTGACAAAGTGCCGCCATGGGGCAGGCCGCTGCTTAGGAGGGAATGTGCTCTGATCCAGAAAAGCACCCTACAGTCGGATCAGCGCTGGAGAAAGGGGCCCATGAGCATCCCAGGGCCGTGGGCCCTGATTCACTCTCGCCCTTAGGAGAGGGGGCTCATCAGCTTGGCAGTGTGCGGGATGGGGGGGCGTGGGAGGAGGGAGAAGACAGTACACTTTGAGTCACCCCATCCGCCTTCTCTCCCCAGGAGTCATCACAGTGGCAGGTAATGAGTCTACGTGGCCCTCCCACCACTCCCGGGACACGGGCAGATATGGTGGCCACAAATGGGGAAGGAAGTGAGGCCCTGTGCCCCACGGCCAGGCTTTACCGCAGGGCTGACTTTGATGAGAAGCCTAATTGCTACCTTTTGTAGCTTCAGAGCTAGGAGTTTTTCGAGGCTGTTCGGAATAATAAAACCAGTCATAACAATGCTACCCTAGGTTTGTCTGGAATCTTTTTTTCTTTTCGGTTAACTTTTGAAAGAGCTCAACCATTTGGGGGTTATTTTAAGCTAGCTTCTCCTCTTTGCAGGGAAGCTCCCAGGAACAACACTAGTTTGCTTGGAAGAGAACAAATTCTGACATGCAAACAGTTGGTGTTGATGAATAGTGGGGGTAGCTCACGTACGCTGTGGGCTGACTGTGTACTAGGCCCCAGCTCGATGCTTCCCATGAGAATGTCCTGACAGAGCCTCACGGGAATCCCTACAAGGTGAATGCTATTGTTTTTGCATTTTGCAGATGAAGACATAGCCTCAGGTTGGTGATATAACTTACTCAGGACCATGTAGCTAGGAAGTTGCACAGCCAGAATTTAAATCAGATGCCCAGATTACAGCCTGCCTCTCAGCAGCTCTCCTAGCATACAAACCCACAAGCAAAATGACCATAGGAACAGGTACAAGCAACACCTATAGTTCGAGCCCTCAACCAAGTGATCAGACCTCAAAAAGACCAGACTTGAGGGCCCCCTTTGGAAGCCTAGCCTGACCTCAAGCTGAAGAAGGCTGAGGGGAGCTGGCTCCCTCAGGGGCCACATAGTCCTCACAGCTTAACCAGAGTCTAGCCCACATGGGCCCGCCTGCTTCCTGGGAGAGACAAGACTCAGCAAAGATCTTCCTCCCCAGACGCCCTCTGAGACAGCAAAGCTGCTGAGCTGACATCGGGGAGCAGAGAAAAGGCCTGCATTCCAGAGTCACGGAGCCCCAGTTCCGGCCCTCACTAGCTGCGAGACTATTTCCATTACCCTTGCTGTGTAAAGCCTCAAACCTTGGAGGCAGAAGAAACCTTTTTTTTATTATGCTCACAGTTTCTCTGGGTTGAGAATTCAGTTAGGAATACAGAATGATCCATTTGCTTGGTAATATCTGGGGCCTCATCAGGTCATGGGTGGACAGGAGCTAACTAGTAATGCTACAGATAGCTGGGGGCTGGGATCGTCTAGAGACGTCTTTGCTCACACGTCTTTGCTGAATGTCTGCTCACATGTGTCACATACTGGCTATTAGCTGGGACTGCAGCTGGGACTGTCACTAGAACACAGAAATATGGCCTCCTCACATGGCCTGGGCTTCCTGACAGCATGGTGGCCTCGGGGGAGTCAGAGCTCTTACATAAAAACTGTATTCGTTTGTGGGGCGCCTGGGTGGCTCAGTCAGTTAAGCATCTGACTTCGGCTCAGGTCATAATCTCGCGGTCCATGAGTTCGAGCCCCGTGTCGGGCTCTGTGCTGACAGCTCAGAGCCTGGAGCCTGCTTCAGAGTCTGTGTCTCCCTCTCTCTCTCTGCCCCTCCCCCACTTACCCTCTGTCTCTCTCTCAAAAATAAATAAACATTTAAAAAAAAAAAACTGTATTCGTTTGCAAAAACTGCCATACCAAAGTGCCACAAACTGAGTGGCTTAGTACAACAAAAATGTATCGTCTCACAGCTCTGGAAGCTAGAAGTCCAAGGTCAAGGTGTCAGTAGGGATCCTTCTGAGAGTCATGAGGGAATAATCTGCTCCAGGCCTCTCCTTGGCTTGTAGATGGCCCTCTCTCCTCCTGTCTTCACATCATCTTCTCTTTATGTATGTCTCTGAGTCTAAATTCTCCCCTTTTATAGGGAAATCAGTCAAATTGGATTTGGGCCCAATCCACTGACTTCATTTTAACTTGATTGCCTCTGAAAATATCCTATATAACTACCCAGAGGTAACGAGGGATAGCACTCCAACATGTGAATCTGAGGGGTAGGAGAAATTCAACCCATAACAACAACTCAGGGCTCCAAAGGGAAGTGTTCCCAAGGGAACCAGGCAAAAACCCACATGGTTTTTTCTGAGTAGCCTTGGAAATTGAACTTCATGCTACTGGTCCCAAGCAAGTTCAGCTCAGATTTAAGGGGAGGGAATAGAGACCCCACCTCTTGGTGGGATGGAGGTCAAAGAATTTGTGGAGGTTTTTTTTTTTTTTTTTTTTTTTGCAACAAGTATTATTTCTATTCCCCCTTTATAGGCAGAGGAAACAAATCTTACAGCCTTGGGGTATCTTGCTCAAGGTCAGTCACTGGATGCAGGGCCAGTGTTGGAGGTCACTGTGGATATGTTTTAAAACTCCCCCAGTGTCCTTGCGCAAGTTACTCAACCTCTGTAAGCCTTGATTGTCACATCTGCAAAATGGTAATATTAATACCCAATTCATAGAGTTGTTTCAAGGATTGAATGAGGTAAGTTATATAAAACGCCTGCACAATTGTAGGAGCTCAGTCAGTGGTAGTTTCTCTCCTTCCCCCCACCCTCCTCCTCTTCTTCTTCCTCATCCTCCTTGTCCTCGTCCTCATTGATCTTAGTGGTGGAAACATCATGACAAAAGCTTTGGGGGATAGGGTAATGGAAAAGCAACCAGATCAGAAATCAAAACCCCTGGATCTTAATTTCATTTGTGGATGCTTACAGCTGCTAACTTTTATTATGGGCTTATGATGTATCCAGCACAGAGCTGAGCATTTTCCCATCTGATTCCATGTAAGCCTCATACCAGCCAGCAAAGGGCAGAACTCAAGACTTTAACCCATGCTCCAATGCACTGAGCCTCTATGCTACCCCACTTCTGACCTACCATCTGTAAGCTTTTTCCAGCTGTAATAATATATAACCCAGAATAATGTAACAACCCATGTAATAACATAATGATCCATGTTCTCATGTGGGCAAAGATTCAACTTCATTTATTTTTCTACACCTGAATCTATTTCCTGTCTTCAATCCTTATTTCTCCCTGATGACAAGAATTGTAACCTAGTCATTTTCATAAAAACCCAGTAGAATTCAGTGATTTCTCAATTTAGGTTAAAGCTCGTTGCAATTTAGGGTTTCCTCCCTGGGATGACATTTCCTTTCCACAGGGGATTTATGGATCTTCTTGTCCCGGATATGCCTGGTTCATGATGGTAATAGAGATGACACTAGATTTTCCTAATTCCTGTTTCGTTTCCCTTCTCCTTGGCACAAAGGAAGACTGCATTTCCCAGCCTCCCTCGTAATTAGGTTGGGGTCATGCAATTAGTGTTGGCCGAGGGGCTATGAGGGAGATAGCATATGTCATTTCTTTGCTAAGGGGATGCAAAACCCCCATGTGACTTGCCAGTTTGCTCTTCCCCTGCTGAGGACACCCCAGAAGTCATAACTAAAATACAGCATGTTGGACCCCTGAGTTGTCACTTATAAGGGAGCTACTCAGGAGGAGCTTCAATGGATCAGACTCATGAAAGATGATGAAAGAGAAGCAAATTTTTATGTACCAAGTTTCTCTGGGTACTTGTTTGTACTAACAAACTATAATTTGTCTCTATAGTCTAGTCTAGCCTGAATAAGAAAAGAGTCATCGTAGGCCTGCCTCCACTGAGATACACACTGTTCAACGTTAACTGTCAATATTGATTTCCACTCCTAACCAGCACTTCCTCATGTCAATGTCCATGGGATTGAACATGTCCCCATCTTGCCTCTGGTTTGCATGGCTGAATCTGCCACTGATGACTGAGTCTTCTTGTCACACACCCAGCATCTTTGGGGCCACCAACTACCACTGTCTGCTTACCACCATATGCATCTTGGGGGTATGCAGGGTTTTGGCTGCTCTCCCAGTATCTGTGGGGCTGCAGGAAACCCAACCCAGGCTCTCACTCAAATGTCCCCACACCCATCTCTCCTACTAGGAAGCTGGTGCAATATTTCCCCAAATTCATCTAGGGGGTTCTTTATCTTCCCCTGAGCCTGAGCCATGTTGGTAGGACAGAGAGAATTGCAGGTTTCTCTGGCCTTGGGAACTTGAATCTGGCCCACATGGCAGGGGGGCTTATTTGGCTTCCTCTGTCCTTTTTCCCATTCTACTCTTTGGGGAATGAACTTTATGCTGCAATTTCTTAAACTTCTTTAGTTTCTCTTTGAAACTCAGCAAACCTTTTTCGTTTTTTGTTTTTATCCAAAGAGGCTCACTCTTTGTAAGGGTCACTTTTATGTGTTAACTTGACTGGGCCATGGGATGTCCTGACACTTGGTCAAACATTGCTTTGGGTGTGTCTATGAGGATGGTCTGGATGAAATTAACATTTGAATCAGTAGACTGAATAAAGCAGATTGCCTTCCCTAATGTAGGTGGGCCTCATCCAATCAGTTGAAGGTCTGAATATAGAACAAAAAAAACTGAGAAAGAGGGAACCCTTCCAGCTTGATTATTGAACTGGACCATCATCAGTCTTGTTCATTCTTTAGACTGGAACTTTCAGCACTGGTTTTCCTGGTTCTCATGCTTTCAGACTCAGGCTAGAATTACACCATTGGCTCTCTTGAGTCTCCATCCTGCCAACTATAGATCTTGGGGCTTTTCAGCCTCCATAATCACATGAGTTGATTCCTTATAAATCTTGATAGATGTATATGTATGTATATATCTCCTACAGGTTCTATTTCTTTCTCAGGAGAATGCTGACTAATAAACACTCTTGCATAGCAAGATTCACAAGATTATTTTCTATTTTATAAGGTTTAAAAGTTGATTTTGAAATTTCACAGCCAAGAATTCGATTCCTGGGTATTTGTATTCTATTGCACCTTCTCTTTCCCAGGGAAAGGAGATCTGTGGAAGAATCAGGGCAATAAGAAAATGGTGATGGTGAGGAGAGGTGGAAGGAGGACACTGATTTTTTTTTTTTTTGTCTCTAAACATGACTGTGCAGCAATAAAGAACATTTGCATCATGCTGACTCCACTTACAACTCGTCAGAGCCAGACATGTGGAAACTAACTGTCTCTAACAAGTAAGGAAAGGGGCTTAGGAAGTTCAAGTGCCTTGTCTGGGATCAAGCGACAATGCCTGGGCCTGGAGAGGGTGGTCTTTCTTCAGCATATGTGTCAACACAGCTAGAAAAAGAAGCTTCCACAAGGAGAAAGTAAAATCAAATGCACGGAGGCAGTGCAAGCTGAGGCAAGATCTAAGCGTGTACTGTGCCCAAGGAAACCTCAAGAATCCTCAGGGCTAACGTGTTTATGGGCAGCCATTGCTTCATGAGTCAAAGAAAGAGAAAGGAGGCTCCAAGAGCATAGATACTCTGTTCTGCTCAGTTCTGTATCCCTGGGCCCTAGAACAGAGTCTGGCCAATTTGAGAGTCTGGCGCTCAAATGATATTTGTCAAATGAACGAATGAAGTAAGAGAAATAGGATCTACTCTCAGGTTCCTTATCATTTGGCTGAGAAAACCAATTTCATGAAGAGGGAAAATAGGAGAGCTAAACCCGACAAAAGAAACTGTAAGCAAACATGGATATGGTGAAGAGAAAAAAGTCAGTACGCAGGCCAGGCTGTCTGGTTATCGTAAATGCCACACATCTGTGTCAAGGATGGCCTCTGTGTGACTGTATCGAAATCGTGATGCCTGGGAGTTCCATTTCCTGTTAGTAGCTGGTAGGAGAACTCCTAAGGAGAGGCTCACTTTTTTGGGAAAAGTATGTTTTTAAGTGAAATAGGACAAAGAGTGATTCTAAAGAGTGTGCTCAAAGCTAAAGTGACTGCTCCAGATCGGGAGGAAGTGTTGGGAATTTCCAGGAGGAAAACCTCACGAGGCAAAGGCCACTAGGGTCAGACCCTGAAAGGAGAGGGGAGGGGTGTGCCAGAGGTAGAATAAACCTCACAGCGGGGTGAAGGGGAAGGCACTCTAGAGAAGACTTTTGTCTTCTGAGGCTTTTTCAACTGAAAACAATGTGTGTGTATGCACTGCTCTGTACTGAGTGATGCAGACCCTTTTAAGGAGGTCACAAAGTGTCCGGAGAGGTTGGAATTCTTGCAGTAATGGCAAAAGATGCAGGACTTCTAGTTCCTGGTGAAAGTGGAGCTGACACAGAGTCAAATGCACATGACTACACCTCCCCCACAAGATTGGTGGAAGGGTTAATAATGTAAGCATTTAGTGCCTGCAACATTTGACTGCCAAACACTTGCTTGATCTGAAGGTGCTCTGGGCCATGGTGAGGTGGAGTGGGGAGTGGGGGGACTTAAACAGGTTCTAGAGGAACAGGAACTGAACATCAGTCCATTCTCTATAGTGTCTAGCCCAGTCATGGCAAACTCATGGCATAGAGGTTGCCTTGCTTCCAGGCTGCGCCCAGGGCAGACATTACTAATGGATTGCAGCACTCTCTCTCTCGAGGCCAGACTCACACTGAGAATCCTTCTCAACATTGTACTCCATGTAGCTACTACCAATGGATTGTTGTCTTGGGAGAATAAATCAATCTGCCTTCCTTGGCCTGAGCCAGAGGCCACAAACAGGCAGGCAAGGAGATGAGCTGGATATAGATGGAGATATGATAGTGGTTTTTTTCTCACATAAGACTTTTATTTTTATTTTTCATTTTTATTTTATTAGAGAGAGAGAGAGCGTGTGTGTGTGTGCACCTGAGAGAGGGAGGGAGAAAGAGAGAGAGAGAGAGAGAGAGACAGAGACAGAGACAGAGATTGAATCACAAGCAGGTTCCATGCTCCCGTGTGGAGCCCAACACAGTGCTTTATCTCTCAACCCTGGGATCGTGACCTGAGCTGAAATCAAGAGTCAGGTGCTCAACCAACTGAGCCAGCCTTTTATTTTATTTTTTATTTTATTTGAGAGAGAGAAAGAGAGCAAGTGGAGGGGGAGAGAGGCAGAAGGAGAGAAAGAGAGAGAGTCTTACATAAGATTTTTAAAAGTTTGAATTACTTAATGCCATTTTTCATTTATGAAATTTCACGTATCCACATTCCTGGCTTCTCTTGAAAAACATGAGTATCTGACAACACGGAGGCGCTCTCATGCATGGTAACAACTGCCTGTGGTTGGCCCAGCTGAGCATGGCAAGACTCTGAAGATGGCCTGAGTTCAAGCCTTGCCTCTGCTTCTTCTTCATTGTGTGACTTTGGACAAGTCCCTTATCTTTAGGGCTCTAGCTTTCCCACCTGTAAAATGGGAGACAACAATAGTACTGACCTAACGAGGTGGTTGTAAAGACTAAATTAATTAGAACAGTGCCTGGCACACAGGAATCACTAAAGTAAGTTCAGCTATCATTGTTAAGCCTTTGAAGTTTCTATAGACACCCAAGGGCCTGTCTGAAGGAGGCAATGTAAGACCTGCCTCACGGTGAGGAATCAAGGCACAGAAGGGCCCGACAGTGTCCCCAGGCATGGGAGGACTCAGGGTCCTTGCTGGGTGAGGGTCTCTGGGGTCCACCCCAGACCTAGGGAGTAGCTTTCTGTGAGTACCTACAGCACTCGGGCACACTCACGATGTGGGGGTATCTGTTTGAGGCTCAGGAAGAAGAAAGAAAATGCTTATTTGGCTTTGCTGTTCAAGGGTTGGCCTGGAGGGTGCTCCTATCTGGAAAGAGTTAAAAGATGAAGTTAATTGGAGGAGAAATGTTGCCCAGAACACACACTCAAAGCTGCTGGAAGAGGGGCCAGGCTTTCTCTTACGCCACAACTTCAGTGGGCAGAGATAAAAAATAGACAAAAAAAAAAAAAAAAGCGAAAACAAACAAACAAACCTGAAAAGCAGACGACAGCCATTTCTTCTCCTTGGCTCACCTGACAGCTTCCTGTCCTCTTCTGAGTGACAAAGGGGAATGCGCTTCTCTCTGATGCTCAGAGACTTCTGACCCTCACTGTGTCCCACAACCTCTAGGTGAGCTTCCTGAAGCTCCTGGGAACTCAGAGTGTTCATGTTGGCCTCTGAGGCCACAGGGGACATTGTTGCTGAACACGCCTGTGTGGGGGCCCGGGCAGTGTGTGGTGCGGTGAGCAGGCAGCCGGGGGTCGGGGACATAAAGGTCATGCAAAGAAAGGGATGTTCTAGGAAAAGGAACAGATCTCTCCTCCCTGGGGAGACAGAGCACAGACTGCTGTTAAACTGCATACCTTGTTTTCCTTTCTCCTTTGGAGAAAAAAAGGCCAGCCGCTCTTGTTGAAATTCAGCCAAGTGGGTTCCCGAATGCACCCTGGGCCTCTCATTTTGCCAGCTTTGCCTGCCTGTGTTTCAGTAAGTTTTGCAGTTTTGCAGGGAGAGGTGGCAGGTTTAGATATTCCAGTGCTGGAGGGGAGGGAAGGACACAGGAGATGAAGGGCCACCAAGTAACCAAGCCCCGCTCTGCCTTCACGGAGCTTGTCTGCTGGAGGTGAGAGCCACAGACGTGAATCCTACATTCTCCAAGATCTCCAGTCCCTGGAAGGGAAGGACCCAGCCACCCTCCTCCACTGTGCTCTGTGGGCCAGTTTCCCCAGGCTGGGAGCGTGCATGCGGCCCACGTCCCCAAGCACTGGCCGCAGGAGCCAACTGCTCTAAGGTCGCTTGGGCTCCTATGGACCCCGCCTTCATCCTCTTTCCTCTGCCTGTGTGTATTTCGTTGCAGGAGGGACGTGGAATACCCAAATATTTTTCCTGGAGCTGGAGAGAGAGTTGGGGCAGTGGGGGGTGGGGAACAGGGGAAGAGAGAGAGGGTGGGACAGGGGAGGGCATTTGCAAGTGATCTGAGCAGTGGAGGAGGTGAGGGGCTTGCCTGCACGTTGGGCATAGCTGTCAGCAGCACAGGCAGCGTGTGCGTGTGGCATCCTGCCCAGGGGAGAAATCTGAAACAGCTTTCTACGTGGAGCTCCTGCTCCTGCGTGCCGGCCCCACCCAGCTCAGAGCCAAACAGCCAGGGAAGCCAGGGGAAGCTAGCCTCAAACCCCTCAGGGGAGATGAAGGAATCTCTTGGGCCAGGGTATTTGTAGCAGGTATGAAACTTACAGGAAATAAAGTAACTTTCCTTATTTTCTCCAGTAGAACTCTGTTAACAGTTCCGTTTCTACCCAGTAGTGAGAAGGTTCACCTCATCCCTCCAGGAGAACATGGCGACACTGAGTTAGTACGGTGAACTCGGTCTCTGGGAAGAAAAAATATCCGTCTTTCCTGTAGGCACATGGAGCATGGGGACTTCCATGTGCAATCTTGTCAGAGGGGCTGGGCCTCTGGTTGGCGTGCAGGCCTCCTTTTGTTAGGAGGTGCAGGGCAAGCTCCCTCTATTCTGGGATTCCCAAGTCTTCTGGGGGCCCTTGTCCTTCCTCCCTCCAGGGACAGGGGGTACAGAGGTCACACACCCAAGCCTCAATGCTCTTACTTTCCCTCTCTCTCCAGACTCTTCTTCCAGCTCAAGAAAATGGGATTTGCATTCCTGTGTGGCAGGAAGTTGCCCGTATGTAATACCCCGCTCCTTTCCCTGTTTATAGCTTAAAACCAAAACTGTCATAGAGAGGCAGAAAGTAGAATGGTGGTTGCCAGCGACGAGAGGGATGGGATGAGGAGAAATTGTTAAATTGTTTCAAGGTTTCAGTTCCGGAAGAAGATAAAGTTCTGAAGATGGATGGTGGGGAGAGTTGCCCAACGTTGTGAAATGTCCCGAAACATATTAAGACGGTACATTTTGTTATGTATATGTTCCCACCATAAAACAAAACTCCATGTTTTTAGTCTTTCTGGCTTTGTTTTCTTTATTATTTAAATTAAAAAAAATATTAAGAGACAGAGAAAGTGGAGAAAGGGCAGAGAGAAAGAGAGGGAGAGAGAGGATCCCAGGCAGGATCCATGCTGTCAGCAAAGAGCCCTAGGTGGGGCTTGAACTCGTGAACCGTGAGATCATGACCTGAGCCAAAACCAAGAGTCCGATGCTTAACTGACTGAGTCACCAGGCGCCCCTTTCTGGCTTTGGTTCTTGATATGTCACCAAGTCTTGTGGAATTTAGAAGACTTTTTTTCTCTTAAGTACCTGGCTCTTAGAGTTGAAAAGTCTTACTCTTGTTTCTTGGAATGGGCTTTCAAGAACCTAGCTTTCATGTCAAGAAATGAACACTGTCTCTTTCCCTTTAAAAAAATTTTTTTTAAGTTTATTTATTAATTAGAGAGAGAGAGAGACAGTGTGAGTGGGGGAGGGGCAGAGAGACAGAGAGAGAGTGAGAATCCCAAGCAAGCTCCATGCTGATAGTCCAGAGCCGGATGGGGGGGCTTAAACTCACGAAACTGTGAGATCACGACCTGAACCAAAACCGAGAGTTGGACGCTTAACAGACTGAGCCACCCAGGCGCCCGGGTCTCTTTTCCTTTCTAATCCAACTATAAATCACCCAAACCCCCTCTTGCTAAACCAGGAAGGAGGTCACTAACAAAGAAGTGGGCAAAAATTAGTTTTACATGTTACCTTTTATTTTCATGAACCAAGTGTTAGAGGTACTAGAGTTGGTCAAGAAATTTGAATTTAGTCTGTCTCTAAGACCGGTTGAGGTATCAGAATTTGTTTTACAGGGTCTTATTGTGGTCAGCGGACAGGATCCCTGAGCTTTGAGAAGGAAGAGAGAAGTAAGAGGTCTGGTAACCTAAGTGGCAGCTAATCTATTTATAGTAAACCTCGGTTTGCGAGTATAATTCACTCCAGAAACATGTTTATAATCCAAAGCACTTGTATATCAAAGCAAATTTCTTTTTTTTTTTTTTTTAATTTTTTTTTCAACGTTTATTTATTTTTGGGACAGAGAGAGACAGAGCATGAACAGGGGAGGGGCAGAGAGAGAGGGAGACACAGAATCGGAAACAGGCTCCAGGCTCTGAGCCATCAGCCCAGAGCCCGACGCGGGGTTTGAACTCACGGACCGCGAGATCGTGACCTGGCTGAAGTCGGACGCTTAACCGACTGCGCCACCCAGGCGCCCCAAAGCAAATTTCAAGAACCATTGGCTCAGTTGTGATCATGGGACATTCAACTTCACGTACTACTCATATTGCAAACTTCTCTAGTTTATCAAGTTAAAATTTATTAGAAATGTTTGCTCATCTTGTGGATGCTCGCAGAACAAGTTACTCACAAGCCAAGGTTTCACTGTATTTAGGAACTGACAGCACTTTGCCCTACATTTCATTCAGTGCCAGGAAGATACCATTTCTAAGTCAGTCAACTCCTACAGTATTAGCTTGCTTTTGCTGCTGTAAAAAATTACCACAAACTTCAGGGCTTAAAAGAAACAAATTTATTATCTCACAGTTCTGGAGGTCTCACTGGGCTAAAATCAAGGTGTTCCTAATGGAAGGTCCAGGCGAGAATCTGTTTCCTTGGCTTTTCCAGCCCCTAAAGGCTGCCCACACTCTTTGCCTCCTGGCCTGTTTCCAGCAGGCACATGACTCTGACTTCTGCTTCCATCATTATATCATCCTCTCTGACTTCCTGCCTCCCTCTTGTAAGGACACTTTTGATGACATTGGGCCCACCTGGGTTACCAAAGATACTTTCCTCATCTTAGAATGCTTAACTTAATCATACCTGCAATCTCCCTTTGCCATGTAAGGTAACATATTTATAAGTTCTATGATTAGGGAATGGATGTCTTTGAGGGGCCATTATCTGACTGCCCCTTATAGTTTCTGTTGAAAAGTCAGCCTAGGGGTGGCTGGATGGCTCAGTAGGTTAAACATCTGACTTTGGCTCAGGTCATGATCTTGTAGTTCATGAGTTCGAGCCCCACATCAGGATCTGTGTTGACAGCTCAGAGCCTGGAGCCTGCTTTGGATTCTGTGTCTCCCTCTCTCTCTGTCCCTCCTCCACTCACTCTGTCTCACTCTGTCTCAAAAATAAATAAACATTTTAAAAAATCTTAAAAAAAAAAAAAAAGAAAGAAAAGTCAGCCAACATCATCCTTGGAGGCTCCATCCTTGGAGGCTCTCACTATTATCACTGCAGCATTTGTTATGGCCTCATAGGTGCCCATGGGTGAGGCTGTGCTCCCCACCACCCCAGAGAAGATGAAACAGACTCACCCCTCCCCCTGCCTGCATCTGAAGTACAGGGGAACCTGGGAAACC
This sequence comes from Prionailurus bengalensis, assembly GCF_016509475.1. NCBI lineage: Eukaryota > Metazoa > Chordata > Mammalia > Carnivora > Felidae > Prionailurus > Prionailurus bengalensis. Next base: position 18,182,215 of record NC_057355.1, read on the forward strand.
GATTTTTTTAAATTCAAGAATGGAAACTATAGAAATGAGGGGCAATTTTGATGATAATGTTGTTTGCCACATCAGATTGTTAGCTTTTCCTGAGCAACAGCAATCAGGACCTTGTGCTGGACCTGAGCGGACGGCACCACCAACCCAGGTGTGCCTCACCCTGCAGGTGGAGGTGCCACAGGTCCTCAGGTGCAGAGATGTCCCACCTCCCTGAGGAGCGCTTTGCCACTGAGAATTGGCCACAGTGGCTCACTCAGAGCTGCCCCTGGCCCTGTGGGGCCACCACTGAGCTATGACATTGTTCTCCTGTGGCCTCTCCCTCTACCACCACAGCACTCTGAAGGTCATGTGTTCATGGCACTGATAAGGCCTTATGTCCCAGGGCTGATTTCTGGGGAGCCCATTTTCAGGTCAGCGGCTGAGCCATTATCTCAGTGTGGGTGCTCTACCCACTGGCCTCCTTCACCACTTCCAGGAAGGCCAGCTTCTTCTCAGGAGTGGGGTCTCGCTGCTGCCATCAGCAGATGAGGCCAGGTCAGGTGTGGGATGCCCCTCATCAAGGACCCAGCAACCCTGGGTGAACAACAGAAAGGTTAGAAACTCTAAGGTGAACTGGATCCCAGCAAGGAAGAGCCTGGCCCAACACCCGGCAGATGGACCAAGGATGCTCTTCATTCCCTAAATGGGGCCCAGCTACCATCTACAGCAAGGATGGGGAGCACCCAGCTTCTAGGCCTAGGCAGATCCAGACTCACCCAGGCCACCAGCAGAGGTGGACAATGAGGGTGGGGCTTGGCTTTACGGACGTCCAGGTTTACTAGCTGTGATGGTGAACAACGCTCAGATGCTGAATTGGTAAATATTTGGGAGAGCCTGAGCCTCAGAATTCCTACGGTAAAGCAGTCAGGAGCTCAGAGCCATTGAGATCTGGACGCTGACGTCAGACATGTTTGTCCCTCGGGGCTGGTGACATGGCGAGCACCGATCCTGTGGAAAGGTCCACTCCCCCGGGAACCGTTTACACACTGGAACCTCCCACACAGACCCACAGGCTAGAGGGAGAGAGAGCCCAGCTGCCAAGTTGTGCTTCTGGCAAAGGGAGGCGGGGGGAGGGGGAGGGAATCTGCACTTTTAACAAAGTGACGGAGCCCCAACATCAAGCTTGCTGCACAGAGGGTCGGTGCAGCCTTCCTTCCCGGGGGCTGGGTGAGGGTGGCTGCTGGAGGGACTTGAGACCCAAGAAAGTAACCCAAAAGAGGCCGGTCCGATCCTTCAAAACAAGGAGACGTCCACATTTGTAATTGAGATGACAAAGGGAGCTGCATTATTTATGAAACGGCTGAGCCCGGAGTCGACAAGGAAGGAGGAGGCCTTTAGAGGAGAAAGTGGTTTCAAAGGCATCCGTATTTCGCTGAAAAAAACACACGCAAACTATGATTTAGGTTGTGCTGAGGTTTTGAACCGGAGATGACTCTAGTGCAGTTGGAGACCGAGGATGGGGGCCGAGGGTGTGGGCAGGGCTGGCAGGGGGACAGAGTGGTAGTGGTGGGGGGGGGATCCTTCAGGCTCCCTGTGAGGAGGGGGGCATGCTGTGGGGGGACTTGCGGCATCTACAGAAGTACGTGTGTGAGTGCGTGTGAGTGCGTGTGAGTGTGTGTGTACATACCCTTGAAATGGACCAACGGACAGAGGGTGGGAAGTTGCACCCCCCCAAGTCTCAGCCACTTCTGGGACTTCTGGGTTAATTCTGTTTGCCTGGCTAATTTGCTGTAAGAGTTTGGGCCAAAACTCTGAGAAAAGAGTCTTTAATATTCTTTTTTTCTTTTAACATTAAAAAAAATTTTTTTTAGTTTATTTTTTGAGAGAGAGAGAGAGCAGGGAGGGGTGGAGAGAGGAAGAGGGTGAGAGAGAATCTCAAGCAAACTCCATGCTGTCAATGCAGAGCCTGACATGGGGCTCGATCTTGCAAACTGTGAAATCATGACCTGAGCCGAAATCAAGAGTCTGACACTTAACCGCTACCTGGGCGCCCCTCTTTTTTTTTTCTTTAATTAAAGTATAAGGTGTTCAGTCTGATGAAGTTTGAACAACTGCCACCAAAACCAAGATATAGAACATATGCATCATCTAGAATGTTCCCACATGCCCCTGACTACTTTTTGATTTGTATCTACATAGATCAATCCTGCCTGTTCTAGAAACTCGTATAAATGGAATTGTATAGTATGTACTTTTTTGTGTCTGGATTTTTTCACTCAGCAAAATGTTTTCTGAGATTCATCCATATTGTAGGTTTAACACTAAATGGTTCTTTTTATTCCTGAGCAATATTCCATTAAAGGGCTAGATCACATTCTTTTATCTGTTCAGTTGATGGGCATTTGGGTGGTTTCCAGTTTTTGATTCTTATGAACACAATTACTATAAACATTTGTGTACAAGTCTCTGTGTCGACCTATGTTTTTGTTTCTTTTTTTTTTTTTTTAATTTATTTTTGGGACAGAGAGAGACAGAGCATGAACGGGGGAGGGGCAGAGAGAGAGGGAGACACAGAATCGGAAACAGGCTCCAGGCTCTGAGCCATCAGCCCAGAGCCTGACGCGGGGCTCGAACTCACGGACCGCGAGATCGTGACCTGGCTGAAGTCGGACACTTAACCGATGGCGCCACCCAGGCGCCCCTGTTTTTGTTTCTTTTGAGTTAATACCTAAGAGTAGAATTTCTGGGTCATGTGTAGATACATGTTCACCACTATAAGAGACTGCTAACCAGTTCTTCATCCACTGGGTTATGAGTTCCAGTTGCCCCACATCCCAACATTCATTGTATTTTATTTTAGCCATTCTCATAAAGGTGAAATGGCATCTCAATGTGGTTTTAATTTGCATTTCCTTAATGACTAATGATGTTGAGCACCTTTTCATGTGTTTATTGATGAGTCGTGGATCTTCTTCATGAGACGTCTGTTGAACTCCTTTGTCCACTTAGAAAATTAGGCTGAAAATCAACATCTTTTTGGTGTTGTTGATTTGTAGGCATTCTTTCCATATTCTAGACCCTCCAAAGGAAGATTTGTAGATCAGTAGCTATTAGTCATGCTACCCCTGTCCCATAAGCTGAATACCTGTCACTCCTTCATCCTACTTCATATCATATCACTTTGGGTGATGTACTGAGTTTAAAATGCACGCTTTGTGACCCCAGTGGCAGAAATGCTAAATTCTACTTAATCTAACTCAAACTGCCTCATGAGGTTCTACTTTCTACTGAAAGCAGAAAACAAAACAAATGAGCAAATAAAACAACTAATCTTACTGCTTGAAGGTAAATTCCCTCCCATTTAAAGACAATCTTTTTTTGTAGAATTACTCAGGCGATTCAGGATTTAACTTAGCTGAACAAAGTTTAAAGTCCCTTTTAGATCTCTATCCTCTCAAAAATCTTCCTGTCCCCACAAAGGATGATTAGGAAGTGACTTACATTCTTGATGGCCACAACATAGACATACCTGGTCTGTTCTCTGTCCTCCAATTTCAAGTTGGATTGTATGGGAAGCACTTGAGGTTGGCCAGTGTCTCTGGAGGCAGCTCCAAACTGGACTGATGCTACTATTGACCACCATCCTGCCTTGGCCTCCACTTGTAGAGTCTTGTGTCCTACCAGACTTAGGAGAACTACTGCTCCCTATTCCCAATCTTCACAGAAAGTTCTGGATGCCATGCAAGCAACACACTGCATCCAGGGAACCTGGTCTATGGGATCTCAGGCTCCTTCTCTGCCTAAATGTGCCGCATTAGCACTTCTCTTCTGAAATCACCCCATGTGGATGTGGGTCACCCAGCAAGGTGCTCTCTGCCTGGAATTCTAAATGCAAATGGAGCACAAACTTTTGGAGACTTCCTCAGACCATCTGCCATACCCACAGTCTCACCCTGAACCCTAAGAATAGTGTCTTAATCTAATTTTATTGACTAAACATGTCTCTAGTTTCTGCCCCACCACATCCCCACCCAGAAAGGGCCGTTCCCTTACCTGCGAGATTGCGAACTTTTCTTAGGTCACATTGCCCATCCTTCCCTACTCTATGATATGTGGTAAAAATTCCATGTTCATGTTCCAAGATTGCTTTATTTAAAAGAAATCTAGGGGCTCCTGGGTGGCTCAGTTGGTTGAGTGTCTGGCTCTTGACTTTGGCTCAGGTCATGATCCTAAGGTTGTGTGATCAAGCCCTACATCGGGCTCCATGCTGCACATGGAGCTTGCTTGGGATTCTCTCTCCTTCTCCCTCTGCGCCTCTCCTCTGCTTGTGCACTCTCTCTCTAAAATTAAAAAAAAAAAAAAAAGAAAGAAAAAGAGTAAAACAAATAAAAGAAATCCATTTGTATTTATGAAAACCTTTCCTCTCTCGATGGCCTGATCTTGCAGTTGAAAACTTGGCTTTCAATTCTATTGTTTCTGAGTTTGTTTGGATATCTAAAGCTGGACGTTTGTTCTTCGTTCCAGACACTCCTCTCTCCTTCATTCCACCTACTACTCGTGAAAGCAATGGAAACTGTGGCTAAATAAGGGAAAATCACAAAGAGGAAGTGAAAAAAGAAAGCACATTAATATAATTCAAGGCATTGATTTTAACACACTTATTTCAGTGGTAACTAGGAAGGACTTATTCCCTCCTTCAAAAAGAAAATCATGAATTTGTGTATTTAGCTCCAACTGTACTTTCCACACTGGGTCCTCCTACTTGGGATGTGCTTCTAGATATTCCAAGGCCTTAGGTCCTCAAATCCCGCCCCCCTTTTTTTTTAAAGTTTATTTATTTTTTTTTTTTTTAATTTTTTTTTTCAATGTTTTTATTTATTTTTGGGACAGAGAGAGACAGAGCATGAACGGGGGAGGGGCAGAGAGAGAGGGAGACACAGAATCGGAAACAGGCTCCAGGCTCTGAGCCATCAGCCCAAAGCCCGACGCGGGGCTCGAACTCACGGACCGCGAGATCGTGACCTGGCTGAAGTCGGACGCTTAACCGACTGCGCCACCCAGGCGCCCCAATATTTATTTATTTTGAGACAGAGGGAGAGAGAAAGTGTGAGTGAAGGAATGGGAGAGAGAGAGAGAGAGAGAGAGAGAGAGAATCCCAAGCAGTCTCCACACCTGCATTGCAGAGCCTGATGTGGGGCTCAAACTCATGAACCATGAGATGAACTTGAGCTGAAATCAAGAGTCAGACTCTTAACTGACTAAGCCTCCCTGGCACACCCCTACTACTTTTTTTTAAGTTTATATTTTTGAGGGAGAAAGAGAGTGAGTGTGAGTGGGGGAGGGACAGAGAGAGAGGAAGAGACAGAGAATCCCAAGCAGGCTCTGTGCTGTCAGTGCAGAGCATGACGTGGGACTTGAACTCATGAACCATAAGATCATGACCTTAGCCAAAATCAAGACTCAGATCCTTAACCAACTGAGTCATGCAGACGCCCCCTCAAGTCCCTCTCTTGACTCCTGTTCATCTGTTAACTCTGTACCCAGCTTTGTTCCATGTCATGCAAGGATTTTCTCTTGTATCCTGCTCCATGGGATCCATCCATTCCTGAGCAACAAAGCAGCAGGTCACAAACGCTGAGGGAACATACCACTGAGAAGTCCCCAAACAGATTTCTTGATATTGCAATTGAGCCTAACTGGGAGCACTGTGACCACCAACCCCTGACATGGCCAGCAGCGGCCCACACCTCCAAGGGTCTGGACCCTCCCACAGTGATCAAGGTTGGCTCCTGTGACTGATGAAATAAGACACCGTGGTGGTATATCATTTCTGAGGCTAGGTTAGAAAAACACTGTGGTTTCTGCTCATCTCTCTCGGGTCACTCATTCTGGAGGAAGCCAGCTGCCATGTTGTGAGGACACTAAAGTAGCCTTGTGGAAAAGTCTACATGGCAAGGAACTGGGGCCTCCTTTCAAAAGCCACGTGAGTGGGGCATTTTGAAAGCAAGCCCAGAATCGCAGTGGCAGGCTAATAAGGTGGACAGGCTTATCCATCCAGCCCTGTCAGCTCATAGAAGACAAAGCAGAAGCCTAGAGAGGCTGGATAACCCATCAACATCACACATCTGGTCAGTGCCTAAACCACACCTTGACTTGTCCCATTTTATTTTCTTTTCATTTTTTAAATGTTTATTTATTTCAAGACAGAGAACGCCCAAACAGGGGACGGTTGGGGGGTGGGGGTGGTGCAGGGAGAGTACCCCAAGCCAGCTCTGCACCACCAGAGCAGAACCCTATGCGGGGTTCGATCCCACAACACATGAGATCATGACCTGGAGCCCAAATCAAGAGTCAAGCACAACTGACTAAGCCCCCCAGTTGCCCCTCGTAGTCCCATTTTAGATAAACTGATTGGTCTTAAGCTCACAATGTTTCTCAGACCTCACCATTTCATGTTTCCTGTGCCCTGGCCTCTCTGTCCTACTGAACTTTTGTCATTAGGAGATCACAGGACATCTTCTTGCAGTAGGCTGGGAATGTGGGCAGGGGGTGATGGACGTCTAGGTTGAGGAGACAACATGGCTAAGGCACAGATGAAAAAATGTGTGGCTTTTCTGGAAATGAACAAGTCTTCCACTGCAGTGGAAGGCTGGTGTCACGTGACAGGGTTCCTTGAATATGGGAGGAAGCGAGACTCCTGAAGGAGTGTGCCAAGGCTGCCCAGGACACCTGTCGAAACCCCTGCCTTGAATGTACAACAGGCAGGGTGTCTGTCTTCGAAGATGGGGGGCGTAAAACAGCACACACACAAAGGAGGATGTGTGTCATCAGCCCAAGCGTCATGGAGTCTAAAGAAAGGTGCTATTAAGGAGGCTTGGTGAGGTCAATCTGTCCACTCATACTTGATCAGAGGAGATGTTTCTAAATTGTTTTTAATGTTTATTTTTGAGAGGTGGGGGGAGGGACAGAGAGAGAGGGAGACACAGAATCCAAAACAGGTTCCAGCCTCCAGGCTCTGAGCTGTCAACACAGTGCCCCATGTGGGGCTCGAACTCACGAACCATATGATCATGACCTGAGCCAAAGTCGGACGCTTAACTGACTGAGCCACCCAGGTGCCCTGATCAGAGGGGATGTTTCTAGAGCAACATAAGGCTGGAGGGCACAGAGGAGGGGCCCTGCAATGGAAACTGGGGCTCCAGGGCTAGCCCCGATAACCTGAGGATGCTGATCTTGTAAAAATAAAAACTTCCTCAGTGGGCTCTTCCACAACCTCTGAGTCTGAGCTTCCAAAAGCAGAGGCTGACGTGGCGAAGGCGGATGGAAACATATTGATTCCCTTGGTTTTGTTTCACCTCGTTTTCATTCACTGAAGCATTTTCTTCCCAGGAAAGCCAACAATTTCCCAGAATAAGGGTCCTGGCCCTTCTAGATGATCTGTCTGTAGGCATTACTTTTCAAGGCCAATTTGTAATCATATGTATCTTGCCAACAAGTTCAGAAATGTGACCACATCAAACTCAGAAAGCGTGGAATTCTTAAAGAGAAAGACAAAGCTGAGTTGGAGGAAGGATGGGTCTCTATCCCCAAACCCCACCCTCTTCCAGAGCCTAACACGCACCAAGGCTAGGGTATCCACAGGAGGTAAAGAGGGTACAAATTTTGCAGACTTATGCAGGCAAATAACTTACTTTTTTTTCCCCCTATGATCAAACTTAACTTAGCTCCCACACCCTTGTTTATGTTCAGTTACCACAAGGGGTAAAAACTGAATCAGTTAGGGATTTCTTTCTGATTCTTCTTTCCCTTCCTTCTCTCTAGGTGTTAAGATTGAGGAGGATGCATTATGATTTGGGAGGCACCATGTAGCTGTGACCAAGATGTCCGATGTTCATTGGCCTCAGGACATTGGCATCTACTGTACTACACGTGCATCTGTGGCCCCTCCAGTCACCAGTTGCCAGATCCAAGCTGGTCCCTCTGTGTCCTCTTTATCCCACCACAAAAGCTTCCCAGCTTGTTCTTGGGCACACCTACATGCCCTCCGTGGCACAGAAACATTGGCTGCCCCACCATGGGTGCTGGAGGCTCTGGGAGGCCAATCTGTGGCCTGTCTGCTGAGGTCCCTCCATGCTGTGGCTGTTCCTATTCTGGTGTCATGAGCACATGGGTTTCTCTGAGAGAGAAACTTCCACTCTCTCCCTCTCCCCACCAACTCTTCAATCTATTTGTTGAAGTAACCAAAGCACTGGCTTTTCAAGAGTACTGTCACTGTTTTTTTTTTTTTTTTAAAAAAACCCGTTAAGGGGTGGTGCGCCTGGGTGGCTCAGTCAGTTGAGTATCTGACTTCAGCTCAGGTCATGATCTCACGGTTCATGGGTTCGAGCCCCGCATTGGGCTTTGGGCTAACAGTTGAGAGCCTGAAGCCTGCTTTGGATTCTGTGTCTTCCTCTCTGCCCCTCCCCCACTCATGCTCTGTCTCCCTCTGCCTCTCAAAAATAAAGAAACGTGATAAAAATATTTTTTTTAATCCGTTAAGGGGCACCTGGGTGGCTCAGTCGGTTGAGCATCCGACTTCGGCTTGAGTCATGTGTTTGAGTCCCACATCAGGCTCTCTGCTGCCAAGGCAGAGCCCGCTTCAGATCCTCTGTCCCTCTGTCTCTCAGCCCCTCCCCTGCCTGCGCTCTCTCTCTCTCAGTAAATAAGGAAGTAAATTAAATAAATAAACATTAAAAATTAAAAGTCCATTAAGAAATTCGAATTGTGTAGGGGATGCAGGCAACAAGGAAAATAAGGATAAATAGGAAAAAGGGATAGAGAAAAGTAATCCCAGTGACTGGGGTTGTGATGTGTTCTAAGGCGGAGGGAAACAGATGCTCTGTACAACAAAGTTCTTAGTAGCACGCACCAGCGACCAATTCTGGCTAAATTATAAGGAAAAGTGTCTGTTAAGAGAATATACAATAGCTCACAGAATCATGGAGACAGCCAGAGAAAAAGTTCAATGCTGATCCTTGAAGTCAACGAGTCAAGCCACACACAGAGCAGGGCTGATGGGGAGGTCGTTGAGCATCACCCATCGTTTGTCCCAGGAGCTGTGCTCGGCTGCCACGGCTACTGTGGCCACCGCTGGCTCTTGCCTCCTGCGTCGCTGTGCTGGTGCATTGGCCTGGTAGTGGTGAGGCCCCTGCTTTGAGCCCCAGTTGCAAGGCAGGCTGGGAAAGGAAGTATCTGATTGTCACAGTACCTATGGGCGAGGTGGTTTTGCTCCTCACAGGCTCATACAATTGGCAATTCTCCAAAGAAAGATACAGGGAAGCAAAACAAATGACCAGGGTCCTCTTTGCACAGGAGAACAACACAAGAGGTGGGCCAAGAAGGTTCTCCGGTAATCTCAGGTGTGGCATCCAAGGATGGGAACCAGCCAGCGGGTGGGAGGCTGAGGGCACAAAGACATTTGGTCTCAGGGAGCGAGGGGGTGGCGAGGTGTGACAAGGGTCAAGGGCACGGGGAGTAGTATGAGAGATGAGAACGACAATGGAAGACCTCACCTGCTGAGGAGCCCCTCCTCTGAGGACGGCTTAAGGCTGGAGGATACCACTAACCTGAAGGAAACACCATTGTGCCCAGGAGTGCTTGACTGGTCAAGAGTAAAGATATTTAATAATAGGCTTCACCAGCCCTCCCTCCAACTCGTCAGGGTGAAAGCAGGTTCTGCTGAAATTAGGGCAGGGTTAGCAGGATGAGGCAAAGACCTCAACTTTTGGATGTGAGCATCAGCGACTACTTCCCATCCACCCAGGAGAAGACAGGGAAGGGGCAGGAGCTCCAAGGCTGAGCGACGGTAATGGCTCCAGGTGGGAACACAAGGCAGCTCTCTTTTATTCCACATGGTGACCTTTTGCCTGTGGCCTCTTGTCCACAAGGATGGTATTTCCACCAAAAGTTCACCTCCCCCAGGAGACAATCACTGCTATTTTGCAGCCTGTCGGGAAGGTCAGAGGGCAAGCCCTCAGGAGGCAAAGAAGAAACGTGGCCAGAAGAGAAAGAAACATTTCAGGGCACTGCTCTGGCCGTTCCTCCCCCCATGGGAGGACACCGATCGCTGGTGGAGGTGGCTCCTGCCCCTTTGTCCAGCTCTTACAATCACCGTGTGCCGGGGATGGCCTTCCTTGCTGATGCCGCTGGCTTCCTTTGGTTAGAAACAAAACAACCACATCAATTCAGGTTGCCGTTAGGAGCTTTTAAAAGAGATGTCGGTTGCACTTAATACACAGTTGGGGCCAAAGTAAAAGCTGGGTAAGTGCCCGGGCTATTCAGCTGGAAATTACATCCTGCTCAGGAACATAAATGTCACGCTCCCCAGGCCCCAACACAGGCAAACTGTCTCACAGCGCCGGTTCCCCAGGACTCCAAATTTCCTGACCAATGGCCCTGTGCTTGCCTTCAGACACAACCTGTCTCAGTTAAGAAGGCCAAGCCAACAGGAAACACAAGAGCACTATCATTGACCTAATCTTTTTGTTTGTGAAACCAATCCAAATGGAAATGCCTCACTTCAGAAACCCTATAAAGGACCTGCTCTGTGAATTCTTTCAAAGGTCATCTTAATAATTCAAACCACTGGCATGACCAGGAAAAAATGCTAATCTAATATGGCCAAAAACACCCACAGGCAGGTGTTTATAGCTCATAAAAGTTAAGACTCACATGTCTTTGGAGTCTTAATCCCAGAGATGGTGGAATGTTTATAGGTCTGTCTTTCCATGGGCATCATAACACCGTGTCTTTTACTGGAAGCAATCACTGGATGGCAAACTGAGTAAGTGAAATCATGCACACAACCCAAGAGAGATTTGCAGACAAATTGGGAAGATGTTGAAACTTGGTTACACAATAAATCAAAGCCAGAAGTGCAGCAATCTGAGAAAAGACAATCCAGCATGAGAAAGACTGAGGATGGCCATATCTTTCAAGGGTAAAGGAATCCCACCAAGCTTCAAGGATCTTTACTGGGAGATTGGGGGGAACTGCACGGAGAAAGTGTTCTTAATTGTCACCATTTCCATGATGCAACGGAACGGCCGGACTCACTGGATCTGATTGGAAACGCCACTTCTGAACCTTCCTTCGTAGTTGGCCTTGGGCTGATCACTTGGGGTGATTCTAAGCTTCCTTACTGCACCAACAAAAGGGAGAAACCTACAGACCTCTCAGGCTGGGGGTGATGTAGGATCCTGTTTGTGAGGGTGTTTGGCACATCACGGTGTTCCCAGGGCAGAAGTACCTGTACGGAGCCACTTGTGGCCTGGACACCTGCTCCTCCAGGCTGTAGCCCGAGTGGATCAAGTTCTGGTGGAAAGTTCTGTGTCAGTCAAGGGCTGTTCAGAGGTTGATGCCCTGAGCAGAAAACCAATCTCTGTTGAGCAACCCTTACACAGCCTCCAGGAGCCTCCAGGACACATCCTGCCAGTGTCTCTTGCTTCCGTGGGTCCTGAGTGTTAGCCCTCTTAATGCAGTAGTTATGCCCCGCCCTCCTGGAGCTCGTCCCTGGAGACCTGGCCTCAGAATGAGTCAGATTATATGCCACCAAGCTCTTTTGTTCAGAAGTGATAGAGGACATGGGGCTCCCGTGGAATTAGCTCAAAATTAATTTAGCCACAATGGCTTATTATTAGATTTAATTATAAATGAAATGGTTTGCCAGGGACTTTTTACTTTGTAAACAAGCACCTCAGAGTCAAAAGGGAGTTTGTGTGTGGGGTTTTTTTGTGTGTGTGTTTTTTTAAATTTTTTTCCTGTATTCTCTAATCTCTCCGCAGATTTTCACAAAATTGTGGCTGAGCAGAAAAAATGATTTGGATATGGCTTCGGATGAGAGGCCACTGCTGCCAGCCATCCTTTTATGTGCTCCTGCTTTTGACAGGAGGGATCTGCTCCCACACAGCCCGCTGGGCACAGGAAGGTGCTCTCTGCTGCACTTAATACCTTGTTCAAAAATCACCTCGGCTTCCTTCCAGAATCCCCTGTGCTTCTGCAGAAATATTGACCCTGCTGAAATTAAAGGGTCCAAAGAACAAGTTCTAGGCAGTCCAGACTATAGTTTCTTCCAGAACTCCTGTTGGCAGGTTTCTTAGAACATGGTGCTATGCCATACCCTTGGTGGAACATAAAATGATTGCAGACATATATTTCTTTTTTTTTTAATTAAAAAGAATTTTTTTAATGTTTATTTGCTTCTAAGAGAGACAGATGAGCGGGGGAGGGGCAGAGAGAGAGGGAGACACAGAATCGGAAACAGGCTCCAGGCTCTGAGCTGTCAGCACAGAGCCCGACGCAGGGCTCGAACTCACTGACTGTGAGATCATGACCTGAGCAGAAGTCGGACGCTCAACTGACTGAGCCACGCAGGCACCCCTGCAGGCATATATTTCTTAACAGCTATGCATTCATTTTAAGGCATATTAAAACAAAGTTTACTCCTTAAAGCTGTGATTTCATGGTAATACACATATATTGAAGTTAAAATGTAGGTCAGTTTAAATCTTTTTTTTTTTTTTTGAGAGAGAGAGAGAGAGAGAGAGCGCACACAAGCGTGAGCAGGGAAGGAGCAGAGAGAGAATCTTAAGCAGGCTCCACGCCCAGCATGGAGCCCCACAGCGTCCTGATCTTACATGAGATCATGACTTGAGCCAAAATCAAGAGTTGGACGCTTAACCAACTGAGCCACCGAGGCACACCAAGGCAGGGTCAGTTTAAAGAAAAGTATTAGCTTAATGTTAATATTAATAATAAAGATGGCATGTGACAAAAACCATGATGAAAGTCTGCTAAGTAATGTCTTGGAGCCCACCTCCTCAGAACGTGGTCATCAGACAACATCCCGGGCATTGCCTAGAAGCTTGTTAAAACTGCAGCATTTCGGGCCCCACCCCAGACTTACTCAATCAGAACCTGCATTTTTAACCAAGTCCCTAGGGGATGAGAATGCAAATCAGAGTTTGAGAAGCAGAGCCTAAGAAAACCCCGGGGCAGCGTTCCGTGGTGTAGCTATTACTTGATGGATCAAATACATCCAACTCAGGCAAAATTGGGGGAACTTCTGCCCTGCAGAATTCTTTCAATTCTTTTGAATACTTGTGCCTGGTTCTTCACGATCCTGGCAAGGTGTGTGTGTTTCCATGGCGTACAGGGCCCGGGGCCTCCCTATTAACTTCCTTTCCTTTTCCTTGCACAGGATCATGAGCCCCGGTGGCCCCAGAAACAGAGCCCAGGGTGGTCTCACCTGCAAGAGAGCAAAGGGGCCCCTGGCAGAGACAGGCTGGGATGGCCCAGGACATGGCTGAACCTACAGTGAATGCCTCAGGGACCTGTATTGAGGCTACCAGCTGCAGGGGCCAGAAGATAAGAGTGTTAATTTAGCCTGGCTGGCATCCAAAAAGCTGAGCAAAGCTAAGCCTCCAAGCTAAGGGTATAAATAAATAAATAAATAAAACAAAAATAAGTTGGCAGATGTTTACGCTTCCCTTTGCAACACTAGCTGCTCGCATTCAGCACATCCTATGTGCCAGGCACCTTGCCAGAAACTATAGTCATCCTCTGTCCCTCACTGAAACCCCTGCAGGTCAGCATCGTCAGGACCATTGCACGGTGAAGTCAACCAGAGGTGTTTTGCCTGTGGTCACCCAGCCCTTCGCTCCCCTCCCCGCCGCCTCTCCCCTACGCTTTCTGCTGAGAGCCAGCTCTGGGCAGGAAATGGAAACAGGCTGGTCATTTTTTTCAAGGCATAACCAGTTTTCCCTAGCGGATTCTGGATTGAAAGAACTCTCGGTTATCCTAATAAGGTTTCAGAACAGAAAGGAGTGTCTTTATCATGCTCAGCTTTGCCAACACCATCTCATCAATCCTCTCTGAGCTTTGACGCAGGCACGATGGACTGTTAGCCATGCGGTAAACTTGCGAGCACCTTGAAAGAGAGTCCAAGAGAGTTGCCAAGATGCTAGTCTTCTGGCGGGTGCATCTGTGACAAATAGCCAGAGAGGCAGCACCTTGCTGGGATGCCAGGAGGATGAAATGGGGCCGTTTTGGGGAAAGTGCACACAGTGTGCCTGACACATAGTAGGCACTCAGTACCTGAGTGGTTCCTCCCCGGCTCCCTCGAATGTGGCTGACCATTTTATGTCCCACCCTCCATTCACCCCACAGAGAACTAGAGAGATCAAGTCAGACGGGAATGGCTTCTACAGCTGGTGAGACTGTTGGAGTCTCTCCCTCTTAAAAGGCTGTTTCTCAAACACTTTTTAATCCATGCCCCATTTTGAAAAATGTAAACATGAATGCCCTTCAATATTATTGGAGATTTCCAATAATATTCAACACTGAGATTCAAAGCAAATCAAATGAATTACATAATTTAATAGGCTTTGTGCAAACTGACTCTACCCCAGGGGATCCTGATATGTCCCTCAATAAGGACAAGTTGGCTGCTCTCGGCAGAGTTTTGATAGATTAAGCCATTGTCAGAACATGATGAAAAGATGTGGACAGTACAACAGACCCACACTGTTATCATCTCCCTAGCAAACCTGTCTGCCCTGTCCCGCCTAATAAGCTTGGCCTTTTCTCACCCACAGATGGACACATGGCCAAAGCCAGGCCAATCATAGTGCCTCACCTGCCCCTGGCTGCAGGGATTGGCCCAGGAAGTGGGCATATAACCAAATCTGGGCCAATCATAGTGCCTCATCTTCCCTTGGCTGCGGGGATTGGCCCAAGGGGTGGGCACATAACCGAATCTGGGCCAATCATTAGTGCCTCGCCTGCTCTGGCTGCAGGGACTGGCCCAGGGGGTGAGCCTATGACATAACCCTCCTAGGACTTTGCAAATGGAAACTGTGGGGGAGAGGTGAAAGGGAGGTGTTAGAGGGGGGCTGGTAGAGGGGTGGGGAGAAGTAGGAAGGGGTGGGAGTGGGAAAAGGGTGAGGAAATGGAGAGGCTTCTCTCTCTGGTCTAGAAGCTGAAGCAGAGGAGAACCTTAAGCTCAAGCAGCACATCTGCTGCCTCAAGGAGGGGTGGTCTGAGTCAGCGAAGCCCACTCACACAGAGAGGCCAAGGTGAGAGGTAGAGGGAGTGTTGGGGAGCAGTGTACTCTCCCCTGGGTCCTGGCTCCATTGGCCTCCACATTTTGGCTGCTGGAGGCAGTACGTTTCTCTTAAAGTAACTAGAAACTTTTCACTTAAGGTTCTTCCTGCACTCCCAAGCAAGAGTGGCCAGACTAAAACCAGAAGTGTTGGCCAGGGTTCCAGAGTATCCCTGGGCATTGAGGCAATGGTCTCTGCCAGTTGATTTGCACTGACCCTTCCCTGTACATACATGGTTTTCTTCCTCGGCCTTTTCACACATCTCCTTAGATATCACAGTTGCTCTCTTTCCACCCTCATATCTCCCCCAATTCTGTTCCTTTTCACTGCAGACTTTTATTGACCCAAGCCTTTGGCTGCTATGGACTTTTTGGTTGTTGGCTCCTACTTCCCATAGTATTTTATTCCTCTGGGAAATAAGGGCATCCACCTGCCCCTGCTCCTTGGTGCTCTCTGAGTGTCCCCCCCCCCCCCAGCTCTGCACTGTGGGGCTGCTGGCTGGGCTGGACCCTGCTGATCCACCCAAAACACACTCTGGCCTGATGTGCCTTGGTGGGGGAGGCTGCCGCCACAGCAGGCTAGACAAATGCACACAGGAAGCAGCCCCGTTTCCTCAGAAGCTGCCCGAACTTCTGTGATACAATTTTAGCATCTGGCTAACCAAGCAAGTTGGGCCTGATATATTTATAAAATCATTTGTTGGAGAAATT
Source organism: Prionailurus bengalensis (assembly GCF_016509475.1). Taxonomy (NCBI): domain Eukaryota; kingdom Metazoa; phylum Chordata; class Mammalia; order Carnivora; family Felidae; genus Prionailurus; species Prionailurus bengalensis. Next base: position 18,198,044 of record NC_057355.1, read on the forward strand.
ATATTCTAGAATCCCATCTGTGATCTTTTATTTTCTGTTTGGTGTTACACATGTTTGGGAGAAAAAGCAGATAAAAGCCATAAAAGTGGATAAATTAATTTAATTTAAATTCAGGGGTGCCTGGCTGGCTTAGTCAGTTAAGCCTCTGGCTTCCACTCAGGTCATGATCTCAGGGTTTGTGGGTTCAAACCCGACCTCGGGCTCTGTGCTGACAGAGCCTGTATAAGGTTCTGCGTCTCCCTCTCCCTCTGTTCCTCCCCTGCTCACGTTGTCTCTCTCTCTCTCTCAAAAATAAATAAACATATTTTAAAAATTAAAAAAAATAAATTCACCTAAAGATAAGAGATACCAACACGATATCAAAGGTACAGGTAACCAATGCAAATGCAGGTGAGTGGTTGTATTATTAACCCTGCTGTCAGTGACCTGGGATTTCAAATCCCATTCAGTTATATTAGCTCAGACAAGTTCCTTAACTTCTCTAAGCATCGTTTTCCTCATCTGCGAAACAATGGCTACAAAAGTTTGCTGTGTGAATTCAAGATGAAGTAAACCACTGACACCATTGCTATTATGGCCCTAGGCTTGCTTATGCCTCATGTAGTAGGACTGAGGGGCAGATCAGGGACACAGAAGCAGAACCAGATCTGAATTTCCAAACTGAAATGGAGCTTGCTGGGTTCAATAATGTCACAACTTGAGTGAAAATCTCAGTTAACCACATTGTGTTATATTACATAATGCTTTGTACAGTTTTGGGGAACAGTAACTCTGCTGCCATCATTCAGCCTGCAAACAACCACCACATTTGAAAGAGGGAATTAGAGAACTTTCTAAACCGCTTGCCTTCCAAGAGGAGTACAAACTTCCCATTTGTGTGGGCACTTACAAATTATGAATTCATTTGGGCTTTCCACTGCATTTGGCACTCTTTTTCTTTGCATCTTAATAAGGATGGGTTTTAAAAATTTCCAATTGTCTAAGTAGCTAGAACTTTAAACCAACTAACTTTCCATTAAAAAAAACAAAAATGTCTCCTGGGGAGCCTGGGTGGCTCAGTCAGTTAAGCATCCCACCCTTGGTTTTGACTCAGGTCATGATCTCAAGGTTCACGGGTTGGAGCCCCCCATTGGGCTCTGTGCTGACATCATGGAACCTGCTTGGGATTCTGTCTCCCTCTCTCTCTCTCTCTCTCTCTCTCTCTCTGCCCCTCCCCTGCTCACTCTCCATCTCTCTCTTTCTCTCAAAAATAATAAATAAACGTTAAAAAAAAAACGTCTCCTAAGGTAACTGTAAATAGTAAGACTGAAGTTTTCACTATGGAGGAAGGGAAGGAAAGCCTCACTTTACCACCTCTCCTTTGTAACTTCTTTTAGTTCATTTTTCTAAAAGCCTATTTTCAAACCCCAGGGCTTAGAGTTAGTGAATATACCCTTTTTTTTTTTTTTTTACAAAATATAATTTTGTGGCGATATGACCAAGTGGCTTAGAAGGAGAAAAATAAGACCTTGTGAAGAAAATACTAGATTTCTAATAACTTTTCTCTGAGATCCATTCATATTGTGGACTTTTCATAAGTCAAATGTCGAATTCGAACCCACCTAGGTACACCCTGACTCTATAAATACACACACACCTAACATACTTCTAAAAGAAGGAAATGTGTGCTGGGAAAATATTGGAACAATGAAGTTCCTGAGAGAAGCTTGTTTTTTCAAGTTATTAAAAGAAGGTGGCAAGCATTCATGAGGATATGAAAATTTAATGTCGTCTGAAGGAAACTCTTGAATATGGTTACCGTTGCTGCCAAAAAATCTCAGCTATGTTATGTCAGAATGTTCAATTGCAAGCTACGCTTTAATGAATGGAAAGATAGGGTAACAGCAGGAAGTTTCTGCAGCAACACACAGCGACCTTGAAAACCAAGTCCCCAACGTTGAGCTCCACCGGTCAGGGGCTCCGCTGTCAGGTTATGTGATCTCCCAGTTAACAATCCAGGGTACCAGATGCCCACAAATGGGGAGCGGGGAAGAGCGGGAATAGTCTGCCCCTCTCCACATCCTCCCAGACACCACTTTGATGGAAAATAAACCTGCTTTGCTCTTTCTGAAAGAGTAGATGTTCCAAGAAACACAGCTCTGGACTCAGAAAAAAAAAAAAAAATCAAATACTTGATTCCCCTCTTTTCCATGCAGCTTGCTTGCAGGGTGATGTTGCTATTTTTATCAGCTCTCTTCAACCCAGCTGTTGCTTCATGTTAACATGGCAAATGGTGTGAAAATCCCAGCAGAGGCGCGTGAATCCCAGAGGGACCTGTCTTCTGTCATTTCTAGAACAGAGAAAATGTCATGAGCTTCAGTGGGGTATGGGTCAGGGACATTTCGCCAACGGAGGCAATGAGAACATTTCTGACATTTAAGTGATGTGAAGCCAAGGGACCAAACTTCCTCCTTATCAGCCTCAACCAAAAGCATGCATGTACGCACACACATCTTGTGGCCAATAAGGTGCCATGAATCTGTGAAGAAAAATTGGAGGCAAGAGTCTTCACATTTGAGGAACAGGCCACGGCTGTCCCAGGTGCTGGATGTGTGGCATCATGAGGTTGGGAAAACAGCATAGAGCCCAGCCTGGAGGTTGCCCCAGAGAACCCACTTCCTTTTTCTGACTTAGAATGTGACTTGTAATTTTAAGCCCACTCTTTGTATTTCCTCTGTGAAAATAACAGCATTTTGGTGAGACTGTGTATAGGAGAAAAAAGTGCCACATAAAACTTAAGACGATTTAAAAATACAACTCTAATTGCAGGTTTGTTTTTCCCTGGTTTGGCAAATTAGGGGGGCAAATTGGAGGGGCAGTTGGAACTTGCTCCAGCCATAAAAAGACTGCTCAGTTCCCCATCTAACATTATGGTCCATGAACTCTTTCAAAACCTATGAAAATATGATTGTAGGAGCTTCCTTCTAGAATAGCAACTACTTTCTCCTCGGGGGTATTTTGTGTCTGCATGCCGCAATTTTGACTACGAGCATCGGGGGTTTCGATTTCTCTATTTTTTCATTCTTTATCTTTAGTATGAGGACAAAATTACATCCCTTATTACCCCCAAATTCTCAGATTCTCTTAGGTCTGATGAAGTTCGGTAAAGAAACCAATACCTCACAAAGCCCCTTCCCTTAGGATTTGCAATCTACAGGAGCCTGAGGACAACAGTTAGAGCTTCTAGATTTCTATACAAACCTTGATCTGCTGTGACTTTATTAAGATTAAGAAGTAATCTAAAGGGAGGCTAAGGTGTGACAAATACTGTGGTTCTATTTGGCCCCCCTCGTGGGCCCTTTTTATCCCTCAAGCCTGGAGATCTAACAACTGCTTTTTCTAGAATCCCTTACAGTTTAACTTTTGGATATGACTTTGTTTTGGCCTTTTGAGTACCTTTGCATGAAGTTCAGGAGGCACAAGTAACATGGAGAGCGTATCTTTGTTGCTTCTTCTGACAAATGCCACAAAAGATGTGTTAGATTGGGCTTCAGTGTAAGCCCCATCTACTTTCGATCTTGACCTCCAGAGGCCAAGTGCAGAGGTCATGAGTCATGACTTGACTTGAGAGCCTGTATTTTTCAGTAACTTTCTGAGCACTGCATTACAACTAAGGGACTGCAAGTGGGATTGTGACCAACTGGTGGCACCATGTCTAGGACAGCTTCTGGAAGCCCATTCCTCATGCTTGTGAGAGCCCTCTACCATGCCTTGATGTGCTGGAAGTTATTCCTCATGGCCCATCCTGGACCCTTCCAATGAACTGCTAGGCACACAGTTCCTTGTATTAAATTCCTTTCTGCTTGGGGCGTCTGGGTGGCTCAGTCAGTTAAGCATCCGACTTCGGCTCAGGTCATGATCTCACGGTCGGTTCGTGAATGTGAACCCCATGTTGGGCTATGGGCTGACAGCTCAGAGCCTGCTTCGATTCTGTGTCTCCCCCTCTCTGCCCCTTCCCCACTTGCACTCTGTCTCTGTCTCTCTCTCTCAAAAATAAACATTGAAAAAAAATTTTAATTCCTTTCTGCTCAACATAAGTAATGTGGTTTCAGTTGTCTATGAGTGAGTGACTCCTGACTTAGAAAGTAAGCAGCTCGGGACTGTGAAAATTTGGATCCCAGTCCTGGCTGTATCCTCACTAGTTGGGACTGGTTGCCCTCTGCCAAATCCCTCCAGTGGCCTGGTCCTCTTCCCTGTCAGCTAATGTCATGGTCTCTACCTTCACCTAGAAAATTGGGAAAACTTTTAATTTTTACCTGCAACCAAATGAATTTTATGAACTCACACGTTCCTCCATGTTCTAAAAGAACCCTAATCCATCGCCAGAAATCTTCACAAACAGGGTAGAGCTTTCGGTGTTTCTAGTGGGTGGTTCTCTGAGCTCTCTTGGCATATACCATAGAGCACTTCCCCTCCCCCCCCAAATGCTGGCTCTCATTGTTTTGTGGTTTCTTCCCACCACACAGCCCCTCTTATTTCTCCTCCCCTCAGTGGTGCTCTTCTCCCCAAGGATGTCCCCACAACTTCTGTCATCTGTCCACCAGACCCAAGAGGGCTAGGACCCTGTTGACACCAACCATATCCCCTGCCCCTCCTTTACCTCTCGGTCAAGGAAGCTCAGGAAGGCCCAGAGCTTCGGAAGTAGAGTTTTTCTATTACTCTGACTGCTTTTCTCACCAGAAAATTCTCTACCTGGCCATGTAACTTTACATTGGAAGAAAATACATAAGCAAGGCAGGTCTTTCCTAAAACAGAGAGCTATAATCTAAAAAGGCAAGAGAATGTATTCAGTCATTAAAACAAAAATGGATTGAGGTGAAATTCACAAAGCATAAAATCAAATCAACAATTTTATTTAATTTTATTAAACTAATATTCCTTTTTTAAATTTTTATTGATTTATTTCGAGAGAGCGAGTGAGCGCATGTACACGGGGGAGGGGCAGAAAGAGAGGGAGCCAAGCCAGTGCATGGGCCAACTCAGGGCTCGAACCCACAAACTGAACCATGAGGTCATGTCCTGAGCCAGACACCTAACCAACTGAGCCACCCAGGCACCTCAAAATAAACCATTTTAAAGTGAACAGTTCAGTGGCACTCAGTGTACTCACAATGTTGTACAACCACCTCTTTACAAATTCCAAAAGATTTCCATCATTCCAAAGTAAAACCCTGTCATCCCTCACTCTTTCCTCTCCCAGCCCTCAGTAGCCACCAACCTTCTTTCCGTTTTTTACAGATTTACTATCCATTCTTTATATTTCATATAAATGAAATCATACAACATGTGATCTTTACTGTCTGGCTTCTTTCTCTTAGGATAATGTTTTCAAGATTCTTTCACACTGTAGCATATCTCAAAACTTCAATCCGTTTTATGGCTGAATAAAATTGTGTTGCATGTGTGTATCATAATTTGTTCATCCATTCACCCGCTGATGGACATTTGGGTTTTATTCTACCTTTTGACCATTGGGAAGAGTGCTGCATGGCCAGTCATGTACAAGGTTTTGTTTGAAAACCCATTTTCAATGTTTAGGGGCACATACCCAAGAGTGAAATTGCTGGGTCATATGGTAATCCTATGCGTCACTTTTTGAGGAACCTCCATACTATTTTCCACCGTGGATGAACCATCCTAACAGGAGAGCAAAAGAGTTTCAATTTCTCCACATTCTCACCAGTACTTTTGATTTTTCAGTTTTTTTACTACAGCCATTCTCGTATGAAGTGGTATTTCATTATGGTTTTGACTTGCATTTCCCCAACGACTAATGATGTTAATCATCTTCCCATGTGCTTATTGGCCATTTGTGTATACTCTTTTGAGGAATTACCCATCTATTTTTTTATCTAAAAAGTTAATGGCCTTTGGAACTGTGTTCAACAATTTTGGAGCATTGTAACTTTGGTTTGAGTACCTCTCAGGCTTCATTTTCTTCCTCCACAAGGAGCACAGAATAACTTCTCATTTCTGGAGCTTCGGCATCCCCTGGGTCTTGGCTTAAATTTGTGACTCACGGAGGTTTTCCTGATACTCTTCTTTAAAATGGGTGCAAGTGTCACTCTGTTTCACAGTATACAATTCTTTCCTTCATAGCACTTGACACAATCTGTAATTACATATTCATTTGTTTGTAAGTTTTTCTACTAGATTATTCACTTTTTGCGGTCAGGAACCATCAACTATGGCTCAAATATTCACAAATATTCACAACTGTATATCCACAGCATAGCACAGCATCTAGCCTGTAAGAGGGTATGTGATGTTTGTTGAATAAGAAAAAAATTAATAAATTACTAATGACATTCATAGGGAATTTAGCAGAGTGCCTAGCACATATTAGATCAGTGGTTCACACTGGGAAATTTTGGAAATGTGGTCAGGGGTGGTGGGGAATGTTTGTGGTTACCACAATAATTGGGAAGACACTATTGGCATTTAGAGGGCAGGGGCCAAGAATACTAGACAATGCTTATGGGGCAACCATCCGATGCCAAGAACTGTCTCACATCCCACACAACTTTAGAATAGCCCACCAGACGTTGATGTAGGGGGGAAATCTGCCTGTAATTATCTGCATTTATAATACTCTCTTTTGCATATAAACAGAAAGTAACATTTGCACATTTTAATATGCACTGAATTTTCCAGGAATGCAACTATCACATAAATTTAGAAAAGGCTGTGTTTCATTTTGTTTGATACTCCATTGAGGATTGTTCACCTTTTCAGAAGATCATTTCTCCATTAACAACACTGCTTATGTTATACAAACCCTCAATATAACACGTTAGGCTCAGGCTGTATTTGAAAGTGTGATTCTACATATTGGTGCAAAAAACTGATTAGTTCATTATGTCCTTCTAGTCTGGACATGCCTGAGTATCTGCATATTGAAATACGTATTTTATTATAAATTAATGTCTTCTTTCTTTCTTCTTATATTTATATTTACAGCATGTTAATCATTTTGAAATTGTGTATGTAGGTAGGTTATCCATGAATTTTATTGCAGGATCTTAAGAGAAACTAAATTTTTGTTTTAAAGGAAAGCAGTGAGTCTAACACAGATTAGAACTGCTGTATTCAATGCTCTCTTTCTAATAATAATAGTAGTAATAGTAACAATGGGATTTTACAGCTTTGTCTGAGGTGAATGGCAGGAGAAATAAGATGTTTCTTACTTTTATTCTAAACTCTTACTTTCTAGGGGCACCTGGGTGGCTCAGTCCATTGAGCGCTGGACTTCGGCTCAGGTCATGATCTCACGGTTTGTGGGTTTGAGCCCCGCGTCGGGCTCTGGGCTGACAGTTCAGAGCCTGGAGCCTGCTTTTTGGATTCTGTGTTGCCTTCTCTCTCTGCCCCTCCCCCACTTGTGCTCTGTCTCTCAAAAATAAATAAATGTAAAAAAAATTTTTTTTTAACTCTTACTTTCTCATTCTTCTTGCCAAAATGCTCCTTCACCCATACCCAGGGACACTTTTTATATTTTGTGCACTCCAAGTGCTGATACTTAAAATAAAAAGGTGCATTACAGGACTTGTGAGTAAAATTTCTATATACTCACCCAAAGTGAGGTTTGTGCAGTTATAATTATACAAAGTCTGGCCGGTGTTTGAGAGGCATGTAGTATACAAGAGAGTTCTAGAGCCCCTACACTGGACAGATCTGGTTTCAAATCCTGAATCCATTCTTTAGTAATGGCATTATCTCAGACTCAGTGTTTAATTCTCTGAGCCTCAATTTCCTCAGCCATAGAATGGAGCCAATGATAATTCTCTCCAGAGTTGCTGTGTCACGAAATGAGATCATGCATACACGGGGCCCAGCCCAGTGCAGTTACGTGGTGGGTAGGTAATGTTAATTTATTTCTTCATCTTCGAATCTCCCAGATTACTAAAATAATTGCCATCCAAAGACACAGGTTCTACGTAGCATATCATGAAAATGAACTCATAAAATGATTAACACGTTAAGACATCACTGGCTTCAATTCAACAAATATATTTTTACACTACATTCTAAGCACGCTGCTTAATATAAACCTTAGTGTAAGGTTACTGAAACTGCAGTTTGTAGACAAGCATTTTTTCCAAGTCCCTAGCTTGCATCATCCTGAAAGGGGACTGCAATCTCCAAAAGTTAGAAGTAACCACCTTAGGCAAAATCAGTTCATTGCTTTTGATGCAATTATCAGATGAGCAAGTTAGTTTTTGCTTTGCAGATACTTAAGAAGTGTGTTAGATAAGTTAGTGGTAATCAGCGACCAAGTTTCAACCACTATCTATTGTGTTGCATCCTTTGTGGGTTTTCTGAAGAAACAAAAACATTCTCTGGCTCCAGGAACCATTGACTGAGTTTAGAAGACAAAAACTTCAGACAGCCTCAGAACACTTAGTGCAAGTATTAAGTGGATACAGTTCAATTTATCCAGAGAAATTGAAGACGTTGAACAAAGAAAAGAATTCATATGGAAAGGATGAACTTGGGGAATATGGGGTACTTACAGTGTTGTCAGTGGTTATGGATCTGGGACTAGCATGAATATAAAGAAAGATATTACAAAGATCTCTTAACTGAGTCAAGCACATATGTTGCGTTGTGGTCAATTCAATCTTACTAGTAGAAACGTTAGTTGAAGCCAACTCTATTGTGTTTTTTGGTTTTGTTTTTTATTTTATTTTGAGAGAGAGCAAGCGAGCAGGGGAGAGGGGCAGAGGGAGAGACAGAATTCCAAGCAGGCTCCACACTCAGGGTGGAAATCCATGTGAGGCTCCATCTCACAACTCTGGGATCATGACCTGAGCTGAAATCAAGAGTCAGATGCTTAACGGACTGAAGCACCCAGACACCCCCAACTTATTGGTTTTGATGGAATATTCATGCATTCGTTCAACAAATATGTATTGAATTCCTGGTATGTATCAAGCACTGAGTAAAAAAGTGGGAATGGCCACCTGAGCAATCAGATACAATCACTGCCTCCAGAGAATATACATTATAGAAGCACAGCTCGACATTATCTAGTTGTATGTGTACAGCTGCATCCTGCAATTCAGAAAAGAACCAGGAGCTGTAGGAACACAAAACTGAACCAGATCTAGTCTGAGATGTCCAGAAAGACTCTCATGAGGTAGTGATGGCCCAGCTGAATTTTGAGGGATGAAATGAAGTCAGCTGGGTAAAGGGGAAAATAAGATTCCTGACAGAAGGAACAGCATAAAAAAGTTATATTACTTTTTTATTTTTAAAGATATCTGGAAAGAAGACTCAAGATGTCTGATCCAGATAATTCTGTATAATATTATATATAATATACATAATGTTACATATGTAATGTTATATATAATAATTCTATTCTTTATGGTTTTAGTGTGTTAAGAATATGTCCCCCCAATTTTTAAAAAATACCAACCCGGAACACCAGAAAGATAATGGTCTAGAGTCCATAAACATTGTCGGGTCAGGGACAAGGGACAACTACTGAAATAACCAAGTATTTGACTGGATCATTACCCACGATGGAGATTTGGGTTGGAAAAAGAGTGGTTTGTCTTGGGGCAAGGTCATCAGGATTCAGTAATGGTGGCCTGTACAGAGTGACGGAAGCTGCTTTTCATTTACTCTGAGTTGTAGCTAACCAGAGGGAACGGAAAATCGTGGAATTTTAGATCCAGAAATGATCTGAGAAATATTTTTTTCTTGTCTCTTTTACTCTCAAATAGCCAGATTTTTGCTGTACCATACCATCTGGCTAAGAACTTTTTGTTATAACTTTTTTAAAAGGATAAACGTAATGCATACATTTATTTTGAAAATTGGAAATTATGAGAAAGAACAAAGAATCAAAAAAGCACTCATAATCCTATACCTATTTTATTCCACTATGGGATTTATAGTCATTTGTAAACCATGTCTTTATTTTTTTGGATTATCAGATTCCTTTCCTTCCTTCCTTCCTTCCTTCCTTCCTTCCTTCCTTCCTTCACCTTTCTTTTCCTTTTCTTCTTTTCTTTTTCTTTTTTCTTTTTGCTACTCAAATAATGCTTCAACAAACATCTTATTTCTAAAGTTCTGTTACATATAATACTATTCCCCCTTAGTTTACATTTCTGTAAATAGTATTTGGACCCATTTTTGATACTTCCTGAAATGATTGTCCATGGCTGCTAAAGTCACTAGATGAAACGTTGATGAAGAACTTTATGAAAGATGAATCAGGCAGAAAACACCTAAATATACTGATCAATCCTAAAATCGCTAAAAATGTGACAGCTAAACATTAGGTTCACCCCTTGATTTGATGCAGCAGAGAGTACACAGCCCCACGTATGAAATATTCTTGCCGAAAGTGAAAACAAACAAACAAACAAGCCAAAGAATTGGACAGAAATCTATCAAGCTTCTAGGATCTAACCCCAGTTGACAGGACATACAAGGGGTAAAGGAATAAATTAAGCAATAACACAAGGAAATAAACACAGAATCTGGGAAAGTATACTTCAATATAAATAATTCAGTTTTTTTTTTCTCCAACAAATGACATAAAACAAAAGAAAGAGGGAATTCTTATGGATTAAAAGAGATGGAGAGGGGCGCTTGGGTGGCTCAGTTGGTTAAGTGTCCAACTTTGGCTCAGGTCATGACCTCACGGTTCGTGAGCTCTAGCCCCTGCACGGGCTGTCAGGGCTCTTCCATTCCTCTGTCCCCTTCTCTCTCTGGCTCTCCCCAACTTGTGCACCCACACAAACACACACGTGCACATGCATGCATTCTCTCTCTCTCTCTGTCTCTCTCTCAAAAATAAATAAACATTTAAAAAATTTAAAAAAAAAGAAAAAGAGATGGAGAGACATAACTAAATTCAATCTATAGTCCTTCCTCAGTCTTTCATTCAAACAAGTGATTATAAGGAGTCATATTTGAAGCAATGGGAGACATTTGATAATGGCCTGGTATTTGATGACATTGGAGTAATTTCACTAGGAATGAGAATGGTATTATGGATGTGCAGAGTAGTGCTTACCCATAAAAGATACATATTTAAGAATACACCGGTGAAATTAGATGATGCTGGGGTTTTTAATTGAAACACTCCAACAAACAAATAAATAAATAAATAAAATGCAGGTTGTGGGGGTGAATATGTTAAACATGTCTGCCAAAATGTGGATGAATGATGAAGCGTACATGAGATTCACATTTGCCTGTGTTGGAAATTTTCTCTAATAAAAAGTAAAAATAAGCGTGTTAATAGGGTAGTACTAGGGGCGCCTGGGTGGCTCAGTCGGTTAAGCGGCCGACTTCGGCTCAGGTCATGATCTCACCGTCTGTGAGTTCGAGCCCCGCGTCGGGCTCTGTGCTGACAGCTCAGAGCCTGGAGCCTGTTTCAGATTTTGTGTCTCCCTCTCTCTGACCCTCCCCCGTTCATGCTCTGTCTCTCTCTGTCTCAAAAAATAAATAAACGTTAAAAAAATTAAAAAAAAAATAGGGTAGTATTAAAAGCGAATTTTGTTTTGGAGCTTAAAGGTTGGAATCTGTTTTGGTTGTAATGCATACATTATCTGTATGCAGCATTTTCTGCAAAATTATTTCACGTGTTTTTTGAAACTGGGCTATAAGGAAGGTACCTTTTCCATAGCTCTGTAATTGTTGTGGGGGTACAATGTTTTTCACCCCACACTGTGAACATTTTTGAGTTGCTGTCACAATGAAAACTTGAAATGATTCCTTCTTTGAGAGTAAATTCCAGATTTTCATTATGATCCATAGGCTCAACACAATTGAAGGTTGAATTCTTAGATGAAATCCAAAGTATTTAGAGAGTACTAAGAACAGGAAGTTTCCTGAACCTGTGTTGAGGTGTTATGGATGCCTAAGTCTCCTGGCAACTGGTTCTTCATGCTTTATTATTATTATTACTACTACTACTTGAGAGAGAGAGAGCAAGTGGGAGAGAGGGGCAGAGGGCAAGATAGAGAGAGAAAGATTGAGAGAGAGAGAGAGAGAGAGAGAGAGAGAGAGAGAGAGAGAATCTTAAGCAGGCTTCACATCCAGTATGGAGCCCAATGTGGGGCTCAATCCCATGACCCTGGGATCATGACCTGAGCCGAGATCAAGAGTCCGACGCTCAACTGACTGAGCCACCCAGTCACCCAAGTGCTTCACTCTTAAATGTTTAAAAATGATCAGATAAGATATCTTCAAAACTGTGGGTGGCACATTATCTCTCGAAAAGTTAATCTAGTCAGCATATTAGGCAAAGAAAGTAATGATTGTCGTACAAGATTAAACTTGACAGTTACCAGCCAAAACTGATGGAGGGCATTTGATTTGGGCATTTACAAAAACCAAGGATAAGGCTTGAAAGCGTTATGCTAAGTGAAATAAGCTAGACACAAAGAACAAACATTGTATGATTTCAGCTACATGAAGTATTTAGAATAGACAAATTCACGGAGGCAGAAAGCAGAATAGAGGTGACCAGGGATGGAAGAGGGGAGGAAATGGGAAATTGTTTAATGGGTACCGTGTTTCATTCTGGGAGATAGACAGGGGTGATAATTGTACAACATTGTGAATGTGCTTGAAATAGATTAAAATGGTATATTTTATGTTATGTATATTTTATCACAATCAAGAAAAAACAAAAAACACGCTCACAGAGGAGAAGGAAAGAAACATAGTGGGCAGTGAAATAGTTTCCTGCCTCAGCTCATTTGCCCCACAAATGATGTCCTTTGTGGTTGTGCCATGAATAACGAAGTATTTCTAGCTTGTGCCTATCAAACCACAGTCCATTTTATAGTCCAGTGGTTCACAAACTCCAGCGGGCATCAGAATCATCTGCCTGGTTTGTAAACACGCAGGGTGTTTCACACCCAAATTTTCAGATTCAGTAGATCTGAGGTGAGGCCTGAGAATTTGTGTTTCTGCTCAGTTCCCAGTTGATGCTGATGTTCCTGGTCTAGGGACAGCTCTTTGAGAGTCTTGGTTATAGTCTAATATAGTCTTTCCATTGTTCAAAAAAAAAATTTCTGAAATGCTTCCCTAATTGCCTGTCTATAATAATTAAGAGTCTTTCAGAGGCAAACAGAAAATTCGACCCAAACAATCTAAAGTAAAATTTGGTATTTAGTAACTTCGATAACTAAGAAATCCAGTGGTAGGGCAATCTTCAGGTACTGTCTGATTCATTGACTCACCTCTTCTCAGAGTTATGGCTCCATTTTGAGTTGAATTGTGCCTTCTCCCCATAAAAGAGATGTTGAGGGGCAACTGGGTGGCTCAGTTGGTTAAAACGTCTGACTCTTGGTTTCGGCTCAGGTCATGATCTCACAGTTTCATGAGTTTGAGCCCCACATCGCTCTCTGCACTGACAGGGTGTAGCCTACTTGGGATTCTCACTCTCTCCCTCTCTCTCTGTCCCTCCCCCACTCATGCTGTCTCTCTCTCTCTCTCAAAATAAATAAATAAACTTAAAAAAACCAAACCCAACAGAGTACAAGTAGAAATTGAGGATTAATGTGGGAGATGCATTTTGAAAAGTCCATCACGTCCCAACTGACTATACTCGTAGGTCAGGCTGGCTTCTCGGTCTCACAACAGCTGATGGGCAGCCCCCTTGCCAGCCTGCTCCAGCTGCATCCAGAACCTCTTGGGAATCACATCTCTTATCTCCACCTCTTACCCGCCGAGCTTTGATCTAACATATTAGATCTTATATTTAGGTCTGTGATCCATCTCTACATAATTTTTTCATATGATGTGATATAAGGGATCTAGGTTTGTTTTTTGTATACGAATAGCCAATTGTTCCCACAGCATTTATTGAAACGTCAATCCTTTCCTTATTGGATTACCTGGCACCTTTGCTGAAATTTAATTGACCATATACTATTAGGTCACCTTGTGGACTCTCCATGCTGTTCCATTGAAATATATTTCTATCTTTAAATCAATAGCATGCTATCTTGATTATTGTAGTTTTTTTAACTAAGCTTTAAACGCATATAGTATGAAGGCTCAAACTCTGTGCTTTCCCAAGTTTGGCTATTGTGGGTTCTTTGAATTTTCATGTTTTAAAATCACGTTGTCAACCTCTATGATCACATTCACCAAAAGCAAAGCCTGCTGGGATTTTAATTAATATCATTGAATCTATGGATTGATTTGGAAATTGTTAATATTGTAACAATGTTCCTATTCATTAGTATGGTATCTCTCTCCATTTATTTATGTCTCTTAAAATTTCCCTTAGCAATGATTTGGAGATTTTAGTCTACAGCTCTTGCACTATTTGTAAATATATCTTTATTTCATATTTCTAGTGTTATTATAATAGGTACTAGCATTTTAACTGCCAGTTTTTATTTATAAATATACTTAATTATTTTTATATTAATTTTATATGATACGTCCTTGCCAAATAAAGATAAGCAGTTGTTCACCATAAGCCACATTGTTTATACAAATAGTTTAGGCACAACAAGCCTCTATTATCAGTTCTGGAAATGATAATAACCCCCCAAAATCCGAAGTCTCAAACACCAACCAAAGGCCAACCGTTCAAGAAGACCTGTCTAAGGATAGCAGTCTCAGGCCTTCTATATCAACTCTTTTCTTCACACATGGTATATTGTTTCTATTGTTTCATTTTTTTTTACTCTATGTGACTTTGTATTTTAAATGGCTTTCTTGTAAGCACCATATATTTGGAGCTTGCTTTTTTAAATCTAATATGACATTCCTTGCCTTTTAATAGAAATGTTTATATCTTTCATATGTAATGTAACTATCAATATGGCTGGTTTAAACCTATCTTGCTATATTTTTACTATTTGTTCTATTTGATGTTTTTTCCTTTTTCTCCTCTTTTCTGGCTTTCTTTGGAATTAATTGAATTTTATTTATGATCCCATTGTATATCCACTAGCAGCTTATCAGCTATACCTCTTGGTTTTACTTTTTAGTGGTTGCTAATATATATACTAATACTAATATGTATATTAATATATATACCAATACCAATATATATACTAATATATATATACTAATACCTATATATTAGTATATACTAATATACTAATAGTAATATATATACTAATACAAATATATATAGTAATACTAGTAATATATACTAGTACTAATGTGTATGTTATATATAGAGAGTATACAGTATATATATAAATTTGAAATGAGAATAAGATAATTTATATATAAATTATACATAATAGTAAATTAATAAATTATAACAACCATATAAATCATATATAAAATTATTTTAATATTATTTCAAATAATATTGTATAACCTATATGATGTAGTAATCTTCCAACAGTATAGTTCCATTTCTACCCTCAAGACTTCTATATATGTTAAGAAAACTCAGAGGAGATTATTATTTTGCTCTAAAAAACCACTATAATTTAAGGACATTAAAAATATGGGACATTTCAGGGTGCCTGAGTGGCTCAGTTGGTTAGGCATCTGACTCTTGATTTTGGCTCAGGTCATGATCCCAGGGTCATGGGTTGGAACCCCATGTCAGGCTCTGTGCTGAGCATGGAGGCTGCTTAGGATGCTCTCTCTCCCCCCATGCTCCTCTGCCCCTCTTTCCCACTTGCTCTCTCTCTCTCAAATAAATAAATAATTTTGAAAAATAAATAAAGAAAGAAAAATAAAGAATGTTCCTTTTTGCTATAATAATTAACTTAAAAATTCTGGAAAACAAGATATTAATATGTGACAATAGCAAATACCAAAGCCAAAAATACCAAAAACCAAAGTTCAAAAACTGGTAGTCATTTCGATTTAGGTATAAATAAATCCTCCATCAGTTAATTGAGCAACATCCATGGTAAATGGTGAGTACTTGATAGACATTATTTAATACACACCCAACCCTCTTTTTTTCATCCACCAAATATTTACAGAGATTGTGGCAAGTATGTAGCACATGAACATTTCTTTCCTACAGAAAAGTTTTTTCAATTGCTTTCGAAATTTTATTTACCAAACCAGTACCATCATGCCCCTCAGATGCTCCAAATTATGACCCACATACTACAAATATCCAATACTGAACCCTGGACCTTCATCTTTTACTGGTTTCTCTGAAAATTCTAGTTTCAAGGCAAGAAATTAAAGAATTTTTAAGCAGCTCAAGTTCTTATGTACTAACTACAGCAGCAGGTATATTGTCACATCTTTCTCTAAACTGTGCCAATGAACTCTTTAATTAAATTATCCTTTCAATATTTTCATAGGCACCATGCTACTATATGTTCTGTATTGAGGGAATGACTGTCAAAAGGATACTTTATATCTTTTTATTACGAAGTTCCACCCTTTTTATTTACACAGGATATTGAAAGTTGTAGAGGAAGCTCTTTGCCCACAAAGGAAAAGATAGAATAGGCACAGGACTTCTGTCCAGGAGCCTTTCCATTATCCTTACTATTGTGGTATCATCTTATTGCTTTCCTTTATTTTACAACATAATAAGTTACAAACTCACCTCTAAGGATATAGTCGGAGTGCTGTGAGTTTAAGTTCCTTGAAATAATTGTTTTCTCTGAATACGTTATCAATTTGAGACAGTGTTCATTACTTTTTGTTCAGCCCTAATGTTTGCTCTTTTCCATTCTTTCAAATTAAATGTTATTTTTTGAACATGTAAAACTTTTATATCAGTCAAAACTCAAAACTATAAAAAATATATATATTCTCCTCATCACACTCCTGTCTCCCTCTCCCACCACCTGTCTGTTACCACTTTTATTAGTTTCTGTGTTTCTATTTGCAAAAATCGGCAAATATGAATGTGAGAATATACACATGTATTTTTTCTTATTCCCCCTTCTTTCTTCCAGAAAAGGTAGTTTACTATATAACTGCTCTGCATATTGGTTTTTTAGCAGTTATTTAATCTTTGAGTTTTTTCATTTGTAAAATGGGGAGAATACTATTGTGAAGATTAAATAGAAGGAGGTGTATGAGGTACCCACCGTAGGATCAGGCACAGTGAAACACACCTTACATGTCTCTACAGCCTACTCTTCTCATTCTGTGGCAATAAACACTCACATCACTTTCCATTAGTGCTGTAGACTAAAGCATCCTTGGGAAAGTCAGAAACACACAGCAGATCTTCCACTATGAATGGCTTGTAGCTTTTCAGTTGTATTTACAATTAAAGCCACTGCACTTGACTTCGAAGCAAACTCTCAACCCAAAGTTGGCTCCTGGCAGATCTCCTTTTGGTACCAGCACACAAGCTACCATAAGTAGCCATGAATCTCTCCCACCTGCTACTGGGGGATGAACAGATGCATGGCTAGACTGCATTGAAAAGATTTTTCTATTTGACCGCAGATTTGCTACTTCCTGTACTTCTTACTTTGTGTAGACACATATCTTCATCTGATATCATTTTCCTTTTTCATGAAGAACTTACTTTAACCTTTTTGTGATGCATGTCTATCAGGAAGAAATTCTTTTACCTTTTATTTGTCATTTTTTACTTCTATGTTTTGAAAAATCTTTTTGCTGGGTGTATAATTCTGGGTTGACAGCTATTTTCATTTAGTAGTTTAATTCTGTTACCCTATTTTCTAGTGGCTTGCATAGTTCGTGACTAAAAATTTGCTGTTATTCATTCTTACCACTGTTCCTCTGTATGTGATATGTTCTCTGCCTTTTTTCCCCTCTAGCTGCTTTTAAGAGTTTTCTCTTTGTTATAGCTTTTTAGCAATTTGATTATTATGTGCCTTTATGTTGTTTTCTTTACATTACTCTGCTTCGGGTTTGTTGTGTTTCTTCTATTATGGGTTTATGGTTTTCATCAAATACTTTTATAATACTTTCATCATCTACAACAACTTTTTGTGTCTATTGACTAGGTTTTTTTTTTCTAGTTATAGAACATATTTTCCTACTTCTTTCCATAAATGTTTTCATGCTAGACATTGCAAATTTTATGATGCTTGGTGCTGGGTCCTACTATATTTTTGAAATAGTGTTAACCATTGCTCTGACATGCTTAAGTTTCTTGGGATCAGTTTGATCGTTTTGAGGTTTGGTTTTAAGATTTGTTATTGTGAGTGCAGACCATTTTTTAGTCTTAGGGTGATTTAGCCCCACTATTACCCAATGCCTTGTGTGTTAAATGGTCTTTCCATGCTGGCTAATGGGACCATGAGTTAGTCCCAGTACTGTATTAGCTCTAAGAATTGTTTAGTCTACTAGTATATTAGTCTGCTCAGACTGCCATAACAAAATGCCACAGGCTGGGTGGCTTAAATAACAGAAATTTATTTCTCACAGTTCAGAAGTCTAAAAATCCCAGATCAAAGTCTGACAGAGTTTAGTTTCTGGTGATAGCTCTCTTCCTGGCTTGAAGATCAGTACCTTTGTGCTTTCACATGTGTGAAAGGTGTGGGAAGGGGTGTGCTTTCAGTGTGTGCAAGGGGTGGGAAGAGGGTTTTACAGGGGAGAAAGAATGAGAAAGAAAGGAAGAAAGAAAGAAAGAAAGAAAGAAAGAAAGAAAGAAAGAAAGAAAGGGAAAGAGTGGATGCTCTGGTGTCTGTACTTATAAGGACACTAATCCCATCAAGTCAGGGTTGCATCCTTATGACCTCATTTAAACTTAATTACTTCCTTACTCTAAATATAACTACACTGATAGTTAGGGCTTCAACATATGAATTTGGAGGGAACACAAACATTCAGTGCATAACAACTGCTTTCTAGTGATTCTTTCTCTGGTCTTAGATAGTTTCTTTTCCCCCATACATGTGCAAATGAGTACTTAGCCAAAGATTCAAGGGTACCCCTTTGTATATCACCAGTATCTTTTTGTGTGTATCTCTCTCCTCTCTAGTATTCTGTTCTGGAAATTCTAGCTGTGCTGACTTCTCAAAACTGTGACTCTTTAACTCAGTAAGACCACTGGGTGGTCATTTAGACCACTGGCTGGTCATTTAGACCACTGGCTCTATACGGGTTCCCCATCCCTACACTGCAGCCTAAAACCTGCTTCCAGGCTGTAAGCCAGGCAATCACAGGGCTCATCTGCTTTGTTTCCTCTCTTTTGATAATCATAGCCCTGTGCTGCCTATTGTCAATCTCTCCAAACCATTGTTTTATATATATTTTTCTGGTTTTCTAGGTGATTAGGTACAAGAATAAACACATTATCAGTTATATTATCATGTCTAAAAGCAGAACTACATGTTTAGTATAGATTACATTAATAATAATCATTCTATGCATGAAAAATTGGGGCACACAGCTTCCTTACTTTCCATAGACTTATGGCTATCTGAAAGTGTTTGAATGTATTTAAAATTTTTCCCGTGGGTGTAAAAGACAGTCATGTCCTTCCCTGCCATAGTGTGGGAAGCAAAACATAGGAAGGACAGTGGGGTTTAGAGACTTAGAGTTTCTATTTTCTTACATTTTGACCCAATTAAAACTTTTGCCACAGTGACATTTGTTCCTTAGCCACCGCTGAAACTGCTACACTCCAGTCTTTATTTTATATGTTCCATTTAAATGTTGTGCTTATGTAAATTATAAAACCCTGATACCACACTATGGCAGGCAGGTGTATTACTATACACTCTATTCTTGTGGTGAGGTCTAAAACATCCTTGCCCAAACTAATTGGGTAGGAAATTATTTGGAAAAGCTAGCCGGTAAAAGTGAAATAAAATGCAAATGTTACTTTTTATCTGAGAAGCACTTTTTCCCCTTCTCCAGTTTCATTTTCAGAAATCAGGTTCCATAGCAAAGCCATGTTCATAAATGAATATGGCATGAAAAGTTCTGTTTCCCTCCTATTTCCAATTTCAGATAAGAATCTTTTTATATCAACATCACTTTCCAAAATTTGGACTCTTTCAGGTTTTCCTTACTTTACTTGTAACTATGGAAATAAATCTTAGTGCTAAGAAGACATATTAGTCCTTCTAGCTTCTTCTAAAAGCTTTGCCATTTACTTTGTGTCGGTTCTTATTTTCATTCTAGTTCATTCCACATTTGCGTGTTGATCATCTACTATGTATAAAACCCTCTGTGAGGTGTTAGGAGATTTAGAAATAAGACTGCACCCTGCTCTTAATCTGCTAAGGAAAAATAACACGCAAGCAGCTAACATGCAAGTGGTTAGAAGTGTTAGAGAAAATCCAAGTGGGCAAAACTGCTTTGACAACCTACCACCAAAGGCCCTTTTATCCTGGTAGAAGATTAAGGGACAGGGAATGGGTTGGGCAAAGTTTCATTAAATAAAAAAAAGTGGTTTTTAACAGAAACCAATATCTGTTTTGATGGGAGCTGAAAACTAGGGACAATAGGGGCACCCAGGTGGGTGGTTGAGTGTCTGACTTCGGCTTAGGTCATGATCTCACCATTTGTGAGTCTGAGCCCCACATCCAGCTCTCTCCTGTCAGCGCAGAGCCCATTTTGGATCCTCTGTCCCCCTCTCTCCCCGCACCTCCCCTGCTTGCACTCTCTCTCTAAAAAATAAAAATACTCTCTAAAAAAAAAAAAGAAGAAAAGAAAATTGGGGATAGCATTTCAGACTGAAGGTAAAGCTGGAATATTCCTTAAGGAAGAGGTTTAATGTTCCTTAGCAGGCAGAGGAGCATCATAGAAGACCTGGATTCAAATCCACTCAGCAGTTATGGGATCTTGAGAACTTAACCTCTCTGAGTTTCATTTTCTTCATCTATATAATGTGATCAATAATATCCACCTTCAAGAGTTTTCATTATACATATACACATACACACACACATGCACACACAGAGATCTTCTTTGAGTTATGACGGAGTTATGTTCCAATAAACCCATGGTTAAGGTGAAAATATTTTAAATCAAAAATGCGTTTAATGCACCTAATCTACCAGATATTATAGCGTAGCCTAGTCTACCTTAAATGTGCTCAGAACACCTTCATTAGCCTAAAGTTGAGCAAAATCATCTAACACAAAGCCTATTTTCTAATAAAATGTTTAATACCTAATGTAACTTACAGAATACTGTACTGAAAGTGAAAAACAGAATGGTTGTAAGTGTATCAGTTATTTATTCTTATGATTGTATGGCTGACTGGGAGTTGTAGCTCACTGCTACCACTGTCCAGCATCATTAGAGACAGTATTGTACCACATATCACTAGCTCAGGAAAAGATCAGAATTCCAAATTCAAAGAATGGTTTCTACTGAATGCCAATCACTTTCACCTCATTGTAAAATTGAAAACCTGAAAGTCAAACCATTGTTGGGGGCTATCTTATCTATCTATCTATCTATCTATCTATCTATCTATCTAGTATCTGTCTATCATCTATCATCTATCTATCTATCTATCTATCTATCTAGTATCTATCTAACGATCTACCCATCCATCCACACACAGACAGACTGGCATCAGAGAAGATTCAATTAACAAAGACTAAACTGATAATTCCTTAATAAAGAATTAAGAATATGAGGCTATTTGGGGAACTTTAGATTATCCAGAGGAATTGCTTTGATTTGCAAATATTTCTTAAGATTTTTGCATCTACATGCATGAAGGATTTGAGTCTGTAGTGTCTTTTATTGTAATGCTTTGGTTTTGGTATCTGGGTGAGGCAGAACTCATAGAATGGGTTGAGAACTATTCCTCCTCTTCAGTTTTCTGGAGTAGTTTGTAAATTTGATGTGAATTTCTTCCTCAAATGTTTGTAGAACAATCAGTGAAGCTATCTGGGGCCTGAGGTTTGTGTCTGTGTGTGCGTATGTATTTAAGGATACTGCTCTACCATCTTCCCATCTCCATTGTTTCAGATGACAAATATGCTCTCATCTTTATCTTTGTTCCTCTATAAAGTGTTTTTTTCCCCCTCTGGATATTGTAAGGGTTTCTCTTTATCACTGATTTTAATTAATTTGAGTATAATGTATTTTGGTTTTCTCCATGTTTCTTGGGCTTGGGTTTCGTTCAGCTTTTTGAGTTTAGATCACAGTTTATGGTTTTCATCAAATTTTTTTTAATTGGGGGCATTACATCTTAAAATATTTTTTCAACCCTTTCTTTCTACACACATTCCAATTACACATGTATCAGGGCCACTTAAAGTTGTTCCACAGTATACAGATTCTCTGTTCATTGTTTTTCATTATCTTTTTTTCTCTTGGTGTTTCATTTTGGATAGTTTCTATTGCTTTGTCTTCAAGTTCACTGAACTTTTGTTCTACAGAATCTAATACATCCCATCATCTGCAGCATTAACCCTATCCAGTGTATTTTTTTATCCCAGACATGGTAATTCTCATCCCTTTAATTCTGAAATGCATATATATTTTGTGTGTGTGTGTATATATGTATTTATCTGTATATATTGTATATGTATATATAAATGTACAACAATTATATAATATGTATATATAGGGGTGCCTGGGTGGCTCAGTTGGTTAAGCATCTGACTCTTGGTTTCCGCTCGGGTCATAATTTCATGGTTTGTGAGTCTAAGCCCCACATGGGGGCTCTGCATTGACAGTGTCGAGCCTGCTTAGGGTCCTCTCTCTCTCTCTCTCTCTCTCTCTCTGGCCCTCACTCATGCTCTCTCTCTCTCTCCAAAAATAAATAAATAAACTTACAAAACAAAAAGCTATATAGGTAATATGTGTATATATTTTGTTGAGACAAAATTGGTATATAACATATAAGTTTCAAGTTACAACTTTGTAATTTGACATCTGTATGCACTGCAAAGTGATCATCACTAAAAATCTAGTCACCATCTATCACAATAAAATTGACCCCCTTCACCCATTTTTCCCACACTCCCCCAACCCATAACCACCAATCTGTTCTATGTATCTATGAGTTTTTGTTTTCTTGTTTGTTTGTTTGTTTGTTTGTCTAGATTCCAGGAATGAGTAAACTCATAATATTTGTCTTTCTCCTTCTGACGTATTTCACTTAGCATAATACTTTCAAGGCCTATCTGTGTTGCTGCAAATGGCAGAATTTCATTTTTTTATGCTTAGTAGTATTCTGATTTTATACACACACACACACACACACACACACACACACACATTCTTTATCCATTTACGGATATCCATCTATGGACATAGAAGTTGTTACCATTTCTTGTCTATTGAAAATAATGTTACAATGAAATAAGGGTGCATACATTTTTTAAACCAGTATTTTTGTATTCTTCAGATAAATACCCAGAAGTGGAATAGCTAGATCATATGGTA
This sequence comes from Prionailurus bengalensis, assembly GCF_016509475.1. NCBI lineage: Eukaryota > Metazoa > Chordata > Mammalia > Carnivora > Felidae > Prionailurus > Prionailurus bengalensis. Next base: position 18,221,348 of record NC_057355.1, read on the forward strand.
GTTGTATTCTTATTTTTTTGAGGAATTTCCATACTGTTTTCATATTGTAAATTCCAAATTGTCTGAATCAATTTACATTCCCATTAATAGTATACTGGGGTTCCTTTTTCTCCACATCTTTGCCAACACTTGTTATTTCTTGTCTTTCTGACAATGGCCGATTTCACCAGTGTGAGGTAGAATCTCATTGTAGTTTGGTTTACATTTCCCTAATAATTAGTGATGTTGAACATCTTTTAATATGCCTGTTGATCATCTGCATGCCTTCTTTGGAAAATTTTGATTTTGGTTTTGATTTTGATTTGATTTAGAAAATTTTGATTCATATCCTTTGCCCATTTTTAATTGAATTGTTTGTGTTTTATTGTTGCTGTTGTTATTGAGTTGTATGAGTTCTTTATATATTTTGTATATTAATTCCTTGTCAGATATATGATTCACAGAAGTTTCCCATTTAGTAGGTTGTCTTTTCATTTTGATGATAGTTTCTTTTGCTGTGTAGAAACTGTTTGGTTTGCTATAATCCCATTTGTTTATTTTGCTTTTGTTTCCCTTGCCTCTGGAGTCAGAGCCACAAAAATATTTCTAAGACCAATGTTGAGGAGCTTACCATCTATGTTTCATTCTAGGAATTTTATGGTTTCAGGTCTTACATCCAAATCTTTAATCCATTTTGAGTTAATTTTATGTGTGGTGTAAGATAGTGGTCCAGTCTCATTCTTTTGCATGTGGCTTTCCAGTTTTCCCAACACCATTTATTGAAGAGTTTGTGCTTTTTCCATTGTATGTTATTGACTCCTTTGTTGTAAATTAATTGTCCATATATGTATGGGTGTAATTCTGGGCTTTCAATTCTGTTCCATTGATTTGTGTGTCTGCTTTTATGCCAATACCGCACTGTTTGGATTACTTTAGCTTTGTAGTGTAGTTTGAAATCAGAGAGCATAATACCTCTGACTTTGTTCTTCCTCAAGATTGTTATTCAGGATCTTTTGTGGTTCTATACAAATTTTACAATTATTTATATTAGCTCTGTGATAAATGTCATTGGAATTTTGATAGGGGTTGCAATGAATCTGTAGAATGCTTTAGACAGAATGGACATTTTAACAACATTAATTCTTCTAATCCATGAACATGGTGTATCTTTTCATTTTTGTGTATCATTTTCAGTTTCTTTCATTAGCATCTTATAGGGTTTTTTAAGTTTTATTTATTTATTTTGAAAAAATGAGAGAATCTCAAACAGGCTCCACACTGTCAGCAAAGAGTTCAATGTGGGGCTCAATCTCATGAACCATGAGATCATGACCTGAGCTGAAATCAAGAGTTGGACAGTTAACCAACTGAGCTACCCAAGCACCTCTGTTATAGTTTTTAGTGTACAAATCTTTCACCTTTTTGGTTAAATTTATTCCTAGGTGTTTTATTCTTCTTGATGCAATTGTAAATGGAAATGTTTCCTTAATTTCTCTTTCTGATAATTCATTTTTAGTGTAGAAATGCCACAATTTTTTATATGTGATTTTGTATCTTGCTACTTTACTGGATGCATTTATTAGTTTCAAAAAAAATTTTTTTGGTGGAGTCTTTCGGGTTTTCTATATATCATATGCCATCTGCAAATAATGACAGTCTTACTTTTTCCCTTTCAAGTTGGGTGACTTTTATTTCTTGTCTAACTGTTCTGGGAAGGACTTTCAGTACTATGTTGTATAAAAGTGGCAAGAGTGCTCATCCTTGTCTTGTTCCAGATCTTAGTAGAAAAGCTTGTAGCTTTTCACCATTGAAATACAATATGACAACATAATATGATGTTAGCTGTGGGTTTGTCATATATGGCCTTATGTTTAAGTATGTCCTCTCTTCACCCACTTAGTTGAGTTTTATCATAAATTGATATTAAATTTTGTCAAATGCTTTTTCTACATCTATTGAGATGATCATTGTGATTTTTATTCTTCTTTTTGTTAATGTGGTTTAGCACAATAATTGATTTGCAGATGTTGAACCATTCTTACATCCTTGGAATAAATCCCACTTGATCATGTGTGATCTTTTTAAGGTATTGTTGAATTCCATTTTCTAATATTTTGCTGAGTATTTTTGCATCAACATTCATCAATGATATTGGCCTGTAATTTTCTTTTTTGTGTGTTCCCTTGTCTGGCTTTGGAATCAGGGCAATGCTGGCCTCATGATATGAGTTTGGAAGTGTTTCTTCCTTGTTAAATTTTCAAAAGAGCTTTAAAAAGGTATTGAATATTCCTTGATTTTTTGTTAGAATTTATCAGTGAAGCTGTCTGGTTCTTAACTTTTGTTTGTTTGGTGGTTTCTGATTATTGACTTAATCTCCTTAGTGGTATTCAATCTATTTAGATTTTCTATTTATTCATAAATCAGTCTTGGAAGACTTCATATTTTAAGGAATCTATCAATTTCTTCTAGATTGGCCAATTTATTGGTGTATAATTGTTCATAATAGTCTCATAATTCTTCCTATTTCCATGGTATCAGTTGTAACTTCTCCTCTTTCATTTCTGATGATGTTTGTTAGAACCCTATCTATTTTTCTTGGTTGGTCTAACTAAAGTTTTGTCAATTTTGTTTATCTTTTCAAATAACCAACTCTTAGTTTCATTGATCTTTTATATTGATTTTTAGTCTCTATTTCATTTGCAATTGACTCCTGAAAAACAAGAGAGGTGCCAACTCCCCAACACAGTCAAAAATCTATGTATAACTTTTTACTCCCTCCAAACTTAACTGCTAATATCCTACATTGATCAGTAGGCTTACTGAGAACATAAACAGTTAATTAACATATATTTTATATGTTGTATGTATTATATACTGTATTCTATAATAAAGTAAGCTAGAGAAAAGAAAATGTTGTTAGGAAATTCATAAGAAAGGGAAAATATACTTACAGTATATATCTATTAAATCTATCTGGTATGATGTGTTGTTTAAGGCCAATGTTTTCTTATTAGTTCTCTGTTTGCATGATCTATCCATTGATGTAAGTGAGGTGTTAAAGTCTTTTGCTATTATCGTATTGTCAGTTTCTCTTTTTAGGTCCTTTAATATTTGTTTTACATATTTTGGTGTTTCTATGTTGGGTGCATGTATATTTATAAATGTTATGTTTTCTTGTTGGATTTACTCCTTCATCGTTACGTAGTGCTTATTATTATTGGCTTTGTTTTAAAGTCTATTTTGTCTGCTATGAGTATAGCTATACCAGCTTTCTTTTTGTTTCCATTTGCATGGAATATCTTTCTCTATCTCTTCTCTTTCAGCCTGTGTATATCTTTACTTCTGAAGTGAATCTCATAGGCAGCATATAGATTGGGCTTGTTTTTTCATGCATTCAGTCTCTCCATGTCTTTTAACTGGAGAGTTTAGTCAATTTACATTTACCCATTTAGTCCATCCCCCCTCCCGCAATCCCTCCAGTAACCCTGTTTGTTCTCCATATTTAAGAGTCTTCATGTTTTGTCCCCCTCCCGGTTTTTGTTATTTTTGCTTCCTTTCCCTTATGTTCATCTGTTCTGTGTCTTAAAGTTCTCATATGAGTGAAGTCATATGATATTTGTCTTTCAATTTACATTTAAATTAATTATTGGTAGGTACATACTTATTGACATTTTGTTTATTATTTTCCAGTTATTTTCATAGTTCCTCTCTGTTCCTTTCATTTTCTATTTCTCTCTTCCCTCATGGTTCAATGGCTTTCTTTGGTGTTATATTTAGATTCCTTTCTCACTTTCTTTGTAAAAGCTTTTGATTTGTGATTACCCTGGGGTTCACATGTAACTTCCTATGTATATAACAGTCTGTTTTGAGTTCATACCAACTTAAATTTGAACACATTCCAAAACTTTACACTCCTCTCTCACTACATTTTATATTTTTGATGTCACATTTTACATTTTTTATTTTATGTATTCCTTAACTAATTATTGTAGTTTTAGTTAGTTTCACTCTTTTTAACCTTCATAGTTGCTTTATAAGTGCTTTTTCAGTGAGATTTTTACTTTTGCATGTTCTCTTGTTATTAATTAGTGCCATTACCTTTCAGTTTAAAAAAGTCTCTTTAACATTTCTTGTTTAGTGGTGATGCATTCCTTTAGCTTTTGCTTATATGAAAAAGCTCTTAATCTCTTCTTCAATTCTGAATGATAACCTTGCCAGGTAAAGAATTCCTGGTTGGAAGACTTTTCCTCATAGCATTTTGAATATACCATGCCATTCTCTATTGGCTTGAAAATTTTCTGCTTAAAAGTCCACTGATAGCCTTATGAGGTTTCCCCTTGTATATAATAAGTTGTTTTTCTCTTGTCTTCCAGCTCACTGATCTGATACTCAGCTTCATCTAGTCTAGTGGATTTTTCAGTTCAGTTATTATATTCTTTAGCTCTGTAACTTCTGTATGGAACTTCTAAATTTTTTCTTTCTTTTTTGAGGATCTCATTATGTTCATCCATTTTTCTCCCTGGTTCAGTGAGCATGTTCATGATCATTATCTTGAACCCTTTATCAGATAGACTGCTTATATCCATTTCATTAATGTCATTAATTTTTAAAAATGTTTTCTCTTGTTATTTTTTGGGAATGTATTCCTCTGTCTCCTCATTTTGTCTGACTCTGTGTGTTTGCTTCTAGGTATTAGGTGAATCAACCACTTGCCCCAGTCTTGAAGGAGTGGCCTTGTATAGGAGATGCCATGTGGAGACCAGAAGAGTACTCCTCTCTGACCCCTGGAGCTAAGTATTTAAGGGGCATCTCCTGTGTGGCCTGCACATGTCCATCTCTGTGGTAGGGTCATGTCTGCAGTGGGAGGGGGAGTAGTTGGTGCCAGCCTAGCTGTGACACGCAGCTGCCCTGCAGTGTTGGATGGCCATCCTGGTGGCAACTAGCAGACTCACTGGGATGCAGATGTAAGCAAGTCTGTCCCCTGGCCTGGCTGGGATGTGTGGCTGCACTGGAGGTGTGGATAAGGTTCTCAGCTGGACATGCCCACCAGCTCCAACAGGTTAGAGGGATAATTCCAAATGGCACCCACTGGTGCTTGACCTTAGCAAGGTAGAATGAGGTTGCAAACATGGCATCTGCCAATGTCCTTATCTTTGGAAAAAGTCCTAGTGGTTTTCTGACTTGCTAGAAGAAACGTTATTTATTTATTTATTTATTTATTTACTTACTTACTTACTTTTTAATGTTTATTCATTTTTGAGACAGAGAGAGACAGAGCATGAACAGGGGAGGGTCAGAGAGAAGGAGACACAGAATCTGAAACAGGCTCCAGGCTCTGACCTGTCAGCACAGAGCCCGATGCCGGGCTCAAACTCACGGACCGCGAAATCATGAACTGAGCCGAAGTTGGCCACTTAACCGACAGTCACCCAGGAGCCCCTAGAAGAAACTTTAAAATTAGTAAGTCACATATAGTCCGGATGCTTTCCCAACTGGTGTTTGTGCACTGGGCCCTGTGGGGTAAGTGAATCTGTGCACAAGACTTTTAGAGGCAGATTCTCCATTCCCTATAGTTCTATGGTTTTCCTGGATGTAATCCACATTGGCTTTCAGAGCTGGGTATTCTGGGGGCTCATCTCTCTCATACAGAATCTAAGAGTTGGGATGCCTGATATGGAGCATAGACCCCTTGCTCTTTAGGGCAAAGTTCTGTGCCTTTGAGATCCCTCCTGATTATGTATCACTGTGCTTGAGGTGGGATATTGCTTTCTTTTTTTAAAAAAATTATTTTAATTGTTTGTTTATTTTTGAGAGACAGTACATGAGTGGGGCAGGGGCAGAGAGAGAGGGAGACACAGAATCTGAAGCAGGCTCCAGGCTCTGAACTGTCAGCACAGAGCCTGATGTGGGGCTTGAACCCACAAACTGTGAGATCATGACTGGAACTGAAGTTGGACACTTAGACGACTGAGCCACCCAGGTGCCCCAAGGTGAGTTATTTCTATTGAGATAGTGTCTCTGCCTTTCCTACCCATCTTGATGTTGTCCTTTTTGTCTTTTGTTGTGGAAGTCTATTCGTGTAGTTTTCTGGTCTTTTTCAGAGGGAATTATTCCATATGTAGTTGTATACTTGTATCCATGGGAGAGAATGAGTTCAGATCTTCCTGCAGTGCTATCTCAAACAAATTCTCTCTCTCTTTCTCTCTCTATATATAATCTACGATGTATCTACTTCACATGCTTAATCTTTATCTATTTTCTTTAATGCATGAAATACAGTTATAATTAACTGTCTTTATTGGCTACTAATTATATCATTTTAGGGTTAGTTTCTATTGATTTTTTTCTCATTATGATTCATATTTTCCTGTTTCTTTGCATGGTAGGTACTTTTTATTGGAGACCAGCATTGTGAATTTTATCTTGTTGCATTCACTGAACATTTTGGTATTCCTAATCCTATTAGTATTCTTGAGGTTTCTTTTTAAAAATTTTTTAATGTTTATTTATTTTTGAGACAGGATGGGGGCAGGGGCAGAAAGAGGGAGACAGAGGATCAGAAGCAGGCTCCACACAGTGAGTGCAGAGCCCAGTGTGGGGCTCAAACTCACAAACTGTGAGATTATGACCTTAGCCAAAATCAAGAGCAGGCCACTGAACCCACTGAGCCACCCAAGCACCCCAATACTCTCGAGTTTTGTTCTGAAATTAAGTTAAGTTACTTGGTATCAGTTTGATTTCTTCAGATTCTACTTTCAAGCTTTGATAGGAGAGACAGAGTGGTATTTAGTTTAGGGCTAATTTTTCCCCCTACTACTGAGGCAAAACCAATGCCAACAAATTATAAACTCTTTCCTGCTCAGCAGAGCTCTGAGGATTGTTTCTTCTAATCCTTTCAGGTGCTTCTTTCTTCAGCTGTGGGTCATTTTCTCTCACAGCTGTGCTGATCTAGCCTCAAATGAAGATGTGAGGGCATTCCTTGAAGATCTCCAGAATCCTTTCTCCATGTAACTCTCTCTTCTCTGATACCCTGCTCTGCAAACTGTAGCCACTTTGGCCTTTCTGACTTCTAGCTCCTCAACCCAGGGAGATTGTCAGACTCCACCTGTGTTTGCCCCTCCCTGCATTGATGCCTGAAAATTCTCATCTGGCAGTATGCCTGGGGATTATAGGGTTCACCTTGTTCATTTCCCATTTCTCAGGATCACTATCCTTTGTTGCCTGATGTCCAGCGTCTTGAAAGTGTTTTTTTCATATATTTTTCACAATTTTTAAACTGTATTAGTGGAGAGTAAATCCAGCTGCTGCCATTAGATCTTATCTGGAAGGAGAAATCTTCAGAGGTAATGAAATGCCAAGGATTTAGCCTCATATTGAATGTGGGTAAAAAAGAGAGCAGCACATAGTTCATTGCAGACATTGAAAATTATTTTTGTACCATGGACCCTCTGGACATCTTCTGAAACCTATAGACAGCTTCTCAGAATGGTGTTTTCAAATGCACAAAGCACAGACAAGTACCAAAAAAAAAAAAAGATTATAGTGAATATAGTTATTAGAATATTTTTCTGTGATATCCTATAGTAGCAGATGTACTTCTTAATTAATACATTAAGTGACAGCTCTATCAATGTGTCTAATAATTTCTATAATTTTCAAGTAGTAATAAGCATAAACAATATTCTGAGATATGTGAAACAATTGTAATGTTGTTTGAATATATCCGTACTCCCTATTGGTGGCCATGTCAATATACTGTTAATATTAATGTCATTTGTTGCCAAATGCATTATGAAAGGAAATGCTAACTAGTAAAAAGCTAGTAAAAAGAAACATGCACTTGCTCTCATTCAAGTTGAAGGACCCCTGAATTGTCTCCATAGACCCCTTGGAGGTCTATAGATCCAGAGTAAGAATACTTATTTTAATACATGGAAACTGGAGGGCCTGGAAGTTGTAGGTCTTACACAATTGCTTAGACTTATGAAATGGCAATGATTTCATTTGAATCTACCATGAGCATGGTGAGGTACCATGGGGATAGTTTGGGGGTAGAAGGGTGGAAGCCATGTTCACAGAACAACTGAGAGAGTCCTTTATGCCCAAATGGGTCTTCTTTCTACAATTCCCAGACCAAGGAATTTCATCCCCAGTGGTGAGGAGTCTACCTGTCAAATGGCTTCTAGTCCAACTCCCATTCTGAATCTCAAGTCCCATCACTCATAACTGACAAATTGGGCAGGTCTGCTGTTTATTTTTGCCTCTGGTCTTTTGGCCAGGCCACACATTCTTGGATTTGTGAATACAGAGTTCTGTTCCTATCCAGTGTGTCCCAACCAGAAAGTCACTGTAATTTTTGGTTTTGTTCCCATACTCCCTCCAAATGTCATTAGTCATATCCTCCTTCCCATTTCTGCCTTGAATAGGCAGTCATTATGATGAAGCCAGGCCTGTTTCAGAATTCCATGAGAACCACAGTGTCAGGCCGTCACAACTCTGGAGCTGGAAATGGAAAAGGCTGTGATCTGGCTGGCTGGCACAGTCCCTATGAGTCATTGTGGAAACACTGTCCCCAGATGCTGCTGAGAGGGACCGGGTTGCTGGTGAGTGCATCTGTCAGATGAGATCCTGACCCCCTGACATCTTAAAACATTCCATAATATGTGGGATGTTGGGCCTTTCGTCTGGTATCCTGGTTACATTAAAATTTGGGTTGTTTTATTCTATTTTTGGTTCTCTTGCTGTTTCCAATGTGTTAAAAAAAACAAAATACTTTTTTTTCAAATACAAAAATAATACATATTCATTGTACAGAGATTGAAAAAGGCAGAAAAACACACAGAAGAGAATTCTACCACCCAGAGATATAGATTTTCTTTTCATGTGTTGCATTTCCTGTAAGGTGTTATTTGGATTATAATGTATAGAATACTTTGGTAAGCTGTGGTTTTTTCCAATTGTACCAGTATAACTCACACAGTCCCCATTTTTAAAAATATGAAATTATATCACTTTTTGCCCTAAAGGAGATGTTACATAAGGTATCTAGTCCAACATACTCTTTCTAAAAATGAGAAAACTGATATCCCAGGAGGATAAGTAATTTGCCCAAGGCTCATATACCACAGAGTCAGGAATGGAACCCTGGATTTTTGTGCTGGTATCCTGCTGCCTCCTGACTTGTCCATGTCTGTGTTCATCTTCTGTCTGTGCTTACCTTCAGACAAGAGCTGAAAGGTCTCTGGCTTCTCTCTGCTTCTTGACCCGGAGGAAATGTAGTGGAGTTCCTGGACTTGCCAAATAGGAAATTTGCCTCTGCCTTTAGATCTTGAGTTAAGAAACTATCTAATTTCTTTAAATTCATTCCCTGTAAGGGGCACCCGGGTGGCTCAGTCAGTTAAGCATCTGACTTCAGTTTAGGTCATGATCTCACTCTTTGTGAGTTCGAGCCCCGTGTTGGGCTCTGTGCTGACAGCTTTGTCTCTGTCTGTACCTCCCCTGCTCTCTCTCTCTCTCTCAACTATGAAACAAAACATCAGAAAAAGAATTTAAAAAAATTTATTCCCTGTAAGAAACTTTAACATTTGAGGGGGAAAAGCTTTTTCCCATGCAAGGTTTATTTTTGATTATTATTCGGAAATTAAAAAATACAAGAAAAATAGTCATTAAATCAAGAAACAGACTCTTTTTTTTCCAAATTCATTTTTTACTTATTTTTTAAAATTTAAATCCTATTTAGTTAACATATAGTGTAATAAAGATTTCAGGAATAGAATTTAGTGATTCATCACTTACATATAACATCCAGTGTTCATCCCAGCAAGTGCCTCCTCAATGTCCATCAGCCATTTAGCCCATCCCCTCACCCAACACTCTGCCAGCAACCCTTGGTTTGTTCTCTGTATTTAAGAGTCTCTTATAGTTTGTCTCCCTCTCTGTTTTTATTTTATTTTTGTTTCCTTTCCCCTATGTTCTTCTGTTTTGTTTCTTAAATTCCACATGAGTGAAATCATATATTTGTCTTTCTCTGACTGACTTATTTCACTTAGCATAATATGCCCTAGTTCCATCCACATTGTTGCAAATGGCAAGATTTCATTCTTTTTGATTGCTGAGTAATATTCCATTGTATATACATACCTCATTTTCTTTATCCATTCATCAGTCAATGGACATTTGGGCTCTTTCCATACTTTGGCTATTGTCAATGATGCCACTATAAACAATGTGGTGCATGTACCCCTTCGAATCAGCACTCCTGTATCCTTTGGATAAATACCTACTAGTGCAATTGTTGGGTTGTAGAGTAGTTCTATTTTTAACTTTTGGAGGAATCCCCATACTGTTTTCCAGGGTAGCTGTACCAGTTTGCATTCCCACCAGCAGTGCGAAAGGGTTCCTCTTTCTCCATATCCTCACCAACATCTGTTGTTGCCTGAGATGTTAATTTTAGGCATTCTGACAGTTGTGAGTTGGTATCTCATCATGGTTTTGATTTGTATTTCCATGATGATAAGTGATGTTGAACATCTTTTCACGTGTCTGTTAGCCATCTGGATGTCTTCTTTGGAAAAGTGTGTATTTATGTCTTTTGCCCATTTCTTCACTGGATTATGTGTTTTTTTGGGTGTTGAGTTTGGTAAGTCCTCTATAGATTTTGGATACTAACCCTTTATTCAAAGGGTTGATATGTAATTTGCAAATATATTCTCCCATTCCATTGGTTGCCTTTTAGTTCTGCTGATTGTTCCCTTCACTGTGCAGAAGCTTTTTATCTTGATGAGGTCCCAATAGTTCATTTTTGCTTTTGTTTCCCTTGCCTCTGGAGACGTGTTAAGTAAGATGTTGCTGTGGCTAAGGTCAAAGAGGTGGTTGCCTGTTTTCTCCTCAAGGATTTTGACGGCTTCTTATCTTATGTTTAGGTCTTTTATCAAGAAACAGACTTTTAACTATAGAGAATGAACTGAGGGGAGGTGGGTGTGGGGACAGGGAACTAGGTGATGGGGATTAAGAACTGCACTTGTTGAGATAAGCACTGTGATGTATGGAATTGTTCAATCACTATATTATACAACTAATATACTAATATAGCACTGTATGTTATTATATTGGAATTAAATTTAAAAAATAAGATTGGACATAAAGGTTGAGACAACAAAAAAATTAAAATTAACACGATATAAATATTGTTTTATTATTTTTATTATTTTTTTAACGTTTATTTATTTTTGAGACAGAGAGAGACAGAGCATGAACGGGGGAGGATCAGAGAGACGGAGACACAAAATCTGAAACAGGCTCCAGGCTCTGAGCTGTCAGCACAGAGACCGATGCGGGGCTTGAACTCACGGACCGCGAGGTCATGACCTGAGCCGAAGCCGGCCGCTTAACCGACTGAGCCACCCAGGCGCCCCAACACGATATAAATATTTTTTTTTAAAAGAAAAGTAGTCATTACTAGAAACCTAACGACTTAACTAATGTACCTGTCTTTAAACTCAATAGTGGCTATTTAGTTTATTGGCCTTTATAGTATGTATATTTTCACGAAGTGTAAACTCACCTCAGAAAGTTAGCAAACCGCATAGCACAGTATGGTATAGAAGAGTATGGCACATAGTACAGATAGTATAGAGTATAGCATGGCACATCGTATAGATACTATAGTGTATAGTGTAGTATCAAATGGCAGTATAGTATAGTATAGATAGTATATAGTATATAGTATAATAAAATGAATGTGGACTTCGTAGTTTGGTGGTCTTTGATTCAAATCCCATCTGTGCATCTGAACCTGTTTGAGCTTTGTACTATCATCTGTAAAATGAGGGTAATGATAGCAGTTATCTGCCCTAAGATATATCCTAAGATATAGATCCAGAAGAAAGTAAAGCAAAGAAAGTGGGGAGATACAAATTTTCAGATTAGTGATTATGATATTTTTGTATTATTGGCTATGATATTTCCTACTGATTATGTATATTACTGTACCAAAGAGTTGTGGTCAGAGGGACATGGATAAGGTCTCTCCTTAAATATTGGTGCCAATTCCACAAGAAGGAGCCACCCATAAGAAGAAATACCCCAACTGGTGTGTATTTCACTACTTTGCTAGTACTTTCTCATTCTTTTATCTTATAAAATAAAAATCAAATCGATAAAAATTATGTAATTGAAATATTGAAAACTTAGGTAAGAATTCATTTTTTCAGAATTTGCAAGAGCAGCGGCAACAGGATGTTTTGACTTCAAGGTCAAAGAACAGGGTCAGACTTCAAATAAGAACATGGTTGAGTAAATCAACATCTTTCCCCTGGCCCTCCAGGAAATCCTGCAAAAGCAGAAAAGAGAAGGGAAAAAAAAAACTTAACCCATTTTCAGTGAAACTAAGACAGTCAGACATTATATGCAGACTCCAAACTATGTGCAAGTAATGTCAAAACAGCCGATATTAAGCAAAGCTACAAGAAGAACTTGCAGAAAAAGGCTCAGCAAGTGGCCAGGTAGCCTGAGGTCCAGGGGCAGATCAGGAAGTGTCAATAAAAATAAATAAGAGGCTCTCCTTGAAGTCTACATTTTTATCTCCCACGTTCAGTAATAATATCAAGAAGTATAGTAAGCAAGACTGGCAGCTGCAGACACACTCTTGAACCTTATCTGATTCAAAGAAGATACTTTAGAGTAGAGCCACTCAAGGGATCACAAAGCTGAGCCATGTTTACAGGAAGCAGTCTGTCTCTGTGGTAGTAGAGAAGGACACATTCTCTGAGTTATGGAGTTTGGAAGGCAATACTGGCCCGATTCCTCTTTCCCATACTGTCCCCTGCCAGAAAACTCTTAGTTCAGGAAAATCCAAGCCATTCAAAGATTAATAGCTTTTTTAAAAAATGAATTAGCAAAACACCAATACAAAGATATTAAATTTCTAAATACAATATTACCACATCAAATCCATTAGTGAATTAAAAAACAATATATTATCTCCAACTAAGGGTAGGATTTGTCCCAATTCAAGGAGGAAAAAAAAAAGATCCCCTTGAGAGCCACAGAAAGAGCAGTGGCTCTCACTGTTCTACACAAACTTAATATTTGTTCTTCCAAAAACTGCTTAGCAAACTAAATCAGAAGGAAATTTTCATTACCTTGATTAAAGGTAGTAGTAGTAGTTATTAATACTATTCACTAAATTTTCTGTTTTTTTTTTTCTTTTCAGGCACAATACATGGTACCAGAAAGACTGAAAAATTCAGTAAGGCTCCCATTCCACACTGTGATAAAAAACAATTTTTAGATGAAGTAACAAAACAAATCTTGTAAATAATTAGAAGAAAACACAGGGAAATGTGCTCTGAAGATTTTTCTTAAGCAAGATCTACGTAAAAAATGATGAATATATTTGGCCACATAAAAATGTATTCTTTCTGTACCTCAAAGGAAAGTACTCAAAAGTTTAACTATAAGGATGGACTGAGAGAAAATATTTTGATATAAATACAGGACAAGTATTACTATTTAGACCAATGCTGTCTAATAGAACTTTCTGCAATGATGGAAATGTTCTCCCTGTGCTACCTGACAGGATAGCCTTTAGCCACATGTGCAATTGAGCATTTGAAATGTGCCCGGTATGACTGAGGGACTGAATTCTAAATTTTACTTAATTAATTTCAATTTAAATAGACAAATATGGCTAGTGGTATTTTATTGGGCAGCGCAGATCTAGAAAATATGAAAAGATCCATCAAAAATGTGCATGACGTTAAGCTAGCAATTACTAACATTTTAATAGAACTTAATAAATTTGTTCAAAGACTCACCTAGAAAAGAAAATAAGAAAAAAAATGAGGAAAAAAAAAACCATGAAACTTTTTGAAAAATAAAAGCAATGCGAGAGGAGGCTCTTACCCCACCAGAAATCTCTTTCCTAGAAAAATATTAAATACGAATACAAAGAGGCATAGATGAGGTATTCACTGAACACAACAACCAGACAAATTTGAGTTTTGATGATATTATAGGGCAACTTGAACTCTCACACATTCCTTGAGGGAGTGGAAATTGGTATGACCACTTTGGAAAATCATCTGATGTGTATACAAAAGCTAACCATATGTATACCCTAGGGATATATGCAACAGAAATGCGCATATATATTTGAATCAAAAGACAGAACACAAGAACATTCAGCACAGCACCATTCATAATAGCATCAACTGGAAACCCCCCAAATGTCCATCAATAGCATCATGGAATGATAAATTATTACATATTCATATGATGGAAAACTCTAAAGCAATGAAAATGAGTGAACTATTGGTACATGCAATCACATAACTAAAACTCACAAATATAATGTTAAGTAAAAAAGCAAGACATAAGAATATCCCTCAAATGATTCCATTTATATAAGTCACAAGTAAGCAAGAGTCATGGATGGGGTTAGTGGGGGGGGGGGGGGGGATAATGGTTACCTTTAGAGGAAGGGAAAGTAACTGGGAATGGCGGTCATCCCAGCAAGTCTTGACCCTTTACAGCATCTGGTCCCTGGAACTGGGGCGTGTTTTCCATAGGTCTGTCTCCCACCAAGATGCGACATCAGAGGTAGAGAGGTCTATTTGTCCCTGGCTCACTTACTTCTGAGACCCACACACTGAGAAACAGGAACATAATCTTTTCTGGCTCCATGCTTCCCTGCATCATTTCACTGAGTCTGAGCTGGAAACCCCAGCAATGAAACTATTTTTTGTCATGTTATCTTGTCCCCAGATGGAGGTTTGTATTGGTATCTGACTCATGAGTAGTATGCTTAGAATTGCGGCTAGCACATGCTAAGCACATGTGTAGGTGTTTGCTCTAATTATTATTATGCCTTACATATCCAAATGTGACATTTATTTCCCTTCTCCCATCTCCAGGGAAAAATAATCACACGGAGAACTTTAAAATATCCCAACATACACCTAAGTTCCATAAAGTCTAATTCCTTCTACATCCCTTCATTAAAAAAATGTTTATTTTGATTATAAATGCTTCAAAGTTACAAAAAAAGTACAAAAAATAATATTACACACATCCAGAAAGCTTCAACCTCCCATATTGAACAGATGTTGGTATTTTGCTATATTTGCTTTAGCTCTTTGTGGTTTTTTTTTTTATTTATTTAAGTAAACAGAAGTAACTAAAGAGTCCCTCCCCTTGATTCCTCTTTCCTTCCCTTTTCCTTCCCATCCCAGAGGGTTTTACTCTCCTGAGGTTAGTATATACCACCCCTGCTTTTACACTAAATGTGTCTATCAAACAATGTAGAGTCCCAACTTAATTTTAATGTACTAATTGAAAGTTGAAATAATATACAGTCTTAATGATGACCTTTTCCAAAATGTCTTTAATAAGCAAAGGAAAAAAAAACCCTTTTGAAACAAGAAAATGTCCATTGATGGGACATGTAATAGGGTCAAGGGGCACTGATTACATACAGGATAGTTTCTGTCTTACACAGAAACCTTTCTGTATAAATAATTACTGGGACCATAGCCCATCTATAAGCTGCTCTCAGAATTTTAAGCGCTAGCATCATCGACCACAGTAACCGACAACACATGCTTCACAGAATGTCCCAACAGCTGAATGATCAAGGTATCAACTTCTGGGCTACAGCAGTTATGGGCGACACCTGCTAGTGGATACTGGCCTGTTTGCCTGAGGCTAGGGACAGCTGTGACCTGTAGGTGAAGCCCCTGTGGTTACTCAAACCCCTTCTTACCTTCAGATTGATGACCCTGGGCTCTTTTTGTGACATTCACAAGAATTCGTAACAGCTATGCTGACAGGTGCCGCAGCACCTGTTTGGTTGAGAACTGGGCTGTCACGTGTCACATGAAATTAGAGATGATGAGTTGTTCTGGTCCTAAAGTTCCCTGTATAACATGGATTCTCATCTCTCTGGAGGGGCTCCTTGGATGTGGTCCCTGCCTCCAGTCCCTAGCGAGACTCCCCTGGGGCTTGCGAATGCCCGGGTAGCAGCATGACACCTATTCATTGCTCAGACAAGAATTTCTAGGAAGCTCCACGTACAAACCCTTCAGTAGCTGCTGTGGACCCTGCTGTCCAGGAGGTGAGATACAATGCCTGCAGCACACAGAAATGTGGAAGTGCTGAAGGAATCCAGACAAGGGAAGATGTACCACGAGGGTTGTCACAACTCAACTTTGAAAGAGTGCCTTGGACTTGTTCTACCATCCCCCACCCCTATCAGTCACAGCTGCCAAGAAGATAAAATATGGGTGCTCCAACACCTCTGAAGGGCCTTTTGGGGAACTCACAATGATGACCTTGCACGTGGACTCTCCCCCCACCCCGCCACCCCACTCCTTGTAAGCTATGCCATGTATCAGGTTTTCTGGGGGGTGGTCACCTGGCCCGGAACCTGCCTCCAAGGGACCCTACTCAGGTACTCACGGTTCCTGGCTACCCTGAGATTACATTTGGGTGTGTCTTTCTCCAGTTGCTTTTCAAAAGCAACACACCATATTCCTAGTATTCCCTGCTTCTTCTCACTGTCCCATAAAAGCTTACCTTTCCTGGGTGCCTTTTTATTAAGGCTCTATTGTTTTCTTTGTTAGCACTTTTATTGGTAACAGAATAGTTGATATAATAAAATGTGTTACTATAAGAATATTAGAGCTAAAAGTACCATTTTGTTCTAGAATTATCCATCTAATTTCTGAGAGGATAGGTTTATGGAGGCCCAGGGATTACTCACAACTGAATGCGATGTTACATGTGCATGATTTTTCAGGGGAGAAAGCCCAAGTGCTTTCATCAGGTTCTCAAAGCATCCTTAACCTAAAAAAAATACGTAACTAAACATTAAGAACCACTGACCTATTGCATTGCATTCAGTGATTTATATTACATTCAACCAATGTAGGTAGAATGTATCAGGCAACCAGGGACAGCCAGTAACAAAGCTGACCTAGCCCTACCATGAGGTGTAGCTAAAGATTCTTACAGGATGGAATAACAAACAGGTAAACACACACAATTAATTACAAATAGTAATGAGTGCCATGAGGAAAGCTGAGCAAAATGATAGAGGTAATGAGGACCTGCTTGGAAGTGTGGTCAGGAAAGTCCTATCCACTGGGGTTTAAATGGAGACATAAAGATGTTTAGCATCTAGCCCTAAAAAGACAAGAGAAAAAGCATTCTAGTGAGAGGGAACAGCAAGTATGAAGATCCTGCAGAAGGAGAGACTTGAGGGCTTGAGGTCCAGGAAAGGAGGGGGTGCTGGATGGGACAGGAGGGGTAGGAATTCTGCAGTGGGTACCATGTAAGCCACAGTAACCAGGTTGAGCTCTACAGGTGCAGTGAAAGTCACTCTAGGGGATTAAGGAGGGTAGTGACATTCTAGTGCTTCTATTTCGGGAATACCCATTCCAGGGCCACCTATAGAGAGCAAGAAGTGAGCGAGGCAAGAGCCAGTGGACCACTTGCCAAGTGAGAGATAATGGTGATTTGTCCCCGAGAGGTGGGAGAGTGTAGAATCAGGATACGCTTTAGGGGCAAAGTTGGTGAGACTTGAGGATGAGTTGGTTGAGGGGGAGATGATGAGGAGAATCCAGGTCATGGCCAAGTCTCTGGGTTGCGCAACTTGCTCGATGGTGCTGTTTCCCAAGATGGGGAAGCTTGGGGGAGGACCAAGTTTGGGTTTCTCAAGCTCAATTTGCAATATACTAAGACTGAGGTATAAAATGGTCATACTGGGCAGCAGGAGGGTAAGCTTAGGACTGCCACAAGTGTTGGGTGCCCATTTGAGGTTTAAAATCATGAACTAAATGTGAAACCGTGTTTAGCCATGTGCAGTCAATAAGAGGGCAGATGATGAGCTCATCACAAGTTAGAGTGTTGACAGCTAATTATGATGAAGGCAAAGAGGGGCAAGAGAACTGAGAATTGCAGTAACCACAGTTGACCCTTGAACATCATGTGTTTGAACTGTGTTTGAACCGTACCCAATTTTAAAAATACATACAGTACATACTGTAGATGTATTTTCTCTTCCTTACGATTTTCTTCATAACATTTTCTTTTGCTTACTTTATTGTAAGAGTACAGTATATAATGCATATAACATACTAAATATGTGGTGATCGACTGTTTATGTTATCAGTAAGGCTTCTGGTCAGCAGTAGGCTTTTTATAGTCAAGTTTGGGGGGAGTCAAAAGTTACACTTGGATTTTCAACTGTGTGGGGAATGGGATCAGTGCCCCAACTCCTATATTGTTCAAAGTCAACTGTATAGTGATTGCAGTGGAGACTATTAAGGGTTCATCAAAATCCATTTTCTTCCTCTTCTTGGGAACATGGTTAGAATGTATTTCCAAGAGTCTTTTGCAGTTAGATGTGACCATATGCCTGGTTCTAGCCAATGGAATGGGAACAAAAGATCTAAGGGCCACTTTCAAGCCTGGCCATCAAAACCTTCCGTAAGTGTGTTTCCATGTTCTTGTCTCCATTAAGCTGACTGTTTTGGTGACTCTAGAGGAAACTTGGAAGCTGCCATTGAGGATGGCAGAATTACAATCACCTTGTGTTCTAGAGATCTGCTTAAAGCAGAACAGTCCGCTACCACGCACACCACCACCACCACGACCACCTGGGACTCCCTGGATTGAGCAGGAAGTTCATGTTGAGCAATCACACATTTGGGCATCTTTATTACCAAAGCTGTGTCTGCACTAACTAGCACAATGATAGGTCATGTCAGAGGGTGAAGAAGGGGTAAAATCTGATGGATCAGGGGGCCACATGGGGACCCAGTTCTTCAACTGAAACCTCAGAGAACTAAGGGGATTGTCTGGGCAGGGTGTTCAGCCCCAGCTAGTGCAGGGCGTTCAGCCAGGGCTACATATTAAAATCACCTGGAGACTTTTGAGGCACCTGGGTGGCTCAGTCAAGTAAGTGTCCAGCTTCTGCTCAGGGCATGAGCTCATGGTTGTGAGTTTGAGTGGTTCCTGAGCTCAAGCCCCACACACGGCTCTCTGCTGTCAGCGCAAAGCCTGATTTGGATCCTCTCTCTCCCTCTTTCTCTGCCCCTACCCTGATCGTGTGTGTGCAAGCACTCTCTCTCTCTCTCTCTCTCTCTCTCTCTCTCTCAGAAATAAATACATCTTAAAAAATAATAAAATCAAGACACCTGGGTGGGTCAGTCAGTTAAGCATCTGACTTTGACTCAGGTCATGCTCTCCTGGTTCATGAGTCTGAGCCCCGCAATGGGCTCTCTGCGGTCAGCACAGAGCCCACTTCAGATCCTCTGTCCCCCTCTCTCTCTGCCCCTCCCCTGCTGGTTCTCTCTCTCTCTCTCTCAAAATAAATAAACTTAAAACAGTTTTTTTAAGTAATAAAATCACCTGGAGACTTAAAAAAAATAATAATAAACCCTGATGCTGAGGCTGTCCCCTCAGGCCAGTTGAATTAGAACTGTGGGAAGGGCAGGGCTCAGACCTTTTAAAAAGATCCCCCGTTGATTCCAATGTACAGCCAAAGTTGAAAACCAGAAAACTGGAATGAAAACCGGGGTAATCTGATTTCTGGATCTTTGTCCCATAGGGTCCTACGTGCATTTTATGACCAATAGAGCACTTGGAAGAGCCTCACAGCAGGGTGAGGGACACTGCATCCCAGCCTTGACAGACAACACAGTATTTAAGAACCAGACTGGACTGTGGATGTTGTGATATGCCAACTGATTGCAGAGAATGGCCAGGAACCAGCATCTCCCTTTTCCCACCCTAATCCCAATATAGGTTGATCTGAGGGAGAAAGTAGGTGGGGGCAGGGGCCTGTGGTTCCTGAATTAGATGAAATTCAACTGTAAATAATCCACTTTGCCCCCAATTGGCTAAGACTTACATTATCTGCTAATAGGAGAAGTTTTTAAAGATATCTTTAGACACTGGATTACATGATTTAGGAAATGTGCACTTGCTTGAGTGTGTTTTAATTGTGAGCATTTTACCTGAAATCAGCCTCTTTTGCCAATTCTGGGACTCCGTGTAATGGTGGAGATTTCAGACCTTGGTCCATATACATGGGAAAGGTTTTGTGGCCATTAGTCCTCAAACCAGACTGGTTCAATTCATGCACCTGATTTTTGCTAGGGAGCTGCCTGAGTCCCTCACCCTGGTTAGCTAGTTTGAAGACATAATGCATTATAAATCTATCATCTTAGCTGACAAGTAACTCAAGGGACATATAGGTGTGTGCCCATGTCTACACCAATGCTACTTCCTTTGTAGAATGAACCACAATGCTTTTTGCATATAGTAGGCACTTAAAAATACTAACAGATTAAGGGACAATGGTAACTATTATAATAATGAAAATATTATAAGAAGAAGACATGTTCTATTTATACTTGTTCAATGGCATCATTCACTTCCGAAGGCTCATATATGTGCCCTTTTACTGTAAATTGACTTGGCTATAATTTTTTTAAATAGTTTTAATTCAATTGTCTCTTTAATTCCATTGTCTCTTATCTCTTTTACATTCTGCTGTTTTCTAAATTTACTTTTATAGTATTTATATGCTGTGTACATTTCTATAAATAAAAAGTAATACCAAGAAAAACATTTTAGATAGTCCATGCTCTTACCATCCCGATAACCTCTGTTGAAAAAATGTAGAAGAATGCATGCATGCATACACAGTCAGAACATTTAAACAGTGTGTGGGGGTACAAAATGCCAAGTGAAAGTTGCCTGTGACACTTCACCATCTCCCTCTTCTCAACCCTTTCCCCAAAGAGGGACTTAACTACTGTTGAGAGTTTCTTACTATTCTTCCCAGAAAGTGAAATGTGCATATGCCAAGATAGAATTTAAAAGATATTCTTTTTTTGTAACTCACACAGAAAGGAGCCCATTATATCTACTGTTTTGAAACTTGCTTTTTTCAAGTGATATATCTTACAGATCATCTCCCATCAACATGTATGGATAGACTTCATTTTTTAACAGTAGCAGAACATTCTGTAGAATTCTGTATATATATGGTTTATATAACATTTCTCCTGGATTCTTTTCTTATTTTTAGATTCTTGCCATTTGTAAACAATGCTGGAATGGACATCCTTGTAGACCTAACTCGACAGACTTTTGTGCGTAAATTTTATATGCTAAACTTGAATTGGTGTTTAAAATACCTCAAGAGATAATTTATGGTTTGGATCATAAAAACTGCACATTCAGGCCATAAGAGAGTACATTCCTGGGGTTATTTATCCTACTGATACACCTGAGGTAGGGAAAGAGCACCTGCCCCTTTGCACTGCCAAGTTCTAGAGTCAACATGAGCAGAGGCAAGCTGTAAAGGAAACCTACACTTTTCTTTACTTCTGGAGTCAACCCATCAGTGATATTTCTGTCCCTAGGGGACCCGAAATGGCCCAGGAACTTGTGACTTCAATGCGTTTTTTTTTTCTCATCCTCAAGCTTACTCACTGTGTCTGTCATTTGCTCTAAGCAAGGAGGAGATCTGAGGCAAAAATAGGTAGAGAAATGTCTCCTGAAGAAACTGCTGCTTTCTGATACCCTGGCTGAAAGAGCTTGAGAAAGTGCATTTAAAAACTGCTCAGTGTGTAGGTCATTAATATAAACTATACACACATGTAGAATTTCTGTAGGGACAAAAGGGTTATATCCAGACTTCCAGTTTCCCCTCTCAGCTACTATTGTTACTTAAGAAAATTTGAGAGAAGGATTTCTCAACCTTGTCAGTATTGACATTTTGTGCTGGATAATTCTTTGTTGTTGGAGAGGAGGAACTGTTCTATGCACTGTAGGATGGTTAGAAGCATCCCTGGCCTCTATCCACCAGATGCCCATAGCATCTTTCCATTAGATGCCCCCTCCAGCTGTCTCTAGATATTATCAGATGTGAAAAACCACTTGTCTAGACACACACACACACACACACACACACACACACACACACCATAAATAATTATATTATTTATTATATATATTCTATATGGGAAAATTGGGGCTGACATATCTCATGTTACAATATGGATAGGCTTTCTCACTAAGTTAAAACTTGCTTATTGGATTTTTAAAAAGGGCTATAGCTGGTGCTTAAGAAAAAACCATTTGTAAACATTTAATTTAGTGAGGATGTACTATTTCTTTTTACACTGTAGTTTGAATTCATGTACTTTATACTCTTTTGCAGTCAAACATAACTCAGATTTCTACATACTTGAACATTTTTTAAAACGTTTACTTATTTTTGAGAGAGAGACAGAGCACAAGTGGGGGAGGGGTAGAGAGAGAAGGAGACACAGAATCTGAAGCAGGTTCCAGGCTCTGAGCTGTCAGCACAGAGCCCAACGCAGGGCTCAAACCCATGAACCACGGGATCATGACCTGAGCTGAAGTCGGACACTTAACCGACTGAGCCACCCAGGTGCCCCAGATTTCTACATACTTTAAAACCATACACGGAGAACAAACAGAGGGTTACTGGAGGGGTTGTGGGAGGGGGATGGGCTAAATGGGTAAGGGGCATTAAGGAATCTACTCCTGAAATCATTGTTGCACTATAAGCTAACTAACTTGGATATAAATTAAACAAATTAAAAAAAACCATACACAGTAGTTCTTATTTGAATTGTGTCTTCTGTAACAGATTTCAATAAATTTGGGATATATATATTATATACACACATATGGTGTATATATATATATACATATATAAGAATATATACATATATTATATTTATGTAATAGCTGAATAGTATTCTCTTATATGGTTGTACTACAAATTATTTACCCAATCTCACTTTGATAGGTATTTGTTTCTTTTTTTGAATTATTCTGCTGCTATAAGCAATTCTGCAATGAGTATACACATTTCTACGGGGTAAATTCTTAGATGCGGAATTTTTGGTTCAAGGGCATGTACATTTAAAATTGCAATAGACATTAACCTTTCAAATTGCCTTTCAAAGAGATTGTACCAATTTTCACTCTCACTAACAATGTACAGGAGTGCCTGTTTCTATACACCTTGGCCAACTCAGTGTGTTAACAAACCTTTTCATAGTTTTAACTCCAAAAGGTGAAAAAAATGGAGCCTTTCTGTAACCTCAGTTTTGCCACTATGTTCAGTTCTAGAGCAAGTATTCTGATGAGAAGTTGCTCAAAGATGCACCTTTTTGAAGATGCAAAGTCCAGGGTGCAGAATTCTAGTCAAGAATTTTGATGAAGATCTTTGTCTTTTATTTGGCAGGCTGAATCCAAATTATCCAAACTGTTGAAAATTGTAAACGCTTCTCAAGGAGAGGACCGGGCCCCTTGAAACAGTGTGCTTAATTCACGCTGAAGCATGATTTCTGGAAAGACTTTTTGCATTAGTATATGTTAAATACTTTGTTACCATTTTCTGCTGTATTCACTGTCTTGGTGCTGAGAGGTGCTGTCTGCTTTAATCTCTATGCTGAATTACAGAGATACATGATCAAATAAAGTCAAGACAAGAATCAAGCCTCATAAAAATCTTGCCTACAGCATGTACCAAAAAAAGCCAGTCGTGCCAAGGCTATGCAGGCCAAGTGAAGCCAGGGGTTGTGCAATTACCGAGCAGAGGTTGAGATTTCTGACAAAAACAGGGACCTCATTGAAAATGTAAGCATAAAAATGAAGCCTCATTAAAAAAAAAAAAAAGGTCATTTTGATACTTCTCTAATGTGAACATTGAAAACCATGGCTTCTGACCTGCAGTATTTCCTTCCTCTGTAAAGCTCAGGATAAAATAGATTTTCCATTCTCAGATTTTCTGGGTTGGTCACTTTGGCTCCAACTTAAACCAAGTTTTCAAACAGTTGCATCAGACCAGAATGTTCCACACTTTGCTGTTGCCTGACTGAGGACAAAGATCCATTCTTTTACTCAGGGAACATTTATCCAAGCCTACTATGTGATAGTTAGGTCCTCAGCTAGACTCGGGCCAAGGCGATAATGCATAAGATGCCACGAGGTTGGCCAGCCTTCATGTTAAAGAAGATCATCAGAGAGGACAGTTTGGGAGCCAGGGGTGTGGAAAAGCTTTGCTAGTGTGCGTGCAGGCCCGTAGAACCACCAGCAGGAGATCTTGGGGTTCGTCAGAGTCCACTGAGGGCTCAATTAACCCAGCAGTGCAAACGGCTCTGGCTGCCCCAGTGCAGGGGCACGTGGGGGCTGCCCTTGGGAGCAGCCTGAACTAGGAAGAGCTGTGAGAGAAAGGTTTTGTACTAAGAGGAGGATGAGATGCTCCCTGGTTCTTACAGAAGAATGTGATTTGCACGTTTGAATTATTGTGTGGACTGGAAGGTACATGAAACCTATTAGGTTCAGGACCAGGTTGGGTGTGGCTGGCCTGGCTGATCGGGGAGCTAGCAGGGTAGTGGGCATGCATGTGTGGTGAGAACAGGGAGCTCATGGTTGGGACTCGGGGAGGCTCAAAGATGTCAAGGCAGCGCTCGGAACCTCAGGCCTTAAGGGATAGCCTGTTAGGTTTCTTATTGACAATTTCCCTTTCGTGTCTATTTGCCATCGGGAACCCAGGGATAGCTCTGAGGGGAGGGACCAAATTTCTGCAACTGACAGTCTAACTACAGGCATACAATCAACACCTGCTGCTCAGCTGTTGTGATGTCTGTTTTCTTTCTGTCTGTCTGGCATGCAGGCCCCCTTCGTCCATAATAGTATTCCAATTGAGGGGAACTACAACCCCTCACTCTCAGTCCATTTGGTCCCGAACTTTTGATGAGTTTCAACCCTCTCCCAGGACTCCTGGGAGGGGCTGTTGACCTAAAAGTGACCAATCAGAGCATTCTATCACCCTGGACACGGTGATTGGTTCAGAACCAGACATGTGACCCAGGCCAGGCTCGCCTTTGGGATTTTGCTAATAAAATTTAAAGAAAACTCTTTCTCAGTGGAAATTGTCTCAGTCCTGTCTGGCTGCCAGGGCAAAATATCATTGACTGGGTTTCTTGTTAACAATAAAATGTATTTCTTGGGGCACCTGCGTGGCTCAGTCGGTTAAGCCTCCCCCTTCAGCTCAGGTCAGGATCTCACACTCAGTGAGTTTGAGCCCTGCATGGGGCTCTGTGCTGACAGCTCAGAGCCTGGAGCCTGCTTCAGATTCTGTGTCTCCCCCTCTTTCTGCCTCTCCCCTGCTCATGCTCTGTCTTTCTGTCTCAAAAATAAATGAAAACATTAAAAAAAGTTTTTTTAAACAATAAAATTTATTTCTCACAGTTTGGAAGACTGGAAAGTCCAAGATTAATGTGAGGTCGGATCCAGTGTCTGGTGAGAGCCCATTTCCTGGTTCATAGACTGCTTTCTTTTCCTTGTATCCTCACATGACTGGAGAAGCAAGGGAGTCATCTTTCATAAGGGCACTAATCTCATTCATGAGGGCCCCACCCTCACTGCTTTACCACTTCCGGAAGGCCTTACCTCCCGATACCATCACACTGGAGATTAGGTTTCAACACATGAATTTGGGGGCACAGAACAAGGAGAGAGACAGAGAGGGAGAGAGATAATACATAATTTTTAGCTTCCCAATCCAGCAATGCTGGAATTGGAAATATCCCTGAATCTCTCAGTCAAACAAGCCAACAAATTCTCCCTCTTTTAATATTTTGGCTTCAGTTGATTTGACTTGTGCTGCTGTCACTTACAGCTAAAACCTGCTGGTTCTTTGAACAGGAATGGAACAATGTGTGCTAACATGCTGGTGATTTAATTTATTGCATTTCTATTATTATTTTACCTAAGTAACACAATGCACCAATGGCTTATAAACCACCCTGGGCCCCCAACCTTGCTCCAGACATAACTTCCCTCTTTCTGTTCTTCAAACAAAATGAGCTCAGTCTCATCTTGGGGACTTTATTCTTCTTTCTGCCTGAGACACTCTTCCCCAGGTCTTCACTCCTTCAGCTCCTTTGTCACTCAGCTTAAGTGTCACTGCCTCAGAGAAGCTTTCCCTGAAACCCTAGTTAAGGTCTCCACTCTGTTACTCTATTTCATGGTCTTGTGTTATTTTCTTCATAGTCTGTTTTTCTTCATAGTTATTTTCTTCATCATCATCTGACATTTTCTTGTTTATACATTTTTTTGTCTGTCTACATGACTAGAAACTTCATGAGAACATGGATCTTCCTTGTAGTCCCAGTGCTTAGAACAGTGCCTGGCACACAGTAAGAGCTCAGGAAGTGTTAGTGGAATGCATCAATGAACAACCACATGTGTGTCTACTGTTTATGTAGGTACATTTGGTGCTTATGTAGATTACTGAATCTTCAAAATAACCTTCAGTAAGGATTGTTATCATCTTACGTGTACAGAAATCAAGGTTTGGAGAGACTGAGAAACTTGCCCAAAGTTACACACTTGGGAAATGGCAGAGGTGTGATTTAAACAGAAGACATTTGACTCTAAAATGTGTGGCCTTGGGGCACCTGGGTGGCTCAGTAGGTTGAGCATCTGACTTCAGCTCAGGTCATGATCTCATGGTTCATGAGTTCGAGTCCTGCATCGGGCTCTGTACTGACAGCTCAGAGCCTGGAGCCTGCTTCTGATTCTGTGTCTCCCTCTCTCTCTGCCCCACCCCTACTTGCACTCTGTCTCTCAAAAATGAATAAACATTAAAAAAAAAAAACAACTTAAAATAAATAAATAAATAAATAAATAAAATGTGTGGTCCTACCTTTTCAGTGACTCCCAGATTTGTCTCAGTATTCTCAAATTCTAAAGATAAAATTCTTTGCTAGATTTGAAGTTGCAATTTGGGAATGATTTGTATGATGTGGCCACCACAGAGAGAACTGACTTTTCTCTCTATGAGCTTTTGAGAGACATATAGGCCTAGAACAGGTCTAAATGGACTTCCTAAGAAATATGGTAGAGCCTGGTAATGCCTGGGATGCGTATTGAAAGAAATTATTGAGGGGGAACTAGGATGCTTCCCACCTTTAGAAGAAATATCTATGACAAAAATACACAAGCCAAGAGGACAATAGAGATCATGATCTCATATGCATGGGGTAGATGTGAATGGGATACTGGAGAAGGGGAAGATAGTGAACGCACCTCCTCTTTGGATGGAGTATAGAAAGTGAACAGAATAACCTCAAGGTTTGGAATTCCTATAATTGACATGTGAATGTATTGTTGGTTGTGGAGAGAATCACAGAGTCTGAATAAACTGTGCCAAAGAAAAAAAATACAATATAACAAAATGACAACATATAATAGAAATCGAAAGACTTATTTGAAGTTCAATTGCATAAAACATCCAGCTGTCAAAGATTTGATTTCTTACATTTTAAAGTTTATTTAATCTTTATGTAGACTTTGACATTTAGAATACAAATTGAGCAAAAGAAAGTTCTTTTATCCCCTTCTTTGAGAACCTGAATTCATCCTTTTCATCATCAGGCATTCAAGAATAAAAACCTCCACGATATTCAAATAAGAAAAGTGACAACAACATTTTTAAGGCCTGGAAAAGATGTAATAGGCAATGTTAGAAGTTAAATGTGTGTGTGTGTGTGTGTGTGTGTGTGTGTGTGTGTGTGTGTTTTACGTTTTGATATTTAGGAATAGCCACATGGCCACATGGCAGCCATGGACCCTATTGCTTTGTGTAGTAACCAGAAGCACTTTATTTTCTGTGTTTTTTCCTCAATTCAGAACAATGATCATCTGAAAACATACATACTTATAAACATGTTACCAATAATTTTAACAGTGTCCAATTTGAAGAGTTGAATCTACTATTGTAAGATACTGCAACCATGTTTTCTGCTAGTTATATGAATTCCATATGATGGCTACTATTGAAGAGCTGAGTAAATTACAGGATATTAAAATATTTTATCACTTAAAAAATTTTTTTATCTTAAAATATTTTTAGACTTGCCAAAAGTCTAAAAATATTTAGACTTTGCCAAAGTCTAATATTTAGTCTAATTTAGACTTTGCCAAAGTCTAATATTTAGACTTGCCACAAGTTGCAAACATCATATGGATAATTCACCCAGCTTTCTCTAGGGTTATCTTATGGAAGGATAGTGCAATGATCAAAACCAGGAAATTAACATTGATGTAACATTATCAACTAAGCTACAAGCCTTATTTAAATTTTGCCAATTTTCTCACTAAGGTCTCTTTTTTGCACCAGGATCCGATCCTGAATCCCATTTTGCATTTAGCTGTTGGATATTTTGTAGGATTCCCCTTGATTTGTCTTTGTCCGATATTCTTTCATGATTAGACTCAGGTTATAGCTTTTTGGCAGGAACACGAAAAAAGGGATGTGCCCCTTCCCATTGCATCATATCATGGGGTACGTGAAGTCCAAATGCTTTGTTACGGTAATGCTGGCCTCGTTCCCTCGGTTAAGGTGGTGTCTGCTGGGTTCCTCTATTGCAAAATTCCTATCATTCTGTTGTAATTAATAAATATCTTGTAGGGAACTACTTTGAGGCTATGCAAATGTCCTGTTTCTCATCATTCTTTTACCCATGAATTTTTTGCATCCATTGATAGTTCTTGCCTGCAATAAATAATTAACTGTGGTGTTTGCCTAAAGGGGGTTTATGTATTGCTCTCATTCCTTCTGCATTTTTTTCGTGGGAATTCTCCTGTAAGCAAGATATGTGCTTTCTCCCCTATTCAATTTTTTTTAACCAATTATTTATTTATATCAGTACGGGCTCATGGATATTTATTTTATTCTATAGGTTATAATCCAATGCTAGTGTTATTTGCTACTCAAATCATTCCAGGTTTTGCCATCGGTAGCTCTTTCAGGTGAGCTCCTGTGTCCCTTTGACATGCCCTCATCATTTTTTGAGCAGTTCTTTGTTGTCTGGCACCATAGATTTATCTAGTTTGTTTTTCTTTCCCAGTCCTGGAGTCAACCATCTCTCCAAGGAGCCCTGGTTACTTTTACTGCAAAATGGCATTTACATCTGGGTGATTATCATGAAACTTGTAATAGAAAAAGGATGCACGTGATTTATCTCTCTTTGCATGCATACATCAATGATTTTAACTCTAAAAAGCCTGTGATGTACAGTACAAAGTGGCTTATATTTGTGTTTTTATAGGTTTAATTTAAAATGTGGAGATTTGATTTTCTGAAATATTTACAAGTCATTATGTCCTATGTCAGAGTTACAAGTAAAATATACAAGTAAAGTAAGTAACTTTACAAGTAAGATGTAGTTTTTATATGTGATATTTCTAAAAAAAGACACGGAGTTATATATGGAGAATTCACTAATTTGGGGTAACACATTTAAAACATTCCATTTTTTACATCTTCTTTTAATGTTTATTTTTATTTTTGAGAGAGAGAGCATGAGCAGAGGAGGGGCAGAGGAGGGGGGGCGGTCTGAAGTGGGCTCTGCGCTGACAGCAACGAGCCCAATGAGGGGCTCAGACTCACGAACCATGAGATCATTATCTGAGCTGAAGTTGGACGCTCAACTGACTGAGCCACCCAAGTGCCCCTACATCTACATCTTTTTTTAATTGAAGTATAGTTGACACAGAATATTACATTCATTTCAGATACACAACGTAGTGATTCAATAAGTCTATACGTTATAGTATGCTCACAAGTGTAACTACCATCTGTCACTATGCAACGCTATTACGATACCATTGATTGTATTCCCTATGCTGTACCTTTCATCCCCAGGACTTACTCATTCCATAACTAGAAGCCTGTATCTCCCGCTCCTCTTCCGCCATTTTGCCCATCCCCCCCACCTTCCTCCCCTCTGGCAACCATCAGTTTGTTCTCTGTGTTCTCTGGTCTGTTTCTGCTTTTTGTTTGTGTGTTTGTTTAGTCATTTGTTTTGTTTTTTAGATTCCATGTAAAAGTGTAATCATATGATATTTGCTTTTCTCTGAGTTCACTTGGCCTAATACCCTCTAGGTCTTTCCCTGTTTTTGCAAATGGCAAGATCCCATTCTTTTCTTATTTCTTTATATATGTGTGTGTGTGTGTGTGTGTGTGTGTGTGTGTGTGTGTGTATACACACATATAAACATTTTCTTTATCCATTCATCTAGTGATGGACATTTGGGTTGCTTCCATATATTGGTTGTTATAAATAATGCTGCAAAAAACACAGGGATACATATATTTTTTCAAATTAGTGTTTTCATTTTCTCTGGGTAAATACCCAGTAGCAGAATTGTTGGATAATACGGTATTTCTATTTTTAATTTTTTGAGGAACCTCCATACTGTTTTCCACAGTGGCTCCACCAATTTGCATTCCCACCAACACTGCACAAGTGTTCCTTTTCCTCCACATCCTCGCCAACGTTTGTTATTTCTTGTCTTTTTGGTTCTAGCCATTCTGACAGGTGTAAGGCGATATCTCTTTGTGGTTTTGATTTGTATTTCCCTGATGAACATCATTTCATGTGTCTTTGCATCTTAAAACCTTCCACTTTTGAGGCACCTGGGTGGCTCAGTCGGTTGAGCGTCTGACTTTGGCTCAGGTCATGATCTCACAGTCTGTGAGTTTGAGGCCCGTGTCAGGCTCTGTGCTGACAGCTCGGAGCCTGGAGCCTGCTTTGGATTCTGTGTCTCCCTCTCTCTCTGCCCCTCCCCTGCTCATGCTCTGTCTCTCTCTGTCTCAAAAATAAATTAAAACATTTTAAAAAATGTTTAAAACCCTTCTACTTTTAATTTACACGCATGCAAAATTGAGACTTCATGAGACATATTTATTGAGCCCCTTTGCCTGGTTCACACCATATTAAATAAATATTAACTTTGTGTAAGTGTCAGGAACACAAGATTGAATATGGCCCCTATCTTCAAGAAACTCGCAAATTAAAACCCCTTTGAGGTTCCCCTCCTTGAGATAAACTTACCTTTTTCTACTAATCCATTCTTTTTACTGTCCATCCCTCTCATCATTCTTCTGCTTCATAAGCTATTTCTCTTTTTCTCCATCCCATATATTTCAACTTCAAAATTCTGCTTACATTTCTCCTCCTCCAGAAAGCCTTCCTGGCACTGTCCAGTGTCATCTAGTTGTGTCTTTCTCTAACCCCACAAGGCTAAGGACATTTTTGTCCCACGGGTACTTCAATTTCAACATGAACAGAATGGAACTCATCACATTCTCCTTGTCCAGCCCCTTCAATCTCATCTTCCTCCACTAGTGCTCCCCACTTCAGTGATGCTGCTGTTATCCACTCGGGAGCCCAAACCAGAAACCTGGGGGTAAACTGAGGCTCCTCTCCCTTCCCTAACCCCAGATTCAATGACAGAAAGCAGGTCAATTCTACCTTCTAGCTGGCTTTTTGTTTTGCTTCTGTCTTCTCCTTGCTGTCAGGCAACTTTTTTTCATTTAGGCTTTCTGTCTTCCTTAACTCACTTACCATCTGTCTTAAGTGGGTCTCCTGAAAAGCAGATCCCCAAAAAAGGATTTGGGTGTGGGTAGCTTATTTGGAAGGTTATCCTGGCAAGGGTTCTGAGGGAGTGGTGATGTGACACAGGGGAAATGAGGAGAGACAATAAAAAGTGGCTAATGAGTGGGTCACCACAGAGGACAACTGGAGCCCAACCCACTATGACCCCCCCCACCCCCACCCTTGAGAGACTTTGGGGAACATGCTTCAGAACTGTCTTCTTGAGACATGAGGAAGCTGGGGCCAAAGTGACCCAGAGACACAGGAAGCCATCAGCATGTATGGGGCAGTCGGTGGAGACCTCTGGGGACGGGAAGTGTGTGTGTGTGGGTGCTCAGGTAGCAGTGGCTGTGCCTCCTAACTGGCCATACTGCTTCTGGTCTTGCTCTCTCTCACCTACTCCCAACCATTGCCCTAAGTGATCCTTCTAAAATGCCAAATAGATCAAACTATTCCACCATTTCAAATTTGTATTTCCCATTGCTGTCAGAAGGAAATCCAAATGGGGGCACCTGGGTGGCTCAGTTGGTTAAGCGTCCGACTCTGGATTTTGGCTCAGGTCATGATTTCACAGTTCATTAGATCGAGCCCCATGTAGGGCTCTGTGCTGACAGTGTGGAGTCTGCTTGGGATTCTTGGGATTCTCTCTCTCTCGTTTTCTCTGGCCCTCCACCATGCTCTCTGTTTCTCTCAAAATAAATAATTAAAAAATTATATATATATATATATATATATATGAAATCTAAATGGCCTAGCCTGATATGTTAAGGCTCTGCACTGTCTCACCCTTCCAGTCTTATCTCCTACCACTCCCTAGCACTTAATCCAGACTCCAGGCTTCAGGCACATTACACTAGCTGTGGTTTCTCTCTTGAGCCACACTCAAGGGTCCCTGCACAAAGCAGTCTTTGTGCCTAAAGGCTGCTCATAAATATTTAAGGAGCAATTCCTTCATTGCCTATTATGCACCAGGCACTGTGCTAGACATTTTGGATCAACAAAGAATGAATCACAGTTCTGGCCTTCAAGGAGCTCACTCTCCAAAGGGGAGGAGACAGACTTCTACATAAAGAAATACTTATGCTTCAACTAGGTGCTAGAAAATGATGCCTAAGTGGAGGCTTGATGGAGATAAAGGGGGTTTACCGTGCACACAGAAAGAAACAGCTTGGTGTATGCAGAGGAACTTCTTAGATTTCTGAATGGGGCTGGTGAGTGGTATGGCAGGAAGAGGTGAGGCCAAGGCTGCCAGGTGGTTGGGAATCCCTGCCTCCAAGGGAGCCTGGCCTTTGTTCTTCAGATCAAGACACAACGAGAGGGCCTCATTGTCATCTTTCTGGACACTTTGGAGATTCACTATGGGACTGCCTCCTCTAAGGAGCCATCTTCTGTGCTTTCCTAGTGCCCTCAGAACCCCCTCTTGGTGGTTAGCAGGCTGAGTTTTAAGGTGTATGTCTCCCAGGGCCCGCCAGCCTCGTTGAAGGAAGTGTTGCTCTTCCTCACCTCCATATCACAGTGCCTACTACAATGCTGCTAAGTCCTTTCAGTTCAGATATTCCTGGCCTCCAGAGTGCTTTAAGCAGGCCAGAAAGAGCTGGAGGACTCAAAGATGCTGCTCGTCATAAGCTCCCTCCAAGTCAATGACACATGTAAGTGTTCCACACATGGTCTATGCCAAGCTGAGTGCTGGAAGTTGCTGGAGACACTGAACCTCAGATATGTACTTTTAAGACCTGAACAGAAGCTGTGATGATTTCCTAAAACTGATTATTTTAATTACAAATAGTGATTATGTTTTGTGACTATATTTTACTATAGCTGTGCTCTAGAATTTTTAAACTTACTCTTATTTCTCTCCATTTTCTTCCTCTGCTTTCCTTTCTTCTTATCATACCCTGAAATTCTCAGACAAGGGCTTTGACAAGCAGGAGGTGGGGAGAGAGGCACTCTCTTAGGTGATGTAAACATTTTTTTTTTTCATTTCTACTTTGGCTGGAGCCATGACCAAGCTCTCTGGTTCTCTGGAGTGACCCACAGCATTTGAATGGGAAGGCAGGCAGTCTGAGCTAGTCTTCTGTGCCCTGGGATGGTCATGAGGTGGAGTAATGGAAGTCTGTTCTACATGGCCCCTTTTTTTCCAGGGTGAAGGGCAGGTGGGAATGACAGAGCTACTGATCACTGTCCCCTCCACCTCAGAGCCTAGGCTTTGAAGTAAAAGTATCAAACTCTTCTATTTTCGTGGAGCAAAGAAGTCAAATGCGGCTGCCTTTGCAGCTTCTGGCAGGTTAAAAAACATGCATTTGCACATGACTTGCTGATTTACACCAAATTTTAATGTGTTTCCAAAACTTCCCTATAGTCCTTGCTGCTGGCTCTTCTGGAAAGTGATACTGTGGGGCTCTGAGCAGAACTCTGGATTTATTTTCCAGCGTCTGGTGTTTATGTGCCGCTTTTGTGTTGGGTTCTCCCCAGTACGTTGCCCTGTCCTTGAGAGAGGAAGCCTGCGAGCCTCCAGCTTCCTCTGTAACTTCCCAGTTCCTTTGCCCGTCCTCTGCGCATCTGCTTAGCCACCCCAGTCACTTTGTTTCAAAGTGCTGCGGTACTGAGTTTCTCTTTCAAATGAAAATAACCATTTGGCTCTGTGTTTATTGCATAGGCACCTCTGGGTGTAGAAATAGGCAGTGCGGCTGTAGAAACTCTCCAAAGGTTAGCAGACTTCAAGATGCAGGGACCAACAATGGCTCGACAAAACCAATAACCCCACAAAACAGAAGGGCAGTCCCAAGCATATCTCCTTTGCACCTCTTTCAGAAAAGACAGTATGCAGAGTAGTTGGGAGTTCAAGTCCTCGGTGCCCTCCTCTTAAGCTGTGACCTCAAAGGGTCACTTTAGCGCTCAGCTTCCCTTTCCTCTTCTGTAAAATGGGAACAGAAACTGAATCTACTTCTTGGGGATGTTGTGAGGAATATATGAGCTATCAGATGCAAAACGTTCCGCGCAGTTTGGCGCTCAAGCAGTAGGCTACCGATGCCTATTAGTAATTGGCTATTCCTGGGAGGTTGTGTCTCTCCCGGGACCGGGGGCGCTTGGCTCGCCAGCCTGAAAGGGGTCGCCCACTCCAGGCCCCTTCAAGTACTACTCCCTCCGGGCCTGGGCCCAGATCCCAGCCGCCACGGCGCGCCAGGGACCGAAGTCCCATTGTGCTTGCTCAGTGAGGGTGACAGGGCCGGCCGCCCAGACGCGAGCACAGGTGCGGCCCTGACCACAATGAGGGCGTGGGCGCGTGCGTGGCGAGCAGAGGTCTGCAGGGGGCCAGTGTGGCCGACCGCGGGGCGGGGTCGCGGGGGGGGGGGGGAACGGGTGCTGGCGCGGCCCCAGGAGCTCGGCAGGAGGCGTCTGGGCCGTCCCGGAGGACCCTGCCTGGCACCGGACTCCGGGCGTCTGCCGAACTCGCGCCCCGGAGCCCGGGCCCCGCCCCCGGAGCCCCGCCCCCTGGTGCCCCCGGTTGGCTGGAGCCGGCGGCCACGCGCGGCGATTTGCCACGCGCCGCGTCATTGAGGCCGCTCCTGGTCTCGGCCCCTGCGGGCTGGTCAAGGAGGCAGCGGCGGGGGGAGGCTGGGGCTGTAGGGCGCGACGCCGCCGGGCCGCCCCGCCCTGGGAGGCGCCTAGGCCCTCATCAAGTGACCAGTATCCCTTCCAGGAGAACACGGTTCTTCACAGGGAAGCGAGCTCCAGCCTGTAGCCCCGGCGCCAAACCGCCGTCATCTCCTTCCTGTGCCGGGTGATCCGTCTCCTCACCCACCCGGAAAAACATAGTCCGCCCCCCGCGTCCTTGTGGAGTAGCGCTTGCTTCCACTGACTCTCTTTGCCCGTACCCTCGTCTTTCCCATTCCAAGTACTCTAGGACCCACCGAGAGGATAAGTCAGCGCTGAAGAAAAACCTCAAGGGAAAAGAGAGAGACAGGGAGCCGAGGGGAAGGGAGGGAAAGGCGAGGCTGGCGGAGGGACACCGAGGACCGCGGCCGTAGTGCGCACGCGCGGCGGCAGGAACGAGTTCCGGTCTGGCCGGGGCCTGTCTCCTAAAAATAGCCCCGGTGTGGGGATCCGTGCGCGGATGTCCCGGCGAGTCCCGGGCTGAAGGAGGCGGCTCCGGGCGGCGCGGAGCGCTGGTGGCTGGCCCGGGCTGCAGCGTGTGCGCGCCCGTCAGCTGCGCCGGAGACACGGTGAGGGCCGCGGCGGCGGGGCTCCGTCCACCGGGCCGACGGTGCCGGAGGGGGCGGCGTCTCGGCCAGGGGGCCGGGTAGGGGCCGGGGGGCGCTGGGGCGGGGGGCGGCGCGGCCGAGGAGGGGCGCCCGCGGGGCTCCGGGGACAGCAGGGCAGGGCGGCGTCCGGCTGGCAGGGGGCCGGGGTCGCGGGCGCGCGGCGGCGGGGCGGGTGGGGTGCGGGGAGGCGGCGCGGGGTGGTCGCGCGGGGTCTGCGTGGAGGGGCGAGGCGCCCGCGGTGGTGGGGGCGGGGTGCCCCGAGGGCGGGCCCGGGGTCTGACCGCTGTCGCGCGGGCCAGCGGAGGGAGGCTCGGCCGCGCGGGTTCGGCGCGAGGAGCCTCCCCGTGCGCGCACGGGGCTTGGGGCTGGGGGGCGGTGGTGGACGGCGCCTTCTTGAAAGTTGAGGGACTTCTCTGGGGGCCCGGAGTCTCTCCGGGGGGTTCCGCCCGAAGGCCCGTTTCCTGCCTCTTGCCCTCCGCGGCCCGGGTCTCCCCAGAGGGATTGACCCCTCGTGCCGAGGGCGCTCTGCGCTTTGGTCGGACTTGAAGAAGTTCCCCCACTTCTGCTTTGGGAGAAGGTTGGTCGAAGCGGGCGGAACATTGAGGTCCGAACTCTGGGCGCGTGTGTGCAGATGTCAGTGGCGGGGTCGGTATTTGGGGCGGCCCGGGCCGGGGGCACCTGCGGGGTGCGGACGCCCGCGGGTTCTGGGAGACGTAGCGGGGAAGGGGAGGCTACAGAGGGAACAGCGAGCTACCCCTGACATCCCGGTAGATCCCGGCTCCCAGGAAAGGTTTTATGTGGTAGAAACTTTGCCTTTTAGTTCGATATCCTCTGTCTTCGAACCGCGGGGATCAAGTCGGTAGGTGAGGTAGTGCAAACAAGTTTGGAAGAGGTGAGCATCGCTGAATTAGAAAAACAGATCTCCCCTCCCTCCCCGTGGAAGTGTGACTATAAAAACATTCTTCAGACCTGAAGTGTGGCTCCAGAGGTACGAAGCGAGCCCCCCCCCCCCCCCCCCCCCCCCCCCCCGCCGTCATGGTCCAGCAGGGAAACCGCGTGTAGACTGAAGAATTGCGGCAGCGCTGACCTGCATTTTAGTTGACAGTAAGATTGGTATTGCAATTAATGCGCTATTTGAAAGGCTGGCTGTGATGTGTTGACAATGGTGTAAGTATTTTTGAACAAATGCCTAAGATTTTTCAGGGTTTTGTTTTTTTGTTTTTTTTTTTTAAGCACAGCTTGTTTCCCCTGTGTCTCGTATCATCTTTTACTATATGAAGAGAAGGTTCTCCAAAGCTGTAATTAGGTGTACATTACACAAGAGTACTTTCCCTTTAAGAATCCAGCTGTGTTGTTTTGGCAATTGCCAAGTGCTCCAGTTGTCAGTTTTAGAATCTGTTACCTTGGCAGTACTTGAACAGTCTGTGGAAAAGGTAAACAAAATAGCTTGAAAAAAAATCTTTTTTTGAAAACGCAAAAATGGCATCTATTTTAGTATGAATTTAGAAAGTGAGGATTAAATAGCTGTGTTGTGCTGTTATGGCTTTTGTATGTACATTTTTGTTTTTGGGGTTTTTTTTGGGTATATTTTTGGAGGGTTCAGTCTTCACCAAATGGCAACTTTTGTTGTAGGAAAAAAATCCACAAGGTGTTTAAATTAAAAGGGATGCCAATTTTAGTTAGGCTTTATAACAAACATAAGGAACACTTGTGTCCTATAAATTATTAAGATTAGTGTGTGTAATGATACACTAATTGATTCTGGAATCACTTTTAATTCTCAGTGAGCACTGTAAAAAGTTGCGATAATGGTATTATAATTAAACTCTGAAGAGCTAAAGCTAGTGATTTAAATACTTTGTACAGACCTAGTTTTTAACAATAGTGTTGGAAGTGTTTCCAATAGAAACGTGTTTGTTAAAGCAGTCAGCAATTATGAGTAAAAATATTTTTCTAAACGTAATTATTTGCATATCTGTTTCATTTGATTCACATTTTGTTATATATAAAACCATGGTTTTGTTCGTATTGGAACAGAGGGGATAAAATTATGTTTAACCCCATACATTACTTCCTAGTAAAAGTTTAAATTCTTGAGGGAGGCAGTGAGAGGTGGGGGGTGCCCAGTGGAAGGAAAACAGCTCATTGGGGCTCTGAAATAATAATTGTAATGTCACTGTGCTGAATTATGGTTTGAGAATAATCTCCTTCCAAATGCTTAAGAGTTTCTGTGTTTCCTTAAAGGGTATGTGTGACAAAGATTGTTTTTTGTAAATGCAACCGGAAATAGTCTTTTAAAGGTATTGAGTTGTTTTCTGGTGGTGGTGTTTTATTTTTCAAAGCAATTGCATTATAGTTTTGTATAGGATGCAGTACAGGTTAATATTAATTTTATTAATGTGCAAGTAGTAGCAATATTTGGCTACCAAGAGAAATATCAGTATATTCTGAAGGTGGTTAAGTAATAATAGAAGTGTTTTTTATTAGAAAATAATTCTGAAGTTTGAAATACTTCAGAAGTCTTTTAATAGATTTATGTTCTGATTTAGGAGGAGGAAACTAAGCAATTTGTTTTTGAGCAGTAGCATGCCTTTCAGTCAGGTTTTGGAAGGCCACCTTTTTTTTTTTTCCCTTCACTCTCTTCACTGCTTGTAAGTCTGGCAAGAGGAGTTTAGTCTAACGTACAATGTTGATGGTCTTGAATTTTCTCTGGGCATTTTCAGTTTCATGTATTTTGTCTTGTAATTAGACCGTACTTTTTTTGTTTGTTTGTTTGAAGAGGTGCTCATGGCGCATATGAATGCTACAAAGTCTAGCTGAAGTTTTCTTTTAGCAGTGATGGAGCACTGAAAATACTGCTTTGTGGGTTGAAAATGATCATTGCTCTTTTCTAGATGAGAGAGAAAATCTGTGTACATTCTTAGTAAATTGGGAAGTGAGTGCCTAGTTAGGTAACCTCCTGCAAAATCAATCTAGTTAGATAACCTCCTGCAAAAGAACACTTTAACACATCCTGCTGTGTTTGCAAGTCCTCATAAAGGAAGGCTGCTAGACTTTGTCATCACATCTTGGTTCAGATCCCAACTCCACCACTTACTCATAAGGTGTCACTTATGAGATGTCTTCTGTAAAGTGGGAGGGAGTTATACGACCTGCCCCGGGGAATTGTTAGCATTAAATGAAATAATGGGAGTGAGAGTTCTTAGCACACTACCTGAGGCTTAATGTACAAAAGTGCATATCGCCTGATGTCCTTCATCCCTTCCTCTGTACATCCCTTCCTCTCCATACATTTTCCCTTATTTCCTATGAAGACTGTAAAAGTGCTGTATCCGATGCCTCCATCCGTGACCAAGAGGACTTCATATAATGTATAAACGCAGGAGATTGCTCATTTACTTTTGGAACATGAAAATCCCAGCATTTTTTAAAATATGTTTTTTTAATGTTTGTTTTTCAGAGAGAGACAGACAGAGTATAAGCAGGGGAGGGGCAGAGAGAGAGAGGGAGACCCAGAATCTGGAGTAGGCACCAGGCTTTGAGCTGTCAGCATGGAGCCCAACACGAGGCTTGAACCGTGAGATCATGACCTGCGCTGAAGTTGGACACTTAACCGACTGAGCCCCCCAGGAACCCCCCAAATCCCAGAATTTTAAATTTATTGTCAGATTATATATAAAATGTTTAGTTGGCCAGTCTACATTAGGTTTTGGTTTGCAATCATTGATTGTAACCTCCATAGTCTCTCTAAATATTAAAAAAAATTAGAATTCAATGTAAGTATATTCCCTACTCTTCACTGAAACATGTTTTTTGTGAATTATCCGTGCGAGTTGTCTTCAAGATACAGTATTTAAAATTTGAAATTAGAAAAATATTTTTATTTCCTACCTGGAATAGGTATATTTTTAAAAATAGCCTTTCTTTAGTGGGTATCTGTAAGTTTTTATTATTTCATTTTACCTGCTCTGTGGAACTAAATGATTTAATCTGTGTATGCTTTATCAGTGTAATCTTTAATAAATGGACCTGTGTCCAGTGTGTTATAATTAAGAGTATAAACTCATTTATTATCTCTTGTATAGCATATGTGTTGCCATATATTTAATAAATACTGTATTTTTGTTTGGATGTTTATTTACTGATTTTAGTAATATTTGTATTGAGTTTAATTGATATTTACTAAACTAAATATTTAATATTGAATTGTCTTAATCACTTGAAATCATAAACTGATGAGTTAAAAAAAA
This sequence comes from Prionailurus bengalensis, assembly GCF_016509475.1. Taxonomy (NCBI): domain Eukaryota; kingdom Metazoa; phylum Chordata; class Mammalia; order Carnivora; family Felidae; genus Prionailurus; species Prionailurus bengalensis. Next base: position 18,261,344 of record NC_057355.1, read on the forward strand.
TTAGCAGGTTTGTGAGGTGGAATATCAACTGTTTGAACATTAGTATATGACAGCAGGTAATTTACTTTATTGGTTTCCTAAGTGATGATGCTGAAAGCCAGAGGAGTTGTTAACATGGGTGAAAAACACACTAGTTGATCAGATTTTTAATAAATATCAATGAAGGCACATCTTGTTTTGAATCAATGCTAATTTTATTTTCTTCCTTATACAAAAATGTAAACTTTATGAACTTAAAAAATAATTCAACCATCAGTAAAGTTACATGTTTTGGGAAATATTTTGGTATTGGAGCGCAAATTTATACTGTATGAGCTGGCCCTTTTTACCAGGTTATTTTTGTTACAAGCACCATGCATATGCAGGTTGACTTGGATTAGTTTGAGGTATGATTTGTGACTCTTGTAACAAAGGGATACTTTTCATGTAACCTGGTAAAATAACTTGTAACTCTTGGTTTAGTAAAACTCTGGTGCTCTTGCTTACAAGTCTCACCTCTTACTCCCTAGCCATTCGCATTTTACATAGAGACGGGGACTATATTTCTAAAATTTACATCTAAATGTCATTCTTTTAAGGAAAACTTTGAAGGCATATAAAATCAGTAGAGAGGCAGTAATTTAAGGGATAAGATTGAAGACTGCCTAAGTTAGAATACCCAACTCTAGCACCTTGTGTTCTTTGGCAGTTTCTCAACCTTCTTGAGGCTCAGTGTATAAAATAGTGATTATAATATTACCTACTTCATAGGGTTGTTGAGAGGATTAAATGAGATGTTTATTATAAAGCCTTTAGCATGATGCTGGGTACCTACATTTTTTTTTCCTCTTACTGTTACTGTCACTGTTGCTGTTACTTCTGTTGTTGGCATTAATTCATCATGGTTCACTTTTTAATGATTCTAGTCTCTCCAAACTCATCGTCAGCCACTACCCTTCAGTTTCTGTGACCCAGTTAAGGCCAGCTGTTTGCTCTTCCCTGAAAATGCCATATATTTTCATGCCGATGACTCCCACTTTTATTTTTTACCCCAGAATTTTCCCGAGCCTGATCTCCACTTGGAAATCTAGTTGGAATCTCAAACATAATATTAACCATATGACTGAAATATAGTTATTTGTTCCTCTCCCCCAACCTTCTTCCTCCTTCTTACCCCAGACTCTGATGTCTTTACTGGCCCTTACCCATCTCAGTGAATGGCAGTACTCACGTCAAGAACTTAAAAGATATGCCAGGATTCTTTTCTTTTCTCTCAAATCCAGTCCATCCATACATTCTCTTGTACCTTAAGAATTTATCTTGCGCCAGTCTGCCATTCTAGTCTTCACTGCCGCCTCTTTATTTCAAGGCATTATTATCTCTTGTATGAATTGCTGCAGTAGCTTCCTAACTGGGCTTGTTTCTTCTCTTGCTCCTCAGACGTTGGTTCTTCACATAGCAGCTGTAGGGATCATTTTAATATCCTAAATCATGTCATTACTCTGCTTAAAATCTTCCGATGACTTCCCATTCCTCTTCAAATAAAGTCTGTATTTCTTTCCATGGCCTGAATGGCCCTGAATAATCTTTCTCCTTCTCATTGTTCTTCCCCTGTTTTATTGTGTGCCAGCCACACAGTCCTCTTATTGTTCTTTAAACCTTATATGTCCTTTCCTGTCTTAGGGTCTTTTGCACTTTTTGCATTACTTGCTTGAAATGCTCTTCAGAAGGCTGCATGGCCAAACCCTTTGGAATATGGCCCAAGTCTCACTTTGTCACCCAGCACACCCTGATAGTTACTCTTTTGTGCATCTCACTTACTTCAAGACACTATAATTTGTACACGTTTTGTTATTCCTTATTTGTCCATTATCTGAATGTAAACTCCTTAAAGGCAGAGGCCTTGTCTGTCTTCTTGATAACAGTCTCCACAGGCGTTAGCACACTGTCAGACACTCGGAAGACAGAAAAATTTGAATTAATGCTTCTGTATCTTTGTTCATGTTTTTGCTGGAGATTGGAATGCTCTTACCTTTAAGTTGTGGCTCAGGTGTCAGGTATGATACCAATTTTAGTCTCTAGACAAAATTTGTCTCCCTTGCTCTTGATACAGACACAATTTGAAGAGTAATTCCATTTTTAGATTTAAAGGATTATAATTGACGTCATTTTCTTCCGCTGTGCTGAGTTCTTGTGTCAGGGACTATTTTGTTCTTTGTGTATGCTCAGGACCTACCAGTCTATCATGGTACATAGTAAATGTTCAGTAAATGGTGAATGGAAGTTGTCTTAATCAACTAAAATGACTGACCACAAACCAGTGTACCCACATCAGACTTTCAAAATTATAAAGGTACTTTTCACTACAAAGTACTGCCTTACATATTTTCTATACATATTAACATGTCGTCATCATTTTGGGTCAGGACAGGAATCCCAGAGCTGTTGAGCACAAGTGGCATTTCCTGAGATTCCGTGTGCCTTCTTTCTGGACAGCAAGTAGCCATCTTGTCTGAGGGCTCTATTTCCAGTTTCAAATGTGTAACCTAGTAAAAACGGTGTTAGAAATTACAATTAGTTACTGGTTGTTCCTTACTAACATTCTCTCTCTCCATCTTATCCAGCAGATTCCATGTTATTTCAGAAAGGCTAGGGAGATGTGCAAGTTAACATGGTATATGTGAAATACAATACTATTTCTGCTGTATTGCTAAAGAAGATTTATCAAAGAGCTTTTATGGCCAATATCAGGAACTTAACTACCATTTGTAATAGTGAAAATCATTCCACATTATACACAGCTGATTTATAAATGGGCTTTTTAAAACATTTGGGGACTGCTTTAGTAAAATGTTTATCTTAATACTGAAAATTTTTTTCATAACAGTATTAAACTTAATTTGACATGGATTATGAAAGGAAAAGGAGAGAAGAATCTGGGAGTTAAGATTTTGTTTTTCACAAATGACTTTCGTCAAAGTAAAGATTCAGCATTGGCAGGTTTTTTAACAAAACATTTTGTCTTAAAAAAGTTTACAGAAAAGTTTCAGGAATAGTACAGTGAGCTGTCATATACTGGTCACCTAGAGACACTAATTGTTACTGTTTAGCACAATGGCTTTATCATTTTTTATATTTGCAGAGTGGCCCTGAAGTCTGGAAATAGATATTACTGTTTTATTTATAGCTTTAAGCTCCTTGATTACATCTTCTGGAGTATGCTCTAGATGTAAGTTTATTCAGTTAAAATCAGAGGCAAATCATTTGAGGCAAAACCTTACAGATGTGTCTAGGGGATAGATGGAATCTTGCATTAATGCATTGTGTACCTTTCTAACAAGGAAAACATATTAATATTATACAATGTCATTGAACATTAACATGTAATAGCAAGAGTCCATTCTGTTGATCTTTTTTTCCTTCTTCCTCCTTTTCTCCCTGTTTCCCTTTTTCTTCCTATTCCTCTTATAATTTTATTATTGAATCATTTGAGAATATGTTGCATACATCGTGGTCCTTTATCCTTAAATTCTTCAGTTGATATCTCCTAAGAACTAAGACATGTTCTTATATAACATGTAAGAATAGTATGATGGATTCAAGAAACTTAATATTGATACTGTAATTTAGTCTATAGTTTATGTTGAAATTTCTTCAGTTGTGCCAATAATACATTTTAATAGCATTTTTTCTAAATAGTCTTTCAACCTTTTTCTCTTCTTCCTGAAATTAATAGTTTTGAAGAGTACAGGCCCTTTGTTTAGTAGGATGTCATCAGTTTGGGTTTGTCATATTGCTTCTTTGTTAGATTCAAGTTACGCATTTTTGGCAGCAATACAAAATAAGTGATGATATACCCTCAGTGCATCACATCAGGAGGCAATACGATGTCAAACTGATGGTGATGTTTACTTGGATCACTTAGTTAAGGTTTGTCTGCCAGATTTCTCTATATAACAGTTATCATTGTCCTCATTGTTGTTATTGAATAATCTGTGGGGAGGCACTTTCAGACCGTGTAAATGCTCTGTCCTCCCCAAAACGTTCACATCATTCATTGCTGATTCCTTTCTGAGTCCGTTATTACTTATTGGTTCCAAAATGGTGTTTGTCTAGCTATTCGTCTGCATTTATTAGTTGGCAATCTGTTGTAAAGAAGAGCTTTTCCTTCTCATTTGCTTACTTAATATCAATATAAATTCATAGTTTTTTTTTATTAAGTAGATTATACTCTATTACTATCAGTATTTTGGTATTCCAGATTAACTCAGGTTTGGTCAGTGGGAAATCCTGCAGCCTCCTCATTTTGACACGTTTCTATCATGTTTGGAGTAGTGTCTTACTTTTGGGACATTAAGATATTCCAGGCTCTTCATCTGCTTTTTCTGCTCATGTCCTAGAATCAGCCACTTCTTCAAGGAGTTCTGTTTTCTCTTCTTGTAAGACTGTTTAGAAACCAGGAACTGGGCAGTTGTTGGTATGCTCTTTGATACTGGAGTTTCACTGTTTCAGAGCCCTGTCAGCTGACCAACCTAAGAAATTTTGAGTTTATGCTGATTTCTCAGACAGTAGATTATCATTTCTCTTTACATTCCTGAAACTCCTTAGAAGAAAAGTCTATTCCTTTGAAAGTGTTAATAATTTAAGTGATTGTTTGCTTTTACTTTATTTTTTTTAATGTTTGTTTATTTTTTTTTTTGTTTTTTTTTTTTCTCTGAAATTTATTGACAAATTGGTTTCCATACAACACCCAGTGCTCATCCCAAAAGGTGCCCTCCTCAATACCCATCACCCACCCTCTCCTCCCTCCCACCCCCCATCAACCCTCAGTTTATTTTCAGTTTTTAACAGTCTCTTATGCTTTGGCTCTCTCCCATTAATGTTTGTTTATTTTTGAGAGAGACAGTGTGAGTGGGGGAGGGGCAGAAAGAGAGGGGACACAGAATCCTAAGCAGGTTCCAGATTCTGAACTGTCAGCACAGAACCCGATGTGGGCTTGAACCCACGAACTACTAGATCATGACCTGAGCCAAAGAAGTCGGATGCTCAAGTGACTGAACGACCCACGTGCCCCTGCCTAGTTTTTCTGTTCAACTTTATAATGGTTGGTTCTTGTTTTCCAAAACATATTGTATGCTTCTTGGGAGTTAGGAATGCTGTTTTATATCTTTTTGTATATTCCGTGATTGTGTTCCACAGTGCCTTGAACATGGTTGATAACCCATGTGTTGCTTATGATACATAATTACAGTAACAACTATTATCTTTATTACTCTTATACTGTGATTAAATATTGTTATGTTTGTTATAACATTCTAGGTAATTTTGTGGAAACTTTGAAGTGAATTTGTTCTGTTTCTGATAACATTGTTATCCTAGAAGAAATGAAAAACTTGAAAGTTTTTCAACTTTAAAAGCTTAAAAACCGGGGCACCTGGGTAGCTCAGTTGGTTAAGTGGCCGACTTTGGTCAGGTCATGATCTCATGGTTTGGGAGTTCGAGCCTCGTGTTGGGCTCTGTGCTGACAGCTTGGAGCCTGGAGCCTGCTTTCGGATTCTGTGTCTCCCTCTTTCTCTGTTCCTCCCCTGCTCACACTCTGTCTGTCTCTCTCAAATATAAATAAAGACTAAAAAAAGTTTTGTTTAGGGGCGCCTGGGTGGCTCAGTCGGTTAAGCGGCCGACTTCGGCTCGGGTCATGATCTCGCGGTCCATGAGTTCGAGCCCCGCGTCAAGCTCTGTGCTGACAGCTCAGAGCCTGGAGCCTGTTTCAGATTCTGTGTCTCCCTCTCTCTGACCCTCCCCCATTCATGCTCTGTCTCTCTCTGTCTCAAAAATAAATAAAACGTTAAAAAAAAAAAATTAAAGAAAAAGTTTTGTTTAAAAATAAAGGCTTAAAAACTTAATTCCCGAGATTAAAGTATGTAATTAAAAGAACATCAAAATACCTCGTCTTGGTATTGCTGTTTAATAGTGTTTTGTTCATTAGCAAGTAATAACCTTTCTGGGCATCTCTTTAATTATAAAATGAGATGATATCTAGATCCTTTTAAACTCTGAGTTACCTACTTTATGCTTAATTAGCATTGAATTGTTTATGAAAGTAAAATTAAGTGCCACAGAGTATAGTGGAAAGAATACTGTGTGCCTGGACCATGAGTCATGGGGTTCTAATTTTTTGTAAGCATACTGTTACTTTAGCAATTTATTTCAGTTTGGTCTTTATTACCTTATTCGTTCAGTCCATTGGTCTAGGTGAATGAGGAATACAGTGAACAGACTTGGCTTTCATAGATGGCAGTATGGACATATGGTTTTATAATTCATTTTGCTATTCACTTGATGTGTACCATGCAGAGTGCTATAGGAGCATATAGAAGGGGTGATCAACCCAGTTTCAGAGAGGCCAGGAAAATTTATACCAGAGGAAGTGACACTTCCATTTAGTTTGAAGCCTCAAGAGCATTTAGCCTTATAAAGAGGGTGGGTAGTTTTACCAGAGCTGTGTTAAGGATGAGAGATACACTTAAGAGAGTTTGGATTGCTTGGAGAAACTCAGTACAGTATGGATGGATCAGGCAGTATAAGAGAGGGCAGACACTGTAGGAGTAGTGAAAGATGAAGCTGAAGACATAAGTAGGGGCCAGATTATGAAGAGCCCTTAGGCTGTGTTAAGGAATTTGAACTTTAAGGAAAAATTAGAATATCTTAAGCCTGGGAGGAAATTAAAAAGATAATGCTGCACTGGGTGTTATATGTAAGTGATGAATTACTAAATTCCTCTCCTGAAACCAATACTACACTATATGTTAACTAACTTGACTTTAAATAGAATCTTGGAAGAAAAAAAAAGAATACTGATTGCACTGTGGAGAATTCTTCAGAGAGTTAAAAGTGGTAGTCAGGAAGAATAATTAGGAGGGTGTTACAGCAAATTAGTTAAGAGGTAAGGTGGCTTGGACTGTGGTATAGGATGCGGATGGAAGAAATAAGTGGATTTGAGAGATATATAGGGTGGTAGAATAATGGAAGGATTCAGTGATGGAGGGCATGTGGAAGGTGAAAGAGAAAGAGGAGTTGAGAGTGATGACTAGGTTTATGGCTTGGGCAATTGAGGGAATGAATGGGTAGTTTACTGATACAGGAAGCACAGGAAGAAGAGCAGGCTTGAGGGGACTATGATGAGTTTACTTGTGAGAGAGTGCCTGGAGGATGAAGAGGTGTAGTCAGAGGTGGAAGACTTCCTGGTAATGACAAGACCTCGGGATTTGGCCATGGAATGGGTGTTTGAAGAGGAGTGGAAGTGAAGGTGGGACATGATCTGGAAAGTGTGTGTGTGTGTGTGTGTGTGTGTGTGTGTATGTGTATGTGTATGTATAGCCAAGGACAGGTCTGTGTCCTAAGGCAGAGTACACTATTTTAGATGATCTTAAGGTTTTCATTGTTTGGTTTGGAAAACAGAAATGAAAAATTTCAGATAGGGTCTTAGTAAGATTGTCCTATTAAACACAAGAGCAAAAAAAAAAAACAAAAAAAAACAACAACCAAAAAAACGCACAACAGTGAAACATTTTTTCCTAAACAGAGTGGGAAACTATTGCCCCAGCTAGCTAAAAGTGTGAATGCTTCTCAGTAGTGGCTAAAAATTATGAAACCTTTCAGGTATACGAAAATCAGAGTGAATAATGTAGTGTGAATGTAATGTAAGAATTTTTATGAATCCCATTGCCCTTTTTCTTCTGCAGAGGTAATCATTACCTTAAATAGGATTTACCTTTTTCATTCATTTTTTAAAAATTTTATCTTTTTAATTTACATCCAAATTAGCATATAGTGCAACAATGATTTTGAGAGTAGATTCCTTAATGCCGCTTACCCGTTTAGCCCATCCCCCTCTCCCCCAACCCCTCCAGCAACCCTGTTCTCCATATTCAAGAGTCTCATGTTTTGTCCCCCTCCCTGCTTTTATATTATTTTTGCTTCCTTTCCCTTAATGTTCCTCTGTTCTGTGTCTTAAAGTCCTCATATGAGTGAAGTCATATGATATTTGTCTTTCTCTGACTAATTTCACTTAGTATAATACTCTCTAGTTCCATCCACGTAGTTGCAAATGACAAGATTTCATTCTTTTTGATTGCCGAGTAATACTCCATTGTATGTATATACCACATCTTCTTTATCCATTTATCCATTGATGGACATTTGGGCTCTTTCCATACTTTGGCTATTGTGGATAGTGCTGCTATAAATATTGGGATGCATGTGTCCCTTTGAAACAGCATACCTGTATCCCTTGGATAAATACCTAGTAGCGCAATTGCTGGGTCATAGGGTAGTTCTATTTTTAGTTTTTTGAGGAACCTCCATACTGTTTTCCAGAGTGGCTGCACCAGCTTGCATTGCCACCGACAATGCAAAAGAGATCCTCTTTCTCAGTATCTTCATCAACATCTGTTGTTGCCTGAGTTGTTAATGTTAGCTATTCTGACAGGTGTGAGGTGGTATCTCATTGTGGTTTTGATTTGTATTTCCCTAATGATGAGTGATGTTGAGCATGTGTTTTTATGTGTCGATTGGCCATCTGGATGTCTTCTTTGGAGAAGTGTCTATTCATGTCTTTTGCCCATTTCTTCCCTGGATTATTTGCTTTTTGGGTGTTGAGTTTGATAAGTTCTTTATAGATTTTGGATACTAACCCTTTATCTGATATGTTGTTGGCAAATATCTTCTCCCATGCTGTTGGTTGCCTTTTAGTTTTGCTGATTGTTTCCTTCACTGTGCAGGATGAGGTCCTGCATTTTGGTGAGGTCCCAATAGTTCATCTTTGCTTTGGTTTCCCTAACCTCCAGAGATGTGTCGAGTAAGAAGTTGCTGTGGCCAAGATCAAAGAGGTTTTGCCTGCTTTCTCCTCGAGGATTTTGATGGCTTCTTGTCTTACATTTAGGTCTTTCATCCATTTTGAGTTTATTTTTATGTATGGTGTAAGAAGGTGGTCCAGGTTCATTCTTCTGCATGTCGCTGTCCAGTTTTCCCAGCACCACTTGCTGAAGTGAGTGTCTTTATTCCATTGGATATTCTTTCTTGCTTTGTCAAAGATTAGTTGGCCGTACGTTTGTGGGTCCATTTCTGGGTTCTCTATTCTGTTCCATCGATCTGAGTGTCTGTTTTTGTTCCATTCATTCCTTTCATTACATTCATTCATTTTTAAGACCATATATACATTTATATTGCTAAAAATATATAGTGTTTTTCATGTTTTAAAACTTTATAAAATGATATTGAATTTGCATATCCTTCTGCAGTTTATGTCTCAACAAATAATCCATTGCAATCACGTTCTTTCAGTATAATGAATTGGATATTAACATTGGAACAAAATGATATGTCATTGATGAATTATACTTTGAATTGCCATGAGAATTATCATAATTTACTTAGTAAGATTTTGTAAAAACTAATCATTTTGTGGGTATTTCTTTTTTTATATTTTACTAAAAGGATACATTGTGGAATAATGTTGCAGATAGAGAAGAGTTGAAAAAATAGTATGACTGTTGCCCTAATGTTGGGCCACTATGGTATAATAATCAAAACCATAAAATTAATATACTATTTGCTAAACTAAATATCTTATGTGAACTTCATCAGTTTTTTTCCTAATGACCTTTTTTTTGGTCCTAGGATCCAACCCGGGATCCCACATTGCATTTATTTTTTATATAGTCTCTTCAAATCTGTGATAATTCATTCCTTTCTCATTCTTCTACCCAGATGCTTCCTGAGGAGTACTGGTCATTATCTTGTAGAATGTCATCCAATTTGGGTTTCTCTGCTTTCTTAAAATTAATTTGAATTTTGCATTTTTGGCAATAAAACCCTGAAGTAATGGTAGCATATCAAAGAGGTACATTTTATATCAGGAGTACATGATGTCAATATCTGATGTTAATCTTGATTACATAAAGTGGTTTCTGCTGGTTTCTCCATTGTAAAGTCACAGTTTTCCTCTTTGAAAATGATAAATATCATGGGGGAGATACTTTGAGAGTATATTAATTTTCTGTTTCTTCTTAAACTTTCACATGTTTTTAGCACTCATGGGTGCAACTTAACCTGCAACAATTAGAGGATTTTCCCCCACTATCTAATAGTAGATTGTGCCTGTGAAACCTTCTAAAAAGGTGAAATGGTGTAAAGAAGCCATTACCATTAATTTATATGGAAAAATTTTTGAGACTTTTGTTTAAAAAAGTAACCTCTTTTAGGCTTTTCTGATACCTTAGAACACATCATGTTAATGGATGTGCAGAATGAATAGAGATAAAGCACAGATGTGCACAAACAAAATTCAAAACTATGGCAGCTTGAGATTAGAGATGCTGAGTGTAGTCACCAGAAAAAGGAGCTTGGTGGTGCTGCTCAGGGTGTGTGCTGCCTCTGTAATGACTCATTGCAAAATAAATGCTGAATACTGTTTTTTGCCTTTTTTCTTTGTTTTTTCTTTCTCTATTCATTCTTTGTCTTTTGCCTTTTTTCTTAAAAGAAAAAAAACTCCATATTTCTCTCAGGTAGAAAATAGGTGCTGTTGTGGGTCTTTCTAAAGTGAAGTGGCTTAATGTAAATTTTCAAAAAGCTGGGGTGGGGGGATACCTGTATTATTGTAATAGTTACCTAATGGCAATTTTGTTTTGTTTTGTTTTGTTTTTGTTGTTGTTGGTTTTGTTTGGTTTCTTTCTCATTTATCAAATAGAATTCTTCTTAATGAAGAGATGTCACTTCTGTATTCGGTTACTTATTTTATATCATTATAGACTCAAAGGTATTTTATATTGTAGATTATAATTTGATGCTATCATTTATTTCTCAGATTGTCCAACTTTGGCCATTGAGAGCTCCTCCTGTTTGACTCTTGTGTCTTTTTGACATACTTTCATCTTTTTTTTAAAAAGAACTCCCCTACTTTCTGGTGCTGCAAGAAACTCCAGGCTCATTTATGTTTTACCTATCCCAACCCTGGAATTACTCTCTTTTCCAAAGAGCCCTGACTCCTTTTATTGGAGGATGACATTTAGAATCCAAGATCTGGATGCTGGGTGTGCTCATTGCTTTTGGGGTGTCATTGTCTGTGCCTGCCTTCTCAGCAGAGCTAAGAAAATAGATGTGTGTATATTAACCCACACATACACATCACATTCAGTTCTATAACACAGTATATGTGTTCCTAAAAAATCACCATGCTATGCAAAGTCATGCAGTAAAAACCATGGATGGAGTTCATGGGATCAGTGGAGTTAGCGGAATAATACTCAAAAACTGTCAGTGACACACAGTAAGGAGGGACCTAATATATTTAGAACAACAGCTTAGTTTTAGACATGTTGAATAGTTAAGCAATATTTGGCAATATAGCATTTCACTATGAAAAGGACATGAAGTTTTCTTATATGAGTGTTAGTATGGCTTGTGAGTGATTGTGAAGCAGTTGGTGGATAGATAGTTATTTGAAATCAGATGAGAAAATAACAGCAAATGTGGATGGATGTGGCTTATAAATCTTGTGGTAGACTGTGGTAGCTCATATTCATTTGAGTTGTTCTTTCTTGGATGCCTTGCAATTTATTCTGCATTTCTAATTTTAGTTTCTCCATTTCTTTTTTGAATTCATTCACCTTTTAAAATTCTCTTTCTGTTTTATCCACTTTTTTTTTTTTTTTAGTTTTTGAATTGCTGATTCAAAATAGTTTTCATATCCTTAAATGTTTGTCTGGATGTCTTTGATTTGGAGTATTGACTTACCTTTTTTTCTTGCTTTCAGTTTGTTTTTGGCAGTGGGTTTTCCTCAGTTGGTAAGTGTCAAATTCAGTTTCCTGATTTTTCTGGATTTCACTTTTCTTTTGTTCATTTTTATGGTATTGGGGTGTTTTACAGTATTCCTAGTTTAATGGTGCCCTCTTCTGTCAGTATAGAACAGTCCTATTCAGTTGATTTTTGTTTTAATGGTTGGAGAAGGGTTGTGAGACTTCCAGTTTTATAATTCTCTTTGATCATGCAAGGCCTTAAATTTTATCCTTTTTCTGTTTCCTATTACTGTCCAATTGCCAAAGAACTCTCTTCCTTTCCTTTTGCCTGTTTTCTCCCCCAGAAGCTATGTGTTTCAAAGTTGTGTCCCTTTATGTGGCAGCCAGTGCCTTAAATGGCACCTGTTCCTTTAAATCACCAGAACTTTGCACTTTCTTACCTGTAGTCTGTGTTCTGATCTGCCCAGACACTTTTCCAGTATATCCAGGTTTAGGAAAGGTTTCATACTTTCAGTTTTCATGCAAATGACCCTGAGGCTCCTTTGCTTGCCTCCTTGCCACCAAGCCTCTGTGTTCAAGTAGGGGTGGAGTGACAGCCTAAGAGATTAAGTGCTAGGATTTGGGGGATTTTTCTGTTTTCATTCACAGTTGTTCTGCAGTATCAGCAGTCTTTGTCTTCAGGCTGTGCTGAAAACATGGTTTTGTATAGAACTTCTTTTTCCTTTCTTGCTTTTTTTCATATGGTTTAGGGGGAATATTTTTAGAGTTACTTAGGTATACCATCACGGTTGTCCTCACTGAAGTCTCTACTTTTGGGGGAGGAAGAGCAGAAATCTTGAATTATGCTGCCAGTGCTACAAAGCCTTTAGTTAGAAAGAGACCTAGGCATTCAGCTTCCACTGGTGAGCTAAAGACTCTAGAAAATACCTTGTAAGAGAAATAAACTAATCAAATTTAAATACTCTTACTTCATTCTATTAGCATGCAAATGCAGTTTCTGGTATTACAGGAGTCTTAAGTGCTTTTCTCTGTAAAGCAAAGTTATTAACTCAAAAAGATTTTTTTATAGAATGTATATTGGAAATGCCTTGGTTTTATTATAACATGAATGAGTTGTAGGCCTATATTTAGCCAAGGGCTTCTTGGTACTTCTTTATTCTAATAGCAAGCCAGTATGTGAACTTTTGGGAGAAGGTAACTTTTAAACTTGGGAATTGATCTGATAGGTGTTAACTTCTTTGAAAATTAAACTACATGTATCTCTTCGTTCTTTTTCTACTCTCTTGGTTTTCTCTATTTTATGATCTTGACAATTGTCTTTTGATTACAGTAAATGGTAGGTGTGGGGTTATTCCTTGCTTACGTACTCATTATTATGTTTAATAAGATAGCACTAAGTCTATTTACTCTAGCTAAGTTTACTGGGTTTTTTGTCTTTTATGCTATTTATGTGTCTTGTTAACATGAGAAATTAAAGTTGGAATTACGTTGGTTCTAGAATTCAGTTTAAAACATTTATTACCTTAAAACATTCCTTTTCCTAGAATTAACAAATTTTTTTGTCAGTATTTTATGTTGTTGGAGTAGACATGGACTTGTTTGAACTAGTCACTGTACATTTTTAAAAAATAAAAGTACCAACCAGGATTGAAAGGTGTATTGACTTTAAGCATCAGATATCTTACATATATATTAAAATCTTTTGTTATTAATGATACATCTTTGGAATTCTCGACCTGGCTTTCTAATGGTGTTTAAAAGCCAATCAGTACCTATGCCTAGTTGTCTTTGGATCCTCATTTGTAAGCTTTCATTTGTTTTTCCATAGTTTCTACAAATCTTAAATAATGACTTGTCATGCACTTTGTACATTTTCTTTTTATTGCCTTCCCCTTTTTCTTTTGACTGGTAAATATGGTAGCCCCAAAGCAATGTCCATGGCTCTGATCCTTCACTCCCTCTTTTGGACTATCCCTTATCTGTTATCAGTGCTTTAACTGTTGTTTTTGTATTATTGGTTCTGAAATAAAAACACCTATGAGATATAGCTATTTGCTTCTAGGAGATAATGGCTTAGGTAGGGTAAAATTCCCACTAATTGCTGTGCTGTGCTAATTACCAAGTGATGTGTAAATCTTAGACTCAGTGAATGAATTAGGGAGTTCAGGGAAGAAAAGTTCAGAAGTGACGGGGGGGGGGGGGGGGGCTGCTTCATGGAAGAATTGATATTTGAGTTGAATGTCAAGTTTAATTGTCAGAGATACGGAAGATACTCCACATAGAGCAAACAATTGGAGCAAAGGAACTAAGACAGGAAACTTAGAGGTATGTATCAGACTTAGTTTGGCTTTTCAGAAGAAAAGTAAGGCTTTTCAGAAGTGAAGTGTGGTGGGGGTGCCTGGATGGTTCAGTCTGTTGGGCATCTGACTTTGGCTCAGGTCATGATCTCATGGTTTGTGACTTCGAGCCCCACATTGGGCTCTGTGCTAACAGCTTGGAGCCTGGAGCCTGCTTTGGATTCTGTGTCTCCCCATCTCTCGGCCCCTCCCATGCTCATGCTCTGTGTGTCTGTCAAAAATAAATAAACATTAAAAAAAAAAAAAGGAAGTAAAGTAGGAAAGAGGGCTTGAGGCCAGATTGGAGACCATCTTGAATATTGAGCAGTTTGGACTTTGCTTTTTATAGTTAAGGAAGAGCTGTTGAGAGTTTTTAAGCATGGAAGTAACCAGTGCCTTCTGTAATATGCCCATACAGGATAATAATGCTAATGTGTGTGTCTTTTTTCTTTTTTACTAAAGCTTAGTTCCTTAAAGAATTCTCCCCAGCAACACTTTTTTAAAAAGCACAATGCTAGGCTCATTCTTTAATTTGATTGTTTGAAGGGAATTGGTGGGGATACATACCTTTCAGGTAGAAGGCATAGTTAAAGATGTCTTTTCTTGTTTTCCTGTGTATCTTCTGCATCCCACTTCTTAGTCTCCTTTCCAAGGCTCTGCTCTCCATAAAAAAACAGGTTCTTTCCAATTAAAAAATTTTTTCTTTTGAAATCCAATAGTACTTTGTATCTGTCTTACTGTAGTTACCGTGTTTGATCTTATACTAAGGGCAGTAAACCCATACATGCTGCATTGAAGATTTTTATGGGGGTGTGTTAGTTCCTGCATTCTTTTCTTGTAGGTTCTTGGTAAATGTAAATGAATCTTTAAAAATTTTTTTGTTACATTTATTTATTTTTGAGAGACAGAGAGAGACTGAGCACAAGTGGGGGAGGGGCAGAGAGAGAAGGAGACACAGAATCCGAAGCAGGCTCCAGGCTCCTAGCTGACAGCACAGAGCCTGACGTGGGGCTCGAACCCACAAGCCGCGAGATAATGACCTGAGCCGAAGTCAGACGCTCAACCAACTGAGCCACCCAGGCGCCCCGTAAATGAATCTTTAAATTCCTGTCTTTCAAATGACCCTTTGTAAAGTGTAAAACCTAGGATCGGGATTGAACTAGGCTTTTAAAACAATGCCTTTAAGACATCTCTACTCCTTCTGGTCCAGATCAGTAGTTCTTAACGTTTTTTTTTCTGCTGTGAGATGAAATTTTGACACGTGTAACCATGGATCTACTTAGCAGAGAAGTAAAGTATTATAGTAGTTTATAATTGCCACAATTATTCTAGGTTATGTTGTAGATAATGTGCAGTTCTTAGGGCAGTAGTTATAACTTTTCCCAGTTCTCTTTCACTTAAGAAGGGGTATCAGAATCAGGCACTTTAGAGGTATCAAATAACTTTCAAGAGAAATCACAAGTTATGGTATCCATCTTTCATGGTAACTTTAAGACCTTTTTTCTTTCCCTTTTTGTTGTTTGCAATGGAAACTTTATATATTTGAAATACAATTCACATACAGTGTTATATTAGCTCTAGTATGCAATAGGTGTTCAGCAGTTCTATACATTACTCAGTGTTCAGCACGATAGGTGTAGTTACCATCTTGTCACCAAGATGGTTATTACCATCTTATTGATATATCTTATTACCTATGCTGTGTTTTTCATCTCTGTGACTTACTTATTTTGTAACTAGAAGCTTGTATCTCATAATCCCTTTTATAGGTTTGGCCCTTTTCTTCTGGATTTCTTCATTTCCATTTGTTCAGGTGTTTTTGTTGTTTGTTTTAAATAGGGAGAATCCTATTTTAATATGGGTTAGATTGGTAGTCTGGATTTTACACCTGGATTCCATTTCATTTCTATAAGCTTTAGAATTTGTGTCGCTAAAAAGACCTTTCTAAGGCCTCTTCCCAGTTCAAAACTTCAGGAAGTTGCAGAATATCATGAACACAGTGTCCAAGCTTTTCTAGATTCTGGCCAACATCTATATTAATAATGGACATCTGTTTGACTTTACTGGTTTACCAGACTGTTTAACCAAACTGGTATTTATGTGGCTATTATTTTAACTACTTAGTGTCACATTTTACAATATGCTGATCTTTAAACTTTTTTTGTTACTGTTGTTTTGGTGTGTGGACAAAATGTGCTTCTTGTTATTGAAATGTGGGTAGTTGAGGACTGTTGGTTCTCAACTGGGAGAAGGAATACTGAGAGTATTAGCCGTTAAGGTAAGGTTAAGGGGTAGAACAAATGGATCTTCAGGATTTGAGAGGTCACATCCTTCACTTGAAGAATGACAGTATTATCAGATATGTAATAAATATTAAATATTGTGAAAACTGTCAGTAATCTTGCTCATTATAGATCGAGGGGGTTGGTAAGTTATTTGGGAGAATAAAATAGGTCGTAGTAAATTACTTAAAGTGCCTAATTTATACCTGTGGCATAACAACAGGTATGTCTATCACTGTGTGTGTGTGTGGGGGGTGTTACTGTAATGAAGTCAGATTATAGAAAAGAAAATCTGAAGACACTCTAAATATGTAAAGGGAAGCCTGGGTGGTTCAGTTAAGCGTCCGACTCTTGATTTTGGCTCAGGTCATGATCTCATGGTTTATGAGTTCAAGCCCCGTGTCGAGCTCTGTGATGAACATGGATTCTTTCTTTCTCCCTCTCTCTCTGCCCCTCCACTTCTCCCTTCCCCCATCCCTCTCTCTCTCTCTCAAAATAAATAAACTTAAAAAAAATGAACACATATATTCACACAGAAACTTGTGTACTAGTGTTCATAATATTATAATAGGTAAAAAGTGGAAACAACTCAAATGTCCATTAATTGATGAATGAATAAATGTTGTATTTCCATACAATAGAATATTATTTGGCAGTAAAAAGGAATTAAGTATGGATACATGGTACAAAGTGGATGGATCTTGAAAATACTGTTGAGCAAACTAAGCCACAAAAGACCATATGTTGTATGGTTTAATTTATGTGAAATGTACAAAATAGGCAAATCTATGCAGACAAAAGTAAATGCTGGAGGTATAGGTGGAGATAAGGAATGGGGAGTGACTGCTAATGAGTACTGTATTTCTTCTGGCATGTTGAAAATGTTCTGGAACTAGATAGTGGTAGTGGTTGCACATACCTTGGAATATAAAAAAACATTCAAGTGTGTTCTTTAAGTGGGTGAATTAATATGGTATGTTAATTATTTCTTAATAAAGTTATTTTCTTTTGTATTTTTGTAAAACAGAAGCTGTGTGAAGAGGTATTTTGGTCCTCATGGGTAGTTTGGAGGATAATAGATGAAGGTGGAAGGTCAAGGAGGAAAATGGGCATTTCTTGGCATTAGTATACTATTGCATGATGACACAATACTATCTTCTTTGTCCACTAAGAATGCAATAGGTTGTGTTTTAGTGGACTGTATATGAACCCAGCTTTTTAACCTTACTTAGCATTGAGGTGGGAATTGTGCATTATCCTAGTTGAGAGGATAGTCTGGCCTTTCTCTTATCTTTGCCTTTTTTGTCATTAAATTCAAGTGCTTGCCTGTTTTCAAGGTAGTGCGTAATTGTGTTCTGCCCATCTGTCCACCCTACACTCTGCTTTGCTCTTTTTGTTGATACCTACTCATGTTTGTGTCATCTTTCCTTAGTTCCTCTAATTGGAATAGTCCCTGGTTTCCTGCTTAGAATCACTTTCTTAAATGCTTCCTTCTGTGAAGTTTTATTGACTTAAAGATTTTTCTTGTGACTTAGTATCTATTTGTTCATAAATCTGTTTTTTTAGGGCCTAAGTAATTTTTTCCCCAGTTCTAGTATAAGATATTAAATGATACCAGTGTCTGGCTCCTCCCCCCCCATAATGTTTTTGCAATTCATCCATGTTTGTGTGTAGTTTGAGTAGTTTGAGTAGTTTGTTTTTAGAGTTGCCTAGCATTTCATTATATGTCTACACCAGTTTCTCCATTCATCTTGCTTGGACACTCCAAGTTTGGAGCTATAATGAATAAAGCTACTCTTGCCTTTGAGTACAAGCCTTTGTGTAGACATATGTTTCCATTTTTCTTGGATAAATACCAAAGAATAAAATTTCTGGGTCACATGATAAGTGTATGTTTTACCTTATAAGAAACTGTGAAACTGTTTTCCAAAGTAATACGATTTTACAGTTCACCAGCAATGAGAGTTGCAGTTTCTCCATATCTTCAACACTTTGCATTGTCAGCTTTTTCTTTTTTTTAAAAAATTTTTAATGTTTATTTCTGAGACAGAGACAGAGCATGAGTGGGGGAGGGGCAGAGAGAGAGGGAGACACAGAATCATAAGCAGGCACCAGGCTCCAAGCTGTCAGCACAGAGCCCGACATGGGGCTCAAACTCACAGACTGTAAGATCATGACCTGAGCCAAAGTCGGTCGCTCAACCAACTGACCCACCCTGGCACCCCTGCATTGTCAGTTTTTTTACGTTTAGCCATTTTAGTGGGTATATACTGGCATTTTATTATAGTTTTGTTTTGCATTTCTTTGATGAGTAAAGATATTAAACATTTGTCATTTGCTTACTGGGTATTCATTTGTTTTCTTTGGTGAATGTTCAAGTCTTTTGCCCATTTTTTTAAAGTTTATTTTGAGAGAGAGAGACAGAGAGTGGAGGAGGAGCAGAGAGGGAGAGACAGAATCCCAGGCAGGCTCTGCGCTGTTAGCACAAAGCCTGTCATGGGGCTCAAACTCACAAACCAGGAGATCATCATGAGCTGAGTCAAGATCAAGAGTCAGATGCTTAACCAACTGACCCACCCAGGTGCCCCTTGCCCATTTTTAATTGGGTTGTTTGTCTTCTAATGACGGAACCGTAAGAGATTTTTATACATTCTAGATAGAAGTCTTTTTCTTATTTTCATTATTTTACTTTGACTAGTTTCTTTCAGTATGTGGCTTGATTTTTATCTCCTTAATGTTGTCTTTCAAAGAGAACAAGGTTTTAATTTTGATAAAGTACTGCTTGTCGACCTTCTAAAATTGTCAATTTTGCCTTTTTGTGGTATGTCTGATAAATCTTTGCTTTACATGGGGCAGTAATATTTTTTTGTCTTGTGTTTACTTCTGGAGGTTTTATAGTTTCATTTTTACACATAGGTCTGTGATCCATTTTGAATTAATTTTAGTGAGTGGTAATAATTTTAGTGAGGTAATATCAAGATTCATTAATTTGTTCTGGTACCATTTGTTGATAAGGCTTTTTCATTTTAATTACCTTAGTGCCTTTGTTGACTATCAAATGACCATATGTGTGTGGATTTACTTCTGCACTCTATTCCTTTGATTTAGGTGTGTGTGTGTGTGTGTGTGTGTGTGTTAACATCGTGCTGTATCTTCCAACTTTTGTTTTCAAAATTGTTTGTTATGTTATAATTTTTTTTAATGTTTTTTTTTTTTAATTTTTTTTTTCAACGTTTATTTATTTTTGGGACAGAGAGAGACAGAGCATGAACGGGGGAGGGGCAGAGAGAGAGGGAGACACAGAATCGGAAACAGGCTCCAGGCTCTGAGCCATCAGCCCAGAGCCCGACGCGGGGCTCGAACTCGCAGACCGCGAGATCGTGACCTGGCTGAAGTCGGACGCTTAACCGACTGCGCCACCCAGGCGCCCCTTAAATGTTTATTTTTGAGAGAGACAGAGACAGAGCACCAGCGGGAGAGGGGCAAAGAGAGAGAGAGACACAGAATCTGAAGCAGGCTCCAGGCTCTGAGGTGTCAGCACAGTGCCCGATGCGGGGCTCGAACTCACAAACCACGAGATTGTGACTGGAGCCGAAACTGGAGACTTAACCCACTAAGCCACCCAGGCTCCCCTGTGTTATAAGTTTTTAATTGTGAATTTCTGCAAGAACACTTGCTGGGATTTTGATTGGGATTGTTTTGAATTTGTAAATCAATTTGCAGAGAAGCAGTATCATAGTAATATTAAGTGTATGGATCTGTGAACATGATTGTTCCTTTTTTTTTTTTTTTTATGTCTTCCTTAATTTCTCTCAGTGTTTTTTAGTATTCAGGATAATAGTCTTGCACATATATTGTTAAATTTGTCTTTAAATATTTCATATCCCTGATGCTCAGATGAATGGTATTTTTATTTTTATGTATTAAAACATTTTTTTAAATGTTTGTTTATTTTTGAGAGAGAGAGACAGAGCATGAGTGGGGAGGAGCAGAGAGAGTGAGGGAGACACAGAATCCAAAGCAGGCTCCAGGCTCTGAGCTGTCAGCACAGAGCCCGATGTGGGGCTCGAACCCAAGAGCCCTGAGATCATGACCTGACCCCAAGTTGGACACTTAACTGACTGAGCCACCCAGGCACCCTTGAATAGTATTTTTAAAAAGTGTAACTGTGCATTTGTCATTATTGGTATATAGAAATTTGATTTAAAAACTATAGATCTAAGGCTGGCTCAGTTGGTAGAGCATGTAACTCAGTATCATGGTTGTAAGTTCAAGCCTCATGTCGGGCATGGAGCCTACTTTAAAAAAAAATACATTACAATCTTTATATAAAAAATACTGATCTTGTATCCTGTACCCTTGCAAAACCCATTTTTACTTCCAGCCACTTTATTGTAGGTTTTTCGGGATTTCCTATATATGTTGTCATATCATATGTGAGTAGAAGCTGTTTTCTTTCTTTCCTTTCCAATCTAGATCCTTTTTTTTCTCCCTGTTGTATTGTAGTTATTGAGACCTTTAGTAAAATGGTAGAAATAGTGAGCATGTGCATCCTTTGTTTATAATCATACAGGAAAAAATAATCAGTCCTTTATCATTAGCTGTAGGTTTTTGTAGATGACTTTCATTAGGTTGAAGAAGATTCCTTCAGTCCTAGTTTGTTGAGAGGTGTTCCCCTCTACTGCCCCACAAATGGGTATTTAATCATGCACAGATATTTTTTCTACCTCTTGAAATTAATCACTTTTTCTTTTTTAATGTTAATACAGTAAGTTACCAATGTAACTAAACCAACCTTGCATTCCTAAGACAAACCCCATTTATATTGATATTTAACTTTTTATATATTGCTGGATATGACCTGCTTATATTTTATTAATAATATTTGCATCTTATATAAATGAGTGATAATTAGTATGTATTTTCTTTGCCTTGCCTTGCTGTGGTGTCAGGATTATTCTGGCCTTATTAAATATGTTAGAATGTGTTTCTTTTTCCTCTGTTTCCTAAAAGAGTTTGTGTAAGACTGATATTGTAGATGTTTAAGGAATTCACTAGGGAAGCCATCTGGGTCTGGAATTTTCTTTGTGGGAAGCCTTTTGATTTTGAATTAAAATTTCTGAATTGGAGGATTATTCAGGCTTTCTTTTTGTGTCTTTTGATAATGTGCATGTTTCAAGGAATTTCATTTATTTCATTTAACTTGTCAAACTTATTGGCAAAAAATTGTATTTACTACAAACTTAATGTGCATTTAATGTTTGAAATATCTGTAGTAATGTATTCTCTTTCAGTTCTAATGTTAGTAATTTGTGTCTTCTTTCTTCTTTTCTGTACCAGCCTAGCTAGGGGTTCTTTTCAAAGAATGAACTTTTGGTTTCTTATTTATTTATTTATTTTTGTCATCCATTTCACCAATTGCTACTTGTATTATTTCTTTACCTCTGCTTTTAGTTTAATGTTCTTTTTCTCTACCTTCTTAAGATGGAACTAATTTAAAACACCAATGTTAAACCTTGACTCTTTTCAAACGTAAATACTTAAAAGATAAATTTCCAAGCATCCTTAGCTCCACCCTATGTAATTAGGTATGTGTTTTTATTATCATTAGTTCCACGTGTTTTTAAATTTTCGTCATGAATTCTTTAACCTATGGGTTATTTAGAAATGTGTTAATTTACAAATAACTGGGGAATTTTCCAATGTAATTTTATTACTGGTCATTAATTCTTTTGTGGTCTGAAAACACTTTCCGGGGAATGTGTCTCTGCTTGCTGGATGAGATGCCGCTCCATTCATGAATCCTTTAATAAAGCAAATCCGATCTTCAAAAAGAAAACCTTTCAGTGTGATTTCAGCTCTAATAAATTTATTATGTGTCTTGTTTTATGGTCCAGCATAAATTCTCTCTTATTGACTATACCAAGAGACATGAACAACTCCACTGGTTCATAGTGTTGTTCAGGTTATATATATCTTTACTGATTTTCTCTCTGCTTGTTTTACTAATTGTGAGAGACTGTTGAATTTCTAGCTATAATTATAATTTTATCTATTTCTCCTTTTAATTTTGTCAGTGTTTCACATGTTTTGAAACTCTGCTATTGACTGAATAAACATTTAGGATTACTTTGTATTTCTGATAAATTGACACATTAAGCATTATGATGTATGTCCCTTTATAGCTGGTAAGATACTTTCTCTTGTGACCTGCTTTGTCTGTTATTAATATAGGTATTCCACCTTTCTTGTGATTAATGTTTGTATGGTATATCCGTTCGTATTTTATGTTTGATCTATCTATATCATATTTAAAGTGGGGTACATCTCTTTATCCAATATGACAGTCTCTGCTTCCAGTGTAGTGTCATAGTCTCTACGTGTTAATTGGGACATTTAGATCATACATATTTAATATCATTATTCACACAGTTGGATTTAAGTCTATTATTTTGTTATATATTTTTTTAATTTTTTCTGTTTTGTGTTTTCCTTTTTTTTGGATTGCTTACTTTTTAGCATTTCATTTTACCTCTTTCTTGGCTTATTAGTTTTATTAGTTTCTTTTTTAGTAGTTGCTCTAGGGTTTTACAGCTTGCATCTTGAACTTATCACTTTATGAATAATGAAAGATCCTTAGTACAGTGTACTTTCAGTTTTTTCCCTCTCATTCTTTGTGCTATTTTTGTCATTTTATTCTATAGGTTATTGTATGCTACTGCCACTTTTGCTTTACACAATCAAATATCTTTTTAAAAATTAAAGATAAGAAAATAGATGGTAAACATTTCACATTTTTGTTCTTCCTTTGTGTAGAAGTTTCTATTTCTATTTCTATTTTATTTTATTTTAATTTAATTTTTTAAAGTTTGTTTATACTGAGAGAGAGCTAGCAGGGGAGGGGCAGAGAAAGGAAAGGGGGAATCCCAGGCAGGCTCTGTGTTCAAATCCACAAACCATGAGATCATCACCTGAGCTGAAACCAAAGAGTTGGACGCTTAACTGACTGAACCACCCAGGCACCCTCTGCTGTTTCTTTTTTAATTAATAAAGTTATTTCTTAGAACAGAAAAACTGAGCTGAAAGTACAGAGTTCCCATATACTTTCCTCTTTCCCTTCCCCTATTCTCCCTTTTGCTTTGGCCCCCAGTGTCTCCTGTTAGTAACAGTTTGCACTGGTGTGATAAATTTGTTATAGTTTGTGAGGGGGTATTGGTACATTTTTAAAAATTTTTTTTATTATTATTTTTTACATTTATTTCTGAGAGACAGAGACAGAGCATGCGCAGGGGAGGGGCAGAGAGAGAGGGAGACACAGAATCTGAAGCAGGCTCCAGCCCTGATGTGTCAGCACAGAGCCTGATGCGGGGCTCGAACCCATGAGATCCGTGAGATCATGACCTGAGCTGAAGTCGGATGCTTAACCGACTGAGCCACCCAGGTGCCCCTGGTACATTTTTATTAAGTGAGTTTATAGCTTACGTTAGGGTTCCCTCTCTTATACAATTCTGTTATCCTTTTTCTTCCTGAAGAATTTTCAGTCTTCTTGTAGTGCATACCTGCTGGTGACACATTCTCAGCTTTTGTTTGTCTGAAAATGTCTTTATTTGCCCTTTGTGAAGCATATTACTGCTTTGTATAGATTTTGATTTGCAGGTTTTTTTTTTTCTTTGTAGCACTTCAAAGGCTTTTTTTCTTTGTTTTAAACTTGTTTGTATTGTTTTTGACAAAGAGCCTGGTAATTCTTATCTTTGTTCCTCTGTTTGTAATGTGTCTTTCCCCCACTTTGGCTGCTTTTAAGATTTTGTCTATATTACTGGAATTTAGCAGTTTGGTTATTATATGAATTGGTGTGATTTTTCTTGTGCTTAACCTGTTTTTTGTTCACTGAGTCTCTTGAATATGGGTTTAGTTTTTGTCAAATTTGGAAATTCTCTGGTCCTTATTTCTTCAGATATTTTTTCTGTCTCCCCAACCTTCCAGGACTCTAGTTATACCATTTTTAGACTGCCCTTGATATTCTCACAGGTCCTTGATGCTATTTTTTGTTTGTTTGTTTCTTTTTTTTTTTTCTTTGCTTTCTGTTTTTATATTTTCAAGTTAGGGGTCTTTTTTTCCTGCACTGTTTTAATCTGTTGCTACATCTATCCAGTTGGTTTTTTTTTTTTTAATTTTTTTTTTTAACATTTATTTTTGAGACAGAGAGAGACAGAGCATGAACGGGGGAGGGGCAGAGAGAGAGGGAGACAGAATCGGAAGCAGGCTCCAGGCTCTGAGCCATCAGCCCAGAGCCCGACGCGGGGCTTGAACTCATGGACCGCGAGATCGTGACCCGGGCTGAAGTCAGACACTTAAGCGACTGAGCCACCCAGGCGCACCTATCCAGTTGGTTTTTTATTTGAGATACTACATTTCTCGTATTTAAACATTTATTGATTCTTTAAAAAATAGTTTTTTTCTTCAAATCCTTTCATACATATCTTTCTTTTTCTTTCTTTTCTTTTCTTTTCTTTTCTTTTCTTTTCTTTTCTTTTCTTTTCTTTTCTTTTCTTTTCTTTCTTGTTTTATTTATTTTTGAGAGATAGGGTGTGAGCAGGGGAAGGGCAGAGAGAGACAGAAACACATAATCTGAAGCAGGCTCCAGGCTCTGAGCTGTCAGCACAGAGCCTGACTGGAACTCACAAACTGAGAGATCGCGGCCTGAGCTGAAGTCGGATGCTTAACCGACTGAGCCACCCAGAGCCCCATAAACATAATATTTTAAAGTTTATGTCTTCAAAGATTTAATCTCTTTTGTTCCTGGGTCTGTTTCTTCTGTCAGATTTTCCCCCTAGTATGTGTCGTGCATTTCTCCATTTTCTTATGTTTAGTAAGTTTTGATTGACTCTTGGACATTCATCATACTGTTGTCTGGATTTGTTGATTTCCCCTGGAGAGATTTTAATTTTGTTTTGGCAGGGTGTTACATTTCTTGTAGATCTGTTTGAACCTTTTGAGGCTTTTTTTTTTTTTTTAATTTTTTTTTCAACATTTATTTATTTTTGGGACAGAGAGAGACAGAGCATGAACGGGCGAGGGACAGAGAGAGAGGGAGACACAGAATCGGAAACAGGCTCCAGGCTCTGAGCCATCAGCCCAGAGCCCGACGCGGGGCTCGAACTCACGGACCACGAGATCGTGACCTGGCTGAAGTCGGACGCTTAACTGACTGCGCCACCCAGGCGCCCCTTGAGGCTTGTTTTTAAGCTTTGTTCTGGCAGGTCTAGTGTAGCCTTTGCTCTAGAAGTAGTTTAGTACAGCTACTAAGTGATAATTGTGCTTCAATTTCTACTGATTGCCCCAGGTTTCAGTGAGGTTTTTCTCCTTTTTGGTTGAAACTTACACATCCCCCAGTCTTATGTAATCTTTGAGAACTTTTGAGCCTGCCTGATCATTATTCCTTGCCTGACCTTGTAGAGTTTCACTTTACCATGCACAGGTTTTTATTCAACAAAAACTGCATTGTGGAGTATATGGTAGCATTTAGCCACATTGTGGCTATTGAGAGCTTGAATTGTGGTTAGTTCCAATTTAAATATGCTGTAAGTGTAAAACACACTGTCAAGAACTTATGGGAAAAAAAAGAATGTAAAATATCTTTTTATATCAGTTATATCCTGAGATGATAAATTTTGGACACATTGGGTTAAATGAATTATGTTAAAATTAGTTTTACCTGCTTCATTTTACTTTTTTTTTTAAGTTTATTTATTTTGAGAGAGAGAGAGAGAGAGAGAGAGAGAGAGAGAGAGAGAGAGAGAGAGAAAGAAGCCTAAGCAGGCTCTGTGCTGTCAGCACAGGGCCCAATGCGGGGCTCGAACCCATGAACTGTGAGATCATGACTTGAGCTGAAATCAAGAGTCGGGTGACTGAGCCAACCAGGTGCCCCCCTCATTTTACTTTTAAAATGTATGTACTAGACAATTTAAAATTACATTTTAGGTTCATGTTGTTTCTTTTGGGCAGAGCTGCTCTAGAAACTCCTCTACAGATTTCAGGAGTGCTTTCTGTTCTTAAACTCCATCCTCCCTGCTACTGTGCCTTTCAAATTCCCATTACTTCAGTCTTCCGAAATTTCGATGTCTGTTTCTTTTACTGAGTCCACGATATTATACTTGGCTTCCCATTCCTGCAGAGCCCTCCTGACACCTTGCATACAGCTATTTGAGGGGACACTTTTTCTTTTCTCAGGTATCACAGTGCTCAGCTGCTTGGTGTCCAGTTTTATATATTTGATCAGTTTTCTAGTTGAGTTTATTGGGAGAGCATGTCTGGTACTTACATGGCTGGTACTGAAAATCTTTTTAAGGCATGAATAGTTTGATGCCCATGTGTGAGAGCTGACCCTCACTTGAATTAAAAACGCCAGTGATGCCGAACCTAAGTTTTCATTACAAAATGAAATTAATATTTGAGCAAATATGCAGTACTTATTGTGTTTACAGACTGTTATATATATATTTATTTGTACTTTATAGATAAATAGATAGATGTAGATAAGTTTTTTGTCCTGTTTCATTTTTCTCTTCATCGGGATTGATTTTAAAGCTGTTTGTTTTCATATAGAAACCTCTTTTTTTTTTTAATGTTTATATATTTTTGAAAGAGAGAAAGAGAGACAGAGGTGAGTGGGGAGGGGCAGAGAGGGAGGGAGATACAGAATCTGAAGCAGGCTCCAGGCTCTGAGCTGTCAGCACCAAGCGCGATGTGGGGCTCCAACTCACGAACCATGAGATCATGACCTGAGCCGAAGTCGGATGCTTAACCGACTGAGCCACCCAGGCTCCCCAAAACCTCTTATCTTAGACACTCATTATGCTCAGATCAGAGGTATCCAGTGAAATTTTGATAACTTCAAACATAAAGCCATAATTTCCTTCATAATTATATTTTTTTAAATCAAGACTAGAGGAGATGCTTAGGAATTTAGGTCCTTAAGACTTGAAACTAGGAATGTTAATACCATGTCTTATAACACTTTGGTTTCATTTTGCTTTCTAATTTATTGGCATTCACTGATTAAGCATTTAATTAACAAGCTAATATAGCAAGAGATAGGCATTAGGGAGCAAATTATCTTGGGTCATTCAGGTCTTCAGTTATTACCAGCAGTTGTATTAGGTGTTACCTGTTTGCTTCATAAAATGTAGTAGAGATATTTGAAAAGAGGAATTTGAATCTCAGTCATTTCATTTAACTCTTCTTGTTAATATGGGAAATTGGAAGTTGATAATGACTTGTGCCACAGCATAAATTACGATATTTGACATTTAACTATTACTAAAATGATAGTGTCTTCAAAGGTTTCATTTGTTTCAGAGTACTTCTTTAAAGTTTTTTTTTTTTTTTTTTTATGTCCTATCCATGTGATTTTTGTGATACTGTCTTAAGTTTTAGTTCTGGTAATTATCATATGGAAATATAAGTCTTACTTTAAAAGTTATTGAGAAATTATCAGTATATATTATTCTTGTTTATGCAAGCACCCACCTGTATTTGTCAGGGTACCTGTCATATATAGGTATTGATGTACTGAAGCTGCTCAAATATATCCATCCTCTGACATTGAGATTTGCTTTTCTGTCTTTTGAATCCATTGCTGTATACAGGATGCATTTATTTTTGTCATGTATTTAATTCATTTAACAAAAGCATGAACTGGGTTCAGCTGTTTAAAAGCATGCCTGGATTCAAATCCCAGCGACACCATTTGACTAACTTAGCTATGTGACCTTGGCAGGTACCTTCTTAGTATTTCAGTTTCCTTTTTTTTTAAATTATTTTATTATTTTTTTAATGTTTATTTTTGAGAGAGAGTGTGCACAGGCGAGGGACGGGCAGAGAGAGAAGTAGACACAGAATCTGAAGCAGGCTTCAGGTTCTGAGCTGTCAGCACAGAGTCCAACGTGGGGCTAGAACCCATGAACCATGAGATCATGACCTGAGCCGAAGTCGAAGCTTAACTGATTGAGCCACCCAGGCACTCCTATTTCAATTTCCTTTTTTTTTTTTTTTTTCCCAACGTTTATTTATTTTTGGGACAGAGAGAGACAAAGCATGAACGGGGGAGGGGCAGAGAGAGAGGGAGACACAGAATTGGAAACAGGCTCCAGGCTCTGAGCCATCAGCCCAGAGCCTGACGCGGGGCTTGAACTCACGGACCGCGAGATCGTGACCTGGCTGAAGTCAGACGCTTAACCAACTGCGCCACCCAGGCGCCCCTCAATTTCCTTTTAAGGATAATAGATTATTGTTGGCTTTACCTCTGTTATACATTAAAGCAGTTAGGATACTGATTAGTATATGGTAAATACTCAAATGTTGCTGCTGCTGCTGTTGCAGTTGCTTTTATTATCATCACCCCATTAGGTCTTCCCTGGATACCTTTTCTGAAATTTTAATCCCTTCCCTATGATCTTAATTCCTTGCTCTATTTTTTTCTTTTCAAGGACTTTCTACTAACCTGTTGTATACAATAATATGTACCTCATTCACTGTGTATTGTACTTCTTCCCCAGTAGAATGTAAGCTCCATGAGGCCAGGCATAGATATAGGGACTTATCCCTATCACCTAGAAAGGTGCCTGGAATATATTGGATGCTCAGTAAATATTTTCTGAATAGATTATATTGACTTGTATTCTAGTTATTGACTAGATATTAGAGATACAAAAATGAACGAAGTTCCTTCTCTAAAAAAGGCATAGAGTATAAAAGAAGAGACTGATACAGAACTAATTATAATAATTTTGCCCCCTGGAAGTGATGTTGATGGTAAGGGTATTCTTGAGGTTGCTATCACAGAAGATGCCATTAAACTGGGAAAGATTTGTTTTAGAGACAGGGGAAGATTGTTTCCAGCAGAGGTAAAAACTTGAACAGAATTACAGAGCTTGACATTTTGGGCAGTGGCTTGTAGTCCAGGTTAACAACAATGTTGGTTAATTAGAAGTGGAGGGAGCTAGGAGGTTGGTTGGAACCAGATTTGGGAGTGATAGCATTTGGAGGTACAGGTTATCTGGCTCTTGTCTGGACAGAAGCAATGAGATTTGGAGTTCAGTATATGAAATTTAATGATAACTGAATGTAGCACTAGCATTTTAGTTTTGGTTTTATTTTGAGGGTAAGAGTGTGTTTCATTATAGATTATAGTAAAAGAACTTGATTTTTGGAATATTTTCTTTAAGAAACTATTTGAGAACTGTGTACAAAACTAAATCATTAATAACGGTTTATTTATAGAATTGAGAGTGAATTTTTGATACAAGAAAATATACCAGAATATATCAAATTTGTGTTTAGCAATTTGACAGTAAATAACCAATTAAACCTTAGTTCCTTCTGTGACACACAAAGCTAGTGTTAAAATACATTTAAAAATGTTTAGTTTTGTTTAGATCGAGAATTCATGAAAAATAGTTTCATTTTGGATTTTTGGATTATAGAAGTTGGTTGGTGATGAAACTGTATTTAAGGAGGTTTTTTCTACATTTCAGTGTAATTGAATAAAAGCTGAAATGGCTTTTTAAAGCAAGCTCCTTTTAACCTTGCACAAAAAAAAAAAATGTCTGTATGTGTGTTTTAAAGTTCAGGCCTTTAATACTTAATTCATTAATACAAAAAGAATATTTGGCAGTTTGTGTTTTTCCCCGGCTCTAGAGGAGGTATTCATTTCAAATAGAAACAAAATTGCAGTATCATAATAATTAATATTGCTGAATCAGATTCAAAAAACTGGTATTTCTGTGGATAAATTACTGTTTTTATTTGATGTAACAGATTTATTTGGGGGTTGGTAGAAGTACCCAGTCATGGAATTCTAAGTTACTGGATTAGCATCGTAATTGATCCTGGCCAGTCTGGGTGAGGAAGGTGGGTGGGTGCTTTTACCATCTTTCCCTTTTTTACCTAACTGCCTTCCTACTATTCCAAGCAAACTGAATTATTTCTTATCCACTAATCCAGTAGTTAGTATTGACCAGTGTTCCTTTTTTATTTCAAAAAAAAAAATTTTTTTTTTAACGTTTATTTATTTTTGAGACAGAGAGAGACAGAGCATGAACAACGGGGGAGGGTCAGAGAGAGGGAGACACAGAATCTGAAACAGGCTCCAGGCTCTGAGCTGTCAGCACAGAGCCCAATGCAGGGCTTGAATTCACAGACCGTGAGATCATGACCTGAGCCGAAGTCGGTCGCTTAACCGACTGAGCCACCCAGGCGCCCCCAGTGTTCCTTTTTTAAATGTGAATTATTGACAGTGATGAGTTTAATGCTCATTTTGGGTATTTCATGTTCATTATGTTCATTCCATCGTTCCCTTTAAAAGATAGTGAAAGCTACAAGTATACACATTGTATTTGAATACAAACGTATTTTATGGCAATGCAAGTCACTGACCCTTTGATAATTTTCTAAATGAGAACATAATACAATGACTACTTTCAGCTCTTTTAGCAAAACATATTCAGTAAATATAGTAAGTATAAGCATATAAATATAAGCAAGTAAATATAAAGCATATCAACTTAAGTGGAGGATAGGAAAATGGGACCTAGGAAGCCAATTTGTGAATCTAGCAGTACATAGAATATTACTGAACATTTAAGTAATACTTCTTGAAAAAAATGGGTTAGTGACATTAGAAATTCTCAACTGGCCAGCATTATGTTTTTATTAGACAAATGCAACAAATTACTTTTAATAAATTATTTTTCTATTATTCAGCATGTATTTGTGGTGCTATCTGCCAGACATATAGTGTTGAGAGTTGGAATTTATAATGATGAAATGTATATTTAATTCTTTTTTAGAGTTAACACTTACTAACCCATCTCATATTTTTTTCTTTATTAAGGAATTGCCTTTTGTGAAAAAGAAACAAAGAAGAGTTTTCTGCAAGGATCATATTAAGTGCACTTTTTTGCTGATACATCATTTCTAGTAAGACATTTTCATTTTTCTATGTTATGAAGTAAATAATGGAATTTTTTCTTTTTTTAAAATCAGACTGTCCTGTGAGCTTTGAATTGCAGTCTTTTTGGAGTTTATTTTGAGGTTTATTGTAGATGAATTAAGGAAATTTGTAAAGTCTACTTGGAGTTTATTGTATTATACAGTGACAGTTTCTCATATATTTTTTCTGGTATTGCCAAGATAACCCCATACTTTTTCATCTTACCTACTTCATCTTCCATATCAATTACCTTTACTTAAAAAAAGAAAAATTCTGTCGTTCCAATTTTAGTATATGTGCTGCCAAAGCAAGCACAAAAGAAAAAAATTCTAAAGTAAGTAGTCCATATTTACTGTGACAATAACTAGGAGAAAGGGAGGGTTTGAGGACATGAGTTAGACATTAGCTGAGAAAGATATTCAGATGAAAGATGAAGCGAGCAAATCTAGCCATATTTCTTGAAATTCCTTAGGAAGGATGAAAGAAAAAAACTAAGCAGAGGTAGGAGATTTTTTTTTTTAATGAAGGCTTCTGTTTGTTACTTTGAATTTGTCACCTTAAACATTTTTTTTTTTTAATTTTTATTTTTTAGAGAGGGAGAGAGATAGTGGGAGCAGGAGAGAGGGGCAGAGGAAGAGAGGAATCCCAAGCAGGCTTCGTGTTCACTGTGGAGCACGACTTGGGGCTCTATCACATGATGCTGAGATCATGACCTGAGCCAAAACCAAGTCACTGAGCCACCCAGGCACCCCTGCCACCTTAAATCATAGGCCCATATTTGCAAAGCCCTGGAGTTGGCTATTTGACTTTTAAAAACTTGGAGTGGTCTTTGTTAATGGTTCCAGTATGTTACATCTGTAGTTTTTGTGTTTTAAGTCAACATTAACATTTTATAAAGTATATATTTTTTTATTTTTTCACACTTATTCATTTTAGAGAGAGAGTGAGCAGGGAAGGGAGGGTCAGAGAGAGAGGGAGACACAGAATCTGAAGCAGGCTCCAGGCTCCGAGCTGTCAGCACAGAGCCTGACGCGGGGCTGGAACTCACTGACCGCGAGATCATGACCTGAGCCAAAGTCAGATGCCCAACCAACTGAGCCACCCAGGCAGCCCAACATTAACATTTTAAATATTAGATATTGTTGATTATGCCTGATGATTATGTCAATAAAACTTAAGGGGGGGGTAGTACTTAACATTTTTTTTTTGTACTTGTTTTAAGAAATAATTTTGCTATTTAAAGTGTACATTTTTTTTTAGTATTAAGTGATGTAAAAAACTTTTATGAACTTGCAAAATGAAAATGAGTTCTTTGTTAAAGTACTTTACTCTGATACTAGTTTCTTATGGTTATATATTTTTCTTGTAAATCTTGACTGAGGAGAGGTTTTTAATGCTATCTTTCAGTAGGGGGAACTGGGAGAAAAGGGATTATTTTTTCAGTTGAATCAAAGTATCCTTCTTAGTCCAGAACTTGGACACACACAGGCAGAATGGGAAGGAATAGTGTAGTCTAATTCATATTTTTAAATATAATCTTTTTTAGTTTTCTGAAAATCTTTGAATATTGGTTTTTTCTCTTTTTCACCTTATTTACATTTCTTTTGTCCACTAACTGCTCAAAACTCTGTGATTTGAGTTACAGCACTATAGGAATTTAGCCATTCTGATTGATGCCTATAATTAAGAACTTTGCACCTTCTGTGAACCTCAGGGATGGCTGTGGGCATAACTTAAGCTGTTGTATTTTGGGGCTCTATCACATGTATTTTGGGTCCTGTTTAAGCTTTAGGGAATCCTTTATGATGCTTCCTCCACTAGGCTTTATGGATGTATACAGTTTTTTATTCTTCATGGCAGGCTTTTATGGCTCTGAGGGTTGTGCTTGAATTAATAACTACTTGCTTAGGCGTACCTAAGATTCTGAGTACCTAGATGGGAGATGCTCCTTCCTTTTGAATAGATTCATATGCTGACTGAAGGGCTTCAGATCAGGGATTTTCCCTATAGTTCTGCCCTAATTTGGAGTAGAAATTGGAGAGGTTGGCACAGAGATTGGGCAAAATTTTTTCTAACTCTCTTCCTTTCCCTCATGTATTTGAACTGTTTTGGGTTCTTACATTTTAGGTTTGTGATACACTTTGAGTTAATTTTTGTACATGGTATGAGGAAAGGGGTAAGATTTATTTCTTTGTGTCTGAAAGTCAAATTTTTCCAGAAGCAGTTTTGTAAATATTATAATTTTCTCTGTTGAATTACCTAGGCACCTTTGTTGAAAATCAACGGTTTATTTTAGAACTTTGTTCATTTTATTGATCTGTGTATCTGTTTATGGCAATACTGCACTATCTTGATTACTGTAGCTATATAGTAAGTCTTAAAATTGGGTGATGTAAATCCTCCCAACTTTGTTCTTCTCTTTCAAAGTTGTTTTTATACTCTACATCCTTTCCATTTCTTTCTGTGTATTTTAGAATCAGCTTGTCAATTTTTACAGAAAAGCTTAATGGGATTTTGATTGTGAGTGCTTTTATCCTAGAGGCTACACTGGGGAGAATTGACCTGTTAAAGATGTTGAGTCTTCTGATGCATGAACTTGGTACCTCTCCCTGTTTGCATCATCTTTTGTTTTACTTAGCAGAGTTTTGTTTTCAATGTAAAGTTATTACACCTGTTTTGTTAAATTGATCCCTATTTTATATTTTTATGTTACTGTAAGTGGTAGTGTAAAGAAAATCAGTTTTCAGTTGTTTATTGTTAGTATGTAGACTTTTGGTTGATTTTGTGTTAAACTTTGTAATTTGTGATTCTGCTAAACTTATTTCTAGTGGCATTTTTTATAGTCTTCAAATGTTCTGTGTAGATCATGCTCTGTGTAGATCTTGTCTGTGAATTAAAGACTGTTACTTGCTCCTTTAAATTTTTTATACCTTTTATTTTTTTGCTTGCTTTATTGCACTGTCTAGTCAGTAGTCCTCATGCAATGTTGAATAGAAGTGGTAAGCTGACATTCTTGCCTTATTCCTGATGTTAGGTCAAAAACATTCAGTTTTTCACCAGTAAGTATGTTGTTAGCTATAGGTTTTTAACAGATACCCTTTATGAGATTAAGTTTTCTTCTATTCATAGCTTGCTGAGAATTTTTTTTCTTATCATGAATGGGTATTGAATTTTTACCAAACAGTGTTTCTGTATTTATTGAGATGATCACGTCCCCCCCCCCCTTTCTTATCTGTTAATATAGTTAGTTACATTGATTTTTTTTGAATAGCAAACCAAGGAATCATGCATTTTTGAGATAATCCCCACTTGGTCATGATTCGTTATACTTTATATATTGCTGGATTCATTGCTAAAACTTAATTAACTTTTTTTTATCATCCGTGTTCATAGTAGGTATTGGTTTGTAGTTTTTTTTTTTTTAATTAATTTATTTTGAGAGAGATAGACACAGCATGAGCAGGGGAGGGGCAGAGAGAGAGGGAGAGAGACAATCCCAAGCAGTCTCCACACTGCTAGCACAGAGCCCTATACAAGGCTTGAACTAATGAACTGTGAGATCATGACCTGAGCCAAAATCAAGAGTCAGACGCTCAACCGACTGAGCCACCCAGGCACCCCAGTTTGTAGTTTTTAAAATAATGTTTTATCTGCTTTTTGTATCTAGACAGCGGCTGGAGTTGGAAAGTTTTCCTCTTCTGGAAAAGTTTGTTTACATTTGGTGTTACTGCTTCTTGAAGTGTTTGGTATAATTCATTAGTGAAGACCTCTGGGTTTGGAGTTTCTTTGTGGGAAGGTTTTAAATGATGAACTCGATTTCTCTGATATTGGGCTATTTAGATTTATATTAATTTTTCTTGAATAAGCTTCAGTTTGTGTCTTTCTTATAAATTTGTCCATTTCAGGTAAATTGTTCTATTTATTGGCATAAAGTTGCAGGTTATATTCCCTTACTCTTATGTTTGAGGGATTTATAGTGATATCCCTTCTTTTGTTCTGGCATTAGAGATTTTCCTTCTTTTTCTAAAGGAGCAATTGTTATTTAATTTTCCTTTTTCTGCATTTTACAAAGTTTGTTTTGTGTTTGTAAGAGTTCAGAGAATTTTTAAATTTCCTTTGTGATTTTTTTATGACCTATATAATTGCCAAATATTTGGTTAATTTTGTAGATCTATTTCTCTAATACATTTCTAATTTAATTATGCTGTGATCTAAGAACATATTTTGTGTATTTATTATGAAGTGCAGAATGTTGTCTGTGTTAGTGAATGTTTTGGTTTTGTGGGCACTTATGCCATGTGATCTGTTGTTGAGTAGAACTTTGTAAAAGTGTTAATTAGGTCAAATTAGTTGATAGTATTATTCAAAGTTTAGTTCTCTGATTTTCTGTTTGTTTCAGTAATTGCTGAGAGAGAAGTGTGGAATCTTCAGCTTTAATTGTGGATTTGTCTGTTTTTCCTTTCACTTCTTGGTTCATGTATTTCAAAGTTCTAATATTAACTGCATGCATTATTTAGTTTTCTTAAATATTCTTGATGAATTGGGTTCTGTATCTTGAAATGTCCCTTTTTATCCCTATTAATATGTTGTGAAATTGTTTCTGAAGTGGCTTGCATAGTTTCTGACAGGTCTGCTGTTTTTCTTAGTTTGCATGACTCCTCCCCCCCACCCCCTTCCCCCACCATGTAATTTTTCTATTTTCTTTGGTCTTAAGACTTTTTCATTTAGTCATTTGATCATGATGTGTCTTAGTATATAGTTTTCTTTGAGAAAAATCCTCGTTAAATTTTGTTTGTTTGTTTTTAACCAGATTTGGGGAAATACTGGCACTATTTCTTCAAATATCTCACTTACCCCAGGTGTTTTTTTCAAGGTTGAGGAGGGAAATTTATACATTTGAACTGTTTTGGCATGGCACTTACACTTTCTCTCTCCCCTTCTCCCCCTGCACCCCCTCCCGCTTTTTTTTTTTTTTTTTTTTTGGTATGTTTAATATTGTCATGTTTCCAGGTTCACTGATCTTTTCTTCTGCAGCATATTATCTGTTTTTAATATCATCCAGTGTGTTTTTTTTATTTCTGATAATTATTTTTCATCTCTGGAAGTTTTATTTCTTCAGTTTTTCTTCTCATCATGTTCCTATTTTCCTTTACCTTTTCTAACATTCAGAGCTTATATTTTTAATCATTGTTTTAATGCCCTCATCTGTTAATTCCATTAACTTTATTTTATCTGAATTTCTTTATATTGATTGAGGTTTTTTATTATGGGACACATTTCCTGCTTTTTATTTTTTTATGTTTATTCGTTTTTGAGAGGCAGAGATAGAGTATGAGTGGAGGAGGGGGCAGAGAGAGAGGGAGACACAGAATCCAAAGCATGCTCCAGGCTCTGAGCTGCTAGCACAGAGCCTGATGTAGGGCTCGAACTCACAGACTGAATCACGACCTGAGCTGAAGTCGGATGCTTAACCAACTGAGCCACCCAGGCACCCCTCTTGCTCTTTTTTAAATATTTATTTGAGAGAGAGAGAGAGAGAGAGAGAGAGAGAGAGAGAACGTGCCTGCGCATGCAAATGGGGGAGGGGCAGTGAGAGAGGGAGACAGAGGATCTAAAGCAGGCTCCATACCGACTGCAGAGAGCCCCAAGTGGGGCTTGAATCCATGACCCACAAGATCATGATTTGAGCCGAATTTGGGTGCTTAACCGACAGAGCCACCCACGTGCCCCTTCCTGCTTTATTTTTTTATTCCTTATACTTTTTTTTTTGGATGGTGGACATTGTACTTTGAGATCCTAGGATGAAGAAATTTTTTATATTATTTTACATAGCGTTGAATTTTTATTTTTGTATTCATGCAAGTTCCTTGGTATCAGCTGAATCCTTTTGAGTTTGGGTTTTTTTTTTAAAGTTCTGTCAACATTGGTCCAGAATGTTTTTTTTTTTCTTTTATCTTTTCTTCTTCTTCTTCTTTTTTTTTTTTTTTTTTTTTTTTTTTTTTTTTTTTTTGTTGAGAGAGAGAGAGCATGCAAGTGGGACAGAGGAGTGGTGGGAGAGAGAGAATCTTAAGAAGGCTCCATGCTCATCATGGAGTCTGATGTGGAGCTCAGTCTCACAACCCTGGGATCATGACCTGAGCTGAAATGAAGAGTCAGATGCTTAACTGACTGAGCCACCCAGGTGCCCCCAGAACATTGTTTAATGTAGGGTTAATTTAGTTGTCCACTAAGGTTCTGTCTTTCTGAAGGTTATAATCCATGTCCATTTGAGGATTATTCTCGAAGTAATCCTAACGAATATTGTAAAATCTTCATTCGTTTGTTTTTATTTTGTATTTTGAAGGAAAATTTTGGCCCAAGAATAGCTTAAGCAGTCTTGGAAGAACAGATCAAAGCAGGAGAATTTTCTTTGCTCAAAACTTATAAATCTGTAATAAATACTTGCATGAAATAATGCCACAAGCATAAACAAAAGAAGTAAAGAGTCTGGAAGAGGGCCAGTGTGTATGTACATGGATGCTTGCTTTATGACAAAATTGGTATTCTAGCATAATAGGGAAGGAATTATTTAACAAATGTTACTAGAACAATTGGTGATCCATAGGAAAAAATGACTCATCTCCATACCCCATGCAAAAATCAATTTAAGATTGATTTGTACATCTCAATGTGAGAGGCAAAACTATAAAACTTTAAAAGCTAATACAAGGAGAACATGTTCATAAAAAGTATAAGAAGAAATAAAATCCACTAATATAAATAAAACAGTTGGTACATTTCATTACCTTAAAATTAAGAAATTGTATTCTTGCAAAGTCAAAGGAGAATAGAGAGGCAAGCCAGAGTGGAAGAACATATTTGCAGTACATATAATAGACGAAAAGCACGTATCAGAATATTTAGAGCACTTCTACAAATCAGTCTGACAAACAATTCAATGGAAAAATGGGAAGGGACATGAAAATACACTTCATAAAAGGTGTAAATATGCAAGAAATAAGTGAAAATGTGCTTAACATCATTAGTAATCTGAGAAATATAAATTAAAACTGAAGAGACTCCATCATAAACCACTAGAGTGGCTAAAATTTAAAAAGAGGTTAACATTATACGTTTTGGAGAGGATGTTAAGTTATGGGAACTCATTAAACACTGCTGGTGCAAATATATGTTATTACAACTTCTTTAGGAAACACTTTGATATTTGCATACCCTGTGACCCAGTAATTTACTTTAGTGGGTATATTCCTGTGAGTAATGTGTGAACATGTACACTAAGAGATGTGTTAATAACATTGGTAGCAGCATTGTTTGTAATAGAGTCAAACTCAATACATTGTTCTTCAATAGGACTGACTAAAATTGTGATATGCTCATACAGTGCAATACTTTATGGCAATAAAAGTGGATGAAGTACAGTTACATGCTGCAGAGTGAATTTCGCAAGTATGTTTCTCAAAAGAAGCTAGAAACCATTCATAATTTGTGATTTCATTTATGTAAAGTAAAATGAAAACACACAAAAATAAAGCAGGTAAAATGTATACATTTTATGTTTATGTACAATTATATGTTAACACCAGAAATGCCAATTCCTGATTCCATTGCATGCCTGTTCACATTTCTATACTCCTTCCACATTCATTAAAAAGTTTTCTGATTTTGAATATAATGGTGTACCCCAAATCATATTTATCTTTATAAATAAAGATACAGCAGCATTTATGTACAGGTTTGATTCAGGTGATCAGAGGTTAAGTTTTTAATATATAATATTTGAATCATAACATTGAGAATTGATATGGTTTCTAATAATGATAATTCATCTTTATACAGGATATAATTATTGATAAAGCATTTTTCCCAGAAATCATTATGACAGCCTGGGAAGTATTTGGAATGTCTGCACATGAAGGAAGTGTTAATATAGAGAGTGAGTTGGTGGTGGTTGAAAGACTAGAATCTCATTTTCATTTCCACACCTTGCCTTACTGCGTTCTTTATTTCTCTTTCTTGTGTGTCCCATGTGAAGACAGGACATTGCTGTTATGTAGGTGTAAGCAATCAGGGAATGTGTGGATGGGCTTTAATCTTAATAAGGGCAGTTTACAAGTCTCTTTTCTAATACTGATTTTAATATTGTGCCTATCTGTAAGGAGCCAAGGATGCCTGCCTTCTGGTTTTATTCTCATAATTTTCTGTAAGAGTTTGAGCTATATTCTTGCTCCACTTTGTAGAACTGATCAAAGTGGTGAGAGGAGGTGAGTCCGTGACAAACATGACAATTCATTGGTGTATCTAGAAATAAAGCATTTTATGGACTGGTCATTCTGATAAAAATTTTGAAGTTATAATGTCTTTTTAGTATTTGGAGTATTTATCATGATTAATAACTTGTATCATTTTGAAAACAATAGTATTTCTTGCTTTAAGGAAGCGCAATTTCACAATTTAGAAAACCTTTAATTCCCTGTACAATTAAATGGAGTGATAATAACATTAAAAAAAATTACTTCCAGTTTCCATCAAATTTACTTAATTTCCATATCAAATTTAAGATGCTTACCTGACCAGTATTTGTGACCAATACATAGTTTTTAGCACTTCATTGCATGTTGTGTAAAACAAGGCCTGTATTTCTCTAATAGGAATAGAGCCTAATAGGAATAGGCTCTTAACATTTTACTCTATGCTTCTCCTCTAATTTTTTAGCATTTTCCTGAAAAAAAATGTCTCTCATCCAGGGGCGCCTGGGTGGCTCAGATGGTTAAACATCTGACTCTTGGTTTTGGCTCAGGTTATGTTCTCAGGGTTCCTGAGTTCCACCCCATGTCGGGCTCTGCACTGGTGGTGCGGAGCCTGCTTGGGATTCTCTCTCTCTCTCTCTCTCTCTCTCTCCCCCTTCCTTTCTGCCCCTCCCTACTTGTGCTCTCTCTCTTTCTCAAAATAAATAAACATTTAAAATAAAATAAAATGTCTCTCATCAAAAGCATAGGGTCAAAGCATGCAAAAATATATAGCCTAATAATCAGAGAAATCCAAATTTAGATAGATACCATATTTAAACCACTCTAGATTTTTAGGTGACTTCTCCCTATCAAGCTCTTTATGTTTTGTCTTATTGATGATTTTACCTAAAACATTCTAAGTAAATGCTTAGTAAGAAGTGATATTTTGGTGTTACGATTTCAGGCAGGGGCACCAATATTCTGTATCTCAGTGGTCTTAACTTTTCCAACAAGTAGTTAGTTGTTTGCAGGTGTCATTGCTAAGCCACAGATAGTTTTTGCAAAGCTCGAAAAAGGCTCTTCTCCCAACTTTTGGTGGATGCTGCCCTCTGCGAGCGCTCAGTGCTTAGAGTGGCTGACAAACTGGATTTCAGTTCCCATTTGCTTTCTCTTGGCTGTGCACTCATATGTGCAGGGTACAACCTCCACATTGTTCATAGTGGCTTTGAGTCGTGATGATTCCTTGCATTTTTATTTTTTGATGTTTGTTTACTTTTGAGAGAGAGAGCACGAGCAGGGAGGGGCAGAGAGAGGGAGACACAGAATTTGAAGGCTCTGAGCTGTCAGCACAGAGTGCGATGTGAGGCTCGGACTCACTGTGAGATCATGATCTGAGCTGAAGTCAGACCCTCAACCGACTGAGCCACCCAGGCACCCCCTCTTGTGTTTCCTTTGATATATTTATAGCATCAGAATTGTTTGCAGGCCAGAATATGTCATAATACCCACAGAATCCTTGAAGTAGTCCCTTTTGTAGTTGGTAAGGGATAACTTTCTCAGTGCTATTTGTACTTTTGTTGATCTTAGTTCTTTAATGAGATGTTATGTTTTTGAATTTTACCCAAAATTTATGACAACCTAATGTGAGTTAGAACTTTATAGGATTAGGTATGAATGTTTGTAGGACATGTTCTGTTTTATGAAAGTTACATACAACAATACAGCTGCATTTTCAAATAATGACCATAAATATATAAGTTCTATATTTGAACTAAAGTTGGTTTTCCTTGTTGAATCATTTCTTTAAATAGTGACCAATAGACATTATTGTGTTCATACAACATATCATTGTACTTTTAAAATGTGTAATTAGATACAGC
This sequence comes from Prionailurus bengalensis, assembly GCF_016509475.1. Lineage (NCBI taxonomy): Eukaryota > Metazoa > Chordata > Mammalia > Carnivora > Felidae > Prionailurus > Prionailurus bengalensis. The sequence continues at coordinate 18,302,836 of NC_057355.1, forward strand.
ATGTACAGTTCTGGCTGAAATGGAATGGTTTAGTCATTTTCCATAAAACAGTAGTTTAATGATAGTCTTAAATTAATTTAGAATTTGAGTTTATGCCTGGATTTAATTGTTTGTATGCAGTAATGAAAACACCCTATTTTAGAAGGAACAAAGAAGAATGTTCTTATATTAAAAGTAACTGAAAGATAATTCTGTAAGGTCAGAAACCTCTGATTGCATTAAAAATTAACAGTAAGGGAGTGCCCAGATGGCTCAGTTGGTTAAGTGTTGGACTCTTGATTTTGGCTCTGGTCATGATCTCACGGTTCGTGGGTTTGAGCCCCACATTGGACTCTGCGCTGATGCCTGCAGATCAAGCAGTGCCTGCTTGGAATTCTCTCTCTCCCTCTCTCTGCCCCTCCCTCACTTGTGCTCTCTCTCTCTTTCTCTTAAAAGAAAATAAATTAAAAAAAAAAAAAACTAAAAAAAAAATTAACAGTAGGATAGTTTTCCCCAAGTTTGTCTGACAAAGAGAATGTACAGTATGAGTGGGTTTTTTTGTTTGTATGTTTGTATATTTTATAAGGGAATATATATAAGGCAGTGTGTGTGTGCGCACGCGCGCGCACACATGCATGTAATGTAGCTGCACTGGCACTAGTGACATTGGGATTAAAGTTATTTGGCCTTGCTTGATTTTTTCAAAAAGGTCTTTTAGCAAAGTGTATTTCTTGTAGGGTTTAGATCAATTTCTTTTTCTGTTTTAGTAGATCATAATTAGAAGAGCCATGGTATTTATACTTAAATGCAATTAACTTCTCTAATTACCTTTTTTATGTATCATTGAAAGTTTTTGAAATCAAGAATGATGTAGAATGCTAGCAGTGAAATTAAACAGTTCTATTTGTATTAGCATCAAAAGAATAAAATACCTACGAATAATTTTAACAAAAGAAGTGCAACACATGTACACTAAAAGTTAGAAAGCATCATTGAAAGAAATTAAAGAAGAAATTAAATAAATGCAAAGACAGGACATATTGGATTTATGGTTTGGAAGACTTAATATAAACTATTACTATTGCAGTATTCCCAAACAAACTCAATTACCTAGAGTTACTATGTGACCCAGCAGTTCTGCTCTTAACTATATATCCAAGAGAATTGAAAATATGTACACATACACAAATGTTCATAGCAGCATTATTCAGAATAGAGTGGAAACAACCCAAATTTCCATCAACTATTGAATGGACAAAGGAAATGTGGTATTTCCATAAAATACAATATTATTCAGCCAGAAAGGAAGCGAAGTACTGATAATACTTAACACAGATGAACTTTGAAAACATTATGCTAAGTGAAAAGAGCCACAAAAAGCTGCACATTGTATGATTCCATTGACATGAAATATCTTGAATAGGCAAATTCATAGAGATGGAAAGTAACTCAGGAGTCATGGAAGGAGAGGAATGGGGAATGATTGCTAGTGGACATTGAGTTTCTTTGGGGGATGATGAAAAATATTCTAGAATTAGGTAGTGGGAATGGTTTTACAGCTTTGTGAATATAGTAAAACAGAGAAAGGGGTGCCTGGATGGCTCAGTTGAGCATTTGGCTCTTGATTTCATCTCAGGTCATGATTCCGGAGTCGTGGGATCAAGCCTTGCATGGGGCTCCATGCTGAGCATGGAGTCGGCTTGGGATTCTTTCTTTCTCCCTCTGCTCTTCTTCTCCACTGTGTGCACTCTCTCTCTCTCTCTGTAAAATAAAAAAAAAAAAAATAGAAAACAATTTTTAAAAAGACAAATAAGCCCCAGATTGTATACTTTAAAAAAGATGAGTTTTGTGACATGTGAATTATACCTCAAGTTTAAAAAATCACATAAAAAATGAAAAGAGTGAGGGGCAGTTGGGTGGCTCTGTTGGTTAAGTGTCCAACGTTTGGTCTCAGCTAAGATCTTGATCTCAGTGCTGCAAGTTCAAGCCCTGCGTTGGGCTCAGTGCTGGGTGTGGATCCTGCTTTACAGGAAAAAAAAAAAAAAAAAAAAAAAAGGAAATGAAATGATAAGAGTGGCCTATACTTGTGATCTAATTATCAAGCCAGGAGGTGTTTGAGAGTAAGGGGTCTCACTTAATAATTACTCCTGCATAGGGTCGCCTGGGTGGCTCAGTGGATTTAGCGTGTGACTTCAGCTCAGGTCATGATCTCATGGTTCTTCGGTTCTAGCTCCACATTGGGCTCTGCTGACAGCTCAGAGCCTGGAGCCTGCTTCCAATTCTGGGTCTCCCTCTCTGCCCCTCCCCTGCTTGTGCTCTGTCTCCCAATAAAAACATTAGAAAAAAAATTTTTTTATAAATAAAAGTAATTACTCCTGCACAATACATTTGTTTAAGTGGCTGTCCCTGTTAAACCAGTATACGTGTTCTCACTGCTTTTTGGTGTGTTTAAAGTATTTTCTTAACCCTCATAGAAGAAGTATGAAGAATATAAAATTTTTCTAGTATCCTTCTTTATCAAATGTGAGAAAAAGAAAAAGATTAAGAAAGTCATGTAATTTGAAGAAATGAGAGAGAAGGTATTTCTTAATGAAAATGAGTGTAAATGTATGTGTTAAATGCAATATGTAGACACTGTCAGGACTGTGCTCATGTGACTTTTGTCATTTCACTCTCACATATAGCCAGTCAGTGAATGAATAAGGAGTTTTGTGTTGTAATATAATAAAACAGCCTCTCTGAACTAAAGATGTGTATCATAATCTGTGGAGTTTTTAAAAATTACTCTTGCTTGGGCGTTAGTCTCAGTTCTGATTTGATGGTTTTTGTGGGGCTAGGTTAAGTTGATGCATGCAAAATACACGTTTTAGTTTTCCATTTGAATCTAGTATTCATTTAATTTGAGAACTGCTACATTAAATCAGTGAGTTTTATTGATCCATTTATTAAAATTTATAGTTATTATTTTGTGTATAAATAGTATATAGCAGTAGCAACCGAGAGAAACTCATTCTAACTACACCCACCTACCAGTCCTTTCCCCTCTTTGGCTAGCCCTCTGTGTTGGTAATCCAGAAATTGTGATTCTTTTAATTTTCCAAGCACTGAAATTGGGAGGAATCTTCTTCTCTAGTTATTTAGGTTACCTTGAGGCAGGAGGTGTAGTGCGAAGTAGATAGAAGCTGCAGTTCCTTTGCAAATGTTGAAACTCTTATCTTTGGTAGAGAGGAAAGGAATCATCATTACTGTACAGTATAAGAGGGCTTGGGAGATGGAGACCTGGCAGGAGGAAGTCAGAACTCTTCTAAGGTGGTTAAGAACTGCCCATGGCCTTTGTATTTTGACAACCCGTTGTACCGGTAGGTAAGTTGCTCTCTGTTGTTGGAACTGGGGGAGGACACAATGACTGTGTGGTTCTTTCATATCTCTGGTTTCTCTTGTGCAGCCTTGCACAGTTAGGCAGAAATTCCCCTCATATTCTGCTACTGAAAAGTAGCATGGACTTGCGAAATTGGAGTTGCATGACTCCTTGAAGATTTTGTAGTTCAGCTTATTTAATGATGGATCATGCCCATCCAAAAGTATCCCTAGGACAGTTTTGACTGATAGCCTTTCTTCAGCCACTACTTAAATAGTTCCAGTGGTGATGCCATATTGTTATATATGACATTAGAGCCAGAATTTCAACTCTGTCTCCTTGTGTGACTTCAGAAGGGTATTCGCCATTTTGGTCCCCAGTTGCTTCATCTAGAAAATGGAGCAAATGGTAACTACCTCACAGATTATTGTGACTACTGAATGGCTGTAGCATACATGAATGTCTGCCATAGCTGTTGGTAATTGTAGGTATGTGGTACCTTTCCTTTTGCAGTTCAATCAAGAACAACTAGCCACCTTGAGAAGATTGGCTCTTAGAGAGTTTTTATAGCCTGGGACCCGAAATCTTTCTATATGCTGATTTATTGCTTTCATTCATTAAGGATGCAGTTGTTTATTGAGCACGTGTTTCGGGCTAGGCACTTTGGTAGCTGCTGGAGTTATAGGGGCAAATACAACATACTTGATCTTCCTCATTGAGCTTATAGCTTGGTTGGGGAAAAAAGATAACTAATTATACAGGTAACTAATTACATTTGTGGTAAATGCCATAAAAGAGACATAGGATGTGCTCTGAAAGTGTAGCAGAAGGAGTCCTCATATAGTTTGAATGTTAAGAAACACTTCATAGAGGAAATAATGGTAATACTGAGACATAATGGATCTGTGGAACTCGTAGTCAGGGGAAGTTCTTGGGATGAGACCTAGTAAGAGATGGCAAGCTGGTAGGTTGTATGTGTGAAGGCCCTGCAGCAGAAAGGATTTAGGAGCTTTGTAAGCAGAAGGGCCTGTGCCCAGAAGCTTACTGGGTAGTAGGAAGAGTGGCAAGGAATGAGGATGGTGGGGTAGAGGCAGGGCAAGATTAGACAAAGTTCTGTAGGCCATGTTAAGGGTTTGGACTTTCAGAACAGTGTTAAGTGACATTTGCATTTTAAAATCACTCTAGTGAAAATGGGGAAATTGGATTGGAAGGAATAAGAATGCCTGCTGAGACCAGGCTGCTCTTGCAAAGCCTAGGCTAGACATGGCAGTCGCTGTTTCCGGAAGTAGAGTACTGTGCTGTGACTGGAGTTATGAGTTGGAACCAGATCTTCTAATGCCTTTGATCTTGCAGGCAGTGTAGTCAGTGGAGATTTTATAAATGGGAATGAGTTTAAGACTTTTATCTTACCAGTACTTGTTACTGCCTACTAAAAATCAGAGAAAAACAATTAAGCTCAGTATTAACAGTCTAGCTCCTTCTTCAGGATCTGGCTTTGGAATAAATACTGCCCCCCCCCCCCCCATATCCCTTTGCAGAAAGACTTATTAGTCTGAGAGGCACATTATTTTTTTTAATTTTTTTTTTTTAACGTTTATTTATTTTTGAGACAGAGACAGAGCATGAACGGGGGAGGGTCAGAGAGAGAGGGAGACACAGAATCTGAAACAGGCTCCAGGCTCTGAGCCATCATCAGCACAGAGCCCGACGCGGGGCTGAAACTTATGGACCGTGAGATCATGACCTGAGCCGAAGTCGGATGCTCAACCGACTGAGCCACCCAGGCCCCAGAGAGGCACATTCTTACAAACAAACAAACAAAAACAACAACCAAAAATCATCTATCAGCTACCTTCACTTTTGTACTGTCAGTTGATGTGGAGTGTCTTTTGGGTACTGAATGCCCATAAAGTAATGCTGCATTCAGGTTTCTTTTGGCTGATGGATACACTATTGGGAGCTGTGGTCATAGGGTTTTTTCCGTTACAGTGAAGAAGAAAAAAATTGTCTCACTATGCCAGCAGAATCTTTCTGAAACAGATAATTGAAGTTTGGTTTGGTTGGATGTGAGAGAGTTTTGAAACAGTCTTATATGGTACTTTTGAATTTTTGGAAGCAATGAGTACTACCTAGATTACTAAACTTACTGTTCCACTGTCTCCTGCTTCATCTTTGTTACAGTCTTTTGTTAGTTTGCCTTTTATTTTGCCTGTGATTATGATCTGTGTATATTACTAGAATTGAGTACTCATTTTTGAAAGCCAGCTTCTACATCCAACACTGCTATTTTTTAGCAGTTTTTAATTGAGTGCTCAATTAACACATCATCATGTCTTGTAAAGACTGTGGTATAACTGGGTACCTATAGGATATCAGAAATAGCTTTTTTTAGAACTACATAGGAAACTTTCATTTTTAAGGCTGTATATGTATTTTGTTTATATTTAGAAGACAAAGCATTTTTGTCTTCTATTTCTAGCCTTCTCTGTATCTGGTATTTAGACTTAGAAGATACTGGTCTTACAAACATCTGTGTGTCTTTTTTTTTAAGATAGAGAGCATGAGAGTGTGAGGGAGGGAGAGGGGAGAGGGAGGGAGAAAATCCAAAGCAGGATCCACATTCAGCGCGGATCCTGACTCGGGGCTTGATCCCACAACCCTGGGATCATGACCTGAGCCAAAGCCAAGAGTTGAACGATCAACCGACTGAGCCATCCAGGAGCCCATATATGTCTTTTTTAATGTCCAGAATAAAAATTATAAAATGAAGTGATAAATCAAGGAAAGAATATTATCTGATATGAAAATGACCTGCCTGCAACATTTAGAAATGAATAATTTGTTTTGGGAACAGATTATAATTAACTCTTCAACTATTTGCATGTGTGTATCAGGTAGGATGCTTTCTTTGGAAGTATCAGAGAGGGTAACCAAAAGAATTTTACCATCTTATCTAACAAGAAATTCAAAGTTAGGGTGGTTCCGGATTGGCTGACTTGGGTCCCTCTTCTGTCTTTTGTCAGTTATTTTCGTGTTCTACTGTTTGATTCTAAATTTATTTATTTAGTTGTCCTTCCCTACCAACAATAGTTCTTTGGCAATATGTGGTTGCCCTAGACTATGTTTATGCCTGTGAGTAGAAAAAAAACAATAATTAGTCATAGACTTTTTTGCTCTGGATTGTTCTTAGCTTATTTTCTGTTTCATCTTTTATTTTCATTCTTAAAAGTGAAGGAATATGAATTGTCTTCTAAGTATCTAATGATGTTTATTTTTAAGTTAACACATATACATCAGGGAAGATGAACATTAAGAAAAGCATAGAGGGTTGCCTGGGTGGCTTAGTTGGGTAATCATCCGACTTCAGCTCATGTCATGATCTCACCATCTGTAGGTTCCAGCCCCATGTTTGGCTCTGTGCTGACAGCTCAGAGTCTGGAGCCTGCTTCATATTCTGTCTGTCAGTCTGTCTGTCTGTCTGTCTGTCTGTCTCTCTCTCTCTCTCTCTCTCTCTGCCCCTCCCCCACCCATACTCTGTGTCTCTTTCAAAAATAAACTTTAAAAAAAATTAAAAAAGCATAGAGTAACGAGTGCTTCTCTCTATATAGTCAGAAGCCTCTCAGACAATAAAGAATCCTGTCAATAAATCCAGTCCATTCATTGTGATGTCTGTGGTATGAAATGAAAGTGTGTAAAAAGAGTAAATGCTGTTAATGAAAATCCAGTATATTTACATCATGAACTTTCAGGTAAATTAAGAAATGATTTTAACTTTCATAGAAGAGAACTAACAGGTTTCTCCTGAATAGCTAGCTCTCATAATGTAAGTTTTTGATAGGTTTAGAATATTTGCTGAATTTCTCTAACTATTGAATTCAATTAGCAGAATTTGAAATTGATCTTTTGTGTGCTTCTCAACCCCCCAATTTTGGTTCCTTTGTCTTTTTAGATGTTCCATAGCTGGCAGCCAAGCTTGTGTTGCCATCCTTAATTTTATGATCAAATAGGTACTGAGTAATAATAAGTATAATAAGTATAAAGTTTTAAGCGCTTGATACATGCCAAGAGCTTATTTTGACAAATTCTCACGGAACCCTATTTTAAATGTAGTATTCCCATTTTATAGATTGAAAACTAAGGGTAAGAGAATTTTACTTGACTGTAGTTGACAGTCCTGTATCTAGTAAACAACTTTGATGTCTGGGAAGTGGAGAAGATTTTGTGTTTGTGTGTCACCATGGGGCCTTATGTCTTTTGTGAGCACATAGAACAGGTCCTTGGGAAGAACATACTCCCCTGTGTGTGGGTTTTCTGAATTCCACACTGTCATACTAGCCCACTCAGCCTTTAAGAATATGTTAAAATGTGAACTAGTTTCTTACCAGCTTTTGTGGTAGCAGCCTATTTGTCCCATGTTCTGACAAAGGTGAATCAGTTCATGCTGTACTGTCTGCTGAAAGAGGCTTGTCATCCTTTGGAATTTCATTCACGTGGTTGCCCTGCAACCTCAGGGTTTTAATAGGCTTAAGAAAAGTTATGCTTGTGTAGGTTATAGGAGTCTTTCTTTTTTGTTAGGATAGGAGCTATGTTATCTTGAGGCATTTTAAGATTCTTAGCTGAAGTTTTATAAAGCACAATTTTTTTAGTAACTGGACTTTAAAATCCTTTCTTGCGTAAAATTGAGAATTGCAATAACCATTGTATTGATTAGGTGTCTTGCTCTCATTGGTAATTAATGTTAAGTGCCCATTTTCGTAAGTAAAGAATACTGTTTTAGATACAGTTTATGTTTAAACTTTATTGTATTTTATTTTTTATTATTATTATTTTTTTCAACGTTTATTTATTTTTGGGACAGAGAGAGACAGAGCATGAATGGGGGAGGGGCAGAGAGAGAGGGAGACACAGAATCGGAAACAGGCTCCAGGCTCTGAGCCATCAGCCCAGAGCCTGACGCGGGGCTCGAACTCACTGACCACGAGATCGTGACTTGGCTGAAGTCGGACGCTTAACCGACTGTGCCACCCAGGCGCCCCTTAAAGTTTATTTTAATTCTCTGGTGATACGCAAATTAGTTGAGATTGAAAGAATCTCATCTTTTGGTGATAGAAATATAATGGACATATACCAGAATTTCTTGGGATGCATTTGTTTGTTGTTAATTAATTACATAAAATAGTCTTCCTACCCTGTAAAGAATAAATTGTTGTCTTGATTTCATTTAGTAATGAAAGGCTGGACTCAGAGGAGTCATCCTTCTGTTTATAATGGCCACAAACTTGTTTGTAAAATGATGCGGGGTAAAGATTTTTGTTCTCTGATTGTTTTATATTCTACATCTGTAGAAAAACAATGATCATAACTTGGGATACTATACAGAACTAGAATATTCTTATGGGAATATGTATGTCTCCTGTTGTCTCTGTATTTTGATATGTTTATTGTTTTTCACATACAGCTAAACGTTGTAATACTTGAAGCTTTATTCCTTATACCTTGGCTGTTCTGAAAATATATTTCTACTGGCAGTCAGTATAAATACCTTATCAGATAAACAGGCCAAATTTCACTGAATTTGAAGAATTATTTTCCTTATGATCTTGTATGTCTGGAAATCCAATTATCTTGAAAACATGCAAAGTTCTGACCTTTTGTGGATTGTCCTTCTCTCTAATAATATTGTTGAAAGTGAGGTCCTTGCTTGTGTAAATGTCATATAGGATATTATGTTGTGATGCCTTGATTGGTCCCACTTCTGTTCCTGATTTGTGATTTGGGGTGGGCTCCTGTTGTCTCTGCCTGCACTTGTATGTAACAGAAAGAGATTGGGACCCATATCTAATTCTAACTGTTGACATTAAATATTATAAAGTAAAATGAAGGTTTAGGAAAAAATGTTTAATGTTAAATGAATATTATTTATCAGAACTATTATGGGTGATTTTCTATTAAATCAGAGTCAAAGATGGGAAATTTTCCTTTATATTCCTGGTTAGATGTCACTAGAAAGTAGTAGTGCTTTTTCCTTGGCTCTAATTATTGATGATTGTCAGTTGATTTTTTTTTTATTGTACTTTGTAGCTGCAATATGTATTTATAATTAATTTTTTTTTTTTTTTAACTAACCAACACAGACTTTTGGAATGGCGAGGAAATGATGTCTCTGGGCAACTGTGGAATTGTTAGTGTATTCTTACTATGTGGAGAGGCCAGACAGATCCTTCCTTTGAGTTGCAGAACATTTACCATGATTACTGTGAGAAAGACAGCAAGAGAGGTACATTATAGCTACTTGATTTGAGAGGATTTGGAAAAATTGATGTAGGATTTTAAAAAATCTTTGCAGCATTTTGTGATTTCCCTAAAAGTGCAAAAGAAATTTTGTGCAGAGGAATATAGTATCTTATTTGTCCATTGGAGTCAAGCTGGAGAAGTAGAACATTTTTTTCTTAATAATGATATCTTTAATAACTCTTTGGATGTCCTTCAAGTTTCCAAAGGACTATCATTTCAGTGATGATTTATGTTGTCTGCATAGTATTCACAAAGATACAATCAGTCTTTATTCAGCAGAGATTATAACTCTTCAGATGGTACTGCAGATTTCATTTTTAGAAGTGTTTTATAAATATTAATTAGAATTGTGGAGTGTTAGAGCTGACATACTGGCTAGCATTTCTAGGACACTATATATGCTTGGCACTCTAATAACGATTTAATGGATACCACTGCATTTATTCTTATGAATCCATGTGTGAAATATATGTTAATTGTCCTTAGTTTATTGTTTGGCGTAGAGAAGTCAAGTGACATTTCTGGGAGTCACACAATTAATAGCAAAACCAAAATAAAACTATTGATGTCTTCCCATCATATTTAAAATAAAGTTTGTCTATCTCCTGCTTGCTTCTCCAGTATCATCTTTTCTCATTTTCCTATAAATGCTTTGTACCCCAGCCCAGCTATTCTAACTCCTATGGTTTTATTAATTCGGATTCTGTGTCTCCCTCTCTCTGACCCTCCCCCGTTCATGCTCTGTCTCTCTCTGTCCCAAAAATAAATAAACGTTAAAAAAAAAAATTTTTTTTAAAAAAAAGGGGCGCCTGGGTGGCTCAGTCGGTTGGGCGACCGACTTCGGCTCAGGTCACGATCTCGCGGTCCGTGAGTTCGAGCCCCGCGTCGGGCTCTGGGCTGACAGCTCAGAGCCTGGAGCCTGTTTCGGATTCTGTGTCTCCCTCTCTCTGACCCTCCCCCGTTCATGCTCTGTCTCTCTCTGTCCCAAAAATAAATAAACGTTAAAAAAAAAAATTTTTTTTAATTCCATTTCCTTTTCTTTCATATCTATGCACTCTCTCCCAGTAAACATATTAACACAGCTGAAATCAAACCAATAAAACAAAACACTTAAGTGCTCCCTCCTTCACTGTGTTTGTAAATGATGTATATCTGACTCATGAACGGGTTTGAAATGTGTGGGTCCACTTAATACATGATTTTTTTTGATAAATACAGTACAGTTCCATAAATGTGCAATATTACACAGGATTCCCACCCTTCCCTTCACAACAAAGAATTATGATCTGTTCTAAAATGTAGTTGAGAAGCTTTAGGTTAAGCAAATGAATAAATGCACTGATGTTGTTGCAAGCCAAGGTTCTTACCATGGAGGAAGGAAAGAACAAATAGGGAATAAAGAAGGCAGAGAAGAACCTTGTGGAAATTGGAGGTATCAGTATGAACATATGTTCATATTATATTTATATATTTCTAGAAATGGCTTAGAACAGTGGCATTACAGTAGCACCACCCAGATCTTGGCTTCTAAATACTGTGCCCCAGTAATAGGAGCCAGAATCACTTGGATAAATGGCTTATTCTGGGGATGGCTCAGGAAAGTATCAGATCTAGTATCAGCTTAGAACATCTCATTGGGCTGAAAATAAGGAAGTGCTCTAAGCAGTGATGAGTGCATATTAGAAAGACATAGGACCCAGTGTTCGGGGTGTGTGTGTGTCTCACTGGCCAAATTGGGGATGAGCTGAGCATCATAATCAGTAAGGAGGTTAATGGATTATAATTCATTGAGTAAAAGAAATATACATATCCATACTGAGAACAAACAGATACAGATAGACCAGAGGAGAGGGCTTTTCCTCATAGTAAATGTGGAGAGAGTAGTAGTGGAATTGGAAGACTGTCATTTTACAATTGTCATGAAGAATCATGAAAACGTTCTAAGTCCAGGGGAAAAGTTTGAGGAGTAGGGTGTGTGTGTGTATATATATATAGAATATATTTTATATATATATATATATATATGTATATATATGTATATGCGTATATATATATATATAGAATATATTTTCCAACAGATTGCTTGTTACTTGCAAGAGGGAAATAGGTATATACAGCAGAGAAATTGGATGACGTTTTGATCAGATGATCAAAAATAAACATCAGTAAAGGGATAGGTGGACATCAGATGCCTCTGGGTATGTGATACCCTAAGAAGAATACAAGATCACTCATGCAGTGTTTTGGCTGGGAGTTGTGCGGAAACATCAGACAAACCTAAATTGATAAATATTTTATAGAATAACTGGCTTGTATTCTTCAAAATTTCATGTCATGTTAGGCAAAGCCCCAGAAACTCTTCTAGATTAAAGGAGACTGAAAATACTGACAACTAAGTGTGATATGTGATCCTGCATAGATCCTGTCAGGAAGAGGAGACATGCTCTACAGAACATTATTGGAACAGTTGACAAAACCGGAATATGGCTTGTACTTTTTAAAGTATTGTATCAATGATGTGTATGTGCTGAATTTGATAACTGTACTTTGGTTATATAAGAAATGTTCTTAGGAAATGCTGTAAGTATTGAGGGTGAAAGGACGTGATATATGCAACTTACCCTAATGTGGTTCAGAGCAATAATTTTTTAATATTTATATATAGATTATAACACACATATAACACTTCATAAACAATGAGGGAGAGAGAATGAATGCTATTTTTGCAACTTTCAGTAAGTTTGGAATTATTTTAAAATAAAAAGTTAAAATTAGTTAAAAATTTTTCTAAATGGTTGTAAACATTAATATACATGCTGAAGACTTTTTAAATATTTTCTTTTGAGGCATATGTGAATTGTAAATTGTGCAAAATAGAGTAGTAGGTCAAGGAAGATCTGTGTCCCAAAGTGTGGGCAAGTAGGAGGAGGAGGCAGCTGTGGTGCCCCTGGCATGGCCATTAAGGATGGGAGGGAGAAGGAAGGATGGAAGGAATTAGGCTGTGGGGATTGGTAGCAGGGTCTCTTTATGCTGTTGGGGTTGGTAGTCTTTGGCTTCTCTCTTCTCCCCCATCATGCTTTTTGCCAGTGGTGAAATGAAGGGTTTTTCTGGTAAGGCTGGACTAGCAGTTGGCCCTACTGTTGACCAGGGGTAGCCCTGGGCTCGGGGTCCACCAGTGAAGTCTGGTGTTTGGCACCTGAAACTAGCAGCTCTGGGAAAACTGATGTAGGGCTTTTAGATTCCTGATCCTCTTATAAGGCAGCAGAGTACAGCTGTTAGAGTGCTCTTCTGGAGCTACACATAGACCTGGCTCTGCTGTTTAGCAGCTGTGACCTTGGAGAAAAGATAACTTATGGCCTTGGCTTTCATTTTCTCAGATTTAAAATGAGAATAATAAAGAAGTTGTAAGAATTTAAGAAGATAAATATGTGTAAAGTGCTTTACTGCTATTACATACCAGAACTCTTGAAAAGCTTCCATTTCTCCATTGAACCAACTAATACATAATAGAAAACTTGCTCATTGTCTGTATCCTATGGGTATGGACTTATCTGATGAACTGACAGTGACGATAATTTAAATATTCTGAGAAGATACTGGAAAGGCCTGATAGAAGATTTTTTTAAACAGCATTTTCCCCAAACTGGATGGCAAAATGAATGGAATAGTAATCTGTTTCCCATAACCATTTGGAAAGTGCCAACTCGGGTGCCTGGGTGGCTCAGTCGATTAAGTGTTGGACTCTTGATTTTGGCTCAGGTTATGATCTTACGGCTCATGGGATTGAACCCCACATTGGGGTCTGCACTGACAGCGCAGAACCTGCTTGGGATTCTTTAACTCTCTGCCCCTCGCCTTCTCTCTCTCTCTCTCTCTCTCTCTCTCAAAATAAATTTAAAAAAGAAAGAAACTTGCCAACTATATTTTTCATGTTTAGGAAGAAGGCTCCAGAAGTCCTCTTGAGGCAAAAATTGGTTGAACAAAAGTGACTCTTTTTTTTTTTAAGTTTTATTTATTTTTAAGTGAGAGAGAGAGAGTGCGTGCACTTGTGCATGAGCAGGGGAGGGGCAGAGAGAAAGGAAGAGAGAGAATCCCAGACAGGCTCCACATTGTCAGCACAGAGCCCCACTTGGGGCTCCATCCCACCAACCATGCGATTCTGACCTGAGCCAAAATCTAGAGTCAGACGCTTAACCGACTGAACCACCCAGATGCCCAAAAGTGACTTTTTTCAGTATTTCAACCCTTTCAGAGAAGGTTGCCCAGGTATTTCCTTTTTTTGATGAAGTACACATGTGAGATGGGATTCTTTGATCTGGTTTATGTTAAAGCTAAAAATTGGAGTTGTCTTCCTAAATGAAATGGAGCCGATCCCTCTTTAATATTAATTTTTCTTACAATCTCATTCTTCTTACTAATGATGCTACTTTCAGGTATGCATTCTTACAAAGTAGGTGATTTGACTTGTTATTTATAGTTACCATGATTTTATATATATGTTGTCACCATATAATCCTAGTACTTACAGTTATTATTATATGTATTATGTGTATTTATATATGCATTTACCATATAATCATGGAAACTAATACCATGAAACATACATGAACATATATACATACCCACATTATATGTAACTGCTTCCATTTTACTTGATATTTAATTATGTTTTCATTATTTTTAAGGCTATTTTTCATTTGTGGCAAGTTATACTATATTCTCTTATATCAGTAATAAGGTTTTATATTCAAATACATTTATTAAAGTGAAAATGGGAATTGATGTAAAGAAAAAATAGGTAAATAATAGTGTCAAGCATGATACATGGTTAGGGGAAAGATTGAGAAGTTCAGGTTTGAATGACTAAAGTTTCGGAACAACTGCTGTGTTATACAGTAGAAAAAGTCCTGGTTGTTTGAAATGAGCCTTTTGATGGTTCACTTTTCTCCTTGGATTTCAGCTGCTTCTCTACTGAAGGAGTAGGGGTTATAATATGAGATAATTTCTAAGGTAATTTGAAAATTATAGTATTCTGTTATATTTCAAGCAGCTTGATTGAAGTTTGGCAAAGAAAAAGGTTTGAATTAAAATGGGTTCTGGAAGAGTGTTGACTAGTCACTTCCCCTTCTTTTTGTTGACATACTATTTATAGAAAAAGGAAGAAATCAGAGTATTTACTAAGCTTAAGGAAAAAAATTTAAGCTATATAGAAACTATAATATAATTACATGTACAGTATACTTTTATCTATTTCATATTTTAGTTTGCTTTTTTATAAGGTATAACCTTAGATACCAATTTGACATTTAATTATTGGAAATTACAAGATAATATTTTCCATTTAATTTTTTCTCCTGATTTCTGTTGTATGTATGAAAAAAGGTATTAATCTGTTTCAAGGGAAGGAAATATGTGAAATAGCAGGAACATAGTAAATACTTAGTTTTTTTATCATAAATATTAATATGCTTAGAAATACATTTGTTAGTAGTAATAAAGAATCACTTTCCTTAAAATATTTACAATTGTGTAGTATTTTATTCTAGCCCCATGTGGTACATAGAATGTGTATAATTTCCATTTTCCTCTTCTAAAAAGTTACTTTTATTTAGAAATTGTCAGGTACCAAAGCTTGCACAGCTAGTTGAGTGAAATGTTTGTGTTTAGGATCTAGGTTTCTCGCTCAACTTGTAATAGACCTTCTCAGTCAGAAAGCACTTTGAAATTCCAAGCAAGTTGTGAAGAAAGAGTAATTGGAAATGGCACAAAATGCTAAAGTAGAAGGAATATGTCAGTGATGTTTAAAGTTAATGGTTTTTGGCTTTCAGGATTTTTTTTCTTCTTAAATTTAAAAGCATCCATTTTGTTTTTGTTGTTTGTAGTAACTTTTTTCCTTATCACAACGATGGTATTAATTTTAGGAAAAAGAAAAACTAGAATAAATTACTGAAAGTAGAATGCATTTTTCAAGAAAAGCTGAAAGTCAGATTTCTTCTTGACAAAAATTTAAAAACATTTTTTTAATGTTGGCCAAATTGTTTAAAAACCTTCTGTCTAGAGGATAGTTTGGGCTGTTCATTTGCAACAATAATAAATATCTTATTCCTTGGGACTTTGGTGCTGTTTTCATTTTCTGTTTTGTCCCTAGGTGAGCACATTTTTTCCCACAACATTAATAATGTCTAAATTCTCAGAATTCCCAAAGGCATATTTTTAGCTCTAATGTCTAAATCTTATATCTAACTTCCTGTTTGACATTTTCATTTGTAGGATCCATGACCATGTCAAGTTTAATATGTCCAAAAGGGAATTCTTAAATTTCCTTCTTTTAAAGCAGTAACGAATCATTAAAGATTTTCTCTTGTTAAATACTTGTTTGTTTAAAAAAATTCAGTTGTTGATTGTGTACAGCTGTGTAACTGTGTACAGTTACTTTCATTACGAAAGGTTTTTTTAGTAGTTTTTGAAAAAAAATAATTGATTTACCAGAATCATCAAAATGAGATGTTATGATGAAGTCAAAGATTGGTGTTTATTTAATAAGAACAAACCTTAAAAAGTAAAGTTTACCTTCTGTTTAAAGTCCATGCTCTGAAAATATTTAGTTACTTAAGCAACAAGGTTCTTTAAAACAGTAAACAAAGTTGATTTGAAAAGACTGAACATCTTTGATCAGTATTAGTATGAATTGTTCTGAATTTGCTAGATTCTATAATCTGTCCTTCCTTTCCATTCCTTTTTCCTTTTTCCTTTTTCCTTTCCTTTCTCCCTCCCCTTCCCTCCCCTCCCCTCCCCTTCCCTCCCTTTCCCTTCCCTCCCCTCTAAACTCTACCCTCAACATGGGGCTCGTGGGGCTCGAATTCATGATGCAGATATCAAGAGTCACATGCTCTACTGACTGAACCAGCCAGGTGCCCCTGATATTTCTTAAATTAAGGCAGCAGAATCCATATTGGGACTCCTTTTTTAAATCTAGTTTCTGATTTTATAAAATGACCTGCTAAAAAGAATTTCAGTTAACTGAAAGTTCCGTTTAAACTAATTTTTTACTTCAGTGTTGCCTGAATACAGGTATAGGCCTTGGGATTTAATTAGTGATTACTTCCCCTGCCCCCAAGGATAACTATATTACTTTGTGGGAAAAATGCTCATCCGTGTTTGCTAAAGATAAGTTTTAGTTCCAAAGGTATGTGTTATATGTTTTCATTTCTACTAAAACTCCTTTAGCTTTATCACATAGAAAAATTAGTGCTCAGTTGACCTAATGTAGTTGGCTTCAATTAATAAAATCATAATCCTGGAGTTGTTTTAAATGTATGTACATTTTTTTTTTTAGTGTTTGTTGAAATTGAGGCAAAATGTATATAACATAGTATCATTTCAGCTATTTTTAAATGTGCAGTACAGTGGGAAGAGGGGGTGGGTGTGTGTGGGGAAGGTAGGGGTCCCTGGGTGGCTCAGTTGTTGAGTGTTTAACTCTTGATTTTGGCTCAGGTCATGACTCCAGGGTAATGGGATTGAGCCCTGCTTTGGGCTCTGTACTGAGTGTGGAGCCTGCTTAAGGGTTCTCTCTCTCCTTCTGCCTCTGCCCCTCCCCCCCTGTTCATGCTCTCTCTCTCAAATAAAAAATTAAAAAGAAAAATAAGTGTATAGTACAGTGGTATTAAGTATGCTCACATTGCGGTGCAGTGATCACCACATCTGTCTTCAGAACTTTTTAATCATTCCATATTGAAACTCTATACCCATTAAGCATAATTCTCCATTTGTCCCTCCCTTTCATCCCTGGTAACTACCATTTCTCTTTCTCTGAATTTTGAGTACTTGGTGTACCTCATAAATGGAATTATCTTGTATTTGTCTTTTGTGGCCAGCATATTTCTCTTACCATAATATTTTCAAAGTTTATTCATGTAGCAAGTGATAGGATTTCCTTTTTTAAAGCTGAAAAATACTCCATTGTATGTAGACATCACATTTGTTTCTCTGTTCATCTGCAATGATATTGGAGTTGTTTCTACCTTTTAAGTGAGAGTAGTGCTTCTAGGAACATAGATGTACAAATGTTTTGTTCAAGTTCCTGCTTGCAATTCTTTTGTGTGTAGACTTAAAAGTGGAATTGTTGAGTCAAATGATGATTTCTCTATTTAATTTTTTGAGTAACCACCATAGTTTTCCACAGCAGTTGTACCATTTTACATTGTCAGAAACAGTGCACAAAGTTTATCCACATTCATATTGGTTTTTGTTTTGATAATAGTTATACAAATAGGGTGAAGTGCTATGCCATTGTGGTTTTGATTTGCATTTGCCTAATGATTAATGATGGAGGTCATTTCATGTGCTTATTAGGTATTTGTGTATCTTCTTTGGAGAGATGTCTGTTTAAGTCCTTTGCCTGTTTTTGTTGTTGAGTTTTAGCAGTTCTTTATATATTCTGGATATTAATCTCAGATAATGTGATATATAATTTTTTCCTTCCATTTTGTGGGTTGCTGTTTTACTCTGTTGTGACCTTTGACACTTTTTGACATTTGATCATGTATTCATGGATTTGTCTGGGCTCTTTATTCTGTTCTGTTGATCTATATGTCTTTATGCCAGTGCCATACTGTATTGATTACTTTAGTTTTACAGAAAATTTTGACATTAGAGAGTGTGAGTCCTCCAACTTGTTCTTCTTTTTCAAGATTAGGAGACCCTTGAAATTCCATATGAATTTTAGGGTGCCTTTTCATACTTTTGTAAAAAACATCATTGGGGTTTTGCATTGAATTTGTAGCTTACTTTGGGTAATGTTGATATGTTAACAACATTAAGTCGTCCAATCTATGAACATAGGGTGTCTTTTTTATTTATTTCTGTAATTTCTTTTATCAGTGTTTTTTCATTTTGAGTATACAAGTCTTTCATGTTGACTAAGTTAATACCTGAGTTAAAAAAAAATTTTGTTGCCATTATATATGGAATTATTTTCTTTTTTCAGACTGTTCATTGTTAATATAGAAATGCAACTTATTTTTCTGTGTTTATTTGTATCCTTTGATGGATTTGTATATTAGTTCAACAGTGTTGTGGAATTTTAAGGGGATTCTACATATAAGATCCTATCATTTGCAAACAAAGATACTTATTTCTTTTTCTTGTTTAATTGCTTTGGCTAAAACTTCCATTACATTGTTGAATCTGAGTTGTGAAATCAGTCATCCTTCTCATTCTTGATCTTGGAGGAAAAGCTTTCAATCTTTCACCATTTGAACATTCTGTAAGCTGTGGTATTTTCGTATATGATTTTTATTATGTTGAGATAGTTTCCTTCAATTCCTAGTTGATTGTTTTTATCACAGAGGAGTAATGTATTTTGGCAAATGCTTCTTTTATATCAATTTAGATGGTCATGTGGGTTTTTCTTCATTTTCTTAATGTGGTTTATCACATTGATTTTAGTATGTTGAATCATCCTTGCATTCCAGGAATAAATCCCACTTTGTCATGGTGTATAATCCTTTTAACATGCTACTGAGTTTGGTTTGCTAGTATTTTCTTCAGTATTTTTGCATCAGTGTTCAAAAGGACTATTAATCTATTGTTTTCTTTTAGTGTCATTGTGTGGCTTTTTTTTTTTTTTAATTTTTTTTCAACGTTTTTATTTATTTTTGGGACAGAGAGAGACAGAGCATGAACGGGGGAGGGGCAGAGAGAGAGGGAGACACAGAATCGGAAACAGGCTCCAGGCTCTGAGCCATCAGCCCAGAGCCCGACGCGGGGCTCGAACTCACAGACCGCGAGATCGTGACCTGGCTGAAGTCAGACGCTTAACCGACTGCGCCACCCAGGCGCCCCCATTGTGTGGCTTTGATACAGGGCAATGCTTACCTCAGAATAAGTTAGGATGTGTTCTGTTCCCTTCAGTTTTGGGGAAGTGTTTGAGAAAGGTTGGTGGTAGTTCTTTAAAATGTTTGGTAGAACTCCCAGTGAAACCGTTAAGTTGAGTACTTTTCTTTGGCAAGAGTTTTGTTTTGTTTTGTTTTGTTTTGTTTTGTTTTGTTTTTAATACTAATTCAATCTCCTTACCAGTTACAGATGACTATTCGCCTTTCTGTTGGTTTTTTTTTTAATGTTTGTTTATTTTGAGAGAGAGTGGAAGAGCGAGAATCCCAAGTAGGCTCTTTGCTGTTAGCTCAGAGCCTGATGTGTGGGGCTTGATCTCATGAACTGTGAGATCATGACCTGAACCTAAATCAAGAGTCGGACGCTTAACCAGTTGAGCCACCTAGGTGCCCCTGTGTAAGTCTTTTAGCTTTATTCTTCAAGGTAGTTTTGACTATTCTTTGTACTTTTGTATTTGCAAGTGAATTTTAGAATAATCATGTTATTTTCTGCATATAATAAAAGAAAACCTGCTGGCATTTTGAGTAGGATTACATTGAATCTCTAGATTAATTTGGGGAGAATTGACATCTTTATGAAATCGAACCTTCTCAGAATCTGCAAAGATGAATTTGTCTGTTAGTGTATTTTAAATTTCAGGAATCAAGACACTTTTTGTTTTCTTTGTTTTGTTTTAGGTAACTGAAGTAATAGCATCTTTTGTTTCACTTAATTTTTTTTGCCAGTGAGAGTGCTTCAGTATAGATGAGAATTTTAACTTTGAAGGAAAGAAAAGAGGAATTGCTGCAGCCATGACCTAAATAGGAAGGAAGGCAATGTATAATGGGATAGATGCCGATAGGTTGATAGTTATGATGGCAGGAATTTGAGGAGCTTCTCTTCTGGTTACTATTTTTTCCATCAGTAGAATAGGTAGCAAAGTCATCAGCTGAAAGTGAGGATGGGTGATGAGTGTTGGAGTTGTGAGGAGAGAGAATATGGCATAAAATAACCAGAAAATTGGGAAATGGAAAATTGCTAAACTTAAAGTCAGATTAATTATCCTGGTTAGCATGGTGGTTTATTCTCAGCCATATTCAGCTTACATGGGAGCATGTAGTCAAGAGTGAGTTTTTCCAGGAAATGAGTGGAGGGAGGAGGGAGAGCAGGAGCCAAGGGAGTGGGAATAAGGGTATATGAAAATTTAACTGGATAAGGAGGGACATAAACTGGGCGAGGGACACTGAAAAGGTGGGAGGCGTAATAAATTGTAGGACCTAATGGGATCAAAAGATTGTTGTAATTAGGTTATTAGGAGTGTTTGAGCTGGGAGTATGAGAGGTAGTAGTTACAGAGTTGTATATGCCGGTTTAGTTTGGCATAATTTACTCTCAGATTTTGTTGGTTATTTGCATTAATCTTCATGTGATAAGTATAGGACATGTTAGGAAAAACAAGTTCGTATTTTTTAATCTAAGGCTTTTGGGCCCAGATATGTATTCAGTTTCTTTTTTTTCCCTTTATTACTTTTTCCAGGGACTTACCAGTTTTATTGATCCCTCCAAAGAACTAACTTTTGGTTTTGTTGATCTCTGTTGTATGTTTTCTGTTTCATTACTCTATGCTCTTTTATTTCTTCATTTGTACTGTTTTGGAGTTTAATTTGTTCTTTTCGTAACTCTTTTGGATGGTTGATTAAAACACTGGTTTTTGGCTTTTCCTCCATATATGTATTCTAAAGCTACAAATTTCCCTCTTATGTATGGTTGTAGCTGCATCCCCTAAATTTTGATATGATGTCATTTTTTTAAGAGAATAGTTTTTTGTTTTTAATGTTTATTTATTTTTGAGGGAAAGACAGCATGAATGGGAGAGAGGCAGAGAGAGAGGGAGACCAAGAATCCAAAGCAGGCTCCAGGCTCTGAGCTGTCAGCACAGAGCCTGATGCGGGGCTCAAACCCACAAGATCCGTGAGATCATGACCTGAGCTGAAGTTGGACGCTTAACTGACTGAGTCACCTAGGCGCCCCTGGTACATTTTTCATAACTCTTTTGGATTGTTGATTAAAACACTGGTTTTTGGCTTTTCTTCCATATATGTATTCTAAAGGTACCAATTTCCCTCTTATGCATGGTTGTAGATGCATCCCCTAAATTTTGATATGATGTAATTTTTTTAAGAGAATAATTTTTTGTTTTTAATGTTTATTTATTTTTGAGAGAAAGAGCATGAGTGGGAGAGGCGCAGAGTGAGAGAAGACACAGAATCCGAAGTAGGCTCCTGGCTCTGAGCTGTCAGCACAGAGCCCGGAGCAGGGCTCAAACCCATGAACTTCGAGATCATGACTTGAGCCAAGGTCGGCTGCTTAACAAACTGAGCCACCCAGGTGCCCCTGATAAGATGTAATTTTAATAGCATTCCATTCAAAGTATTTTCTAATTTTGACTCATTTCTTCTTTGACCCATGGGGTTATTTGGAAGTTCACTGCTTCATTTCACAATATAAGTGTTTTCAAATTACATTTTTATCAATTCATAGCTTAGTTCATTGGAGGTCAAAAAAACATGTCTGTCCTTTGAAACTTGTTAACAGTGTATGATCCAGATTTGGTTCACTTTTGGTAAATCTGTTTAGCTCTTAAAAGGAATATATTTCCTGCTCTTTTTAGGGATAGTGTTCTATATGTCAGGTCGTTAATTGTAAAGTTCAAGTATTTTTCTGTTTCTATTTCATCTGGTCTGTTCCTTGTTTTGGTGTGCTTGTTCCATCAGTTACTGAGAAAGCTGTGTTAAAATCAACTTGCTAGAATTGTGGACTTCACTTAGTTTCCTTGATATTGGCTGAAGTTTATTTAGAAAAAGTATGTTTTCACAGCTGCATAATTCAGTGTTTTAACAAACTTACATATGGGAAAAGTCAAAAATGAAATTTCAAATGCAGTTTGTAGAACATTAGAATCATATGTAGCCATTTTGAAGCATGTGCTGTCAACAGAGGGAATGTGCATCTCTGTTGCTGCTGGCAGTAAGAAAGAGGTTACAATATTAGAAGCCTTTGAACTGTTATCTGCCATATGTGTTTGTCTTTAATAAGTTTCTAATTGCTATTCATATTTGGCCTTTAATTTTGCTTAAATCTGTAGAAAGCGCAAAAATGTTGAGACAGTGTTAAATTGTGGCAAAGGAAACGAAGCCAGTGAGAAAGCTATCTATCGCATATGAAGTCATGTATTTTACACCCTAACTATGATAATTACTGTAGTAAATGGACATTTTCTCTATTTCAGTAAGTTTTAAAAGAGAAATGCTTGGGGATTATGAATTTATATGTAACATAATTTTTCCTATTTAAGGTATTGGAAAATAAGCTCCTGGTTAGGGTTTTGTGTAGAATATCTGATTTTCAGGAACAGATTCCTGACTTTAAGTGTTATTAGGTACATTCAAGTTTAAAATTGCTTTCTGGTGAATTGAACGTTTATTGTAATGAAGTCCTACTGTATCTCTAGCCATGTATTTATTTTATGCATTAAAATCTACTGTGATAAAGTATAGCCACAAAACTTTGTTTTGATTTGTGTTCTACACAGTATATTGTTCTCCATGCTTTGACTTTCAGTCTTTCTATATCCTCATTTATTTAAGAGGTAATCATCTATAATCATCATATAATTGGGTTTTGTTTTTTTACATACAATTTGGATTATTAACTCATTTCCCCCCTCTATTAGCTTGTTAGCTTGAGTGAACTTTTACTATTCTTGCAGTGGTTACCCCAGAGATTACCACATGCATCTTTGATTTATTGAAGTCTGAAAAGTAAATAAGTATGTTTTCTGTTTCCCAGTAAATGAAAGGATTCTGGAACACTTTTAACTTTGCTTACTGTCCTTCCCAATTATGTGCTATTGTTCTTGTGTATTGTAATATTTAAAATTCTACAAAGTATTATTTTATTTAGTTATTATTCATTTAGAGTTACATATTCACCCTGTTCATTGTATGTATGTATGTATGTATGTATGTATGTATGTATGTATTTACTTAATTTTTGGTGCAATATCCAAGCTGTATCTGCGATCTGTTTTTCCTTGTACTTGAAGAAGTCCCTTCAGTGTTTTCTGATGTTAAATTTGTTGTTTCTGTTTGACTGATAATGTCTGTATTTTGCCTTTTTTTTTTTTTTTTTTCCCCTGAAGAGTATTTTTTGCCAGATCTAGAATTCTACTTTGGGATTTCTCCCATTCCTGGCACTTTGAGAATATCATTCCACTGTATTTGGCTTCCATTACTTACATGAAAAAGTCAACTGTAAATCTTACTGTTGCTTTTAAAGTTAATCTTTATTTTATTTATTTATTTTTTTGGCTACTTTTAAGGTCTCTCTGTGGCTGATCTTTCTTTGTGTGTGTCTCTCTTTCCCTCCACCCACGTTTTTTTCTCTGATATGCCTCAGTTGTGGTTTTCTTTGTATTTGTTTCGCTTGAGTGTTTGTAGATCTTGGATGTCATTGGTAAGTTTTTAACTGTATGTCTTTAAATATTTCTTCCCCTTCTGGGACACTAATTACATGTATTTTGGATCCATGTTTTACTGTTTTTTCACACTTCTGTATTTCCCATTTTCTTGCCCTTTTGGGCTTCAGTGTAGGTGTTTTCTTCTTTCCTATCTTCTGGATTATTGATTCTTTCTTCAGCTGTATTCTACCTATTGTTAAACTCATCAATTTTTTTATTTTTTGTCTTCAGTATTGTGCTTTTCAGTTCTATGTTTTTTATGCTTTTAGCATTGTATGGTAATATTCTTTTTTTTTAATTCTTTGAACACATTTACTTATTTTAAAGTTCTTTTCTCATAACACCATTATCTGGATCTACGGTGGGTCTAATTGTATTGCCATTTTAAAATCTTAGTTTTCAGTCAGGTCTTAACTGGTTATTTTTTTACTTTTAGACATATAGAAATCATAAAATCATTTGAATTTCTAGATGATACTATCTTTTTTCCTGGTAAGATTTACTTTTGCTAACATCTTTTCAGAAGATTTAACTGGCATGAGGCTAAGCTAATCACACTACATAGCCCAGATCACCTTAATCTAATCAGTGAATGAGATGATCTGAAGCTATACTGCCCTTGTATGGCCTGGTCTATTTCTAGTTTACCTTTATACTGAGGGCATAGTCCTTTGGATCCCTCCAGAATCCTGGTGTGTTTACTGGGGCTATTCCTTGGTAGGCCCTAAATCGGTTTTTGTATCCCACCCATAGATCTCTTGAAACCTCTGTTTAGCTTCTCAGCCTCTCAGTCAATGTTCTAAGAATCTGCAAATGACTAGAGGGATATATAGTCTGAAGTCTGGTCTTAACCTATTTCTTCCAGATCTCAACCCTTCAATTCTGCCTTAAAAGTTCTCCAGTGATTTTAAACAGATTAATTTTCTTCTTTTTTTCTCATTCTTAGAGTAAGTTGGTTTGAAGTAACCTACTCAACCATTGTCAAAAGCTAAATGCTCAGATAATGCAGTGCTGCATATACCTTATAGGCATTAGTGTTGAAATGTAGGAGTATTTATGTTGCCTACTACACTGCAAGTTTTTGTAACGGTAATTGGATGCAGCTTGATCTGTTAGGGAACATGATTTGAATAAGCTGACTTTTATTGGTTTATATTACGGTCTCCTGAGAAAACAAAAACATTCTACAGCACAGCTGCTTGTTTGATTGGTTCCCACCAGTGACTTGCCATCCTTCAGTTTCTCTGTTTTCTGCTTCTTCTTGTCACGGGGCTTTTGCACATGCTATTCTCTCTGACTAGTGTGTACACTCTCATACTCAGGTTTGGGTATGAGGCACATTCTCAAGGAAGCCTTCCCTAACTTGTGAATTTAGGTCAGATAAATGAACTTCCTCATTTTGATTTGTACAGATTCATTTATATATAGTTTGGTTAATGTCTGTTTTCCCCTACTAAACTGTGAAATCTGTGAGATCAGAAATCATGCCCCCCCCCCCACCTTTTTGGACCATTTTACCCTATGTGCCTAGTACAGTGTCAGGAAGTACATTTTTCTGCAAGTACATGATCAATTAATAGGTTATCACTTGTTAATAGATGTTCAATCAATGTTTACATGAATGGAGAAATGAGTATGAGGGAAGATATGTAAGAAATGCCATGCTTGTGGTAATAATGGTACTGATAAGAATTGAAAAACTCATGCTTTTGAGCAAAAGCCAGGTTTAATCAAACATGGATTTGCTGGGCAGTACTATTGAAGTTTTATGGGTATACATGCACAGTATTAAAAATACTTTAATAGAATTCCACTGAGCATTTATTATTGTGAATGTTTTAGCATTTATCTTCCATGCCCTTGTAAATATTTTATTATGTAAGTTTTGGAAACATTAGGTTTTTGACAAAACTATTATTCAGAACATGACAGATTATATCATTGCCAGTCGTTCAATTACAGAGATAAATGGAATAAAAAAATCCTGCTCTTGAAGGATTCATAGTCTCAGAGGAAAATGGACTTGGAATTTGTCATACACATACCCACAAAGTAAGGTGCTATCGTTTACTCTATCAGGGGGAAATGAATCTTGACTGATTAGGAGGATTTTATTAAATGGCTAAAGGAACAGTATTTCATTTAAGTGGATATTATTATGAAATCGTATAGTGACTTTGTGGGTTGACAGATAGTAATTTTGGTGGTGGCTAGGACAGTTTGCAAGAATAGTGTGTCAAGGTAGATTGGGGCTACCCAGATCATCCTTTGACATGGAGGCCATCAGAAACTTTCAGGGATTTTCTATAATGTTAAAGAGAAGTTTTGGAGCCAGAGTCCCTGAGTTCATATTCCAAGCTCTTCCCTTTACTGTGTGTGACTTTAGAAACATTACTGAGCATCTCTGTGCCTCAATATCCTTATTTATACAATGGAGATGGTAATTGTAACTAAGAATATTTCAGTTTGGATTGAATGAGTTAAGACATGGCAGGTACTTAGAAAAGTGCCTGGCACATAGAAAAATCCCAGTAAGCATTGGCTCTTGTTGTTGCTATTATTATATGCATTGAGAAAAACTCGAAGGTTATAATTGTACTCTTTTCAGCCAGAGCTAGAGGCACTAAAAGATTCAAGAGATATTTTAGGGGTAAAGTTAACAAAGCTTCAACTTAATTACCAATTTTATATAACCAGGAATTTCAACTAATAATGCTGCCCATGTGCAGCATAGAAGCAGGTTTGAAATTTGTATAACATTTTCATGATTTGCAAACTTATAGAACTTAAATTTTCTAATTTGTGTTTTCTTTTAGATCTTATAGAAAATTTCAGCTGTAGCCCTTGGACTAGAAGCTGAAATAATAGAAGCTGTGTACGATGCATTAGGGTATTGAAGAAAATTAATTTTGAATTAAATATTTGGAATATAAGGAAGGAAAGGTGACTGAAAATGGGGCGGAAGAAAATACAAATCACACGCATAATGGATGAAAGGAACCGACAGGTAAATGAAAATTTCAACTTATTTATTTAATTGATGTGAATATTTTTTAAAAAGGATCATAGGGTAGATTGGTTTGAATTTTTCTTAAACTTAATTTCAAGTCTAAATATTTTTATTTCCAAACTAAATAAAAAATTTTAATAAACATTTTCGCTTGTCATGTGTCTTAAACTTTTTTTCCTTATTGTAGAAATCATAGATGTTAATTATAGAAAACAGGGGAAAAAGAAGAAAAGCAAGATCACTGTAGTCCCACTGTTACTGTCAATTATGTAGATTTATCATAATATATTTGTTTATGTATTGGTCATTATTATAAATGATCACCTCTATTTTCATAATTAGGTAATACCTAAGTTAACTGTAGTTATCAGTGCATGTGTTTTGGTCAGTTAAATTTTCTGGTTAACCAAGAAATAAAATTCTTTTTCTAACTCATCACAAACATTTCTAAAGCTTTTATGTATTTATCTCCGTTTTAATTGATAAAACATACCAAACCTAATTTTCAGCACCAATGTCAATAAACTCTTACAAGTATTCAGGATAATTATAATAATACTGATATATGAAGTGAAGACCAGAAGTTGTAAGAGTTTAGAGCAGGGATTTGCAAACTATGGACCATGGTCTGGTTGGCTGTTTTGATAAATAAATCATTAGAACACTGCCATGTGCATTTGTTTACCTATTGTCTATGGCTGCTTTCACATTACAACAACATTAATTGAGTAGGGGCCCTGGAGACTGCATGGCCCATAGGCCTACAATCTTGAGTCTCTGGCCTTTAAGAAAAAGTTGCCAAGCCCTTGGTTTAGAAAAAAGAAGGAAAATGGTTTCATAGAATATTGTAAGTGAACTAGTATTCAGAGCATATGCAGGAGGGAGAGATGCTGTCTCTGGAAAGGTTGCCTTTCCGGGGAAATGTCTAGAAAAGCTGGTTTCTGGAAGCTTACCAAGAACAGAACAGTATTAAAGACATGTTCTGCAAAGTCTGAGTAGTAATTCACTTGGTAATACAGTTATAATTGTAGACAAAACTCAGCTGAGCTGCTAGTAGAGAAGTTAGTGGAAGTGATTAGAGTTGCCTATAGACCAAATTAAAGAGAACTGTTGTTTCATCTAATGAAGATTCTTTAGCTAAAGGGTAAGGCTCACGCAGTATGATTCTTTATGAAGGTTGATAAAATAGGGAAGACTGATAAAATAACCATTCCATCATTCCAAAGGGATGGTTCTAAGCAAGGTTGTAAGTAAATGTCCCTTCATAAACTTGAAGATTGTGACCTGTAGATGAGGCACATCTCTACACCTTATATTGTGTGTGAAACACACACAATATAAATGTAAAATATGTTTATTAGGGAATAACATAAAAGCAGAAACTGGCAAAGCACATAACATTCCTTAGACTCTCTTTATCCCTTAGAGAGTTGTGCTTAAATTCAGCATAGGTACACTGGATCTACCAGTGGAAAAGGCCCCGCATGTTTAGAGGAATATGACGAATAGGAAAAGGGGAGCTAGGATTATGTAAGTAACAGTGTAAAGAATTTGTTAATTAAGGAAATGATCTTGTTTAAAAGATGGAGGCTGCCACTATAACTCAGCAACTACAGTTAGCCTATTAATATGTTGAATTTACCTGCTAGGTCATCTTCTTGCCAAGCTGCCAAATGGGGCAAGGGTGTCTGAATGTTTTCTTAGATGATTTTGGCCAAGAATGCAGAAAAGAAACAGAATAGGTAGTTGGGCAATTGATTTTTCAGATTTGATTAGGCATAGACATAATTTATCATTTTGAATTTGTGGATTCTGAGTTAAAAGTTCCATTATTCTTGCATTAAAATGGGAAAAACGTTTCTGTGCAGAAGAGAATTTATGTCATTTATTCATCCACATTTGAATACCTACGGATTCTGGGAGAGACTGTGTTAAGCACTGGGAACTCATTAAAAATATATAGGCAACACAGAAGATTTAACTATATGGCAAACAGAAGGTAAGCTTAGGTGATGGGAGAGTTTATGGAAGGAAGCACCAGCCTCTGGTTGGGGTAGTTCAGGGAGCAGTACAGAAGGAGGTACAGCATATACAGGTTTTAATGATTGGATTTTTTGAGCTAGTAAGATAAAATCACACTTCAAGTCTTTAGAACAGTGAATGAAAAATCTCGGTGGTGACACTATCATGCACTTAAAGAGCTGCTTCACTTCACTTCCACTTGGAAGCTTTCATTCACTTCACTTCCATTTGGGAGTTTCTGGTGAAACCTTGTGTTTGTCCTTCTTGGTGTAATACACTTCTATTTAACAAGTAAACTTTGTATTAAAGTATAAAGAAAAGAACACAAGTCCTAAGTGTGGCTGAGTGAATTATTGCAAAAAGTACATGGCCATGTAGCCAGCATATCCCAGTGCACCACCACCACAGAAACTCTCTCTGTCATGTCTCCCCAAGTCATTACCTCTCTGCCCCACTAACCTAACTTCTGACACATAGATTTATTATGCTTGTTGAGTTTATGTGAGCAGCATGTGTTCCTTTGTGCAACATCATGTTTGTGAAATTAATGTTATTGTTGCATGTCATGTAGATATATTTGGTACATTTTCATTAACAAATAATATTCCATTGTGTGGATAGACCACAACCTATATTCTTATTTTTTCTATTGTAAATGGACTTTGGGGTTGTTTTCTATTTTGAGACTATTATGAAGAGTGCTCTTTTGATTAGTCTTATGTGTGTCTTTGGTACACATGAACATTTGGGTATATTCCGAGGTGTACAGGTTAAGTCAGAGTATACCTGTGATCAGCTCTAATAGCAAGAGTTTTCTAAAGTGATTGTGCTGATTTATAATTTACACTAATGGTGTGTGAAAGTTTCAGCTGCCCTAAATCTTCACCAATACTAGTTTTTATCCCTTTCCTTTTAGCTATTATGGTAGGTGAGCAAAAGTAACATTTCAATTTTAAGTTTCTGTGATTTTTGATGAAGTTGATCACTTTTTCATATTTTTTATGAAAAGATGTTTACTGTTTACTTCATTTTTTCCCCCTGGTGGGCTACCTGACTATATTTTTCTTATTAATTAGCATACATTCTGTGTATAATATGATGTGAGCGTTTTGTTCATTATGTACATTACAAGTAACTTCTCTCATACCATGGCTTGCCTTTTCACTTTTTCATTTTTCTTTTAATGTTGTCCAGTTTGCCTTCCTTTTTTTCCTTTATGGTTAATGCTGTTTGTGTTATGCTGAAGAAATATTTACTTATCACAAGGCCATGATGATTTTCTTCCTATGCTTTTTTCTGTTTTTTACCTTTTATGTTTTGGATCTGTTACCCATTTGGAATTTATTTTTGTGTGTGATTTGAGGTTTGGGGGTCAAGATTTGTTTTCCTGATGGATATTCAGCTGACCCAGTACAGTTTATTGCAAAAACCATCTTTTCTTCACTGCTTGCCTTTGTCATGAATCAAGTAATCATACACATGTGGGGCTGTTTCTTTGGAGAAATATCTATTCAAATCTTTGCCCAATTTTGCTTTTTATGGAGTTACATCATCTTCGTTCTGAAAAGCTGTTTTCATTGGTTATAGATTTCTAGGTGGACAGTTAATAGTCTCTTGATACTTTAAAGCAATTGTCTTTTAACTTCTATCACTTACATCAATTTCTTTGGAGAGACCAGCTTTCAGTAACCAACCCCCCCCACCCCACTTTTTTCAAGATAATGCATTTTCCCCCCTCTGGTTACTTTTAAGATTTTTACTTTTTCGTGGGTAGTAAATTTTTTATTGTGCTGTCTTCAAATATTTTTTGTGCTGGATTCTTTCCTCCTCTGGGATTCCAGTTACATGTAACTTAGTCCTTTTGACTATGTCTCATATATTTTTTATGCTTTTTTTCTCCTAGAATTCTTACTCTTTTTCTCTGTCCTTCCCCCTGAGTGTCTTGTAGCGAATGGCCTGTTTTGTAGTAATCTGTTTTCTGTGCTCTAGTAATCTTTTACTTAATTTTTTTAAAAATTAGCTATTAAAACACCTAGTAACAATTTCTAGTATTATGTTTTCAATTATAGAATTTCTTTTTGTTTTTCTTTTTACAGATTTCAGGTCTCTGGTGAAATGGCCCATCTTTTCATGTATTTTATCCAGTTTCCACTATTTTTTGGAAAATACTAATCATAGAGTTTTTTTGTCTGCTAATTCCTATATCTGGATTACCTGTAGCGTCATATGTGATCCCCTTTTCTCTTTGTTTTCAAATATATGGTCATTTTTTCTGACATGTCTTAATGGTTTTTCATGAGCTATTAGACACTGTATATGAAAGATATAGATATTCATTATTATGGTACTTTCTTGCAGAAATGATTTAACCTTCCCTCTTACCATTGAAATTAGGTACTGAGTATCTTAGACCAACTAGAGATTGACCTGAGTGGAAGCTAGGCTGCAGTTTTGAATGAAGCTTTTGGTTGCCCTTAAAGGAGGCTACTTTTGTGAGTAGTCTTTCAAAGCTTTCAACATTGATACCAGTGTGTTCTTGGGGCCCAGTCCTTGGAGCATTTCTTAAATTTCTTGTTTTCTCAGCATTGGAAGATTACAGAAAACTCCACTCTACTTTTTTGAGGCTTTCTGCTTTTCTTTTTAACCTCCTACCCCATGCAGCCTCAGAGTGACCACCTCAGCTTCTACTCCTCCCTTCTCACTAGTTTATTGACCCCTGGAGTCTTCAGTTTTGTGTTTTCAAAACCTAGGACAAAAGCTCTGTATCAGAGCTCTGTATCCACTGTGCAAACAAAGGCTGGAAGCTTAGTTGCCCTGTACCCAGCATCTGTAAAGGCCGGTAGGGGAAAAGCTGCCACAGAACACCGTTTTACATCAGGCAGGTTCTCACCCCTCTAGAATCTTGGCATCGTAAATCCTTCTTCCTTCAGCAGCTTTCCAGGGTCTTTAAACAGATCTCTTTTGTATTTTATTTTGTTTATGTGGTATATCTCAGTGAGTTCTTTGGTCTTCTACCAGTTGCTCCATCTTACCTAAAAGCAGATTTGTCAATTTCTTTCTGTATTTTATTAGTTTAATATGTACTGTTTTATATATTTTGAGACATTTCATTAGGCTCATACATATTTAGAATTGTTCTACCTTCTTGGTCAATTTTTCAATATATTCTGTATGGTCAATGTTTCAATATATTCTCAATATATTGTCTATTCTCAGTGAGGCATGCTCATCTTAAATCTACGTTGTTTTACGTTAATACAGCTACACCTTTCTTTTAGCTAATATTTTCTTGATATGGTCTAGTTCTCTGCATTTGCTTTCAGCCTTACTGTGTCCTTATGCTTTATCTGTATATTTTATAAGTAGCATATGGCTGGATTTTTTTAAATCTAGTCTGCATATTTCTTGACTTGCCAGTGTACTTGGATTTTATTCTTTGGTATTGTTTGTATATGTAGACTATTTTATACCATGTTAACTGACTTTAATTTGTTAGAGGGCCTCAGGCATCAAAAATGTCACCATCATATCACTCCTTGTATCCTTCAAGAACTCCTCAGATTATAGCTTTACACTGAGTCCCCCAAGGAACAGAACATTGGAAGATCTACTTTCTCTAGATGGAAATCTACGAACCCTGCAGGTTTTGATTAAGAATGGTTGGGAAATCAGTGCCAAAGGTTAATCCATTCCTGCCTGTGTTTTTTTGACTCTCCTCTTAAACAGTGCTTCTGTGATGCTCTGATGTTACTCTAGAGGACATTTGTTTGCACCAGCACTGCTGCCAATCCCTGTTATGAAGTGGCAGGCATTGAGTGTCCCAGGAACGAAGAGGAGAGTTACAAGGCTGAACCACAGCTGTTCTTTTTAAAATTTGTCTTCTTATAACCCTACGGGGGGTTTCTTATTCAGGGTACTGGCCTCCACACATGACATTCCTGCACCGCCCCACCCCCCCCAGCCACCAAGTACATATTCCAGCATAATATGGGGTTTCTGACACTTTTCTCCACTATTCCTTATGATTCATAATACTTTTAGTTCCACTGGGTTAATTCCGAGGGAGGTAGATCCTGTATCAACGTGTTCTCAGAAATCTGAATTGACAATTTTTTATATTGTTAAAATTAGTAGTTGTATTCTGTTCTGTAATCCTAATTTCCACAGTTATTTAATTGTAGTTCTAAATAGAAAGGATTCATTGATTATCACTGGTCCTTTACTGTGGCTTTTGCATTCTTTTGTTGTTTTAATCTGTTTCCTGGTTTATGGATTCATTTAGAGAATTTTTTAGCACCACTCAGTGCCATGTGGCATTTTAGAAGCTGAGTATGCAGCATTGAACAAAACTGAAAAAAATCCAGTGTCTTTCAATTTATATTTTACTTAGATGACTGGACTTTTTCAGCAAGGAGTTCTATTTTGTTTTTTCTTCCAAAAAGAGCTTATAGGTGCTATACTTCCTGAGTACTTTTATGTTGAGAGTGTTTGTTGCTTTATACTTGAAATATGACTTGGGTAGGTATAATGAATTCTAGGACCCCATTGCTTTTCCCTAGAACGTTGCAGAGATGATTTCAAGGTATTCAGCTTTGAGCTTTGCCAGTATCAGACTGAGTATGTATTTCTCTTCTCCTAACAAGTGACTTGACATTTAGTAACTTAACTATGCCATGAGTTTTGATTATTTATCATTTGTGTGTGCATGGAAATTATGTGCCTTTTCAATATTTTGGTTGTTTTGTTTTCTTTCATTTGGTATGGCTATACTTTTTTTTGTTTTGTTTTTTTTGGAGAGAGCTCAGGAGCTAGAAGAGGCAGGGGAGAGGGTGGTGTGGAGAGGGAGGGAGAGTATATATCTTAAGCAGGCACCACGTTCAGTGAGGAGGAGCCTGATGTGGGGCTTAATCCTATGACCCTGGGATCGTGACCTCAGCCAAAACCAAGAGTCAGATGCTTAATAGACTAATCCATCCAGTAGTGAATCACTACAGTGTAGTGATTCACCAGTTCCGTATATTACTCAGTACTAATCAAGAAAAGTGTACTCTTATCTTTTTTTTTTTTTAATGTTTATTTATTTTTGAGGAGAGAGAGACAGATTGTGAGCATAGGAGGGGTAGAGAGAGAAGGAGACACAGGATCTGAAGCAGGCTCCAGGCTCTGAGCTGTCGGCACAGAGCCTGATGTGGGGCTCTAACTTACAAACCATGAGATCATGACCTGAGCCAAAGTTGGACGCTTAACTGACTGAGCCACCCAGGTGCTCCAAAGTGTACTCTTATCTTAATCCCTTTCACCTGTTTCACTCATTCCGTGCCCCCCCCCCCCCAGCCCCCGCTGGTGACCACCTCCCCGCTGGTGACCATCTGTTCTCTATAGTTAAGAGCCTGTTTTTTGGTTTGTCTCTCTTTTTTTCTTTTGTTGTTTTTTGTTGTTGTTGTTGTTGTTGTTAAATTTTTTCTTTGTTAAATTCTACATGTGAATGAAATCATATGGTATTTGTCTTTCCCTGACTGGCTTATTTCGTTTAGAAATATACTTTCTAGATCCATCCACATTGTTGCAAATGGCCAGATTTCATTCTTTTTTCATGGCAGAATAATATTCCATTGTATACATATACCAAACCTTCTTTATCCATTCATCAATCACTTGGGCTGCTTCCATAGTTTGTAAATATTGCTGCAGTAAACATAGGAGTGCATATATCCCTTCCCCTTTGAATTAGTGTTTTTGTATTCTTTGGGTAAATACACCAATAGTGTGATTATTGGATTTTAGGGTAGTTCTGTTTGTAGTTTTCTGAGGACCCTCCATACTGTCTTCCACAGTGACTGCACCAGTTTGTATTTCCACCAAGAGTGCATGAGGGTTCTTTATTTCCCCCCATGTTCTTGCCAATGCTTGTTGTTTCTTGCATTTTTTATTTTAGCCATTTTGATATCTGTGAGGTGATTATCTTATGGTGATTTTGATTTGCATTTCCCTGATGATGAGTGATGTTGAGCATCTTTTCACGTGTCTGTTGGCCATCTGAATGTGTTCTTTGGAGAAATGTTTGTTCATGTCTTTTGCCTATTTTTTAATTGGAGTATTTGTTTTTTGGGTGTTGAGTTGTAAAAGTTCTTTGTATATTTTGGATATTAACCCTTTATCGGATATGTCATTTGCAAATATCTCCTCCCATTTGGTAGGTTGTCTTTTAGTTTTGTCAGTTGCTTCCTTTGCTATGCAGAAAGTTTTTATTTCTTCCAATAGTCCCAATATTTATTTCTCCCAATATGTCCCAATAGTTTATTTTTGCTTTTATTTCTCTTGCCTCAGGAGACATATTTAGAAGGATGTTGCTATGACCAGTGTCAGAGAAAGGCACATGCAAAAGAATGAAACTGGACCACTTTCTTAGACCATACACACACAAAAAAACTCAAAATGGATTAAGGACCTAAATGTGAGATGTGAAACTATAAAAATCCTAGAAGAGAGCACAGGCAGTAATTTCTCTAACATGGTTTTATTTTTAAACAAATATTTTTTCTTTTCCAATTGTTCTGTGCTTTTTTAGTATTTATTATCTGTTGACCATATCCAACATCTTTATTCATTTTAATGTTTTATTTCTGTTTCAATTCTTTGAATTTCCTTACTGTGGTTTTTATCTGTCATGATTTTTTTTTTTTTCCCTGATTCTTTTCTGAGTGATACTGGCTTACTTTTTAGGTCATTATGCTATCTCTTACCTTTAGCAATGATCTTAGGTACAAACTAGCAAAGGAGACTTCTCTCTCTTTTTTTTTTTTTTTTTTTTTTGGTTTTACATCCCCTAATATTCTGTACTTAAAACAGGGTCTTTATTGGTTTTCTTCCCTCACTTCTTTCAAGATCTTACCTCACTTTTGAATCTTACAGCACTAATCAAAGGATCTTTGGCTAGACCTTCACAGGGCTGTGACATTGTTACTTTTGTGAAGAATCTCATTTGTATTTAAATTTCTCCAGTTTGGCAGATAAAAATTTATGCTTTGGAGGCCTTACTTTTTCCTTAAAGAAAACCCATAGTTGGTTGGTCGGTCATTCATTCATTCATTCATTCATTCATGTTTTTAGTGACTTACAAGAGGAGTAAACATGGTTTCATTCTTCCATTTCGAATTGAAAATAAATATTTCTCTTGAACTTAAAATAACAAATTTGTCCTTTTAATGAAATTTCGATCTTCAGCTTAAAAATAGCACTTGTCTTGGAATAATAAATTAAATATTAAATTGTAATTAGGTAGTCTGTATTCTCTAAGTAGCTGAATTTTAGGTTATGTTACCTGCTTCATGTGAAATTTATGAGCTGAAATGTAGCTGTATTGCCACATTACTAATTAACAGTATACTTATTAGGAGACTGATACTCACTTTTAGATGTATTGTAAAGCTGAATTGAGAAGGAAAATCCCTGCATGACAACCAAAAACTTGTAACTGCAAACTCTAAAGTAGGGGCAAAATATATTTTCTTGCTTTGTATCTTGTTATTTTGGTACAATCTAATCTCCTAGGCAGAATGGTTTTACCTTAAAAAGTAATCAGTATCCTTTCCTTCTTTTTCCTGTTTTCTCCCACTGAATTCCATTTTCTTTTTGTTAGCTCCCAAAATCTATTTGTAAAAACAGATATTTCAATAGATGTTGAGATTTTTTTTTATCCAACTTGTAATTTGTGTTTCATGCTGAGAATTTGAAAATATCAAATGTAGGCCAGTATTCAAAAATAGTTCATAAAAATTATTTTGGATATGTGGTACAACTTTCATATAAATAAGTACCACACAGGCTGGATTGTTTTGGCTAATTAAATTTTCTTTTTTTTTTTTTTTTAATTTTTTTTTTTTTTTCAACGTTTATTTTTTTGGGACAGAGAGAGACAGAGCATGAATGGGGGAGGGGCAGAGAGAGAGGGAGACACAGAATCGGAAACAGGCTCCAGGCTCTGAGCCATCAGCCCAGAGCCTGACGCGGGGCTCGAACTCATGGGCCGCGAGATCGTGACCTGGCTGAAGTCGGACGCTTAACCGACTGCGCCACCCAGGCGCCCCGCTAATTAAATTTTCTAGTCAAATGAAAGTTTTAATAAAAAAAACTTTCAGGGCGCCTGCATGGCTCAGTCTGTTGAACTCAGGTGAGACTTGGCTCAGGTCATGATCACATGGTTTATGGGTTTGGGCCCTGTGTTGGGTTCTGTGCTGACATCTCAGAGCCTGGGGCCTGCCTCATATTCTGTGTCTGCCTTTCTCTCTGCCCCTCCCTCGCTCATGCTCTCTCAAAAATGAATAAACGTTAAAAAAAATTCAAATTAAAAAAAACCTTTTTCTCAACCCTGATTTCAGTCAGCTCACTAGCAAACAGGATATTTCTGTGGTTATGTCGTATGTGGTGCTTTGTGCTTTGTATACGGAAAAATACAAAGGAAATACAAGGTTTTAAGAATTTTAAGGAGATCAGATCTCTATAAAATTAGGAGAGTAAAGTAGTTAAATACTAAGACGTGTAGATAGAAAATTCATTTGATGTTCCCAAAAGGAAGAAAACAGACACCTTGCCTAAATTTAATGAAAACTTTTATACTACATTTTAATTTTTTCATGCTACATAGGAAATGAAATTTATTGAAAAATAAGGAACATCTTTGAATTGTACAGTGAAATGCATTTTCATTGTTGCTTCTCTTTTACATGTATACATTATAGCTGTAATGTAATAGTGTAGTCAATTAATTTTATGCCTGTGACAAAAGTTTGTGGTGGAAACAGTTACTTTCCATTGTGTTAGAGATCCTCAGCTTCTTCACTAGCTGTTGTAATGATTGATTCTAAGTCTAGATCAATGATTAGACAAAGTTCATAGGACAAAAAACGTATCATAGGTATTGATGAAGAGAGAAAATTGTTTCACAATTCTAAAGACTATTTAAAGGTACCCTTATGGACTTTTATTTTTTTTTACCCATTTTTAAAATAAACTTTTTTTAAGAGCAATTTTAGATTTACAGAAAAATTGAACAGAAAGTAGAGAGTTTGCATATACTTTGTGTTCCCGCAAGTATACAGCCTCGCCCCCTCCCTGCCCTCAACATCCCACACCAGCGTATGGTACATTTGTTAAATCGTTAAACCTTCACTGACACACCATCATTGCCCAAGATCCATGGGTTTAACTTTAAGGTTCACTCTCGGTGTTGTACACTCTTGTACGGTCTGTGGGGTTTTGATGAATGTATAATGGCATGCATCCACCATTATAATATCATACAGAATAGTTTCACTGTTTTAAAAATCTTCTACAGAACTCAACATGTCCATGCCTTCCTCCTGCTAACCCCTGAAAACTACTCATCTCTTTATTGACCATAGTTTTGCCTTTTCCAGAATTTCATATAGTTCAAATCATGTGGTATGTAGTCTTTTCAAATTGTCTTCTTCCATTAGTAATGATACATTTAAGGTTCCTGTGTGTCATTTCTTGGCTTGATTCTAAGGACTGAATAATATTCCATTGTCTAGATGTACCACAGTTTGTTAATCCATTCATCTAATGAAGGACATTTTGGTTGCTTCCACCTTTTTGCAATTACGAATTAAAAGTTGCTATAAACATCCATTTGTAGGTTTTCATATGGGCAGAAGTTTTTCAACTCATTTGGGTAAATACCAGAGTGAGATTTTTGGGTTGTATGGTAAGAGTATGTTTAGTTGTGTAAGAAACTGGCAGTCTGTTCTCCAAAGTGGCTGTACCATTTTGTTTTCCCACCATCAGTGACTGAGTGTTCCTATTTTTCCACATCTTTGCCAGAGTTTAGTGTTGTTGGTGTTTTTGATTATCAGCATTTTAGTAAGGCATGTTGTAGTATCTCATTGTTAAATTTGCAGTTCCTTAATGCCATGTGATATTGAGCATCTTTTCATATGCTTTTATACCATCTGTATGATCCTTTTCATTTAGGTATCTATTCATGTCTTTTGCTCATTTTTAAATTGGGTTATTTAAAAAAAATTTTTTTTTGAACGTTTATTCAGTTTTGAGAGACAGAGACAGAGCACAAGTGGGGGAGGGGCAGAGAAAGAGGAAGACACAGAATATGAAGCAGGCTCAGGCTCTGAGCTGTCAGCACAGAACCCGACAGGGGCTTGAACTCCAGAACAGCAAGATCATGACGTGAGCTAAAGTTGGCTGCTTAACCAACTGAGCCATCCAGGCACCCCTAAATTGGGTTGTTTTTAAATGTTGAACCAGCCATGTATACCTGGGCTAAATCCCACATGGATGTGATATATAGTTACATTCTATTTGTTAATATTTTGTGGAGTGTTTTTACATCTGTGGTTCATAAGAGCTGTTGGCCTGTAGTTTTATTTTCTTGTAATGTCTGTCTGTTTTGGTATTAGAGTAGTCTTGGCTTCATAGAATAGGTTAGGAAGTGTTCCCTCTGCTTCTGTCTTCTGGAAGAGATTGTAAAGTATTGGTATGATTCCTTAAATGTTTAGTAGAATTCACCAGTGAATCCAGCTTAGCCTGACTAGAGGCTTATCAATTCTATTGATTTCTCCCCCACCCCTCTGCCAAAGAATCATGGTGAGATTTTGTTGATTTTTTTTCCCCTCTTGATTTATTTTCAAGTTTTAATTGATTTCTGCTCCAATTTTTATTATTTCTTTTGCTTTCTTTGGATTTAATTTACTCGCTTTTCTAATTTCTTAAGGTGGTAGCTTACATTATTGATTTTAGATCTTTCTTCTTTCATAGTTTATGGATCTAATACTAAGAATTTCCCTCTAAGCACTGCTTTCACTGCATCCCAAAACTTAAGTTGTATTTTCATTTTCATTTACTTCAAAATAGCTTTTAATTTCTCTTGAGATTTCTTCTTTGACCTATGTGTTATTTAAAATTACGCTGCTTAATCTGTAAGTATTTGGGGATTTTCCAGCCAGCTTTTAGTTACTGATTTGTTATTTCATTGTCATCTGAGAATATATAACGTGTGATTTCTATTCTTGTAACTTTGTTAAGGTGTTTTATGGCCCACAATGCGGTCTATCTTAGTGAATATTCCATGTGAGTTTGAGAGTAATTATATTGTTATTGGATGAAGTTGATGTCCATTATATTCAATTGATTGATGATGCTGTTGAGTTCAGTTATGTCCTTACTGATTTTCTGTCTGTTGGAACTGATATCCAACATTTCTGATAGTGATGTGTTGAAGTTTCCTCCTATGATACTAAATTTATATTTCCTTGAAGTTTTATCATTTTGCCTCATATATCCTGATGCTTTGTTGTTAGGATTGTATGCTTTAAGGATTGTTTTGTTTTCTGGAGAATTGACTCCTTTATCATTGGTTAGCCTTTATTTATTTTTGATAATTTCCCTTGTTCTGAGATCTGCTCTGATGGAAATTAATGTAGCTGTTAGTTTTGATTGGTACTAGCAAAGTATATCTTCCTTTATTTTTAATCTATATATGTCTTTTATTGAAAGTGGGTTTTTTTGTAGACAGCATGTAATTACTGTTTTTGATACATTGACAATCTGTTTTTTAGCTGGTGTATTTAGACCATTGACTTTTAAAGTGATTGTTGATGTAGTTGGATTAATAACTACCACATATGTGTTCTACTAGTTGACTTTGCTCTTTGTTCCTATTTTGTTTACACTCTTTGCTTTTTGTGTTTTGGGGTTTTTTTTCGTTTGTTTTTTGTTTGTTTGTTTTTTGGTTTTTTCTTTTGTTTGTTTTTTTTTGAGAGAGAGAGAGCATGAGCGAATAGGGGAGGGCAGAGAGGGAGAGGGAGAAAGAGAACCTTAAGTAGGCTCCATGCCCAGTACAGAGAGGCCTGACTCAGGGCTCAGTCTCACATGAGGTTATGACCTAAGCTGAAACCAAGAGGTGGACACTTAACCAACTGAGCCACCCAGGCGCCCCTTTGTGGTTTTAATTAAGTATTTTATAAGCTTCCATTTTGCTTTCTTTGAACTTAGCAAATCAGTTATACTTTTCTTTCCTTCTTTTTCTTTTTTTTTTTTTGTAGTTGCCCTAGAGTTTGCAATATAAATTTGCAACTAATCCAAATCTACTTCAGGTTAACACTTCACAGATACAGCTTCACATGTGGGTAGTACAGTGACCTTATAATAACAAGTATTCCTAATTCCTCCTTTCCATTCCTTATGTCATTGCTATAATTCATTCCACAATAATCATCTAATACGTTGTTGCTATTATTTTGAACAAACTTATGTTAGGTCAATTAAGAATAACAAAAAGTAAAAGTTTTTAATTTATCTTCCCTTATTCCTTCTTTGATATTCTTTATGTAGATTGACATTTCTGATTATAGGGTACTCCTTCTCTTTGAAGAATTTCTTTTAACATTTCATGTAAGGCAGAGCTACAGACAGTGAGTTCCTTCAAAAATTTTTTTTTTTTTTTTTGGTCTGAGAAAGTCTTTATTTCTTTTAAAGTATAATTTCTCAAGATACAGAATTTGGGGTTGGTGGGGTTTTTTTCCCCTTACCACAGTATATATCACTTCATTGTCTTATCCCTTACATTGTTTCTGAGGAGAAATTGGATGTAATTCTTATATTTGTGCTTCTGTAGGTAAGGTGTTTTTTTCCTCTGGCTTCTTTCAAGACTATTTATTTATGATTTTCTGTAGTTTATATATAATATACCTACATGTAGTTTTGGGGGGTTTATGTAGGTTGTTTTGGGGGCTGTGTGGCATTTCTTCCTGGATCTGTGGTTTGCTGTGTGACATTAATTTGGGGGAAATTCTTGGATGTTATTGCTTCAGATATTGCTTTCTTTCTCTTTCTACCCCTTCTGGTATTCACGTTACACATATATATTTTAGTTGTGCCATAGTTCTTTAGATATCCTGTTCTTTTTTTTTTTTTTTTTTTTTAGCCTTTGGTTTGTTTGATTTTCACTTTTGGAAGTTTCTGTAGACTTATCTGCAAACTTAGAGATACTTTCTTTAATCAATTTCCAGCCTGCTAATGAACCCATTGAAGATATTCTTCATTTCTGTTAGTGTTTTTTGTCATCATCATGTAAAAAAAAAATGTTTTTCAGAATTTCCATCTTTCTAGTTACATTACCCACACATTCTTGCATAATGTCTACTTTTTCCATTAGAGTACTTTCCTTGGCCTGTTGATCATAGTTATTTTGTATTGCTGGTCTGATAATCCCAATATTCTTGCTATATCTGAATGCTTCTGATGTTTGCCCTGTCTCTTCAGACTATTTTTTTGCCATTTAGTATGCCTTGTAATCTTTTGTTGAAGCTAGACATTATGTACTGGGTAAAAGGAATTATAGTAAAAAGGCCTTTAGTAATGTAGTGAGATATGGGGAGAGGGGAAGTGTTCTGTAGTCTTACGATTAGGTCAGTCTTCTAGTGAACCTGTGCCTGTGGACTCTGAACTTTATAAGTGTTTCTCAGTCCCTGCACCCCATCTTTAGGTGGGATAGAATGGATTGACTATTTCCCTTTGCTCACATTAAAGGCTAGAGAGAATTGGAGTTGGATATTTCTTTTTCCCCCAGGTCAGTTGGACTCTGATAATACCCTTGTAAGTTAGGCTCTGATAAAATATTTTGTCTTGAAGGGAGGCCTCTGAAGAATAGAATGTTCTGGCATATTTCAAAATGGCTACTTTTTCCACTCCCTGCTGGAAGCACAAGGGGATTTTTCTCTGATCTTTACTGTGAGAACCTAATAAGTGTAAAATCCACAA
Organism: Prionailurus bengalensis; assembly: GCF_016509475.1. Lineage (NCBI taxonomy): Eukaryota > Metazoa > Chordata > Mammalia > Carnivora > Felidae > Prionailurus > Prionailurus bengalensis. Next base: position 18,345,681 of record NC_057355.1, read on the forward strand.
AAGTGTATGCATGCCCCCCAAGCCTAGACCCCACCTGGAGTTTTTTCGTTTTTAAAAAAATTTTTTTAATGTTTATTTATTTTTGAGAAAGAGAAACCGTGCGAGCAAGGGAGGGGCAGAGAGAGAGGGAGACACAGAATCCGAAGCAGGCTCGAGGCTCAGAGCTGTCAGCACAGAGCCTGATGTGGGGCTCGAACTCATGAACTGTGAGATCATGACCTGAGCCAAAGTTGGATGCTTAACTGACTGAGGCACCCACCCCATCCCTGCCTGGATTTTTTAACTTTTATGTTTGTCTACACTGAGCCTCCAGCAATACATCAATTATAGTTCACGTTTTCCTACCTTGGTACTGGTTTTTGTGAAGGTTTCTTGTGTGGCTCTGGCAGTTTATGACTTTCAGTGTCTGCCTGTCTGTCTCCAATTTGGGGGGCACAAGTTGCTCTGTGACCCCAATTCTCTGAGGGATCTAAGAAGAGTTGTTGATTTTCAGTTTATTCAGTTTGTTCACACGAATAACACAGAGACTAAATAACGTGCTACTAAACAATGAGTAGGTCAACAAAGATTTCTAAGAGAAAATAAAAAAAAAATACATGGAGATAAATGAAAATGAAAGCACAATGATCCAAAATCTTTGGGATGAAGCAAAAGCTGTTCTAAGAGGGGAGTTTGTAGCAATAAAGGAAGAAGCAAGAAAAATCTCAAACAACACACCCTTGCCCCTAGAGGATCTAGGGGGAAACAAGCAAACAAACAAACAACAACAACAAAAAAAACCTCAAAGCCAGTAGAAGGAAGGAAATAATAAGGATTAGAGCAGAAATAAAGACTAAAAATATAATAGAAAAGATTAAAGAAATCAGGAGCTGGTTGTTTGAAAAGATCAACAGAATTGATAACCTTTAGTCAGACTCATCAAGAAGAAAAAGAAGACTCAAATAAATGAGAAATGAAGGAGGAGAAATAAACTGGCACTTCAGAAAACAAAAGATTATAAGATAATTTATGAAGACTTATATGCCAACAAATTGGACAACCCAGAAGAAATGGTTAAATTCCTAGAAACATATAATGTACCAAGCTAATACAGGAAGAAATAGATTGATTACTAGCAATGAAATTAAACCAGTAATCAAAAACTCCCAACAAACAAAAGTCTAGGACCAGATGGCTTCACAGGTGAATTCTACCAAACATGTAGAGTTAATACTTATTCTCTTCAAATCATTTCAAAAATAGAAGAGGAAGTAAAACTTCTAAATTCATGCTATGAAGCCAGCATTACCCTGATACCAAAACCAAATAAAGACAATACAAAAAAAAGCAAACAACAGACCAGTATCTCTGATGAACACAGGTGCAAAAATCCTGAACAAAATCTTAGCAAACAAAATTCAACAATACATTAAAAAGAAATCATTTACCATGATCAAGTGGGATATATTCCAGGTTGCAAGAGTGGTTCCAATGGGTCATATTCACAAATCAATTAATGTGATATCTTATATTACCAAGAGAAAGGTAAAAACCATATGATTATCTCAGTAGATGAAGAAAAGGGATTTGACAAAGTGCAACATCCATTCATGATAAAAACTTGCAACAAAGTAGGCCTAGAGGGAACATACCTCAACATAATAAAGACAGTATATGAAAAACCCATACCTAACCTCATACTCAGTGATGATAAACTGAGCGCTTTTCCTCTAAGATCAGGAACAAGACAAGAATGTCCACTCTTCCATTCTCACCACTTCTATTCAACTTAGAACTGGAAGTCTTAGCCACAGCAATCAGACAAGGAAAAGAAATAAAAGTCATCTAAATTGGTAAGGAAGAAGTAAAGCTGTCCCTATTTGTAGATGATATGGTATACTATATGTAGAGAACGTTAAAGGCTCCACTGAAAACTTACTAGATCTGATAAATGAATTCAGTCAGGTCACAGGGTATAAGATTAATATACAGAAATCTGTTATATTTGTATATACAAATACTGAAGTAGCAGAAAGAGAAATTAAGAAAAACAATCCCACTTAAAATGGCACTAAAAATAATAAAGTACCTAGCAATAAACTTACCCAAGGGGGTGAAAGACCTGTACTCTGAAAACCATAATACATTGATGAAGGAAATTGAAGATGACATAAATATAAAGATATTTTATGTTCATCGATTTGAAGAACAAAAATTGTTAAAAATGTCCATACTACCCAAAGCAGTCTAGAGATTTAATGTAATTCCTTTCTAAATAACATTTTTCATAGAACCAGAACAAATAATCTTAAAATTTGTATGGAACCACAAAAGACTCCAGATAGTCAAAACAATCTTGAAAAAGAACAAAGCTGGAGATATCACAGTCCCAGATTTCAAGATATACTACAAAAGTGTAGTAATAAAAAACAGTGTGGTATTGGCACTAAAACAAACACATAGATCAATGGCACAGAATAGAGAGCCCAGAAGAAAACTCACACTTAATATGGTCAGTTAATCTACAACAGAAGAGGCAAGAATATACAATGGGGAGAAGACAGTCTCTTCAACAGATGGTGCTGGGAAAACAGCTACATGCAAAAGAATGAAAGTGGCCCACTTTCTTAAACCATACACAAAATTAAATTCAAAATGGATTAAAGATCTAAATGTGAGACTCAAAACCATAAAACTCCTAAAAGAAAACATAGACAGTGATTTCTTTGAAATCAATTATAGACAGATTTGTAGGTGTTTCCTAGGGCAAGGGAAACAAAAGTAAAAATAAACTATTGAGACTGTGTCAAAATATAAAGCTTTTGCACAGCAAAGGAAACCATCAACAAAATGACAAGGTAACCTACTGAATGGGAGAAGATATTTGCAAATGATATATCCAGTGAGGGGTTCATATCCAAAATACATAAAGAACTTATACAAATCAGTACTTAAAACAACAATCAATCTGATTTAAAAATGGGCAGAGGTCCTGAATAGACATTTTCCCAAGGAAGACTTAGAGATGGCCAACAGACACATGGAAAGATACTCAACATCACTGATTATCAGGGTAATACAAATCAAAACCACATGAGAGATCACCTGTTAGAATGGCTAGAATCAAAAAGATCAGAAAAAAGTGATAATGAGTATATGGAGAAAAAGGAACCCTTGTGCACTGTTGGTGGGAATGCAAATTGGTACAGGCACTGTGGAAAACAGTGTAGAGGCTGCTCAGAAAATTAAAAATAGAACTACCCTGTGATCCAAGAATAACACTACTGGGTATGTACCCAAAGAAAGCAAAATCACTAATTTACAAAACTATATGTACCCCTGTGTTTATTACAGCATTAATAGCCAAGATAAGGAAGCAACCCAGGTGTCCACCGACTAATGAATGGATAAAGAAGATACATGGCACAGCACAGAACCTGCTTCGGATTCTCTCTCCACCCCCCACTCTGCCCCTCCTCCACTCACGCATGCTCTCTCTCCAAGTAAATATTTTTGAAAGAGGATTCTTTAAATTTGATAATGCTTAAAATAAAATTAAATATCTAACATGTTTCATGTACAGAAATTTATAAATCTGTTTCATGATATATTCAAAGTGCTGAATGGGAAAAATCTTCAGCCAAGAATACTCTATCCAAGAAGGCTGTCATTCAGAATAGAAGGAGAGATAGGTTCCCAGACAAACACAAACTAAAGGAGTTTGTAACCACTAAACCAGCGCTGCAAGAAATATTAAAGGGGACTCTTTAAGTGCAAAAAAGAGACCAAAAATGACAAGATGAGAAAGGATCAGAGAACTCCAGAAACCACGACAAAACAAGTAATGAAAACAAAGATTCGAAATTTTGGGAGGAATTCTTAGTAATCAAGGTCATGGGGGCTGCATAAATCTTGATTCTTCCAACATAATTTCCAAAAAAATCAATACAGAAAAGCGTAAAAAACAATTCAAATTATACAAAACCTATATATAGCCTTGGCATAACTAGAAAGCAAAGAATGTCCAAATTCATTTTAACTTGAAGTTGGAAAATATTACCAAGTAACAATATGCTGTTTTCTTCAAGTTCTGCAAGTCTTTGATGGAAGCAAGCATACTTTAGAAAAAACTATGTGGAAAAGAGAAGAGACTTTATGACTGTCTAAAGTTGATTTGAAATCATTACCAAAAAAGGAAAAGTCTACCCTAAGTACAAAATTCTGAAAAATACTACTTGTACATAAAACAGACCGGAGGTAAAGGGTTTAAAATTTATTCCATTCAAGGAAGAGTGGTCTTGGAAAGGTAACTGTTTGAGGGAGAAGAAGGTATAAAACAAGGCAGAGGTAATCTTTGAAAAATGCTTGTTAGATGGAAAAGAAGGGAAGTAGGAATCCATCAAATAAAAGAAGATACAGAAAGTATATATTGAATAATAGAAAATTCCTCTCCCTACTGCTGATACCCCTCAAAAGCCTTCCATTAAAGAGACCATACTGTACTCCATTAAAAGAAGAGGTGCTCTTGAGTGAAGGCTAATTAATCCACCCTCCCACTGCCAGCCCTTTCCATTGCAATTCCGTGATGTCAGCAGTTCTACCTATACAAACTGTTACAAAGAAGATGACAAAATGACAATTTACAGCTGTTCAGGTGATGAATTTGTTGCCCCCAAACAATGGAAAAGTGGAAGAAACTTGTTATATGATAACTCCCAAGCTGAAACAATTTTCTGTAAATAAGTATTTAGGAATGTGACATTAAAAAAATCATCATTCCTGGGGCTCCTGGGTGGCTCAGTCAGTTAAGCATCGGACTTCGGCTCAGGTCATGATCTTGTGGTCTGGTCTGTGAGTTTGAGCCCTGTGTGCTGACAGCTCAGAGCCTGGAGTCTGCTTCGGATTCTGTGTTTGCCTCTCTCTCTGCCCCTCCCCAACTTGCACACTGTCTCTCAAAAATGAATAAATGTTAAAAAAAATTGTTTTAATCACTCAAAATTTTCATATAGGAAGAATAGAAATGGATTTTTTAAAGACATAGATGAAACAAAGTGATTGAACTCCAGAAAGAAAAGGAAAGATAATATATCAAAGCAAAGACTAAATTACACAGTGACCATAGAAGAATAGATTGTAATGAAACCTTAGTAAGATCACTGAAGGAAAGCAGGAAAACGACTAAGTGAATGGAAATAAGTATGTTCAAGGGGTTATAGAGAAGGTGATTGTAAAGGGGGATTGGTAAGAGAGGTCCAACTTAATATAATTGCAGTTCCTGAGGAAGAGAAAGAATACCATAGGAACCAGCATAGTGGATCTCTTGCTGGTAAAATCAAAGACCATTTAAACATCAAAAGAAATGAAGATACTAATTGATTATAACTCATAGAATAAAATAACCTATGAGTTGATACTGACATGAATGAATGAATGCATAAATGGAGGAAAAGCAAACTGTCTTACAATAAAATGCAACTGGTAGTAAGTGTAGGTACAATGTATTATGAAATGAGAAAATCCCCATTTGACAACCAGCATAGTAATACTTTTTTTAGGCAAGAATCTTGAGTGGGTGCTACGATCAGTTTATTAAAGTTTGTTAAGTGAACAGGATATTTACATGGCAATTTTCATAAGATACTTATTACTTACAAGGGGGAAAATAGTAACTTTGCAAAGGAAAAAATGTGGCAGACACTGTTTTAACCAAGTTAACAATTCCAGTTAGGGGGCAAATGGATTTCATGTGCATTTTCATGTGACATATTGTGGAGAGAATATCACTTCTAAGCTGTTAGAATGCAGTCTAAACAATCAAAAAGAAACATCAAAGTCAAATTGAGAGAAAGTGCCAAGGTCCTGAAAGACAGACTAAGGAAGTATTTCAGATTAAACAGGGTGCAGTTGAATACAACATCGAATCCTGAATTGGATCCCGGAGCTAGGGAAAAAACCAAAGTCTTTTTTCCCCTATAAAAGAAATTAGTGAGATAATTGTGAAACTTGAATAAAGTTTGTAAATTAGATAATAGTGCTATATCCTTGTTTTCTGATTTTGGTAATTGTGTTTGTCCTTGTTTTTAAGAAAGTATTTGAGGGCTGGGAATGCAAGCTGGTGCAGCCACTCTGGAAAACAATATGGAGGTTCCTCAAAAAATTAAAAATAGAACTACCCTACGACCAGCAATTGCATTACTAGGTATTTATCCAGGGGGTACAGGTGTGCTGTTGTGAAGGGACACATGTACCCCAATGTTTATAGCAGCACTATCAACAATAGCCAAAGTATGGAAAGAACCCAAATGTCCATCGATGGATGAATGGATAAAGAAGATGTGATGTATATATATAATGGAGTATTACTCGGCAATCAAAAAGAATGAAATCTTGCCATTTGCAACTCCGTGGATGGAACTGGAGGGTATTATGTTAAGTGAAATTCGTCAGAGAAAGACAAATACCATATGACTTCACTCATATGAGGACTTTAAGAGGCAAAACAGATGAACATAAGGGAAGGGAAACAAAAATAATATAAAAACAGGGAGGGGGACAAAACAGAAGAGACTCATAAATATGGAGAACAAACTGAGGGTTGCTGGAGGGGTTGTTGGGAGGGAGGATGGGCTAAATGGGTAAGGGGCACTAAGGAATCTACTGAAATCATTGCTTCACTATATACTAATTTGGATGTAAATAAAAAAAATAAAATTAAGTATTATGTTGAAAAAATATATAAAACTTTAAGACTAAATCTAAAGCCACCATAGTCAAGACAATTTTCTATTGGCTAAAAGACAGATATATCAACCAATTGAACAAAATAGAGAGTTGGGAAATAGACCTACACAGATTTTGGCATTTAGGTTATGGCAAAAGTGTCAAGATAATTCAATGGGGAAAAAGGAATGTCTTTTCAATAAATGATGTTTCGTCAATTGAAAAAAAAATTAGGGGCAAAGGGACCTTATATATAACCTCTGTCTTATTTCAAAGAATTCAGGAAAAAAATTGTGTACAGGTATTTATTTAGGGAAGGAAAACATGGTAAAATGTTAACAGTTGGGGAGTTTGGTTGAAGATATATGGAAAATTTTGTACTACTTATTGAAAATTTTCTGTAAGTTTGAAATTACTTAAAAACAATAAGTTAAAGGGATGATAGAGTTTATAAGAATATAAAGTTAATTTTATATTCTCATATAAGTTGTTAGCAATAAACCAGTGTTTAAAAAATCGGCTAAGTGCTATAGATAAGATGAAAAAAGATTTTATTCATAAAACTTGAAAGTGAAATATTGATACTATAGTTTTCAACGTTATGTCTTTGGTGTCACTGAAGTAGAAGTGTGTTCTTATGCACATTTTTCTGTTGCTGAAAAAGCTCTTTTTGGCTTGGAGTAAGTTGGAGGAATAGAGAAGAGATTATTATAAATTGTCCTCCACCAACTCCTTTCTTCATCTTGAGCTCTTTGATAACTTAGAAGAAATGTTTTTGAGTAAGTATTTTTGGAAAGGAAAACAGGGACTGGCATCCTTTACTTACTGATAGTGAACTATGGAGTTTTCTTCCATCATGCTTAATGGATATTCTGAAGCAGCATTACTTGTCTCAGTCTTACTGCTGATTTGTTCATAGCTCACTTAATTTGAAAGTCTTTGACTAGAGTAAGGATTATTCTTGGAATAAATGCTTTTGCTTTGCTGATTGTCATTTTCTTCCTCTTCTTCAGTACTGGAAGTATGGAAAAAATTTTTTTCAGTGTTTTTTTTTTATTGATTTTTGAGAGCATGCAAGCAGGAGAGGGGCAGAGAAAGAGGGACAGAGGATCTGAAGCGGGCTCAGTGCTGACAGCAGTGAGTCTGGTGTGGGGTTTGAACTCACAAACCGTGAGATCAAGACTTGAGTCGAAACCAGACGCTTAACTGACTGACCCGCCCAGGTGCCCCTGGAAAAACATTTCTGACTAAACTTTGGTAAATTCAGAGTTTTAATGCAGCAAGTACATCTAGGTACATTTCAAGACATAAATGATTTAAAGTTCAGTATTTTAAAATAGTGAACTTTAATAATGGTATTCTTATATTCATTATATTCCTATAGTGATATAATACAATGCCAGGATTCTGAGACACAGTATTGCAATCAGTAATAAAAATTTTAAACTTTTTAATGACAGATATTGTGTAAACAAAGTTAATATGTAAATGAGAAATTTGGGAAAGTATTTGTAAAACCTAGTTAATATATCTGTACAAGGAGCTTTTACTTAGATAAGTAAAAAGCACATCACAATACAAAAATGATTAAAAGATAAGCAGTTTAGAGAAAGCAAATCTCAAATAACAACAAATACAAGAAAAAGATGTCTAATCACTACTAATTAGGAAAATGCATGTTAAAGAAATGAGATTTTTATTTTATATCTTTCATACTAGCAAAACAATTGTAACATTTATATGAAACAATTGTGAAGTTATTTAAAAGAATACCTTAGTATACCATTTGACTTAGAGGCATATCTACAAGATGTGGTTGAATGAGTGAAATAGAGAGTATTGGTAGAGTCCCAGTTTTATAAAATGGCTGACAAAAATCACTTCTGTGTGTATACATGTACATGTGAATATGGTTATGCAATCTTGTACAAAAATGTAGAATGAAAAACACTAAATCAGGAACATTGGTTAAGGGGATGATGTTGGTGCAAGAGAAAGTAGGGAGGCAAGCATAAAATGTTACATTCCATATATATGCATTTATATAAAGTTAATATATGTGTTTGTGCATTTATATTATAATGAGTTTTTTAAAGATTAAATAATATTTATTTTCAAAAGGTTAGGAAAGGAACCATTAGGAACATGCAGTGTGAAGTATGTTCCACAGATAGGGAAAATAACAAAATTCCTAAGGAGGAAAGTAGCTGGTAGTTAAGGAAGACACATGTGTGCACATATGTACATAAACACACACCAGTGAATTTTTTTTTTAGTTTTTTATTATATTTATTTATTTTTGAGAGACAGAGTGAGACAAAGAGTGGGGGAGGGGCAGAGAGAGAGGGAGACACAGAACCCAAAGCAGGCTCCAGGCTCTGAGCTGTCAGCACAGAGCCCAACACAGGACTCGAACCCACAAACTGCAAGATCATGACCTGAGCCAAAGTCAGACGCCTAACCAACTGAGCCACCCAGGCGCCCCACACATCAGTGAAGTTTAACGGATGTAAAGGAGAGTGAAGGGAAATAACTTTAGATAGAGAGTTTGAGGCCAGATAATTTATTTTGTTTACTTAATGAGTTTGGATATTACTTTTAATGCAGTGAAAAGCTCTGAACTTATATAATTTGATTTATGTTTCAAAAACACCACTTGGGCAGGTATGTGGCACATATATTGTAGGGTATAATAGATGAAGCAGAAAATTCAATGTAATGATTATATCAGTAATATACATGAGAGGTGATATAACTTGGCCCAGGCTGATAGTGGTGTGAATAGAAGTGAATAGATTTGAGATACGTTTTAGAGGTAGAGTCGCCACAATTTGCTGATGGATTGGATAGGGCAGATTATGGGAATAAGAAGGACCAAGGATAACTCTTACGTGTTTTTTTGGTTTTGTGTGAATGGGAGGTGGTGCCATGTGCTGAAATGGAGAAGAATATGGAAAGAGCATATTTGTTTTTAAAATCATGGAACTGGATGCAATCACCTGGCAAGGACTGTGAGGGTAAAGAGGAGAAAGGAGCCCAAATCTAAAGCTTAAAGGTACTTCAGTAAGTAGAGGTGTGGCACTTCCTTCTCATTGAAGGAAGAGGATATAGCTGTAAAGGCTGACAGGAAGCACTGAATTAGGAGGAAAATCAAGACAGTGTTGTGTCATAAAACACCTGGAGAAGAAAGTGTGAATATGGTCAACTGTGTAAAGTGCTGCTGAGGTATATGGTAAGGTAAGAACGAAAAAAGTGACCATTGGCTCTAATCACATTAATTAGGTTGCTGATGATGACATGGACAAGTCTTAGTGGAATTTGGGGAATGGAAGTCTGATTGCAGTAGTTGAGGAAAGAATAGGTAAGCGGTTGGAGATGACAACTACAGACATTTCTTTCAAACATGTTTACTGTGAAGTAGATCAAAGAGGAGGGGCAACTGGAGGGGCAGTATGGAGTCCAGGGAGATGCTAGAACATGCTTCTGTGCTTCTGGTCTTTGATCTAGTGGAGAGGAAGGACAGCTTGATGGGAGAGAATGATACTTCTGGAAAGGAATAGGAACAGAAAAGTCAGCAATAACAGCAGAGGGGTGAATGGAAAACTACAGGTGAAGTGTTTAAACTGATAGATATGATGATGGGAAGTGGTTTGAGGCAAAGTTATGAGCAGAGAGTGGACTTGAGACAGAGAAGGTGGGAAATAGTTGACTTGGAGAATGGGCTAATGAGAAACAAACCAAGTTATGATGGTTTGGCAGTGTTGAGTGTTAGCTGAGATTTATGGTCATCAGTTCAGAAACACCAGAGGGGGTGTGTGTGTGTGTGTGTGTGTGTGTGTGTGTGTGTGTGTGCGCGCGCGCGCGCGCGCGTGCGTGCATGCCTGTGTGTTCCCAGGAGTTGTCAGCTACTTGGATAAAGATACAGGGATAATTGGTGTATGTATTGGGGGTCAGTTCCTGGTTGGGGCTGTGCCAGGCAAGTATGTTCATGAGAGAAGGGTAAAGTATGTGTGTTTGTAAAGGAGTGAAAATAGTGAGGACCATGAAATCCAGAGGAAAGAAAGGACATGAGAATAGACAGTAACAAAGTGGTGAGGTAAAAATGGATTGGAGGACTGGATATAGGTTAAAGAATTTCTGGAGAAGTAATGTGAAATAGAAGAGCTAGATAGGAGGCAAAATGGAATACGTGAAGTTGAGATTTTGGAGGTGATTTTTGGTGAAAGGTATAACAGTAGGAGTGAGTTCTTGACATGTGGAAGTGGATCATTTGGAGTTGGGGAGATGTTTTTGCAGTGATATTTTACACAGATACTGAAATCACCAGAGATAAGAGTAGGGCTAGAAAGAAAAGTATCAGGTGATAGTTATCAGTGCATGAGGGGGTCATTTGGTGCCCATCACAAGGAGAATTATTTGGTGGTATAAATTTCATGGTGTGAACTTGAAAACATCTGAAGTTTTTGAAGGAGAAGGAAGGAAAAATAACTTGTAAGAGTAGGGAGCAGAAAGGATGTACCTTTCAGGCTCTTGAAAATAGTAGATATAATATTTAAAACAAACAAAAATTGGTCTCTGTTTGAGAGGACTTAAGGTGACAGGTTCCAGTTAGAAACTGGAAAAAATATTCAAAGAAGAATTTGAGGACTTTGGGGAATTTGTTCATCCCTAGGCTGTGAATTTTAAACTGGATAAGGGGTCAGTGATCAGCTGTGTCCTTCTCCGGTTCTTTGCCTTCTGCAGCAGACTGGCAGCGAAGGATAAAGGGAAACCTCCTCAGGAAACTGACTGCTCTGTCGGGAGATATAAGTTAAATGTAGGACTGTAGTCTTGTGGTACATGGGGGAGTAGAGGCTCATGTGGAGTGTGAAGCTAGGAACCTTTTTCATCTTTGGAATCTGACTCAGTATTAAAAGAGGGCTCATCTTTAGGTAGCCTGTATTCAGGTACTGCTAATGCTTTTCCTAAAAATATACCTTTTTTTTCTTGGTCTAGGTCACTTTTACAAAGAGAAAGTTTGGATTAATGAAGAAAGCCTATGAACTTAGTGTGCTCTGTGACTGTGAAATAGCACTCATCATTTTCAACAGCTCTAACAAACTGTTTCAGTATGCCAGCACTGATATGGACAAAGTTCTTCTCAAGTATACAGAATATAATGAACCTCATGAAAGCAGAACCAACTCGGATATTGTTGAGGTAACACATATCTCTAGTATGCCTGAATTGCAGTTATAATTGAATCTTCCATTTAATAACTTTAACTGTCAGATTGCTTTTCACATCCAAATTATAAATCAGTTTATATATGTAACTTACTTTTTTCTCTGAATCATTTCTTGGAATGATCTAATTATTGCTATAATAATATATACATAGATTTTTTTTTCCCTCTGAATCATTTCTTAGAAGGATCTAATTATTGCTATGTAATGACCCACTTATGCTATAAACATCCTATTTATTGAGACAAAATAAGCTAGGCTGTTGTACTATATACAGCAGTATAATCTAACATTTTATCTATGATTACTTATTTTGTATGAGTTTTAAAGTTAATATTATGAACTATATCACTTGGAATAGTATGAAGTTACAGTTTTAATATGTCTTAATCATTTCATTATGTCAGTGACTACCCACAACTTGAAACACTAATGAAGTGGAAGAAATGACGTAAATATTTGTGTTTTGTCAGTAGTGCTTTAGTTGTGGGGGAAGATATCTTCTTTTCTTTTTTTTATCTTTTCTGCTGTCCTTCAGTATCTCTTATAATTCTGCTGACTTACTTAAAATGAAAACAAACAAAAAAAATTCAGGGATTATTTCCATCTTATTCAGAAATAGTGTTTTAAAGCAAGCCCTTCAAAAAGAATCGGTATACTTTCCCCTTTTATTCTTTTCTACTGCAAAATCTTTTTATAAAAGTTAACTTACCATATATATTTCTAATGGCACTCTAAATTAGCTTTGTACTTTTGTCATTTTTGTTACATTTAGAGATTTTGTTTCATTTTTATTCAAAAGGGAGTCTTTCCCTCCACTAAAAAAGATGCATACTTTGGCTTGCTTTTGTAATATTAGAAAACTGTCCCAGTTAATTAGGGATTTCCTTGGTGAAAATACTGAAACCATGTGAAATGATGCAGAACTAACTATAAATGAAGAACTAACTATAAAAGAAGAAAGGAAGTCCTAATCTAGATTTTGAGTTAAGATAAAGATACCTTATTTTGTAGGAATCTAATTTATTTGCCTCCACAGATTAAATGCATTCTAAATTTCCCTATACCGTATTTCTCTACTACAACCATTCCTTTTAATTGATTTAGTTTGTTACTGAAAAAAAAAATTCTGCTACTTATAATTTTTTTTAAAAAAAGCACTTCTGTTACTTTTTAGCAATTAACTAATTGCAATGAGAAGTAAAAGCATCATGTAATTACAGCTACAACTCATCTCTGTGCTTGTTACCTACAGTTTTATTTAAATGGTTCACTGCTGTGAACATCCCCTGAAATGTGTATGAAGCTTTTGATTTTGCCCTTGTTGATCATTTCAGTTAAACTACATGATAACCTCTTAGCCAAGCCCCTTAATCCAATTATGTTTATATCAATTGTAAGTTACTTTGTATTATTTAGCATTTGTGGTTTTAGCAATACAAGTCAGTAGACTGTCCCTGTTATATATCAATGCATTTTGAATTGTAATTTTATAAATTAGAGGATCCTTATTTGGGTAATCTTATCAGAGACTTCATAACTGGATTTCCTTGAAATGGAGATTATCCCTGGTGTGTTTGATTTAAAATCTTATTTTAAAAATCTCTATATCTTATCAAAAGCTCCACTGCCTAAGTCAAAGAAACAGAGTTGACTTTTATGATGCCAACAGATAGATACTCAAGCTAGTTTCATTGTAGAAGGCAGCCATCCCCTTGACCCTAACTACTCTGCTCTTTCATTGCAGCAGTTGTTGGTCTTGGCCCCTGGAAGTTGAGGGTGCTCCGCACAGCCTAAAGCTTACTTCTTTAGAGAATATGAAGAATATAGTCTGATTTAATCCTCACAGAACTTTCAGACTACCTCAGTCTTCACCTCTGTTGTGGTCAGCAAAGTGTAAGAGAGTAAATCCCAAACATTTTTTTAGCAGTCTCTATTACAATTTACTTCAGTATGAAGGAAAACTTTTGCAGGTCAATTATCAATTGGGATTTTGATGTTTTCTTTTTAATTGAATTTCTTAGGTATAAGTGAACATGAATATTACCAGTAGTTCTTTATGAAGTTTGGAATAATATAAATGCAATGGTTAGAAGACACATTGGCTTATTATAAGGTATTAATTTGTTGGTAGGATAAATTACAAGGCTTAATTTACCTTGCATGTTAAGTTTACTGAATTAACCTTCATTATAAGACAGTGGTGGTTACCCCAGATGTTCTTTCTTCTACATAGAAGGGTAATGCAACTACATCCTGTATGTACATATCTGAGTTCCTTTTATCAGTGGTGGTAATGGCTTATACTAATGTAGCTACAAAGATTGTTGTGAACCAACCTAAGTTTATAGGACCAGAGTAATGACAAATACATAAACCATAGTTTCCTTTGGGCCAGGCACTTACAAATACCTCATTTAAGGATATTTATGGAATACAATTTTAAGTATTTTTTTTTTCATATAGGGTCCTTTGAAACAGTTGTAATTGGAAAGACACTTTTGTGCATTTGTTCATTTAACAAAAATATTTGAGGGGCTCCTATGTACCATGGACTCTGCAAAGTGATATTATTTAGACATTTCTAATTCAGGCTCAAGACTGTTCTTTCTACCCATAGTTTTGTAAACCACTTAGATAAACTTGTACCAACTGAAGATTTTATATCTGTATCTGTAAACTTTGAGCAAGTTGGTGTGGTGTTCTAGATGTGTAAAAAAGCTGTCTCCTGTGGCTTCATCTGCAGTAAATGGCGGCATAAACAGCTATAAGTGATCCACATTAGAGTGTCTCCTAATGCACTTGATCCATAGTGAGACTAACTGAAGACTTTGAGAACAACCTTTGTAAGCCCTCTAACCTGAATTTACTATTTCCTGTTGCATATAAGTTAGTCCTTAAGATCAGTAGGATTTTATTTTCCCCCATATGTCTAAAAACCATACCTGCAAGAATGCACATGGTATTATGCCTATGGAATTAGATCTAGTATGTTTTCTGGGAGCACAATGGAATAAATACATTAAAAGTAGTTGGTATTTGAATATTGTGATGATAAAGATATAAAGGAAGATATGGTGCTCACATCTGTCTACCTTTTTATTTTAACCACAGATACCAGAAACCTCTGTATAGAATGGTGCTCTATCTTTGGTATCCCTTGTTTCATATTATCTATATTTTAAAACCAGTTTTTTTTAATTTTAATCAATTTTAACAATTATTGTTGGTAAAAAATAATTTCCATGTAGCTTTTTAAAAAAATCAACAGCATTTACATATTTTAAATTGCATTTGGATCTTTTAAAGTCTGCAGTGTCCTGTAGAATATGCATATCTCTTACATTGAGAAAGCTAAATAAATGAAAACAGAAACTTAGATGTTAGTAAATTAGGAGATTGTCATAAAGATAAACATTATAAGAAACTTCATAATTGGATTTCTTTGAAATGGAGAGTATTGTTGCTGCATTAATGGTCTTATTTGAAAATGCTTATTATACACTGCTTTTTAGGAGTATATTCCTGACAAAAAATGAGTTTCACTACTTTGTTTTCTATATTTCAGTAGGAGACATTCTGTACAAATGTCATCAGAGATCTACATTATATCTTTCCTATTAAGCATTGATAACAAAATGCTTATATGTGGCCCACTTTTGTGGGCCTACAAAAAGTAGTAATTTAATTGAAATGTAGAGACAGTGTTATAACCCCCATGTTTTCTTTTAGTAAATTAAGATTTAAAAAGTTGTCAACTGTTGTATGCAGTTTTATAAGAACATTGGATTTATCTTAAAGTATTAGAAACTATTAATGAAAATCACCAGTTACCATTATTCACATACACACACACACGTGTGTGTGTGTGTGTGTGTGTGTGTGTGTGTGTGTGTGTATACACACATTGTGTTTATACTAAACAAAAGCCTAGGACCAATAGAAGGGTTCTGCATCAGAATAAAAATTATGCTAAAGCTGTGAAGTGAGGATTTTAGCAGCTGCTACACAATAAATTCCTGAGATTACTTTTGTATCCATTTTTTTCCTCTCACTTTACAAAAATATTTGGAATCTTAAATATTCCAGCATGTGATCTATAAAAATAGTTATGATTTGGTGGTATTGGAGAATATTCAGTGCATAGCTTGTGTGATGATTCAGATCATTGTGCTGTCATTTTAAGGATATAAGAGACCATGGCCATTTATCTGTCTAGTTAATATCTTATAAACTGCACCCAGATAGAGGTATTTTCCTCATGTCGGGAATACTGTGGTACTTAAAAAGAAAAAAAATACCACTTGCATTATCTCATTTGTTCCTTATATCCAAGGCAAACTTTTTCGGAAGTGGAAATTGAGACTCCGTTAAATGACTTGCCCAGAGTCATGTAGCAATTTAGTGGCAGAACTGGGATTAGAACCTCAGTCTTTGAAATTACAGCCTCCCTTGCCTTCCCAGTTTACTGAATTCATTAGAGCTCTGAAACATTTCACAACAAATGGATACAATTTTATATATAAATCAGTAATGTTCAACATGTAACAAATGTGAATGAGTTTTCCTTGATAATAAATAGAAAATTAGTGAAATTAATTGCAGTAAGATTAATTGGTGACATTTATCAAGTTGCTAATATAACCTGGTACTCTTCCAAGGACTTTTATTTATTTTATCTGATTGAGCTCTCTTATTGTCCCCGTTTCACAGATGAGGAATTTGAGGCACAGTGATAAATGAAGTAAGATGACAATAATTTGGACTTAAAGAATGAGAAAGTCTGCTTTTTCTGAGTTTTAATAATCCCTGCCTGCTTTCAGATTACAAAGGAATTTAGAAGTCATTAATATCTTAGAGAAAACATAAGATGCATCTATCGATTATTAAATAAAAATAGCTGGTAGTAAAAGTTGAGCACGGCAACTTTTAGAATCAGTGGCTCTCAGGGTGTGGTACCCTGACCTGCAGTATCAGCATCACCACAGCACTTGTTAGAAATCTGAGTTCTGGTGCCCCGCTTCACACCTACCGAATTGGAAACTTTGGAGAGAGGCCTAGGCAATATTGTATTAATTTGAGTTAACTTGTCCGAAGTGGAGTGAGACTAAAAGCTTCAAGTTATCGGGCAGTCTCTTGGCAGTAAAAATTCTTAAATATTTTTATTCCCAAGAATATCCTCTGAAATGATTTCAAGCAGTGAGCAAGCACAAACTGTAACTTTTAAGGCCTTCCAAATAGTTCAAAATAATACGCTGATTTTGGTGTGAATTGCAAACCAGGGAACACATTTCTAATGAGTTAACCTTTCATTGCAGTCCTACATGGTTTTACATACGTGCGTCTTTGAACATATTTAGGGGTTGGTGGGGATGTGTGGGCAGCAATGCATTACACAGTTCCTCAGTTGAACAAAATAGAAAGATAAATGACTTTTGTCTCCTGAGATCATCTAGTGCGGACCTTCTAGAACTGGAGGCATGATTATGCTTAGGGTTTCTGACAGTATTACAATATTCTCTTAGAGCCTTTTGAGCCAATTGGGTTTTTTCTCCCCATGTTACTGATCAGGAATGGAACAGACAGGGAGTGTTTAAGAGGCTTGCCTAATGTTTTACAGGGCTGCAGTGGAGCGGCAGGGAAAGGGAAAAAATAATGAGACATCTGAAGACAAGACAAAGCTTCCCTCCGCCTCCAGGCCCCTGCCCTGCTCTTTTATTCCTAACAGAGCCTGAAGCAGCAGGATGGTGATTCACAGGGTGAGGCACGCAATCCTCATGGCCCCCCTCCTCTCCTCACATGTCCTGCACCATCTCCTCACACTGCAGTCACCGTAGCTCTGCAATTTCAGTTTTACTCTTTTTATTTTTACTGTGTATTTGAATATTATTATTTATCATATAATTATTGGTTTTCATTTATGTGCTTTTTAAGGAACTGTGCATCTCTGCGTGTGATTTTTATTTTCTTGAGGTCAGAGTTTTGTCCATCAGAGACTGAAGTTGTTGATATATAAACAAGAGTTCATGGGAAAAGGGGTGATATATATCACTTTATAATATAGCTTACATTTCTGTAATGCATTCCTTGTGTTTATCGATGAATACCTGTATATCCTTTTTATGTGTCTTTGTGTCAGGGATTGAGTGTTTTTGTAGTTAAAATCAGATGAGTTGTTCTTTATCTTCCAGAAGTTCTTTGCTACATTAGCCATATTTTTGGCCAGTGAGAAAAGGGGGAGGGAGGGTACAGAGGATTGGAAGAGTGGTCAGAGAAAACTTCCTCTGGAGGTGACACATTGTCTTAGGCCTTTAAAGGACAGGGTTGGGGAGGGAAAGGGCTAGAAGAAAGGTGTTCTGGTTCAGAGGGGCAACTTAATGGAAATTAGGAAATGAAACATAGCACAGTTATTTTATGGAGTTAAAATCAGCTGAATGCAGCTGTAGTAGTATAGTGTGAAGAGTGGAAATAGCTAAGACCTGGGAAGTAAGCCAGATCCTGAAGGCTTGGATAGCTATTGGAAGAGCTCTCTAGGTTTTACTGACTATCTTGTAATTCCCAAGCAATACATTGTGTTCAAGTTGCACTGTAATTTTTTGAAAGGGGCTTGAAAGAAGGGAGGAGGAAAAGGGTAAAAATATTGAATATAATGCATTATTTTTACACTTTTAATTTATTATACTGATATTTATACTGTGTATAAGACATTGTATTAGACACTGAGAATAACTGACCATATTTCTGCCATTTTCCTAAAAAGATGATGTGTTTCCTAAAAAGATGTGTTCATCTTACTACAGAAGTTTCTTTGTTGGATACATTTCAATATAGATTCAAGACACTTAGAATCCCAAGATTTTGATGTTTCCCACCACATAGTAATCATTTAGCATATAAATATTACATTACTATTAGAGCTAGAAGCTTATTTAATGCAAAAGATACAGGGTACTTACCATGTTTAAGAATGTTCTGTGTATGCCTTTGTGAAGTGAGATATATACGTAGCGTAAGTGATATTTCTCTTATAAAGAGGTAGCAAATGCAAGCGTGCAGTGTTTTTTAAACCAGGCCAAACACGTAGTTCCTTAAAATTGAGACAGCTCTATAGTTTTCATTTTTATTTTGAAATTATTTTTGTAGCTCAGTTTTGAGACTAGGGATATAGAGTCTGAAGAAAGAAAGGGATCTTCTTAGCACAAATTGGTCATAACCCTACTTTTAAATTTATAGTTAGAGTCAGCGTTTGACCTATAAACCATTCAAGATGGTAGTATGAACCTCTCATATTTTGGAAAAGTAAACATACCTTATATGTAGGTTTTGTTTGGTGGGTTGATTTGTGAATCAAATAAATTTTTGATACTCGTGTATCCTAAGGATATTCTGTGAAGAATATCATTATGCGTGTAGGCACATAGTTACGTGATATTTCTTTACTCAAAGAATATTTCCTATAAGTTCTTACTTTAATTGATTAGCGGTGAAAGATCAGAAGATAAACCTTTAAAGATTGGTTTTTAAGTATTAGGGATTTTTGAAATTTGGTAATAAGCTACAAGTTTGAGACTTCTAGAATAAAGCAAAGCTTGAATTCATATTGGAATTTACCTCTTTTTTTAAAAAATTTTTTTAATGTTTAATTTTGAGAGAGTGAGACAGCATGAGCAGGGGAAGGGCAGAGAAAGAGGGAAATACAGAATTTGAAGCAGGTTCCAGGCTCTCTCAGCTATCAGCACAGAGCCCGATGCGGGGCTCGAACTCACAAATCGTGAGGTCATGACCTGAGCCAAAGTCGGATGCTTAACCAAACTGAGCCACCCAGGTGCTCCTGGAATTTACCTCTTGTAATTCAGTGGAGAATATTTTCTGTCATGCTTTTTGTTTTTATAGAAATTTTCTTATAACTGGTTTGTTATTTTGTGGTAATTTTTGGGCTTGAGTTGTTATTTCCAAAATCTTGTAAACCTCAGAAATGTTTATGTTCTGCAAAAAAAACCCCTTAGAAATAGCAACTAGTATTTGTACAGGAATTTTAAAAATCAGCTTGCTTTTTTATGCTACCAGTATTCATATAGGCTTGTTCTGTAATAGGATATAATTAAAATATTTTAGTGCTGTTTCCCATAATTGTATAGTTGTATTAAGTTTTTAAAAATTGTTTTGTAACTGGAGTATAGAAAAATCTACCAGTTATTGTTCTGTATGACAGTAGAAAATAAGCAGTTAGGTGGGGATTTAGGCATTTTGTGAAAGGTGTTTTAATTCTCAAATTCTGTTATTTGATATTTCACTTACTATATAGTTCAAAGAAATTTCTATATTTAGTATTATAATTAGCATTTCTTGGCTATACTAATCAGTTTATTTTATTGAATGTTTATGGTACCTGTTTAATAGGAAAAGAGAGCAGTATTAAAGTTCTAAACCTTGTGGAGTTTAAGGACCAGTTAAAATAATGTATATGGTAACATTTTGAAAACTGTTTTATATTAATTAGGTGGTTTCTGATTGCAAGCAACAAAAGACCTGACTGAAACTCCTCTTTCAAATAGGGGTACTTGTTATATATCACATAACAAGAAAATCTAGCAATGTGGTAGAGATTAGCCTGTGTCTGTTGAAGTGGGCTCCCTCAAGCCTTCAGCTGTGTCCTGATGCTGACTTGTTCATGTTGACGGTGGCAGCTCCTGCCCTTACATCTGCACATAACATCATCTATGGCAGCGTTACCCAGTAGAGCTTTTTGTGGTGATGGAAATGTTCTATGTCTGTGCTGTCCAGTATGGTAGCCGTTAGTCATGTGTAGCTGTTGAGCATTTGAAATATAGCTAATATAACTAAAGAACTGTATTTTTAACTTAAGTAACTGCATGTGACTCGTGGCTACCATATATAGTGGCACCAATATAAAGCATCAGAGATCAGTTGTATCCTAGAGTTTCCAGCAAATGTTCTAAAATTAATTCCGTTATACTGATGTAGCTAACATGCCTCCACACTCCTCACTGAAGTACAATCATGGTGGTGGAGAGAAGATGGAAAGTGCTCATTGGCGAATTCTAGCCAGATGCTCCACCTCTGAGACATACTCTAAAGCTGTAGTAATCCAGGAAGTTGTGTTTATGTAGCTCAGTAGAACAGAACACAGAGCTCAGAAATAGACCCATGCCTTATTAATGCATGGTTAACTGATGTTTAACAAAAGTGCTCAGGGAAATCAATGAGAAAAGGAAAGTCTTTTCAAAAGATGGTCCTAGAAACACTGGACATACAGACAGAAAAGATAAACCTCAGTGTTTACTATACATCATACACATTTCTGTGGAATAGTTTGTATATGTGACTAATAAAAGTGAAGAACAGACAGATTGGGTGTAGTTGATAGAGTGCCTTGCATACTAACTGTGGCATTTGACGTTTGTCTTATGGGCATTGGGCAGCCCTTGGAGGTGGTTTAGCAGTTTGGGTAGTCAGACCATTGTTACAAGAATACTAATCTGGCAGTAGATTTATCAGCATTTCAGAAGACATTTATAGCTTTTAAAAATAGACTAAGATCCCATCTTTTAGTTATGATAGGTCTTTAATAATGTTGAGATTTTTATGAAGAAGAATGCTATTCCATTTGGTTTGAATGGGGAAAGGTGATTAAATGGTGGCTTAGGCTTTGTTCTAAAGATGATAATATGTTGACATGTCATACTTTTTCTCAAGTGATCTATACAAAATTTGAGATGCATCATATGTAAAGAAGGAAATATTTAGAATTTAACCATAATGTGAATGTGCTCAAATATTATTTTATAAATAATCTTTATAATATGATCTCCTTTAATGCAACAATTTAAAGTATTTTTACTTAAAATCTCTTCATTATTATTATGGAAAAAATGACTAAATGACCAAAATTATTGTGAGAAGGAGTTTATGTGTTATAAGAAGGCTTGGAAACCCTGATCTAGTTCTGTATTTCATTTAAATGATAAGAAAGTAGGAGTCCAAACAAAGCAAAAGGCTTGCCCAGGGTCTTAGGAGTATGCAGTGACAAAACCACAGCTTAAATAATCTTCTCTTGAAGACCCTGAATCTATCTCAGAAGACTGTGGAACTTCTGAGGCTAAGTCTTTGAGAAAGAGCTTTCTTCCCAGTGTATTCCCAAAGATCCAGCACACAGCTTAATAATGACCTTTAAAATTGAACTAAAAGCAGTGTTTCTTACTTCAGTGGTAACTAATTGATGATACTCTTAAAACGTCTTCAGATGTTACCCACAGCTCGTAGGGACAGAAACACAGAGTGTGTTTAAATTTATTTATTTTTTTATTACGTTTCTTTATTTTTGAGAGGCAGAGAGAGCGTGAGTGGGGGAGGGGCGGTGAGAGAGGGAGACAGAATTCGAAGCAGGCTACAGATCCTGAGCTGTCAGCACAGAGCCTGATGCAGGGCTCAAACTCACAAGCCGTGAGATCATGACCTGAGCCGAAGTCGGACACTCAACCAACTGAGCCACACAGGCGACCCCAGAGTACGTTTAAATGGAAATAAAGTTCAAGAATGAAGGGGATGTGATTCTCTTCACTTTGTAACACTGGA
Source organism: Prionailurus bengalensis (assembly GCF_016509475.1). Classification (NCBI taxonomy): domain Eukaryota; kingdom Metazoa; phylum Chordata; class Mammalia; order Carnivora; family Felidae; genus Prionailurus; species Prionailurus bengalensis. Next base: position 18,368,201 of record NC_057355.1, read on the forward strand.
AACAATGCCTTTATTTCTGTATCGCCCCATCTTCAACATTGATTCCTAGTATATAGTATTTCCAACCTTTATAGAAGTAAACAGATTTAAAAAAAGTATAGGTGCTTCTGCTGTAATGCTGTTTATGTCTTCCTGAAAAGCCTCACAAACTCTAATACCTGTGCAATTTTGTGTTCTAAGCAACACAAACTAAAAAATAATCAGCAATTTAAAAGAGCTGGAACTGCTCAGTGCGGTAACTTAGTGTATAGTTAGTGGGTATTATAAATGCACAGAATTAATTATTTGAATAGAAACGCTGGCAGCACTTTAATTAGGATGGAGATAGTGGGTCTAAGGACAGTGCAGATGGCAGTGTAGCAATGAGCAGTGGAGAGTGAGGGGTTGCCATTTAAGTATGGGAAATAACTACCACCTGCAGTGGGGCGGGGAGTGCTCCTCTGAAGCCTTCCTTTTCAATTTTCTTATAGTGCACACTACGCTCCTGCTGTTTGGTGGTCTTTCTCCTTTCCTGCTAAACGTTATATTTCTGTTCCCACTTTTCTGGCTCCCCTCGCCTAGGAAAAATCCACACTGAACCAGAGTGACTTTATTATTCTGACACCATTCCCTATTTACCAGTTTCATGTCACCTAATTTATATTCCCAAACACATTATGGTAGAGCAGACTGTATTGTTTAATCATAGAAGTTTGTTGTTTTTTTTTTTTTAAGAGAGCATTCATCAGTTTATGTTCATCTGAATAAGTGGCTGCTATATATAAGAGAAAATTATTCAGAGAGGGGAAGTTGTATTATTTTGCTAGTTTACTTTAGAGTGTAAAAGAAAGCTGTTTTCATAGATGCTATTGGCTTTTATTTCATATAGTTCTCTTCACTGATTATCTTGATCTACCTGGATGTAGAACTCCATAGGTATGAATTCCAGTGAGATTATTCATAATCATATTAAAGATTTCCAGCGTTTTCTGCAACCTGCATAAAGTGCATTCACATTGCCCGGCATCTTTATAAATCATTGCCCCCCAATCTTTCACTATCCTGTGAAATTGAATGTTCAGTGAGGTAACTTAGTGTACGTAGTGGCTACCACAGTGGGTATTATAGACAAACCTGAGATTAACTTTTTTATGTTCTTTCTATTGAGATATAATTTACAGACCATAAAATTCACCATTTAAAATTATACATTTAGTGGTTTTAACACATTCACAAGTTTATGCGACTATGAACACTAATTCCAGAACATTTTCATCAACCTAAAATGAAACTTGGTACCCATTAGCAGTCATTTCCCAACTCCCCTTCCCTCATCCTGGCAGCCACTAACCTTTTTCTGTGTCTGTGGATTTGCCTATTCTGGATATTTCATAAAAATGGGATTATATAATCTGTTCTCTTTTGTGTCCAGCTTCTTCCATTAAGCATAATATTTTCAAGGGTTGTCTGTTTTGTAGCATGTATTAGTACTTCATTCCATGGCTGGATAATACTCAGCCATGTGTATGGAAATACCACATTTTGTTTATTCAATCATCAGTTGATAGACATTGGGTTTCCAGTTTCTGATTGTTATAAAAGTACAGCTATGAAATTTTTGTGTAAGTTTTTGTAAGGGCATGTTTTCATTTCTTTTGGGTATTTACCTAGGAGTGGAATTTGCCAGGCTGTATGATAGCTCTGTGTTGAACTCTTTTCCACATTTAACCTAAAAGGCAAAAACATCATCAGAAAACTTTATGGATATCATTAGTAAATGTTTGGCTCATTTTTTCCTAAAAGTGTTGATTTTTTAAATTTATGTAATGTTGGTCCACGTTATCTGGACCAACCCTTCAGCTGAAGACAACTAAAAATACTAGATGAACTATACAAAAATGACTTTATAGCATCAAAGAGCTGTTAAGGAATATGCCAGACCAAAATCTGAGGAAAGGTAAGAACCTAAAAGGTAAAGAAGTATTTAAAGTTCTGGCTACCCTGAGTTCTTTTCCCATCTGGATAAATACTTGAAAACTAAGCTTCAGGCTTTGGTGGATCTAGAGGCAAAGGTTAAGTCATTACTTCCAGGTCTCTGAGGCTAACACATTGCCTCTCATATCAAACTGGAACCTAAGGAAAAAGGAAAAATCCACTGCCTTTTTCCTACTTGCAAAAGATGCAAGGAGAGGTCTGTTGTACTGAACAGATTGGAGAAAGGAGAATAAGAAAAGAAAGAGAACCTGTTTCTTAAAGGTTGTAAAACAGGTTACCAGCATTGTGTGGAATCACTGGCCAAAGACACATAATGCAAGAAGTCCAAGAAAACTTTTGCTCCAGGTTCTGGAAGAAGCAAATCTATATACTTTTTGAAGAAAAGCACTTTAATTCTAGGCATCAAATAACTTTTCAAAACCATTGAGCATCCATCATACAAAGATGACCAACCATAAAAGAAAACAAGGCACCATAAGCAAAATGCAGCAAGAAATAGCAGAAACTGGGGCGCCTGGGTGGCTCAATTGGTTAAGCATCCAAATTTTGATTTCAGCTCAGGTTTGTGGGTTCGAGCCTTCCATTGGGCTCTGTGGTGACAGCGTGGAGCCTGCTTGGGATTCTGTCTCTCGCCCTCTCTCTCTGCCCCTCCCCTGCTTGCTCTCTGTCTCTCAAAATAAATAAAAATAAACTTAAAAAAAAAGAAATATAACTGACACCTAAATATTTCAGATACTGTTATTATACATAGATTATAAATAATTTCACTGTTTCATAAACAAGCTTGCAAATATTTGCAAGAAACAGGGAATTATAAAAGCAGTGCTATAGCAGATTTGAGAAAAATACTTAGAGCGATGAAAAAAAAAAATAACCAAAATGAAAAACTTAGTAGACATGTTGGAAGTGTATTTGACATAGTTGAAGAATTTGTGAACTGAAAAAAGTTATCTGGAAGTCAGCACAAAGAGATGAAAAAGTGGAAAATACAAGATGTTGAGAGAAAAGATTGTTAGAAATTCTAACCTAAATTTTTTTGGGCATTCTGGAAGGAGGGGAAGAGAGGAGAGAATGAATATGAATGAAGCAGATGCAGTATTTGAAGATATAAGGACAATTTTCCAGGATTGATTTAAGTAACTCAACAAATACTATACAGAGTAAAAAGAAAAAAATCTATACATAAATATAATGAAACTACAGGAAACAAAAGACAAAAAAAAATTAGATTATCTTCAAAGGAGTGCTGACTCTAAATAGCAGCAAATGAAAATCTGTCGTCAATGAAATGATACCCTAAATGTGTTGAGAAAGTAGAAGATGGACTCCAACTTAGAATTCTATACCCAGAAAAAATATCTTCAAGAATGAAGGCAGGATGCCTGACTTGTGCTCTTGGGGAACCCCGTTGTTTTCTCTCCCCTGGCTGGCACCGTGTAGGCCTCTCAATGCCTGGCGTTTCTGTAAAAGATGTGAACCATAGGAGTTTGTCAGAGCTCTGGCTGCCTTCCTGAAAAAGTCTGGAGAGCCGAAAGTCCCTCAGTGGGTGGACACTGTCAAGCTGGCCAAGCATAAAGAGCCTGCTCCCTGCGATGAGAACTGGTTCTACACACAAGCTGTCTCCACAGTATGGCACCTGCACCTCCAGGGCAGTGCTGGGGTCAGCTTCATGGCCAACATCTGTGGGCAACTTCAGAGGAACAAGTTCATGCCCAGCCACTTTAGCAGAGACTCTAAGATGGCCCACAGGGTCCTCCAAGCCCTAGAGAGGCTGAAAACAATGGAAAAGGACAGGGGTGGAGGCTGCAAACTGACACCTCAGGGATGAGAGCTCTGGACAGAATTGCTGGACAGGTGGCAGCTGCCACCTAGAATCATTAGAACAAATGCTGGGTTAATAAATTGCCTCATTAGTTAAAAAAAAAAATGAAAGCAAAACACCTGTGTATCAGTTTTGCAACTAAACCACCTCAGGCGTTTGAGGAAGGGGTCCAAACCAAGTCAGACTTCTATAGTAAGAAAGCAATCCTCATGGGAAGATCACATGACCTTCACAACCTTCATGTGGACAGTAACCCATATCTATTTTATCAGTGAATCTCATAACCTAGTAGGGTGCTCTCAATAAATTTTGTTGGATTAAAGGGGGAAAAAAGTAAGTTAAGTCATTTGTGCAGTTTAAAAAAACACAGAGGGATGGTGAAAACCAAGAGCCAAGACTTTTGAAGATGTACTTTCCTGACCTCACAGTGCACTGAGAATCAAGTTTTCAAAATACTTGTTTATGTGTGGAGATATACAGCAGAATTACATTATCCTGTTGATAAGCTGAAGCTACTAGACTGCCCAATATCCAGCTTCAGGGAGTTAAGTGTCCCAAAATTGTTGGTTTGGCTTGGGGTAGGGGAAGGAAGTACCATTACCATTTGCTGAGATCTTTGCAATGAAACCTAGGGTTATCACAGAACTGGGTAAGGCTTTAAAATTCAAAGAAGCCATAGTTTGAATACCACACACTTCTTACTGAGGAATATATGAATAAGATCATGGAGAAACTGGAGAAGGACCCTGAAGTCCTGCCAGCAACTACCTGCAAAAGAATGTGCTTTCTTCCCAAGGTTGAAGTGGTTTCTGATCACAGCCCTCTCTGCATTCTCCCTCTCATTTGTTGACTGATTCAGTCTATGGAACCAGCTGAACTAAAACAGCCTAGTGAAAAGAGCATTGGACTGGACATCAGAAGATTTAGATTCTAGTCCCAGTTCTATTTAATTGCCATGTGATGTGGTAGGGTTGAAGGAAGAGTACTTGGGTCTCTCCTAAGCTTAATATTCTCTGTAAAGGTAAGAGGTGAACTAGATTACAAATATATCATTTAAATTTTTTTGAGCTATTTTAATATACTTTTTCGAGCACATAAAATCTCAGGATCCAATTGTGCCTCAAAAATTTTGATTCAATGGACAAATTTCCAGAAAAATGCAACCTAACAAAATGGAATAATAAAGCTATAGACAACCTGAATAGTGTTATTGTCAAGTTTACCACAAAGGAACTTCAAATCCAGATGGCTTCATAAGCAAATACTAACAGATTTTTAGAGATATGATGCCAATATTTTACAAATTGTTCCAGAGAATAGAAAAAGAAGGAACTCTCTTTTCCCCATTATATGCAGCTAGCCTAACCTTGATAGCAAAGCCAGCAGGGAGAGTTCTAAGAAGAATCAGATGTCAGTCTCACTGAACATAAATGCAAAACTCCTAAACAAAATATTAGTCTACTTCTTTGAATTTACATCTTTTTTAGTTGAGAGACTATTGACTTTGATCTATTTTCTCTTTTGCTCAGGCATGTATATAGACTCTATATTAGCCTCCTTTTGTGAGTGGCCTTGTGACTGAGTTGGCCAATGGAATGGGAGTAGAAGTGATAACATGCTACTTCCAGATCTGATCTGTAAAATACCTCCCACATGATCTTTATATTCTCTCTTCCCTGTTTGCCAGCCAGGTGCAGAGAATCCAGATGGGAACTCTTGAGGTTTTGTGTGTGCAACCACAAGATAAATGAGTCTGGGCTTTGAATAACCTCATGCAAGTCTCTCTGGGATAAGAAACATCCTCATTTGTCTTTATATGAATAAGAAATTTCATTGTATCAGGCCACTAAGATTTGTGTTTGTTAAAGCATCTCACATTACTTATGCTAACTAATACAGATTACTTATGCTAACTAATACAGAAATTAAATCCAGCAATATATAGAAGGGACAGTATACATCATGAATAAGTTGGATTGATCTCAGGAATGCAAGGTTGATTTGACAGAATTATCCCATTATTGTGGACTGGAACTCTCAATGTTATATACATCTGTGCTACAAAAAAATAAATAATCTTTATAGAGTTTAAGAAAATGCCAGTCAAAATCCCAAGGATTTTTTTTTTTTTAAGAATTCAACAACAGATTCTGAAATGTAGGGAAATTCAAGAGGAAAAGAAGACAGCCTGAAGAATAACAAAGTGAAAGGGTTTACTCTGTCATATATTGAAACAAATTTTAAAATTGTGGTAATGAAGATAACTATGCCAATGGCACAAATAGCAAATGCCAAACGTATCAGTGAAGGGATAGAAAGCTCAGAAACAGAACCATGTGTATATATGGCTGTGATCACTAATCATAGGGGAAAGAACAAATCTTAAATTAATGGTGCTGGGACATGTACACACACATATATGTTTCATATATATATGTATATGTATATATAGGAAATCATGAAGGGAACCAACTATCTTACATAAAATCTGCCTCCAGGAAGATTATGACCTAAATGCAAAAGGCAAAGAGAAAAGCTTTTTTGAAGATGATTTTGAGGTATGGAAGGATTTTTTAGACAAGACATAAAAAATGTAAAGGAAAAAAAAACCCAATAAATTTGATTTTATTAAAATAAAGAACCTGCTTTTATCTGAAAGCAAGTGTTAAAAAGCCACAGAATGAGAAAAGATTTTTATAGTACATAAAATTAGGAAAGCTTATGTTGATTTAAATAAAAGAATGATAAAGTGATAATAAAAAGACGAACAACTCAATGGAAAACTTGGAAAGTGCTTCAATAGGCACTTACAAGGAAATTCGAATGCCAAATAGGTATGAAGTGTGTTTCATTTCCTTAGTAATCAGGGGATTGCAAATTCTCATTGTGGGTAGAAAGGTTCATCGATACAATCATAGTTGACCCTTGAACAACTTGGCAGTTGGGAAAGCAGCTCCGTATGCAGTAAAAATCCATCTGTAACTTTTGACCTTCCTCAAAATTTAGCCTCTGACCAGAAGCCTAACCAATAACATAAACAGTCAATTAACACACATTTTGTGTTATATGTATTATTATATGTATACTGTATTCTGACAATGAAGTCAGCTGGAGAAGAGAAAAGGTTATTAAGATCATAAGGCAGAAAAATACATTTACAGTATTCTACTGTATTGATTGAGTAAAATAAGTGGGTCAGCACAGTTCAAACCTGTGTTCAAAGGTCAACTGTACTTTAAAAAATGGTTTGGCATTATCCAGCATAAGGTCCACATATTTTATGAATTTAATAGTTCCATTCCCAAGAATACACCCTGGAGAAGTGTGTGCAGGTATGCAGTAGGCTGTATCTGCAAAAATGTTCATAGCACCATTTTCATTTTAATTTTAATTATGGCCAAAAGATTGAAGCAACTCCAGTGTCTATCTGCAGTAGAATGAATAAAGGGTTTGTTTTCTTTTGTTTTTACCTATACAGTGTTCAGTGAAAATGAGCAAACTAGAAGTGTATGCAACCCCAAGGACAGATCTAATAAACATAATGTATAGTAAAAGAGTCAAGACAGAATAATGCATTGCATATATTCCATCCACATAATATTTAAAAGTAAACCTAAACAATATTTTTAGGGATATGCGTATATGTGTAAACCTATAAAGAAAATCCAGGAAGTTTTGTCATCACAGAGTGAAGGTAGTATTCTCTGTTAGAGGGAAGAGGAAAGGGTTGTGTGATTGAGGGCGATATATAGGTTCTGGTTCTAGTCTGGTTTTGATCTGGTTAGAATTATTGGTGTTCACTTTGTAATTATTGAGTTTAATAAGTTTTGATGCACTTTGCTTTGTGAATGTTTCACAGTTTTAAAAAAATTAAATGTTTTTATGCATTTCCAGAGTGCCTAGGAAGATTAAGAAATATCTTTCAAAATTACAAACTTTTTATATACTTAAAAAATGAGGGAAAGGAGAACTTTCCTCATTTTAAAAAAATTCTGTTTCATTTAAGTTCCTTGGAACTTGAGACCTATTATTCCTTTATTTTACAGGTAGTTTTATCTTGTGCTAGATCTAATTATCCATTCATCCTGTATTTATGGAGCATTTACTGCTGAGGTGCTTGACAGAAATGAGATTTAAGGTGGGTGGTGATATTGTGGGTTGATTAATTAGCTTCCTCATGCATTTAAAAACCATGCATATATACCTTTTGAGTACTTTTAGTTCCATAGTTTTGCTTCTAAGTACTGTGCTTCTATTAGTTTGGAATGGAATTTGACAATTATAAAATTGAGCATAACATGAAAGAACATTTCAGTTCTTGGTAGGCAGTAGTTAATAGAGTCTTGTCAGGGATGGGCTCTGGTAAACACTCAGGAGTATGGACTCCGGAGTCTTAAAAGTTAGTAGCATATCTCAAAATTCCAGAAACTGTGAGTCCCCTGGGATTTTTATCAGTTCTTATTTCAGACTTAACATAGTTTAAATATTTCAACTTATTTACAGTGAAAAATATCATGAATACTAGATTTCCTTGTTCTATTAAAAAAAAAATCAGACTATTGTAATATATGTGTGATTGTGTATATATGTATTTGCTTGTATATATTTATATATACATGTGTATATATATCTAATTTCCCTGCAGAATAAGTGTGTCTAAAACTTTAAATACAGTATTTTTTGCTGATAAGAGAATGTAAGCTAAAAGAAATCTATTTAAAATTGGCTGCTCTTAATTTATAGTCCATTTTGAAATATGTTTGCTTTTTAAGTTTATTGTATAAAAGAAAACCTGGATATACTTAGGAAAAAAAAAAGTCTAAATAGTGTTGTTTTTGTCTCAGGTTTCTTTCCCCTATCTCCTTTCTACCATTTCCTTATTCTTTCCATCTCTGCTATCACCAACAGATTGAATAATATAGGCTAGAAAATGAAGGACAAATGTGCAGGCAGGACTTGCCAAGCAGTGTTACATACCCAGAGGTCTCGAAATGTTTCCTTGAACTTGAAAGATGAGGTTGCTAATGCTTTAGAACATTACAACACTTTAAAGATCTTTGTTAATGCATGTATCATTATTTGAGTCCATTATCTTTGGGCAGAAACAGTAGATAATCCTCAGTCATCTTACTTCCAGGTTTGGGACCCTTTCTGGACTCAGGGTTGTGGAAGCACTATCCTGACTTTTTTTGGGAATTATATGACTTAGATAAGGAGACTACTAATATGTCACCTAAACGATTATGACAGTTTTTTTCATCAAGGCTCTTTGACTATAAGAACTAGAAATCGATGCTGATGGATCAGCATCACGAGGAAAAAAAAAAAAAAAAAAGAACTAGAAATCCATTTAAAGTAGCTCAAGCTAAAGGAGAATTTATTGAGAAAATACAGGCACGTGGCACCCCAAACAGTAAGGAATACCTGATTTCCTAAAGACTTGACACCAGGAACTCCATCTCAGGGTTGTCTGCATGGTGTCTCATCTCTGCCACCAAGGCTGGTGTGCAGGATTACTCTTCTGAAGGCACAGTGGATGCTCTTGGTGTAAAAATAATCGATAATCTTTATCCAGTTAACCATTTTAAAAAAATGTTTATTATATGTATTTTGGGAGAGATAGTGCACATGCAAGCAGGGGAGGGGCAGAGAGAGAGGGAGAGAGGGAATCCCAAGCATGCCCCGTGTTGCTAGCACAGAGCCCCACACTGAGCTTGATCCCACAAACTGTGAGATCATGACCTTAGCAGAAATCAAGAAATGGATGCTCAACCAACTGAGCCACCCAGGTGCCCCTCCAGTTAACCTTTTTTAATCAGAGCATAATTTCCAAATTAAAAACTTCAGTTATTGTACTGTCTTTTGTCTCCGTAGGAGACAAAGTTTGGTGAACTGTGGGACCTTTTGTCTCAGTACTGATGCAGATTTTTTTTAAAAAACTGGGTTGGTCCTTTATAGATGGTATGAATTTTTCTTACTCTAGAAAAGCATAGCTTTGGTTTTTAAATTAGCAAGTTTGTACACCAGCCTCTTGGGTTCAAAATAAGATCCAGAATCAGAACCTTTGGTAATAATTACACACACTCAGTGTCAAGAGATGTCTTTTTGCATGCTCAGTTCTGTTGTTTGCTGTCCAAAAGCCCACTGGAGCGTCTCCTAGCAGCTTTCAGAATGTAGGCTGTTGTGAGTTAAACATATGTATGAAATTAAAAAATTATACATATGAGGGGCACCTGGATGGCTCAGTCCATTTGAGCGTCTGATTTTTGGCTCAGGTAATGATCTCACAGTTCGTGGGTTTGAGCCCCACATCTGGCTCACTGCTATCAGCCTGTCAGCGCAGAGCCCACTTCAGATCCTCTGTCCCCCCTCTTTCTACCCCTCCCCCACTTGTACTCTCCCAAAAAATAAATATTTAAAAAAATTATATATATGAAATTATATTTTTGTAGTTCAAAAGCAGTCAAATATCAACAATTTCTGTGAATCAACTAGCCTGGTACAAACTAATGTCTCCAGATTTCCTTGTTATTTAAGTATGTTTTAATAAATTCATAACTTTGTGTTTTAGAAGGCTTCTGACTTGTCATAGCATTCTGATCTCATTATTTTGTTTTTTTATCTTGCAAGTATTAATAAATATTTCATGTTTGTGTAGCACCTTGTGCTAGACTCTGAAAATATAAAGCAATCTAGATTTTAGTCTTTTTTTTGAAAGTTCATAGATTAGGGTACATACATAGATAGGTAAATACAAGGTACCATATATTAAATGAATGTTCTGTAGAGTAAGTGACCTTAAAATTTTAGCATAGGGAAGCGGGGGATGGGAGGAGTTTCATGGAAGATGGGGTTAAAACTAGGCTATAGTGAGCTGTAAAACAGTCCTGTAGACAAGAGGGCAGGGTTTCAAACAAGCGAGCTGATAAGTAAGAGCTAGGCTGTTGGTGACTTGCATTTAGGCTTTTAGGAATTTTGATTCTGTGTCCTGTTATTTCAAAAGAAGGTTGTAAATACAAAACTATCGCTTGGGGTTCTGGAAGAAAATAATAGAAATTCTATTTATCCTAAAATATGCTTATTAATATTTAAAAAGATTGATATAATTTGTGCATATAAATTGTAAAATATAGGGACTATAGGTCTTCCAAATTTCAGATTAGATTTGAAAGGAAACATAATCATTACTCCTACAACTACAAAATGAATGTATATCAAAAGATTTTACTTACTTAACTAATGAGTGAACCAGTAAGATGTCACAACCAGTTCAAAGAAGAACTTAAAATACCACATATTAATAGTGGAAGGATGCTGAAATGAATTTATAGATGCAAGAAAACTGGTCAGCTTTTACAAGGTGATAATCAGTGATACTCCACAGGAAACACTTTCTATGAACAGGAATTATTTGCAGTCACTATTCATTTTCTGCAAGTTACCTAACATCCATCCCTACAGAGTTGTAGTTGTAAAGTAGATAAAACCTGAATGAAAGTTCTAGCCAGAATATGGTTTTCACTGTTTTTTCCTTAAATTGATATCAAAATTAAAAATTTCATAGCCTTCCTGTTGATGAGGTCTTTAATCAGTAGGTAGAAGGCTTTAAGTTCCTCTTCATTTAGCTAAAACTCATTTAATTAATACCAAAGATAAAAACAAAACCTTCTTTTACTTTTAAGTTTAATTTGGGCATCTCCAGCCCTTGGAGATTCCCTCCACCAGCTTGAATTTCACCTTAGACCTCACTTGCTTCAGATGGATAGGAACCCTGCTTCAGGAGATTGTGGGTTTACAGTTTTAGACCATTGTACTACTCTCGATACTATGATATGAATAGCAATTTATGAATTGTCACAAGAATTAGCAATTGATTTGTGAATTATCACAAGAATTAAGGATTATTCTCTTTTATTTCTTGAAGAAGAGTACTGATGAGTTGCAAGCCTTCTCTGATCATACATCCTTAATTTTTGATACTATAATAAATTAATACAAATCATTAATCAGTTAACCAAATATTTTCAAAAAATTTAACAGCACATTCATTTATTCCTATAAAAGCCCATACTCCATCTAATACCAAGTCCTAACAAGGGGTATTAGGAAGCTCTTTCCCCCTTGAGTTTACATTTACTATGAATCGTAAGTCAAGGGTAGTTTTACTGTCATAACTGTTAAACAGTAATCTTCAAAAAAGATAAAGTTATGACTCTTAGATATAAAATGAACATGAGTCAAAGATTTTAACTCATGAATGACTGAGGGAACTGGAAAAAAAAAATGTTACAGCTGGTTAGTAGGTAAATCCAAAGATTAGACAAATATATAAGCCCATCAAGAAGGCAAAATAAGTTTGCTTCATAGATGCAACAAAAAAAACCTGACCTCTTCCATAGTGAGGAAAGAAGTCAGTTGAACCTCCATCAGACAGAATTCATTTACATGTCTATCAACACTATTTCCATTACTATCAGTTTCAACAAATTAACTTCTGTCTCTACAGAGCTGTAAAATAGATCAAAGGCACAAATCCCATAGAGTCAGATAACCTAGAAGGATGTGCCCTGAACAATATGTAGCTTTCCATTGAAGACACTTAGCAGTTAATTTTTGATCCATTTAAATATCTTTTGGGGCTCCTGGGTGGCTCAGTCGGTTGAGCATCCAGCTTGATTTCAGCTCAGGTCATGATCTCACAGTTCTGTTTGTAAGTTCAAGACCTATGTGGGGCTCTACGCTGATAGCATGGAGCCTGCTTGGGATTCTCTGTCTCCATCTCTCTCTCTCTCTCTCTCGATCTCTCTCTCTCTCTCTCTCTCTCAAAAATAAATAATCTTTGGGGCCCTTCAGTCAGTTAAGTGTTCGGCTCAGGTCATGATCTCGCTGTTTGTGAGTTTGAGCCCCGCATCAGGCTTTGTGCTGACAGCTCAGAGCCTGAAGCCTGCATCAGATCCTGTGTCTCCCTCTCTCTCTGTTCCTCCCCTGCTCGCACACTGTTTCTGTCTCTGTCTCTGTCTCTCTCTCTCTCTCAAAAATAAATAAAGATTAAAAAAAATTTTTTTAAATAAACTTTAAGAAATGAAAAACTAAAAATCTTTCAAAATCCGTGTTTACATAACTAATGTTACAGGTAAATGTTAGCTAAGGGCATTCATTATTTGAAACCTACATTTTATACCGTAGATGAAAGTATGTAGAAAGTACTTGACTGAATTGGCCCAAAATACAAAAAGAAGAGCCATTAAAATTATAATACAGTTTAACTCTACTTGACAAGTAGAAATGTGTGTTTTTAAAGGTGCTTATTATTAGCTGCCCCTCCAAAAATAAAATTTTTCTTTTATGGAAATACACTGATGAAAATTATAGGTGCATTCATTTTAGGATTTTATTTAAGTAATCTTTGCAGTTAGAATCTTTTAATATATTTGGAACAGTGATACAAAAGAACATAGAATAAACATCAAGTTAGCTTAAATTGATTAATAATTGTTTAAGAAAATCAACTTAATGGTATACACCTGAAATTTGAAATTATTTTGGCGTAATTAAGTTTTCCCCTTAAGTTTGCCATTGTGTCACTGAAAACTTTGGATTGCATGTGCAAGAATAAAGAACTTTTGAAGCACCGTTTACTTTAGAACGGAACAATATGATCATCAGTAATAGCTATAGAGCATGCACAGTGTGAGTGCCCTTAATGAATTTTTTCCACTTAAAAGCAGATTCCTCAAAATGGTAGCTTTTCAGACTGTGTTTTCTTCATTGACCAAGTATTTTTCTTGTGGCTAACTTGAAGCATGTAAAAAACTGGAGCCAGCCTGGTTTTTACAGGCCTCGCCTGGCCTTGTTAATAGTTACAGCATTCCATTTGTTAGTACCTGTGACACAGGAGAAACTTTTACTGTTACGCTATGTGGTGACGATAAAGAAGACAGAAAAAGTCTTTTTATGGTAGTTGGGTCCTCAAAACAACTCTTTGTGTTCTGGTGATAAGAAGACACAAGTTGGATATCCACTAGAGGTACATGAGCTTGTTATCTGCAGAGCCGATATAGCCTCTTAAATTCCCTCACAATGACAGGAACCCCATCTGAAGTGAAGGCTTGCAGAGCTGGAGATACCAGAGCTCTGTTATTCCTCATGAGTACAAGTTCACCCTATTGTTGTAGAACAAAAATTTTGTGTGATTATTTTAAAAAGCCATATTCTTTTTCTTCAGTAAATTTAAAGAGGCTTCAAAGAGGCACATACTTGGTGGTTCCTGTTGGGGGAAGAGCAAGACTCTAAATTAACTAGTCTTAAGATACATGAATATGATGGGGAAATTTCTTAGAGATTTCAGGCTAGAATAAGTCAGCAAGCTCATGATGAAATCTGTGTAGGTATCAACTATATTTGTTTTGTTTCTAGGGCTGTGTAGGTTATGAGTTCATTGTGTTCCAACATTCTGAGTGTTAACATCTTCATTGCTGATAGCAGCTTGCAGAGCTTTGGCAAGCAGAACTTGCTACCATGAACAGGAGAGAATACATGTCTCCATCCTTTAGTTCTAAACACCAGGACCTTTTATGGCTAAGTACACATAACAGTTCGTGTGGTTAGTTAGACCCAGAGAACTTAGAGCAATGGTGCCAATGTTGGGGAAATAGGTGTAGAGTTTGCTCTGTGCTCATGCTTAGTGATTATGTCGTGGTGGAGGTTTCACGTATTGGTGTATGGGATTCCTGGTGCATGCCAAGTCATTTGAGAAGTTAACATCTCTGCACTTAGGATTTCTTAGGATTCTTTCAGCAAAGCAAAGTCACGTTGACTAAAGAGATGATGATGATAATAAATGGGTGAAATAATAATTTGACTACAGAAAAACCAAGAAAAAAATTCTTGAAGCTTCAACTATTGTGTATTTATGTTCTTTTGAGGAAAAAAGTTATAGAATAAGCATAATTATTGTAAATCATGTTTTAAAGGATACCAAGATTTAGGGGCGCCTGGGTGGCTCAGTCGGTTGGGCCTCCAACTCAGTTTCAGCTTAGGTCACGATCTCACAGTTCATGAGCTCAAGCCCAAGCCCAAGCCCTGCATCAGGCTTGCTGCTGCCAGCATAGAGCCTGCTTTGGATCCTCTGTCCTCCTCACTCTCTGCCGCTCCCCGACTTGTACTTTTTCTCTCAAAAATAAATAAAGTATTTAAAAAAATAAAGGATATCAAGATTTATTATTATGACTTAATTAAAAGTATACCTTACATCTAATTTAAATAATCATTTATTAACAAATTTATCTAGTACTTGTCTATTGATCAAACTTTGTTTCCCAATCAAATAAACTCTGTTAATTTACTTAGAAAATTTTAACTTCCCGAAACTTCTTAGTGTTGGCTTGAAAATCAACAAGTCTCAAAGCTATTGAAGCTATTGAACTCAGTAATTCTACTTTAAAATACGACCCATCAGGATTTTTAAAAATTTAGGAATTCTAGGGCGCCTGGGTGGCGCAGTCGGTTAAGCGTCCGACTTCAGCCAGGTCACTATCTCGCGGTCCGTGAGTTCGAGCCCCGCATCAGGCTCTGGGCTGATGGCTCAGAGCCTGGAGCCTGTTTACGATTCTGTGTCTCTCTCTTCCCCTCTCCCGTTCATGCTCTGTCTCTCTCTGTCCCCCCCAAAAAAATAAATAAACGTTGAAAAAAAATTAAAAAAAAAATTAAGGAATTCTGGAAATTAATGTATCAGATTGTTAAGCCCTTGCTGTTAAAGTTACTCATTTAAATGGATGGACAAGTCATTTCTTGGTGACTTTAATGAAAAAAAAAATTAAAAATCAGAAAACCAACTCTTCATTATATTTTTGCCTCAAAGTAAGCAGAAAAAGAAGTCAACATAGAGTCCAGGAGGTACTTTGGTAACACTTAAGAAAGTTCCCCAGAAAGTCAATTCAGTGGATTAGATCAGCCCATGAAGAAGCTCTATAGAAAGAGCTAGCAGAAGGGGGAAAGATAGAGGCTAAACAACATTTTTTTTTTTACAAGTTTTAAAAATATGGAAAATCACTAATATGTACATTCTGCAAAGGAGGGAGTCATTACTGTCTTATGTAAATAAGTATTTGGGTTTTTATGCTTTAAGATTATGTAGGAAAATCATAGTATTTAAGAACAAATTACGAATGAAATTATTGGAATATGGTGCCGATTCTGGTGAATAGAAAAGACTCTCAGGTGAAAATCAGTTTCAATAGTTGAAGTTCCTGAAATGTTCATTCTATGAAGGTACTATGATAACTTCTCAGAGCATCATTTTGATACATTTCTATTTCAGTTCTCATACTCATTAGCCCCGTCAGATATGTTGATCAGGCTGTAATCATATTCAGGTTATAACTTCAGAGCTGTGAGTAATTTAGTATTCTCTAGGAAGTTTGGGAAGAAACAATCCAAACAAGTAAATATTCTTTTTTTTCTTAATGTACAGCGGGAGCATTCATTTTGCTTATATCTAAGGTTTACCTTATTTGAAGGATTAGAGTATACATTTGTGATCATTTAAAACCATTTCAGTGGCTCTTGTAATAATTCATTCAGTCTGTCCTCTCTTAATAAATTTTACAAAAAACTCATGGCAAGTTAGTGTCATTTGTGTGTGAATTTTCCAATTGTATTTCAGACTTTAAGAAAGAAAGGCCTTAATGGTTGTGAGAGCCCTGATGCTGACGATTACTTTGAGCACAGTCCACTCTCGGAGGACAGATTCAGCAAACTAAATGAAGATAGTGATTTTATTTTCAAACGAGGCCCTGTAAGTACTTTTACTTTACCTCTACTTTTTATTTGTTGATCCTTTTTGTTAACTTCATTATATAGGCTCTGAACAAGAAGGAACACAGAGGGTGCGACAGCCCAGACCCTGATACTTCCTATGTGCTAACTCCACATACAGAAGAAAAATATAAAAAAATTAATGAGGAATTTGATAATATGATGCGGAATCATAAAATCGCAGTGAGTACGAAAGTATGGTTTGTGCTTTTATCTTGTGCATGAAGAGATTGGCCACAGTTCTTATTTATTTTCACAGTGGGTGATGACACCAGTAAGTAGAAGGGGAAGGAATTTCATTATTTTTTTTGGTTTCATAGAACTTTAAAATAAATTGGTTATAGTCTTATAATAGTGCATGTTCAGGGTCTTTAAACATAGAAGTGAAGAGAAAACATCCTAATCCAAATTCTACTTCTTATCCCCTGTTCTAACTATCCCCTGCTCTCTCTTTGGGTAGAGTACCTAAACATCCTGGATTCCAGTTCTTTCATCTATAAAATGAATGAGTTGGTTTATGTAATTTAAAAGAAAAAAAATTGTTTTAATGTTTGTTTATTTTTGAGAGAGAGAGAGAGAGAGAGTGTGTGTGAGGGGGGCAAGGGGCAGAGAGAGAGAGAGAGGGAGACACAGAATCTGAAATAGGCTCCAGGCTCTGAGCTGTCAGCATAGAGCTTGACGTGGGTCTGGAACTCATGAACGGCGAGATCATGACCTGAGCCAAAGTCGAACGCTCAACCGAGCCACCTAGGCACCCCAGGTTTACGTAATTTTTAAGGTCCCTTCTAGCTCTAAATTACCATGATTTGTAAATACAAGGTGCATATAAGATTTCCCTTTCCCACTCATGACTTTTGAAAAATATTACATGTATTTTAAATCAATCTTGAGACTATAAAATCTGTAACAGATTTATTACAAATTTGGTGTTTCAGAATTATTTTGTATAGTTGATATAATAGTAGTAGCTTACCCTTTGGCTCTTTGTAATGTCCCAAAACTATTTAACAAAATCTGTCCAAACTCCTGGTCTTTCCTGATAGTGTACATATTGAGGAAGAAAGCCTTGGCTCAATTTTAATTTAAGGAAGCAATGTTTTTAAGCTGGTTGCAGAACAGATAGTTGGCTTAACATTTTTCTGTGCTCATGCATGTAACCATCATGGCAACCAGTACTTTTTGGAGTTCATGCTCCTTTGATAGTTCTTGAAAGAATTCTCATGGGAAGCTCATTGGGGAGAGCTGCTTAAGATAGCTATTCTGGATCTGATTTTCTAATGTTATATATGTATTGTAGGCTTCATGGGACAAATTGGTTCCAATGCTGATATTTATTTCAGAGTTACTTATTATCAGAGTTAATTCTCTTAAAAAGTATGCCTTAAAGTATACATCATGGATTATTTCTTCAAAGTAATCTTCTATTATAAGAAGCTCATGAAAAATAAGTTTAAGGAAGTATTTTTGTGCTGATACCATTTATTATTCTTAAAAAACAAAACAGCAAACAATTAAATCCCTTCTGGCCTCATATGGATGTTGGTGACTTTGTAGTTAATGTTAAGCTGCAAAAATATTGTGTAAATAAAATTGCTTTACCTTTGAAAAAAATTATCATATATCCATTGTTTTATATCAGTTAATGAATTATTATAACTACTATTGGAAATAAGCTACTATTGAATAGAGTACATAAACTATTTATATTCTCCAACTTTGAATTAGCAGTGTTACCAGTCTTTGCAATTACTGTTTTAAAATATGGGGAGAGGAAACCTTTTTCCTTTCTCTATAATAGAGATATTATAAAGAGAACTGTTATTTTCATGGTTAACAAGTATACTGTATGTGATCTATGGAGGAAATGCCAGAAGAAATAGGAAATATTATTTTAGGGGTGTGTGTGGAATGTTTAGGAGGAAAAGAAGATAGCATTTATAATATTTGTAATTTAATCTTCATACAATTTAAAGATGATAGGTTGTAGTAGTAATTTTCCTGTGTAGATTGTTTTCTTTGCATTTTCATTATACTCAGATTGCATTGCGTTGTGTATATATAACTTGATTTTTTTTATTTTTCGTTTGCTCATTAAGACTGTCAGTCAATTAAATAAAACTAGGGCTTATTTATAATGTCCCACATTTGGTGTAATAAGTTCATAATATGTGTACATATTTTTCCCCTTTTGTTATACTTGTAGTTGCCTGATAGAAATGTAATGTTCCTAAACTGGTTTGCATTATTAAAGTGCTAACTTTATGCTTACTTGGTAACAGTGATATATTTTGTTATGTCTAAATTTGACAACACAACTTTAATATCAGTTTCTGACATTTAATTTTCATCTCTGAATATTTGAAATTATGTATGTATTAGCATATATGTATTCATATATAAATATTGAAATTGAAAAGGTTCATGTCAAACATACTTATGTTCAAATACAGTTCCAAAGAAAGCAGCTTGAATCTGCAAATTTAGTAGGAAACTATCCTCTTCCTCTAATTTTAATAACTAGAGTTACTTTATCACATGAAAGTTTGTAAGTTATTACATTTAATATAGATGAAAACAAAACTAACAGTTTTTTCTTCCTTGTTCTTTATTTACAGCCTGGTTTACCACCTCAAAACTTCTCAATGTCTGTCACAGTCCCTGTGACCAGCCCTAATGCTTTGTCCTATACTAACCCAGGGAGTTCACTTGTGTCCCCGTCTTTGGCAGCCAGCTCAACATTAGCCGATTCAAGCATGCTGTCTCCACCTCAAGCCACGTTACACAGAAATGTGTCCCCTGGAGTCCCTCAGAGACCACCAAGTACTGGCAGTGCAGGTATGTAGTAATACCTATTCTGCTGATTCTTTCACAAAAAGGGTGGTAAAATGAATTACTAACATAAGCAGTTTCTTATTTTGCTACTCATAATTTTCTGTCTTTGATGAGCAAGAGTCACTGCTACATAATTGGCTCCATTTTAAAGAGTATTTTTGAAACTTTAATATGGGCTCTCTAACATCCTTTCAGGCACAGTGGAACGATACTACAGAATTTGCCATCTAGAATTTTCCTTATTATAGGAAAGCCATACTTTGACAGGCAGAAAATTTAATTAGCATATCATGAGCAAAGACTTGAAGTTTGGGTGTGAGCCAGTCATGTTAAAAATACTGAGAATAGATCTACCTGATTGGAGTTAGAGTTCATTAATTCAGCAAAAATTTGCAGTGCATTTACTTCTTCACACTTTGCAGTGCAGTGTCTCCTCTCCTTTAAATCCTAGATTGACTAGTACTCCATTAGCACTGCCCCATTCTCATCATTTTGTTATTTGATACTGATACAGGAAGGCATACACTTTAAGAGCTTGATAGGTGAGCTTACACACACACACACACACATACACATATTTAACTACATCATATTGCACAGTAATGTCAAATTCAGACTAGGCTAGTTTTTGTTTTTTAGGAAAGGAGTGCAGGTTACTTCATTCAGATAAGGAGAACCAATTCATATTCATTCTTTGCCCTCTCTCTTCTCTCTGTAACGTTTTTAGGTGGGATGTTGAGCACTTCAGACCTCACAGTGCCAAATGGAGCCGGAAGCAGCCCAGTGGGTGCGTGAATTACTCCTGTTTTCACTTTGTAGGCATCTATCCTATGTGAGATGAAAGGAATATTGTACATCAAATAACGCCTTCTACCAAGTGAAGAGCTAAAAATGGGGTATATGATCAGAATAGACATGTCCCTTTGTAGACTTAATTGTCTTCTGAGGAGTACTTTTACTAATACTTAACATTTTTTAATAACAACCCTGCTCTATTCTTTATACCTTGGCCTCAAGTGCCTCCTTCATACCAGATATTGTTCTTTGTTAGAGACAAAATTGCCTTAATACAGTTTTTTCATCAAGCCAATTTCTTACACAGAGAAGCTTTCTGTATCATCTATTCTCACCAAACTTAGACTATTAGCAGACCGATACATCTTACAGTAAGTAGCATGAAATGTTTTTGGAGTGATTGCAGTACACAGAAATGGTGGACCTAATTTTAGAGCTACAAAGAGAGTTGAGGAGTTTGTCTTTGAGGGATCTGTTTTGGTGGCCTTGTGTAGAACATTCACATATTTTCACAGTTGCTGCCAAATTGGCTTTTTTGCTTTGGCATCCATTCTAAAGATGACCAGCAAGTTTAAACACATTGTGAAGGTGTCACCCAACGTTGATGTGCCAGTAAAGATAGATTGTGAACTGAGCATTACAGAAATATGGTATGTATGTTAAAGAGTTAGAAGAATAACTGTATCCCTTTGGATAATCATCACATTAAGTGGTCTTGGTCTCTTAATCTGGGATAATGACAGTTGTCATCACTGTTATCTAAAAACAAGGGTGGGAACTTCCTCCCTGCTTTTAGGTATTGTGTGTCCCTGGAGACTTCTGAACATAGATCTCTTATCGGAAAGATCCCAATTGCATGTATTCAACCCTTCATTCTACAAAATTGTAAGGAGCTTCTGCCTCAAGAAAATTAATGGAGATCATTGAATAACTAAATTTAAGATGATGAGAAAAAACAGATATTGTTGAGATAAGTTACAAAACATACAGTGACCTAAAGTAGGAATAAGCGCCTAATTATGTCTGCCCCTATATTAATAGCTGTTTGAATGGAATTAAATATAAGACCCATTGTTGGATCTTTTTGAACAGATAATTCATTGTGGGAAAATTCATAAAGGTCTTAACAGTTATACATTAGGACTGCTATACTGGTACATGTATTTCCAGATATTTAGAGTTTATTTCAGTTCCATTTTAGTTATTTGCATGCCCATATACTCTTCGTGTTAAATTTTCCCATATGCTTTTATTCCCCCAAGACTTCCTTTCCCTTCTACTTCCTAGCCTAGTTAAGGCTGGAATCAAACATTTCTTGTTAATTTTAACTAGTTCTTGGTTTTATTTTCAAAATTCGTTTTATTTCATGGAGTTTACTCTTTGATGATTTCTAATGTGTTTTTGCATTGCCTTTACTTTTTTTTCATCCTCTGGCATTGTAAACACGGTTCTTCCTCCTGTCAAACAAGTGTTTCACTTCTCTCCTCATTTTTTTTCTTATACTTCCCACATTTCCTAAAGGCTTTTTCACTGTTTTTTTTCTTATCTGCATGCAACTATAAATCTAAACTTTGTCTCTGCTGCTCAGTTTTCTGTGTTCCCTTTGGTAATTTGAAACTCAGACTTTGTCATTGTCCTAATTTGACCTTCTGCATGTAACCCTGTTTCTTTTTTTTTTTTTTTCCATTCTCTTTTTTTGTAAGCCTCCCCCACATCTGGACCCTCCTGTTTAGAGGGCTGCATGATCGCAGTCCTTAGATCATGGCACATCACCACTGGTTTATATGGAGCATCTCAATGTTATTTATTAATCCCTCTTACACTTGTGTTGCATTCCTGTTCCCTTCTTCCCCCATCATAGGCAACCACCTTAGTGTGCTAGTGTTGGTAGTGTTAATAATCGTGATTAGCAAACATGAATTTGTATTAACATTTAAAATTAAAATATTTTAAGTGCTTAGTGAGTTATTTAAAAGTCTGTTTCCATTATTACTTGTACACAGATAAATCCTGCTTCTTAGGGCACACCTCAGCATCTCCTAACACACGAGATTGGCTATCTTGATTCTTCATTAGTTCTTACTCCTATACGCCTAGTTTTATATATATCAGGTGTAATTTTACTTATTCTACTTGTGTTTGGATTGTATTCTAAATGGCTTGTGTGTTATAACTGGTTTTTAATATATGCTACCTCAGAATTAGACTTAACTGAGGAGACCTCTTATGTCACTTAGTTTGGAGACCAGCTGGAAGTGGTTATTTCTGTGCAGTACTTGGAGCATACATGAGTTTAATGTGCTTCTTGCTATAAATTTTCCTATTAAAATAAATGGTCTTTCATAGGTATTTTAGGCATGGTATTTTGTGAGAGAGAGTCAGATAATACATTTTAGCTTATTTTCAACAATGGTGCCATTTTGGTTTAGTAGTTTGGAAAAATAGTTTAAACTCATTTTTTACCTAAATAAAGTCTTTATGAATGAAAAGATTAAACAGTTAAAATTTCCAGAGAAATGCAGAAGAAAAAATATTAAAAGATATGGGTATGGGTTTTTTTTTAATTTTTTAAAAAGTTTTATTTATTTTGAGAGAGAGAGAGCATGAGCAGGGGAAGGGCAGAGAGAGGGAGAGAGAAAATCCCAAGCAGGCGCTGCTGTCGAATCCCCCAACACAGGGCTCGAACTCACCAACCATGAGATGATCTGAGGTAAAATCAAGAGTCAGATACTTAACTGACTGAGCCACCCAGGTGCCTCATGTTTTCTAATGTGTATTTTTCAAGGTATGTTTCTATATGTTTGATAAACCTTGTGCTAAATGAAATTAAACAACTTTCTTCTCTGTAGGACATTCAGAACCTTTAAAATGTTAATCTGTTTTGTGAGTCATTAAACTTAGTGTATAAACATGGTTACTCAAAGTGATTTCATAATCGAACCCTTCATTTTTTTTCCCTCATGAAAAAGCATCTTTCATAATTAGTGCCATATAAAACATTTTGGGAAATCTTGCTTCTGATCTTAATATACATAGAAAAGCATTTTTGAGTGTGAAGACTTCCATAAGTTGAAATTGAGGTTTAATAAAAGAAACAAGACTATCAGGCTTGTGCTGTGTTAATAGCAGAGCTGTTCATTGGGACCAGCCCTTGCACTGAAGACAGTTAGAAATGCTAGGGAAAACATTTTTAAAATCTGCATGAAGCATTTGAGAACTAACAAGATAGTGAAGCATTTCTGGCTCAAGATCCAGGGAATGACAGAGACTTCAGGAGGGTGAGCCCAACATTTATGACTACTTTTCTTCAGGTGGTATTTGCCACTTCCACAGTGGGGTGCTTCAGAAGCAGAGGATGACAGCCTGAGAAACCCAGGGGAACAGAGAGATCAAAGTTCAGGGTCCACAAAGAGTTGGGAGGGCCCAAATGTGTTCTTGTCCCCTTGTGTTGAGACCCCAAAAGGTGGGACCAGAGAAGTAGAGTGAATCAGAGTTTAACAATCCCTTGCAGTAGCTATGGCATCCCACTTTCTGAAGCTAGACTGTGGTCATCTATGCTTATAGTACAGGATAAACATTATTTTCAATATCTGTGTTTCACATTAAAAAAAAATGTTATACAAAAAATGAAGAATGACCACATGCTGGGCTGCAAAAACTCTCAGCAAATTTCAGAGAATTTAATCATGTGGAGATAAATCTCTGGTGACAGAATAATTCAGCTAGCAACCAGTATCCAAAGATGTTTGTTTAAAACAAATGTTCTATACATAACATGTATAATAGCTTACTGTGGCATTCCAGGCTTAGAGACTTGTAATGAGCCACTTCCAGATAGCTTCGCTTCACCTTTAAACTGTCACATTTTTACTGATCCTGTCATTTTCAAATGCATAATACTTTTATAGATGAGCCCTCCATTTGCCTTATTCTTATTTTAATTTTTGTTGAGTCTTCTGCTCTCCAGAAGATAGGATGCTTCGGGCCCGTATCAGAGTGAAAGCAGAAGCATCCTTGAACTTTTTAATTTAAGCATTGAACAAACTCTGGATAGGGAAAGACATTAACCAGGAAACTAGAGGAAACCTAACCATGAAAGGAATCTTTGTTCATCAAAAACACCATGAAGAGAATGAAAAGGCAAGATAGAGTGGGGAAATATAGGGGTGTGTGTGTGTATAAAACAGAGGGCTTTTTATGAAGAATACTATAAATCATCACGAAAAAGAAAATCTGATTTTTTAAAATGCGCACGAGAACACAAACATTTCACAAGAGAAGCTCTCCAGATGTCTAGTAAACATGTGACAAAATGCTCATAAGAACCAATTGAGGTCTTGCTGGCAGGGTGTTGGGTGGGGAGAAGGACTAAAGGGGTGAGGGTCCTAAAGGAGTCAGACACTTGTTGGGATGAGCACTGAGTGTTATATTTAAGCGATGAATCACTGAATTCTATTCCTGAAATTATTATTACACTATATGTTAACTCACTTGGACTTAAATTTAAATAAATAAATAAAAAGATGCTTATTCTCAGTAACCAAGGAAATGCAAAACTAAAGCCACAGGTAACATTATACACCTAACAGAATGGCTTTGGAATAGGCAGATAATACCAAGTGTTGACAAGCTATGGAAAAATTCAAACTCATATGCTGATGATGGCAGTACAGATTGGTGCAGCCATTTTGACATTGTCTACTATAGGTGTAGATGTGTGTATTCTACAGTGAACCATTTTTACTCATCTTTATATGCTGTAGAGAAATGCGTGGGTATACCATGAGCACCAAGAGAGATGTAAAGGAATGTGCGTGGTATTATTTGTTACAACCAACATCTAGAAATAATCCAAATTTGTATCAACAGTAGAACAAATAAAGTGATAGTACATTTATATGAAGAAATACTATACTGTAACAAAAAGGAAGACATTGACAGCAGTAATTAACAGTGTGGATGAATTTACCAAACTATTATTGAATGAGAGACAATAGATGCAAATACAAATTGGTTCCATTCAAATACAGTGTGAAAAGGAGGCGAGCAAAATTACAGTGCTAAGGATGCATGTATAGATAGGTGGTAAAACTATAAAGAAAAACAAGTTACTGTAAAAATCACAATACTGGTTACTTTGGGTAGGTGGACAATAGTAATGTTTTGGGGGGCCCAATTATAGAGACTTTGGGGGTTTGGCAATATTCTTTTTCCTGATCTAATGGGTACGTGGATGTTCACTTTATGATAAGTCCTTTTTTTTTTTTTTAATATAATTTATTGTCAAATTGGCTTACATACAACACCCGGTGCTCATGCCAACAAGTGTCTCCTCAGTGCCCATCACCCATTTTCCCTCTCCCCTACACTCCCCCAGAAAAATCCTTGATCTTTGAAGTTTTTGTTTTGTGCACCATTTTGTATTATGTGTTACGTTAATACAAGTTTTTAAAATAAACATAATACATTTGATTTTAAAAAGGAATTATAAACCACCAATGTGGAGGCACTTTTAAAATTATGAGAGAATGTAATGTACATAGTTGTTATACTATTAATTCCAAAATCTAGAGAGAAAAAAATTGACACATACATTCATACTCTCAGAAAGACTCAGCAGTCTTTGAGTCTCTGGGTGTTACTGCCCACATGCAGCAGCTAGACGTGCAGCCCCATCTTGAGATCAGGAAGCAAGTCGGTGTAAGAGGACAGGCCAACAAGCCTAGGATGGCAGAGTGGAAAGCTGGAAAGTTCTAGGTCCGCTACATTGAGCTGCTAAAACCACTGAGCCTGCAACCACTTTACCCCCAGTCTTCTGTGAGATAAAAATTTTCTCATTTCTTAAGAGAAAAAGTAAGGTAAAATACAAGTCAGAAGTAGGGGAATATTTAATAAGCAGATAAGCATTTATGTACCTAAATGAAAGAAAGAAACCAACTTCAATTTCAAAAATTGAAAGGATGTATCAGGAGATTTAAATAAAAATGGCAAAGAAAAACAACTTACTAATTGCCAACTATTACCACCTTTTTATTGTGACATGGAGAGCTGATGAAGGGATGTTGAAACTGGTGATCTCATGTGCTTATGGCATTGTAGCAATCTTTCTAGAAAGATTTTGGCAAGGTGTTTCAGTAGTCATAAAAATGTTTATGCCTCTGAGCCCACTAATCCCATTTCTGGGACTCTCCTAAAGAAATAAACTAGAATATACAAAGTTTCACTGCAACATTATTTAGAGTAGTGAACAATAGGAAGAAACCAACATATTCTACAGTATGAAAATTATGTAGATTAAAATTTTCAGCTGAGGGGCGCCTGGGTGGCGCAGTCGGTTAAGCGTCCGACTTCAGCCAGGTCACGATCTCGCGGTCCGTGAGTTCGAGCCCCGCGTCAGGCTCTGGGCTGATGGCTCGGAGCCTGGAGCCTGTTTCCGATTCTGTGTCTCCCTCTCTCTCTGCCCCTCCCCCGTTCATGCTCTGTCTCTCTCTGTCCCAAAAATAAATAAACATTGAAAAAAAAATTAAAAAAAAAATTTTCAGCTGAATTCCTTTTGAGTTGTGATTTAAAACTGCAAAAAAAAAAAAAAAACCATGCTTATGGAAAATTCAAAGGAAGGGAAATCCAAACTGATTATCATAGTTGTGTTGGGATGGTGGAAGTAGGAGTCGTCCCTCTCGTTTTCTACTTTATAAACTTTCTATGATGCTATATTGATACGGTATCTCCACAGTCAAAACTTTTATTATAGTAAATGAATTAGAGTATCCATTTGTGTTTCCTTGTAACGTGATAATTTTTTGTCTTCAGGCTATGTCATTGTCTAAGTGAAATCAGTGTTGCCCATACTGTAAATTGTGGCCATCCTCCATAGTGGCAATCTGATTTGGCTTACTAGACACATTTCTCTGTGGAAAATTTACATTTAATACTTAGATAATTTGTAGTTCATATGACTTCAGGAATTGCTTTTAACTTTGGGCTTGTGTTTAAAGATCAAGTGTAGAATCAAGTCTCTGATTTCCAGCAGTTTTGCTTTGTAAAAACATTTTGAGAAAGAGAAAATATATATATACCAGACTAGTATATAGAAAAGCTCAGGAAGCTCTTGGAATTGTTTAGGGGTGAGTGAAAGTAACATGTAACGGCTTGCAGAGTAGCAGAGGCAGCGGCAGTTAAAGAGAAGATGGATGAAGTGAAAAACATTGTAAAGCAAGAATAGCAGGGCTTGAGCCCTGTGAAAGTGGGATGGAAGTGACTGGGGATGGTGGTAGTACAGGAGTTTAAACAGGTTGTGTTAGAGATGACAGCAGCATATCTGGGGAAAAGGCCACCAGATGGTTGCATGTGAACTTGAAGTGAGATATAAAGCAGAAGCACAGATGTAAGAGGTACACTAAGGCAGTGGTTAAAGCCGGGGGGTGCATGAAGTCTCTGAAGGAGGAGAAGCCTCTTTGGGGCTGTCCACATGGGATAGATTGAGAGGGCGAATACAGTATACAGGAAAAGAAGCAGCAGGATTTCATGAGCATTGTCTGTTGTAGATACGCGTTTCTAATGGACAGAATCCATGCTCTCTATCATACAGGAATTTCCACTGAATCAAGTAAATATGTCATCAGTTATTTTATTTTTGTCATCAATAATCTTGAAACTCATGGGCTTTTTTACTTTTAGAAACCTCATCAACTCATTCTTTATAAAAATACAATTTTACAGGCTTTTAAAATGCTTATTTACTGAATAATCAGCTGAAACTTTGTCAGGTTTTATGAAAATTTGTCAAATATGATAAAATCAGTTCTTGAACCTTGCTTTGAATGAGTTTTTCAGAATCTTTTGAGATTTTCAAAAGTCTTTGCATGTCAGTTCAACTTCTGAATTTAATTCATAATAGTAAGACATTAAAGGCATCACTGTCTACAATTTAGCCCTAAAAGAGTAGTATTAAGGACATGGAGTGCTTTCCAGCCACTTAATGCATTATGTTAGCTGATATGATATTCTGAAATATGAGCCAGACTGATATAATTGAATGATATGCCTCAGAGCTATAGGACCGTAAGTGAAATTAGCTTTGTTAGGCTTCAAGAGGCATTGGTATGCAGTTTGCTCAAGAGCATTTGTATCATGTATTATGTCAGGGTGTAATTTACCTTAATACCTAAAAACACATTTTAATAATAATCACATTAAATTGGGTTTATCCATTTAGAATTGGTACTGCAGTTCTTAAATTTATAGACTATGTCAACATGAGTTATATCCTGAAGGTATTTGCCTTAAAAATCTATCTCAATGATATCTTCATTTTGTCATAAAAAGTGAATAGGAAGTAAGAAATATATTAAGATAGCATATCGCTACACTTTACAAAATCACAAATAGTGCATATAAGGTTATCATGTTTCAGGCTGGCAAGTTACCCAACACTTACATCATCCTGTAATAATTATCTGCTGCAGACTCTGACTTCACACTAAAAAATACCATGCTTTTAGGTTCTCTTCACTCTGGGTTGCTATGGTACTATGTGTAGCTTTTCAGCACCATAGACTCCACATGGGAAGAGAGTATAGAGCTTCCTGATAATGCATTCTTCTAAATTATCCTCAAATCATCTCGTAATGTATTTGAGAAGAAATACTGCCTTACCCTTCAGATTTGAGTACAAATCAGGCAAATAAGAATCTTCTCAATGTTATCAAAGAGATTACAGATGTATATTTGTGCCTGTTAATTAAGAGAAACGTTAATCTGTACTTGTTAATCTAATATTCTGTTAGTTCCTATCACACCCCCTATTTTTGAACAATCTTTGATAAGCAGTTTTTATCCAGATGGCTTGTTTAGCAGTTACTTCTGCCCAGTGCATGGATGCGCTCCACTCCACAGGGGATGGCCTGGGGAGGAGATTGCTTAATAGCACTGCTTTCTGAAGCTTAGCAGAACATAGGAATTGCTCTCTGGGGTGTGGAAAGGAGATTCGGCCCAGACTTAATACGTACTGCTTCAAGATAATGGAAATTGCCTCATAAGGTTAACTGAAATACCAGTCCCCACAGCAAAATTAAATCACATAAATGAATTAAAACTGGTGTCCCTTGGTAAAAGTGTCAGAGAAAGCAGGAGGAGTTGGGGGAGAGTGAGGTGTAGGGGAGAGGAAACACTGATCATCTGGAATCCTGACACGTTGAATGACAGCTGCTGCAGAGATAGACCAGTTCCCAAGGGCCATACCTCACCGCTGTTTTCTTTGTCCATTGAAAATGCACTGGTCAGGATTCAATAAAGTTGATCATACCACATTGTCAAACATCAATTTTTAGTTACTCATATAAGTAATTCACCTAAATAACATGTTTTTCAAACTCTGAATATGTTATAAGCAGATATATCGAAGCATCCATTTTCTTCAGTTGTTTATCTTTAAGAACTTAATCCATCTCTTTCCAGTTATATTTTTAAAATTTTCGAATTGCCCTATCTTTTAATCAGTTGCCTCTATTCATTATAATACTATTGCTGAAAATATTTTATAATCCACCAACCGCTGTCTGGATTGTAAATGGCTTTAAATAATAGTTCTGTTCCATTCAAGAAACTTTCGTAGATTTAAAATGTTCTGATAACCCAATACAAATGCTCTTAAAGTGAAAAACATGTAATACATAATTGTTTTTCGTCATTAACTCATTGCAGTTCTTTGAGACCCATCATTTTACTTCTTGGCAACTCAGGATGCAGTTCCTTCTCTGTCAGCTTTTTCCTCATTCTGGCTTTCTTCTGAGTCTCAAAATGGCTGGAGAATAAAATGCTTCCTCCGTTGTCCTTGGAGGAATGCAGGAGCTTCCCTCACCACCACAGAACAGCTTCTCTACTTAGGATCTGATTGGACATTCCTGGATCCCCTCACTGTGGTGAGGGAGGGAGAATGCCTCCATACTCACTTGCTTGGCTTGGACCTATTGCCAAGCAGTGATTAAAGTGGAGTCAGCCACCCAAACCACAAGGCTGTTACACAGGAGGCCTAGGATGACTGCGCTCTCCAGGAAAATAGGGATGACCTCTTACATTTGTCTTGTAGCTCAAATGATGCCCAAAAGGACTGTATATCTAGAACATACACCACAAGATATCCATTTCCTTATTTCCTCTAATAGAGTTCTTTTAGGGAAGTTGAAAAGCAGGAATAAGATGATTAAAGTCAGACAGACCACAGATATTTAATGAAGACCTTACCAGCAGCCAAAGAAATGGAGCAGGTAGCAGTAGAGCAATAAGGAACAAGTACTTGGTGAAAACAAAGCAGTAGAGCTGAGTGCTCAGGAAGCTGCAGTGAAGGAGTTGCCCTGGTCACTAGTTCAGGCCCTGGACTAGTAGGAGTGCCTCTGCCACAGGGATGAATGACTAGGCTGGTCTCAAGCAGTTTCTTAAAATAGCTCCGTTATCTCAGTCCCCAGTAGGAGATGCCTTGTGTTTTAAGTATCTCTCCCAGTAGGTCCAAGCAGTAAGACTAAAAACAAGTGACATAAGTCTTCAGTTTTATATGTATTTCAGATTTGAGTTGATCTTTTTGCTTATTTGGGGGCTGATATTTTTGCTCCTAATGAGTTGTGTTATAAAATTTATTTGTAAAACCAGGACTAGGGAAAACTTGTTTCATATCTGTACCAGAGTATTTTGATGACTCTTTACATGTTAATGAAGGATATTTCCTTTTTCCAGGGAACGGATTTGTAAACTCCAGAGCTTCTCCAAATTTGATCGGAACTACTGGTGCAAACAGTTTAGGCAAAGTCATGCCTACAAAGTCTCCCCCTCCTCCCGGTGGCGGCAATCTTGGAATGAACAGTCGAAAACCAGATCTTCGCGTTGTCATCCCTCCTTCAAGCAAGGGCATGATGCCTCCCCTGGTACATTAAATTTTTCTTCACCTTAATTCTTTGAGACACATTTTATACAGCCAGACTATGTTTTCCTTTGGAATTTTCTGTACTGCCATAGAATCTAGACCCTTTCCTAATGAATGTTTCTATTTGAAGTTAGCGTTTGAAGAGGCAAAGCTATTTTAAATACACAGAAATCAGATTATAGAAAAACAGGATGTAAATATGCCGAGTGGTTATTTAAAATTATAGCTAAATAAAGAGAGGCTGTTATGTGTGAGTTTAGTTTTACCAGGCAGGAACCTTTGCTCAGAGATCCCATCACCAAATTTATAAATTAAACCTGACTTAGGTGTTTCTTCTCTGTACTATGCGTATTTTCAGTAATCAATTACACATGCTTTTCTGTAGGAGAAACACTAAACCAGGTTTTAGAAAATTCTGCATACCAAAGAGAACCATTGCAGAATAGGGAACAGTGCATCAAAACTGAATGAGTTATTCTCCAAATAATTTTTGTTTATTCCTTCTCAGATCACCTTCCCATTTAATTCTGTAAAGAATACAGGTCTCTCCACCCCAGCCCTTAGCAACGTCTTCATAGTTCCAGCCTCATATGCTTTTTAATCCTATATTTATGAAGAAGAGTATATGTATCCCCTTTAGCCTCTTATAGAAAACAATTAGAATATGTTTTAAAACCATTCTTCATATCACTGTTGTTTGACTAACAGTGTGATGTGCCAGGTGTCCTTTCTGCGGTGCAGCTGCTAAACTCACTATTTGATTTTTTTCGCTAAGTGAAAGTGTATGCTGTCAGGCTTTAGATCATAATTCTATGTATGTATGATGCTTTGTAGATTCCCAAACATCTTCCTATGCATTGTCCTATTTGACTGTCAATTATACTGTAATTTTGGCTAGGTAGAGATGAGGAAACTAGTATTTGTCCAGGGTAATACAAAAGGGAGCCAGGACCAAAATCTTTTAAGTCAAGAAACAAACAAGTACTTTTTCATTTGGAGATAGAAGGCTGGAGACCGTGTGGCTCCCAGCCTTACAATGAAAATGAGTAGGACAGACAGGTTCACAGTTCTCCGTGGATAGATCGTAGTGCTGAGATTTCATGGCAACCAAGTGGCCCGGGCTCTAGGGAGAGACAGAAACTGCAGGGAGAGGACATTTGAGCACTGACTTACCTGGGTAAGACACAGGTAGTAAGAGTTAAGCTCAGATGATTGGTGGATTTCTGGAGGTCAAGTGTTCACTGGCAGGACAGTGGAAAACCCCTAGGGCTGTGATACAGGAGTCGGAGTTCTTTGATAGGCTTTTTCTCCGTGAACCCCACTAGATACTCACAGAAGAGACTGGGGATACTCTGAAAAAGTCTGCGTAGCATACAAGTGGGAGAGGGAAAGAGCAGCCACCACACTAGGGATAAAAAGTTTTGCCTGGGCCCTTTTCCCCTTTCTCTCCTATGGACCAGAAGTCTGTGAGGAGATGAAAAACAGAAGGTGTCACCCTGAAGGCACTGGTGACCTCCCATTGTATCTGGAGAAATGGAGATGGAAAAAGATCTCAGCCCATGGTGGAGGAGCAGGGCAGGGTGACCGAGAAGCACCACAGCCTGGGGTATGGCACCAACAAGAGAAAAAGCTTCATACTGAGAATGGAGCAGTCACTGGGGAAAAAACAAACTGCCCCTGACAAATCAATGCTCACGTCTTCCCAGAGGGATTTGAGGCCCATGGTGGATGTACTGAGGGTAACCATTGCAACAGTGAAGCTCAAACCCAGCCCAATTCCTAATTAAATGAACTCAAATCATACACTAAAGACCTAGCAAGAGGAAAGACCTGTAGGTCAGTGGCATTACCCAAACTGCAATACAAAGAGAAAGAAGAGTGAAAATAAATGGTGCAAACAACAGCAGAACAAAGCCTTCAAGAGCTGTAGACTTTTATCAGGTGGATTAACATGTTTGTAATTGGACTTCCAAAAAGAGAAGAGAGAGAACAGAGCAGAAGAAATATTTGGAGAAATCATAACAACACCAAGTAGGATAGGTACACACACATTCAGACTGCTAAAAGCAAAAGACAAAGAGGAAGAATCTTAAAGGCAGCCAGAGGGAAGAGACAGAAGAACAAAGGTAAGAATTTATAACATACTTCAGAAACTACACAAGCTGCAGAACAGCGGAGTGACAAAGTACTGAGATCCAAAACAAAACCCCCTCAACCTAGAACTCTGTATCCAGCAAAAATATCTTTCAAAAATGAAAGAGAGAAACTTTCTCAAACAACAAAACCTGGAGGATACATTGCCGGCAGACCTACTGTACAAGAAATGCTAAAGGAAGTCCTTCACAGAAGGAATATGATACCAGCAAAAACTTGGATCTATACAAAGCAACAAAGAACAATGGAAATGAAGTGAATGAAGATAAAATAATTTTATAAACATTTTATTTTAGAACAATTTTAAATGTCTACAAAGATTACAAAGATAGGATAGAAAGCACTCCACACCCGATTTCTCCGATTGTTGACATCTTGCATTAGTATGGTACACTTGTTGCAACTAACAAGTCAGTATTGATACACTGTTATTAACTGAAATCCATACTTTATTCAGATGTCCTTAGTTTTTAACTGCATGTGTTTTCTGTTTTGGGATCCCATCCAGGACACCAGGTTACATTTGGTAGTCATGTCTCCTTAGCCTCCTCTTGGTTGTGATAGTTCGTAAGACTTTCCTTGCTTTAATGACCTTGACAGTTTTGAGAAGTACTGGTCAGGTATTTTGTAGAATGCTCCTCAGTTGGGATTTTTTTCTCATGATTAGACTAGGGTTATTGGTTTCAGGGAGGAAGGCCATAGAGGTAAAGTGCCATTTTTATCACATCATATCTATCATTATCGGTAATTACTATTGATGGTAACCTTGGTCACCTTGCTGATGTAGTGTTCCATGGGTTTCTCTGCTGCAAAGTTACTCTTCTTCCTTTCCAAACTGTCCTCCTTGGAAGGAAGTCCCTATGCAAGGTCCATACTTAAGGAGTGGGGAGTGAGGCTCTACCTCCTTGAGGGCAGAATGTCTACATCAGTTATTTGGAGTTCTTCTGCACAGGTGACTGATCTGTTCACTT
Source organism: Prionailurus bengalensis (assembly GCF_016509475.1). Taxonomy (NCBI): domain Eukaryota; kingdom Metazoa; phylum Chordata; class Mammalia; order Carnivora; family Felidae; genus Prionailurus; species Prionailurus bengalensis. Next base: position 18,402,480 of record NC_057355.1, read on the forward strand.
TCATTTATTTAATAATTTATGTTAATATGGACTTATTGACATTTATACTTGGGGCTATAATACTCCTAAATTCTGTGAATACCTAATTTTACCAATACTGTCTTGTTCTTTTGCTCACATTGTTCTAGCTTTAGCTATTGAGGACTTGTTGGGTGGTTCCTGTGCCTCTCTCACACAGTCATCCTCATGGGGTTTTTTTGGTGGTGGGGAGCATGGGGGAGTTGCTTGGAAATTTCTCAGGTAGTACAAAATGCTCTAGGCTCATCCTATATATTTCCTGCCCCAGTGCTAGAACCGGGCATTTCTGTAAGGAACCTTGGTTCCTTTTATTGGAGAATGGTATTAGAAACCAAAATCTGGGCATTTTCCTTTTTTAAAATTGCTCCAAAAGATCACCAGCTTTCTAAGCAAAAACAGTGGGAATGAATTTTGTACTTCTAGCACATGTAAAAATAAAATACATGGCAACAGAAGACAGAGAGGCAAATCGTAAATACACTGTTCTAAGCCCTTAACCTACACCTAACGCGATACCTATTTGAAAGTGAACACTAGAGAAAACATACCATACAAACATTAACCATAAGAAGGCCAGCATAGCCATAATGATTCCAAACAATGTAGACTTTACAGTCAGGAATATTACCAATGATAAAGAAGGACAGCACATAGTCCAATTTCCAAGAAATATCTTTTTAAAAAAATTTTTTTAATGTTTATTTTGAGAGAGATGGAGTGTGAGTGGGGGAGGAGCAGAGAGAGTGGGAGACACAGAATCTGAAACAGGCTCCAGGCTCTGAGCTGTCAGCACAGAGCCTGACATGGGGCTCAAACCCACGAACCATGAAATCATGACCTGAGCTGAAGTCGGACGCTTAACTGACTGAGCCACTCAGGTGCCCCTAATGTTTGTTTATCTTTGAAAGAGAGAAACAGAAACACAGAGTGCAAGCAGAGGAGGGGCAGAGAGAGAGGGAGACACAGAATCCGAAGCAGGCTCCGAGCTGTCAGCACAGAACCCAACTTGGGGCTCAAACTCACAAACCTCAAGATCATGACCTGGGCCGAAGTCAGACGCTTAACTGACTAAACCACCCAGGCGCCCCAAAGAAATAAGTATCTTTAATGTATATGCACCTAACAGAAGACCTTCAAAATTTATAAAGCAAAAACTGATAGAATTAAAGGTGAAATAGAAAAATCCACAACTGTACTTGGAAATGTACATAAGTACGTGAGTATGCCTCATGGTAAACTCCTCAGTGAAATACTGGTAAATAATTTTCATCAATGTGTAAAAAGGGATAGTGTATCAAAACCAAATGGTTTCATCCCAGGAATACAAAAGCTGGTTATATGAAAAATTATCCATATAATTCACTGTAAACAGAATTCAGTGTTTATGATAAAAACAAAAATTTTTCAGCAAACTAGGAAAAGATGGGAACGTCTTTAACCTAATGAAGAACATCTACAAAAGTCCTACAAGTAAGGTGCTTAATTAAAATAAAGGGAAAATACTGTATTTTATTAATTTAGGAACTAGGCAATGATGTCTGTTCTCACCACTCATCTTCAGCATTGTATTAGAAGTCCCAGCCAGAACAGTAAAGCAAGAAAAATCACTAAAATGTATACATTTTGGGAGGGAAGAAATGAAACTGTCTCTATTCACAGAAGACATAATTATCTGTGTAGAAAAGCATAAAGAATCTGTAAAACCAAAAAACAAAACCCAACCTCCTGGGACCAGTCAGTGAGTTTAGCAAGGTCATGGGGTACAAAGTCAATATATAAAAGTGGATTGTATTCTTATACTAACAATGAATAACTGGAACTTGAAATTTAAAAATCCCATTTATATAGCACCAAAAATTAAAGAAATACCTAGATAGAAATCAGACAAAATGTGTTCATGATTTGCATGCTAAAACCTACAAAACAGTGTTGCAAGAAATCAAAGGCTTTTATGAATAGGTACATTATGTTAATGGATTTGAAGACTCAGTATCGTATGTCGCTTATTCCTAAATTGGTCTATACATTAAACTAATCCCAATCAAAATCACAGTAAGCTGTTTTGTAGGTATCAATAAACCAATTCTAAAACATATATGGAAAGGCAAAGGAACTATAATAGCCAAAAGTTTTGAAAAAGAACAAAAAATAGGAAGATACTACCTGGTTTCAAGAGCTGCTATAAAGCCATGGTAATCAAGAATGTGTGGTACAGGCACAAAGATGGGCACATAGATCACTGGACAAAACAGAGAGCCCAGAAAATAGACCTACACAAATACATTCAGTTGGTTTTTGGCAAAGGCAGTAAAGCAATTCAGTGGAGAAAGGGTAGTTGCTATAACTAACTCTGTTGGAACAATTCAACATCCATATGCAAAAATAAAATCTCAAAGTAGAACTCCTACCTTATACAAAAATTAACTCAAAATGTGTCATAGACTCAAATGCAAAATACAAAAACCCTGAAACTTCTAGAAGAAAACATTGGAAAAAAACAATACACCACCAAAAGCATGGTACATAAAGAAAAGTTTGATATATTGATGCTTATCAAAATAGTTTCACTATCAAAAAAGTTTTACTCTGTGAAGGCCCTATCCAGAGAATAAAAATATTAGGAGAAGCTGTTTGCAAATCACATATCCAGTAAAGGACTTGAGTCCAGAATGCTACAACTATACATCTATTAGAATGGCTAAAATTTTAAAAAATAAAATCATAGGGAATATAGTCAGTGATACTGTGACAGCATTGTTTGGTGACAGATGGTAGCTACACTTGTGAGCACAGCATAGCGTATAGAGTTGCTGAATTGCTGTGTCGAACACCTGAAACTAATGTAACATTGTGTGTCAGCTATACCCAAGTAAAAGTACCCAACAAAACCAAAATACTAAAAACACCCAAGTTCTGGCGAGGATGCAGAACAGCAAGAACTCTCCCACATTCGTGCTTGGAATGCAAACTCATGCACCACTTTGGAAAACAGATCAGCATCTTTTTATGAAGTTCAGTATATACTTGTCATACAACCCAACAATTCTCTCCTAGAGAATTTTCCCAAGTGAATTAAAACTGTTTCTACAGAAATCAGTATTTTTCATAGTTGCCAAAACCTTTGAAGACAACCTAAATGTCCTTCCAGCAGATGAATGGGTGGATGCTATACACACTGTGGAACATTCAAAGGAATACTGCTCAGCAATAAGAAAGGATGAGCTATTTATTCACAGCAGTATAGATGAATCTTAAATGAATTTTACTAAATGAAAGAAGCTGGATCCAAAAGACTACATAGTATATGATTCCATTTACATTTCCTTCTGGAAAATGCAAAGCAGATGAGTGGTTGTTGCCAGGGATGGAGAGAGGAATTGACTACAAATTTGAGGTGAATTTTTGAGGTAATGGAACCATTCTGTGATCCTGTGTTGTTAGATGTACGTATGAGTCAATGCTTGTGTTAAAATCCGTAAAAACTATACAATACATAGAGTGACTTTTACCATATGCAGTTAAAAACCAGGATTCCAGGGGAATTGAAGACTGAATGCAGACCGTGACATGTGAATATAAGTGTATCACAAGTGGGTGAGATGATGGCACTGAAGGGGATGAGGAAGAAAAGAGCTCCCAGTAACTTTGGACATTGTTTTATTCTAGGTAGAACAAAAAAATCGTAGGAAATCATTGTGTTCAAGATAGTAAATTTGTTACACAGTCAAAACAGTGAATACGTTATAGATAGAGAAAGCCAGATTTCTCATTTTTGGGGAAAAAAAGTTACAAATAAGCAAGGTGGGTGTGGGGTTGGGGGAGGCTACAGTGAACCCTGTGTTTCTGGGTTGCAGTTGGAAGTTTCAGTGTGGTTTTTTTTTGACATATATAGGTAGAGAAATATAAATGTATATACACATGAATAGTACACATCATACGTTTCCTAGCTCTGTCTGCTGATAGGCCCTTGAAACAGTGACACCTGGTAACTGAGTACAGCTAGTGCTGGATCTTTGTCTCTAAACATTCTCCAACAAAGGGAATCAGGACTCCTCGGAGAAGTGATTGTAGAGCTGGGGTGACGAAAATTCAAGATGAGTCAGAGAGGTGCCAGAGGATAAGGAAGTGCAGGTGAAAAGCCTGCCTTTCAGAAGAGTTCCCAGTGGCCAAAATGAGAACAGTTTAAGTAACAAAATAAGTAATAGGAGATTTGGATTATTACCCAAGGAAAAAAAATACCAAGTCTATTACCGATACGAGTAAATTATTGAATAAATGAATGGAGAAGGGACAGCTCTTCCTTAGAGAAGAATTCTAATTAACATATGTGAACAGAAAGAGCAAAATAGCAAATCATTGTTATAACACTACAGTACAGAGACCAGGCCAGGCAAGGTCAACGGATGTTAAATGAGTGAGCGAAAGTTTAAGGAAAAACAGGGTATTTGCACATCCTCAAAATGTCTCTCCCCAAATAATTGTTGATTACAAAGGAAAGGTGGTGATTTTTGCAGTGGGGAATGCTCGAAGATGTAACCTTAACCGGGCAATCAAGCTTGACATCACTGGTAATGAGATGGCATGTCTTCTGATATGATGTGCTAAGAGGGTCACAGTCACCTTCTTTGGTATTCTTGCAAAAATCCACGCTCTTTATCTAACTGAGAAAATAAAAGACCCACATTGTGGGACATTCAACAAGATATTCGACCAGTACTTTTCAAAGTTATCAAGGTCATGAAAAACAAGGAAAGATGGGAGGGAACTGTCGAAGACTAGAGGAGACTAAGGATGCATGACAATTAAGGGCATATGGGACGCAGGATTTGGTCCTCAATCAGTACAGGGACATGGTGAAGAAGACCAGGGAAGTCCAAGTGAAGTCTGTAGCTTTCGTTTCTGCTATGGTCTTTTTATTAGTTTTGACAACTGTAACATGTTTCTTTGGAATGTAAACCTGGATGGGGGGGGAACTGCTGGGGTACAGTATGTGATGCTATGCTCTGTTTGTAGCTGCTCTCTAAGAGTAAAATTATGTCAGGATACAAAGTGAAAACTACATACATACATAACAAAGAAATATACTCTACCCTCCCTCCCCCCCCCCCCCCCCCCCCCCCCCCCCCCCCCCCCCCCCCCCCCCCCCCCCGCCAAAAAAAAGGAGTTCAGAAAAAACATTTAAGCATTTTGGATAGTCACCTTTCAGGAACAAGATGTGGAATGCCTGCCACTATTTTTCAGAAATGAAAACCATAGGAAGGTTCATTTAAGACTCAGAAATATGTTTATAAGAATTAGCAGTAAACTGCAGAATTTAAGACAAAACTGCATTTAGGCATTTAGCAACTGGTCAGGATCGCTGGTCTTTTTTACAGAGATCATGAAGCTTCTTTGCAGAATACTCAAAATTTGCCATATAAATAATTTTACACCCTTTTCCCTGAGGTTAAAGTGAAAACTAATACATCACACACCCATAGTATTTTGATGCGAATCTTATCATTGGAGATGTGTAAAAATATCTATAACTAAACAGTCGAAGAACATTTTACCCATATTTGAAATAGCAGTTATAGACCAAGTGATTATTTCTCAGAGTAGATGACCAGCCTCCCTGTTTTATAGTGTTTCGGATGAACTTGCTTTCAGATTGGGATTTCATGTTATCAGTGGTGCCTATAAAGATACCTTTCATAGATTGACAAATTTGACTTACTCAAAGTAAAATAAGGAAAAAACTAGTTAGCAGATGATTTCTAGCCTAATGTTTTCTAGATGCTTAGGAGAAAAGGAGCGAATACATTTCATTCAGCTCTTTTCTGGACATGATTTATCAGTTCACTTCTCTTCCAGTCTCATTTTCTTCATAAGTGTGGCTTTTCCACAGTGAAATTATATCTATGAAAATGGTATTTGCAGATGATCTATAAATCTGTTATTTAAAATCGTTACTAACAAATGTTTGAGTTCTTGTTGTTTCATAACACTGTGCTAGCTGCTGTGGGATAAGGAAACAAAATAATTTCTGCCGACCAAAGAGCACACATCTAGAAGATGAATAATGAACATGTGTGACACAGTGGGCTAGGGACGGGAGGATGAAGTATTCTCAAGATTTCAAATATAAACTGGTATCGTGATGAGGAACTCCTTTGACATACTGTTGCAGCAGCTGGCTGTGTGTAGGTGAGGCCAGCATAGGAGCCGATGAAGCCTGGGGGGAGTGGTGTCTTTAAAGCCTGTCTTTCTTCTGAAATCAACTACCAGTGAAGAAACAAGTAATTTAGATTTGTATTCGTTGCATAAATATAATCATCTCTTGAGAGTTCCAAGTAACTGCCAGTGTCCAAATAACATGTTTTTCTAAAGAAATATTTTATTTTTGAGTATCAACAGTCTTAGTAACTCTTGTATCCCTCTTATGTGCTGAGTACAGTCGGAGGAAGAGGAATTGGAGTTGGTGAGTGTGCCTGAAGGGAGTTACAAATGATCTAGAAAGTACTAATTCTCTTAAACGTTTTTATCTAATGAGTGTTCCCTTTGTTACACAGTTTTTCTTGTAGTTACTAAACACTGCAAGCACTTTGAATAACTGAACCAAGCTACTGGAACTACAGAGTCTGTCTCGTTTCTCTACGTATAATTGTGTATCTTGACCCCTTTTGTTTGCTGGAGGGAACACTGGAACAGAGCCTTTAAAAACAAGAGTTGTCAATGATCACAAGACACTTACTTGTTAAAGATTTTTTTAAGGAAAGATACAAAATACCGTATATAGTTCCCCAAATTATTAACATGTTTTTAGAAAATGACCTCACCCTAGAAGTTCCTCAGATTGTAACACATGGTCTTGTGCCATTTCTCTTTCCTTCAAAAAGATGACATCATTTTTGGTGAGGTCACCTTTTTCAGCGTTGGAATTATTTCATACCATCTGAGATGATCTGAACAATAAGGGGGTTCCCTGTTTACTAAAACAAATGTAATTTACACAGATTTTATACTTTTGTCTAGCAGGAGATACTCTGCTCTTAAAAGTAGCTATTACCTTTTTTCTAGAACAAATGATTTCTATTGGCTTTTCTTCTAGAAAGTAAATCTGACTAAAAAGAACTTTCATTTGATCTATTCTTTGGGAACTAGACTCCCAGATTCACAGAAATGATCATATGAATTCAAAGTCAGCTGCTAATTGGATATTTATAAGGTGGAAAAACTTGAAAATGTTTTAGTTTGTAGCATGGACAAGTGTTCAGATTGCATGAGAGCATGGGGGGAAGGCATCTGTTGGTTGTATTTGTATTTTATTATTACATATATATGCATGCTGGTGTGTTTTGCACAGTTCTTTTCTTTTTAGATAAGGTTGTCTGTGCTCTGTCCTTAAAATAAGAGATCATTCGTTAACTTTGTGATCACTCACAGTTTTAGATGTGGTTTTCTATTTAGGTAAACTAAAATATATTAGTTCGCTGACATTGTGGTGTTGATTACATCATGTGTAGATTCGGACTTTCTTCTGGGGAAATACTTTATTTAGTGATACAGTAATGATTAGAAAACGGAAGTTTAAGTTTATAATTCAGTATAAAATAATTCATCTTAGACTAGTTACCTTAAGTTTTCAGGAGTGCTTCCTTTCAATTCTCTAGCAATATGCTGCCCTCTAGTGGTTTCACAAGTCGCTTACTCAGAAAAGTCAATGCCATGGAGATTAGGATCTTTTGATGGCTGGAACCAATATGTTGGTGTTCACTGTTATGCACGCACGTCCGTGTGCACGCATACACACACACACACACACACACACACACACACACACACCCCACCCCTTCTGGAGGTCATACCAGGAAATTGCCATGGAGATGAAGCTCTGGCATGGATAGAACCAGGCCAAACTGGGTCATGCTGTGTTCTTTTGCCTAGTATTTGACTCTTGAATTTCCAGTGACCAAATCTTAGAACAAATTATATACTCCAAAGTATATCTCTACCTCAAAAACTCATTAATATTATTAACTTGATGCTGAGATGAAAGTGTATTTCCCAGTTACCATAGAGTGACTTCCACATTCCTTAAAATACACCCCAAGTTACAGAATCTCAAAGATAAATTTCTAAATCTTTGTAAACTACAAAATGCAGAAAGCATAAAAGGTATTTGTAATTAAGAAACAAATACATAACCTGAAACTATAAACAGTTCATATCCTTTATAACTTATGCTGATTCAGACTCTATTAAATTTTTTTTGGTGTTTATTTTTGAGAGAGAGGGAGAGAGTGTGTGTGTGTAAGCAGGGGGGAGGGGCAAAGGGAGAGAAGAGGCAGAGAATCAGAAGCAGGCTCCGTGCTGTCAGCACAAAGCCCGACTTGGAGCTTGAACTCACAAACTGTCAGATCATGACCTGAGCCAAAGTCAGATGCTCAACTGACCGAGATACCCAGGTGCCCCTTTTTTTAAAATTGTTTTTAATTGCTGAATCAGACTGTAAAACGTAATTAGTTTTAAATGTGGAGCTCTGTGGTCAAAACCAAAATAATAATTACAAACACCATCTATTAGCATTTAGGAAGTTGTTCAAATTGATTTGAACTCTCAGATATAATCATGGATGGCTCTGACCCAAAGTGAGGAAGGACGGACTGGTGCCTTGGGGCCTACACTAAAAACTCTTCTGGTAAGAGCCTGGCTACATAGATTCCTTGAGCAGCCTTGCTGTACTAAAACACCTTTACTTCATGGTAGCTCCAGGGGCATACCTATGTCAGAAGGAATAAATATATTTTCCCCCCTCTTTTTTTGTTAACCAGTTATAGAAATCTTGGGAGGGTTTCTTGGGACAATAAAGATACTGTGTTACATCTGTATAGTACTTCAGTTACCAAAGCACTTCCCACCTGTGATCTCAATAGAGCTTCACAAGGTAGGACTACAAGATCACTGTCTTCCCTACTGTACAAAGAGAGGTTAAATGATTTCCCCCCTACTTAGGAAATAGTGAATTTGTGACAAAAACCCAGGTGCTATAGCCACATACTAAATGGTCTTTGTTAATTAGAATAGAAACTTCAAGACTGGGTGGAAAATACAAACTAAAAAGAAATAAACAGATCTGGATCCGAATCAAATGATCAACATTCAAGCATCTAAATCTGGCCAAAGGCCTTCCATCTGAAATGGTGATAGAGAAAACCGAATCACACTCTTGAGTCTTCATAATCTTAAGGGCACTGAATTGTGGTTTTATTGATATGACTTATACCCCCAAATGTAAGTTTTCAGGCTGTAATTTCATTTAAAACAATAATAACCCTGGGGGAGATATGCTTTGGCCTTCTTGTGTGCTGACTGCATGGATCAAGGAGTCTGTTCCTGTGATCTTCGTTTTGGAGTGTTCCCTTAGGCCACTGTGGTGAGAAACTGCTCTGTCATCCCCCAACATGTACTGGAGTGGCCATCTTAAACTGACTTGATTATTCGATAGTTGATATTTTTTTAAATTTTTTTTTAACGCTTATTTATTTTTGAGACAGAGAGCATGAATGGGGGAGGGTCAGAGAGAGGGAGACACAGAATCCGAAACAGGCTCCAGGCTCTGAGCTGTCAGCACAGAGCCTGACGCGGGGCTCGAACTCATGGACCGCGAGATCATGACCTGAGCCGAAGTCGGCCGCTTAACCGACTGAGCCACCCACGTGCCCCGGTAGTTGATTTTTAAAATTCATTCCTAGTGTAGATAGAATACCACGTAGATGGAGTCAGTCAGCAAGCATTTAATTTCGCTCCATTCACAGCTCTACCAAAAGTATGTTAGTCACAAGCTCTCTCTATGCAAAGCCTCTCCTTTCAGAAGAGTTGGGGACTGAGGGATGCATATCCGAACCTACTGCTAAGAAATAGGTCACTGGGTGGGTGATGTTGACAGTGGAGGAGGCTGAGCACGTACGGGGGCGGGGTAAGTGGTGTGTGCGCAGTGTGCGGGCACATCAACTGCAGGATCACCGGGAAGGAAATCTGAAAGCAAGCTGTACTTCAGCAAGCCAAGACTTAAAACCATGTTAACATGGAAATGCTGCAACTATAAGTAGTTTTGATCCCTAAACTCATGGACTTACGTTGTCTGTATACAAATGACTTTTGCTCTCTTCAGGTCTTTAAAACCCAGACGTTTATTTCAGGTAGCCTGGCGGTTTTTGTAGCGCCATTGAGTCCTTATTTATGTTAACACATAAAAGTGTTATCACCCATAATGCAAGTTTCTGTTTTAAGGGTATATCCTCGACATCAATAAACTCTGAAAAAGACAAGGGAAAATGAATAGTTAACTATGTTCCTTGAAATTAAACATTTAGTTATTCCCATTAGTGTTATTAAAGATTTTTTTTCACATTATCACTGCTTTAAGAAATGATGACATTCACATCATAAAACTGTGAAAAATGTCACTTTTAAATTGAATGTTATTTTTAAAATACTAAGTCTGAGTATAAATACTCAAATAATGACACTTTTTCTGCCCTCTCACAGAATACCCAGAGGATAAGCAGTTCTCAAGCCACTCAACCTCTAGCTACCCCAGTCGTGTCTGTGACCACCCCAAGCTTGCCTCCACAGGGACTGGTGTACTCAGCCATGCCGACCGCCTACAACACTGGTGAGCCTGCTCTCGTGCCTTTTGTGGATTTTAGTTTGTTTTGTGATCAGCATGTGCTTTTGTGATTTTTTTTTTTTAAGTGTATTGATCGAAATAAATGATTTCCAGTGTTTTAGATTCACATTTGGATGTATTAAAACAAATACTAGCTTTGAAAAATGTACAGAAAATACATTGACTGTAGAATGGTTTCCCAGCATCGACCTTTACTTCCCCCTGACAAACAGGCGGCCGTTCTCACAATTCCGGCCCGTGCGTCAGACCGAGGAGGATGGACTGTCGTCGTTTCTCATCTCACAGTCCCTCACTCTTCCCAGCTGTTGAAGGAAGAGGTTTTTCTCTTCATGCCGTGTTAGCCAGCTTGGGGAAGACGGAGCCTCCTTGCACTCGGGACCCCGCAGGGCAGTGGATGTGTCACTGTGCCGGGCACGTTGTGTTGTCCTCCATGTGTTTGTGCCCCGGGAACAAGACCAGGCCCTTTCTTGTTTCTCCTCAGAGCCAGTCACTCCCCTTTTGGGAGAGGAGCTTTTCGCCCATTTATGTTTATTTAGACGTTTCATTTTAAAATCCACTATTTCGGGGCGGTGTTAAGAAAAGCTACAACCGCTGCCCTGAGTGCAGGGGTGCGTGGAGCCGCGCAGACTGTGTGGACAGTCCTCCACATACATCTGCCCTTCCGGGGAGAGGCAGGAGGTGTGTGGCTGCACTTTCACCGGCTGAGAGGCAAGCACCCGATGCTTCAGAGAAGGAAACAGTTAAATTTTACCTTGTCAGTTATGAAGAGACTGCAGTATAGGGCGTATATTCTTCTCATGATTCTTCTAAGTAGACTGTAATAAAAACCAGCTAATTTTAGACTTCAGGGTAAATGCTTTAGCACGGTGTTTTCAAACTGCTGTCTGGAGCTCCCTGAGGCCACTGATACATTTGATTGTCACTTTAATTGCATGTAGTGCACTTAAAACAAAATTGTAAAAGGTTTTGTTGAAAAAGCCTTTCAGAAAAATGTCGACCTTTTCTAATTGATATGAAAAAGAAACATGTCCGAATCTACTAAGTGCAAAATCTAGGGTAAAACAAGAGATTACGCATTCATAGAAATTGTTTCATTCCACTGATGACCAGCTAGCTGTATGAGTGACAGTATGCTAGGGACATAGCTTTTCTCCCGAGTTTCTGCCAGCTAAGGAGCAGGACATACATGAGATGGCAGCTATGGAGGTAAAGCTGCCTCCAGTGGCCGAGGTTGGCAGTTGGTGCTCTGAGACTTAAGCATGTGAGGAGGAAAGAGGGAAATCTAAGAGCTAGAATGTTCCAGAGGGATACTAGCTGAGAAGATGGGGCTTGAACTGGTCTTCAAGTGAGAGTAGTTTACTGAATAATACTTCGTGACGGGTTTTTCAGTATACTTAGAAACTCCACTATGCTTGTTTTTAGAAATGCAGTTGGATTCGCAAGAACGTGTTTTTCTAAAAGTGCAGAAGGATTCACCAAAACATAAAAATGGAGTCCTGTTCTCTCAAAAGCATCAATCGCGTGGCTTCAGTCTGATTCCTTCTTTTAACTTAGACTTTGCACTCTTTTTCAGAGCATGTATTTGGCTTAATTTTACCATATTATCTTTAATGTATTTAGTTGCCCTTTCTAAAAATATAACCGTTTTCATCTTTCTTTAGTATATCATCTGGCTTTCGGTACATATTTAGAGTCAGACTTGTGCCAGATGGTCAATAAAGGGATAAAACAATGAGCAACATTTCAAAAAATACAACAGTTGTTATGCAGACACTTCCTCATGCCCATCAGTAAGGTCACTCCCAGCTTCCTAGACTTGCTCGTGCATCCATTCAGCACATACTTATCAAACACCTACTATGAGGCAGGTACTGGGCCAGGCACAACAGGAGTGTGGCTAGTAGTGGAACTTAGGGAGTGTTGGGGGAGAAAGACACAGGATAGACAGCTCTCGGAATAATTTATTGTAGTCATATTAAGAGCTGCATTGAAGCTTTGACCTAAAGGAGCACAGGTGACTCAGCCAGGCAGAGTGTGGAGAGTGTTCCAGGGAGAGGGAGCACTGTGTACAAAGACGAGGAGATAGGAGCATGACGGGGAGGACAGGGATGGTGGAGGGCAGTTAGAGTTGAAACTGTAGAGGTAAGAAATTTAGAGGCCATGTTGAAGATTTTGGATATTGAGAGTGCTGGGAAGCCATAAAGTTTTAAGCAGAGAGGTAGCATGACCATATTTGTTGTTTTAAGATCACATTGACTGCAGTGTTCAGAGGGGCAAAACTGCATGCAAGGAACCCACGTGGGGGGCTGGATCAATGGCCCCAGTGGCGAATACTGATGGCTCTGACTGGAGTGGTGCTGGTAGAGCTGGTGACTCAGGCAGTATGGAGAGACAGTACGTAGAATTGAGCAGCCTTGGTGGTTGGTGGTGGAAGTGGGAGGGAAGTATCAACACCCACGGGCCTCTGGCACCGGCAACGAGGTGAAAGTCGGTGCCGTTTATCAAGATGAGGAGGTTTGGAGGAAAAGAGGAATCCAGCTTGGGTGTCAAATTTGAGTGGTTTGGAGGGACATCCAGATGGATGTAGCAAGTTAGCAAGTAGGGGGTTGGGAATACTGGAGGTGGAGAGAGTTGTGAGGCGCAGGGGGGCGCTGTGGAAGGCAGCGGTGCTCGGGTGTCCCCACACCAGCCTCTGGGAACGCACCAGGCGGTCAGGAGACCGTGGCATGAGGAGCAAGCATAGAGGCACGCGGAACCCGAGCACCGCCTGCACTGTTTCCGCTCCGGTCCTTTTTTATTGACGTTAATTTGCTAGGAAGACCAACTTATTTAAATACCTCTCTTGAGACATGGAAAAGCAGTTGAAACTAGAAGGGTTTTTGCCACCTCTCTTTAAAACTAAATGGAAAAGACAAGTGTTAATGAAGAACTGAAATAACTCTATGTGTGAATGATACCTAATGTCCTAGGTCTTGGCCGAAGTGACTTGTGTCTGAAGCATTCATATAAAATAACCTATATTATATATTGTACTCTTGTAACACTTAAGTATTTTCATGAACTTGAAATTGTTTTGCAGGCAGTCAGAAACCTTTGACAGCCCCTGTACTTTGAGCAAATGCCGTTAATCAGTTGTGTAATAATGTATGATTTATGCCACTGAGCTTGGCGCTGCATGGGAAGGGGTGCCGTGTCTTTCCTGTTGCCCTTGTACTTCAAGAAACTAAGACCTGCTGTTCCAGACTCAGCCTGACCTGTCCCTCTTCTTCCGGAGGGTAGTGCTGGGCACATTTAAAATAATGGTTATGTAGGAACATCCTTTAGCAATGGCCTTTTCATTATTTCTATTTGCTGGAAAAAGTATCTCAACTTCTTGTGAGACATTAAACTTATAAACATTTAGTACAAAGTTGAAACTTACTGAAATAATCCCAGATAAGCAAATATAGCCAGGACCTGTTGGCCTCCCAGAAGAAGAACCGTTGTGGGGTTAGACCTGTGTGGTGTTTTAGGTTATGAAGTGCCTGGCTTCTCTCAAGCTAGGAGCTTCTGGAGCTACTATTTGAAAAGCCTATTTTGCACGGGCCTCTTATTACACACACGAGCAAGATTTCTTTCCTTGTTTTAGATTACTCGCTGACTAGTGCGGACCTGTCGGCCCTGCAGGGCTTCAACTCGCCGGGAATGCTGTCTCTGGGACAGGTGTCGGCCTGGCAGCAACACCATTTAGGACAAGCAGCCCTCAGCTCTCTGGTGTGAGTAGCTAGAAATTTTCCCCAGATCTCTATTCCCAACCCGTGCACTTTCTTTTTCTAGCTGTTACAGTCTTCACGCTGTTGACTTTCACATGACTGTCCTACAGTGATTCTTTTTTAGGTGGTACAAGTGTTTGGAGAAAAGATTTTCTTTATGATGATTCTAGATAATAGCTGGGATACCGAGCAAACTAGGCATTCCTTGAAGAAATTCGGGGAGCAAGCCTTCTCTTGTATGGAGGTAGAGAGACACATAGTAACCAAGGGGCACTGTGGCACCGATGTCACCCGTATGCACCTCCTACCTACCCACCAGTGATTAAGCCACCGGTCCCAGCTCTCCTTCCCAACCTCTATATCTGATTCCAGTGTTGGAAAAAGGCAGCTTTGAGGTATTCAGGCCCACCTACCACTTTTTTGGGGGGTTTTCTCTGCTTTGGTGATTAGATAAGGGATAGAAAAACAAGTGGCCAACCCTCATGGAGGCCAGCTGGGTGTGCTCTTCTGTCTCCTCTGCTGAGATGCTCTCCAGCTACACAGCCCTATTGCTGACCCGGTTCTGCAAAGGCTCTGTTCCTTCTCCTTCCTGCTAGCGACGCCTGACTCCCCCTGGGCACCACCATACATTCTCTTCACTCAGGTCCCCTCACCCTGCCCATAAGGGGTGTTCTCTTTGTTGAACTCTGCTTGGTGAGGTACAGTGTGTGCAGCGAGCCAGCTGGGATCAACCCACGTGAATCCCCATAGCCTGATTCACACACAAGATACCAAACCCCTGCCATTCCTCCCCTGCTATCCACAGAGAAAGCAAAGGTTATTTTCCTTCATTTATTTTCTTTGCATGTTGGCCTTTGAGGCGTCTGTTCATCCTGATGAACACACTAAAAATAGCCCCACAGAAGCAAGTGGAAGTGGCTTGGCACTCAGGATGGGGGAACAGGCTGGACGCACACACTGTGCTGTACTACTCTGAGCAAGTTAGCCTTTCCGAGACCCTTTCCTCACCTGGAAAGTAGCGTGATGTTACTGAAGAAACCAAGGAAGAGAGGAAGCGGAACCCAGGCTGCCGTGTCGTTCCTCTCTCGTCTCTCTGCTGCACGGCATCAGACACTGACACTGCTTTGCATACTTCACCTGCTAGAGTACCACGGGTGCGGGTCGAACTAGCCTCTAAAGCTCCCATCTGTCCTGTTCTTTTTCTTCCAAGGAGAGGTAACTAAAACCAGTGTTGGGGAATTCTGACAGCATTTCGGTCAGGCGGTATCTGTAATACACTCCGGTTACACGGATGCGCTCACAAACCACTTAACGTCTTTTTTTTTTCTTCCTTCAGTGCTGGAGGGCAGTTATCTCAGGGTTCGAATTTATCCATTAATACCAACCAAAACATCAACATTAAGTCAGAACCAATTTCACCTCCCCGGGATCGAATGACCCCGTCAGGCTTCCAGCAGCAGCAGCAGCCGCAGCCGCAGCCCCCCCAGCCCCCCCAGCCCCCCAGCCCCGGCAGGAAATGGGGCGCTCCCCCGTGGACAGTCTGAGCAGCTCGAGCAGCTCCTACGACGGTAGTGACCGGGAGGATCCGCGGGGCGACTTCCACTCTCCAATTGTGCTTGGCCGACCCCCGAACAGTGAAGACAGAGAAAGCCCTTCTGTAAAGCGAATGAGGATGGACGCATGGGTGACCTAAGGCTTCCAGGCTGGTGTTTGTACGTGGCGTTACTGCAGTGAACTGCCCTACATATCTAAATTGGTAAATAAGGACATGAGTTAAATATATTTATATGTACATACATACATATATATCCCTTTATATATATATATGTATGTGGGCGTGAGTGTGTGTATGTGTGGGTGTGTGTCACATACGGAATCAGGCACTTACCTGCCTCGTAGATCTGCAGATGTGCGTCCCATGGCAAACAAAGCACCCTGTAGGCGGAGTCTAGTCTGGCACTTCCTTGGACTACTTGTTTCATAAGATAACCAGTTTTTGCAGAGAAACGTGTACCCATATATGATTCTCCCACACTAGCTTGCAGAAACCTAGAGGGCCCCTACTTGTTTTATTTAACTGTGCAGTGACTGTAGTTACTTAAGAAAAATGCTTTGTAGAACAGAGCAGTAGAAAAGCAGGAACCAAGAAAGCAATACTGTACATAAAATGTCATTTATATTAATTACCCAGCCTGGCATGGGTCTCTGTTGCAGAGGGGTGCATGGGAAGGGCTGTTGATATTTTAAAAAACAAAACAAAAAAGCCCCACACATAACTGTTTTGCACGTGCAAAAATGTATTGGGTCAGAGAAGTGATCTTTAGCTAATAAAAAAGAGAGAGAGTAGAAAACACGCATGAGATATTCAGAAAATACTAGCCTAGAAATATAGAGCATTAACAAAATAAATTAATATATTAAGTTATAATTGGACTATGTCAGAAGTTTCTTTTTACATTCATATCTTAAAGAAACTGATTTTAGCTCATGTATATTTTATATGAAAGAAAAGAAAACACCCTTATGAATTGATGACTATATATAAAATTATATTCACTACTTTTGAACACATTCTGCTATGAATTATTTATATAAGCCAAAGCTGTATGTTGTAACTTTTTTTTTAAGAGAATAGCTTTATCTTGTTTTAACTTTTTAGTTTTATTTTAAGAGGGGGAAAAAAAAACAAAACAAAAATATCTTGCAAGCAGAACCTTGGAAAAAAAAAGCCATGAACACTTATTATTCTATATGTAAATTAAAAGTTGAGCCAAACTCTTTGTGTATATAGCATCTTAAATATATTATCACCTTTGATGTAAGTACCTATGTATTGTATGGTCACCAGATTAAAAAGTATATTTTTGTGGATTGCCGCCAATTTGGGGGGAAAAGGCGAGATCCTTATCAAGTAGAGTATTCACTGTTTAATATTTACTATTTTGTTAAATATACTGTACTTTGGATTTTAATTATTAGCCCAGTCTTTTTCGGAGGATTGTATAAAGGGGTTTCTCCCCTCACTGGTGGTGAATGTGTGATGTTACATTGTAATCTTTGTGCTGTATGGGTTGAGCATCATTATATATTTTATATGTGTACATAAATAGCAAAGTGGCAAAAAAAAAAAAACTGGTGTTAAGTTCATCTTGCATAAATATAAAATGTGTTGTAACAGATTTTATAAGGCATTATTTAAAACTTGCCTTTCGTGAGGAAAAAAATATAGTAGAAAAAGCTGACCTAATTTAACTAATATTAGAGATCATGGCAAAATAGTAGATGAGCACAAAGGTTTTATAAGTGGTAAATGATTAGGGAGAAATAATTTTTGGGGGAAGGGATCTTTTCTTCCTTGACCCTCTAAAATAGAATGATGCAGCTGGTTACAAAATCCTACCATCCTGAACTCTCTGTGCAGTGAAATGACACTTTGGTGTGGGGAGAAATTCTCTCGTGGGCAGATCCTTGGCACGGCCTGCCGTCCTAATGGAGCCCGTGCCGCACTCAGCTTAGCTTCTGAACAAGGCCTTACTCCTCCTGCAGGAAGACAGCGAAGGCGTGATAGCAGGTTCGTGCGTTTCCTGGGCTTGTGCCACAAACAAAATTCAAAGTCCTGTATATCTTTCATCATAGATTTTTTAAATACTCCCTTTCCTGAGAAACTCAAAATAAGGGTTTAAGAGTTGCTGCTATTTTGTATTTTACACTTAATATTGAGCAGCTACCTACAGTTTTTACTTACGTTTTGCTTTTCCCCTAAATTGCCTTCCTTTTGACAATTTCCTCATAATGCTATTTGTGACAAATCATCAGCCAGGTTTCCTGACTGACACATAGGTATTAGGTACAGGATAAACCTGTGGCGTTCACAACTAAAAAAAATGGAATTCTGTTTTAATTTTTGATAGAGGCCAAAAAAGGGAGGGTGATGTGCCGTCTCCTCTCGCCAGTATAGACATTTGGCTCGTCCTCAGAAAGGATTAGTTTTTCGTTAAAATGTACTTCTTTTACTGAACTACATACAGGCACATTTCTTCATAAGGTCACACTTAATTGAAACAAGACAGTCTCCCAACACTGAATTTCCAAGATGATCCTTACCACTTTGTAAACCATTTATAGCTTTGAAAGTGTTAAGTGATTCTTTCGTTATTATTTATGCATGTTCATGAACTTCTGCTGTACATTGGAATAGGAGTTAACACATTCACATTTACTGTCTATTTTCTTGTGTGCCTTATGAGATGGCTTTTCTGACTGTATCTCAATAGTCTTTCTTTCTATGCAGGTTTATAATCAGTACAACTACTGTTTTCTAAAATAATAGTACACAAGGCTCGGAGTTTGTATTTCAATTACACTGACCAAGTAACAATGTATTCCGTTTTCAGGAAGTGAATATTTGACTGTTAACCCTCTTCCTGTATGCCCAGTGTGACGTGGAGCATACGGACTTGACAGACACCCCTCACCCAGACACCATGTACAAACACATACACATGCACATCTCCTGGTGGAAACCAACTCAGAGCGGGGAAGACACGAATGGTGTTTCTTTAGAACCGACTTTTCTTACCGTTTTAGACTCATGTGTTTTGTATGACACCATCACAAGAAAATTTTATCCTTCAGATGAAGTATTTTATTACTAAAAGACAAAAACAAAAAAAGCTTAGAGTACACCGCACTGGTTGAAGTACAGTTTCCCTCCGTGCGCCGCCCGGCACGACACTGAGAGCAGAGCCACCATCGTATGTCTGCAGATGGTCCCGATCAAAACTCCATCTTTTGAGCCCTAATTCTGTCCATTGTGTTCGAGACTAAATCAGGGGTTTGTTCTAAAAGAACAGTATATGTTTTACCATTTCCTTTACCTATAAGGACAGCTAACAAAGCATTAACATATTTTCTTGATTAACCATCATGCGCACAAGAAATACATAGTAAATAAGGAACCAGAAAACTCCTGGCGTCGGATCATGAGAAGCTAGATGAGTAGAATGTGAAAAAGATTTTACAAATGTAAAACTTTTATTTCTCTGTAGAAACTTTCTTCACTTTGCTGTGCAAGAAGACACTGCTTTGCTATATTTAAAATGGCTTTTTTAAAAAGAGATTTATGTATTTGGTAAATGTTTGTAGTCAACAGTTCACACAAGAAGCTGTACACGGTTTGATCACGTAAAACCGTTTGGCGGCACAAGCTGGACTTTGTTGCCATCCTTGAGATGAACCTTTTAAGAAAAATAAGTTAATCTCAATTTTTCCCTGAATGTGTTGTTTTTTCTTCATTATACAATAAATATTATAGTGAACTTTTTATCAAATGGTTAAGAAAATGCTAGAGGTTGTTGTAAACTATTTGTATCCTGCACTCACTACAGTAAAGACGGACTGGCTTTTCCTGTGTACTCCAGACTCTGTCGTGTTTGCCGCCAGTCGGCCCCTCTGTCCCCCCGAGTCCCTCTCCTTTCCCTTCCGCTCACAGGCCTCTCCCACCTGCAGATCTCCTTTACTCACCTTGAGACTCGGTCAAGGAGATCACCGTGGCGTCTCACCAGCCTCACCCGTAGCTGCTCCCGGGGCCTCCCCTTCTGGGCTGCCCTTGGCCCCTCAGGAAGCAGTGGGCAGTCCGGGCCCCAGCATCGGCGGGCCTGGCCGTCACTGCGGCTGCTGTGGACCCGGTAAGCCCATCCAGGCTCTAGGAATGACTTCTTCTCGCGGGATAGATGATGAGCCAGGGTTGGCGGGGGCGGGCGGGAATACTGCTAAATGGGATCGGATGATATATATAGCAAGTTCTGTCTTTTTGAATTTAGGGGGTGAGATGATTTGTTTTACCCCAAATGCATGCATGATACTGAGAGAGCGGCAAAAGACAGATTCAGTAAATGAATTGTTTTCAGAAGTGACAGGTGTGAAAACTTGTCTTAAACTGGGAAGTGTGGAAAGTGTTCCCTTCCTCGGGTTTGCCTTTTAAGCCAGCTCCTAACTAAGCAGATTCTTGCTGTCAAATGAAAAGCGAAATTTTTGTGCTGGCTACAGTGAGGCTCTTATTAGCAGGTTTTGAAAGCCGGTGGAGTCCTGTGGCTAAAAATAGTTTAATCACAGCTGCAGCTACTTAAAATCAATTCACTGCGATTTCCTAGTTAGCTCCCACGGGTGCCTTCCTCTAGGCTTTATCTTGCTTTTAAGCTGATTCTGTGTCCGACTGGCACCAGCCAAGAAGATGATTTTTCAGTCGGAGCCCTCTGCCAGCTGGATGGCCCAGCCTGCTCCCCTCTGCCTGTCTGGTCTCTCCGTACAGGGTCAGAGCAGCACCTGCTGTAGAACTGAGGAAACCAGTGTTTCTTCCCACCTTCCACACAAAGTGAAGGGGGTTCACAAAGTGAAGTGTTCCTGGAACACTAAGGAGAGGGACTCCTCAGGGGCCGAGGGCACGAGTGCCATCACACAGCAGAATGTGCTTAGCCCAGAGAGTAAGAGGTGAGCCCCGATCCCCAGCTGTCCCGGGGTGTGAGCTGAGGACGAGCTCCTCTGAGCCAGCCCCCAGCCAATGGCCGCACACAGCCTGGGGCACGCCCCTTCCCTCCTGCAAGAAATCTTGAGCTCCCAACTCCGTCCGTGTCTGCTTCCCAGATGACCTAGGCTGACACGTAGCTCGCCCAGCTTCAGAGAACGTGTCCTAGACTTCAGTCACTTTCTTACATCTTGCACCTGCTCACTGTGTCCCAAAACAGCCGAAGGCAGCTGGG
The DNA here is from genome assembly GCF_016509475.1 of Prionailurus bengalensis. Taxonomy (NCBI): domain Eukaryota; kingdom Metazoa; phylum Chordata; class Mammalia; order Carnivora; family Felidae; genus Prionailurus; species Prionailurus bengalensis. The sequence goes on from NC_057355.1 coordinate 18,423,680, forward strand.
GAAGAAAAAGCAAAAATCACAGTTGTACTAACTGGGTTCTCTGTATAATCCCCCTCCCCCTTTTTAAGCTTTATTAAAGCTTTACTTTGAACTAATTTTTAACTTCCAGAAAAGCTGCAAAAATAATCGTTTCCGTATATCCTTCCCCCCAGCTTTCCCTAATGTTAACGTTTACATAACCATCCTACTACTATCAGAACCAGGAAACTGACGCTATTACCACTAAGCCCCGCCTCCTGTCACTGGCCAGCATCACCACACCTGTCTGTCACTAGCTCCTCCAGTGCCAGCGCAGCCACTGGCAGGCACACCAGCAATGAGGCCCCAGCAGCTGCTTGCATGTCAAGATCAAGCCCTGCCTTGTGTTACTGGCCAGAACCACCATGCCCACCTGTAGCTATGGCTGTTCCCTTCAGCTGAGAACCTGCGTGCCCCCCACCTTTTGTGCAACCTGAACCCTGTCACAGACTTCCACTGCAGCATGCATACCCACGGGTACAGTGTGAAGTCCTAGGACAGCAGGCACTCAGTTCTGTCAATGCCAGGGAGCCTGTAGTTGGCCTCAGCCCTTGCTATCTGCTCTGACACCCATCGCTACAACTTTGTCAAGTCACTTCTGCCATTTCATAGGTGCCTATAGCTGGCCCCCCACAGTCAAGTGTGTGCACACCTTTGGATCCAGCCACCAATGCTGCCTGTCCTGGTCCCTAGCTACTCACTGGCCCTAGAGGCATGTCTGAGAAGCTCAATAGTGTTCATCAAGGAATACACAGTTGTCAACAGTGTGCATGCCAGTGACATGAGCCAAAGAGACCTCATGCCCCGATTGGACCCACTACTTCCATGTACTCCTGTATTTATTGCCCTGCACCACTAGACCTGGGTCACAGCATGATCCAGTGTGCCCCTATCTTCAGGTGAAAGGCTTTCCTAACCAAAATCAGTCCATAAAGGCTGGAAAGGTGAGGGAAACAGGTCACTACCAAAGGGATACAGTAAACCTCCGGTAACTGGACCCAAAAAATGGAGATGCAGGTAATGCCTGACAAAGAATTCAAAATAACTGTAGTACAGTTGCTCAGAGCTACAAAAGAGCACATAAATGACTTAACTATGAGGAAAACAATACAAGAACAAAATGAGAAGCTCAACCAAGAGAAAACATAAAGAACCAAACACATTTTGGAGCTAAAGAACACAATGAACTGATAAATTCAATAGTTTCAACAGCATAGTTGAATAGAAGAGCAGTGAGCTAGAAGGCAGATCAGTTGAAATTAAACAATTAGAAGAGCAAATAGAAAAAATGAAAAGGAAAAAGCCTACAGGAGTACGGGACATAATGGAAAGAAAGTATGCACTACTGGCGTCCCAGAAGAAGAGAGGGAGAAAGGAATGAAAAACTTAATGAGAATTTCCCAGACACAGGGAGGGAATTGGACGTCCAATTTCATGAAGTAATGTCACCACGAAATTTCAACCCAAAATGTTCTCCAAGAATAATGAAATGGTCTAAAATGAAAAACAGAATTTTAAAAGCTGGAAGAGAGAAAAAAAATCATATGAGGGGAACCCCCATAAGGCTATCAGTGGATTTCTCACTAGATACCGTACAGGCAAAAAGAATGGGATGATATATTCAAAGTGCTGAAAGAAAGAAACTGCCAACCAGGAATACTTCACCCAGCAAAGTTGTCCTTCAGAAATGAAGGTGAAAGAAAATCTTTCCCTAATAAACGAAAGCTGAAGGGGTTTCTCAGCACTAAACTACATTATAAGAATTGCTAAAAGGAATTCTTCAAGCTGAAACAAAAGGATGCTAATTAGTAGCTTGAAAACATATGGAAATATGCAGTGGTAAAGATAAGCGTAGAGTCAGATTTAGAATACCTTAATACTGTTAATATGGTGATGTGCTAGATAAGGATTCACCTAGATAAAGATTAAGAGGTATAACTTTGACAATTTGTTAATGGACACACAATAAACAATGTAAATGGTGTCCTCAAAAATGTAAAAGAAGGGAGAAGAGGGTAGATTTTTTATATGGGATCAAATTAAACTTATCAGCATAAAATACACTGTGATATCTATAAGATTTTTTATATAAACCTCATGGGAACTCCAAAACAAAAATCTACAACAGATAACACATAAGAAGGGAATCAAAATATACTGCTACAGGAAATCATTTAATTGCAAAGGAAGGCAACAAAAAGAAAAGAATTGAACTATAAACAGCCAGAAAACAATAATATGGCATAAGTAAGTCCTTTTCTGTCAATTATTGTAAATGTTAACAGACCAAATTCTTCAATCAAAAGGCAGGCTGGTTGGCTGGCTCAGTTGGTTAAACATCTGACTTCGGGTCAGGTCATGACCTGAAGGTTTGTGGGTTCGAGCCCCACATCGGGCTCTGTGTTGACAACTCAGAGCCTGAAGCCTGCTTCAGATTCTGGGTCTCCCTCCCTCTCTCTCACTCTCTCTCTCTCTGCCCCTCCCCAACTAGTGCTCTGTCTCTGTCTTTCAAAAATAAATACATGTTAAAAAAAATTTTTTTTAAAGACTGGCTGGATAAAAACAACAACAACAAAATTAACCCCCAAAACAAAACAAAACAAAATAGGCAAATAAAAGAGTGACCCAACTATATGCTACAAGAGATTCACCTCAGCTTTAAGGACACACATAGATTCAAACTGAAAGAATGGCAGGAGAGGATAACTCCATGCAAAGGGAGAGCAAAACTGGTAAAAGGAGACAAAGATGGACACTACAGAGTAAGGGGGTCAATTCATCAAGAAGATACAAAAATCATGTGTGTGTATATACCCCCCCCCACACACACACACACATATGCACCCAACATCAGAGCACCTGAATTTTATTAAGCGAATTCTAACAGATTGGAAGGGAAAAATAGAGAACACCATAGAAGGGGACTTCAACAGCCTACTTTCAACAATAGATCATGCAGATAAAAAAGCAGTGAGAAAGCATTGGACTTGAACTGTACTTTAGACCATGTGGACCAAACAAACATATACAAACAATGCCAACCAACAGCAGCAGAATACATATTCTTCTCAAGTGCACACAGAAATTCTGCAGGATACATCACATGGTAGGTCATAAAAAAAAGTCTTGGGGCACGTGGGTGGCTCAGTCAGTTGAGTGTCCAACTCTTGATTATGACTCAGGTCATGATCCAGTTTTGTGGGATCAAGTTCTGCATTGGTCTCTGCTGAGTGCAGAGCCTGCTTGGGATTCTCTCTTCCTCTCTCTTTGCTCCTCCCCTGCTCACACACACTCTCTCTCGTTCTCAAAATAATAAACAATTTTTAAAAAAAGTCTTAGCAAATTTAAAAAGATTGAAAAAGTACCAACTATCTTTTCTGACTCTAGTGGTATGAAACCAGAAATTAATAACAGGAGGAAATCTGGAAAAATAGTAAAAATATGAATACTAAAAAACATGCTCCTGAATAAATAGGTCAAAGAAGAAAAAGAAAAATCAAGAAGTATCCTGAAACAAATGAAAATGGAAACAACAAATCAAAAGCTATGGGATACTACAAAAGTAGTTCTTGGTTTTTTAAATTTTTTAAAATATATTTTTGAGAGAGAGAACATGTGCACACACACGAGCCAAGGAGGGGCAGAGAGGGAGACTGAGAATCCCAAGCAGTCTCCATGCTGACAGCAGAGGGCCTGATGCCAGGCTCAAACTCACAAATCACAAGATCATGACTGAGCTGAAATCAAGAGCCAGATGCTTAACCGACAGCCACCCAGGCACCACTGCAAAAGTAGCTCTAAGAAGGAAGTTTATAGCCTACATCAAGACACAAGAAAGAACTCTGATAAACAACCTCACTTTATACCTCAAGGCACTAGAAAAAGAACTATGCCCAAATTTAGTAAAAGGAAGAAAATAAAAAGATCAGAGCGGAAATAGAGACCAAAAAAAAAAAAAAAAAATTAAAGACCAATGAAAAAAAGCTGTGTTTTTGTTTTTGCTTTTTTAAAGACAAGACTGTCGTGAGGAACTAAAAAATACTATAAATGAGGTGCAAAATAAAACGGAGGCAGCCATAGCACAGATTGAAGAGGCAGAGGAGAGAATAGGTGAATTAGAAGATAAAATTATGGAAAACGAGGAAGCTGAGAAAAAGAGAGATAAAAAAATCTAGGAGTATGAGGGGAGAATTAGAGAACTAAGTGATGCAATCAAACGGAACAATATCCGTATCATAGGAATTCCAGAAGAAGAAGAAGAGAGAGAAAAGGGCTGAAGGTGTACTTGAACAAATCATAGCGGAGAACCTCCTGATCTGGGGAAGGAAAAAGGCATTGAAATCCAAGAGGCACAGAGAACTCCCTTCAGACATAACTTGAATTGATCTTCTGCATGACATATCATAGTGAAACTGGCAAAATACAAGGATAAAGAGAAAATTCTGAAAGCAGCTAGGGATAAACAGGCCCTAACTTACAAAGGTAGACATACATAAGAGTAGTCGCACACCTATCTACTGAAACTTGGCAGGCCAGGAAGGAATGGCAGGAAATCTTCAATGTGATGAACAGAAAAAATATGCAGCCAAGAATCCTTTATCCAGCAAGTCTGTCATTTAGAATAGAAGGAGAGATAAAGGTCTTCCCAAACAAACAAAAACTGAAAGAATTCATCACCACTAAACCAGCCCTACAAGAGATCCTGAGGGGGATCCTGTGAGACAAAGTACCAGAGACACCACTATAAGCATGAAACCTACAGATATCACAATGACTCTAAACCATATCTTTCAAAAATAACACTGAATGTAAATGGACTAAATGCTCCAACCAACAGACATAGGGTATCAGAATGGATAAAAAAACAAGACCCATCTATTTGCTGTCTACAAGAGACTCATTTTAGACCTGAGGACACCTTCAGATTGAAAGTGAGGGGATGGAGAACTATCTATCACGCTACTGGAAGTCAAAAGAAAGCTGGAGTAGCCATATTTATATCAGACAAAATAGACTTTAAATTGAAGGCTGTAACAAGAGATGAAGAAGGGCATTATATAATAGTTACAGGGTCTATCCATCAGGAAGAGCTAACAATTATAAATGTCTATGCACCGAATATGGGAGCCCCCAAATATATAAAACAATTACAAACATAAGCAACCTTATTGATAAGAATGTGGTAATTGCATGGGACTTTAATACCCCACTTACAACAAAGGATAGATCATCTACACACAGGATCAATAAAGAAACAAGGGCCCTGAATGACACATTGGATCAGATGGACTTGACAGATATATTTAGAACTCTGCATCCCAAAGCAACAGAATATACTTTCTTCTCAAGTGGACATGGAACATTCTCCAAGATAGATTACATACTAGGTCACAAAACAGCCCTTCATAAGTATAAAAGAATTGAGATCATACCATGCACACTTTCAGACCACAATGCTCTGAAACTTGAAATCAACCACAGGAAAAAGTCTGGAAAACCTCCAAAAGCATGGAGGTTAAAGAACACTAAAGAATGAATGGGCCAACCAGGCAATTAGAGAAGAAATTTAAAAATATATGGAAACAAATGAAAATGAAAACACAACAATCCAAATGCTTTGGAATGCAGTGAAGGCAGTCCTGAGAGGAAAATACATTGCAATCCACGCCTATCTCAAGAAACAAGAAAAATGCCAAATACAAAATCTAACAGCACACCTAAAGGAAATAGAAGCAGAACACCAAAGACACCCCAAACCCAGCAGAAGAAGAGAAATAATAAAGAGCAAAGCAGAAATAAACAATATAGAATCTAAAAAAACTAGAGCATATCAATGAAACCAAGAGTTGGTTTTTTGAAAAAATAAACAAAATTGATAAACCTCTAGCCAGGCTTCTCAAAAAGAAAAGGGAGATGACCCAAGTAGATAAAATCATGAATGAGAATGGAATTATTACAACCAGTCCCTCAGAAATACAAGCAATTATCAGGGAATACTATGAAAAACTATATGCCAACAAACTGGACAACCTGGAAGAAACGGAGAAATTCCTAAGCACCCACACACTTTCAAAACTCAAACAGAAAGAAATAGAAAACTTGAACAGACCCATAACCAGTGAAGAAATTGAATCAGTTATCAAAAATCTTCCAACAAATAAGAGTCCAGGACCAGATGGCTCCCCAGGGAATTCTACCAGACATGGAAAGCAGAGATAATACCTATCCTTCTCAAGCTGTTCCAAAAAATAGAAAGGGAAGAAAAATTTCCAGACTCATTCTATGAAGCCAGCATTACTTTGATTCCCAAACCAGACAGAGACCCAGCAAAAAAGAACTACAGGCCAACATCCCTGATGAAAATGGATGCAAAAATTCTCAACAAGATACTAGCAAATCGAATTCAACAGCATATAAAAAGAATTATTCACCATGATTAAGTGGGATTCATTCCTGGGATGCAGGGCTGGTTCAACATTTGCAAATCAATCAGTGTGATGCATCACATTAATAAAAGAAAATATAAGAACCATATGATCCTGTCTATTGATGCAGAAAAAGCATTTGACAAAATTCAGCATCCCCTTGAGAAAGTCGGGAAAGAAGGAATATACTTAAACATCATAAAAGCCATTTATAAAAAGCCCACAGTTAATATCATCCTCAATGGGGAAAAACTGAGAACTTTCCCCCTGAGATCAGGAACATGACAGGGATGTCCACTCTGACTGCTGTTGTTTAACATAGTGTTGGAAGTTCCAGCATCAGCAATCAGACAACAAAAGGAAATCAAAGGCATCAAAATTGGCAAAGATGAAGTCAAGCTTTCACTTTCAGATGACATGACATTATACATGGAAAACCCGATAGACTCCACCAAAAGTCTGCTAGAACTGATAGATGAATTCAGCAAAGTTGCAGGATTCAAAATTAATGTACAGAAATCAGTTGCATTCTTATACACTAAGAATGAAGCAACAAAAAGACAAATAAAGAAACCAATCCCATTCACAATTGCACCAAGAATCATAAAATACCTAGGAATAAACCTAACTAAAGATGTAGAAGATCTGTATGCTGAAAACTATAGAAAGCTTATGAAGGCAATTGAAGAAAATACAAAGAAATGGAAAAACATTCCATGCTCATGGATTGGAAGAATAAATATTGTTAAAATGTCAATACTACCCAAAGCAATCTACACATTCAATGCAATCCCAATCAAAATTGCACCAACATTCTTCTCGAAGCTAGAATAAGCAATCCTAAAATTTGTATGGAACCACAAAAGACCCCAAATAGCCAAAGTAATTTTGAAGAAGACCAAAGCGGGAGGCATCACAATCCCAGACTTTAGCCTCTACTACAGAGCTGTCATCATCAAGACAGCATGGTATTGGCACAAAAACAGACACATAGACCAATGGAATAGAATAGAGACTCCGGAATTGGACCCACAAACGTATGGCCAACTAATCTTTGACAAAGCAGGAAAGAACATCCAATGGAAAAAAAGACAGTCTCTTTAACAAATGGTGCTGGGAGAACTGGACAGCAACATGCAGAAGGATAAAACTAGACCACTTTCTTACACCATTCACAAAAATAAACTCAAAATGGATGAAGGACCTGAATGTGAGACAGGAAACCATCAAAACCCTAGAGGAGAAAGCAGGGAAAAACCTCTTTGACCTCAGCTGCAGCAATTTCTTACTTGATACATCTCCAAAGGCAAGGGAATTAAAAGCAAAAATGAACTATTGGGACCTCATGAAGATAAAAAGCTTCTGCACTGCAAAGGAAACAATCAACAAAACTAAAAGGCAACCAACAGAATGGGAAAAGATATTTGCAAATGACATATCGGACAAAAGGCTAGTATCCAAAATCTATAAAGAACTCACCAAACTCCACACCCGAAAAACAAATAATCCAGTGAAGAAATGGGCAGAAAACATGAATAGACACTTGTCTAAAGAAGACATCCAGATGGCCAACAGGCACATGAAAAGATGCTCAACGTCACTCCTCATCAGGGAAATACAAATCAAAACCACGCTGAGATATCACCTCATGCCAGTCAGAGTGGCTAAAATGAACAAATCAGGAGACTATAGATGCTGGTGAGGATGTGGAGAAACAGGAACCCTCTTGCACTGTTGGTGGGAATGCAAACTGGTGCAGCTGCTCTGGAAAACAGTGTGGAGGTTCCTCAAAAAATTAAAAATAGATCTACCCTATGACCCAGCAATAGCACTGCTAGGAATTTACCCAAGGGAAATTTACCCACAGGAGTGCTGATGCATATGGGCACTTGTACCCCAATGTTTACAGCAGCACTTTCAACAATAGCCAAATTATGGAAAGAGCCTAAATGTCCATCAACTAATGAATGGATAAAGAAATTGTGGTTTACATATACAATGGAATACTACGTGGCAATGAGAAAGAATGAAATATGGCCTTTTGTAGCAACATGGATGGAACTGGAGAGTGTTATGCTAAGTGAAATAAGTCATACAGATAAAAATAGATACCACATGTTTTCACTCCTATGTGGATCCTGAGAAACTTAACAGAAGACCATGGGGGAGGGGAAGGGAAAGAAATTTAGAGAGGGAGGGAGGCAAACCATTAGAGACTCTTAAAAACTGGGAATAAACTGAGGGTTGATGGGGGGTGGGAGGGAGGGGAAAGTGGGTGATGGGCATTGAGGAGGGCACCTGTTAGGATAAGCACTGAGTGTTGTATGGAAACCAATTTGACAATAAATTTCATATTTAAAAAAATTAAAAATAAATAAATAAAGACAAGACTGAAAAACCTTTAGCTGGAGTGACTCAGAAACAGAGGACTCAAAATCAGAAATGAAAGAGGAGACATTACAACTGATACTACAGGAATACTATATGAGAGACTACTATAAATAATTATATGCCAACAAAATGGATAACCTATAGGAAATGGATAAATTCCTAGAAACATACAACCTACCAGGACTGAATCATGAAGAATTCAAAGTCTGAGCAGACAAATATTAAGTAAGGAAACTGAATCCGTAATCAAAACCTCTCAACACAGGAAAGTCAGGACTAGATGGTTTCACTGGTGAATTCTGCCCAATATTTAAAGAAGGATCAATGACAATCCTTCTCAAACTATTCAAAAAAACTGAAGAGAAGGAAATAACCCCAAACTAATTTTACATGGCCAACATTACCTGATACCAAAGTCATATAAGGAGCCTACAAGACAATTACAGACAGACATACCGGATTGACATAGATGCAAAAATCCTCAGCAAAATATTAGCAAACCAAATTCAACAGCACATTAAAAAGATCATTCACCAGGGTCAAGTGAGATTTATGCCTGGAATGCAAGGTGGTTCAATACACACAAATCAAATCAATGAAAGAGATACACCGTAATAGAACGAGATAAAAATCTTAAGATCATGTCAATAGATGCAGAAAAAGCATTTGACAAGCACAACAACCTTTCATGATAAAAATGCTCAACAAATTGAGTACAGGAGGAAGACACCTCAACACAATAAAGGCCAACTATGACAAACCCACACCCAACATCATATTCAATGGCGAAAGGTTGAAAACTTTTCCTCTAAGACCAGGAACGAGACAAAGATACCTACTGTCACTACTCCTAGCCAGAGAAATCAGTTAAGAAAAAAATAATAAAAGGCATCCAAATAAGAAAAAGTGAAACTGTCTTTGCTTGTAAATGATATAATATTATATAGAAAATCCTAAAGATACCACCAAAAAAAATCACTAGAACTGACAAATTCGGTGAATTTGTAGGATACAAAATAAACATACAGAAAACAGTTATGTTTACACACATTAACAACAAAACATCTAAAAGAGAAATAATCCCATTCATGGTAGCATCTAAATAAAATACTCAGGAATAAATCTAATCAAGGATGTGAAAGTTTTGTAGGGTGAAAACTATAAGACTTTGATGCAAGAAATTGAAGATGACACAAAGAAATGGAACCCGTGTTCGTGGATGGGAAGAATACTGTTAAAAAGTCCCCACTGCCCAAAGCCAACTGTAGATTCAGTGCAATCTGTATCAAAATCCCAATGGTGTTTTCCATAGAAATAGAAAAAACAATCCTAAATCTATATGGAGCCACAGAAGACCTTGAACAGCCTAAGAAATGCTGAAAAGAACAAACCTGGAGGCATCACACTTCCTGATGTCAGCCTATACTACATGGCAGTATGGCGTGGGCATGGCATGAAAACAAGCACATAGGCCAATGGGATAGAATTGAGAGCCCAGAAATAAACCCCTGCATATACAGTCAACTAATAGTTTCTTAATTATTACTTTTTTAATTTTAGAGAGCACAAGCAGTGGAGAAGGACAGAAGGACAGAAGGACAGAGAGAGAGAGAGAGAGAGAGAGAGAGAGAGAGAGAGAGAGAGAATCCTTAAGCAGGCTCCACACTCAGCACGGAGCCTGACGCAGGGCTTGATCCCATGACCCTGGGATCGTGACCTGAGCCAAAATCAAGAGTCAGACGCTCAACCAACTGGGCCACCCAGGCGCCCCTACAGTCAACAAATACTGACAAGGGAGCCAAGTTACTTAGTAGGGAAAGGACAGTCTCTAAAAATGGTGTAGGGAAAACTGGATGACCACATGTGGAATGAAATTGTACCTCTATCTTACACCACTCACAAAAACTAACTCAAAATGGATAAAACAGATAAAGACTTAAACATAAGACCTCAAACCATAAAACTTCTAGAAATAAACAGAAAAAATCTCCTTAACGTTGGTCTTGGCAATGTGTTTTTGGAGATGGTACCAAAAGCACAAACAACAAAAGCAAAAAACAACAAATGGACTACATCAAACTAAAAAGCAAAAGACACAACACAATTAAAAAGCAACCTATGAATGGGGGGGGGGAATATTTGCAAACCACATATCTGGTAAGGGGTTAATAGCCAAAATATAGAAAAACTCATACAAATCAATGGTATAAAAACAATCTGATTTAAGAAGGGGCAGAGGATCTAAACAGACATTTTTTTCAAATAAGACATAGGATATCAAGATGACAAACAGGTACATGAAAAGATGCTCAATTTATCAGTAAAGTGTAAATAAAAACCATAATGAAATATCCCCTCACCTTGCATCAAAAAGAGGTAACAAATTGGGGCATCTGCATGGCTTAGTCGGTTAAGCACCCAACTCTTGATTTTGGCTCAGGTCATGATTTCATGGTCGTGAGACTGAGCCCTGTGAGATTCTCTCTCTCCCTCTCCTTCTGCCCCTCCTCCACTCACGTGCACATTCTCTCTCCCTCTCTTTCTCTCTCTCTCAAAAAATTTTAATAATAAAAATTTTAAAATCTTTAAAAAATGAAAAGAGGTAATAAGTATTAGTGAGGGTGTGGAGAAAACAACCCTCATGCACTGCTGGGTGACAATATAAATTGCTTCAGTCACTATGGAAAACAGTATGGAGGTTCCTCAAAAAAAATTAAAACAACCAACCGTATGACCCAGAAAATCCCACTTCTGGGTATATATCAAGGGAGAGAAAAACAAGATATAAAAAAGATAATTGTACTCCCACACTTACTGCAGCATTATTCACAATAGCCAAGATACAACCTAAGTTGGATAAAAAATGGACGAATGGATAAAGATGAGGGGGTGTGCGCACATGCGCGGGCACACAAACACACACACACACACACACACACACACACACACACACAGAGGAATATAATTCAGCCATGAGAAAGAGGGAAATCTTGCCATTCAGGATAACATGGATGGACCTTAAATACATTATGCTAAGTGAGATAAATCAGAGAAAGATGAATACTGTATGATATCACTTATATGTGAAATCTCAAAAAACTGAACTTTGTAGAAACAGACAAGAATAGTGGTTTCCAGGGGCTGCGGGTTGGAGGAATTGGGAAGGTGTTGGTTAAAGGGCACAAACTTGCAGTTAGAACATGGATACATTCTGGCGATCCAAGTCATAGCATTTTGATTATATTAATACTGTATTATATACTTCAAAATTGCTAAGAGATTAAATCTTAAACATTCTCACCACAAAAAGAAACCATGATTGTGTGATATGATGGAGATATTACACAGTAGTAATCATATTTCATTATATAAATGTACCAAATCAACACATTGTATACCCTAAACTTACACAATGTTACATGTCAATTATGTATCAATTTAAAAAACAGCTCACAGTTCATTAGAATATTAAAAGGGGTGGGGTAGGAATCTCTTCCCAAAAATATTAAGCCATTTTTCCACACCACAAAATGGTAAAATTAGTTGGTAAAATTAGTTTACTACATAGAGAAAAATAAAACTGGATTCCTATTAACATGACACAAGACGGTAGCCTCCAAATGGATTAAATACCTAAAAGTTAAAATAGAACAATGTCATTATACAAGAAAACAACTTTCTGACTTAGTGTAAGGAACTTCTGAAGCAAACCATAGTGAAAAATTTGATCAATTCGATTTCATTAAAATCAGAGAAACAAAACCAAATAACAAAATACAGTGTAACTGGAAATCACCCCCAAAAGTGGTGAGTTCCTAGTAATCTTCACCATTCTTTATAGTTGCATAGCACCACATGGTATGGATGTACAACAGTCGTCCGTGAACAGTCGCAGAACTTGTTTCTAGTATTTTGCATGTATCAATGAATACGCTTCACCATATGTATCTTCATAATGTTAGATATTTATCTTTAGGGTAAAGTCCTAGAAGTAGGATTGCTGAGTAAGTTCCTGCGTAGTTTTGTTAAATAGTGCCAAATTCACCTCCCAGAGAAGTTGTTGCCCCTTTGCACTTCCTCCAACAATGTATGAGAATGCCAGTTTCCCCACAACTGCACCAACAGAATGTTGTTATATTTAAAATTTTTACCTGTCTGTGAGAAAATATATCAATGTTTAGACTTGTCTTTTTCTATAATGAGTGAACTTGAACATTTTTTCATGTTTGAAGGCCATTTTAATCTTTGTGTGTCTGTTCATGTCTTTTTTCCATTTGTTTATTGGGGTTTTGGTCTCTATCCTTCAATTTTTTGTGTTTTATTTTTTTAATCTTTATTTTTGAGAGAGAGAGACAGAGACAGAGTGTCAGCAGAGGAGGGGCAGAGAGAGGGAGACACAGAATTTGAAGCAGGTTCCAGGCTCTGAGCTGTCAACACAGAGCCCAAAATGGGCCTTCAACTCACTGAGATATCATGACCTGAGCTGAAGTCAGATGCTTAACCGACTAAGCCACCCAGGCACCCCTATGTTTATTTATTTTTGAGAGACAGAGAGACAGAGGGTGAGCGGGGGAGGGACAGAGAGAGAGGGAGACACAGAACCTGAAGCAGGCTTCAGGCTTGGAGCTGTCAGCACAGAGCCTGATGTAGGGCTCGAACTCACAAATCACAAGATCATGACCTGAGCCAAAGTCAGGCACTTAACTGACTGAGCCACCTAGGTGCCCCTCTCTCCTTCAATTTTTAAGAGTTTTATTTATTTGTTTGTTTGTTTATTTATTTATTTAATTTAGGGATATAAGCCCTTTGTTACAGGCTATGAATATTTTCTCCCAATTTGTCAGTTGGCTTTTTGTGATACTTTTGTCAGGCAAAATTTTATTATTTTATATAGTCAAATTTATCAAGCTTTTATTGATTATGAATTTTGAGTTAAATTTAGGATCCTTTTCCCTACACCAAAGTTAGAGAGGAATTTGCCAATGTTTTCTTCTAGTATTAGTAGAGTTTCATCTTTTATATTTAGATTCCTAAAAACCCATTTGGAGTTTATTCTTAGGTATGGGTCTTATATTTTCCAAATGGCTATCTAGTTGTCCAACAGCCATTTATTAAAAAGTTCATCTTTATCCCATTGATTTGAGATGCCACATTGACAGCATATATTAAATTTATTTATGTATTTGGGTTTAATTCTGTGTTTCCTATTTTTATTCTATCATGACCACAAATTTTAAAAGGCTCTCAACTGCCCCAAAATGCAACTACAATCCCCTAGTATTGTTGACGTCCTCATTTTCTGACATTACTACATTTGACCCTTGAATAACATGAGTTTGAACTCAAGGAGGTCCACTTCTACATGGACTTTTCTCAATAAATACAGTACAATGATGTAATTGTATTTTCTCTTCATGATTTTCTTAACATTTTCTCGAGCTTACTTTATTGTAAGAATATAGTGTATATACTAATACATATACAAAATATGTGTTAATCAACTGTGTTATCAGTAAGGCTTCTAGTCAACAGTAGGCTATTAGTAGTTAAGTTTTGGGGTAGTCATGTTCTACAAGGATTTTCGACTTGCTGGGGGTCAGTGCCCCTAATCCCCATGTTCAAGGATCAACTGTATTTTACTCTTTTGCTATTCAAACCTCCAAGACTACCTCTTTTTCTTGCCAGCTTATTACTTCCTGTCACATTTTCCATTGAAAACATAGATGCAATCAAATGAGACCTACCTGGTCTTCCCACCATGAAATCCAGGAATCTGCCTGCATCTGTACCCATGTGCTCTGCCTTCCCTCCAGGTACGATGGATGGACTTTCTGCTCTTATCTATGGCCAAGACTTTCATGTTGTATATTGGAACCCATCACCTCTCTCCCCCTCAATGTCTTCACCCCTACAACTATCCCCTCTCTGGTAGCAGCAATTTCTACCTCCCTCCTACATCTTCTCATCAGCATAAAAGCATGCCTTTTGATCACCCATTTCAAAAACCTGACAGGACCAAACTCCTCAGTTATTACCCCTCTGTCTATCTGTAACACTTATTAGAGCCCACAAAGATCATCAAATCCCCTCCACAGTGCTGTACATAATTTTTATTATTTTATCTATATGATAATGACCTCAAAAACATGGGAAGGCGCTGATCTACATGGATCCAAGAATGAGAACAGGTGCTGAAGCCTTCAGTGGATGAGAGGGAGAAACCAGAAGATCTGTAGATAATGCAATAAAAAAAGGGTAAGTAGATTATGGAGTTCTGAAAGGATTTAGGGAAGAAGGGTTGAATAATGATCTCAAAATGGCAATAAGGAACAAGGATAACACCATAACTGCCTGGACTACTGATAAATGGGCTCTCTTTTTCAACTACTCAGCTGAGATAACACACTGAAAACCAGGGAGCCTAGCACTTGACACATAAGGGAAGGTAATGTTTGTTGAACCAAATCAACTACAGGCCTCACATACAGCTGTCTTGCAGCATGTGGAATTTAGTGGACTTATTTCCAAGCCCCTGCAAGAAAATCTGTCTCTTCTGACTTCCTGTCCCATGACTGATTCCAGTTCACAAATTTGGAGTCCACCAACAGCCCCGCTCCCTTGAATCTGCCTGTAGACCAATCTTGCCCCCTCATGCCACCATTTTGGCTGCCCCTCTTCTAACTCTGGCCTATGAACTTCTGCTCTGGCCATAATGGAATAACAGAGACCAGATGTAATCTTTCACCTCAAACAAAGAATTAGACAAAAGATAGAAGACACTGGACAAAAGAGTGCAGGAGAGTGATTCCTGGGGAAAGAGAAATAAACCAGGTATAACTGGGAAGTGCCCTACCTCATTGCCTGAAAAGTTTCCAGACCAGAGCACAGAGCACAGTAATCTTGCCAAGTTGAAGAGAGAGAGTCTGAAGTTCAAAGAGGCCAAGGCATCTAGAATTGTGGGGACAGAATATGGGGAAAGGAAGAGAAGAGAGATGCCCTAAGTCTCTGGCTGAGTACTGAGCTGCACTAGCATGTGAGAAAATCTCAGAGACTAGGAAAAGAACCAACAGAGGAAAGTAGGTGGAACCATTCCCATGCTTATGCAGGGCTAGGAATAACCTGCTTTCCCACCATCCAGAACAGTGAGACCTCTTACACCACAGCATTGAGTAGAGTCTTCACAAGTATCTCATCATACTAGTGGGGTTGAATTAGCCCTAGACTAAAGGCTGCTCTAGACTTGCCCTAACGGAGTATAAAAGCAAGTCTCAAAAGGATCAAACTGATTTCAAACCCCAAAGCCAAAAAATATTTAAAGGAAGACAACAAGATCTAGCACCCAGCAACATATAATTCACCATGTCAAGCATCCAGCCGAAAATTACCTAACATGCAGGAAAACAAGAAAATACAATCCATAACCAGAAAAAAAAATCTACAAAAAGACCCAGAATGAAACACATGATAGAATTATCAGATAAGGACTTTAAAACAGCTATTATAAATACACTCCACATGTTTGAAAGTATGAGAAATGATGAAAAATGGAAGTCATAAAGGAAAACCCAAATAGAACGTCTACAGATGAAAAATACCTCTAGTACAAGATGTACTGAATATCCCAATTAGATATTATAAAGGAAATGGCAACAGAAATTGTCCAAAACAGAAAGACAAAGAAAAATGTGTTAGTTGTGAGACATCAAATGACCTAATATATGGGTAATTGGACTGGAATAATCAGAAAAAAATATTTGCAGAAATAATGGCTTGAATTTTTCCAAATTACATGAAACCATATAAACCTGCAGATCCAAGAAGCTTGATTAACCCCCAATAAAGAATTATGAAAACAACTATACCCAAGCTCCTCATGATCAAATTACATCACCTCTTTAAGGCCTCTCCTCTCCCAAACTAGGAGATTACTATTCTTAAAGTCAGTGCTCAACTATACTATCTCTACTGTCCAAAGATTTTCAATAGCTTCCCACTGTCCATCAAATAATGTCCAAGTCACTTACAGAATTCAAGGTTGTCTACAACCTAGCTCCAACTATTACTGCAGCATTTTCCCACATTTCTGTTTGCTTGCACTTCTTCACTCCAGGCTACTAGGCTACTCATAGTTCCCTGTTCACAAGATCTCCCTGGCTTCCAGCCTCCACTGGAGAGCATATTATGAAATCCCTCCCTCCTTTCAGGTGTCAACTAAGGAAATGCCACCTTCTCTAGAAAACTTTTCTTAACACCCATGTATCATCTTATCCCTTTTCTTCTCATGGGGTCAGCATGTTCTCCCCTATCACCACCTTAATATAAGTGTTATCTTTCCCACTAGATTATAAGTACCTTAAGGGTATTAAGTACCTTGAGGGCCGTCCGGGTCTTGTTTTCACATAGCCTCTTGGCTCTGAAAGGTTTGGGAATGAATGCATGGTAGCACATGTTCCTTACTCAGGGTGGTGAATGCGTTTTTAAATAACCTGGTATTTCCTGAAGATGTAGGAAGACCCCCTCCCAGATCACTACTGTAGGAGTCCCTCAGGGCTCTTGCACAACAGAGGCAGGGATGGAAGAGGGGAGAGGGCACAAATTGGAGCTGCACATCACCATCATGCCATCCTTCCCAGGGCTGTGGGGCCTGACCGTGCAGGGGGGCAGGGAGGGTGACCCCAAGTCTCCTCAGCAGCTCCACTGTACCCAGGAGCTGTTCTCCTGGAGAACAGGCAAAAATGGATCCTGTCCCCTACCCCACCCTCATGCCTCCGCTTGGCCTGGTGATGCCAGAAGTACCTCCTCTCCAGAAATAAGCTTGGAAGAACCCTACCCAAGGTGTTCAGTACTGCAAGGAATTGGCTAAGGAAGGCTACTTTACTGATGCAAATGAGGCTTATTTCTCACAGTCAAGGCTCACTGGCACCACTGGCTCGCTAGCACCACCCAGAAAACAGGCAGGTAAATGCATAGGGTTCTTATCACTGCATGGCCAGTACCCTATTGTGGACCAGAAGAAATCTTCTCAATCTTCTCTTCTCTCAATTCTGTCCCCTACTAAAACCCTGCCTTGGGAAGCACAGAGCAGCAAGGCCCCAAGCAAAGGGGTTAAAGAGCACAGGGTTCCAAGCCAGTCAGCCTGGGTGGGACTCCCAGCCTTCCCATTTACAAGCTATGTGATCTTAGCTTAGTTTTTCCATTAGTAAGACAGGAATAGGAAGTGCCAACCTCCCGAGGATATTGTAAGGATGAAATGGATTGATGTATAAAGCTCTTAGAGCATTGTCTGGCATCTAATGAGTGCCATGAATTAAATGATGATTGTTTTTATTCTGTGCTGCATCCTAGTCTTTTCCCAAAGAGAAATCTTCACATCTGTTTGGGTCCTTCCTATAGCCAGGCTCAGCCTCCCACCTTATCAACCCAAGTGGAAACTGTCTCAATTCAATGACTTTAGACACGTGCCCTCCCACCTCTCCCCATCCACACTGCATTCTACTAGGCCTTACACGAAGCTGTGGCCATCTCCCAGGTGATGTCTTCCAGATCAGCCTTCCTCACCTCTGCGGGACACCCCAACCAGCACCTGGCAGAGGCAGTGCTCCATATATGTCACTTGAATAAATGGATGAATTAGTCCACTGGGACGAATTAGTCCATCCCATTGCCTTCTCTTGACACTCCCTCCAGGACACCAGATGTCCTGCCAAAACACAGGGACAGATACCCTGATCTGCTAGGGAAAACAAACATTTTTAAACCCCATCTCACACACAAATGGTTATAACTCTTTCAAGACAACCATTTCCACAGAGAGCTCCTGGCTTGTGTCAGAAGGAAGCTTTGAAGGAATGGTAGAAAACAGGCCAGGAGAGGGAAGTAGAAGCCTCTCTGCTCCTCTTTTAAAAAGTGACATGAGGGGGGCGCCTGGGTGGCTCAGTCGGGTAAGCGGCTGACTTCAGCTCAGGTCACGATCTCGTGGTCCCTGAGTTCGAGCCCCGCATCGGGCTCTGGGCTGATGGCTCAGAGCCTGGAGCCTGCTTCCGATTCTGTGTCTCCCTCTCTCTCTGCCCCTCCCCCGTTCATGCTCTGTCTCTCTCTGTCTCAAAAATAAATAAAACGTTAAAAAAAAAAAAAAGTGACATGAGGGGCGCCTGGGTGGCACAGTCGGTTAAGCGTCTGGCTTCAGCCAGGTCACGATCTCGCGGTCCATGAGTTCGAGCCCCGCGTCGGGCTCTGGGCTGATGGCTCAGAGCCTGGAGCCTGTTTCCGATTCTGTGTCTCCCTCTCTCTCTGCCCCTCCCCCGTTCATGCTCTCTCTCCGTCCCAAAAATAAATATAAAAACGTTGAAAAAAAAAAAAAAGTGACATGAAAGCAGACTACTATGAACAACTAGGTCAACAACTGGACAAATTAGAATGGAAAAAAAATTAAAAACATATAACCTACCAATACTGAATCAGGAAGAAACAGAAAATCTGAACTGATCAATTATTAGTAAAGAGACTGAATCAGTAAAAATCTGCCAAAGAAGAAAAATCCAGGACCAGGTGGCTTCAGAGTGAATTTTACCAAACATTTAAAGAATTAACACCAATCCTTCTCAAACTTTAAAAAAAAAAGAAAAAAATCAAAGAGGAGGGAGCATTTCCAAACTTACTTTACAAGGCCAGCATTACCTGACCAAAGCCAGAAAAGGACACCATACAAACCAATATCCCTATGAATATAGGTACAAAAATTCTCAATAAAATACTAAGAAACCAAATTTAGCAGCACATTTTGGGATCGCTCACCATGATCAAGTGGGATTTATTTCAGGGATGGAAGATGGTTCAACATACGCAAATCAATCAGTGTGATACACCTTATTAACAAAATGAAGGATAAGAATCATATGATCATCTCAATAGATGGAGAAAAAACATTTGATAAAATTCAACATCCGTTCAAGATAAAAACTCTTAACAATTTAGGTATAGAAGGAATGTACCTCAGCATAATAAGGGCATATATAACAAGCCCACAGCTAACATTATGCCTAGTGATAAAAGGGTGAAAGCTTTTTCTCTAAGATCAGGAATAAAACAAGGGTGCCCACTCTTGCTACTCTTATTTAACGTAGTACTGGAAGCTCTAGCCAGAGCAATCAGGGAAGAAAAAAATAAAATAAAAAGCACGAAATTGAAAAAAAAAAAAAAAAGTAAAATTGTCTCTATTTGTAGATGACATGATTTTCTATACATAAAATCCTAAAGACTCCATCAAAAAAACTGTTGGATCTAATCAGTGAATTCAGTAAAGTTCCAAGATACAAAATTAACGTATGGTAACATATTTATACACTAACAAGGAATTATATGAGAAGAAATAAAATTATCCCATTTACAATAACATTAAAAACAAAGAATAAATTCAACCAAGGAGGTGAAAGATCTCTACACTTAACACAAAACATTGATGAAAGAAACAGAAGATAAAAATAAATGGAAAGGTATCCTGTGTTCATGAATTGGAAGATTTAATACTGTTTACATTTCCATATTATTCAAAGCTGTCTACAGATTCAATACTATCCCTATCAAGATTCCAATGGCAAATTTTACAGAAGCAGAAAAAAAAAAATCCTACAATTTATATGGAAGCACAAAAGACTTAATAGCCAAAGGAATCCTGAAAAAGAAGTATAAAGCAGGGGCATCACACTTCCCGATTTCAAGCTATATTATAAAACAACAGTAATTAAAATAGTATGGTAAACGCATGAAAACAGATACAGACCAACAGAACAGAAGCGAAAACCCAGAAATCCACCCCTGTATATACACCAAGTAATATTTGAGAAGGGAGCCAAGAATACTCAATGGTGAAAAGACAGTCTCCTCAATAAATGGTGCTGAGAAACCTGGATACTTACATGTAAAAGAATGAAGGTAGACCCCTATCTTGTTCCACTCACAAAAATTAACTCAAAATGGATTAAAGACTTGAATGTAAGAGCAGAATCCATAAAACTACTAGAAGAATCCATAGGTGGTAAGCTCCTTGACACTGGTCATGGCACTGGTTTTCTGGATATGACATCAAGAGCATATGCAACAGAAGCAAAAATAAATAAGTGGGACTATATCAAACTAAAAAGCTTCTGCACAGCAAAAGAAAATAGATCAACAAAATGAAAAGACAATCTACAGAATGAGAAAAAATATTTGCAAGCCATATATCCAATAAGGAGTTAGTAGCCAAAATACATAAAGAACTCACACAACTCAGTTGCAAAATATATTTAAGTACATATATATATGACATATTATATATACACTCTTACATATAATATATATGCTATTATATATTATATATTACATGTCATATATATAATCATAATATATATAATATATATATATGACAATTAAAAATGGGCAAAGCACCTGAATAGACATTTTTCTAAATAAGGTATACAAGTGGCCAACAGGTACATGAAAAGGTCCTCAACATCACTAATCATTGGGGAGATGCAAATCAAAACCACAGTGAGATACCACTCCATATCTGTGAGAACAGCTATCATCAAAAAGATAAGAGACCATAAATGCTGGTGCAGATGTAGAGAAAAAAGAATCTTTATCATTCTCCCTCAAGCCCAGGCAGACTTCACTATTAACAGAGGCAGTTTAAAGAACTGTGTTTCAGAGGAAGGACTGTGACCCTACCTCAGCTGGGCAGTCCTGCTCGGAGCGACCCTGAGGCTTCTGCTGAGTCTCCACAGCCTTGTTGCCCCAGAGTAAAACGGGAACATCATTTGCCTGATGACGTAGATTCCCTAGGTGCCCACAATGTTGGGCACTATTGTTCAATCAAAAGGACTGAAGACTACCTATCAAATCTGTTTCTTTAAAATATTAACACACTAAAAATGTAGTAAAATGTGTACAAAATGAGCTTCATGGTCTCTCTTATGCATACTTAATAAAGGCACTCTAAAGCACATTGTGCAGACCAATCAGTGAGACTCTGCTGGTTTACCACTTCTGTTTTTCACCTGTTGGGATAACCTTGAACACAAGCCCTGGGCACGCCTCGCCCCCTAGACACGGACACCTCCACCTTCTCCAACACTGTTGTATCATCTCTTCATTCTGAATCACCACCGCCGAAATTAAAAAAAAAAAAAAAAAAAAAAAGAGGAATCAATTTTCCTTCACAGAAGAAATTATTTTATTCCATTTGAAAAAAGTAAAGGATACAGATAATTATTCTTTGCCTGGCAAAAGCCATTTTCCCATGGGACTCAGCTCTGCCTGGTGAAGTTAATGGTGACATATTAGAGAAACCTGTGGCCTCCAGGGGCACAGTGAGCACAGACATTTGGCTGGAAGAGCATTCACATGATCAAAACATTTCCTGGAGCAAAGATTCACAAGCTCATTTTATCGTGAAGACCACTGTGGTTTTGAAGAAACCATTTAACTTTGAAGATACTTTAAATTCACTAATTGAACCCAGGGCAAATCATTTTTCACATAGCTGAGAGGAGAAAAATTAGAAGCCCATCTCAAGTATTCTGCTACACTTCCCTCCTCTTACGCGATGAAATCTTCTCAACTTATCTCTAGGTCTGATGTGTCAAATGACATAAATCACACTCAAAGCTCCCTATCTGTGCAGTGGGTCTTCCTCCCTGGTGGCAGGCTTCTCCGAGGTTAAGCCACCAGCCACGCAAGCCCATTTCTACTCTTCCTTGGGACCGAGATGGGTTCTGGCCACGCAGGCTCTCAACCCTCACCCCACACACCCCTGCTGCACCTGCAAGGCCTCAGAGGCTGACCCGGGCCTCTCCTGAGCCTCCACGTTGAGCACGACTGCTGCTGTGTAGAAGAGACAGGAAAACCTCAGGCTGATGGGTGCCTGACCCCTCTTTAATGGCCTCCACGGCAAGGGTCACCATGAGGCCCTCCATTAAGTGTTTGGTCTTTAACATCATAAGCTGCACTATACAGAGAGCGTATTTACCCAAAGAAAAACACTGAGTCCCTTTCTAGTGCAATGGTTCTAGAATTCCTTAGAATCAAGAAAGCTGCAGGAAGCATACCCATCCTCCCTGCACTTCCCTTCCAGGTACACACAGGGGCTGCTGCTCTCAGCAACACTGGACTGGCGACTGTTCAGCCTCAGAAGCGTCACACGTTGGGACCTCAGTGATAGGCACTCATTCTTCTCTCTGCACCTACTCAGCTCCAGACACTGGCAACAATTCCTTCTAAGAATGCTAACTTAGGGAATCTGGTTAGCTACTGCAGTGAGAATACACCCCAGGTGAAACTGAGCAACAGCCCCAAGTGTTCCAGCCAAGACGTGCTGGACACACCATGCGGCAGCTTAAAACAGGCCTGTGCGTCACTAAGTTAGCTCTGGAACTACAAAGAACAGAACTGCCGTTTACTCAATATTAGAGCAATTTGGATTTAGGGCATTTTCAATTCTAGAAAGGACACTGCCTCAAAAAAGCTAACTGGTGGGGCAAATATGAAGTAGGGCCAGTTACAATGGTTATCTGTCAGACTCCAAAACAGGGTGATACTCAACGCTACTGGACAGCTCCTTTGCCAGGGAGACAAAGAACATCATTTGTCAGTTGGTCATCCCTTCACAGCAGGCAGGGGACACCGCACACAGCCAAGTGACCAAAGCTGACCCCAGAGGCTCCCACACTGAAGGTCCAAGGCCGCTCTTCAACTTCCGAACACATCCAATGTGGGGGCCCACACAGTGCCAGTCCACAACATACCTTCAAGAAGTGGCACCTGCCACGTGAAAATGTTTCTCTTGCTGTTAACTTCTGGATGTAGGAGGCTGAGGGTGCTGGTGTTTTGGCTCCCACAGCCTTGGGTTAGGCGAGCCTACTCCCCAAGGTGAGTGTTACTGAGAACACAATGGTGTTTTCTGAAACGTGTCCGTATGTCACAGAAAAGGAAATGCGGCACCCAAGGCTCTGGCCGATGGCAGGTGATGCATGTTAGGAGGTCAAATGCTGACACTGGCTGGATTCTTTAGGAACAACGATGGCTAGTTCCCTGCCCGGGTGGTCTGACTGAACTGGCTGTCTGAAGAGGGGATGGTTGGCACTGGGACGGCTAATCTGGGGGCTTGCCCTGGAACTGCACTCAGGGTCATCGAGCCGTTGGGGACAGTAGTTGTGTTCAAGCCACTGGGGATCTCGCCAGTAGCCTGTATTTTAAAATAGACCAAATAAAACACTGGTAAAACAATCCCAATTAGAAGCATGATAAAAACAGCATTCCACCACTGAATCCCACAGTCTGCACCGTTTGTTGGGGTCTTCGGAGGAGCTGGAAGCAGCGGCTGACTGGAGGTCTCTCCACAGCAACTTTCATTTAAAAAGATTTCTGACTGCACGGCGCGCTCAATATTCTGGTCAATGCCCTTAAAGAAATCCGTCAGTGGGCTGGACAGGGCACTGGCGCCTACAGCTGCCCTGTCTGGGTCTGGCAGCTCCTCGAAGGTCACTCTAGTCTCTGAGGATGGGCTTGGGACGGGTCTGAGTTCTTTGTGGGTCTCTGTTAGGATCCCATGATTTTTCACTGGGATCTTAATAGATTTCAAAGCATATAAATCTTGTTCTCTGATGAAGTTGTTGACTTTCTTGATATCTGCGACCTAGGGAAGTCATGAAGACAAGCATCATGAACTATGTAAACTCCTTAGAACTAATATCCAAAAAGTAGCTCTTTCCGAAAGAGGATCCAAGCCCACCCCCCTTTAAGACCCTGATGAATATTGGAAAACTGCACCTGCACACATAATGAGTTTAGGCTGAATAGCTGTTTTTTCGCTTTAACGCAGCCTTATCACAGTTCCGAGCAGATTTACAAGTTTGAATAACATATCATCGGTTTTTGGAAAAGCGTTTTTTGTTTGTGTACAGAGTGACTGCAACAAAATGTTTTTAGGTGAAACCCAGTCATGGTACTAAAAATGCTCTAGTAGCCCTTTCTACTTCTTCTAACTTCTGAGGCAACAATGCCCCCGTCTGGCTGACTTCCCTCCCACATCAGAACCCAGTACAGTAGCTGATTACATTAGCGATCGCCAGACCAAACCTCAGCCAGCTTGACACTCAGAACCGACTTTACCTGTAATTTTGTTTTAAGAGGTAAGTCCTCATGATTCTACCATGTTTTCATGCCCAGAAGTACTGTATGGTATATAAACTTATTTTGTAGATAAAAGCAATCGAGAGTTAATTCACTTTGAGGGTTTCCTAACACTTATGATACTTAGTAACACGTAGGGAATCACAGGGATCTAGCTGGAAAGTACGGACTGAAATCTCCGATTCAATATTAGGACTCCAGGAGAAGAGGCAGCACTGTGGGTTTCACAAAGTAACAGAGCAAGACAAATCTTTTTTTTAATTATTATTATTTTTTTTAACGTTTATTTTTATTTTTGAGACAGAGAGAGATACAGCATGAACGGGGGAGGGGCAGAGAGAGAGGGAGACACAGAATCGGAAGCAGGCTCCAGGCTCTGAGCCATCAGCCCAGAGCGGACCGCGAGATCGTGACCTGAGCTGAAGTCGGACGCTTAACCGACTGAGCCACCCAGGTGCCCCGAGCAAGACAAATCTTAAGGGAGGGGTGGTGCAAAATTTAAGTCAAACCCTCCCTCAAGCTAATGTTTGGAACTTAATGAAAGTGTCAGAGATGGACTTTAAGGTTTTAACTCCTAAGTCCACTTTAACTAGAGTGTAACTACGGCCAACAGACCTTTAGACAGCACCTTTTTCAAATCAATCATCTCCATTATTTTACTTATTGAGCAATTGTTTTTATCATCTAGTTGAACTGGGGCCGTGGACATGTTTAATTTACCATGTCCTGAAACTAAAGCATAAGGTGCTTGAGACCTTTTTGTCTTTTCTCTTCATAAACTAAACACCAAAATTTATTTACTTTCAATAGGAAAACTGATTACTTATTGGAGGCATTATATGTACAGTCTTCATGGCTTAATTAAGCCCACTTTTCTAAGAAGCCCACTGCATCCACTCAGATCTTTGTAGGGTAGGATTCATTTGCGGCCCATGTTCAATAAACCATACAGTATGCCTACTAGAAGCTGGTTAGAGAGTCAAATATAAATCTCAGTACAATTGAGAGACCACTATGTGTCCCTAGGAGGTCAGCCTGTGTATTTCCTCTGGGAAATACCACAACATCCTATACAATGTGTTTAGCCATTTGAACCTCGTTAGATAAATAACAAGACACTTTAAGGAAGAAAAGATTTTTAAAACAAATTGGTTAGACAGCCTTAGAGGAGGCCATAGAAAGTTATAACACAGTGTTATTAGCAAAATGAAATAAAAAGTTTCAATCTAGGAGAAAATGCAGCAATTCTATAAATACTTTCCTACTTACTTTGCCATGTTAATCACTCTGAATGCTAAAAACATAATTAAAGAGAGAAACAGGGTTATACAGATACACAGCGCACACAGGCTAGATCATGCAGTTCTAAAACAGAGAACGTCAAACTTGACCAATCCAATAGGCTGCAACCAGCAAGAAAGGGTCAGAAAAAGAGAAGTAGCCAAAAAAAAAAAAAAAAAAAAAAAGCAACCCTACCAAACAACTCTTGGATAAATTCTGCATGGCATCTTTGGCCCTGGCAGGTCTTAAACAAAATATGCTCAAAACTATATAAAAAGGGTTTCTGAAATTACTTGGAGGGACAGGGAGAGAAGTGCTCTGCAGAGAGAGAACTGGCCCAACACCTGAGATTCCTAACCCTCACTTTTTATGACCCCAAGGTTCAGAACTCAAAGTACTTCACCTGCGTTCCATCTCGGGCCAGATGGGAAACCCCTTCACCGATACCACAGGCCTCTGGACACCACCCCTGGGTGGGGGGGGGGGGGTCAGGAAGGGGCAGCAAGGGCCCCCACCCTTCAGTGAGGTCCTCTGTTCCTCTAACTACACAGGAGCCACCTTCACCCGTGGGGTTTCTTACTTTGCAGCCATACTGAAGAGCGAGCTTGTTGAGGCTGTCCTCCTGGGCCAGTTCCCGCTGAAGCAGCACCACGTCCCCCGCTCCTGGCTGGTGAGGGTGGGGGGCACCCTTCTTCTGGCGCTCCTTGCCCCGGGGCCGCAGAGCCACGCGGTGGGACTCTTCCTCAGAGGAGTCCCCTGAGTCCCCACCACCGTTCTCAAACATGTAAACGTGGCTGGTCGGAGTCCTACAGACAATGGCTGGGCCTTGGAAGGTCTTGGTTAACACTTCCTTCTGCCTCATTTTCTTAACTGAAAACCAAACCCCAGGGTTAATTCCACACAAGGCACATCCATTCCTCTTGCGGCTACAGTACAGGTAAAGGACTTATTGCTAGAGAGATTACTCCCGTCCCCTTCCACTATAAATACTCGACAGATACCGTCAGTACAAAAAAGAATGTGTTTTACGCTAGCTCAGATGGAGGGTGAGGGACAGGTAATTGCCTAATTGCACACTTTCCGCATAGAAAATGAGAAGAATCGCGGGGCACCTGGGTGGCTCAGTCGGTTAGGGGTCTGACTTCAGTTCAGGGCATGATCTTGAGGTCTGTGAGTTCGAGCCCCGTGTGGGGCTCTGTGCTGACAGCTCAGAGCCTGCAGCCTGCTTCGATTCTCTGTTTCCTTCTCTCTCTCTGCCCCTCCCCCGCTCGTGCTGTTTCTCTCTCAAAAATAAAAAAAAGAATAAAATAAAAAAAGAATCCCTCTTTCCCTCTTATTCCTCTTCCAGAGCCGTGTCTCCCCAAAACCCATACAGATAAAGAAACTTCTCTTTTGGGTGTCAGAGGAGTAGAGAAGCTACCAAGATCCCCCCCAAGCAGAGAGGTTCCCACCCTCCCTGTTCTGTGAATCTTAACTCGGAACTTTGAACGAAACAATTCTTGTTCATTACTTTACACATTCCAAAGTATCCTCACCAAGAAGGTCAAGACTTAGGGCTCTTGCTTATGAGACCTAGGGGAGTACAATACTCTCGATTTCAAGTGCCGAAAGCTTGAATTACACAGTATGCGGGGCAAGTTGGGGAGGAAATCCTTGTCGAGCTAAGAAATTCGTCCAGTTTCTCGCAGGTCCCTCTGCCTTCATTACATCCCACGTCTGGTTTTTATTTTCACCTCCTGCCAAGTGCCAAAGCCACGCTACCCCCTCTCCGCTCTCCAAACTGTCCGAATGAGGTTCCAGACACGAAATCTCAAACACGGGGAATGACAGCCTCCGAAAGAGCTGGCATCAGAACCCGGGGGGGGGGGGGGGGCTTCGGGGACAGCCGGTGGCCCCCCCGCGGCCGTACTGCCCACCCCCTCTAACCCGCACCCTACAGAACCACGGGCCCGGAGGAGGGAGGCGGCGGGCGCCCGAGGACCGGCCGGCCTCCCCATCCGAGCTCGGGGCCTGCGAGGGGCCCCGGCGGCTCCCAGGCCTCAGTTTCCTTCAGCTCTCCTTCCGTGCCAGGAGGGCGGTCCCCAAACGGGCGCTGACAAAAACAAAACGGGGCGCGGCCCGCTCCTAGGCTTAGATGGGCGGGACCCCAACATTCCCCAAAGACACGACCTCCGACCTTTGCCCTCCAACCCCGAACAACCTCCAGCCAGCCCCCGACGGTGGCGGTCACTGCCCCTCCAGAGGCAGGAAGCTGGCCCACCCGCGAGCCGTCCAGCTGGGCGAAGCAGCCGCGCCACTGAGGGCCCGTGCTGTCCCCCACCCAGGACCGCGGCCCCTCCTGCAAACCCCGGTACCTCAGCGCCCGGGATCCGCCGAGACTCGCCGCCGCCGCCGCCGTACCTGCTGATTGGCTGCGAAAATCAGCAGGTCTCCAGGGGGCGGGGACGGCGAGACAGCCAATGAAATCAGCGCCGCGCAGGCTCTGGAAAGAGCCGGGTTGAGCTAAGTCGGTACCGGAAGCTCAGCCCGGGGGCGGGGCCTGGGCGGGGCGGGGCTCCAGCTGTCCGACACGACTCTGGCCCCGCCCTCCTGCCTGCCACGGCGGCACCAGCTGGTCCCAGCTGCAGGTTTTGCTTCTGCTGTAGGCTGTACGACCCCTTACCACCCTCTCCCGGTCCTCTGCTGACCCTCAGTTTCCTCACCTGTAGAAGAGGCCTGTGTGTCAATGATGTTTAACGAGGGGGTGGATTCCCAGGAGAGCGGGTGTCCCCTGCTGAGGCCTCCCGCTGCGAAGCGGCTCCTCTGGGCTGGAAGGACCCGGGGTCTCCACATCTTGAGCCCTTACCACCACAGGAGGCGTTTGCCCCGGCCCGCTCAGGAAGACACAAAGTCCACCAAAGTAAAACACCGAACCTCAACAACACGGACCACAACAACACCATTTACCCAATGTCGATGGTGGAGGACTCCTTAAGCCTAATAGTGATGGGTGAACACTCTCATGCACGAAAGCACAAAGGTTTAAAACTTCAACCCCCCAAAAGGAAACCAAAATTAAAAATCAGAACGTAACCAGGGGAAAATAATTGCAACATACACCACAGAAGATTAATATCCTTAACTGAGACAAACCTCATCGAATTAATGAGAAAGTCATGAAGAGCCCAGTAGATAAATGGGTGGGGACAATTCACCAAAGAATACAAATGATTAATAGGGAAGAAAAATGAAACCTCAGTAGCAATTAAACTACAAAGCAAAAGGATAAAAACAAAAATATCTCTCTCTTTTTAGGCTTTCCATCCTAGTCAAAATAAAAGTGAAATTCCTTATCTTGGGAGACAAAGCCCAGGATGATGTGAGGGCTTCAGTCCATTCTCTGCCATTTACTCATTCTTTTTAGCCCCTCTCCCTTTTTCTGCTGGATTTTAAACACCCAGATCTCCCACCCCTGGCCCTTCACAGGAATGTCCTTCTTTCAGCTGCTGGTACCCTTGGACTTTCTGACCCCCAGGCCTCAGATTAGTCACTTTCTCAGCAGAGCCCTCCCTGTTCCCCCCATATACCAAGGCTCTCCCTCCATTTACTTGTTAATTGCCAGTTAATTTACTTGTTTAATTGCCAGAATCCTCCTGTCCCTAATTATCTCCTGTTGCTCACCACAACCTGTGTCCAATTCAAAGCCTACACTCAGTAAAGACTGGTTCAACAGGAGAACCATTAAGTGACTTGACCTGGGCTACACAGGAGCTACACAGGAGGGCAGTGGCAGCAGCAAAATCCAAATCCTAATGTGTCTGACTCCAAAAGCCCAGCTGGCCGCCACAGCTGTACTCCTGGCCCAGAGGGCTTGGTCGTGGCCCGGTGGATTTGGCAAGTCTAGGTATCAGAATCTAAGAGTGTGATTACCGGGAGAGAAGTCAGAGCAGAATCTGCAAAGCTGAATTAACATAGCCACTCCCTGATCAGTTACACGTGTTTCTTTCCTTCAGCATGTCTAATAAAAAACAAATCCAAACCCCACTCCCAACCTCCCCCCCCTCCCCCCGCAAATCCAGGTTCAAGAGAGATTTTATTTGAAAAGATTATTGCAAAGGGAGAAGAAGATTGTTGCAGGAGGGAGAACCCTCTGATTATAAGGTCTGTAAGCATCTCAGGAGTTAGGCAGAAAAGGGCTTTTCTTTTATAGAGAGAGATGAACAAGGCTAGAAGGAGCCAGGTGCAAGGAAGTGGAATAAAAGGGTGGCAGAATTGGGTATTAGACATGAAAACATTCTACCCGAGGCCAGCCTATTCTCGAGAGGGATTGTATGCTGGCTCAGGCTGAATGTGAGCTCAAGTCCATTCGGGCACCTGGATGAAGGAGAGAGGCTTAATGGAATTTCAGTTAACAAGCATTTTGTTCTGATTGATCAGAGGGGACAAGGGGCTCAGCTAATCATTTATGAGGCAAAGAAACAGAATTTAGAGGGTCTGTGTCTCACCTTGTCACAGGTAAACAAGGATGGCATCCATGAGTCTTAATTTAAGTCGTATGGGGAAAGAAGGGTTCTTTGCAATAAGCTGTTTTCCAGAACACAATGGATGGGTGGGGATGGGGAGATCTTAACCTTCGCTGTTTTCCAGGAGCACAGGGCGTGGTAAAGTCAAGCTTCTGTCTGTGGATCTATCTCCCCATCTCAAGCCCTGGAGCACAGTGGTGAGTAAGGCTCTGCAGCCTCTCATGGGGCTTACACTTCTAAAGATGAGCCACAACAAAGACATACATAGAAAGAGCATGACAGATTATGCTAGATCCTTGAAAAAAGAAAAACTAGGTCATATGCATTAACGAAAATTACCCAAACTTCATAAAGGCCAAAGGATGGTTGTGTGTTCTTCCAGTATCACGCTGGAGCTTGGGTAGTGAGCCTGCCCAAGAATAATCTGATTCTCTAAAGCAGCAGTTCTCAAAAATGTGGTCCATCTGATCCGGGGGACCCCCGAGACCTTCTCACTGGGTCTATGAGGTCAAAACTGTCTTCATAGCAATGCCAACATTATTTTCCTTTTCTACTTCATTCTCTCTTGATAGACAAGTAATTTAGCTAACATATATTGAGTCCATACTGGATACAAGGCCACACAACACTCCTGCGAGGTAAGTATTATTACAATCCCCAAATTACAGATGGACAAACTGAGTGCAACAGAAATCGCAAGATGCCTAGCCGATACCCATTCTAGCCTTTTGCTTCGGAAAAGAACCCCAATATTATCTGGGGCAGCAATGTGCCACGCTGACAGCTTCTTGCAGTGGGGTGTGACTGTGAAGAAGTTTCAGACAATGGATCGTAAGAGGAAAATGTTGGGTGGGACTTCTGACAAAGCTTTTCAAAGGCAGACATCGGGAAAAGCTCTGTATAGTATGGGTGTTCTTTTTACCCTCTTCCCGCTGCCTGGGATGAAGATGTGATGGCAAGGGCACCTGCACTCATATCGGACATTGAAGCAACTTTGGAGGTGGAACCCATGGGCTCAGGACAGCAAAGCAGAAAAGATGGAAAGTGTGTAGGAAAGAACTAAATGTCCCCATTGTTTAAGAGATGGACCCTATTTGGAAATAGGGTCTTTATAGGGATAACCCAATTAAAATGAGCTCATCAGGGTGGGCCCTAATCCAATATGACTGGTGTCCTTACAAAAAGGAGAAATATGGACACAGAGATAGATGTACACAGAAGGAAGACAATGTGAAGAGACACCAGGAGAAAATGACCATCTACAAGCCAAGGAGAGAGGCCTGGAACAGATCCTTCCCTCAGGGCCCTCAAAAGGAATCAACACTACTGACACCTTGACCTTGGACTTCCAGTCTCCAGAACAGTGAGACAATAAATTTCTTTTGTTTAAGCCCCTCCAGGCTGTGGTGCCCTAGGAAATGAATACATAGTATGAATAAAAATAATCCTCATCTTCTGAACTGGGAAGTTGCTGTAGATTGAATGATTGTGTTGCCCCAAAATTCATATGCTGAAACCTAATCCCCAGCATGATGGTATTTAGAGGTGGAGCATCTGGGAGGTGATTAGGCCATGAGGGGGAAGCCCTCATGAATGGGATTAGTGCTTTTATTAAAAAAAGAGAGAGAGAGAGAGACAGAAATGATCTATCAGGTGAGGACATAGAAGGAAGGTGTCTATCTGCAAATCAAGGATAGGGCTCTCGCCAGGAATTGAATTGGTGAGCACCTTAATCCTGGACATCCTAGCCCCAGAATTGTGAAAAATCAATGTCTGTATTTTTAAGCCTCCTAGTTTATGCTATTTTTGTTAGAGCAGCCTGAGCTGACTAACACCTCACCCTGGTTTCTCACCCATGACGTTGACATAGTACCATGGCAACATGCCAGAGATTATTAGTGCCTCACTTCCCACCAGTGATGAGGTCTTCACTGCTGGTCAACAGGTGATCCAGCTCCAAAATCTCAGGAAAAGAGACCCACCAGAATCTTGAAGCAGCTCGTCCCAGATGAAGTGAATTTATCAAATCAAGTGGACCCAAGTGGCTCAACGGGTGGACAGTGGTGGATGTTGTGGTAAAACACACCCTCCTAGCTGCCAAGATGGTCACTGATGGGTCAGAGCTGAGTCTGCCTGAGGTTAGGTCCCATCCTGGGGGGCATCACAAGACTGATTAATGTTGAAGTACAAAGGCCTGTCCCTTGAGCTCAATTCTGGACAACTCTGAAAAGCCTATCAGGCCCCAGTTCTCCAAGGGTTGGCCGAGGCCTCCTTATGAGATAATTCCCAAGAGCATTTTCCAATAACCCCCCTGTTCACCAATTTCAACCTTAGCGTTTTGTTTCTCAAAAAATCAGACCTGAAACACTGATGTTCAAGGTGTGAATAAAACATAATTCATCTAACCTGTCAATGGCATTCATTTTGTTTCCTAGTTTTCAAATATAAAAACTGCTACAGTTAGCGTCCATGTAAATATAGTCTTCCACAGGTATGGGTTCTTTTATTATAGAGTCCCAGGAATGGGAATGCTAGATTTAAGAGTATGTGTAGGTTTCATTATACAAGGTATTGCCAGGTTGTTTTCCAAAAAGGGGGGAAACAATTCACATTTCAGCAATGATCTTCAGAGAACCCCTTTTCCTGCATCTTTGCCCAAAATACATATTAACACTTACAGTGTTTGTTGTTGTTAGAGAGAGAGAAATGAGTAGGGGAGAGGAGCAGATTGAGAGGGAGAGAGAGAGAATCTTAAGCAGGCTCCATGTTCAGCACAGAGCCCAACTCGGGGCTCAATCATGGAATCATGACCTGAGCTGAAATCAAGAGAGTGACGCTCAACTGACTGAGCCAACCAGGCTCCCCAGCACTAATATTGTTTTTAATGAGTCTTATGGGTATTAAGTGACATGTTGTTCCTTTAATGTAAATTTTTCTAGCAACTCACAAGTTTGAACGCCTTTTTATATTAATCATTTAAATTTATTTTTCTGTGAATTGCTGTGTTAATTGGGTTAGGTTCAGCTACATATAGTAGAAAACCCCGAAATAATAGAGGCTTAAATTGAATAGAAGTTTGTGCATCTCCTGTAAAAGGATTCTGGAGGTAGGAACTGCAAGGTTGATATTGTGGCGTTAAAAACTTGTTCGGTGACTCAGAACTGGAATTTATTTTTGTATATGGTATAAAATAGGGTCCAGCTTGATAATGTTCCAGATGGATGACCAACTGTGCCACAACCATTTGTTAAGTCGCTCGTCCTTTTCCTGCTGAGTTGAAATTCTATCTTTGGTGAGCATTAAAGTAATACACACAATGGGATCTATTTGGGGACATTTTTGGTAAGATGAACTTTTAAACTTCATGACTTAACTTGAAACAAATGAGTTTCACACCCTCTTTCTCTGCCTCTTCAAAGGGTGACTTGTGTACGACTGGTAACAATCTGGAGAAGACCAGATGTGAAGCATGTGGCTGTCTTACTGAGGCATTCATGCTTTGCTTTTTGGATAACCTGATACAAGGCCTTGGCCTGTGTCGCAGATAGTTTTGTAGCCAGCCCAACATCAATTTGGGTGATGAATGGCCCATTGATGAGCAGGCCATTCACATGTTCAAGTGAGTCATGCTCTAGCTTCCTGGCCATATGCCCCAAAGGCCACCTTCAGGCTCCAGTGTTAGAGGGTAGATGCTGGATCCTGCCCACCCCACTCACACCCAGAGTGGTGTTCCCCTGGTAGCAGTGGTAGTGAGCACCAAATTCTTCTACCCTCGTAACTGCCCCCCAAGACTGCTGTTATGAGGTGCTCTTGTTGTCATCTCCACGTTACAAATGAGGAATGTGGAGAGTAGAAAGACAGAGTACCTCACCTGGCACACCCAGTAGCAGAGGTGGACAGCTAACAGCAGAGCCCGCCCCAGTTAACTCCAGGCTGTGTCCGCCCACTCACTTGAGTGTGAAGACAGATGGACAGCATGGGCATTCTTGTCGCATGTGCTCCAAAAAAACTCAGGCCCAATCTGAGCTTGGGTCAGGCTGCCATGTGGCAAAAGAAGGGGCAGAAGGGTTCCAGGGCTCTGAA
The DNA here is from genome assembly GCF_016509475.1 of Prionailurus bengalensis. Classification (NCBI taxonomy): domain Eukaryota; kingdom Metazoa; phylum Chordata; class Mammalia; order Carnivora; family Felidae; genus Prionailurus; species Prionailurus bengalensis. The sequence goes on from NC_057355.1 coordinate 18,458,550, forward strand.
GGAGCCTCTGTATTGGCTTCCTGTGTCTGCAGTGTGGATGAAAAGTGAGGGGCCAAAATAAAGAGGGTGACCAGCCTGCCCCACGGCCAAGCTCAGCTCAGGCCTGAGCTGCACTATGTGGGGTGGGAGAGAGTGGCCCCAAACATTCTGGTTCTGAAGTGGCCTCTTGCACCTGGAAGTAAATGTAAAATCTTGCTCACTGGTATAGAGCATCTCTCCCTCCATTCCCTCCCCCCCCCACCATCCTCCTGTCCTCTCTGCCCCTTTAAGGAAAAAGGTGAGTGTTCTGGAAAACTTCAGGAATGGGAGGGAGAAATTTTTGTGGCTCTGTTGAATAAAGGTGCCCAATTCACCATCATACCTGGTCCTGTGGGTGAAGGAGGTGCCATATTCAACTAATGGGGTTTGGAATCTTCCTCATTAAGGAAAATGCCCTGCCCTGGTGTGGCTGTCCCAAGTGCCTTAAATTTAACTGATGCTGAGTGTGCCATCCCTTGCCGGACTGCTCTGCCCATGATCTGATCGCTGTTCCTCCTCGCCCTTGTCCACTGTCAACAGCAGATGATCATCCAGCTCCTGCGCTTCTGTGTAGTGAAGGGTTAACTCATCAGGCCTGCCTTGTCCAAACGCCACACCCCCCAAAGGTCTTCAGAACTGGCCCTTGACCAGCTCCTGGGGTGTAACATCTGAGTCTCTGAATACCCTGCCTGAAGAGTGTCTTTGATTACCTGGGGCCTTGGGCCACAGCACATATTTGATGTTAACAATGTGATTTATGGTGGGGTGCTTGAGTCATGCTGTATTAGTTTGACCTTTGAGGCTGAAGACTGAGTAACTAAAGTCAGTCACATGGACATCCCATGCCTACATAACTGGACCCCAGCAAAACCCCTGGACACCATGGTTAAGGTAAGCTTCCCTTTGCACATGTTGTCACATGTCACTGCTAGAAGAATTTAGCACTATCCACATGACTCCACTGGGTGAGGACAACAGGAAGCTTGCACTTGGTTCCTCCTGGACTCTGCCTTATGTGTCTTTTCATTTGTGGATTCTAATTTATATCCTTTTGCTGTAAAAACCTGTCACCATGAGTATAACAGCTTTTCTGAGTTCTGTGGGTCATTCTAGCAAATTATTGCCACTGAGGGTGGTCATGGGGATACCCTGGCATAACCCCCCACACTAACCACCTGTTAATCCCTCTGGATGACTTCCTTACACACTCCATCATTCTGTGGCTTGGACAAATGTCATCTGGCTGGTGGTGTGGACAAACAGGATACATAAGACAGGTGGCCTGAGGCCAGTCATCCCTGCAGAAACAAGGGCTAGACTGAATTATTCAAACTGAACTGAACTGGAGAGCCATGTCCGAAGCTCTGTTAGCCTGTGCCCAGGCTGATGGAGGATTTGGGTTGAACTTTTGATAACAATTGTAAACAGATTTTCTTTTCAGGAACACCCTGCCTTGGAATCCTACTTCTTGGGTGGAGGCCAGGTAGGCATTAACTTCTCCGTCTTCCCCAAACACAGATACTTGGACCCTAGAGGTGTTCATAAGAGACCTCAAATATTTAAGGAAATACCACCAGTAGACCATGTAGCCCTCCAATGACTTCCGAGATCTTTCTAAAATGAGATGACCCTTGGTTACTCAAGGAAGTTTCCTGGAGGGATAACAGACTCATTATTTTAGGTACAGCATGCAGGCAGTTTTCCCTACAAGCGAGGTCATCTAGTAGAAAGGGTGGTACAAAATTTGTCTCTGGCTTCAGCTGAAGTGATCAGTGATATGACTTTTGGTCCTAGAAGTGTTTAGTCTCAACACATATGTGCCTGGCATGGCTCTAAGTGATGGGTAACTTCTCACAGAACTTGCACTAAGGTCCTTGAGAAGGGCCTCCAAGACCACCCCTGAAACCCTTGGGGCCAGATAGAATTTGGAATCCCAAAGTTGTGTTTATTTTAGACACGATTTTAGAAGTTTGTATTATATAAAACCCTGGAAGGATTTGGAAGAGCATCTTGTTATTTTTTTAATGTTTATTTATTTATTTTGAAAGCAAGAGTGAGTGGAGGGGGGGACAGAGAGAGGGAGAGAGAGAATCCCAAGCAGGCTTCTCACTGTCAGCACAGAGCCCAGTGTGGGTCTTGAGCCCACGAGTGGTGAGATCATGATCTGAGCTGAAATCAAGAGCTGCACGCTCAACTGACCAAACCACCCCAGTGCCCTGAGCATCTTGTTATTAAGCACATTTATATTTTTGTAGCAAAACATATGAACCGTCCTACAAGTGAAAGTAAATGAGGGATATGAATGACCTCAGGTCAATATAGAAGGTCTTGCACTCAATTTATTATACTTTTCTCCCTTTCTTTGGATCTTTCCAGATTGTGAGGTTGTGGACCTGTTTTATCACCCCCATTTTACAGATGAGGAAACGAAGACACAGAGAGGTGAAGTAACCTGCCTGAGGTCACAGCTAAGGTCTGAATCAGGATTCAAAGGTAGCAGTCTGGCCCCAAGTCCCAGATCTGTGCTCTTTAGTGACCCACTGTCACAGCAATGGCAAGATCGGTGGCATGCCTGTTCACTGGCTGGAGATGTCCTCTGGGCCCCCTCTGGCCTGGAGTGAGCCCTCTGTCCCATGTTGCACATCCCAGGCTCTGGGCTACAGCCCCCCTTAGCTGACTGGCTCCTGGGGAACCCTGTCCCCCTAGGAAGAACTAGCCAGGCCCAAGGCCTCGGGGCTTCCCAGTGTCTAAGCCAGCGCATTGGCAGCCTCTTCCCAGACTCTATGTTCTGCCGCTGGAGTACAGATCCATGGTGATCCCAGCACCAAGCCTGGGTCATTTGCTTTGAACGAGGCAAATATGATTTACTTAGATCAGGCTGCTTGGGCTTTTTTTTTTTTTTTTAAGTTTATTTATTTTGAGAGAGACAGAGATGGTGTGAGTGGAGTAGGGGTAGAAAGAGTGAGGGAGAGAGAAAACCCCAAGTAGGCTCCATGCTGTCAGCCCAGAGCCTGATGTGGGGCTTGAACTCACCCAGGCGCCCAGGCTGCCTGGGCTTTTAAAACCACTTCAGGGGCTCCTGGGTGGCTCAGTTGGTTAAGTGTCCGACTCTTGGTTTTGGCTCAGGTCATGATCTCATGGGTTTGTGGGTTTGAGCCCCATGTCAGTCTGACATGGAGCCTGCTTGGGATTCTCTGTCTCCCTCTCTATCTGCCTCTCCCCACTCATGCTGTCTCTGTCTCTCTCTCAAAAAAGAAACAAACAAACGAACCCCAAAAAACAAAAAAAAGCTTATAAAACACTTCACATTCCCATGCCCTCTTGGCCTTTTCCTCTGCAGCTTTTAGGCGGACGAAGGCAATGGAAAGGATGAGTAGACATTTGCTCTGTGGAGGTCAGGGCCACCCCTGTGCTCCCCCTCTCCTGTACCAAATGTCATTCCTCTTCTGTCCCCTCCTCACAATGGACACAGGAGTGCCCGGCTTTCCATCCACCCCCAGGGGAACCATGTCGGCTCTCACCTAGGCCATCCTATGAGCTCTCTCCATTTTATTCCCCTGACGCCTAAAATGATTTTTTTTTTCTGGAAATCTGGGTGCCAAAATTGGCCAGGGTGTTGCTAAAGTACAGCATGGCAATGATGGGGGTTGGGAGGAATTTTTTTATGCCTCCCCCCAAACTGTGCCCCAGGCTGGGGTCTACTGTTTTAAGGGTAGCTGTGGAAATCAAGAGAAAAAAAACCCTGGGAATATTGCTTTGGAAACCTAACCTGGTGCTGTCTTGTGGAAACTTAAGGGACAGTCTTTCATGGAGGAGTGCCAGGGGCACTGAGGCAGGCTGTGGCCTCTCTCTCTCTCCTGAGCCTCCTAAGCACCTGCTTGAAGTACCAACCCAGGGTCTCCCCTACTGGACCAGTGTTTTCCAGACTTTTATGACCATGTTTGCCACCTGGGGCTCATGTCCATACCTACAGCTGAGATCCATTTTAATTTTCTTTTTAATGTTTGTATTTATTTATTTATTTATTTATTTATTTATTTATGAGAGAGAGAGAGAGAGAGAGAGAGAGAGAACACAAGCAGGGGAGAAGCAGAGAGAGAGGGAGACCCAGAATCTGAAGCAGGCTCCAGTCTCTGAGCTGTCAGCACAGAGCCCCACGCAGGGCTCAAACTCATGAACCGCAAGATCATGACCTGAGCTGAAATTGGATGCTTCACTGAGCCGAGATCCATTTTAAATGGACGACCCCTGGGGGCGTCTGGGTGGCTCAGTGGGTTAAGTGTCTGACTTGGGCTCAGGTCATGATGTCATGGTTTTGTGGGTTTGAGCCCCGCATCACGCTCTGAGCAGGCAGCTTGGGGCTTGCTTGAGATTCTCTCACTCCGTCCCCTTTTTGCCCTTCCCCCACTCACACTATCTCTGCCTCTCTCAAATTAAAAAAAAAAAACTTAAGAAAAGAAAGAAAAGAAAAGCAAGCTTTAGCACATAATCTTACCCTGGATGCCAGTTACATTTTTTATGTAATCATTTCAGCTGCATTCAGCATATCTCTGCTCCCCAGATGGCTGGGGTCAAGAGGCCAGTGTGATGAGCCCGTACTTACCCCCTGGATCGGGCTCCTTCTCTAGCAAATTCTTCCCTGGCTGTTGGCCTGGCTTCTTCCTTGGGGAGGTCCTATACAGCCTTTCTTCCTTTTTGCCCCCAGGAGAAGTAAATCTTCATTGTTTTCCCCCCAGGGAGATCTGCACTTACTCCCTAATGGAAATTTAAGCATCCTAAAGTTCCTCCTGGCTTCTGCTTTATTACCTTAGGGTAAAATGCTCATCTGTTTTTAAGGAAGACCTTTCAATTTTGTTTAAGGGCTTGAACCCAGTCCCAGCCCAATCCAGAATGATTTGATCACATTAGGATTGCAGCCAGACAAGACATTAGCATCCCCCCTCTGCTTTTTGTTGATAAAGAAAACTCCTTTGTACCCTATGCCTGACATATAGGCTTGGATCTGAGTTTCTGGGACCTGGAACTCATAACTTTGGGGAGAGGGATCCTCCTGATGAAAAATAAATAAAGTGAGAAGGACGGGATTTGATGTGGGGCCTCCGGCAAGTGAGGGTCCCTGAAGCTTCAGTGTCACTGTAGGTCTATCTATGCTGACATGTGTGTTTTATATATTCCTTTGGACCCTTTCTTCACTCTGTATCATCATTTCATGACAAGAAGAGCAGTAAATATTCGCTGAAGGTCTGCCCCCTACAGCCAGCACTTTGCCTATGCTACGCTGTGTGATCTCCCCACCACCAGCCAGAAGGTAGCGATACTTCTGTTTTATAGTATCTGTCCATTAGATAGATCCTTCCCTTCCCTACGGGTTAAAAAAAAAAAAAAAAGGTTATCTTTCCCAGTAATTCCAGAAACAGGTCTGGAAGGGCTCTGAGTGGCTTGAGCTGGGCAATGCTGAGCTGCCTTAACCCCATGGCTTGATGGTGGGGGTGATGGGTGGGTGGTTCCCCCAGGGGACATTAGAATGTTGTCATCAGAAGGGAGTGGCCATAGGGTAGACAGAAACTGTGACTGTGGTCCCCAAGGGTTCCTGGCCATGATGCACTTCATGTGCTCTGGAAGGTAGATCATAAGAGGGTGCAAAAGTGCTCGGCTTGGGGGACCTGGCTCAAATGCAGAAGGGCAGGGTTGGGGTCCAAGACAATAAGTTCCAAATAACTCCACTGTAGGTGGGGTGGAAGGAGCACTGTGTTCACCCCAACCACCTGTGTGAACTTGAACAAAGTTCTTAATCTCTCTGGTCCTCAGTTTGCCCAATAGAGAAAAAGAGCCAATAATATCTGTTGGCCAGCAAGGGGGAGGTGAGGGCCCTCCGTTCCCCAGCTCCCACTGCAGGAAACTCCATTAAAGTCTTCCACCTGGGGGGGCACGGGTGGCTCAGTGGGTTAAGTGTCCGACTCTCTGTTTTGGCTCAGGTCGTGATCTCAAGGTTCATGAGTGCAAGCCCCACACTGGGCTCTGTGCTGACAGTGTGGAGCCTGCTTGAGATTCTCTCTCTCTGCCTCTCCCCTACTCACGCTCTCTCTCTCTCTCTCTCTCTCTCTCTCTCAAAATAAATAAATACACTTTAAAAAAAAAAAGTTAAAGTCTCACCCCTGGCTTCTCTTCACTGTTCCCCCCATCCTTCCCCACCTCGAGCCGGTGGCTCATCTCACTGCCAAGTGTGGGGGAAGAAGTTAGGCATGCTTGTGCTGCCTCTCTCCTCTGTTGGGGGGATGGCCCACTATGCCTCTCTGGCCTCTAAACCAGAAAGGGCTTGGGCCATCTGTCTCAGTCTGGGATGTGGTATTAGGACCACCTGTCTGCAGATGTAAGCCACATTTTACAATTATGGGATATCTTAACTTCCAGTTGGTTGACTCCTGTCTAGCTTCCAGTAGGCTCTAGGAGGAGGGTCTCCCTTCAGCCCCAGCTCCCTGTGGGCTGTGGAAAGGAGCAAGTCCAGCACGTAGTAGCTGCTCAGCAAATATTATCCTGCTGTGTGTGGTTCTCCCCACGCAGGTCCCACTTCTGGTGGAATCAGAAGCTCCCCTTTCTTCTCAAGGGTCCCAGATGACACTCAGGGGTCCCTGTGATTCTGTTGGAATGGCGTCTTCCGGCTGGGAAGAAGGCCAAGGAGAGGCCCCTGGCTGTCCCCTCACATTGGCCCAAGAAAGCACTTACAATGTGAAGGCCCTGGGTGTGGGGTCTAAAGGGTCAGCAGGGCAGGGGTCCTGGAGGGACCATGTGCCCCCCCTCTATAGCCAGGCGGGGTGGGCAGAGGGACCCTGAGTGATGACTGTTAAGGGGAAGGAAAGCAGACCAGGGTAGTTGCCATCACCTGGCCCTGTGTAGAGAGGCCCCATGCAGGCGAGTGCATCATGAGAATCACCCTTGGGGCACCTGTCAAGGCAGCAGAGGGGGGTACCATCCTCCTCAATGACATCACCAAGCACTTACATGTGCCAGGGTGGCGCTGGGGCCACTGTATGAGGTCCTTCATTTTGCATGTGAGGTCAGCATGATTCTCCCCAGTTTACAGATGAAGAAGCTGAGATTCAGTGGCTTGCTCCTGCCCAGCTCCTCCATGACTGTGTCTTTGGCCCACAGCCTAAGGCCTTGGAGAAAGAAATGAGTGTCTGTGGGTCAGGGCACTTGTGTAATACATGCAGACTGTCCCACAAAATGCTTTGTGAACATCCTAATTTGTTCCCATAACTGGGGACTTCCCAGAGAAAAGCCACGTGATGTTGAGGCCCAGGTTTTATAACACCTTCTCTACTTCTGCTCGGGACAAGTGTGGTGGAGCATGTGCCCAAAAAGACCATCTGGCCTGGATCCAAGTTCTCCTGGTAAAATGACTTCCCAGACCCTCCCATCACTGTGATGGGTTGAACTGTGCCCTTCAAGCAGGTATATGTGCTGAAATGCTGACCCCCAGCACCTCAAAATGTGGCCCCAGTTGGAAATAGGGTCATTGAAGATGTAGTCAGTTGAGTGGAGTCATAAGGTGGGCCCCTAATTCAGTATGAACTGGCATCCTTATGAAAAGGGGGGAATTTGGACACAGAGACAGACATACACAGAGGCAGAACAGTGTGAACATAAAAGCAGAGGTTGGGGTGATGTTCCTACAAGCTGAGGAACCCCAAAGTTGCCAGCAAACTACCAGAAGGTAAGCAAGAGGCCTGGGACGGAAGCTCCCTTCCCCAGAAGGGATCGGCACAGCCAGCACCTTGGCCCCAGCCTTCCAGCCTCCAGAGCAGTGAGACGAGACATTTCTCTTGGTTGAAGCCCCCAGTCTGTGGTACCTTGTTACAGCACTGCTCACAAATGGACAGTAATCTCACCACCACTCAGTGGCCTCAGTGGGCCCCCAGGCTCCGTTCAGAGGGGTTCTCTGCTGCGGACAACTAGAAATGCCCTGTTACTGCTCTGAGCAGATGCCGACAAGGCCTCACAGGCTGTCATTAGCCTCCTGTTTGCTCTGGCTGACATTCCCCCTTTCTCTTTTCCCAAAACAAACTTGGCCTCTCTGAGGCTCGTTAATTTCTGTTTACAGAGAAGCTCAGCGTATAAATGCTCTCCTAGCTGTTAAAGGGCTGCTTCTTTTACCTCAGGGTCTTTGTGTCACGTTAATTATCCTGAGGAAATTTCCAGGCCCTCCCTTTCCAAATGACTTTCTGGCAGCATCTGTGAACAGCCAGCCCTCCCTGAGGCCCCGACAAAGAGAGGGGTGGGAGGTGCCCTCCTCCTTGCTAACAAACAGAATCTTGGAGAACGTGGTATGTTTCAGGGGGCTGCTTGAACAAACTATTCAACTGTTGTAAAGAGTCCTGAATTGGCGGAACGGATTCCCCAGCTTTGAGACAGATCTAGGGGATCCTTCCCACAGGCATGGTAAGAAACAATGCACACAGGTCATTATTGATTAGTGTCCTTCCGCGGGGGGCTGGTTTAATGAACTGTACATCCATGTGTCGCAGCTGTATAAACTGTGTAAGTGCTTCAGGAGCAGATAAGGAAAGGTCAGCTGGTGTATTGTGACATGAACAAACAGAGTGAAAAACAGTGGCGAGAGTGTGCTACACTTGTGTGAGAAAGAAAGTTTAGGTATGAATTTGTATTTCCTTCTGTTATGGCCACACCAAAAAGCATAAAAGGGGCTGTGAAGGTTAATTTTACACCATGGTGATACTCATCATTTGTTCAAACGCCAGTCTAGATATCGCTGCGAAGTCATTTTTTTTTTTAGATGAGATTACCATTTATATCCGTAGACTTTGAGAAAACAAGATTACCATCCACAATATGGGTGGGCCTCATCCAATCAGTTGAAGGCACTGAGAACAAAGACTGAGGTTCCCTGGAGAAAAGAGAATTCTGCTTCTGGACTGTCTTTTGAGTCAAGCTGTGACACCACCTCTTTCCTGGGTCTCTACCCTGCTGGTCTACCTTGTACAATTTGGACTTGACAGCCCCCACGAGCACATGAGCCAAGTCCTTACTCTCTCTGTCTCCTCTCCACGTTGGTTCATGTTTCTCTGAAGAAACCAGACTAAGACAACGGTTACCCAGGGTAAACTATTAGGATCAGGACAAAAGTAGGAGTGAGATCAAGGAGGATAGGACTGGAGCAAGATTGTTCGATGTACTCCTTTTTATATCATGATTTAAAAATTTTTTTAAAAGGTTTATTTTTGAGAGAGAGAGAGAGAGCAAGTGAGCACAAGCAGGGGAGGGGCAGAGAGAGAGGGAGGGACAGAATCTGAAGCAGGCTCCAGGCTCTGAGCTGTCAGCCCAGAGCCCGACTCGGGGCTTGAGCTTACGAACCGGGAGATCATGACCTGAGCCAAAGTCCAACGTTCAGCTGACTGAGCCACCCAAGCACCCCTATAGATCATTACTTTTGAAGCATGTAAATGTATTACGTATTAAAAATGTATAAAAGCACTAAATAGATAAATGGATAAATACATACACACAAAGGAATATTATTCACCCATAAAAGGAAGAAAATCCTGCCATTTATGATGATATGGACGACACTTGAGGGCATTGCATTCAGTGAAATGTCAGAGAAAGACAATACTGCGTGATCTCACCAATATGTGGAATCTAAAAAAGCCAGACTCATAAACACAGCAAACAGACATGGTTGTCAGAGGTAGGTGGGATGGGTGAAGGTAGTGAAGGTACAAACTTTCAGTTATAAGATGAATAAGCCATGGGGATGTAATGTACAGCAAGGTGTGTATAGTTAATAATACTGTATTGCAGGGGCACCTGGGTGGCTTAGTCAGTTAAGCATCTGACTTCAGCTCAGGTCATGATCTCATGGCTCTTGGGTTCGAGCCCCGCATCGGGCTCTTGCTGACAGCTCGGAGCCTGGAGCCTGCTTTGGATTCTGTGTCTCCCTCTCTCTCTGCCCCTCCCCCTCTTGTGCTCTGTCTTTCTCTCTCTCAAAAATAAATAAACATTAAAAAAGCAATACTGTATTGCATATTTGAAAGCTGTTAAGATAACAGTTTTCATCACAAAAAATTGTAATTATGTATGGTGATGGATGTTAACTGAATGTATTGTGATCATTTTACAATGTACACACATATAAAATCATTGCATTGTATACCTAAAATGAATACAATATTATATGTCAATTACATCTCACTTAGGGAGCCAAAACATAAGAGACTCTTAAAAACTGAGAACAAACTGAGGGTTGATGGGGGTGGGAGGGAGGGGAGGGTTGGTGATGGGTATTGAGGAGGCACCTGTTGGGATGAGCACTGGGTGTCATATGGAAACCAATTTGACAATACATTTCACATTAAAAAAAATTACATCTTAATTAAAAAAAAAGCAAATAGAAGAACTTGAGGATGGGCACACGGCTGGTGTGGTTCTGGAACATGTCACGATTTTGCTCTAGAGCCAACGGTGACTTGTAGTGGACGACTTGTAATTCTGTTTAGCAACAGAGGCCCCGCCAGGGTGGACTCCGTGGAAGATCAAGAACCCCAGGTGTATAGCCCAGCTCATCTGGGGCATCACATGGGCTCTGTTACCATCCATTTAGAGGAGACAGGACGTACCACCAAACCTGTCTTGAGTGTCTGCAGAGGTGCCAGCCACACTTCAAGTTCAGTTTCCAAACAACGGGGCATGACATTGGCTGGCGGCCATCCAAGGTGTTGTGCTGCCCAGACCCACGAGTGATGGGTCGGACTCTCCTGAGAAACTGCCATGGGCTAAGCCCACAACATACACGCTAAGCCCAGGGACACAGTGGCAATGAGAGAGACCACTTATCCTCACAGAGCTCATGTGGTGAAGGAGACAGGAGGTAATGTAAATACGGTCTGGGAAGACAAAGGGCTGCTGTCTCACTCAGTGTGGAAGATGGAGCTCTTTTATAGAGGGGATGGGGGGTGGCTTACCCGAGTGGGTGGCATGAGAGAATGAGAAGGAGCCGGCTGGGTGAGGAGTCGGTGCAGGAGGGACCCCCTTGCTGGGTGCAGAGGAGATACAGAACAGCTCATCTGTTTTCATTCTGCCTTTCACGTGCCAAGGGTGCTGAGGAGGAAACCAAGTCCAGGAGGGAGAAGTGAGCTGTTCAAGGTTTGCACACCCAGCTGTGCATGCTTCTAATCTCAGTGGGGGAGCGGTTCTCTGATTGCTTCTGGTTGTAGCTTCTGGAAGCTGTCAGAAGCCGCAGCTGTGCACAGTTGAGTGGCGAGGCACGGGCTCTGGGGCCAGAGCTGCCCGGGGTTCAAACCCGGCTCTGCCACTTCCTAGCTGCGTACCCTTGAGTCAGCAAGTGGGACTTCTCTGGGTCTCCTCTCTTGAGGATTAGATATGATACTTTGGTGCTCTCTATGTGAGGGTTACTCTACACTTTGTTTGTGTCATTTACGTAGAAAAGAGAATGAAACAGGGCAGGGAGTACATGTAGCAGGAGGGCACAGGAGAGGTTTCACAGGCAGAATTTTGAAGCGATTTCAACTGGTCCTTTGGAACCTCTGGAATGAGGGTTCTACCCCATGGACAGTCCCTGGGCCGGCATCCTTGGCATCCCCCAGGAAGCTAGAAATGCAGGACCTAAGGCCACACCTGGGAACACTGAACCAGAATTTACATTTTGACACCTGGGTTGGTGTGTACCCCAATTTCAACCAAGAAGCACTGCTCTACTGCTGGGGCCACTACCCATGTCCTTTGGCCTCAGCCAGTCTGGCTCCTGTCCCTCCCTCCACCAAGCTAGCATCCCCAGCTTGCCTCTGGTTCCCTCTAAGGAGTCTTCTTGTGCTTTGCTTTGCTGTCACCTCATGCACGCCCTACTTCATCAGACACCTCCCTCTCTAAGCGATATGAGTTGGAGAACAGGCAAAGAAGGAAGGACTCCAGCCGTAGGAACCATGGTGGGTGCAAGGAGACCCCATTTCTTCCTCTTCTGGTGACAAGAGAGTGGGGGGAGATGTGTCCCCTGAATGGACCTAGAGACAAGGAGACTCAGGCCCTCCTTGGTCCAGAGTTTCCTGTAAGGAGGCCCTTAGGGGGCTCATAGCCTCAGAGCTGAAGAAATGAGGCATGGCATGACTGGGAAGGAAATGGGGGCCCCCCAACCCAGCCCTCTGAAGCCCTCAGAAAGCGCAGAAGAACTCATGGAGGAACTTTGGTGGACAGACAGAAGCCATAGGGCCACTTGAGCAATGGGCATGTGCCTGGAGAGTCACGTTGTGTCCCATACCTTGGCCAGGCTGAGGGGACTTGGGAGAGGTGGTCCTTAGCAAGATAAGGGCTGGAGTAACACTACACTCTGCCTCCAGAGGAGGCATCCCCCAAGGGAGATGTGAGCAGAGGCCACCAAAATTGCTTAGAGGCAGCTCCCTGTGGACCTTCTGTCTCCCCATGTCCTTACCCTGGACTCAGGATAAGCACCCAGGAGAGGGGAAAGAGTAGCTCAGACAAACCTCAGCCCCCTCCCCACCTTCAGGTGGCTGGGTCCTGTCTCTGGCTGGCACTAGGGGTGGGAGAGGAGTTTTTTTGTTTTGTTTTGTTTTGTTTTTAACTTTTTTAACGTTTATCTTTTTTTGAGACAGAGAGAGACAGAGCATGAACGGGGGAGGGTCAGAGAGAGAGGGAGACACAGAATCTGAAACAGGCTCCAGGCTCTGAGCTGTCAGCACAGAGCCCGACGCGGGGCTCGAACTCACGGACCGCGAGATCATGACCTGAGCCGAAGTCGGACGCTCAATCGACTGAGCCACCCAGGCACCCCTAGAGAGGAGTTTTTTATGGAATTTGAGAGTAAAGATTCGACACATGAACAAAACCAAAAGAGAAAAAAAAAACTTTTCTCTAACTGTGACTTCCTGCCAGACACTTTTCCTTTCTTCTTCTGGTCCCTATCAAGCTTCTGGAAAGGTTTTCTGCCCTTGCTCCTTCACTTCTTCATCTCTCACAGTTTCTCAGCCCAAAGAAGATTCAGATTACTTAAATCAGGGATGAAGGAGGTGATATGGTTACCAGCCTTACAAAAATAAAACAGAGCAGAAGGGAAGAGATAAACAATTGTATGCCAACAAATTATATATGTAACTAGAGGAAGTAGACAAATTCCTAGGAAGACACAAACTGTTGAAACTGACTGAAGAAGAAATAGAAAATTGAAAAGACCTATAACAAGTAAAGCAATAGTCAGTAATAAAGAAACTTCCAACAACAACCCAAGGCGAAGTGGCTTCCCTGGTGAATTCTATCAAATGTTTAAAGGATAAACAACACAAATCTTTTACAGATTCTACCTGAAAATAGAGGACAAAACTATTCTTAATTCATTCTGTGAAGTCAGTATTACCCTGATACCAAAACCAAAGCTGTAATAAGAAAACTATAAACCCCACACTATGGAGAGATCCCAAATGTCCATTCACTGATGAATGGATAATGAGGTATACAATGGAATATTATTACTCAGCCTTTAAAAAGAAGGAAATCTTGCCATTTGCAATGGCATGGATAGAGCTAAGATGTATTATGCTAAGCGAAATAAGTCAATCAGAGAAAGACAAATACCATATGATTTCACTTATGTAGATTTAAGAAATAAAACAGATGAGCATACGGGAAGGCAGGGAGAGAAGAGAAAGAAACAAACTGCAAGAGACTCTTAATGATAGAGAATACACTATGGGTTGATGGAGGGAGGTGGGTGAGAGATGGGCTAGATGGATGATGGATACTAAGGGGGGTGCTTGTTGTGATGAGCACCGGGTCGTATGTAAGTGATGGATCACTGAATTCTCCTGACCGATATTGCACTGTATGTTAACTAAAATTTAAATTAAAAAAAGGAAAAAAAGAGAAAACTACAAACCAATGGCACTTAAAAGTATAGATACAAAAATCCTCAACAGAATATTAGCAAACTGAATACAGCAGCTTATAAAAAGGATTAAAGAACATGACACAATGAGATTTGTCCCAGGAATCAACATATAAAAGGTTGGCTCAACACACGAAAATCAATCAACATAACACACCATATTAATTAACACACGATCATTTCAATAGACACAGCAAAAGCATTTAACAAAATCCAACATCCTTTCACAATAAACACATTCAACAAACTAGAAATTCAAGGGAAATTTATCAGCCTTATAAATAGCATCTGTGGAGACTCCATATCTAACATCATACTTAATGATGAAAGACTGACAGCTACCCCTTAAGATAAGAAACAAGACAAGAATATCTGCTCTTGGGGCACCATATTCCTATCTCCGTTACTTCACCTGCATGATTTTTGACAGAGCACTTATCACCATCTAAAATATCATATATTTTGGGGGAGGGGAAGGGGTAAAAAAAGTTACAGAGAGGGAGGGAGGCAAACCATAAGAGACTCTTAAATCCCAAGAACAAAATGAGGGTTGATGGGGGGTGAGGGAGAGGGGAAAGTGGGGGGTGGGCATTGAAGAGGTCACCTGTTGGGATGGGCACTGGGTGTTGTATGGAGACCAATTTGACAATAAATTATATTTAATATTTAAAAAATCATATATTTTACTCAAGTTTGGGGGCACCTGGGTGGCTCAGTTGGTTAAGCAATTGATTTCGGCTCAGGTCATGATCTCACGGTTCGTGGGTGTAAGCCCTGCATTGGGCTCTGTGTTGACAGTGCAGAGCCTTTTTGGGAGTCTCTCTCTCTCTCTCTCTCTCTCTGCTCCACCCTCTCTCTCTCTCTCATTCTCAAAATAAATAAATAAACTTTAAAAAAAAATCTTAAAAAAAGAATATCTTCTCTTGCCACTTCTATTCAACATTGTAGTGGAGGTTCTGGCTAGGGAAACTAGGCAAGAAGATGAAATAAAAGGCATTCAGATTGACAATAACGAAGTAAAACTATCTCTGTTTGCTGATGATAGGATTTTGTACATAGAAAATCTCTTCTCAAGATCCATGAAGAAACTATTAGAGTTTAAGCAATGTTGCATAATACAAGATCCGTATATAAAAATCAGTTGTATTGAAGATACACTAGCAATGAACATTCCAAAAATGAAATTAAGAAACAATCACACAATAGCATCAAAAAGAATAAAGCACTTATGAAGAAAATTAACAAAAGAAGCACAAGACTTATACACCAAAAAATACAGAATTAAAAAGGATCTAAATAAATGAAAAGGTATCTCATGTTCATTGATATGAATATTTAATATTTCTTAAGATAGCAATCTCCCCAAATTGGTCTATGGATTCAATGCAACCCTCTTAAAATTCCAACTCTCTTCTTATTGCAAATATAGACAACCTGATCTTAGAATTCATACAGAAATTCAAGGGACCCAGAAGATCCAAAACAATACTGAAAAATAAGAACAAGATTGGAGGACTCAAGAATTCCTGATTTCAAAACCTTCTACAAAGCTACAATAATCAAAGTTGGCATAAGAATAGACATGCAGATCAACGGAATAGAAGTGACAGTCCAGAAAAGTCCTCACATTAAAAGTCAATTCATTTTTGACAAGGATCTCAAGGCTGTTCAGTGGACAAAAGAACAGTCCTTTCTAAAAATAGTGTTGGGACAACTGCTTATCCACATTTTAAAAATATGAATTTGCATCTGTACTGCACACCATAGACAGAAACATTAACTCAAAATGGATCTGAAATCTAAATCTAAGAGCTAAAGCTATAAAATTCTTAGAAGAAAACATAGTTTTAAAAATTTGTGATCTTGGATTAGGCAAAGTTTTCTTGGATATGACACTAAAAGCATAAGCAATCAAAGAAATCAAAGAAAAAATGTACAAATTGGATTTCATCAAAACTGAAAACATTGTACCTAACCTAGCACCACCAAGAAAGTGAAAAGACAGCTCATACACTAGAAGAAAATATTTGCAATTCATATATCCATATATCCAGATATATATCCATATCCACATATATCCAGAATAATGTATAAGGAATTCATACAATAAAAAGACAAAAAAATCACTAAAAATAGAGAATTTGAATAGACATTTTCCCAAAGAATATAAGGAGCCAATAAGGATGTGGAGCAATTGGACCTCTCATAAATCCCTGATGTGAATATAAAATGGTGTAGCTGTTCTGAAAAAGTTTGGCAGTTCCTAAAAAAGTCAGACATCTAGTGTAATAATATGATCCAGCAATTCCACTTCTAGGTATATGTGCAAGAGAATTTATAACATATGTTTATGTGCATATGTACATATGTACAAAAATGTGTATATAAGTACTCATAGCAGCATTATTCATAATAGCCAAAAACAAAGAAACAATCCAAATGTCCATCAACTGATGAATGTGTAAACATAATGTGGTAAACCCACAGAATAGAATATTATTCAGCCATAAAAAGCATTAACACATGCTACAACCTGGATGAATCTTGGAAACAGTAATGAAATGTTAGTGAAAAAGAAGGGAAAGAAGCCAGACACAAAAAGCCATGCATTGTATGGTTCCATTTACATGAAATGTCAAGAATAGGCAAACCCATAGAGGCATAAAGTAGATTAGTGGTTGTCAGAGGCTCTGACAAGTGTGGAACAGGAATACTTCTAATGGATGCAGGTTTATTTTTGTGAAGGGGTGATAAAAACGTTCTGTGATTAGACAGTGGTGATCGTTGGATAACTTGGCAAATATACTAAAAGAAACATTGGGTTTTATCCTTTAAAATGGTGACTTTTATGCTATCTGGATTATGCATCAAAAAAAAAAAAAGTCTGGAATCCAATCTAGGGTCACACATTGCATTCACTTGTTATGTCTCTTTAATCTTAGTTTAAAACAACTCTCTCCTTACCCTTCTCTCATTTTTCCCTCCATAACATTGACATTTTTGAAGAGTCCAGGCCAGTTACCTTGTAGAACGTCCTACAGTCTAGATTTGGCTTGTTTCCTCATGAGTGGTTTCAGTTTATACTTTTTTGGGGGGGTAAGATTCTTGTCTTAATATTTGTTATTGGTAACACACAAATACAATAGATTTTTATAGTGATCTTGTAGCCAGTGGCCTTGGCAAATTCTTTATTAATTTTAATGTCCTGTCTGTTTTTATTACATTTGTATGCACACAATTATGTTATCTGTGAATAATGACAGTTTTATTTCTTCCTTTTCAGTCCTTATCCTTTAATTATTTTTCTTGCCTTGTTGCAACAGCTATCTCCCCAATCTCCTAACACTAACCACAGACAGTGTTTTCCATCTCTGTAATTTCATTATTTCAAGAATATTATATAAACTGAATCAAACAATATATAATCTTTGATATTTTTTTTCTTACTCAGCATACTTCCCTTGAGGTCCATCCAAGCCCTTGCATGCCAATATCCATATGATTTTTAGAATCATATTGCATAGATCTATTTGAGGAGAACTGACATCTTCCAACATCGAGTATACCAATGAACTTAGCATATCCTTTAACCTATTTATATCTTTAAGTTTTTCTTTCAATATTATCATATGATTTTCTTCTTTTTTTCTCTGCTAATATAGTAAATAACTCTGATTTTAAGTCCCTCTTTTCCTATGCTTTGGAAGAATTTGTTGAAGATTAGTGATATTTCTTTCTTAATTGGGATAATTCACTGGAAAAATTATTTGCATCTGGTTTTTGGGCAGTTTTTAAATTAGAATATAGGTATTTTTAAGTTTCTATTGGTAATGAGTTTCTCAGTGCTGTTTGTCTTTAAACCTCCCTATCTCTCCTTTCACTTTTTGAAGGATACTTCACTGGGTATAGAATTCCAGTTTGCCAGTTATTTTTAATAATGCCATTCCTTGTTTCCTGATTTCCTGGTGTCCATTGTTTCTGTTTCAAAGTCAGTTATCACTTTAATGTTGCTCATTTGAAGGTATTTTTTTTCCTGAATGGTTTTATGGTTTTTTTCTCTTTGTCTGTTTTTATCAGTTCATTTGCTTTTATTCTTCTTGGGAATTACAGTGCTGCCTTAACCTGTGACTTGATATTTTTTTTATCAGTTTTTGCAAATTCTCTGCTTTTATTTTTTTCAAATAGTATTTCTGTCCTACTCTCTCTTCTCCTTTACTTCTGGGGCTCGAAAATACAAATATGCTAGATATTTTCACCATATCCTAGATACCTCTTAAATTCTTTTCTCTATTTTCCAATCTTTTGTCTTCCTGTGCCTTTGTGTGGACATTTTCCTCTGATCCATCTTCCAATTCACTAATTCTTCAGTTAAATTCGAGCTCTTATTAAACCCATCTGTTGAGTTCATATTTTTTATTATTTTTTAATTTTAGAATTTCTATTTTGAATCCTTTTTATACTTTCTCATTTGCTGCTGAAATTGTATTTTAATTAATTGAACCAATTAATTATAGCTATATTGAAGTTTGTTTCTGATAACTTCAAATCCTGGATGTTCCATAAGTCTGTTTCTGCTGTTCATTGATTTTTAAAAAATATTTGTTTATTTATTTAGAGATGGAGAGAGAGTGTACTGGGGGAGAAGCAGAGAGAGAGGGAGAGAGAGAATCCCAAGCAGGCTCTGCACTGTTAGTGCCCAGAGCCCAGCATAGGGCTGGATCTCAGGAACCATGAAATCATGACCTGAGCTGAAATCAGACACTTAACTGACTGAGCCACACAGGCAATCTGTGTTCATTGATTATTTTGAATTTTGCTAATATCCTCAGTTACTCCTGGCTATTTTTGATTGAATGCTGGACATTATAAGTAAAAAAACTTAAGAGATAATTTGAGGCTCTGGATTATTGCATCTACATTTTAAGAGGATTACTTTTCTGCACTCAGTTAGACTACAGTCACTGGAAATTCCAGGGTGTATTAATCTAATCAGGGATTGATATGATTTTGAAGCTGGGCTTCAGTTCCTCTGAAGGGTGGTCTCTTTTTAATATTCTGTGGTCAAGATGGCCTCAAATTATGGGCTAACTTCTCTGGGATTTCCTTCCTACCCCACAATTTCTCACTGGTTTGTTAGCTCTCAATGTCAGGCTTTCCTATTGTTATAGGGAGGTAAGTGGTCTGATCCACAGAGGCATTACTGGGCACAGAACCTACCTCACAGCAGCTTGTTTCTTGGCATGTTCTGTGACTTTTGATTACAAAGTTAGGTCCTTGTAACTATCTTTGAGAATTTTTTAAGGCCTGGGGTTAAGTCTTTCCCAGATAATTTATGTTTGCTTTTGGTAGGTGCCAGAAAGAATTACCAACTTTATTTATTTATTTATTTATTTATTTATTTAAATATGAAATTTATTGTCAAATTGGTTTCCATACAACAGCCAGTGCTCATCCCAACAGGTGCCCTCCTCAATACCCATCACCCACCCATCCCTCCCTCCCACCCTCCATAAACCCTGTTTGTTCTCAGTTTTTAGGAGTCTCTTATGTTTTGGCTCCCTCCCTAACCATTTTTTTTTCCTTCCTGTCCCCCCCATGGTCTTCCGCTAAGTTTCTCAGGATCCACACAGGGGTGAAAACAAATGGAATCTGTCCTTCTCTGCATGACTTATTTCACTTAGTATAACACTCTCCAGTTCCATCCACGTTGCTACAAAAGGCCATATTTCATTCTTTCTCATTGCCATGTAGTAAGAATGACCAACTTTAAATCACTTTAAACTAAAATTTCCATTTGGGATTCCTTTTGATTCATACAGGGAGTATGAATCCTCATTTCCTACCCTATGGACTAGGTAAGTGGTTAACATTTTTTTCAGGGAGAATGCATTACTCCTTTTCTTTTTCTGTGGTCACCAACTGAAAGTGTTGATCTTCAAGAGTCCTTGCTTTATGCAGGAGACTCTGATGGGAACTTTTCCCCCAAACAACCAGCATCTTCTATTTTTGTCTCTTGTGCCCAGGATAGCCCAGTGTAACTGGGGCTCTAGGCTGTGGGGGGCAGTGGGCACTGGATTTAGAGTCAATAGACCTAGGTTTGCCTCTCAGCTCCACCATAAACAAATTGTTCCATGCAGACACTTGCAGTTTTATTTTTTTTAATTTTAATTTATTTTTTTTTAATTTACATGCAAGTTAGTTAGCATATAGTGCGACAATGATTTCAGGAGTAGATTCCTTAATGTCTCTTACCCACGTAGCCCATCCCCCCTCCCACAAGCCCTCCAGCAACCCTCTGTTTGTTCTCCATATTTAAGAGTCTCTTATGTATTTGTCCCCCTCCCTGTTTTTATATTATTTTTGCTTCTCTTCCCTTATGTTCATCTGTTTTGTATCTTAAAGTCTTCATATGCATGAACTCATATGATACTTGTCTTTCTCTGACTAATTTCGCTTAGCATAATACCCTCTGGTTCCTTCCACATAGTTGCAAATGGCAAGATTTCATTCTTTTTGATTACCGAATACTCCATTGTATATATATATATACCACGTTCATCCATCGATGGACATTTGGGCTCCTTCCACACTTTGGCTATTGTCAATAGGGCTGCTATAAACAGTGAGGTGCATGTGCCCCTTTGAAACAGCACACCTGTATCCCTTGGATAAATGCCTAGTAACACTTGCAGTTTTATAAAAAGGGATGTAAAAAGTCCTTGAGTCAATAAATATTAGCTAAGCACCTACTATGTGCAAGAAACTTTTCTAAGTGCTAGGAATACAACAAAAATCTCTACGTGTATATGCATGCCCATATATAGTAACCTAATAAAATAAGAAAAAATTGAGTGAAATACATTTTATTTTATTTTTTAAAGTTTATTTACTTATTTTGAGAGAGATAGAGACAGCATGAGCAAGAGAGGGACAGAGAGAGAGAGGAAGAGAGAGAGAGTCCCAAGCAGACTCTGCATAGTCAGCATGGAGCCCATAGTCAGCATGGGGTCTGAACTCACTAACCATGAGATCATGACCGGAGCTGAAACCAAGAGTTGGATGCTTAACTGACTGAGCCACCCAGGCGCCCCCAAAACTAAGTAAAATATATGATATTTTAGATGGTGATAAGTGCTCTGTCAAAAAATAATGCCGGGGAAGTAAAGGTGATAGGAATATCTCTGTGTGTGTGGTGGGGGAGGGCTCATTGGTTTTTTATCCCAAACACCAGCATATGACCTGGCACAGAGTAGTTCAATAAACTTTTGACATAGGAATTAGCAGCTTAGGGGACATCTATCACCATGTATGGCAAATAATAGTAGCTTTTGATTTTAGAATGGCTGTAGTTGTTACTGGATTCTCCACTTTATGCCCGGTTGATGGCAAGTTCACACAGCTGTGCTTAGGCTCAGGAATTATCCGGATGAAAATTGGGATAGAAGTTCAACTCCCTTCCTCCTTCTGTACACCATATCTGCAAATCTACTGAAAAGTCCACACATCTCTTCTCCCCCAGGGAGTAGCGTCCAGGTCTGTGGGGCTGACACCTTGCTGTCTGGGTTCTCCCTGCTCTCCAAGGAGAGGCAGGGAGCCACAAGTCCAGGGTGACTGCTGCTGAAACCATGCTGGGTACTCAGGTGTGGGCCTAGGTGCCTGCCCAGGTGAGTGCCTCGTGCAGAAGGGGAGTAGCAATTGGCAATACGGCCTGACCATGTGAATAGAGTGAGTGCACCAGGCCGGCAGGGGGCGCTGTGGCGTCACCTTGGGTCCAGTTTGTGAGAGTGCTCCTTCCCGCGGGCTTTTGTCCAAGATCACACAGCTGTTGAGTGGCAGAGCTTGGTTTTAAGTTTGCATCTCTTTGACGCCGATGGTTATGGTTTTCTCACTGTCCCGGGCTCAGTTTCCTTGAATGCAGGCTGCAGCTTCTCAGAGAGCCCAGAAAGCCTGGAGTTCTGGCACAGGTCTGCCTTGTGACAAATGGCATTAAAATTGACAGAAGAAGCTCCACTGGGTTTTCTAGAGCTTCTATGCTCTCCCCCTCCCCTGGGTTTCAGCATTAACCTGGGGACTTTAAAGAGATGTATGGTTGTAAGCAAGCCTCTGATCCAGGGCCTCTGATTTCTAGGATGTCTCCAAGGCCTGTGCTGGTCAGAAGCTCATGGTGCAGCACACAGCCAGGTGGCAGTGCTGGAAGGTTCCAGGAGGGATTTAGGCATTCAGCTCCAAATATCTGGTGCTCAGAGTCTGAAGTCCCCCACTGTGGCCCTCCCTACGCCAAGAGCCTGGACTTAAATACGAAATCTCCATTGTGGATCAGATGAATCAGCCCTGAGCCAGAGAGACTTGTGACACTACGATGCTCCCGTGATGACAAGCAGCGGACTGGGGGGTATAATAGAAGCTCTGCTAAGGGTCTCATCACTCTGCTTGCAGATCCACTTCTAAGTGCCCCGGGGGCAGCCATGGGAATGCCCTTGCTTATCTGCAATTGCTGACCAGGCTCTTTCTCTTTTTTTCTCTTCTCTCTCTTTGTCCCTCTCCCTTTCTGGGGAGCAAGCTGCCTCCTACCACCCTAAGCCACTGGGTTCTGAATGTTGAAGGGGCCAGAGGGGGTTCTGGTCTCTACTTAGCCACTCTCCCCAGGCAAATCACCTCACCTGGAATGGAGGGTCTTCACATCCTGGTTTTACAGGCTGCTGTTAGCACCAGATAAAGGCTTGGGGGAGGGGGAAGGATTTGAAGGTTTCCCTTGATGGTTCATCCAGGGCCAGAGCTTGTCTCTCTTCTGGCCCAAATGGCCTAAGTCACCATCCCTGTCCATCCACCCTCCCCCAGATGCCAAGTCTGTGGCTGGAGGCAGTGTAAGGGGATGGAGAAGTTTGAGGATGAGAATTCTGTCTACCAGAAGGACTCTGGGCTAGAAGAAGATGGGACAGGATGTCCATTTAGAAAGGGAAATGCCACCTTCCAGGAGATGAATGGTGAGAACAGATATCCTTGTTTTGTTCCTGATCTTAAGGAGAAAGCATTCAGTCTTTCACCATTAGTATGATGCTAGTTTTGTGCTTTTCTTAGGTGCCCTTTGTCAGGCTGAAGAAGTTCCCTTCTGTTCCCGGTTTGTTGAGTGTTTTATCACGAGAGGGTGTTGTATTTTGTCACATGCTTATTTTCAATCTATTGAGATGATGGTATTTTTTTCTTTTATTCTATTAATATTTAAATCTATCAAATTGATTAATATCAATAACATCCTATTACTATATCATTAATATGTAGTACGCTAAATAATGACACCTCAAAGATGTCCAAGTCCTAATCGCTAGAACTGATGAATATATTATTTTACATGGTAAAAGGGAATTTATAGATGTGATTAGGTTAAGGATCCTGAGATGGGGAGATTTTCCAGGATTTTCTGGTTGGAACCAATTTAATCTCAAGGGTTCTTATAGAAGGAGGATAAGAGGATTAGAGTCAGACAGGGTGGCATGATGATGGAAGAGAGACAGATATTTGAAGATACTAGCCAATTTGTGTTGCTTTTTAAGCCATTAAGTTTGTGGTGATTTGTAATAGCAGCAATATGAATTAATACAATTACATTGGCTGATTTTTGTCTGTTGAACCAACCTTCCACTCCTGACATAAATCCCACTTGGCTATGGTGTAAAATCATATACTGTATATACTGGTGTAAAATTAATATACTACTGGAATCTGTTTGTTGGTGTTTTGTTGAGGACTATATTCATAAGGGATATTGATCTATAATTTTTGTTTTCATGTCTGGTTTTGGTATCAAGGTTATACTGGCCTCCTGGAATGAGTTAGGAAATGTTTCCATCCTTTTCTGTTTTTTGGAAGACTTTGTGAAGGTTTAATGTTAATTTTTAAACATTGGGTAGAACTAACCAGGGGAGCCATCTGGTCCTGGCCTTTTCTTTGTTGGAAGTTTTTTGGTAGCTAGCTAGCTACCTAAAGGTAAGTCTCTTTACTTGTTGTAGATGTATTCAGATTTTCTACCTCTTCTTGAATTAGTTTTGGTAGTTTGTGTCATTCTCAAAATTTGTCCATTTCATCTAGTTTATCTAATGTTTTATCATTCAATTATTCATAATATTGCTTATAATACTTTTTATTTCTGTAAGATTGGTAATGCTGTCACCTCTTTCATTCCTGGTTTTAAGAATTTGAGTCCTCCGTTTTTCTTCTTGATCATGGGAGCTAAAAATTCCTCAATTTTGTCCATCTTCTCAAATAATTTTCAATTTTGTTCATTTTCTCATTTTTCTATTTTTATTTTTACTCTTGTTTTTATTATTCTCTACCTTATGCTTTCTTTTAAGCTTAGTTTGCTCATCATTTCTAGTTTCTTAAGGTTGAAGATTAGATTATTTGACATTTTTCTTCGTTTTTGATGTAGACACTTAAAGCTTTGAATTTCTCTCTGGGAACTAGCTTAACTGCACCCTGTAAGTTGTGGAATTTTGAGTTATTTTCATTCATTTCAAAGCATGCTCCAATCTCCCTTGTGATTTCTTCTTTAACTCATTGGTTATTTAGGAGTATGTTGTTTAATTTTCACTTATTTGTTGAGTCCCCAAATATCTCTCTGTTATTGATTTCTAACTTCATTTCATTGTGTTAAGAGAACATGCTTTGATTGGAATCCTTTTACATTTATTTAGACTTTTTTAGTGGCCATCCTGGATGATGTTCCATATGTACTTGAGCAGAATGTGTATTCTGTTGTTGGGTAGAAGCTTCTACAGATATTTGTTAGATCTAATTGGTTAATAGTGTTGTTCAACTCTTCTATTTTCTTGCTGATTTCCTGTCTAGTTGGTGTATTCATTCCTGAAAGTGGGATTTTTCAGTCTCCAACTATTAGTGTTAGTTTTTCTAGTTTTCTCTTATATTCTGTTCAGTTTTGCCTCATCTATGTTGAGACTCTGTTAGGTGTGAATATGTGTATAATTGTTAGATATTCTTGATGGATTGAACCTTTTATCATTATACAATTCCTTGTCTCTAGTAACAATTTTTGTTTTAAATGGTGTACAAAACTTTGCTTCTACATAACTCTGGTCCCTCTTACCTTCTGTAAGCTCCTACTTTCACAAATCACAGCTGTATACGTTGTGCACCCATTAACAGACTTATAATTATTGTTTTACACGGTTGCTTTTTAAATCATCTTCCTAAATGTCTCCTTCATCAATCCTCTGGGAGAAGAAAGGAGTTTCACACAAAAAGATAAAATCATACTGTTATCTTACTCAGTTGAGGCTGGTATAACAAAATACCATAAGCTGAATGTCTTACACACCATTTAATTCTCACAGTTCTGCAGGTTGGGAAGAACAAGATCAAGATGTCAAGATGGTTGAGTTTTGGGGGACCCTTTTCTGGTTGCAGACAGCCACCTTCTTGCTCTATCCTTTCATGGTGGGGAAAGAGATCTCATGTCTCTTCCTTTTAAAAGTAAGGGCATTAATACAACATGAGGGCTCCACCCTCAAGACCTAATTTGACCCCAATTACCACCTCCAAATGCCATCACATGGGGGATTAGGGCTTTGATATGTGACTTCTGGAAGGACACAAACACTCATTCCATGGTAACTGTCTTTTTAATTTACCTATGTAGTTACCTTTACCAGTGCTCTTTATTTTTTTTTAAATTTTTTATTCTTTATTTTTGAGAGAGAGACAGTGAAGCAGAGTGCAAGCAGGGGAGGAACAGAGAGAGAGGGAGACACAGAATCCGAAGCAGGATCCAGGCTCTGAGCTGTCAGCGCCGAGCCCGACACAGGGCTAGAACTCACGAACCGCGAGATCATGACCTGAGCTGAAGTCGGACGCCCAACCTACTGAACCACCCAGCCACCCCAGAGCTCTTTATTTCTAATGTGGGTTCACATTTCTTTGCCACCTGCTTCTTCTGCCTTCTTATTTATTCCTTTTTATTGTCTAATTTATCTCCTTTCCCCACAGTTTCAGGCATCCTTTTGTTTCATTCTGTGGGCCTGTAAGAATTTAACTTTCTATCTGCACAACCATTGACTTCTGCCAGTTTTCAAGGTCATGGTTCCCAAGTGTCTCCTCCCCCTGCCCTCATCCCAAGTACAATGTGAGGACACCTATCTTCCAAGCCATAGAAACATAATTTATTTGAGGAAAAACTGGTTGACTTTTAAAAAAATATCATATTTTCGGGGAGCCTGGGTGGCACAGTCGGTTAAGCGTCCGACTTCAGCCAGGTCACGATCTTGCGGTCCGTGAGTTCGAGCCCCGCGTCGGGCTCTGGGCTGATGGCTCAGAGTCTGGAGCCTGTTTCAGATTCTGTGTCTCCCTCTCTCTCTGCCCCTCCCTCGTTCATGCTCTCTCTCTGTCCCAAAAATAAATAAACGTTGAAAAAAAAATTTAAAAAAAAATCATATTTTCTATCTTGTCTCTAGAGGCTACGGTAGTAAGTTCTACATTTTCTATTCTACTCTTACCAATTGCTCATAATTAGCAGCCATTAAATAAAGCAGTTGTCCCCTTGAGTAGATATGGGGCTCCAGTAGGGATGTTGTAAAACGCAGGGTAGACTTAGTAATGGATATCTGGTAGGAGCAGACCACCAGGGTTGGCCATTAACACCACATTATTCAGGGCCATTGTTACAGGACTAATTAATTGTGAATTAGAGTTTGAGCCACGTATAACTTAATTGTGGCATGGTGTCACCATTAATCATGTTCTGGAATGCTGAGAAAAGACTGAAGTGAGCTAAAAGTCGAAGGTTTAAGGTTTCTTGAAACAAAGCTCATTTAATGGTATTCATGAGTGAATGACGTATTGTGGTAACCAGTCCTTGGTATTAGTCCAATTCCATTGGTGATCCCAGGGGCTAGATAGCTGCCCAGATGCTGAGCTTTCTGGAAAACAGCGATTAGTATTCAGCATGTGTCTGGGGAGAAACCATATACAGCACATCTTGTATTTTCAAAGATCCAAATGGAGACCAAATGAGAAGGAGAGGTTTAAGATTTCCACATAAAATTCAAAAGTTGTATTAGGCTGAAGAGAGGGGCCAGATTTTCTTGCAGTTGGGGACTTCCTCAGGGTCCCATAGGCCTGGAAAGTGACCTAAACATGAGAGTCAACTTTAGAGGGGCAGGAAACAAAGCAAGCTTGGGGTTGGGGAAATCGCTAAGGTGCTTTTTCATGCTATTGGTCCAGTTATTACCATGAACAGCAATAACACTGGCTTCCATCTCTTTGGATCTATTATGTATCAGGCTCTGTCCTAGGTGTTTTGTGGACACTAAAGTATATAGTTTCGTTTTCAGGACACTCTTTCATGGTAGGTTGTATTATCTTTATTTTAAGATGAGAAAACCACGTACCACATGTACCTGTGGCACTGAGCACACACAAATTCTGGAGTTAGGGTGGTCATGAATCATCTTACTGCTGCCTCTTCACTGTTCCTGTAAATCCATATTGTGGGACTGGTTCTTTCCCTGGCCCTGGATGAAAACTTTGGCCCATGAATTTTCTGGTCTCTCCTAGGTAATAAAAACAGTTCTCTGGTCACATTCTCAAGTCAAGCAAATCTACAAAATATTCTCTCAATTCAGCAGTAAAAATATCTAGTTTCATTTAATAATCTAAATTCTGAACTTAGTTAAAATTGAGATTACTCCTTCTCTCACTTGGCCTGGAAACCTCCTTGGAAGAGGGGTCCATGATAAGCCTCCTGAGTTGTTCTCACTTGGCATTCTTCTTCCATTTGCTTGGGGAGGGTGGAGAGAAAAGGGGAGTACGAAAATTCCCACTCGTCAGGTACTCATGTGGCTATTGAATATAAGCATTCTTTGGGCCTCGGGGGCACTAAAGGCTGACTTTCCTCCTAGATCACTTTAATAGGTTGCTTGGAGATACACACCCACTGTCCCATTATCTGCTGGGATCTCCCATCTGTAGGGCTATGTGGAAGACATCTTTCCTTCATCTGTGGCTGACTTGTGGCTCTTTCCTTAGCTCCTGGATATGGGCAGGTTAGAGTTGGGCCCTTGTGGTGCCCTCACCACATAATGTTCTTGGACAGGACCTGAACCTCCCCCATGACCACCCTCCCACCCCAAACTGGCTTTCTCTTACATAGAGCCCACACACTCTGCACATTCTGGAAACGTAGGCTGATCCTGGTGCATCAACCTCTCTTTCATTTTGCCGTCAAGGCAGCTAGGCAGCCTGCTATGAACTGAATTGTGTCCCTCTACCCCCATTTATATGTTGAAATCCTAAGCCCCAATGTGACTGTATTTGGAGATGGGGCCTGTAACAAGGTAATTAAGGTTAAATGAGGTCATAAGGGTGGGGCCCTGATCCAGTAGGATTAATATTATAAGACAAGATACCAGAGACTTGTTCTCTCTTCCACTCCCTTTCTCTCTCCTTCCCTCTCTCCCTGTCTCCCTCCCTGCTCAGCATCTAGAGGGAAGACCATGTAGGAACTATGGTGCTGTCTATAAGCCAGGAAGAGGGCTATAGCCAGAAACCAAACCCTGTTGGACCTTGACTTGGGGCTTCCAGCCTCCAGGACTGTGAGAAATACATCTCGATTATTTAAGCCACTTGGTCTGAGAGATTTTGCTATGGCAGCCTGCATGGACTGATACATCTCTCTCTCAAGGTTTTTACTTCTCTGGTGTGAGCTGGGCAGCAGTCTACTGTGCCACTCAAGCTTCTGGGTATGTGTTGAATCCTTGAGAGGTCCCCATTTGGCTTCTTTTCCTAGGCCTAAGGGGAGTAGAAAGTACCGTCTCCCTCTCCCCATTGACAGAGCCAGAGTGAGGCTCACAGCAGTGTTCCCCGAAGAAATCCTTGAATTATTTACTCATTCATTCATTCATTCATTTATATTTGAAAGAGAGAGAAAAAACATGAACAGGGGAGGGGGCAGAGGGAGAGAGAGAGAAAGACAGAGAGAGAAAATCCCAAACAGGCTTCATTCTCAGCATGGAGCTCAATGTGAGGCTCAATCCCATGACCCTGGGATTGTGACCTGAACTGAAATTGAGTCAGGTGCTCAACTGAGCCACCCAGCACCCCAGGCATCATCAGTATTTTTAGATCCATGAAGTAGGTATGTGGTTAAAAGACGTATAACGGGTTTGACAGTTTTGGCCAGGCACTATCTTAGGCATATGGCATCCAGTCTTGATATAAATCCAAACTTCCACATTAATGCCATTTAATACACAGATGGGAAGAAGATCATCTCTGTACTGAATCCAGGTATCTTTAAGATTTGTGGTCTTTCCACAAAAATACTGCACCTGCCTTCTGAAATGGAAGGGTTTCTGACTATAGGCTCATGAGGGCAGGGCTGTGTCTGTCACATTTACCACTGTGTCCCTTGACTTCTGGCATGCTTAGCACAGAGCCTACGCTATCGTGCAGGTGGTAATTGCCACATGGACATCAACCAGTACAGTTCCAGGCACATAACAAGGGTTCAATAAATAATGTTAACATTGTTGAGTGGAACTCTCTAGCACCAGAATGAGGGGTTGGGAATCAGGTAAAAATTCTGGGGTCCTCAGAAGGGTCCAAGGAAGCCTGTTCAGTGAAAGGAGCCTCCATGGGATGCAGCTGTGAAATATTACCGCCTGAACATTTTCCATGGGGCTAGAGCAGACCCATTACCGTTCGGGTCCAGCTTCTCCTTCTCCCCGCTTTCTCTCAGGCATACATGAGCCATCTCTGCTTCCTCAGGGGCTGTAGTTCCACCTGTCCCCCAAAGGAGACAATTGTCAGAGGACAGAACCACAACACTGTGAGCTGGCTGCAGCCGGTCTGAAGGAACTGGTATCTCAGCCACCCTGGAGGAGAAGAGGCCCTGCCTGGGCCCAGACCTCAGATAAGGCCTCAGTCCATGGTTTGGTGGGTCTTTTTGGCCCTTGGTCAAAGCAAGGACTGGGGGGCCCAGTTTATGACAGGGGCCGAGGGTCATTGCTGCTTCCAGTTTCACCGCTACAGTGCTGTGTGACCTTGGCGAACATCATTACTCTCTAAACAACCTGGGGTGGGGTGGGGGAGTCTGCTGGCTAATGCGTTGCATGTGTATGTTGCAAGGTATAATAAAACAGGCTCTACAAACCATATTTTGTCTTGGAGGGACAAACAGTACAAGCTATTTATTTTAGAAGCATGGCTTAACCAGCTCTTCCAGCTCAGCTCAGAAACTGGCAATCCTGGCATAGTCTCTCAGAAGCAGCAAAGTCTAATTAGGTGTCCTTTTCTGCTTGGAGCCCAGACAGTCTGATCCAAGCAGAAGGCAAAAATGCTGTTAGGCATCAAGGTCCTACCTCTTGTCCTCATTCATTCATCCAGAATCTTTATGGAGCCCTTCATCTGCACCAGGGCCAGGGGGCGTGAGACTGGAAACATACTGGTTTTTACCTCCAGCTTCAACTCCTGTCACTTCCACCACACTACATGCACCTGTGTCCCAGCAACTTTTCATCCATCTCTGTTCTATGGCGCACTCTGTCCCTTCTACCAGGAATGCCCTTTTCTCTCTCCTGGCTGCCAAATCCTAACTCTTCCTTCAAGTACCCTCTCTGTGAGGTTTTCCTGGGCTCTGTTAAGCAGAGCAAGTCACTCTGTGTTCTTGTCACTGCGAGAGGCAAAGACAAGAGCACTTCCCTGGCTTCAGCCTTCCTGGTGCTGAACACAGCCGTGCCCAGTCTGTGCTGACGGATGGCCCTGGTTACTCTGAATTACTCAAAGCCAAATAGGACCTCATCTTGAGGTGATTTCACCCATAGATCTGCCTCAGGACCTAGAACCTGTAGCCAGCATTCCTCCAGGCCTCTGTGGGAGCGGTTTTTAGTTCTGGGAAGGTAATGTGCATTGTAGGCTTACCGAAGGCTGGGGTCCAGGGTGGGTAGACCAAAGGTTCGAAAGACCCCAGGAAGCCTGCATGATAGTAAGATAAGAATATATATTTTGGAGTTTGATTTATTAGTGTTTTCTCTTTTCAAAGAGAGTCAGGCTGATTTCCCAACTTAAGAAGGAAGAACAGGCTATGGGTCAGCTGAGAGTGGGTGGGATGAACATGGCAGGGTGGTAAATGGCTGTTGACCATCTGCTTAAACACAACCTATTGACCCATCTGCTCCCCTCCCAGGGAACCCACCCAGCCAGGCAAACTGGCCCTAGAGTATCCACATGTGGGTCCTGCCTGAATCCTCCTGATATAACGTATTAACGGAATATTTAAAGTAGAGCAAGACCAGCAGACCAAGAGACAAAAAGAGAGGTTGTTACTCACAGTTCTCAAAAGGAGGGTTCAGGGCCACATGGGGAAGTGTTAGGGGGTGGATGTAGGCAAAAAGTCTTTACCGTGGTTTCTGCAGGAAGAAATGAGCAAGGCAGGGTAAGCAGAATTAAGATTGCCTAGTTTGAATGATACCAGTGGGCTCTGGAGCATTGGGGCTGTCCCTGGTTGTTCAATACCTGGTCCTTTGGTGATTAGGGCATGGGAGAGTGGCCTGGAGTATGAAAGTGAGAGCCTCACAAAGAAGGTGATTGGGTGTGTGGTGTACTAGTTGGGGATTTGTTGGTTTGCGTGCGGAAAGCACACTCTTGGATAGTCTATCCTGGGATATTCAGATGACCAAGCATCTAGGAATTGGCTAGCCCTGGGAGGAGATCTGTTCAACTACTCAGCTCTATCTTTGTAGTGATCGAGCTGCCATAGACAATACATAAACAGGTGGGTGTGCTTGTTCCAATAAAACTTTAACAATGGGCGGTGGGAAGGAATTGGCTGATGGGCCATAGTTTGCAGATTCCTGGCTTAGAGACTTTGCTGTCCATAGGCAAGCATGGGCAGGAGGAGAATGGAGGGAGATGGAGGGACAGGGCTGGAGGGGCAGCATGTTGCCTTGAGAGTGAGACAGGGATGAGCTTTGAGCAGCGAAGCAGTAAAGAGATTACCAATTAGACCTCAAAGGGTCATTTTGGTATTAGTATGGTGGCCAGAGGTGGCAAAGCTAGTGGGGAGGCAACTGGAATGGGCCTGAACCAGAACAGTGTCCACTGGGGGTGGGGGTGGGGAAGAAGGACAGACTGAAAGGAATTTAAGACAGAAAATGACAGGACTTGGGGATATTCTATGGGCCGGTTCTCAGGTTTCTGGCTTTTTCAAGAAGGGGTGGATGGTGGGGTCACTCATTGTGATGAGTAGGATTGGAGAGGGACCATGAATGTGAGAATTGACTCCTGCCCATTGTAGGAGACTCTGGAGAAGGACAAAGATGAGCTTCCCACTGTATGTTCCATGGGACACTTCTAAGCAGAAGTAGGTATCAGGGCTCTCAGCCCTTGAAGATATTCAATTTCCTTCTCACATCTGCCATCAGTTGGCTGTTATTCCACAGGGGTTACCTGGCTTTTCTCTTTGGCCGCTTCCAAGATTTGCTCTTCATCCATGATTTCTGCAGTTTCACTACTATGTGTGAGGTACAGATCGATTTCTATTTATTTTGTTCACTATTTGCAGTGCCTTTTGATATAAAAACTCATGTCTTTCTTCAATTCTTGGCCATCCTGAGTATCTCTTCAAAGATGGCTCCTCTGCCATTTCTTCCATTCTCATCTTGGGAGGGCCTATCAGACAAAAGTTGATACCTCTCAAACTGTTTTCACTCTTTCTTAATGACATGTTCATTAAAAAAACAAAACAAAACAAAAAACCCAGAAAAACTTCATTTCTCAATATAGTCTTTTATGTGAAATTCTTCAATCCTACCTTCCAACCATGAATATTCTGATTCCTTCTTCTCTAGAGTTTATCCAGTGTTTTTCACTTTTTCATTCTGCTTGTCAATTATGAATTTTCTTGTTGGCTCTTTTTCCTATCCTCTTGATTTTGTTTCATGACTTCCAGTTCCTTTAAAAATGTATGTTATTCCTTGATTTCTCTCTTTCGGCATCCTAAAATAGCCATGTAGGAGTCTAGCTCACATCTGCAACTGGCTGTGTACAGAGAGATATGTCCATCTGCCATGGCCAGGCAGTGTGGTCTAGACAGATAAAACCCCACAGGACTATCCAGTGTGGTTTGACCTGTCAACAGCTTGAAAAGCACAGGTAATATCATTATGAAGTGACATTTGTCATGAGTGCAATATTGGAGGTGCAGAATTTATTTGATGGGGCGTACAAGGGAGGCACTCAAACTTTGAGAACTTGGCTTCACTGAATTACAGCTATCCGAAAGACAGCAATCTGATTTCTTCTTGGGCAGAGGTTTGTTTATCCTAAATGCTGAGCCAACAGCCCTATTAGTTTTGAACTGACTTAAATATTTTTCCACATTTGGGCAGAGCCACTATTTGCCAACAGAAGGGTACAACAACATATTGTTATGATTCTCCAAGGACAGGGGACTGTGTATCCTTTCCTCCACCCTACAGCTATCACACTGCTCCATAAAAGTTTATTGACTTACACTGTAAAATGGTCATTTAGCATAGAAGTCATGATATAAATAAATTTTATATTTCATGATCTGTACATTGAGATGGGTGTTGTTTCTGCCTTGGAAGCCTCTGTCCTGAGTGATGTGGCCCCTGCTCTAGAGGACACAGGGATCCTGCTGAAATTGCTCTAGGGCCATTTCATAAGCCACAACAGATTGTCTCAAGTTAACCAACTGTGTGGTCACACTTCACATGTAAGCATTGTATTTATGCACGTATGTCTACTAGGTGCTTACAGAATACAAATGAAGTATAATATAATATATGTGGATATATCATATAATTATTTTTATAAAAAACAACATTGGAAAAAATCATGAACACATCAAACCAATATTGTTGAACATTTGCAATACTCTCTTCCCTGTACTGTATTCCAATTTAATAAAACAGCATTGGGCTTCCACTGAAGTTTCAAAATTTTTCCATATTTGATAGGTCAACAATTACAATAGTATGTTGACCTTGCAATATACTGTTTTAATAACGTGTTAATACATAGCAATCCTTGGATGGAACTTCCAGAATTGCTATTTTATAGCCATCCACTGGCATATTAAAACTAACCTCAGTGGCCAGAAAGCCAGTTGCTGATGTGTATCATTAGCTGAAGGATTGTTGCACGTGCGATTGGCACACATAGAATTAAGCTTGAAGTGAGCACCCAGAGACCTCTGAAACTTCTAAAGAACAACTAGTTTGCAAGGATCCTGGGTGAGTGGTTTGAGAGTGCATTTGTAAAGGGTACTTGGCAATCTAAAGACTCAGTGGAAACTCAGTCCCTGGAGGAGCTCGCTGTCCCTAGTGGGCCTTCAGTGAACATTTCTACATCAACAATGGGGTCAAAGTCAGAAGTGGACAATCATCTGAAACTTGGGAATGGGAAAAAAGTAGAAAGTGAAAAGGAAAAGAGGAATGATGGGTAGAGGAAGGGAGAGAGGGAATAAATAAATAAAACCGAAGGAGAACATAAGCTAAAGAGGTGGAAAGCATGGAGAAGAGAACATTCTGAATGGAGAGAGAGACTTTGGAAGGAGCAGGGAGGAGCCTGTTGGAGACTGCAGGGATACTCCTTTTTCCTGAGCTTCATTTAGGCCAACCTATGTGTCTGTGCACATAATTTCTATGTGTTGGATTTTATGGAAGTGTTAGTCACTGGGTGGGTACCCGGACAGCCCTGGTAGTGTCCTGATCACATCCTCATCACTCTGATGGAAAGGAGTTTTGTTTCAGCTTGACTAGGGTCTGTCTACCAAGGGACCCTTTGATTTACTGGGCCATTTGCATTTTTCCTACAGAAGGATTGAGTCCCCCAGACCTGAATACATAGTCTTTTCCAAGGGAAACCCTAGCATTCTCCTAAGAAATTCCAGGAGGAGGGCCACGTGGGTGGTTCAGTCGGTTATGTGTCAGACTTTGGCTCAGGTCATGATCTCACAGTTCGTGGGTTCGAGCCCTGCATTGGGCTCTGTGCTGTCAGCATGGAGCCTGCTTTGGATCCCCTGTCCTTCTTTCTCTGCTCTTCCCCTGCTCGTGTTCTCTCTCAAAAATAAATAAACATTAAAAAGAAAAAGAAATTCCAGGAGGAAAACCTAATTTCTTGGTCATTTTTGAGAGTTATCCCCTGGAATGCTGAAGCTGCTCGGGTTCAAAAAGGGGTTGTTTATCTGAGAAGGGCTTCAAAACCAAG
Source organism: Prionailurus bengalensis (assembly GCF_016509475.1). NCBI lineage: Eukaryota > Metazoa > Chordata > Mammalia > Carnivora > Felidae > Prionailurus > Prionailurus bengalensis. Next base: position 18,493,738 of record NC_057355.1, read on the forward strand.
GGGATGACAATGTCATAGTGCATGGGGGAGTAACAAGTGTCCCTGGTCAAGGAAACCCCACAGTGAGCACCCACGTTGCACTGGATCCTGCCAGGCATGGGGACCTGTCCTGACAACTCTATGAGCCTGATGGTTAAACTTTTATTCCAGAAACACCAGATGATGGCGCCACGTCAAGCTTTACAAAGATCCTCACCAAACCTCAGACTCTCTGCCTCCTGAATCTGTCACTCTCCTGTTCCAAAGATAAAATGAAAAGGAGAGGAAACAGCTTCGAGATCACCACGGCAACCATCTGGAAACACCTGTCTCTGTTGGCAAAGGGTGGCTGACAAGGGGGAGAATTTGAAAAACTGCAAACATCTTGTTTTCATTGACTTACAGCTAGTTGTCCAAATATTTGTATCATTTGAGGTATATGCAAGAAAAAAAAAAGTCATTGAATTCAGAGTGCACTTCTATTATCCAGTACAAACACCTTGTGGTACAATCTGAACTTTTCTGAAAATAATCTAAACAATATACATTGTGACTAGCAAAGGGGAAACATGTTCGCTTAGTGTCTGCATGTGTTGGGCATTAGGGATCTGATGATACATGAAGGGCATGGGTGTTTTGCCCTCGTGGCACTTACTTTCTAGGTGGGAAGACAGACTATATGGTAGTGCAACAGGTCAAGGGAGTCATGATAGGTTATGGCAAGGAATGAGGAAATATGATGAGGAATATGATGAGGAAATAAAGATGGCTGCCGTGACTAGGAAGTCACTTCAGATGGCATTCAAGGAAAGTCTGAGGAATAAATAACATTTCAGCAGAGGCATGAAGGATGTAGATAATCAGCCACGGGAAGGTCTGGGCTGGTTGGGGCAACACAAGCAATAGGACCTGCAAAGGCCCAAAGCGGGGAAGAGGGTGGGGGATGATAAGACAGAAAGGAGGCTGTGTGGCTGATGTATATGTGAGAATGACCACGTGGGAGGGAGGACAGCAGGGGCAGGATCACACAGGGCTGTGAGATGAGAAAACTCCAGAGGCGAGAAGCTATTGAAGGGTTTTAAGTGGGGAGGATGCCAGGGTTTATGTTTGGGAGATATTGCTCTGACTGGGGTGTGGAGAACATATTGGAAGGTGCTGAAAGGAGGGAGGGAGGTGGTCAGGAGGCAGTGTCCTGGTGGGGGTCTGTGACGTGGTGCACAGTGGTGGCAGAGTCAGAGGGAAAGGCAGACAGATTGGAGACATAATTTGGAGGCAGAACCAATGGTATTTATGGCTGCACTGGACTGGGGATAAAAAGGGAAACTGAGGAAACAAGGATGACTTTGAAGTTTTTTTTTCTTTTTTGCCTTTTCTTTTTCTTATCTATCATCTGTCTATCATCTATCTACCATCTACCTATCAATCTATCATCTATCATCTATGTATTTATGCATGTATGTATGTATGTATCTACTCAACCATCTATATAAATATGAGTTACTTAACATACAGTGTAGTCTGGGTTTTAGGAGTAGAATTTAGTGATTCATCACTTACCTATAACACCCAGTGCTCATCCCAACAAGTGCCCTCCTAATGTTCACTGCCCATTTAGCCCACCCCCAACCACCTCATTAGTGGATAGTGGTGCCATTGAGACGAAGAAACCTCTGGAAGGAGTTTATAAGAGGGAGGAAATTGAGAATTTAATTTCGTAAGATCTAAGCTTGAGGCATGCAGTGGGAGTTGTGCTGTGCTACACAAATCTCCCTCCAGAATCGAGGCCCTCATTCTCCCAGCTCCCTCAGTCTTGGCTGACTCACAGCAGAGTACGTCCCCAGGCCTTGCCCTTGGCAGAAGGGAGATAACTCTTTATGTTTTTTTAAATTTACTTTTTAGAGAGATAGAGCACAAGAGGGGGAGAGAGAGAGAGAGAGAGAGAGAGGATCTTAAGCAGGGTCCACACTCAGCATGAAGCCTGATGCGGAGCTCAATCTCAGGATCCTGAGATCATGACTTGAGCCGAAATCAAGAGTCAGATACTTAACTGATTGAGCAACCCAGGCATCCCAGAAGGGAGCTAACTCTTAAGACTACACCTTCCCCAGGGCAGCTGGCAGCAAAATACACAGGCCCGCCCCCTTGCATTAGTGTGGGACAACTTTGAAGGGCCATTCCAGCTTCAAAACTCCCTATGGCACCAGCTGAGCTCCTGTTGTGACTGTCAGGGTTCCCTATCTCTCTGTGCCCAACCAACCTTGATGCGCTCGCACTTTGTTGTGTTCCCGAGGGCACCTCCCCGTGAACCTCCCTCCACAGATCTCCACCTCAGAGACTGGTTCCCAAACATGCAAACTAAGGCAGTTCGTGCCAGGAGCGATCCTAAGGAAGCAGGCCCTAAAATAGGATTTTGGAGTTGCATCTCCTGCCAGCTAGATCAAGGGACCTCATGCCCCTGACATCAGTACAAGTGGCATAATGTCTCAGTCATTTGAAAGACACAGGGAAACAGAAATGATAAAGTGAAGAAATTGAATGGCTATTGCTGAGTGTCCCTGATGCATTGGCAAAAAGCAGTAAGAGTGCTGAGGATGATTAATTTAATCCTTAGTCAATTACATGCTGCACATGGGATCCAAGTTGACAATGCTGCTGGGGACCCAGAGTGTTATCATGGTCCCATTCTAGAGTGAAGGGGGATGAGGTTCAGATAATGAATGGAGTCCTGGTCCAGGTTTGATTCATAGTGGGCCCAGTGGTTCCTTAAGACCACCCAGTGATCATTTCCCCTGTCCCTGAATGGGCACTTGGGGTAGATGAACTTAGTCCTCGTCCTGTGGAATAAGGCACCATTATAGTGGGGAAGGCCAAGTGGAAGCCTGTGATCCTGCCTCCCTCTCTCCAGGCAAGAAAGTGAGTCAATAGCAATATTGCAAAATAGCAATATTGCAATGGTGTATTTCAGCATCATGCTTAAAGACCGAAAGAATGCAGGGGGAGGTTATTCCACCATGTCCCCATAAAAGTCATCAGTCTGGCCCCTGCGAAATTTAGATTTGGTCCTGTCACACGACAGTCTTAACCAAGAATTAGTCACCAATGAGTATGCTGTGCCAGATGTGGTATCCTTTCCAGAGCAGATTAACAAGCTTCAAGATACAAGGTATACAACTTTTAAGCTAGGAAATGCATCCTTTTCCAGTTCTATCAGAAAGGAAGGCCAGAGTAGGTCATGTTCGTGTGTGACAGACAACAGTAGCCATCATGTACTGTCTTCTCCAGGGCTACCTTAACACTCTGTTATAACATAGCCCCGGAGGGCCTGGACTATACAGGCCCTTCACAGAACCCACAGTGATCCACTGTATCCACGATGTCATGTTAATCAGAGCAGAGACATGTAAATTGGAGGCCTTCATAAAGACACTTGTGCTCTAGCAGGTGGGAGATTAGCACTGTGAATATTCAAGGACACACCGGATCAGTGAAGTTTTTAGGAGTCCAGAGGTCTGGAGCATGTTAGCATGTCCTCAGCAGAGGGAAGGGCCCTTGACTGCATTTGCTTCCCCTACCATTAGGAATGAATCGCAGCAAATGGCAAGCATCTTTGGCTTCTGGAGGCAATTCTGGGAGAATCACTCCCAGGCAGTAGGGCTGGGTCTAATGGAACAGGCCACTTGTGCCATACTGGACTTTAGAACTGCTACGGACAGTAGTTTCTATGGGCCTCTCCTTCCCCTCCTTTTTAAACAGAGAGTATCTACATCGGCTCTCCTGTGCCCATCCCACTCTTTTCTCTTGGGCGTTGGAGGTTGGGAGGAGCTAATGTCCCTTCTGAGTTTCATGGTCTTTACATTGAGAGAAATAGTGCTCAAGAAGCTGCCTACCTGTACCTGCACCTGACTTAGATGGTGAAATCCAGGGCCTTGAGCCTGAACATGACGTTGAAATGGGATGGAACACTGGGGGAAAGGTGAGAATATTCTGCATGTGGGAGTATATGGCTCTTCCCCCAAATGGCTGCACAAATTCTCATCTCAGTTGCTCTTCCAGGGTCTTGCCGTTGCCCCCAGCAAGACATAGAATCTTTGAACTTAGGTGAGCCTTTGTGACTTCCTCAACTATTAGAGGATGGTGGACGTGATGCTGTTAAATTTTGAGTAGTTACATGAGGTCAGGAGAGTCATGGTCTCTCTCAGAGTGTTTGCCACTGAAACCCTGCCATTGTGCCTCAGGGCTGCCAAGCAGCCCCTTGGAGAGGTCACTTGTAGGTGTTCTGGCTAACAGTCCTGGCTGAGGTTCTTAGAACCAGCATTGGTTGTCAGATATGCAAGCATGGGAGCCTTCTGATAACCCCAGCCTCTCCTCCTTTGAACCACCCCAGCTAAAGCCACATGGAGGGAGCCAGAGGTAAGCTATCCCCACCAAGTCTCAGATTTGGCACACCTCTGAAAGGCCATCCCAGTATCAGAGCTTCCTGTGGGCTTGCCTGTGCACATGGAGAGGTTGTGTATATATATATATGGAGGTCAAGGGAGAGGTCAGGGCCAAAGATGTTCATTTGGGAGATACCAGAATGTGCATGGTTGTCAAAGTCTCAGGTCTGGGTGACATAGCCTAGGGATAAAGTATATAGAGAGATGGGGGTTAGGGCTGAGCCCTGGGGCATTCCATCACATAGAGCTGGCAGGAAAGGAGATCTAGGAAGGAGTTGGAGGAGGAGAAAAGTCAGGACACAGTGGGTCCATAGACAGGGAGAAGAGGACGACCCAAAGGAGAGGGCTGCTGAAGACAGGTGCGAAAACGTCTGTGCAATGGGATACCTGAAGGTCAGGTGACCTGAGAATAGTGTTAATGCAGCACAGGGGGCAGTGCCAGTGGTCTGGAGAGTTCATGGAAATTCCAACCCCTAACCCTTCTAGCCCGTGTCCAGAGGTCAATCAACAAACCCACAAAGGAGGTCCTGACCTTTCCCTCCTTGGAGTTCCTGCAGCTCTAGCTCATTCTCTGTTGTTCTGAACTCCAGGCTTGTCGGCTCAATGGGCCTGTGGGCTTCTGAGCTGGTCTTTTGTTCTTTTGTGTTCTCATCAGTTCCAGGGAGTGCTTGGTTCCTACTAGAAACCCACTCAACACTTGCTGATTGAGCGCTTGTCAATTTCACCCAAGAAATTGAAATGGCTGAGGACCACCCCAGAGTCTAAGCGGCTTACGGAGAAATCACAAACCATCAGGGCTGTTAGAAGTTCTAGAGAGATCAGAACTCAGAGAAAGGAGGAGAAGATACTAACAGGTGCCTGAGGTAGATGGCTGATCATTAATGAGAATTAAGACAAGCAACAGCTTTTCTGGCAACTGGGGGGCCGTGGACAGTTTGTCATCTGTTAAACAAACAGTCTTTATTTCACGAGATTTCTGGGGGCTGCTCCAATGTTAAAAGGAAGGGCTGTCTGTCGAATGGAGTTCCAAGTTCTTGGCTGGGGAGCTCTTTCTCCTTGATGCCAGGAGGAGATGAGACCCTGTGTAAATTTTGAGTAGTTACATGAGGTCATGTAACTACTCCCATGAGAAGGAGAGGTGACATCCCTGCTCCCGGTCAGGCCAAGACAGGGTCCCAATAACTGCAGCAATCTCAGTTATGGTGGTGTAGTACCCTTGCTGTGTCCTCAGTCTGGGACGATGGTGGGGCCAGAACCCCTGCTCACACCTGCACGAAGAGGGGAGCTGTATGGACTATCAGCAGGGTTGGGGACGGGGGTGCTAAAGACAGACAAGCAGGGTTGCAGGGAGCAGGTGCCTATTCTGACACGACCAGGGCTGGAGCTCTGAGGGGTCCCCTGCAGCAGGGGTCACTGCACCCCCATGGTGCACGGGCGCCTCCGTGAGCGAGGTGGCTGCTGTTCTGCATCAGACACAGACTGACAGCACAGCTGCCAGACCCTCATGTCCCCACCCGCGGTTTTGCAACCACACAGGGGTGAGGCCTGGGACGGAATGATTTGTTAGTGCTCACGCAGGGAGACACAGCCACCCGCCAGAACTGCATTTACCAGCGACCTCTGACCCTGTCCACAGCTGTGGTTGGGACGCTGTTCCAGGCAAGCTATGTGACCACTCGCAGAAGGACAGGCCTCCCTCTGTCAGCCCCGGAGGACTGGTTTTTGTCTCGTACTCCACAGACAGCTTAAAATTGTTATGGAAAAACATTTTATTAACATGTTCAACTCACTTCCAATGAAATGATTAATTTTTCATTTACAGTGGTGTCCAATGTTTGTCTTCTGTTCTTTTTTTTTCTTTCAAAACCAGCACCAAAAAGTAAAACGAAAATACCATGGGTACAGTACGTAATGTAAGTTAACTAATGGAAAATATATACATTTGACTCTGAAATGGAGAAAAGAGAACAAAGCAATGAGATTATTGCTGCTGAGGATCTTTCCCTGTGTTCTGATAATGTCAAGCCATGGTCAAGTGAGAGGGCTTCATTTGCACCCACAAAAGTAGCACCATAAGGTCGTAAGGCTCTGTCATTAGTAACGCGTTTGTGCAATCAAAAAGGTACAGTACTTGAGTGACAGTACAGGGTATTGTAAATAAAGAAACGTCACTGTTGTGATCACAGGGTTTCAATGTCTTCTGTACAAAGTGGAACAAGAGTGCCATCATGGCTTCGCCGAAATCAATCATTGCTTGTGCCATGAACAGAAGGCGGGCTGGTGAATTTCAGAGCAACAAGTGCCAGCATGAGCTAACGGAGGTCAGAGAGACATGGACTCTGGGGGAACCAGTGGGTGTTCGATAATAACCAAATCAATTATTTGCATTTTGAGAGGGTGGGGCCCTTGCCAGATGCATCCAGTTGATATAGTCAAGGTAGCCAGTCGGGGGGAATATTCAGAGGCATCGGAGAAAGTGCTAGCCTAGGGGCACGTACATGCCCAGCTTGGGCGGTCCCCGTGGGTTCCTTAGCTGGCCACCCTGGCTCAGCTCCTCAGCCCCCGAGGCTGCTATCTTTCTGACACTACATGGTGAAGCACAGCCCATTTTGGAACCCTAGCTCCCCAAGAATTTGAGAGTTTTGCAGAAATGGGGTTTGGGGGAGTCTGTCAGTGGCCAAGCCCGAGCTGGGGAGGACAGCGTTTTGCATAGGCTGTGCTACAACACTGACGGGGTTTACACTGCAGGGTGGATCGCGCTATCCTGGCACTCTCTCAATCAGAGCACCCAAGCAAGCTTCTCAAATACTTCTCGTTGATTCAAGAGGAACCGCACAAATCTCTTGTCATCCCTACCACGTCTCTGTCTCTGGACTATTAGAAATCATAAATTGAAACAGCCTGTAAGATGGGGTTGAGAAGGCAGAAGATTTTCTTTTTGTTTTCTTTCTGATTTAAGCTAATGGACCCTAAAGTTGTGACATCATCAAAAACCAAAGCAGATACATAAACACAGCACCAATAAATCAGGAAGAACTTGGAGATGATCCCTGGGACATTGGCATAAGTGAGATTCCCCCGTCTTCAATAAGGGAGAAGGTGGGTTTGTCATGGTAAAGTCCTTGAACATAAGCACCCATCAAACACCCACCAAGCTGGTGAGCAAAACAGGTCTCCTGGCACCTAGGGTCTTTCTCTCCCAGCTCCCAAAGCGGGCAGGGTCCTACCATCTTCTGTGTTCTTGTCATTTCCTCAGACTTCTAGACAGGGCACAGGTCTGTTTTGATAGGTTGCAGGAGGGAAAGACCTTCTTCGTGCTTTTCTGAGGGTCATCCTTATCTTACTAAGAGGATGGGTCAATACCGACAGCATGACAATAATGGGTCCCCCAAGGTCTGGGCTGTGGGAAGGCTGGTGCTTGTGCAGTGATCCGGGCCCCCCAGGCCAAGGGGCTTCTGGAGGAAACCAGTCCCATGCCAGGGCGAAGGAGGCAGAGCTTCTAAAAAGAATCAACTTCAGATAGATGGCCAAGGTCAATGGGAAGCCACGTCTAAGGTGCAAAGCTTTATGAAGTACTGACAAGAGTGGAGGCCCCCAGAATGTGGAGGGGCCACACACCCCTGACAAAGCTGTCCTGAGCTCACCTTTATGCCAGGGAACAGTCCCATCACCCAAATGAACAGATGTCCCATTTCATAGCACCTCGAAGAAAGACTTTTCTGTTTCCCTATGTGGTAGACAGTAGAGTATACAAATTAGATGCCTGCCCAAACCCAAACACTTCCAGAATATTCTCCCCAACACAGGTTTTTACGCAAAACTATGCGGCCCTGGTGTCTTTGGCTGATACAGATTCAGACTGTCAGGGACAAGACTTCCAAGAGAAGGCCTAGGATCTAGAGAACACGTTTTCAGAGATGAGCTGAGAGGCTAAGTGCTGACCCTGGCCCTCTCGGGGGGAGCCATTGGCAGAGGCTCACTGACATCTGTCCTTCCTTCCGGGGTGTCGCCGGCTTTCAGAATAAAGCCTGTTTGAACGTGGAATGTCTCACTGGGGGGATAGTCCCCCTGCCCCCGGCACATCAAGCACCGGGAATTCAAACGTCAAAAGAAAGCTGGACAGAAGCGCTCAGTGACGTCTCTTTCTTTTGACAATTGTCTGTCAGAGGTGTTCCCTTTGAGGTACACAGAACCTTAGAAATTACAATAATTTTGTGACTCATGCCTATTTTTTTCCTTACCGGAGAAAGCCATCCAGTGGCCATTAACAATATATTAAGTACAAAAGCACTAACAGCAAACGTCAAATCCACGCTCAAGTTCTATGCGATTGGATTCTCGGGACAGCCTGGTGGGGGGAGCGGCGCTGTGGTCTGGGGGAGGGGGGTCCCGGCCGCAGGACTGGTGAGCTCTTGGGTGGGGAGGCTTTCAACTAGCCATGTCATCAGGATTCAGGCCTCGCGCTGGCGCGTCGAGGGACCCTTGGGCCACGTGTCATGAGCTTGGTGGTGGTGGCAGCGGCTGGCGCATCTTGTTCGCATAGAAGTCCCTGCACGTCTGGCAGCAGCGCTGGTACCACCGCATGTCCTGACAGAGGTTCTTTTCTCGGATGACCCGGCAGTACACTGTCCACTGGTCCCGCGTACATTTGTAGGTCAGAGCGGCTACAGGGACAGTGGAAACAGAAAGCCCAGGGGTTACGGATGGCCCAGGGACATCAGGATGCCTGCGCAGGGGCGGCCTGTGGTCTGACACACTTCAGAGCTGTCCTCACCGACAAGCACACTGGAGCCTTGCGCAAACGGAGGAAATACACCCCCTGCCGGGGCCACGGGATGCCGCTGTTTTCGACAGGGGACACGCTCCTGTGTCTAACCCAACCCCTTGGCAGAGCATGGGTCTGCCTGCGGCTTCCTCAGGGCCAGGGCACTGTGCACCCTGCTTCTCACCTAAGTGGCACTTGCTGTTATTTTTTTGGAGAAGGACACCATCGTTGCTGACATTCATAAAACAGAACGGCACGGGGCGGTGGACATCAAAGGGCCACCAAAGCATAAGCTCGTAGCCTAAGCAAGTGGCCCGAATCTCCTTCAGGGTCATCCTGCAGAGAGAATGTCCTGCCTGAGGGAGGTCTCTGGAGCATACCAAGGGGGGTGTGTGCATGCAAAAGCCCGGGGTGCCCCTCTGCAAGTTCAAAGACCCTCCAGTGAAGCAACTTAGAAACCCTCTTCATTCTGGCTGTGTTCCAGCATTAGGGAAAGGGGCTCTGGGTAGGAAAATATTCCTCAGGGATTTCTATTTGCAAAAGCGGACACCATCAAAAGGAATCACCAGATTAGTGTTAAATACTCCTCTTCTCCCTCCTGTGCCACTGAATTAAATACTCCACCCTATCAACACCTCTGTTTTCTTCTCAAGCGTTAGCTTGGGGAGCATCCCATGCGAACGTCACCGAGGCTTCGTGAATGTCGCCCCAGCACCTTCACTTCTGGAAGAACGCACCTCCCTTTGCCCTCCTCGTGCACAGGAGCCCAAAAACATTAACTGAAGACCACCCTCCCGTGTTCCTCATTGTTGGCAGAGGGACTAAGCAGGATGCTTGAGCCGTTGTTGTGTTTGAGGTTGCCGCTAGCAGACGTCTTTTTCATGACAAGGAACGAAATTCCACCTCTGAAACCTCTAACCTTCTACAGAGCTGACAAAAGACCTCTTCAGGGCTCAGCTAGGGCCCAAAGGGGGCTTTCTGGCTTACAGAACTCCCACCTCCCCACCCCAGAAACCGGGGGCCACTCACCGAGGCGAGGGGAGGTGATGGTGTTCACGTTGATCTTGTCATTGCAGACCTCCTGGTGGCACTGTCTGTAGGCTGCTGGCTTCGAGAGGGCGGGGCACTCGTTGCCATGGCGGCCGGTGACCTTGTGCATGCACTGTACTACGCGGGACTGGAGGCCCTTCCCACAGGTTGAGGAGCACTGCCAGACACAGGGACAGCCTGAGCTGGGGGCCTAACCTACGCCCAGGAGTCCTTGACAATGGCTTTGCAATGCAGCTGCCCCTCGGTGTCATTCCCAGGGGCTTGAAATAATGCGGGACAAGGGGCTTCACTGCATCCCAGGTGTCTGACAGAAACCTGCTTCAAGATGTTACGGACTGAATGTCTTTTGTCTCCCCAAATCCCTAACTCTCCCAATGGGATCGTATTTGAAGGTGGGGCTTTTGGGAGGTAGTTAGGTTTAGATGAGGGTATGAGGGCAGAGCCTCCACGATGAGAACTGTGTCTTTATAAAGAGGAAGAGAGACCAGAGTCTGTCTTCCACTGTGTGAGGACACGGCCAGGACATGGGCCCTCACCAAGAAACAAATCTGCTAGCACCTTGACCTTAGACTTCTCAGCCTCCAGAATCATAAGAACTAAATGTCTGTGGTTTAAGACCCCTAGTCTATGGAGTTTCACCCCAGCAGCCCGAGCTAAGATGCGAGACAGTTGCTAAAACATTAATGTATGAGGCCTGCATTTCACTTCCCACCCTCTCTACCCCCATTCCCAGCAGAGAGCTGGGCTTTTGAAATCCTTGAGACAGTGGACAGGGTGGCCTGATGGCACCCAGGAGGCACTGGGCCTGATGGCCAAGTGGGGTCTTCCCCAGTGCTTTGTGCTGTGGGAGGCTCTGGGGTCTTTGCCTGGTCTTGGTTGTGGAGGGGAGCTCAGGCTTGAGCAGGGTCAAATTTCCCGCAAGCCTGGAGGGTCGGGGCTCAGAATCAAGGTGGAGAAAACGAAGTGCAACCTTTTTTTAGCATCACAGAGTCACGGAATCTCATACTGTTTGTGGCTGACAGCTTTAACTCAGACACCAAATCCCGGGCTGCTGGTAGACCTGGGTTTGCTAAAACCCGCCTGGCGTAGCTCAGCAGACATCCCAGGTTCCCAGTGAGCAGACTTGGTAGGACTTTCCCAAGTCCTGTCTCTCTTTGCATCCCTTTAAAGTGCTCCACAGGGAGACTGTCAGCGACTCAGCTCCGCCACCCTGATCCTGCTCTCCGAACTCCTGGGCACTTGCACGCTCTCCCAGGAGCCCTTGGAACTGTCTCTCCAATAAGCTGGTCACTTCCAGCCAGAGAGCCAGGTTCCTATGCACTTTCTCCCCATCTGGTGTCCCCTAGCGCCCACACAACCTGTGATTTATGGGGTTCTGAGAGCACTCTGCAAAACTTTAATAAAGCAAAGGCTTCAGGTGCAATAGCCCAGCTGGAGTTAATACCGGCACCTTGGGGTGGAGAAAGGAGAGCGGGGCCTGCCCTCCAAATGCCACATGCGATGACGCCGCCAGGTGCCGTCCGGAGAGTGTGCCTCCCTGTCTCCTCCCCTTTGGGCCGGACCTTGGCCTGTGCTGGAGGGAGGACCTTCCCTCCAGGGGTCTTAGAGGAGTCACCAGGCACAGGCTTGATGGGAGACTGCTGGTACCACTTGTGACCACGTGGGCACTGTCTGCTCCGCAAAGAGCTTTTGTGTGCCATGTGAATTCCTCTGCAGAATCATGTGGGGTTTTTGTTTTTGTTTTCACTTTAGAAGGATAAAGAGGCTCAGAGGGAATGGTGCTCTGAAGGGGTCTTTGCAAATCACAAAGGAGGTGGGAAAACCACAAGTGACACCCCCTGTGGGCTCTGGCATGTTCAAACCAGAACAGGCACGCTCCCCAACAGGCAAGGCAGGCCCCAGGGCCCCCGCTTTGTGTCTTGCTTCACATCCTATCTTCTGGATACACTAGGCATGGGCTGCTTGCGGGCTTGAGAATTCACTGTGCATTAATGGATGCAGACTTCTGGGCCCCACCCTAGACCTTGGGGGTTGGCACTGGAGCACAAGGGAAGTTTGAGGGCTGCTGAGGTGGAGGAACAAGGTCACATGAGGAGATCCCACCAACAGGAGACCTTGAACTTAGGATGGCTGCCATAGCAACAGGACTTATACCTGGGGGGCCTCTGGGGGGGTCGGGGAGCTGACAGCAGGTTGGGATCTGTTCGTGGGATTACCTGGTGAGCTTCTAAAAACCTCGGTGTCCCAGGACAATCAATCAATATAGGTAGAAGGGGCACCCAGAGCTGAGAACCTCTGATTTATCCTGAACTTCTGCCCAGTGGCCTGTGTAGTGGAATGAGCTCTCTCTTCTTACACTGAAGTAGTTGAATATTCATATACAAATACCGTAAAACCTTAGATTGTAACTTGTTCTTCTAGTGCTCTGCAAGATGAGCAAACATTTCTAATAAGTTAAAAAAAATTTTTTTAATGTTTATTTATTTTTGAGACAGAGAAAGACAGGGTGTGAGCAGCGGAGGGGCAGACAGAGAGGGAGACATAGAATCCGAAGCAGGCTCCAGGCTCTGAGCTGTCAGCACAGAGCCTGATGTGGGGCTTGAACTCACAAACCACGAGATCATGACCTGAGCCGAAGTCAGACGGACACTCAACTGACTGAGCCACCCAGGCGCCCCTATTATATACCTTTAAATATGAATGTGTAACTACCTGAATAAATTATATAGTTTATGGAGACATTTGACTAGCCCACCTATACCATTAAAGATTTTTTATATGTAAGGTGGTTGTAAAATCAAAAAAATAAAATAAAATCTACTTCCTGGGAAAATGGGATTACCATGTACTTGGGACCAGATTCCTGTGACTATTTGGCACTCAACTGCCTTTGTGAGGAAAAGAGGTATCTGCAGGCTGATCTACAAGTGACATCAACATCCTTTTTCTCATCGGATCTTGACCTGCACCATGGGCCCTGGAGCCACCTGCTATAGGAGACACACCCGGAAGGAAGAATTAGGAATTAGGTGTCTTAATATTCCTTGGAGAGGGGGACCACCCAGGGTGGGACTGGTGGTGGTTGGGGCCCCAGGAAACAGCACAGCCTAATGGAGAAGGTGCCTAAAGCTATGCCTATCTTGCTCCTATGGCACCCCCTGACCGCGAGGTACCCAAAGCCCTGCTGGCTAGGCGGTCGGCCAGGGGTGAGTTACTTCCTGGCCAGGAACCTCAGGAAGTGTTTCGACGTCTTTTGCAGGTGTCATTATTATGTACGTAAAAATCAGGGCAAGAACTCAACCCACAGGTGTGGGTGTGCCTTTGTCACACCAAGGGCAAAACTGACAAAGGTCTCTGCCTGAAAATGATCAATGACCATTGTAAAACTCAGGTATTCAGGGTGACCTTGATGGATGATTTCCTCCTCTGAAAGTTCTGAGTCATGTTTCACATGCTCTGGGGCCAGGAGGTTGGGTGGGGGCAGGGAGAGCATTCATGATGTCCCCCTGCATATGCAGATGGTGTGTTTGCTTATCCTGTGGGTTCGCTTGTAAGGTTCCATAATAAGGTGGAACATTCCACAACAATTTAGAGGCTGCTGGCCACTGAGCTCAGTGGGGGTGTCTGGTCCAAGGTCACACAGTGAGTGAGTGGCAGAGGAGGGACAGGACCCCAGCTGCCCCATTCCATGGACCAAATTCCATCTTCCTGTACGAATTACAGCTTGCACTGGTGGGAGCCTCTCTGGGAGCCAGGAAATGAAAAGCTAGGTCACTGCCCAGGTCCACCTCTTATTCATTATCTTTCCTAGTATGGGTCACTGGCCTTTAATTTCCCAGTCTGGATAAAAGAACTGTTCCATGAGATCATGGAATTCTCTCCAAAGATCCCGCATAGAGACTCAAGTGTCTGTTCTCATGGCTCTCCAGCACCTCTGTGAAGCCGGGCAGGGCCAGGTGACAGGCTGGGGGCCGACCCTCCGCTGCTGTGGGGGCATGTAGGGACCCTGCAGGCCCTGCCCCTCATAGGGATTTGCCTCTCAGATTAGGCTTGGCTAAATTTTAGCTGGAGTCCTAGGAACTCTGCTGTTCCCACAGCGGTGGGCTGTGAAAGTCCTGTACTCATTAAAAAGAACTTTTGAGAACCTTAGAGCATTTGCTTATCCACCTGAATTGTGTGTGAGCCAGCCCCACAGAGGCTGCTTCAATGCCTCAGGTGAGAAGACAAGCATGTAACCAAGTGGCAGGTAAAGAAACTTCCATTTCAGTCCAGGTGGTGCTAAGCCTACCCACCCCTGCCGAACACCCATGGGTAACCACACTCTCCCCGACTGGGGTTTTACTGGGGACAGAGCCATAGGGGCAGCACAGGCCTATCGATGAGCACACTCCATCCCTGCTTACTCGCTGTGTGACCTCAGGCAAGTTACTTAACCTATCTGAGCCCCAGTTTCTTCATTTGTGGCTTGAGGATAATAAAACTCTCCTTGCAGAATGATTTCAGTGATTAGAATCACTTGGACGGGTGACCAGCAGGGAGTCTGGGAGAGAGCGAGCCCTCAACAAGTGCTGCTATTATTATTAACAGTTAGCGCTTGGACAAGAACAGAGAGAGCCGACCAGGGAGTCCCTCAAGCCCAGGAAAACACACTGAGTCACTTGGCCAACTAGCTTAGCTCTCCGTGGGGCGGCCATGCCCTGCCTGGCACCAGGCCGCCACAGACAGGTGTTTCGGGGCCACCCTTGCCCGGCTCCTGGCCTTGATCTGGCAGCTCAGCCAGATGACCTCTGAGAGCACAATTAGAAGCTGATTTGACCCTGAAGACAAATGTGATTGCCGACAGGTCTGAAGGGTTGCTCTGAACAGCATCCCCTTGTATGTAACTTGAGCTTGCTGCATTCAGGATAACACAGGCGCAGACAATGGACTCCATCTCTGTCTGCCTCCCCTCGGTCTCAATTTTAATTAAACAGTGAGGAGACCACAGTGTCTCCAGATTGCACCGGATTAGCCCCAAGCATTGCTGTGAAGCCATTTTCAGGCTCTTAAAATCCAAGCAAACAGATCTGTAAAAAAACAGATCTGGTCTTGTTAGAAGCACTCTTTCACTGTTGGGTATTTTTTTTTTTCAGGTCGCTCATTACGTTAACATTTAACGTAGCTCCCTGAGACTCGGGAAACAAAGATAGAAATGGAGCAGGGGTAAATCCAGCAGAAAAGCTCCCTGCCAGATGACCTGAAGCAGGGGCAGCCCCCTCCCCAGCAAGTGGCCGCAGCCGCACATCAGAGACTAGGCCTGGTGACTCGCCACCTATCTCAGGGCCCCCCCCTGGCTAGGATGGGGAGTCAAAGACACTTGCAGCGGGAGTTTCACTGGAAATGCAATAACAAAATCAAAAGTTCTGGTGCACAGAGAGCAAAAGGTTCATGGCAACAAAGAGAAGTCTTCGACTTGAATTTACTCATGGGCTTGTGGTGTTAGTTCTGGTGCAGCTATGAAAAAGAGGATTCCCTAAAAGAGTGGGAAGGCCTGTGGTCCCTCAGACCCAAGGACATGGTGGAAGGCTTCCTGCCTCTGCTTCCTTGATGACAATGATGGTGACAATAGCAGTAATAGCAGCCAGGTCCACCTTCTGCATGCCCACTGAGGGCTGGGCCCTGGACTTAACGTCATTCTCGTTAGTCCTTGTTAATCATTCTACTACCAGCGGCTGTGGCCAGGGCAGTGCTCAGAACATAGTAGGTGCACAATAAACACACACCAAATGCGTGAACAGCACCACAAGGGGCACAGGACTGCCTTTCAGAAAGGCCGAATGTGAGGCTTAGGGCGTCCATGTGACTGTTCCCCAGTGACAGCTCCAGGCCCCCCACCCGGCCTCCTCCAGGACCACACCACTCCCCGGAGGGGAGGATCCAGGTCTCTGTCACCCCACAGAGGCCCGACCCTGATGACATGCTCCACTTCGGTGAGGACTTCCTTCTCTTCACTTCTCGCAGCTATAAAATCACCACTATAAATAACACGGAATCCCAAAGGGGTGTTTTGAGAATTAGCTAAAGGAGGTTGTAAAAACCTCAGGAAGGGGAAAACGCTGCAGGAATGTTTGGTGCTTGCATGAGCCCGGGGTTCCGACAGAGTCGGGGGGCGGGTGGGCTGGCTTCCTCCCCGGGGCTCTGGGGTGAGCAGGAGGCCTGGCAAGGGGGAGCCCTCACCGCGCGGTGTAACCGCCGCCACGTTCTCCCGTTCTCCCGGAGCCTGGTCTCTGAGGGGCCAGCCCGCCCCCGGGGCGGGTGTGGATGGCAGAGAATGAGGCAGGGGGTGGGGGAAGAGAATACCCTCCAGGTAAAACTCCATTTTGTGTCTGAGAGGCACTTGGCTGGTGAAATGTCAAAAGCTCTTCAAAAGCATTTTTGACAGATTTTCCCCCGACTTGGCATTGAGCAATGCAAACATCAGAAGCTGTTGAAACCTGAAATAGCAGGTTTTAAACAGTAATGAAAATCCCCACTGTCTTTGCTCCAGCCTTGAAACTGGAAATGCTTTCTTAGACACACGCACACACACACACCCTTCAACTCATACTCCCTCGCAAACTGTTTTTCCCTTCTAGCCTCAGCCTTAGCTTCGGGTTTCCCCCAAGCCTCTGAATTTGCAACCTGGCGACCTACAGATTCTGGCTGGGCCACGCCAGCCCGGGAGCCAGAAGGCCAAGCTGACTCCCGAGGATCTGCAAGAGCTCTGGACTGTGCTCTGTGAGCCCAGAGCACAGGGGATTCTGCCTGGCCACTCTGTGTGTCCTTGGGCAGAGGCTGTTATCACTCCGGTAGCTTACCTCTCCCAGCCCGTCAGTGACTGTGCACAAGATGCTCCACCCTGCTGGAGGAGGCTGGCCCAGGAGCCCAGCAAATGCCGAAACAACCCCTCTCCTGCCTCCTAGCCACGCTGTTGCCATGCGCATACACCGGGTCAGGGCACACACTGTTTTATGGGACCTGAACCACATTCAAAGAGCTGCTTTAAGAAAACACATATTTGATAGGCCCATGGAAGAAATGGGATTCCATCAGAGATCTGTGGCTGCAGCAGAAGACAATGGCAAAAATAACGAGATGATGATGATAGAAACAAGCACCTCCTGGGTGATCTCCCTGTGCCAGGCCTTGGGCTAAGTGCTTTTACAGATGCCCTATAGGGGGGTACCCCTAGACCCAGCTGACAGAGGGTGATGCTGGCTCAAGTTTAGAGGAGGCCACAGCCCAGTGGGGGGTGTGGACCTGTGTCATCCTGACCGTCTGCCCTGCTTTAGGGTCACTGACGTAGCATGTGTCGAAACAAAAGTGTTCCTTAGGGGCAGCAGCTCCTCTGATTCAATGACTAGGTCCAGGTAGTGGTTAAAGCCCAGGCTGCAATGCAGGGGGAGCCACCCCCTCTCTCGGATCCCTTGCTCCACACCAAGGCAGCTGGTTTGACAAAGGACACCACTAGGTGAATGGAGGGGTCAGAGGCATCAGCTATTATTCAGCTCACTTCATGCGGGCATCTCTCCTGGCAATTTCCAGTGACTGCTGCTCTACAGCAAGCCCATTTCTCTCACATGAGCAGGTATGGGTCCTGGACTTTTCTCTGCAAGTCCACGACCCAGTGGCAGGCTCTGTTCACCCACGCAAAGTGCTCCACACCGAGGGGGTATTCTGCCCTCTCTCCCTTCTGCCCCTGCCTGAAACACGTTGAGATCTGATGACCTTCCTTTCATTGGCTGCTTATGCTCCTCAGAGTAATGTCAAATAGAGAGAGAATTGGCTTATCTCTCTCTTCGCCCACGGTGCTGGCTGCCTGCGTGGTATCGCTTCACACACCCCAGAGAAGGGCCCCGATATCCCCAATGTCTCACATACTTCCTCTTTGATGTGCAAGTTTCTTTTAATAAGGACTCAACTTTTTATTTCACAAATAAGGGTAGACAACATGTAGGACCACAGATAGAGGCAAGGGATGGCCATTATGTCAATGACTGATACAGAGCCCTTGGAGAACAGGTTTAGATGGGGGGTGGTGTGGAGAGAGAGCAGAGAGATACTTGACTTGTTTTTTTTGGGAGGGGGGTGGATCAGTCGGTTGAGTGTCCGACTTCAGCTCAGGTCACGATCTCGCGGTTCATGAGTTTGAGCCCTGCATCGGACTCTGTGCTGTCAGTGCGGAGCCCGCTTCAGATCCTCTGTCCCCCTCTCTCTGGCCCTCCCCCGCTTGCACTCTCTCAAAAATAAATATTAAAAACAAAACAAAACAAGGGCAGGTAGACACTTGACTTTATACCAAGCATATGCCTATGACGATTAGAGCTGCAGGCATAGGTCATCTCCTACCCGTTTCAGGTTAGGAATCTAAGCCTCTGAGGTTATTATGCACCTGGAAGAAAGGTGAATTAAGAGCCAGAAGGCAGGGACCAGACTCTTAGCCCTGCTATTTTCTAGCTGTGTGACTTTGGGGAAAAAAGCCACATCACCACTCTGAGTCAGTTTTCTCATCTGTAAAATGAGGACGGGGTCAAATGAGACAATATGAGTGAACGTGCTTTGTAAATTTTAAAGCACTGGTGTATGTCAGGGGCCACTGTCACCGGTCCCAACAGGAGCAGTGTCACCCCCTGCCAGCATCCCCATCCACAGTTTTCCCAGGGAGAGGCTGCCTGGGTCCCATAGCACTGTGCTCATACTGGCCCAGTGGGACTCAGGGTGGCCTTCTGCAGTTGGCTCCCTGTCGGTCTGTACCTTGGATGGGTCACTATCCACTCTCATACCCCCAGGGCCCAGAGCGGGTTTTCTGGCACAGAACGGGAGCTCAGGAAATGCTGGCTGAATCCCAGAGTCTTGGCTGCCGGCCCCCAGCTTGGCAGGCAGGCCAGCCTTGCAGAGTGGGGAGTGGGGTCAGACCCCACCAAAACAGGTGCAAGCTTTGGAAGGGGGGTGTGGGCTGAAAAACTTCCCGTAACAAGCCCCTCTCGTGATGCAAGGTCTGTTCGTTGCTAAGGCCGTGGAGCTGAAACCCCCATCTCCCTGCCTAAAGCACAGTAATGCCTTCACCACTGAGTGAGAGGCTCTCCCAGACTTCCTGGGGGTCTGCAGCTCACACCCTCTTCATGGTTATTTCTTCCTTTGACCTCCTATGGCCCCTGGGAGGTGCTGTGATTTCCACATCAGTCTGGGGCTCGGGTGTGAGGGGCACACCTGGGGCCTGACTGAGACCTTGGAGTTAGACCAGCCCCCTTCCATGGGACCTTCGCGGGCACCAGGAAGTCAACGGTCACTTTGATCTCTTCACTGAAAGGGAACAGCCATACTCTTAACACAGACAGCCAACGGTTTTCTTTAAAAACACCATCCATTATGATCCCTCCAGAATAATTTGTTTCTAATTAGAAACATCCCGTCATTTCAGCGGTGATTAATGCCTCTGGTCTTGAAACTGAAACATCTCAACTTTTGATCAAAAGTCATGCTATTCTAGAAAGAAATGCGATTTCCTCCTCTCCCATTTTAAGTGACGTCTCCCTCCCCCCGGGTTGAATACCCAGCAGTTAGCGGGTGAAAACAATGATTTGCACAGATCTGGAAATAGCTAATATCCCAGGAGGGTAGCCAGCTGCAGGCCATTTTTCAAACATGGCAGAGCAGTAATAATGCCCTCAGCAGGGATGGGAATGTGAAGCCTGTCCCTCATATGGGACCCCGGTTACGGTTCAGTCATTTGCTGAGGCTGGGGGAAGGGGAGGGGCCCTGCCTCCTCCAGGTTCTGGGTGTTGTTCTCAGGCACCCTTACCCAGCTACAGGAAGGGATGGGTGCCAGCCCCTTCTCAGGGGTGACTGGTCCTTATTTCAGTGAGTGCAGGATGGCACCTGTGGAATGTCCGTGGACTGGCTGGTCCCTCACCTCCCTGGAGACGGCTTATCTTTCTCAACGGCACCCGTGGGGCCAAGTAACAGGAGACTGCTTGGATGCAAAATGTCAAAGCTTCCAGACACACTGATGCCCTGACGGCCCTTGAAATTCTATTGACTTTCCTTTGGGGCAACTTGTGTGAAGCCTTCAGTCTGGAATGTGGGGAGGTTTGGAGGCTGGTTACAACGGAGAGGGTTTAAAAGTGCACTGACCCTTGGGGCAACTGGGTGGCTCAGTCAGTTAAGTGTCCAACTCTTGATTTCTGCTCAAGTCATGATCTTGCGGTTCGTGAGTTCAAGCCCTGCATTGGGCTCTGTGCTCACAATGTGGTGCCTGCTTGGGATTCATTCTCTCTCTCTCTCTCTCTCTCTCTCTCTCTCTCTCTCTCTCTGACCCTTCTGAGCTTGTTTTCTCTCTCTCTCTCTCTCTCTCAAGAAAATAAACTTAAAAAAAATGCACCCACCCCAGGCATGCAACAAGGGGACGGTGCACAAGCCGCAGAGCAGAGACAAGATGTTACTCACAAAGCACATTTAGTCTGAATAAGTGAAAATGTCAGGGTAAGAACCATCCAGTGGAATCCACCAACACTGACCTGATCACCCAGTGAGAGAGGACAAGTATCCCCACGGGATCCTTTCCACTTCTCCAGAGAAGAAATGGGGAAAAACCATGGCAGATTTCTATTAACTGTACAGATTTCTGTAACTGTGCATGCCAGCCCACCCAGGGATGGCGGAGGCAGGAGGGAGTGGTGGTGAGGCAAACAGGGTGGGGGTCCCATGGCTGAGTTCTGTGCAGCTCCTGCCCCACCACACTTGCTCCCAGTATGTTCATGCATGCACAGACTTCCAGTTCAGTGTCTGTGACGAGTTTTCAGCTTGGGAGAATGAGCCTGCGCCTGGGTCCTGGCTCTGGCCAGATGTGCTGGGGAGGGGGCTGGTGGCACCCACAAATGCTGAGTACTCTCCCCAAAGGCTCTGTGCACACCAATCAGATGCCAGCAGATACCAGCCCTGGATGGCAGCCGAGATCATTCTGTTCCATTATTCTTTCTTGTTTTTACTTTCCTTGATCAGGGATAACTGATCAAGCTGGCTGTGGTAAAAAGTGGGCACGGTGGCCTTCTAATGCCTTCCTTTCCAGAAAGCTGGGAGGGGTTATTCGCCATGGTCTGGCTACTAGAGAAGCGGGCCAGCTAAAGGCTCTACCTGGTGGGCTGTGTGTGGGAGTTGGCTGGACCACATACCAGCGTCCTCAGCCAAGGAAGCGCCCCTGAACACCGGAGGAGGGAAAGCCTGAGCTACTAGATCTGGGGCAGTGCCATGCTAAGCTTCTCAGGCACTAGTCACATTCATTTTCTGGTGTTCTGCAGCTCCTAGCGCCAGGAAGCTCATGGTACTTCAGGAAACAAAAGTGTCCCTCTGGTTCTCAAAACCAGATGGCTATAACGGCTGGAGAAAGCCAAGCCCTGGAGAGCCAACGAACATGTGTAGGGCATGCTGTGGCTCACAGGCACTGTCATGGGGACTCTGCAGCCCTTCTCGTTGTGTCCACTGGTTGGATTGAGCTCTGAACTGGGGTTTAGGAGCTTGGACTCTGCCAGAGGGGTGTGGGCATGCCACTCAGTCTTGGAGCATCTATTGCTTCTTCAGTGAACCAGGGCTAATGACCCTGGCTGCAGGGCACAGGTACAGAGGTAAACCTCAAAGGGGAAATGATGCCAGGTGCCCTGAGACCCTGATGGGTGCACACAACCCAGGCCCTAACTGACCACTCCTCCCCTCTGCTTCCTGCGCAGGGATATCTGTGACCATGGAAGCCACCCATCAGTAGCACAGGATGCACTTAGGGTGGTGACCACTAGGACCCTTCCAATTCCCCGAGTATAATGACCGCTTTATTCCAATCCACACCTGGACTTTTGGAGTCCAGATGATGTTATTTTACTATGTTGGGTAGTTGTCCCTCCACATCTTCTGACAGTTCTGACATAGGACACCACAAATGTTTTCTTATTGGTTAGAACCCAAGCTGTTGATAGCCTGTTTACGTCAAGCTGGGTCTGACATGCTTGGCTACGAGACGGTTTTGGGTATGGTTGTATAAAAGGCTGGGTACTCCTACTGATAAGACAAAGTTAGGTGAGATCAGAACGGGTTAGTCCTGGTGCCTGTGCCTCACAATGGTGTGAGCCCTGGGTGATAGGTTTGGGGCAGGAAAACGGGCTGAGATGTCCAAGTGCTGAGTCACATATACTAGCACCTTGAAGGCTCGGAGTGTCTCTGCGAAATGGCCAGGGCCAGTGTTAATGATTCTCCATTTCAGTGATAAAGAGACTGAGAGCCAGACAGATTAAGACACATTAAGTGGTGAGTCAGAGCTGTAACTCAGCCCCTTGACGTCTTTCTCACAGGATTCTAGGTTCTAATGGCACTTTTTTTTTTTTTTTTGCAAGAGCCTTCAAGTGAAGTTCAAGTGAGACTTCTTCCAATAAGACTCAGCCTGGCAACTCCATACTAAGCGCTATTACATTCATGGAGAAACCGGACCTACTGGCCTCGGTTCTATTGCTCTGGTCAGATTTTCTGATCAGGGCGTAAACAAACAGGAGGTGTTTTTGGTCGTCCCCAAATTCGCAGTTATCCAGATGCTGCATTTCAGCACAGACAGCAAACTGGAACCGGAGGAATTTGGCTTTTATGCACTCCAATAGTTTGCAGGAGTTTGTATTCAGACTTGTGGGAAGGTGGCCATTTGGGTACCAGATTTGGGGAAGTTTTGCTTTCCAATGGCCAAAGCATCTCTCCTTCCATAAAGCAGAGGCACAAACCAAAGAAAGGTACTGCCTGGGCCAGGCAGGTAAATCAAAATGCATAGTGGCTGGAGGAGTCTGGGGAGAGGCTGGAGGACCAGGGTCTGGGGGAAGGTACCAGGCCTGCTTGGCCCCAGTTCGTGGTGGCCACGTGAGGACGCAGGCCACATTGCCCTGTTGCCAGATTTCCAGACAGGGGCCCATATCCAGACTTTCAGGTGGAACTGTCCTGTTTTTAAATGTTAGTAACTAATTCTAAAATGTTTAAGACATTGTGCAGGCCATGCAAACACCAGAGGCTCTCGGGCCATCAGTGTGCAACCCAGGAGTGAAGAGGCATCGAGAGAAACAAACAGGGAGTTTTCAGTTGCTAAGACCAAAAAGAAACACAAACACACTCTAGGCTGTCATTAGAAATTTTCTTAGAAAATCCGACATTAGCAAATGTCACTAGAAATTCTATAGCTGTTGGGGCACCTGGGTGGCTCGGTCGGTTGAGCATCCGACTTCTGGTTTCAGCTCAGGTGGTCACCTTGCAGCTTTGTGAGATGGATCCCTGCATCCCATCCCAGCTTTGTGAGAATCCGCTTGGGATTCTCTCTCCCTCTCTCTCCACCCCTCCCCCACTCCCGCTGTCTCTCTCAAAATAAACAAACTTAAAAAAAAAAAAAAGAAATTCTACAGGTGTTGGGAAAATGTTCTCTAGAAGGTGTACTGGCTGGGGCTCACATGTGATGACTTAGCTCAGCCCCTGGTAAACAGGCTTCAGAGGTAACAGGTTGACAGATACCAGGTGAATGAGCAAAAGAAGGGCTAAGCAGGAAAGAAGTTTTTATATCGGATTTACATTCCTGTGCTATTTAAGCCTCTCTGTCCCCCAGGGGTGCAGGCCAGGCTCTGGAAGAAGGCTCTTCCTTTCTGCCACCCCCAAGGCTCATACCTATCCGCCCCTGCATCATCCAGGCCCTCACCCAAGGGTCCTGAAGTGAATGGAAGTGTTGTTTGCCCATGAGCCCCCTCCACATTTGCCTCAGCCAAGGCTCCTGTGTGTTCACAAGGCTTTTGCCATGGCCGGCGGCCAAGTCCCCCGCAGGATGCTGGGGCACAGCCAGCACGCAGCACAGGACAGCCAACTGGCACCCGGAGCACCCTGCTTCGTGCTTCGGGGGGGCGTTCGGTTTCCTTCCGACTGCACGCAGCCTGGGGTCACCGGCAGGTGCACAGCTTGGAGAGAAAGCGCAGTTGCCTGGGTAGACTGGGACCGCCTCGTTGAATCGAGGCGCGTGGTGAGATCTGAGCTCCTGTTTCTAGAGTTTCCTGCAGGGTGGAAACGCAGGCGCGCTGGACTCACCTTGGACCAGTCCCCGGTTTTCCATTCGTAGCAGCCTGAGTAGTCCTCGCACGCCTCCTCTGCTTTCGGCCTCATGGACGCGTCGCATTTTCCTTGTGAGTTGGTGCACGTCACAGTTCGCTTTTGGGTCCCTTTACCACAGGTGGCAGAGCACTGCAAGACACCGGTTGGATGTTTAATCTGGTCTGATTCAGCTCATCAATGCTTGTTAAGTCGCTCCTATGTGCCAGACCCAGTTCTGGGGACGCAGGGGTGAAAAGGATCCTGGTCTTCCGGAGTCTGATGCACCTGGTCCCTTAGGTGACTCCAGCCAAGTGGCTGGTGATGGGGGGAGTAGGGAGAGCTCAGGGGCACCCAGAAGACCAAACTAAGAATTTAGTGGCCTGCTGCCAGGTCCCAAAGACCAGTGCAGTGAGTGAGTTCAAGGGGCAAATGCTGCTGAGGACAGACACCAAAGCAAAGATGTGTGAGGCCCCTGGCTCCTCCCGGCTGGCCTGCAGCTATATGCACTCTGCCTGGACCAGCCTGGGGCAAAGGCACAGGTCCAGGGTGGAGAAGGGGGGAGACGCAAAGCCAGGCCACAGGTGACTTTCACGTCAGGCAGGTGGCAAGCTCTTGCAGAGAGCCACGATGACTGTTTTAAGCATGGATGCCAAGAGTGTGATGGAGCCATGTTCCCTGTGGCATTTTACTTTACTTCTTGGGAGACACTTCGAGAGACAGTGTGGGGACGGGGCCCAAGCAGGGCCTGAGGAATGACAAATCATGGGTGAGTCCTGAGAGAGGTCAAGATTCCCATTCCCCCAGGCAGCAAGATACACTGAGTTAGGGATGAGAGATGGAGTGACAAGATGTAAATAGTGCGGTCCTGCAGGGTGTATCTGGAGCCTTCTCCCCGTGAGCTCAGGGAGGGACCTCGCCCGGGCTCAAAGAGGGCTTACCCGCCTCCACACCAAGCAGAAGGAAGCCCAGGCAGAGCCGATTTGTGACCTTGGGAGGACAGGTCTGACAGCGTGCATGATCTGGCCAGCAAGAGGAGACATGGCCATAGACCCATGGAGCCCTCCCTCGTATCTGCCGGGTGCGGAAGCCCTGTCCCCACCACGCAAACAAACATGGAACTCATGGCGACAGGGAGCTGAAGGCGGTGTTCTGCCAAGATGTACAGACACAAGGAAACCCAGGCTGCCTGGGAAAGTTCCTCCCAACTGCTGGGTCCCAGAGCTATGGTGGGGACAGCTCGTGAGTGTAGTCGCCCCAACATGGAGCCCTAGCAACGTGAATGCCTGTTTTCATATTTGCTTGATTTATCAGAAATACACCACAGTGATATTCTTGAGCTACAATAAACTTGATTTTTAAAAAGTTCTATTGTGTCCCCTGAAAAAATGCACATAGAGATCAAATGTTATTCTTTATATTTCCATTATTAATGTTTATCCCAAAATGTTATTTACCTTTATTTATTTATTTATTTTTAATGAATTCCCTGTCCCATTTAGCTCTCTGACGGGCCCCTTGGGGTTCTTCCCTTCCCTTCCCTTCCCTCCCCTCCCCTCCCCCCTCTCCTCCCCTCCTTTCTTCCCTCTTTTCTTTTTAAAACTCAGATTGGCTTGTTTTAGAAGAAATATATAGGCAGGGTCATGATCCCACAATTCATAAGTTTGAGTCCCAAGTTGGGCTCTGCACTGACAGCAAGGAACCTGCTTGGGATTCTCTCTCCCTCCCTCTCTCTCTGTCCTTCCCCCACTTTCTCTCTCTCTCTCTCTCTCTCTCTCAAGGTAAACAAAGAAACTGTAGATGAAATACACAGGCTTCAGAACTGGTCACCTAGTGGGGAGCTGGACAGCATGAGTATTTGGTCCTGTGCATGGGTGAGGGACAGCTTAACAGGACCTCAGATACAAGGAGTCGGTCTATGGCAGGTGTTACCTTCCTGGGCAGGCTGGGTTGTGGCCAGGAGGGCTGCTGCAGGGAGCCTGGGTTCCTGAGTCAACCTTCAACTTCTGCTTCTCTGTACGGTGATGCTCCATGACCATTTCATCAGCCCCACCCTCACCATTTGACGTGCGGGCTCCTCCCTGGCACCGGCACCCACACCACTGGCTCTTTCTCCAACTAGAAGCCTACTTACCACTTATGCCTGAGTTTCTGCATTGTCTTACTCTATTCTGTGTTCCCTATCCCTTTCCCTTGAAGTTCAAATGCTAATGTCCAGTCTGTTTCTTTACCAAACCCTAGCTCAGCCCTTCTGACCACCAGCATTGGCTGGAAGCCTTAAGCCTTGAGAAAGGGGCAGCATTGCAGGTGGGGTTTCCTCTGGGGGACCTAGGAGGGCCATGTTCAGTTTCTCCCTTGGCCTCTGATCCAGGGATGGGGACCAGAAGCCCAGGACAGGAGAGAGTCACTATCTTTTGCCTCCTTCCTGGTTTCTGCTCCTCATTCTAGCAAAGCTGTGAAGAAGGTGGGGTGTAGACAGTAAGGGTGATCAACACTGCTGGCTGAATAAGGGCAACCTTGTTGATCAAATACATTTCTCTGCCATCAGAAACGTAAACCCATTTGTTTCCAGAAGAAATATTAAAGGGGTTGATTCAGCATGTGGTCAAGTAGTAGAAATACGAGTTTGGTGAGCATCTCATGAGTGGGGGCGAGATTTGATTCCAAGTTCAATGTGCAGAAAGATGCATTTGGCTCAAGGCTGGGCTGAGCCAGAATTAGACTGATTGGTACAGATGCTATTTCAGCATTAGGATCACATATGCGCAAAGATACAGATGTGAAATTAGAGATATTTCTTAAAAAAAATTTTTTTTTGCATTTATTTATCTTTGAGACACAGAGCACAAATGGGAGGCAGAGAGAGAGAGAGAGAGAGAGAGAGAGAGAGAGAGAGAGAGAGACAGAATCCAAAGCAGGCTCCAGGCTCTGAGCTGTCAGCACAGAGCCTGACACAGGACTTGAACTCACAAACCGTGAGTGAGATCACGACCTGAGCCAAAGTTGGACACTTAACCGACTGAGCCACCCAGGTGCCCCTAGAGATATTTCTTTAAATCTTGCTTCAGTTGTCTCACCTTTTTCAATCTGGTATTCTTTAACACTATGGTGATAGTTGATAATGTCAGGTTTGGTTATTTTGGTAAGGACTTTTTTTCTCTTTTTTCTATGAGAAAGAATCCAAATGGAAAATGTATGGCTTTGATCTGATTACAGTGTAAATCTTTTTTTTTTTTTTTAATTTTTTTTTCAACGTTTATTTATTTTTGGGACAGAGAGAGACAGAGCATGAACGGGGGAGGGGCAGAGAGAGAGGGAGACACAGAATCGGAAACAGGCTCCAGGCTCCGAGCCATCAGCCCAGAGCCCGACGCGGGGCTCGAACTCCCGGACCGCGAGATCGTGACCTGGCTGAAGTCGGACGCTTAACCGACTGCGCCACCCAGGCACCCCTGATTACAGTGTAAATCTTGTTTGGATCAGGAGTCTGGTGATCAAGGATCTTAGGCTCAAGGTGGGTTGGGGGAAGACTGCATTCCTGCCTCTACCCCTCCAGCAAGTAGCCCCCCTCCCTAAAAGAGGTCCCTTGAACGTTTAACTTACAAACCTTAGTACATGTAAAAAAAATCAAAATTTTAAACTCTCTCTTTTCTCTAAAATATAATAACGGGCAGGTTAAAGACTCAAGTCTTTAAATGGGTACATGTTAAGATCCGTCTGAAAAGTAATCCCCATTTCAGAGCAGCCAAGGGCAGACTTTTCGTTCATTAAGAATGGGCTGAATACTTTCTTATTCAAAATAATTCCAACTGTTTGGCAATAAAAAGGAACTTTAAAAATATTTTCCACACTGAAGAGTGTCTTGGATTTAGCCTTTCTGACTTTCCTAGAACACATTTGATGGGGGATCTGAGGGAAACTTGCCCTTTGTTCAGCTATTTTTTTGTTTTATGGCCAAACAGTCAAAATCATTAATGCAAAGTCAATGCAAAGACTTGAAAGATGATATTACCAAAGATAAAATATTTCCAGAATCACTCTTCAGCCTAAGTTAAAACTTAAGGCTTAATTGACCTCTTTCCAACATGTTTTATGGCATGAGGTGTGTGATTCCAACTTGCACACTAAAAACTGTCCCTTCCAGCATCTGCTTGTCTCTTACAATCTACAAAGACTGACACAGAGTTCAAAGAAAGCCTATGATACCACCTTACCAATCTGATCACACTAAAGTTCAAACGTGTTGAAAGAAAATTAAAAGATTGGTCAGTTGTTCTGTCTACCTACTTATGTACACACCTACCCATCTATCCATCCATCCATGCACTCATCCGTCCATCCGTCCATCCGTCCATCCATCCATCCAACTTTACATGAGAATTGTCATAGGAAATGGGATCAAACTGTGATATATATTATCAAAAACGTATACATGATCAAAGCCACATTATCCATGCTTTGTTTAGCCATATTGTTATCTCAGATGGAATTTAAGAATATGTGACTAGAATACATCTTTTGGTTATCTGGGGGTTGGCGAGGACTATGATGTGTGGTATTGAGTCACAAATACCATGGAGGGAAAGGCACCAATTGGGTGGTGGACAAGGCACAGAGGCCCTGTTGGTGGGTTCAGCACTGGCGACAGCCCAGGCACCCACCTGTGACCACTCAGACGCCTCCCAGATGGACAGGCAGTCCTGGCCTTCACAGCTCTGCACTGGTGCTGGCCGGGGGCCCGGGCAATAGAGGGGCCGCGTGGTGACATGTGTGCCGTTCTGCAGCTGGTACACGCAGGTCACCTCCCGATGCTGGATGCCCTTCTCACAGGTCGCTGAGCAGGGGCTCCATGGGCCTGCCACCCACCTGTCCAGGAGGAGGAAAGACAGTGAAAACATAACTGGGTGGAAAGGCCAGTTTCCCCGGAGGGCCTTCTGGACAGATCACGGCATCTTGGGTCTGTAGTGTGAGAGAGGGAGATAGACTCAAAGAGCTTTGCAATCAACTTTAGAAATAATTCTGAAGTATTAGGGCAGAGGAAGCCACATGAGTTGAGTAGTTCAATAGCTTATTCAAAACAGAAATCCTTCTGCACACAACACCTCTATGGCTGATTCAATTATTGCTCCCAAGTGGTCACTCTCCTTGTAGCGGGATTCCATATCCCACCCACTGTCTATGACGTGCTTTGTTCAATGGGGTGTGAGTGGACATGAAGCTGGCCATGTCCCAGCAGAAGCTTTGAGTGTGATTATGTGGTTTGGCTCTGGTTCTCCCTGTTTCCTGCCCTCTGCCATGAGAGCAGCAGGTCCCAATACAGGGGATGCTCCAACAGCTGAGCTCTGTAATAACATGACACCATTTGTTGCAAGCCACTGAGATAGATACCAGGCTCGTTTGTCACTGCAACAAAACCAGACTGGTATAGCCTATGACAAGGGACACTCCAGGGCCAGCTTGAACACACCAGGACCAGGTACCCCCTGCTTTTCAAAGAGTGGATAGCCCTTTTGGGTGGGGACTGTCACTCTTGAGGAGGCAACTTGTGGGCTGTGACAGAACTGAGCTGTTGCAAGTGCTTGACTAGAACTTGGCCTACCTGCCTTATCTTTCAATGACCCCAGTTCCACCATGGCTCCTGTTGGCCTTGTGGTGTTGGAAGGAAGCTGAGCAGTTGTAAATCATGATTTCTCAGGACACTGAGTGGGGCTTTGAATGGCCTTTTGGAGACACAAAAGGACTCTCTCCTGTTTGGTCCCTGCATGAGCCTCAAGTCCACCTAGCTCCCAGGAGCTCCCATATTGACAGAATGGCTCGATCTATGGCCATGTCTGATAAACACACTCCTCTTCATCATCATCGAGTCCTAAGTTGCTCAAACCAAATCTGATTATGCTATCCTATTGTTTAGAAATAACAGCAGTGTTGGGCACCTGGGTGGCCGAGTCGGTTAAGCATCCCACTCTTGATTTCAGCTCAGGTCATGATCTCAAGGTTCGTGAGATCGGGCCCCGTGTCGAGCTCTGTGCTGACAGTGCAGAGCCTGCTTGAGATTTTCTCTCTTCCTCTCTCTCTGCCTCTCCCTCATTCATGCTCTCTATCTAAATAAAACACTTAAAAAAAACCCTAAAAAAATATATCAGCAGTGCCTTTCCACAGGCAGGTCCTTGAGGGGACACTGGATGGTGCCACCCCCCCCCCCCAATTCTTCTCCAGTTCTAGCTTACTTGCTCATTCACCCATCCTAGCATGGCACATTCACTGAGGGTTTCCCATATGCTGGGCACTGTCCTAGGTTCTGATGATGAGGCAGTGAACAAGACAAGGCCCTGCCCTACAAATCTTACCATCCTAATGGGGACAGACAGTAAATCAACAAATGTATACAATAGAATATAACACAGTAAACTATATATAACATATATCATATATGAATAGAGGAGATGCCACATGGTAGTAAGTGCTTCAGAGAAAAGTAGGGCAGTGTAGGGAAGGTCAGGGGAGGAGGAAGGGGGTGAGCACACAAGTTGGCGGGGACAGCCTCACTGATAAGCTGACGTGTGAGCAGAGCCTGGAAGGAAGCGAGAGAGTAAGCAGAGAAGACTTCCAGGCGGAGGGCACAGTGGGTGCAAAGGCCCTGGGGAGGAGTGTGCTGGCAGGGTTGAGGAGCAGCAAGGAGCCCAGTGTGGCTGGAGAAGGGGGGAGGAGGGAGGAGCGGAGAAAGGGGCATGAGAAGGCACAGGGGGGAGATTCTACAGGCCCTGGCTGGCCACTGTGGCTCTTGTTTGAATAAGATGCAGTCCTAGGGGGTTCGGAGACAGGAGTGACATGCCCTGCAGGGCAGCAGCAAGGAGACCAGGGAGGAGGCCACTGCACCAGTCCAGGCAGGGGATGAGGGTAACTTGTACCAGCTGGGGTAGTGGTAGTGGTTGGGATAAATGCTGAGAAGAGGGAGCTCCCCGGGCCCCTCCCTCCACTGCTCCTCCTCATCCCTTAGGGCAAGCTCAGGCCACCTCCTCTGACTTTCAGTCCCCTTGGAAGAGCTCATCACTATCCTCTATGCCCCCAGGGAATAAATCCAGGGAAGCTTCTCTTCCCAGACCCCTTGCATAAACTGCAGGATGGAAAGGGATGCAAAGGAGTGTGTGTACCCTGGGGTGTGAGGACAAGTGACATGTTGCCTGCAAGTTGCTTACAGCAGCACCTGGCACACATCAGCCCTTATAACTTGTAGCAATTGTTATTCCTTATCTTCTCGGCAGGAGAAGATGAAGTCTCAGAGGGCAGTGAGCAAATCTTGCC
The DNA here is from genome assembly GCF_016509475.1 of Prionailurus bengalensis. NCBI lineage: Eukaryota > Metazoa > Chordata > Mammalia > Carnivora > Felidae > Prionailurus > Prionailurus bengalensis. Next base: position 18,525,376 of record NC_057355.1, read on the forward strand.
CCCATTTCAGCACCTGACAACTATTTAAATGACACTGTAAGAACTAAACCCAATCCTTCCCATTTCTCCTTGTTCTGGTCTTTGGAGTGACATGATTACCTTCCTAAATATTTGAAGATGGCTCTGTTGTTCCCCTTGTAAGTTTTCTCTTATCCCGATCAAAATAATTTGCATGTGGCAGATCTGAATCCTTTCCCTTCTAATTCTCTAATCAGTCACTACTGTTCTCCAAATGGATTGCTTTGTCATGGACAAAATGGCCCAGATGGGGTCTGAAAGCAGCAGGAGAGAATGTGATGATTTTCTCTCTCTTTAAGTGGAGGCTCCATGTTTATTAATGCAGCTCAGCTCCTTGCCATTTCTATTTTCCAAACAAAATAGAACTTAGAGGACTCTCAGCCAGATCCCCTTTGTCCTGACCTTTTGCAACTGACTTTGTGAATACAGACGTCAGGCTTTAGGCTGATGACACCTGCTGTTGTGCTGACCCCAGCTGTGAACAGAGCTGTGTCCCCCTCCTGTCTTTTGTATTTGCTGTGCTTCCTGGAGGCCACCCCTGGGAACTGGGACCACTGCGTCATACTCAAGAGAATGTCACCTGCAGGCTCTTGGCCAGAGGGTGCCGGTGTCTCCATCCCTGGGCACACAACCAGAGCATGTGCTCTAGGAAATATGCAAATTGACTCTGATCCACACAAAGGTCCATCTGGGCAGCCAAGGCGATGGGGAAGAGCTGGGAGAGGTTCAGCAGTCCCGCCTCAGACGTCTCCTATGCCTCCCGTTCTATCACTAACTGGAAGAGTCAGACCCAAGGGGATCAGATTCTTATAGAGCTGTGAGGGATTGCCAATCTTCCCCGTTCCTCCTTCCTTTGCTTCTGGTGTCTCTTGTGCATTTTGGGTGCTTTGCAGCAGTATGACAGAATGGAAAACAGCCTATGCGTCCCTCCTCCCCTTTCCAGAAGAATCCTTTGACCCCCTGCAATTTCCCCTGTTGCTGTTGCCCAGAGTCTGGCAGAGGAATGGGTGACAGAGCTCCACACATGTAGACATGCATGAAACTGATCTATGGTCAGCCCTGCTCCTTAACTGGAGGGGGGGGGGGGTTTCTCTGTCCCCTGGGGCTGTGTAAAAGCGCTGTCCCTGCTCCTGTCCTTGGGGTGATAGTTACTGTCAGATGTACTGAGGATCTGCTGAGATTCAAAACAAGCTTTGTCTGAGGCCAAGGCACCCTTCCAAACCTCCTGTGGCTCTCACAGATGACCCCACACCTGCAAGTTACACGTGGGGCAGCTCATGGCACATTCCCATCTCCTTGCCCCTCCACCCTTCCTTCTCCCCTCCCACTTCCCAGCTCCACACAGGGATCTGGTTATCCAGACGCAACCATGGCACAACACCTCAGGAGAACGTACAACAAAATATCATTCAGCCTTAAAAAGGAAGGAGATTCGAAAACACACTACAATATGGAGGAGCCATGGGGACATCATGCTGAGTGAAATAAGCCAGTCAGAGAAGGACAAGTCCTGAAGGATTCCACTTACATGAGGTAACTGGAGTAGATTCATAGAGACAGAAAGTAAGATGGTGGCCATGAGGTGGGAAGGAATGGGGAGCTAGTGTTTAAGGGGTGCAGAGCTGTACGTGAGCAGGAGGTGGGGTTCTGGAGACAGACGGTAGTAATAGGCACTCAGTGTGAATGTGCCTAATGCCACTTAAACTGTACACTTAAACAGGGTTGAGGTGGTAAATGTTATGTGTATTTTCATCACAATTGAATTAAAAAATTTTTAATATATTTTATCATCAAGTCAGCTAACATACAGTGTATACAGTGTGCTCCTGGTTTTTGGGGTAGATTCCTGTGATTCATTGCTTACATACAACACCCAGTGTTCATCCCAACAAAGTGCCCAACTAGACAGAGAGTGAGAAGGGAAGGGGCAGAGAGAGAGAGGAAGAGAGAGAATCCCAAGAAGGCTCTGTGCTTGATCTTGCGAACCATGAGATCACGACCTGAGCCAAGAGCCGGGCGCTCCTTCAGAATTTAAGGAAGCGATGGTTAGGAACAGGAAGTAAGTGAGAGAAGGACAAGGAAGTGAAGTGTTCTCAAGTCCCAGGGAGGCCATGATGAGCCGGTGAGAAAGGCTGGTGCTCAGCTCTGTGCAGACATCAGGTAACCGCGGAGCATCCCTGAAGGGCGTCTTCACGGAGCGCCTGTTGCCCCGCCTGAGACTTGTGCCCAACCAGCTCCAGGAGAGCTGTTGCCCCACATAGGCCGCAAGTTGCAGGGGATCGGAGCTATTTTTCAGCTACACTTGGTTTTGCTCATCTTGACAAACAGCCACATTCCCTCCGTGAGGCCGGGGGAGCAAAAGATGACTTTCTGGAAACTTTGTTTCTGGTGGCTGAAAGAAACCATTTTACCAGCAGCCAGGAAGTCTGCAGGAGGGTCCTCTGTGGGAGAGGAACATCATGCAAGTAAACATCAGAGTGAAGTCCCACTAATCCCGAGTCCAGGAATGGGAGAAAGGAACTGTGATTCCGTAAAACAATTCATATTACAAGTGCAGCTCAAGCCTGATTGTTTTTTCACTCATGTCCTCTAAAAACCTTAACAGTGACATTTATTAGCTAAGTTTGAGTTTGTAGATCTTCTTAAAAGCAGTAAAATTCATGCTTCAGGAATCCCCCATTAACACTTCCTTAGTTCGGGCCACCCTTCCTCGGTTGCTCTCGAGTCTGGAAGGACTGAATTCCTTTCCTGTCCAGCAGGAAACAGACTCAGCTCCTCCGCACATACTTCAAGTTTGATGCTTCTCATCAGATCCTCCAGGCAGCTCAGTCACTGCCTGAGACCTTGTATTCTTTTTTTCTCTTTTTTTTTATTGCTGCTGCAGCAAATGACCATAAACTTAATGGCGCAAAACAACACAGATTTATTATTTTATGCTCCTGGAAGTTGGAAATCTGACATGGATCTCACTGGTCTAAAACAAAGGTGCTGCCGGGGCTGGTTCCCTCCAGATGCTCTGGGAAGACTTGCCTCTTCCAGCTTCTAGATGCTGCCCCAGTGCCTTGGCGTATGCTCTTGTCTCCATCTTCAACGACAGCAGCATCTGGCCAAGCCCTTCTCATATGCTATCACTCCAACATTCTCGTCTGCCTTCTTCCTCCACTTTTAAGAACCTTTGTGATTGCACTGGACCCAAGCAGATGATACAGGATAATCTAGTTTAGGGCCAACTGATTAGCAAGCTGTAGTAGTTTGCTTTTTTTTATTGCTGGAAAAAGTACCACAAACTAGGTGGCTTAAAACACCAGAAAGCTATTCTCTCACAGTTCTGCAGGTTCAAAGCCAGAAGGCAAAGTGTCGTAGGGTTGCTTCCTTCTGAGGGCTGTGAGGAAGATGTTCTATGCCTCTCTCCTAGGTTCTAATGACAGCTGGCAATTCTTGGTGTCCCTTTGCTTGTATGTATGTTACTCCATCTCTGCCTCTGTCTTCACATGATGTTCACCCTGTGTCTCCATGTCCTTACATAGCTGTCTTTGGAAGGACACTAATCATATTAGGTTAGGGGCCCACCCTACCTCAGTGTGACCTCACCTTAACTAATTACAGCTGTAATGACCCTATTTCCAAACAAGGTCACATTCTGAAATACTGACGGCTAGGACTTCAATGTCTTTTTTGGTGTATGTGTGGTGGTGGAGATGCAGTTCAACCTATCACACAACTTGATTTCCAATTGCAACCCTCTAATTTCCCTAATTTCCCTTTGACATGTAAAGGGAGTTCCAGGAATTAAGATCGATCGAGATCTCTCTGGTGGGGGGCACTATTCTGTCTACATTCCAGTTCTGAAAATTTCAGTTTCTATTCAAAATTCACTTTCTGTTCAGATCTTGATTTTGCTGAGATTTAAACTAGGTAAAAATCTTGTGAAACCCGCTGCAATGTGACTTAGTTGTTACAAAGAAACAATGACATATTTAGGATCAAGTTCTTTTGACACAGTTATTTTATGTTGACTATCTAGGGAATCTTAAATATAGAGAGCCAGAGAGAGAACACTGGTAGGTCATTCATTTTCAACAACTTCAAACTATAAACAAAACAAAACAAAACAAAACAAAAAACTGTGAGATGTATTTCAACACAAGATGTGTTGAAGCTAACAAGTGTTGTGTCTAAGGGATTCAGTCAACTTTATGCATCTACAAAATGCATCAGTAAGAAGGATCTGATATTGGCTGAGCATCGATCTATGCTTAGCTCCGTGCCAGGAATGTTCCCTACATTAGTTAAATTAACCAACGTAAGGAAAACAAGATGCCAGTATGTGATAATCTGAGCAACTGTTATGGAGACAAATGTCAGGCATAGCATCCTATAGGCCACGTGTAAAACATCACAGCATAAAAAGAATGATGGGAAACATCTCAGCCAAGTGTGTGGTCCTTGGGGGAAAGAGAAACATATAAACAGACAATTTCTTCACTATCTTACAAGTGCTGTGGAGGAAATGGACCTTGAGTTGGGTCCTGATGGTCAATGTGAAGTTGGCCAACCAAAAAAGCAGGACTGGTGCTCTCATAGAGAGAGCCTGCCCATGATCCCATGATATTTAAGCAGCAGGGGGAGGGAGGGAGGAGAGAGAGAGAGAGTTCGAGCAAGCAGCTGCCCAGTTTGGGATGGCTGGTTCTTGAAGAGTACTTAAGGGCGGGTGGAAGAGAGGTTGCCTTGGATGTCTCAGGTAACCATGAATCTTGGGACAAGATGATGACTTTCACTGAGGCAGTAGTGCAGAAAAACAGATATAAGACTATTCAAGAGTGGGGTTGAAAGGGCTTTGGGTATGTGGGGTCAAGGTGATAAAGGGGGCAAGAGTCAAGCTCAGGATGGGCTCAGAGGAGGCCAACAGTACCTCCACTGCAAGGGAGAACATGGGGAGAGGATTTAGCTTGGGGGCAGAAGGGTGGGCACCACTTTGAGAGGGTCAGGTTGAGGCAGCCGCTGGGCAGCTGAGTGGTACTGGGAAGGGTCTGAGGGTGCAGTTCTGGAGTTCAGGGGTGGGATCTGCGGTGGAGACACAGGGTTGGAAGTCATCAGCAACAAGGTCATGGTAGAAAGCAAGATAAGAACAACTCACCCAGGGAGCTTCTACAGGAAGAAAAGAGGATGGGGGACGGATGGCAGGGGTTGGGGATGCAAGCATCTATGATTGGAATAAGGAGCCAGAGAAGGAGCAGCCAGCAAGGCCAGGGAGGGTGGGAGGACTGTTCAAGAGAAGCCAGGACAGGGTTGGGTTGGAGGAGGCCTGAAAAGCATTCTCTGGATTTAGCCACAAGGAGGTGTTGCTGACACAGGAGAGGTCCCAGGGAGAAGAGGGTGCCAGCACTGTGAATGCAAGGTTGAATGAGGGTAGAGAAGACAGACTTCGAGAATGCTCCTTCAATAAATCTGGTTTGATGCCTACACAGTGGGGTCCACAGACTCTCAGTCCTGGAGTAATAATGCCCAGGCTTTGGAAACCAGGCCTGTCCTCACGGCAGAGGTAAGGAAGACGTCTCACTACTCTCACTGAGGCTCTGGGCAGGTGGGCTGCACATGGAGGAAGGCTGAGTTAGAAGGTTAGACCTGAGGACTCAGGGGTGGAAGCAACGGATCCAGAACAGACAGGGAGGTTTCTCTCATGGACACATCTGTCTAGAGGGGCCACCCCTGCCCACTGGCAGTGGCTTTGGGAAAAGTCATCCCAGCACAGATGGCAGAGTGGGAGACCTGTCAGAGACCTGCATAACGTCTAAGACATGGGTCAGGAACTGGGTGAGTAGAGAGAATGTATGACCGGGATCGCCACTGTCTCCCCCTTGGGATTTGGTGGCAGAGTTCAGGCCAACTGGCTCGTGTACCTTGAAAACGGGTCTGGCCTGAAGAACGATCGTGTCCATCTGTAAGCCATGGAGGACCCAGGCAGTCTGATTTGGAAAACCAGACAGATCGAAGCTCTCCCTTCTCACTTACTCTTTGTCAAGAGAAAGTTGGAAAGCACAGGCTCACCTTTGCCCTCTGGTGGGTCAGCACCATACTCTGTGTGGGCATGGTCACCCCTCTGTTTGGCCTGGTCCTTCCCTGCCGCCATCTTGCTTTCACCTCCCAGAGCTCCCAGGGGAAGGACTTTCTGCATTACAGGTGGAGAGACCACTGGGACACGTGACCAGGCTCACCTGAGACCCACCAGTTATTAAGTAGTGGGGGTTTTTGTGTGTGGTGGGAGGTCCTCGGTGTCCCAATCCAGGGGCTTTGTTTTTCACTTATACAATTATGCTTCTGGTTAGGGTATGCCTGACTAACTTCCCCATGATACCTGTAAATCAAAGGTGCCCACGTATTTCAGTCACACATTCTCAAATTCTCAGAAGCCCACATTCAGGACCTGGACTCGAGTCTTCACCAACTCACCAGCCACGTGACCTTGGGCACATCAGTACTCAAGCCTCAGTTTCCTCCTCTGCACAATGTCGGTAGTACTTTCCTCTCACAGGCTTTGGTGGAGGATTGGCCCACGTGATCTCTGTTTACATGGTCCAGGCCCAGATGATAAATGCATGGGAGGTAAGATCCCAGGGAAATGGCTGGCATGGAGGAGGCCCCCAGGGATGTGGGTCTCTTCTCCTCCTCCCCTGTGCAGGGCTGCTGTCCATTGGGCTGTGAGGGTGCAGCCAAGGAAACGCATACACCTTGCTCTGCCTTCCCGTGGATGACAAGGCCTTTCTCAGCACACCTGAAGCTTCGGTCACTGCGTGTGCTGCACGCTTGGGGGTCAGGAGACATGGCAGAGGCCAGCTGGCCAAGTGCCGGACCTCCTGGACTCTCTCCCCAAAACACCACAGAGGACCCTCAGGCAGCAGCAGACTCCCATCTGCCCGAGTCACTCTTGCGTCTCCAGCCAGATTAGAGCCAACAACTCCGTTAAGAAAACAATCAAAACAAGACTTCAACACGTGTCATTTATAGTCTCTGAAGATACGTGGCTGCTTTTATGGAACAGATGTCTGTGAAAGAAGGAGCAGGGTGAGGAGGGACAACAGGGGCTTCACAGGCCCAGCTGTGATGCTCTCCCAAGGGGACCAGGGTGATGCTTTACAGCCGCACGTTCGGCTCCAGCTCAGCATTTCTCCATCTATGTCTTGAGAATTATGAGTTCTCATATACATTCCCCCGAAAAGTAATATTATTCACATATTTGTTTTTTTAAAGGAGGAAATGAAAACCTGAAGGGCATAATGAGGAACGAATATGCTAGTCTGTGAATGTGAGCTTTTGTGGGCTTGAGGGTGTTAGTCCAGCCCTGAGAACCAAGATGAGTGACTGGCCGGAGCCTGAGAACCTTCCCCATTTTCCTGAAAGGGTCTTTGGATCACTGTGGTTGGTTCTCATTTGCTAGGGAAAAGAAGGCAAAGAGAGGGAGGGGGGATGGAAGGAAGGGAAGGAGAGAGGAAGGAAGGAATGATGGACAGAATTCCACACTTAGCTAAAATATAGTTTAAGGGAAAATGTGTTAAAAATAGTTTCTCGGGGAGCCTGGGTGACTCGGTTGGTTGAGGGTCTGACTTTGGCTCAGGTCATGATCACACAGTTCATGAGTTCAAGCCCTGCGTCTGGCTCTCTGCTGTCAGTGCAGAGCCTGCTTCAGATCCTCTGTCCCCCCCTCTCTCTGCCTCTCCTCTGTTTGTGCTCTCTCTCTCAAAAGTAAATAAACTTAAAAAAAAAAAAGGTCTCTCTAGAGGAGGTGGGGGAGATGGGCAAAATAGGTGATGGGGATTAAAGACTACACTTATGATGAGAGCTAAGTAATGTATAGAACTGTTGAATCACTGTATTGTATACCCGAAACTAATATAACACTGTATGCTAACTACATTGGACTTAAAATAAAAAACTTAATGAAAAAATGGTTTTTCTAGATATTATACCAGCTAATCCTTTTTGATGGCTTCCTTTGTACTGGGCAATGTTCTCAGCACCTGACATGATTCAACTTACTTGATCCTTACAATGGTCCTATATAAAGCCATCCTACAGATGGGGAAATTGAAGCACAGAGAGGTTAAGTGTCTTGCCCAAGGTCACACACTAGTAAGTGGAAGAATCATAACAGTTCCACTGAAGTGTAAGTCACATAGCATATAATTCATCCACATATGGAGGACAATTCAATATATTCACAGAGTTGTGAAACCACCACCAAAATCAATTTTAGAACACTTTAGTTACCCCCAAAGAAATCCCTATGCCTTAGCTGCCATCTTACGTACCCCCTATTTCCATCCCTCCCAGCCCTACACAATCACTAATCTACTTTCCATCTTTATAGATTTGCCTCTCCTCGACATTTCATATACATGGAGTCCCATCACATGTGGTTCTTTGTGACTGGTTTCTTTTTTTAGCATAATGTCTCCAAGGGTCATGTATGTTGTAGCATGGAGCAGTATTTAATTCCCTTTTATTGTTGAATAAATAATATTGTTGCATGGATCTACCACGTTTCATTTATCAGCTCATCAGTTCATGGGCATTTGGGCTGTTTCCATGTTTTGGCTATTATGAATCATATTATGATGAACATCTGTGTATAATTTTTGTATGGATGGCTGTTCTCATTTCTCTTGGGTATATTCCAAGGAGTGGAATTGCTGGATGATATGTTAACTCTAAGTTTAACAATTTAAGGAATTTAAGACTTTTCCAAAGCAGCTGCACCATTCTGCATTCCTGCAGTAGTTAATGAAGGTTCTAAGTGCTCTACATCCTTATACATTTTTGCTAGTGTCTGTCTTTCTGATTATAGTCATCCTGGTGGGTGTAACGTGGTATCTCATTATAGTTTGGTTTTATTGTGGCAAAAGACACATAACAAAGTTTAACATTTTAACCACTTTTAAGTGTACAGTTCAGCGGCATTCACTACATTCACACTGCTGTACAGCCATCACCACTATCTTCCAAACTTTTCTTCTTCCCGAACTGAAACTCTGGACTCATTAAACAATAACTACCTATGCCCATTTCCCTCCAGCTCCTGGAAGCCACCATGCTTTCTGTCTCTATGACAACTTATATGATACAACTTATATAAGTGGAATCATACAATATTTGTCCTTCCGTGAGTGGTTTATTTAGCATAATTTTCTTCAAGTCTCATCCCTATGGTAGCAGGTGTCAGAATTTCTTCCCTTCTTAAGGCTCATGGTATGTATGTAATACATTTCATTTATTCATTTGTCCATTGATGGACACTTTGGGTTGCTTCCACTATTTGGCTGTTGTGAGTAATGCTGCTATGAACATGGTTGTATTTTTTTTTTTTTTTGGTCTTTGCTTTCAATTCTTTTGCATATATACCCAGAAGTGGAATTGTTAAGTGATATGGTAATTCCGTATTTAAATTTTTTGAGGAACCATAATGCTGTTTCTCACAATGACCGCACCACTTGACATTCCAATCAACAATGTACAAGGGTTCTAATTTTGCCACATCTTCGCGAACACTTGTTTTTGATAGTAACTATCCTAACGGGTGTGAAGTGATTATCTCGTGATTTGAATGGCATTTCCCTAATGACTAGTGATGTTAAACATCTTTTCATATACTTCGTGACCATTTGTATCTTTTTTTTTTAATGTTTATTTATTTTTGAGAGAGAGAGGGAGACAGAGCATAAGTGGGGAAGGGGAAGAAAGAGGAAGACACAGAATCTGAAGCAGGCTCCAGGCTCTGAGCTGTCAGCACAGAGTTCAAGCAGGGCTTGAATTCATGAACAGTGAGATCATGACCTGAGCTGAAGTTGGATGCTCAACTGACTGAACCACCCAGGCGCCCCCTTTTGTAGAAATACATATTTGGAGAAATACATAACCAAGTCCTTAGCCTATTTTTAAATTGGGTTGTTTTTTGTTGTTGATTTATAGGAGTTTTTAAAAATATATTCTGGAAATTACTCCTTTAACAAATACATGATTTGCAAATATTTTCTCCCATTGTTGGACTGCCTTTCACTCTGTTGATACTGTCTTCGATGCATAAAAGGTTTTCATTTTGATCAAGTCCAGCTTATCTCATTTTACTTTGTTTTCTGTGCTTTTCTAGTTATATGTAAGAAATCATCACCAAATCCAATATCCTGACCCTTTTTTCCTACGTTTTCTTTTAAGAGTCTTACAGTTTTATCTCTTACATTTAGGTCTTTGATCCACTTTGAGTCAATTTTTGCATACGGTATAAAGTAAGGTCCAACTTCATTCTTTTATATGTATTTACCATTTGTTGGATTTCTTTGTGGTTTTGATTTGTATTTCCCTGATGGCTGATGATACTGAGTATCTCTACTCATGTGCTTATTGGCCATTTTGCAGACCTTTGGAGAAATGTCGATTCGGATGGTTTGTCCATTTTTAATTGGATTGTCTTTTTTGTTACTGAGTTGTGTTATTTATATATTCTAGATACGACTACTTTATCAGATATATGATTTCCAGAATTTTCCTTCAATTCTTTTAATTATATTTTCATTTTCTCAATGATTTTGAAGCACAAAAGTTTAAAATTTGGATAATGTCTAGTCATCTATTTTTTTTTCTTTTGTTGTGGTGATTTTGCTCTCATATATAACAAACCATTGCCTAATCTGGAATCAGGAAGATTTATGCCTATGTTTTCTTGTAAGTTTTAAAGCTTTAACTCTTATATTTAGGTCTTTGATTCACTTTGAGTTCACCTTTGTCTATGGTATAAGCTAGGGATCCAACTTCATTCTTTTGCATGTAAACATCCAGTGTCTCAGCACAATTTGCAGAAAAGGTTCTGCTTACCCATTGAATTGTCTTGGAATCCTTGTCAAAAATCAACTAACAGTAAATGTAAGGGTTTATTTCTAGATACTCAATTATATTCTATTGTTCTTTATGGTCTCTCTTTATGCCAGTACCATACTGTCTTGATTACTCTAAATTTGTAGTAGTTTTTGAAATCAAATAATTTTTCAGTCCTCCACCTTTGTTCTTATTTTTTAATGTTTATTTATTTATTTTGAAAGAGAGAGAGAGAGAGAGAGAGGGAGAGAGAGAGAGAGAGAGAGAGAAAGGGAGTGCAAGTGGGGGAAGGGCAGAGAGAGATGGAAAGAGAATATCCCAAGCAGGCTCCATACTCAGCACAGAGCTTGATGTAGGGCTCAATCTCATGACTATGAGATTATGACCTGAGCTGAAATCAAGACTTGGACACTTAATCAACTGAGCCACCCAGGGACCCCTATTCTTAAAGATTGTTTTGACTATTAGGGGTTCTTTGCAATTCCACATAAACTTTAAAATCTGTTTGTGCAATAAAGACAGCTGGAATTTTAATAGGGATTGCGTTATAGCAACCTATACCTATATTTTATAGATATAATAGTGAAATTTTAATAGAGATCATGTTATAGCAGTAGATCAATTTGTAGAGTATTTCCATCTTAACAATATGAAGTCTTCCAGTCCATGAACATGGGATGTATTTAGATATTCAATACTTCTTCAATAACATTTTGTTGGGGCGTGGCTCAGTTGGTTAAGCATCCAGCTCTTGATCCGACATGTAGCTCGGGTCATTATCTCACAATGTGAGTCTCGCACCAGGCTCTGCACTGACAATGCAAAGCCTGCTTGGGATTCTCTCTCTCCCTCTCTCTCTGCCCCTCCCCACTCATGCTCGCTCTCTCGCTCTCTCTCTCTCTAAAAATAAATAAATAAACCTTAAAAAAATGTTTTTTGTTTTCAGTGTAGAAATCTTGTACTTTTTTTGTAAAATTTTTTCTAAGTATTTTATTGATTTTGATGTTACAGTAAACGGAACTGCTTTCTTAATTTCCTTTTCAGATAATTCATTGCAAGGGTATGGCTATGTAATAGATTTTTGAATATTGATTTCATATGTAATAACTTTGCTTGCTCAATGCATATATTAGTTTCAGTAGCTTTTTAGTGGATTCTTTAGAAATTTCCTATATATATAAGACCGTGTCATCTGCAAATAGATACAGTTTCACTACTCCAAACCAGATGCCTTTTCAATGTCACTTCATTTTCTTGCCTAATTTCTCTGTCTAGAACCACTGGTACAAAGTTGAAGATAGGTGGTGAAAACAGACATTCTTGTCTTGTTCCTCTCTTAGGGGGAAAACATTCAGTCTCCCTCAAGTATGATGATAGCTGTGGGTTTTTTTTAGATGTTCTTTATGAGGTTGAGGAAACTCCCTTCTATTCCTAGTTGGTTGAATTCTTTGACTGTGATGAGTATTGCATTTTGTCAGCTGTTTTGTGTTTGTCAATTGCAATGATAATGCGATCTTGTCTTTTATACTGTTGATGTGGTATGCTACCTTAATTGATTTTCAGATGATAAATTGACATTGCATTCCTGGCATGAGTTCCACTTGGTTATGATGTATAATCCCTTTTATATTGCTGGATTCATTTTACCAATATTTTGTTGAGGATTTTTGTGTCTTTATTGATAAGAGACACTGGTCTGTAGTTTCCTTGTAATGTCTTTGTCTAGTTTTGTTATCAGGGTAACACTGGCCTTATAGAATGAGTTGTAAAGTGCTTCCTCCTCTTCTGCTTTTTAGATGAGTTTGTGAAGGACTGATACTAATTCTTTTTTGTATGTTCGGTAAAATTCACCAGTAAAGGCATCTGATCCTGGGCCTTTCTTTGTGGGAACTTTGATTACTAACTCAGTCTCTTGTTATAGGTCTGTTCAGGTTATCTATTTTTTTCTTCAGTCAGTTTCAATAGTTTGTGCATCTGGGAATTTGTCCATTTCATCTAAGTAATCTAACTTTCACATCAGTAGCACTTTTATTTTTTCAAAATAGTAGCACCAAATCTCCACATAATAATGGGGAGAATTGGGGGTACTTAAGGGGTCACATGTGCCAAAGTCACTGTGTTGTTTGAGAACAGGGTAGTGATTCTGAGTAACTCTGGACTTCACTAAAACTCTGACAATTAAGATATATGGGAAACATTTAAGGGTAACCATCAGAAGAACAGAAAAACTAATAGAAGGAAAAGGAAATAAGAAATGCTTGCTAGTTTTAAATGTTTTGTAATTTTCGTTACCATTTCTTCTTTTTCTTTTTTTTTTTTTTAGAGAGAGAGTGCATGCAAGTGGGGGAGAGGGACAGAGGGGGAGAGAAAGCGAATCTTACACAGCCTTCACACTCAGTGTGGAGCCCGATGTGGGGCTCAATCCTACAACCTTGGGATCGTTACCTGAGCCAAAATCAAGAATTGGATGCTCAACTGACTTGGCCACCTGGGAGCCCCAGTACCATTTCCTTTTTAACCCATGAGTTATATATATTTCTAGTTTCTGAAAATATAGGGTAAGATGGATCACTACTTTTTACCGCTTACTTCCAATGTAATTTTCTTGTGCTCAAGAAACACAATGTGTTTTGTTACCTTGGTCACCATAAATGCAGCCTTGTCAATCAATGGAAAAGGAGTAAACTACCCATTATGAAATGCAGAAGCAACAGATTATCATTTGGAAGAAATAAATGCATTGCCTCAACTCATACAGAGAAAGACATTCTGGATAGGTTAAAGCCTTATATATAAGAAAAGCCAAACCTTAAAAGTTCTAGAAGAACATGTAAGGAAATGTATTTATGACTGGCAAGGTAGGGAAGGAATTGTCAAACAAGACAAATGAAGCACAATCCTCAATTAAAAGTTAATCAATGCAACCTACTCAAAGGTAACAGCTTTTACTCAAACACACCATAGATGAAAAGACAGGAAGATATTTATAATCCAGGATGTATAAATCAATTTCTTGTCAATGCTCATAAACCAATTAGGAGCAGATAAATGGCCCAACAAATTAATGGTCAAAGAACAGGAGAATATATCACAGAGGAAGAAATATCAGTATCTTCTTAACATGTGAAAATACTCAATCTCACTACAGAGCAGTGGAGTTAAAAAATCAAATAGTGATGCACCATTTCCTGCCTACCAGACTGGCAACCCTAAAAGGTCTGATGAGACCAAAATTTGGCCACGACTGGAGTGATGACAGCTTCTCCAGTGTTGGTGACATGGTATCTATAAGTAAGCCCTTTGAGAAAGTTCAAGCTGCACACATCTTGTGACTCTAATTCAGTTTCTATGGGTACAGTTTCTTGCACACGTACACAAGAAAACTGGATAAGGATGTTCACTGCATAATTGTTTATATAAACCTCGACTGGCAGACTCTCCGAATGTCCACCAATGGCAGAATGACTAAAATACATAAGATGAAATAATACAAAGTCCAGAAAATAGATGCACCATAGCCACAGTGGCAACATGAACAGATCCCAAAGGCAAAATGAATGGACATATGCTATGACCTTCTTTAAACATGCCAGATTATACTTTTTCTTGTTTGTGGATATATATAAATATAGTAAACGTTTGAAAATTTGGGTGGGAAGCATACACACCAAAGGGAGGGAAGGAGAATAGGACTGGAGGGGTCAGGGAGGATTATAAATATGTCTGTAATATATTATTACTTAAAACATGGGAAGTGACGGGGCGCCTGGGTGACTCAGTCGGTTGGGCGTTCCACTTTGGCTCAGGTCATGATCTTGCGGTTCATGAGTTCGAGCCCCACGTCAGGCTCTGTGCTGACAGCTCAGAGCCTGGAGCCTGCTTTGTATTCTGTGTCTCCCTTTCTCTCTGTCCCTCCCCCTCTGGTGCTCTGTCTCTCTCTCAAAAAAATAAACATTAAAAAATAAATTTAAAAAACCATGGGAAATGAAAATGGCAGTTGTGAAGATGTTAAAATGGGGAGGTGCAGTCATAGGTGTTTATTAGTCTCAGTATTTTTCTGTATATGTGAATATGCATACAAGAAAAATACATATACACACCAGAGCCAGGTCAGTATGTACTAACTGACCTTGACTGCAGACAGTGGCCACAGCTGTGGTCAAACAAGAACATGGTGCCCAGGCCCAGGGGCAGACATCTGTTATCCTGCGGCCACAAAGGTCATGTGCTGCCATATCCTTCCTTTTTAAAAGCAAAGCCGAGGGGCGCCTGGGTGGTGCAGTCGGTTAAGCATCCGACTTCAGCCAGGTCACGATCTCGCGGTCCGGGAGTTCGAGCCCCGCGTCGGGCTCTGGGCTGATGGCTCAGAGCCTGGAGCCTGTTTCCGATTCTGTGTCTCCCTCTCTCTCTGCCCCTCCCCCGTTCATGCTCTGTCTCTCTCTGTCCCAAAAATAAATTAAAACGTTGAAAAAAAAATTAAAAAAAAAAAAAAAAAAAAGCAAAGCCGAAAATCCAGAGTCTTTTTGCAATCTCCTTATGTAAAAATGTTGGAAGTGGATTCTAAAACCTTAAGATGCCCGTGTGGGCCAAGCCATGTCTGCTGTGGAATTTGGCCCTGCAGTCTCCAGTCTAGGACTTCACACTTGAATATTCCGGGGAGGTGGCTGTGGTGGTTCAGACTTTAAACCCAAGTAGCGAGATGTGTATTTTCCTCCACCTCTTACCTGAGGAGACCACTCTGCACCATTTGCCTGCCACAAGGGTCCTCCATCATTGCTTTGGTCCCCACGTTCCTGTTCCACGCACATACTAGTTTATCTTTTGATCGGCTGAATAGGTTAGCCCCAAGAAGTCTGTCCTAAGAAGATTAGGAAAAAAGACTCCCCGGGATTAATGATGTGACATGGTTTTCCCAAGACGACAGTCTGAGTAGTACCAATCAGAAATAACACCAAAGTCCTGCACCAAGCGGGCAGCAGAAAACACCCAGTGGCCTGATTAACACCAGCAGGAGTCCCTGCCTGGCCATCGCAGCTACACAAAATTATTCAACGTGAAAACATGCAAGCAGACCTCCCCAACATTCCTCCGTCGCTGCTGCCCCACTTTGGCTATGAAAATGCTCAGAATTTCACAAGACTCTCTGAAAATGTTCCTAGGGGGAGTTCTCAAGAGCTGCAGTGAGCCAGCTCTGCGTCTTCTGGAAGGGGTACAGAGGGGAAAGGCCGTTGTGTTTGGAGGGACAGAGGCAGGGCTCCAGCACGACCAGCCTGAAGAGCTGGCTGACTCTGGCTCTGAGCTCGCCCTGGGAGGGTTCTGGCACACAGATTTATGAGCAAGAGAATTTATAGCTCTGCCCGCTTCCCCACCCACGACTACCTTTAATTGCAAGCCTCACATTTGCTCCCTGCACCCCTCCCACCAAAAGTGCTCCCTGACTGCCCCAGAGCAGACAGGAGCTAGCCAGACCCTTCAACAACAACCTCCAAGGTGACTCTCTGTTGGTCTATTTCAAATCCCTGGTGCCTCACACCATGCTGCTGTGTTAGAAGTGGTGGCTCTGCTGGTTATGGCTTGTGAAAGATTGTGCCCACCGTGAACCTGAGAAAAAATTCTTCAGGGGTGACAGACATCCAGGCCAGGCCTAGGGGGAGAAGGCTGGGTGATGCGGGACCCAAATACCGTTCAGTGACTGGTGTCCTGCAATGTCTACCCTCCTGCACTAAATGAAATGACTCAGGGTCTTTGGTGAGCATAACTTATCCTAAAAATCCTTAATGCAGCTGATGTCTTTGACACGTTTGACACTGGCCACCACTCTGCCTGATTATTGCTGGCTTTCTCCTTGACTCCTTAGATGCTGACAGCTCTTGCCACCCTGTCTCTGGTCTCTGTGGCCTCCTTCTCCCCAATTCTCTGGATTCTGGCCCTCCCCTTGGTTCAGTCTTTGGCTCTTTTGCTCCCATGGCTCCTTTTTCTTTTTCCAGACCTTACTTATGCCACAGTTTCCATAGGTACTTTGATACAGAGGACCCCTGATTCTCCACCTTGGGAATTCTGTCTCTCATTGACAGCTGAGAGAACAGCAGGGAATCCCACCACACCTCTGGCTCTGGGTGGGTGTGGTCATAAACCATTCCTATTTTCCCCACTGACAAGTCCTGTGGCCCCTTCTTTCCCAGAGAGCAGCCATGCAGGGTGAGGATCCAGTGGGCAGTTCAGAATGCTCCCTCAGCCATGTCCAAGCATTGCCAAGCTAACCTCCACAAGGAATCTCCAATCTGCCTCATTTTCCCATTTCCATGGCCACCCTTGCCTGGAGTATTGTTACACCCTCCTAACTGGTATCCTGTCTTCTTCCCTTCAAGTGATCTGTGCACTTCTTCCATGGCTTCCATCATGTGACTTTCTCACTCTGAAATTTTCAATGGCTCCCTAGGACCTATTGTTTTTTACATCCTGGGCCTGGCAATCAAGGCTCAGTCTGATAATTGAGTCATTCCTTCAGCCCTGCTCCTCCTTCATTCCACCAAAGATTGCAGATGTTTTCAGGAATATATGCAAGCCAACAAAAATAAGACTCTGGGTTAAGGAAAATAAGAATTAGGATAGATCTAAGGTAAGGGGAACCCAGTCTTATCCCCTGGGTTTTGGTTGGCCTCACATACTCCTTCCCTCCCCAGACTGTCTCATATTCCCTGACCCAGAGATGTGGATGGGCACTGTTCCTTCTGCTTGGCACACCCTCCTCCTTTCTCTCAGTTGGCCAATCTCAAGTGTCTACCCTTCACCATGAACTCTCCTATGGGTTCTAGATGTGCCCTCTTCTACTTCTGGCACTTCTATGGTTCCTAAATGGTCTGAATAATATGGTTTCCCCTGAGAATATCTTCACCTTGCCATAGCTGAGAACCTCCTAGGAGGCAGCAGGTTCTGCTGTTCAGGCTTTTTTTTTTAAGTTTATTTATTCATTTTGAGAGAGAGAGAGAGAGAGAGAGAGAGAGAGAGAGAGATAATGAGAATCCCAAGCACGTTTCATGTCATCAGTGCAGAGCCCAACGTGGGGCTTGAACTCATGAACTGTGAGACTGTGACCTGCGCTGAAATCAAGAACCACTTCTTGGCTAAGTCTTTGATGACTCTGGCTAATAAACTTCCTCCAGGTTCAGTTTTCCCTTCTGTGAAATGGGGTGAATAGCTCCTATGCATTAATTGCCAGCAATTAATCATATACGGTCAACCTGTTATTGTCCTACATCCCCTTCCGGGATGACTTAGGTCTTCAGTTGGCACATTAAAGAACAGCCCAGGATCTGTGCTCTCCTTCACCCCACACCAAGTATACTGACTTAGCCACACCACTCACAGACCTGCCCACTTCCTCCTCAGGCATGGATCTCACGAAGGCAGTGTGTTCTGAGTACACCCTAAACTTTGGCTCTAGCACGTTGGAGAGACACTGTGCATTAACGCTGCTGGCTAATAAAACAACCAGCAGTTTCCTATAAAAAGTTACAGTGGGATAAATCCACAATAAAATATTCATGCCCTTTATTTCACTTCACAGAAAGATTCAAACATCCCAACTAAATGGAGTCACAGCAGATGCTGGGCAGATTTTCTTCAGGCAAGCAAATGAGGGACAATAATTAGTCTCAATTAAGTTCTCAATAAATTATGTAACAGAGACCTTGAGCCACTCAGCCCGGAGTGCCTTGCTGGGCCAAAGTCGGTGAACCTGTTCCAAAATGATTTAGAAACTTTGGATTGCTTTGGATAATTCATGTTCTGAGTAAATTGCATAAAGTCTTGGCATGAGAGGACATAATGAATACCATAACCACTTTCAATTGAAAATAATAATTTGTTAATAATTTTAATAGCTAATGAGCTACAGAAAACATGTCCCTGAGACCTCCAAACAGAAAGGAAAGAAATTAATTTTATTCCTGGATTTATTAAGTCCATGGCATTAAATCACCTACATACTTTTGAGGTTTTTATTCAGCAAGTATTTCAGAATGATCTGTTTCACCAGAACACAGCTTCTTCTCCTTGATTTTAAAAAGTTTCCTAAGTATCTGTTCAGTGAAGGTGTCTCTAATTGGGCTTTAAGGATATATCATGAAGAGAGGCACATAGGACTGGCTGTCCCCATTACACCTTCCGGAACCTGAGAGGACAGACTTTTAGATAAGTCTTGTCAAACTGAGTTTTGTGACATCTTCTCCCTTGTGCTGTAAGTGTTGCATGTTGTCAATTTTTAGGTGAACAAGATAAAGTTTTATTTAGAAAGTTGTAGAGAATGTTCCTCCCCCTGGTGAAATACCTGGGGTCACCAGATTCCTCTCCCTTCATGCTCCAAGGCCTTGGTCACATTCTGCTGTGTGGATTATTCTTGTCCACTTTTGATGGGAAGTTTCTAGCATAGAGCTTTGTGCTCACTGAAGACCCAACAAATGTTTTTTGAGTGTAATTGAATTCATGGTTGTCAATGAAGAAAATTGAGAAGTGATCTGGAGTTTCTTGAAAGGATTTTTGTGCTGGTCTCTAGAGGAATCTCTGTCTACACTTTTACTCGTTTTAGGAATCTCTCCTATAGCCATGTTTTTTTGTTTACTTAGTAGAAATTATAAATATAACCCATGCACACTGTAGAAAATCTGGAAGGTACATGGCAATATAAAACAAGACGATCAAAGAACACATATGATCCTAGTCTCTACCTAAACATATTTTCTTCAATGTTGATGTCATACTCTAAACAAGTCATTTTGTATTTTGCTTATTTCACTCTTGAGAGCAGGTGCAATTCCTATATGATCAAAAATCTTTCTCAAGAGTGATTTTTTAATGCTTGCATAACACTCCGTCACACGGATAGAGCCAAATTACTCAACTAGCACATGCTTGTTGGACATTTGGGTAGCTGCCAATTTTGTCCATTTTTTGGATGATTTCCAAAGGGTAGAAATTGAAGTCCTGGATCCAAGGTGATGAGTGATGTATTCAGACAACCAGCAGGAACTGCTAGGATCTGTGTATGATGGCAGCACATTGCACTGTGACTGTTGACATCTGTCCCACTAGGCTGCTGAAGCACCAGCATAGGCATACTTGTTCTCTAGATGATGATGCTTAAAGTATGTGCCCAAGGACACTTGGGCAAGGTCTCTGAAATCCTTCTATATCTGTCTTTAGTGTTTTTTTTTTTAAACCAACATACACAACCCTTCAGTTGTTCTTAATGAGGCAGCAGTATCCAGGACACTTGACTCCCATCTCCTTCTTTGGACCAGCTGGTCAATGTTTCCTTAGCATGTGGCCTTAACAGATACATGCTCCAGTTATAACCTGACCAGCTTCCAGTCAATAACTACACTGATCGAACATTTCTGTATGCCAGATGTCATCATGTGCTGTAGTTCTCACTGGATCCCTAGTCAGATGAGGAAAGAGAGGTTCCTATGAAGTACCCTGCTCAGGGTCATGTAGCCAGTGAGCGAGGTGGGCTCTCCCATCATACTCCACCCAGCTCTGGTGTGATGCAGCCCAATCACTGCTTCCTGGGACCTCGACACACCTCTACACATATCCTGGCAGGGTGTTTGTCCTGTGTCCCCAGTCATGGGCTCTTCCTATAGGGGCTGGAGCTGCCTTGCTTCTCTTAGACTCTTCCACCCAGAGGAAGCTCTGAAGGGCAGAGGGGAGCCTCTTTATCTTAGGTAAGCCTCAAGTGGACACAACATCTGCACATAGAAGGTGCTCAGTTAAGTCTGTCAAATGAGTGAATGAAGGAACAGCTTTAAGCGCTTAGGGTGTTTAATGTCAGTGGACAGCCCCAGTCTTCCCACTTTTGAGTTACTTCCATATGTGGGTGTTGTATCTTGTATATTTTTATTTCTGGGTAGAGGGGGCTTTTGCATTAAAAAACTTTTTTGTTATTAACTTCCAACTTTATTGCTTTGTGATCAGAGGGTCTTAAGAGGGTCTTATTTGTACTAGCTCTAATTCATGGAGCTTTGATGCTTTCTTTGTGATCAAATATATGATCAGATTTCGTGAGTCTTCTCTGTGCCCTTGAGAAAAAGGTCATTTTCTACTATCTTGGTGTAGTGTTTGAGATATATTACTTACCTTATCAATTGTGTTGTTTAGATCTTCTATATCCTTCATTATTTTTTAATATTTCTTTTTTTTTTAGTTTATTTATTTGAGAGAGACAGTGTGAGTTGGGGAGGGGAAGAGAGAGAGGGAGAGAGAGAGACAGAATCCCAAGCAGGCTCTGACCTTCCAGTTTGGCGCCTGACGTGGGGCTCAAACCCATGAAACTGTAAGATCATGACCTGACCTGAAACCAAGAGTTGAATGCTTAACTGACTGAGCCACCCAGGTGCCCCTTTCTTTATTTTATATCTACTTGCCACTTGATCTGTCCCGCATTGCTAATGGTGTGTTAATTTCTCTTAAACCCAATAAATTTCTCTCCTAATCCCTTTGCATATCCCATGGTTTAGGCCTGAAGTTGTTATGTTATTTGGGGCATAACTATTCATAACTGTTGTATCTTCATTGTTAATATTCCTGTATACACATCTGCTTTAGTCTTAGTTTTACAAATATTAAAATGTTCACAGTCAGTCCTTTGACCAAAATGTCTCTAGGCATCTCCTAGTTAGAGGAAGAGCATCCTATCACGCAGGGGCTGGCCAACTATGGCCTGAGGGCCAAATCCCTTTGACTCTTGTTTTTGTAAAGTTTTATTGGAACACAGGCCTACATATTGGTTTATATACTGTCTATGGCTGCTTTTGTGCTACAAAGGTAGAGTGGAATAGTTATGACAGAGATCATATGGCTTGCAGAGCTAAAATATTTAGTATTTTCCCTTTTTAGAAAAAGTTTGCTGAGTTCTGGCCTAGTAGATTCCTCAAGAAGGGCTCATGGATACAGTATCCTAAGCTCTTGCATATTTAAGGCTGTTTTTCTAAAGCTTCATATTTGAAGCACACTTTTGCTGGATATAAAATCTTCAGTTCATGTTCTTCTTCCTGTTCACGTTCTCCTTCCTGGTCTGCTGTCCTGTCCTGACCCCATTCATATTCTTATGATCACTGAGAACTGACACACCTCTACACAAATCCTGGCAAGGTGTGTCAGTCACTGGAGCCACAAGGAGTGGGTGGGGGATGGAAGCAAGGGAGAGCAGAGTGAGTGCCCTGGTTCTGGCAAAAGCCCCACCACTTAACAGCCACAGGTTTCTGTGGTGCATCCTGGTCCTGTGGCAGTCCCCACCATGGACCCTTGCCAGAGCAGTCACATGCTCCCTGGACACAAAGGAGACCTGGATCTAGCTGTAGCTCCATGGCGATGAGCCATCACCTTGCCCCTGTTTTCCTACTTCATCCATAGTGTAACATCATGGAGACTTGCTAAGTGCTCTGCTGACCTGACCCACCACCCCAATAACACTGTCTTACAGGCACTGGTGTTCTCATTAAACCCTCCCTCATCTGGGGCATGCATGCAGCCTTCTGCCTAAAATGCACATAAACCATCTTCCTAAGTCATTAATTTGTCTGCTAGTTGTGCCAGGGGTTGACAGCAGGCTGAGGCTGAATTCCTTGGACCTGCCCATTTATCCATTTGGGAAACTGAAACCCGCCCTCAGAATTTGGCCCCTTTCTCATCAGCCATGACTTCATAGAACCAATCAGCAGAGATTTGGAGGTAACATTTGTAGAGTTCTGTAGCATCTTGGATTGGATTTCCTTCTGGAATGGGGTTTTGGACACTTCTGAAAAATCATGATGATAACAACAGTGATCATAAAAATGACTTATTTAGCACTTACTGTGTGCCAGGAACTGTCCTAAGCAATTTATTTCTACTAACTCATATAATTCTCCTGATAGCCCTATTGCAGTAGGTGCTGTGTCTCCCGTTTTACGGAGGCTAAGTGGTCTGGTCTAGATCCCCCAGTGGCAACTGTGGAGCTGTGATGGGACAGGAACCCAGCAGCTGAGCTCTCATCCTTGAACTTGGACACACTTTGCTTCCTGGGGCTCATGCTCTACGTTCCCCATATCGTCCTTGGCTGTCATGCACACACATGTTGGTGTGCTTTTTATTCTGCCTTGTTCCAGTTTTAACCTCATTCTCCTTGTTAAAAAGCAATATATTGACTTTATCC
Organism: Prionailurus bengalensis; assembly: GCF_016509475.1. Lineage (NCBI taxonomy): Eukaryota > Metazoa > Chordata > Mammalia > Carnivora > Felidae > Prionailurus > Prionailurus bengalensis. Next base: position 18,548,450 of record NC_057355.1, read on the forward strand.
TTCCCAGTTTTTCTTACTTTGAAGGTTAATTTAACCAACAACAAAAAGCTGCTTTTGTTGAACCCTTCTAAACAGGGCTTAGCTGGCAGGCCTCTGCTTGACCGGCCTGTTTTCTGGCCACATGTCCCTTTCTCCTGGTGTTCTGCTCCTGGGTAGCTCCCTGGGTCTTCCCCTGTCTCCCCTTGTATGTCTTGTTATGTCTGTCCATGATTATGGAGTCAGAATCAAATCCTCCAGAATTCGCCCTACCTTTTAAGGTGTACTGACCTTCTTTAGCTAGCAGCTCAGAACTATCTCTAATTTGACCTTTATTTCTTCTATTTTCCAAAAGCAGAGAGGTCTGTACTTAACCTTGTTGAATTCCCTTTCCCGACTGTGACAAACTGAAAAAATGATATGGTTAGTCATTGCTTCCTAGGTTTCTGTCACTGTCATATAATAATGACTCTTTTCTTGTTTGTAAGGATTAAAATGAGGGTGGTGGACCCTTTCACAGCACCTTCATCTGAGAGAAGAGCAAGTGGGCAATGCTTTGTCTATAAGCTTGGGTGACCAGCTGTCTGCACCCCTTACGGCCATCATGTCACTAAAGCTTCTGCCATGCAAGGCCCAGAGCCTCCTTGATGGTCCTGCTTGCTTTCCTGACTTGGTTAGGGTCTCCAGCCCCAGTTGCTCTTTCCCCTCAATGATCTGGGGTCTGGGCCCCCTCGTCCTCCAGCCCTCAGAAGATGAGCTAACAGACTACCTTTTCTTCCTAGATCGTCCACACCCTCTTTCTAATGGAGGATTTTGGCATCTGCCGTTAAATTCAAGTCACGGGACCTAATCCATCAAACCTGGTTATTCCCACCATACTTCCTGAGTTAAAATTTCAAGTAATCTTTGTTACCATATGTTGGTGGCTTTTGGTGTGGTGCCTGGACCAGCATCATTGGAAAGCATCACTGGGATGCAGATTCTCAGGTCCATCTATAGATCTACTGAATCAGAAACTCTGGGAGTAGGCCTGGTTATCTGTCAGTTAATAAGCCCCCAGGAGATCCTAGTGCACTAGAACCACTACATATGCTATAAAAACAATCACCTGAGGAGCACTTGGGTGGTTTAGTCGGTTAAGCATCTGACTCTTGACTTCAGCTCAGATCATGATCTCACAGTTCATGGGATTGAGCCCCATGTCAGGCTCTGCACTGACAGCAAAGAGCTTGCTTGGGGTTCTTTCTCTCCCTTTCTCTCTGCCTCTCCTCTGCTCTCTTTCTCTCTCTCTAAAAAAAATTATAAATAAACTTAAAAAAATAATCACCTGATTTCTGACTTATTTCTGATTAGCTCTGTGAAAATAGCTGGTCCTCAGGTCACCTTTTGTTCTCCTTGACAACTCACTGGGCAGGTGCAGTTGAAATTTTTTCCCCTCCCTGCTCTCAAGATTTAGTGTAAAGCTCTCTCCAAGTGGCCAGTTTGCATTTGCTTCCCAGGAAGCGGATTAGGAGTTGTGGAAGGGAAAACACTCCTGAGCTGTGTGCTGGGTGTGGGCCAGAGCACATTCATTACCTCCATGGTGCTAATTTCTGCCCTTAATGCCGTCAGGAATTCCTCTTGGAAATTATGTACTTATATTTCACCAGGCTCCTTCCTTCAGTGGTGTGTAATTCCAAATACAGGTTAGCAGGCAGAGGTGCTGGCAGGTTCCAGCATTTTGTATCCATCCATGTCAAGTGTAACCTTATTACTTACTCCCCACAATGTCTCCAGCTTGGTTTGTAACGAGCCACCTGGGCATGAGACACCTGTGAAGCTTCTAGTCACGCACCATGCCAGTAACCCAATCGTGGGGTCTGGATGATGCGGAAACCCTTTCATATAATCCCTTTTCCTCCCCAAGTCCTACCTCCATCCTGCTGATAATATTATCTGGAGTTCACAAACACAGCGCTCAGAAACATTCATGATGTCAGAAATGAACCACTCGAGATTTTTCCGTTATTTCAATTTACCCTGAAATACATATAAATTATATAAACTTGTTCTGACAAGAAGGGGAACATTAGCATATACCAGGACCTTCCCCCAATCTTTTATTACCAGGAAAATACTAGCACGGGTTATTTAAATTTTGTAGTTATACACTATTAAAAACGTGGTGTGTGTCCGTGCATGTGTGTGTGTGTGGGGGGGTGCATGTGTGTCTTATGTCTTAAGAAATGATGGATAATCCATAAAATGCTGGGGTCCAACAGCTGGCTGATGTTTATCATGAATATAGTTTTGTAGCTGAGCAGTGATGATGGTTTTGGCCAGCATTCATCTAGTGCTTACTTGGGATGGAGGAATTTATAGGCATTACTTCATCTAATCTTCTCAAGACTTCTATGAGAGAGGTTCTAACTTCCCAATTTATAGATGGCAAGATCATGTAACTTACCCACGTGTTTGCCTGTAGCTAGTGGTGGGTGCTGGAACCTGACCCATGCTGCAACTGACCAACCAGTCTGTGATCTCAATAACCCCCATGAGAGGCTGCCCCTGGGTAATATGGAGAGAGCAGTTCACTCTTGTCCTCAGTTACCAAGCCTAACAACTTGTGTGTCTTGGTACCTCTACACAATAAGGAAGTAATCATCTTTTCTTCCCAACCTTAAAACTATTCTATTTAAATAAAGGCCAGAGTAAAGCATGCCTGGGAGAAGGACGGATCTAAGGAACTTCTGCAGGAACTGATACTAACAGAATGGATAAGAAGGACTCCTGGGAGGGGTCAAGGTGGGCCTGGATAAAGTCCACCATGGGCTGCACTGAGGATGGGTGAATGATTTAACCAGGGGCTAGTCGAGCACACACCAGCGGTCCAAACCAGCCTCTGACCTCCACCCCCTTGTCAATGGAACACCTATCCAGCTCAGAAATGTGCTCCACAGTGGGTAAATGCATATGGTGCTGAACGAAACCTCATCTTCAACACAGTGCTGCTTTACTAGGAGATGAGGAATCCTGTCTCTCTGCATATTAAATAATCCATTCATCCATTCAAGCAACTTACTAGCCCTCTTAAGCTCTGGGCACTGCTGGGTATTGGACAGAGACCAGCATACCCAAGTGTTCCCTGCCCACATGGCACATTGTAGGTGCTCTACAAATATTTGCTGAATGAATGGCATATTGACAAGGTCCTTGTCCTTGTGGAGAAGAGAATAAGATAAAGAAGGGGAACGATAAACAAAGGAATAAACAGAGCCATGCAGACTACTTGGCAGGAGTGACAGATGTGCCTTGCCCATACCTCGTACTTGGCCATAGGAAAACTCACTGTTTGGCCACAGTGGACATACTGGAGGTGTTAGAGGCTACAAATTTGATCCCTAAATGGGCTGGCTTAGCTTTTAACACAGAAAAATCTTAGACCTGGGCCACAGACCACATCTTACTGGTCTAGTCGCTATAAATTTTGTCTTTGCTCATTCGGGTCTCAGTAGGTGAGTGTGAGGTTCTCCCGCAGCCTCTCCAGGCCCGTGATTGGCTAGCTGGGGGTCAAGAGTGAATTGTCTTGGTTTCACAGGAAAGCACCCCTGCAAGGATATCTTCCTGCCCCCCAAAACTTGGCACATACACAGGCCTCTGGGAAGACACCTTCATATTTGAATCTCCTGTTTTAGCTGCCAAAGTCCTGAATTTTAATTTCATTTCCAGCATGAGTCCAGACAACACAAAGAACAAACCAGAAAACTGAACAACTACAGGTCTTCCTCAATTTATGATGGAGTTATGTCCTGACAGACCATCATTAGTTGAAAATATCCTAAGCTGAAAATGCATTGAATAAACCTAACCTACTGAATATCATGGCCCAGCCCAACTTAAAAGTGCTCAGAACACTTGCACTAGCCCACACTTGGGCAAAATCTAACACAAAGCCTATTTTATAATAAAGTGTTGAACGTCTCATGTGATTTATTGGTTACTGTATTAAAACTGAAGAACAGAATGGTTGTATGGGTGCAGAATGGTCATACATGTGTTGGTCCTTTACCCTCAAGATCGTGTGGCTGATGGAGAGCTGGGGATTGTTGCTGCTGCCCGGCATCATGAGAGAGGATCATATCATGTGTCACTAGCCTAGGAAAAGATCAAAGTCAAAATTTGTGGGGTGCCTGGGTGGCTCAGTTGGTTAAGCATCCTACTCTTGATTTCTGCTCAGGTCACAATCTCATGGTTCAAGGAGTCAAGCCCCATTTTGGGCTCTGTGCTGACAGTGTGGAGCCTGCTTGGGATTCTCTCTCTCTCTCTCTCTCTCTGCTCCCTCCCCTTTTCGCACTCTCTCAAAATAAATAAACATTTTTTTTAAAAGTCAAAATTTTAAGTATGGTTTCTATGGAACGTGTGTTGCTTTCACAGTACTGTAAAGGTAAAAAATCTCATGTCAAACCATGGTAAGTTGGGGACCATCTGTACGGCATTTAGCAAAACTGCTCTAGTGTCTAATTGCAAAACTTCAAACCTCTGGCTGCATGTTTCACGTCCAGAGAAGGGAGCCACCACAGCTTCCTTTTAACCCCCTCACTCTGAGCTGAAGTCTGCTCCAAGGCTATTCACTGCCTTCTCTTGTCCCACTTGTGAATATCTATTTAAAGGTGGCCTGGTCACAAAGGGTTCCTTTTCATGCTATGGTAGAAGCAGGTTGTACTATTTTTAAATAGGAATGTATAGCAGGAGTATGTCAGATTTAAAGTCAGAAAACTTGGTTTGAGTTCTGCTATCTACCTGTATGACCTTGGGTAAGTTTCTTCTCAAAGTCTTCATCTGTAAAGTGAGATGACCAGCCCTTCCCTCCCTTCTCACCTCACCACTGACAGGCAGGAATGGACTGGACCCCTCCTACCCTGCTCTGGATTTCTGCCATCTCCATAATTTACATCATATCAAGAAGAACACGACTTCTCAGGTTTTTTAAAATGTTTATTTATTTATTTTGGGAGAGAGAGAGAGAGAGAGAGATTGGAAGAGAGAGAGAGAGAGAGGCAGAAAGAGGGAGAGAGAGAGAATCCCAAGCAGGCTCCACATGAATAGTACAGAGCCTGATGCGGCGCTTGATCCCACAGACCGTGAGATCATGACCTGAGCCCAAATCAAGAGTCAGATGTTTAACTGACTGAACCACCCAGGCGCCCCACAACTTCTCAGTTTTAAGATTCTCTGCTTTCACGTGTACGACATAGTGATTCAACAATTCTGTATGTTACTCTCAGTGCTCACCACAGTGAGTGTAGTCACCACACATTATTGCAATACTATTAACTATATTTTTATGCCATACTTTTCATCTCCACGACTTGATTTCTTTTAAAACTTGAAGTTTGTACCTCTTAATCTCCTTACCGATTCTACCCATCCCCATCACCCTCCACCTCTCTGGCAAAGACCATTTTGTTCTCTGTATTTATGAGTCTGTTTTTTTTTCCCCATCTGTTTGCTAATGAGTATGGAGTTTCTTTTTTTTTTTTTCTTTGCAGTGATGAAAATGTTCTTCAATTAGAGTGATGGTTGCACAGCTCCGTGAGTTCAAGTACAATTTTAAACAGATGAATTGTAATGGTATGTGAATTATATCTCAATAAAGGTGTTAAGAAAAGATTCTCTGCTTTTACAATAAATTCATTTTCAAACATTCTTTTGGGAAGGAAAGAAGTTTCTCTTAGATTTATAGGAACAGACTGAATTGTCAGTAGGGAAGCAGAAGGACAAGTGAATAGAGTTTAACCAGCAGCTGATGAGATCACTGGACCCAGAGACATTTCTTTTCAGCCGTCACACCTGATCCGGTTACACTCCAGGAACTGGCACTTGTGTTGGTACTTGTTTGGGGGTTAAAATAACCAGGAGAAGCCTGGGTTTGGTAACACATCATACCACACCCATCACTAAAAGTCTGGAAAAAAAACTCTCATGCTTTGAGAATCGTACAATTGCTGATGCTGAAAGTTCACATCCAAGAGTAACATTCTCATCAGGCTGCCTTTCTTACCGGGACACAGGAATTTTCCAGTACAGTAGCCCTCCTGTTAATAGACTTGCCGGCTCTCACACTAGCTGGATAGCGTCTACTGGATGGTTTTCCTTAGTCTCGCTTTGGTCATGACATCAGCATGCCCCTACGTGTTCGGGGTGGAGGACAGTCTGCTGTTTCCGCCTGCTTGCTGCTGTGTTCCTTTTTTGGTTTTCCTTCTGGTGTCTACGCCATGCTTGGGCGGATCATGTGAGCTGAATCAGGCCAATCAGACCTTATCAGGGAACCTGGAGGGGAGGCAGTGAGTTCACAGTGCTGTGTGGAGCCTGTTGCCTGCAGCTGGCTCCGAGATCCCTTCTCCAAGATATGCTGTTCGGCATCTCTTCAATGTGGGGAGCTACTCCACGTCCTTTCTATGTACTCTTATCTTTTTGTTACATTTGTAGATTCAGTTGCCATTGCCTGGGACCAAAGATCCTTGATGCACATGTTTCCTGAGTCCAGCTTCACTAAAGACAGAACCCAGTGTGTTAGAGAAGCTGGTGGTCTGAGGTCACCTCTGTTGCATTTCTATGCTGTTGCCAGGGCTTTGGAGCAGGTGGGAGTCTCGTGGGGTCAGAAGTACCATTTGTAGACATGTCATTAGCTAACTGGGTGGTTTGCTGCCTCTCGCCATACTTGATCATCTCTTCAGTGGAAGAAAGAGGTCTGAGTACTGAGTGTACTTTTCTGGGAGAGGCATAGGGTCACCTTGCAGGGTGGTGGCCCCTTAAACCTTCTGCCAGGAGCACCTGCCTCTAGAAACTCTAGGAAGAGGGACTTCCAAGATCGAAATTCTCCTGGGGAAATAGCCCGGGCACGGAGTTCTCACAGCAATTCACAGGGTGCAGTGGCACATCAAAAGTGTACTAGTTAGGGACGTTGCAATGATGATCCCCATGTGGCTCTGTGTGATATCCCATTTCCCTTTCTGATGTGACCATGAAGTTCTTCCTCCTAAACTTGCCACGGGCCCTGCTTTGGGAAGTGCTGCTGTGACCAGCACCAGTGTGTACACATAGTGGAGGCCTGGCCAGCCAGCTGGTAGGAGGGTCACAGGACTTGCCATCTATAATTCCAAGAAGTAAGGACACTCAGAGGCAAGACACGCACTCTTACCTTAAGAGAATCATGAATCCCTGTGGAAGCGAACACCACAGCTGGTCTTGGAACAAAAGACACTGTCATGTACTGTTGCTAGTAACTGAACTGGCATTTGTAGCAACCTTATATATTTTAAATTGTGAACCCTTTCCTGTGACATTTGAGGCTGTTCTCTACGACTCTCTCAGGAAAGGTTCTAAGCCAAACAGGGGAAAGGGCCAGGGATGGCTTCACCCTGTACTGACTTCCTCCACCCATTCTCCATCCTGCCTCCTTGTGTGCCCAACTCCTACTATTAGCCTTACTCCACCAGGATTAAAACCTCTCTCAGGCAGGTGCCTGTGTGGCTCAGTCAGTTGAGCATCTGACTTTGGCTCAGGTCATGATCTCGCAGTTCTTGAGTTTGAGCCCCACGTCGGTCTCTGTGCTGACAGCTCAGAGCCTGGAGTCTGCTTCATATTCTGTGTCTCCCTCTCTCTACCCCTCCCCCACTCACGCTCTGTCTCTCAAAAATAAAGATATTAAAAAATAAATAAAAATAAAACCTCTTTCGGAAATAGACCCTATAAATTCACTTGGACACAGGAAGAAGGTTAAGAAAAAGGTAAAATTTCTTCCCTCCCAGGGCAATGTCTTTGGCCTACCAAAGAAATCCTTCATTCCATTCCTTCCTTGACACAATGGCTCCTTAGCCTAACTGTGCAGGCACACAGAACTGGAAGGCTAGCTTCCTTGGAGTACGAGAAGCTGGTATATCTTCCAGCTAACCCCCCCTGTTCTCAGAAAGCACAAGAATAATGCTGTGTACCATAGGGAAACCCCAAGCACTTGAGATATTTGTAAAAAAGATCCTCAAGATACTGAGGGAGCTTAGTTTTTATAAGTGTGATAAGGCTGAGCAAAGGCCAGGCACGCAGGTACACAGGTTTGCTTTAGATGCTCAGAAATAACCTAAGTCCCATGATGCCACCTCTCACAGGTACCCCTTGGAAGACTTATGGATCCAGCCTATTTGGGGTCCTTCTAGAAAGGCTCAAGTGGTTTCTTAGGAAGCAATGGATGCATAATGCCACTGTAAGGCATTAGTTATTTAAACAATTTAATACAAATGCTGGGGTATTTCCAGAGCATATGCATTACTCTAATCCAGCAAGAATGATCCTGTCTTTGTATGAAGGAGTCCTGACCAAAGCCTCTGACAAGTTCTTTCTTTTTTTATTTTTACATCTATGTGTACAACGTAATGATTCGAAATTTGCTTATATTGCAAAATGTTCATGGCAGTAAGTCTAGCTAACATCTGTTACCATATGTGACCACAGAATTGTTTTTCTTGTGATGAGAACTTTTAAGATTTACTCTCTTAGCAACTTTCAAACATGTGATACAGTATTTTTAACTATAATAATAGTTATAATAACTATAATAGCTACAATAATGAGCCATGCTGTACATTACATCCCCAGGACTTATTTTATAACTGGAAGTAGGTACCTTTTGACTTCCTTCACCCATTTCACCCACCCCTCCACCCTCTGCCTCTAGCAACCACCAATCTGTTCTCTGTGTTTAAAAATTTTTGTTTTTGTTTTAGGTTCTACATATAAGTGAGGTCATACAGTATTCATCTTTCTCTGACTTATTTCATTTCACATAATGCCCTCAAAGTCCATCCATGTTGTTGCAAATGCCAAGATTTCATTCTTTTTTTATGGTTGAATAATATTCTACTATCTATTAACTTTATTCATCTGTCAATGGAAATTTAGGTTGTTTCCATATCTTAGCTATTGTAAATAATGCTGCAGTGAACAACGAAGTGCATACACCTTTTTGAGTTAGTGTTTTCATTTTCTTTGGAAAAATACCTAGAAGTGAAATTGCTGGATCATATGGGACTTCTATTTTTAATTTCTTAGGAACGTCCATACTATTTTCCATAGCGGCTGCACCAATATTCATTCCCACCAACACAAGGGTCCCCTTTTCTCCACATCCTCATCAACACCTGTTATTTCTTGTCTTTCTGCTAATAGCCATTCTAACAGGTGTGAGGTAATATCTCGTTGTGGTTTTAATTTGCATTTCCCTGATGATTAGTGTCATTGGACATCTTTTAACGTACCTGTTGGTCATCTGTTTGCTTTTGGAAAAATGTCTACTCATATCCTCTGACCAATTTTTTGGTTGGATTTTTTTTCTTGGTATTGAGTTGTAGGAATTCTCTATATATTTTGGATATTAACCCCTTATCAGAGATACGATTTGCAAATATCTTCTCTCATTCAGTAGGTGGTCTTTCCATTTTTTTATGGTTTCCTTGGCAGAGCTTTTTAGTTTGATGTGGTTCCACTTATTAAATTTTCATTTTGTTGTCTTTGCTTTTGGTATCAAATCAAAACAATCACCATCAAGACTGATTGCAAGGAGTTTATTGCCTATGTTTTTTTTCTAGGAGTTTTATGGTTTCAGGTGTTACAGTCAAGTCTTTACACCATTTTGAGTTCTTTTTTGTGTATGGTGTAAGATTGTAGTCCAATTTCATTCTTTTGTGTGTTGCTGTCCAGTTTCCCCATCTATTGAAGAGACTTTCCTTTCCCCATTGTATATTCTTGGATCCTTTGTCGTAAATTAATTGACCATATATGTGTGGGTTTATTTTTGGATTGTCTATTCTGTTCCATTGATCTGTGTGTCTGTTTTTATACCACTACCACACAGTTTTGATTACTATAGCTTTGTAATATAGTTTGAAAACAGGGCGTGTGATGTTTCATTCTTCCTTCGCAAGACTGCTTTGGCTATTTGGGGTCTTTTGTGGTTCCAGACAAATGTTAGGATTGTTTGTTCTAGTTTTGTGGAAAATACCATTGGAATTTTGATAGGGATTGCATTGAAACTGTAGATCTCTTTGGGTAGTATGAACATTTTAACAATATTAATTCTTCCAATCCATTAGCATGGCATATCTTTCCATTTATTTGTTTTTTCTTCCATGTCTTATAATTCTCAATTTATTCCTACGTATTTTATCATTTTGATGCAATTATAAATGGGATTATTTTCTGAATTTCTCTGATAATTATTAGTGTATAGAAATGCAACAGACTTCTGTACATTAATTTTGCAACCTTACTGAATTCATTTGTTCAAACAGGTTTTTTTTTTTTTTTTTTTTTTTTTTTTTTGTGGAATCTTTGGGGTTTTCTATATGTAGTACCAGGTCATCTGCAATGACAGTTTTACTTCTCACTTTATAATTTGGATACCTTTTATTTCTTTTTCTTGACTAATTGCTCTGGCTAGGATTTCTAGAATTATGTTGAATAAAAGTGGTGGGAGTTGACATCATTTTCTTGTTCCTGATCTTAGAGGAAAAGCTCTCAATTTTTCACCACAGAGTATGTCAAGTTCTTATTTTAATTGTCTCAACCATGTACATGGTTTGTTCATTCTTATTGTGATCTTTCTGCTTTGAGGTTTGGAGAAGAGGTGCCATGGGTGAGAAGAAAGGGAGAGACAGGGCTTTCCTCAGGGTGGTATTTGACTGATCTGGGTAGGCTAGGGGCCACCAAGAGAATGGGCAAGTCTGTGTGCTCTAGAAGGACCCTTGAAGTAGGGACTCCTAGTTTCAGAGACTGGCTTCCCTTTTCTGTTTATTGAGTCCTTTCTCACCTTGTCCAGTACTAAACTCTGTGATGAAGGTAGGATAGGGGGTTATTAAGCCAGTATCAAATCATTTGGCTACTTAGACTACTTGGAACATGGTAGTACATTGTATAGATACTAAAAAGAAATGACCAAGTAAATAAAGTGATGGAGTACCAACTGGTAGTTATTCCCTTCATGTTATGGATGCACAAGCCACTGCTCAGAGACACAGGTGGTCACCCCCAAATTCCCCATCCCCCATTGAGAGGAATGCAAAGCACTAGTTTGTGAGTGGGATTCACTGCCTCTGGATTGAAAACGCTGCCTGCTTACTTGTGTGGCTTCACTAATTTGATAATAGGGGGTGGTTTTTTGGTAAGGCCACAAGAATGATGGCTGGCATGGGGAAAAGGACTTTCAGCCTCATTTGCCAGTGTGTTTGGGGAATGGCAGCAAAGTTAGGCACATATCTTACTAGAAAGCTCTCTGGAGAAAAGGCATAGAGGACACAGGGAGGCTTGGGAGATAGCTGAGGGGAAAGGTCAATTCAAACAGGATCAATGGGAGGGCGACTGAATGCACCCATCAAATGATCTGACCCAAGAATCTCCAACCAGAGGCTCAGGGAGAGATCTGGCATTTTGTAGTGGGAGAGAATGGAAGAGATCAGCAGCCCATGCATGATAATGGTGGCCATTAAATTAAGATCTGGTGATGCTTGTTTAAGAGGTGACACCTAAGGTATTTCAGCCAATGCTCCTGTCTTGAGCTCCACATATTCTGAGATACTTGGGTTCTGGTTTGGGGCTGGCCCTTCAGCCTCTGTATTCATGGGAACCAGCTAGAGGCCTCTGCTTAGAGCTGAAAGAGCCTGCACTTTTTAAAATGTGCACTTGTGTGTTTATTTTTTAACAGCCTTACGGAGATATAACTATGCCACAGAATTCAGCAATTCAGTGGCCTTTACCACAATCTAGAATATTCTTAATATGCCAAAAAGAAACTCTATGCCTTTTTGCCACCAACCCCCAATTTCTTCTCTCCCCCCTCTCCTCAGGAGAAATATCTATTCAGATCCTTTATAATTGGGTTATGTGTCATTTTATTATTGAGTTGTAATAGTTCTTTATATATTCTAGATAGAAGGCTCTTATCAGATAGATGATTTGAAAATATATTTTCCCATTTGCGGGTTGTCTTTTCATTTGCTTAATTTTTTTTCATTTTTCTTGATATTTCAGGGTATCTCAGGACACAGTGGGAGCCTATGAGCACATAAGTTTATAATTTTGATTAAACCTAATTTATCTATTTTTCTTTTTTTGCTTGTACTTTTGCTGTCATATCTAATAAATCATACATAATAAAGATTTTTTTCCTGCTTTCTTTCAAGAATTTTATACATTTAGCTCTTTAGGTATTTGATCATTGGGTTAATTTAAATATATGTGTGAGCCAGGTGCCCATCTTTATTCTTCTATGTGTGGACATAAAGTTGTCACAATACCATTTGTTGAAAAGACTGTTCTTTCCTCATTGAATCCTCTTGGCCACCTTGTCAACAGTCAATGGACAGTAAATGTGAGGGTCTATTTCTGGACTTTCAAATATATACCATGTTCTATATGTCTGTATTGTAACACACTATCTTGATTACTGTAGTTTTGTAGTAAGTTTTAAAGTTGGAAGTATGAGTCTTCCAACTTCGTTCCTCTTTTTAAAGATTTTTTTTGACTATTCAGGGCCCTTTACAATTCCATTTGAATTTCAGGATCAGCTTATCCATTTGTGCAATAAAGATAGCTGGGATTTTGATAGAAATGGCATTTAATCTGTAGATCAATTTGTGGAATATTTCCACCTTCACAATATTAGGTTTTCCAAGCCATGAACATGGTACGTCTTTCCTTTATTGAGATATTCTTTAATTTCTTTTAAAAATGTTTTGTAGTTTTCAGAGTATGAGCTTTGCACCTCTTTTGTTAAATTTATTCTCAAATACTTTATTCTTTTTGATGTTATTGTAAATGGCATTTTTTAAACTTCATTTTTGGTTTGTTCATCATTACTGTATAGCAATACAATTGATTTTAGCTTATTGATCTTATATCTTGCAACCTTACTGAATTTATTGGTTCTAATACTTTTTTTAGTGGATTCCTTAGAATATTCTACATTCAAGATCATGACAGCTGTAAAGAGAGGTAGTTTTACTTCCTCACTTCCAATCTGGATGCCTTTTATTTCATTTTCTTGTCTAAATGTCCTGGCTAGAATCTCCAGTAAAATGTAGAACAGAAGTGGCCAGAATATTGTGTCTTATTCTTGTTCCTAGGGGAAAAACATCCAGTCTTTCACCATTAAGTATGATGTTAGTTGTGGATTTCTTATAGATGCCCTTTATCAGGTTGAGGAAATTCTCTTTCAATTCTAGTTTGTTGAGTTTTGTTTTGTTTTGTTTGTTTTTTTAAATCACAAAAAGGTCTTGGGTTTTGTCAACAGCTTTTTCTGCATCTATTGAGATAATCATGTTTAAAAAATTATTTCATTGATATAATGTGTTACATTAATTCATTTTCAAATGATCGATCAACCCTGCATTCTTGGGATAAGACCCACTTGGTCATGGCGTATAATCCTTTTTATGTGTTGCTGGATATGGTTTGCTTGCATTTTGTTGAAGATTTTTCATCAATATTTGTTTAATGTTTAATTATTTATTTTGAAAGAGCATGCATGCAAATGGGGGAGAGGCAGAGAGAGGGAGAGAGAGAATCCCAAGCAGGCTCCATGCTGTCAGCACACAGGTGGATGCGGGGCTTGACCTCACAAAAGATCATGACCTGAGCTGATACTGAGTAAGCCACTGACTTTAACCAACTGAGCCACCCAGGTGCCCCTCATCAATGCTCATAAGAGATACTGGTTTGTAGTATTTTTTTCTAGTGATGTCTTTGTCCGGTTTTATTATCTGGGTAATACTGGCTTCATAGAATAAACTGGGAAGTATTCCCTCCTATTTTTTTGGAAGAGTTTGTGCAGGATTGGTGTTAATTCTGCTTTAAATATTTGGTAGAATTTGCAAGTGAAGGCTACTGGTCTTGGGTTTTTCTTTTTGGGAAGCTTTTTGATTAGTAATTTAATCTACTTACTTGTTATGGGTCTATTCAGATTTTCTATTTCTTCTTTATTCAATTTTGGTAGCTTGTATCTTTCTAGGAATTTGTCCATTTTATGTTAGTTATCAAATTTATTGGCATACAACTGTTTGTAGTATTCCCTTATAACCTCTTTCATTTCTAATTTAATAATTTGAGTCTTCTCTCATTTTTTTTCTTGGTTGATCTAGCTAAATGTCATTGTTTTATTTTTGTTCTCTTCATATAATCAACTTTTGGTCTGACTTTTTATTGTTTTTCTACTCTCTATTTCAAATATCACCACCCACCCACCCCCAGCGATAAAATTTGCCCTAAGGACTACTTTAGCTGCATTGTCTAACTTTGATATGTTGTATCTTCATTTTCATTCATCTGAAAGTATTTTGTAAATTCCCTCATGATTTCTCTTTGATGCAATTGTTATTTAGGAAGTTTTGTGCTTTTTTTTTTAATTTCCATGCATTTGCAAATTTCCAAAAATTCTTTCTGTTGTTGATTTCTAACTTTATCCCATTAAGGTAAGAGAATATACTTTGCATTATTTCAGTCCCTTTACATTTGTTGAGGTTTATTAAATGGCCTAGATGATGGTCTATCCTGCGGAATGTTTCACACGCACATAAGAAGAATGTATATTCTGCTCTCGTTGGGTAGTGCTCTATAGATACCTCTTAGGTCTAGTAGGTTTATAGTGTTGTTCAAGTCTTATACTTCCTTATTGATATTTTCTAGTTTTAAAAATCCATTACTGAAAGTCTGGCATTAAAGTCTCTAATATGGTTGAACTATTTTTCTCTTTATATTGTATATTGTAGGGCTCTGTTATTAGGTACAGACACATTTATAATTGTTATATCTTTGATGGACTGCCCTATACCATTATAAAATACTTTTTATTTCCAGCAATTTGTTTTGTTTTAAAGTCTATTTTGTCTGGTATTTGTATAGGTACTCCTGATTTAAAAAAAATTTTTTTTTAAATGTTTATTTATTTTTGAGACAGAGAGAGACAGAGCATGAACAGGGGAGGGGCAGAGAGAGAGGGAGACACAGAATCTGAAACGGGCTCCAGGCTCTGAGCTGTCAGCACAGAGCCCAACGCGGGGCTCGAACTCACGCACCATGAGATCATGACCTGAGCTGAAGTCAGACGCTTAACTGACTGAGCCACCCAGGCACCCCAAGGTACTCCTGATTTTTTATGGTTTCTTTTTGTGACACATCTTTTTCCATCCTTTTACTTCAAAAAGTCTTTGTATACAAATAAGGAGGAAAGAATAATACTTTTCTAGAAAAAATCAGTTATATCTATGGACTATTTATTCCTGTAAGAGAGCCAGCCAGCACAGAACTGTCATTAGTGGCTTTCATGAGAAGGGGCTAATAATCTGGGAAGCTGCCACCAAGCATACCCCAACCTCAGTTCTGAAATATCTCCAGAGATTCTACAAGTCAGAAATACTTCATTGTCTACTCCCACTGTAGAGCCATTCCTTCTTGGTCTGATGTATTCTTTTTCCCCTAGAACGTGGAGAGTACATATTTCCCTCTCATTTCTTCACTGTGATCTTGGTTGTATTTGTTTTTATTCCTCAGACTGAGTTTCAACTTTGCAATTTACTTGTCCTTTTTTGTAATTGCAGCATAAAAAAAATCAATGCAAACATTGAGTGCTCAGTGCTCTTTATATTTTAATACTCAGAAAGTCAGAAAGAGAGAAGGACTTTTAATGGACCCCAGGGTCTACATGTAAAATATTTCTTGACAGGAGAATTCTGTTACCTGTGGAACTCATATCTCGGAATTCTCTTGTCCTCTGTAATAATCAAAGGACAGGGATGTTCAAATAATCAAATGGTTAAGTATGGTGGAAAAGAAGAAAATTGCATCTTCAAATTCAAAATAGTACTCTGAAATGCTTTCTCTTTCTCCATCTGGAATGTTTCCTAATTTAAACAAATAACTAAAGGCTTCAAAGCTTTACTATTTAATTTAAATATGAGTGAAATTCTGGAATTTGATTAGTGTTGGAAAACAGATCTGGAATCCATCTAAATTTCTCCTCACCATTCCCATACTGATAAGGCATGTAAGAGATCAGTAATGCTATTTGCTATATTTCCTTTTCAGGCACTGTTATTTCATATGGTTTGTGGGGTGCCCCTCATCGTAGACCTGTGGACATATGCTAAGGTGTCTGAAAAGTGGGCCAAGCCTGAAAGAGGGGAGTCCCACTCTGAAGATCCCCAGGCTATCACTGTTGACTTGTAGTAACATACAACCATAGGCCTTGCCCTCCTGCCCATGAGCAGTCCTGCATCATGGGCTCCTGTTCTGCCACAGGGAGTAGTCAGTGCCAAAGGTGGCCTCCTCTGACCTCCCACATCCAGGGCATGGTAGATAGAGATGTGGCAATTAGATTTACCTGTTTTATTTTCCAAGAAAGCAGGAAACTTAAAAGCTTAATGTTTTAGACTGGCTAGAAATGGATTAAACAATGTTTCTGTTCAGATTTTGGCTGTGTCTAAAGATCCACATGTTCTAGGTTTCATTCTTAAATCATGATCTCACACGCACACACACACACACACACACACGAATACGCTTTCATAAAAACAGGAGGGGTTCCATTCCATTTTAACTAAAACAAGGCACACCTGGTTAAGATAATGAGCAAAGAGGACAAATTTAAAATCCAAATACACTTCCTTACAGATGACTATTCAATTCAACTGGCAGTACAATATTAGATATTCTTTTCTGAATCACTGTAATTCAATGTACAGTACAGTATGTACTGTCTGGGATGAAGTTCAAATCATAAATACTATGGGAAACATCTAATAGCTTGGAATGGCCTTTGCAAGTGGCCAATAAGCTCTAAGAGACTGCAAACATATTAAATCTGGTGAAGCATGAGCTATGTGTTCCAGAATGAGCCCATCTCCCTGTCATACCCCACCTCCTTACTCCAGTACTATCTGGGACTGGGTCTTAAGGAGCTGGCACACGGTGTTACTCTTTGGATGCCAAATGATGGTGGGGCCTCTTCCCTGCAGACTGTGGTCAGCAAGGTGAAGGCTGCTGGCCACAGTCATAACAGCTGAGCTGATCTGTGATTTCTGCCTCTCCTGCCAATGTCGGGGCCAGATTTGCCGATGTGTTTGTGTTGGTGTGCAAGATGCTGGAGAGAGGCCATCTGCCCTGCGTGTCAGATTCCAGATTCCGTATGGTTATGGCAGGGTTTGGGAGAAGTATCCACAGAGCTAGGGGCAGGATTAGAATAAAGAGGTGCTAATGGTGTGCAGTTGGGAAGGTAAAGGAAACTGTCGGGAACTTGATGGAAAAAGAGGGTTGAAGAAAATTAAAGAAAGATCAGGGGAAATAAAGAAAAATATAAGGGAGAAGACAAACATTGCTGTTGTTTTAAAGGTCAAGGAGTAACAATAATATAGAAAGGCTCTTTCACCTTGCCAGATTCAACAGTGAGTTGCATTTTGGCTCCTTCAATAAAATTTACACCATTGGGATCTTGGGCTCTCCTTCCAGGTTACAGGCTCTGTCTTCCAGTCATGCCCATCCCACCTGAAACAGTCATTTATTCTCCAGATGCTATACATCTCCACACTCACCCCCTTCACTAAGGTCCAGTTTTTACTTACAGATTAAATCTCTTTCTGATTATTTAGCACTAGTTTTCTGAGGCCAATCTCTTCACTTTTCTTCACCTTCGTCCATATTGCTATATGTTCTGAAGACAGGTCAACTAGATCACGCTATGCAAGAATTCAAGTTTTATTGTTCAAATATATGTGTGTGTACATACATATGTGCATATGTATATATCTCTACATAACATTTGCATATATAGTGTATGTATGTGTGTATATACATACATGTGTGTGCATCTGTGTGCTTAAATATAAATAAATATAACTAAGATTTATAGGAATTTTAAAATCTATCAGATCACATTTCTTCAAACAATATTCTTTGATAAGCCATGACACTTCATTTTCATGAGTCCACACTTTAAGAATCAGTACAAAGTCAGATGGTTTAAAATATAAACAAACAAACAACAAATAAAACCAGACTAAAAGAGGCATCCAGGCTTTCTTTTCTAGGCTCTGAGACAAATTTCAGGTGCTGTCTTCTATCAATTTCATTTTATCCTCTGCTCTTGGAAACTCCACTCATTCTTTAAGTCTGATTCATATGATTTTACAGAGTCAGGAAGGGGGTCAGAGAGGAAAAAAAGATGACCCAGAAAGGTAGGTCAGAGAGGGGGAGGGAGAAACTAAGTCACATGAGAACAAGGAACCTGTGTGTCTTTCTTACTTCTAAATACCTTGGTACTTAGAACAGGGCCTGGTGAATGGGATGGTACTCAACAAATACATGCCAGATGAGGGAAATTACTGATGTTGTACTGTGCACTTAGGGTCAGGTTGGGTGCTTTTACATTTGTTTATTTTTGAGAGACAGAGAGAGAGCACAAGTTGGGGAGGGGCAGAGAGAGAATGAGACACAGCATCTGAAGTAGGCTCCAGGCTCTGAGCTGTCAGTACAGCGCTTGACATGGAACTGGAACTCACAAACTGTGAGACCATGACCTGAGCCGAAAATGGAAGCTTAACTGCTTAGCGATTGAGCCACCCAGGCGCGCCAGGCTGGGTGCTTTTAAAAAGAGTACTGAACAACTGGGCAATAAAAAGTAACTAGGTATAACAACATGTTCTTCTTTGTGTAATAAGAACACGTATTTCCTGAGGCAGTACCTTTAGAACTTGGGCTCATGCTGAGGCTGTGGTCCCAGAGTCCCAGAGGGCAGAGCAAGGGTAAGCAGTAATCTAAGGTGGGGCCAAGTCTGGCCTGCAGACTGTTTTCCTACAACCCAGGAGTTGAAAATAGGTTTTTACATTTCTAAAAGGGTTATAAACAAAACAAAGAAAAACAGACATCAGAAACCTTATGTGGCCTGTAAAACCAAAACTACTTATTATCTAGCCCTTAACAGAAAAAGTTTGCTAACCCTCGTGCTAAGGAGATACTAAAAATGTGCCTCTGAGCTTACTTTTAGTCTAAAGTGTGTTTGGCTTGAACTTGTGTTCAACCACGGTGAGACTGCAGGCCTGTGGTCTGTCAGAATGCTCTGTGAGCGTGCGCACGCGCGCGCGCACACACACACACACACACACACACACACACACACACTCTCGATGTTCTCCATCCAAACTTAGAGCAGCTCCGTAGCACTGAATTATAGAGTTTATACCTTTGTTAATTCATGCTTGGTGATGTGACTTTTGTAGGTGTTTTCCGACATGATTTTCTTGTTAGAGTTTCACAGTGCAACAAAGTTCCTTCCTAGAATATCTGTGTGTGGCAAAATCATAAAGGTGTTGCATGTAATATGGTGTAATGATCACAGAGCTTTGTTATGGAGCTTTGGATTCATCTGTAATCTAGCTGAAATGCTCAAGGCATAACCTAATTACCTCCCTTCTGTCTTTCACTAAAGCTGGGAAATTTTTGGTCATTGTTTATGATTATTTTCTGCCCTAATCTTCCCCTCTTCCTCTTCTCTGACTCTAATTACATTTATGTTAGGATGCCTGATATTATGGCACAGATCACGGAGTCTCTGTCACTGTCAACAATCTTTTATTTCCATTTTCCAGATGGATAATTTCTATTCTTCTATCTTTAAGTTCGTTGATTTTTTTTTTTTTTTCATCATCTGCTGTTAGGCCCATCGAGTGATTTTTTAAAAAAAATTTCAGACACTATATTTCTCAGTGCTAAAATTTTGTTTGCTTTTAGAGTGTCTCTTTTTTGTGCTTAGGTTTCCTATATGTTCATTGATTGTGGCTATATTTTTTCTTATGTCTTTGAGCATAATTATAATAGCTGCTTTGAAATTCTTATCTATTAATCTCAATATATGTGTCCTCTTGGAGTCAGTTTCCTTTAATGTATGGGTCACATGTTTCTGGGGGTTTTTTTTGTATGTCTAGTAATTTTGGACTGTATCTTGAACATTGTGACTGCTATGTTAATCTATAGCAGTGCAGTTCAATAGAATTAACACATGAGCCATATATGTAATTTTAATTTTCTATTATCCATATTAGAAAATTAAAAAGAAATTGGTGAATTTTACTAATATATTGCATTTAACCCAATGTATTCAAAATATAACTATTTCAACATGTAATCAGTATTAAAAATTACTAAGATATTTCACAATCTCTTTCCATACTAAACCTTTGAAAACAGGTGTATACTTTTACAGCACATTTCAAATTGGACAACACTGCTACCAAAGATGGTTATGTGCTCAGCACAGTTAGGAGTATCATTAGTGAAGAATATTGAGAGGTGGTCCAATAAAAGTAACCCCATCATTTAAATTCTATTCGTTGGCATTCTGCAGAGATACTGTGGGCCTACTATGATATGAAGAAGGAAAGAGTACACTGAGCTTCTCTTCCCCATCACATATGTGTCTCAATTCAATCAGAGAAACTCTGATTCCATGTTTTATATTATTTGGCTTATGTGCATAATTTTAGAAATATTTGGACACTAAAATAGTTTGAAAACATAAATGATTTTAAAACAGGATTCTTAGAGCACCTGGGTGGCTCACTCAGTTAAGCATCTGACTTGATATCGGCTCAGGTCATGATCTAATGGTTGTGAGATCAAGTCCTGCATTGGGCTCTGCACTGAGCGTGGAGCCTGCTTGGGATTCTCTCTCTCCCTTTGCCCCTCCCCTGCTTGCACACACACAAAATAAAACAAAATAAAATAAAATAAAGGGTGTCTGGGTAGCTCACTTGGTTAACTGTCTGACTTTGGCTCAGGTCATGATCTCACGGTTTGTGGGTTTGAGCCCCACGTTGGGCTCTGTGCTGACAGCTTGGAGCCTGGAGCCTGCTTCTGATTCTGTGTCTCCCTCTCTTTCTGCCTGTCCCCTGCTCACACTCTGTCTCTCAAAAATAAATAAATGTAAAAAAATAAAATAAAATAAAATAAAATAAAATAAAATAAAATAATTCTTGAATGGATTCCTAAGATCATTCTTGCTCTGTCATGCCCTTGAGCCCATGCTGACCTCTCCTCTTCTAGATTCACTTATCCTACTTTCCAATATGTCACAGAGCTGGGCTGTCTCTGTGACCTGTCTGATCTTTGAGTCTTCACGGTGGCAAGGCCTTCCTTCTTTGGTTCTGGGTGTGTGTGGTTGATTCATTTACCAATTGATGCATTTGTGGGATGGCTGCTCATACCAAAGATGCTCAGGGAGACTTCTGAGAGTGAGCCATTCCTCATGGCCTTCAGTGTTAGGGTGGAATTTTATTCTTTCGTTTAAATTGAAGTATAATTAACATACAGCACTATATTAGTTTCACATGTACAACATAATTCAATAATTCTATATATTGCTCACGACAATAAGTATAGTCACCATCTGTCACCAAACAACACCGCTACCATCTTATTGACTATATTCCCTATGCTGCCACTTTTATCTCCATGTCTTATTTATTTTGTAACTGGAAGTTTGTACCTCTTAATCCCCCTCACCTAGTTCCCCTTGCCACCCACCTTCATCCTTAAGTTGCCATGGACCACACACAACCCACAGAGTAAGTCTCACCTCTTGCTTTCCCTCTTATCTTCCCTCTCTCACTCATACACACTTTACCAGTTTGACAAAGCAAAGGAGGTTGGCACGAAAACCAAAATGCTTTGCGAAACTTTTGTACCAGGTGAGAGGCACAAGTTGGTCTTAAAAAGCTGCCATGTCAAAAGTCCAGCTTCTTTATAAAAGAAAAACATGCAGAGAACCACAAAACAAAAACCATGTACCGCAACCCAGAGCAGAATGGGAGGCCAGGGGTGATATTACACACTCTAACAACCACAGCCCTATGCAAAGTCTCACTGAAATGGCTGGAAATAAGGAGGCTTAACTGACAAACACGTTTCACACATTCATCTCGGTTGACAGCCCAAGAAAATTCACTCCAGAGCACATGAGAAACATGGCCACGAAAGCTGGGGTTGGCAACAGACCCCCTGATGGGTTCTAAACAATGTACAGCAAGATCCACACTCACTGGTGTTAGTTTCAGCCACTGAAACAGATCAACCACAGACACTAACCTGTGTTACTTACTCATGGGTTCTCACACTCTGACTTCGATTTCCTTTTTCTCCAAGACAAAATAACTTGGCAGGAGCTGACATGTATCAGTTGAAAGCATGTGATGATTTTTTCTGCATGAGATGTTCTTAGTGGCCTGCTAAAAAATACCTTCTAGCTAGGATTGTACATTTTTATCAGACCTCTCGCCAGAAAGTCAGTATTTCGAGCAAGCAGAAATCACTTGCCAACAACAAGAGAACGTGGCAGAGAGAGGTACTGTGGTGTTAATTGTATCTCACCCCCCAACTCATAGGTGCTTCTACCCCGACCCTGGAGGGTCCAAGTTTGAGAACACGGTGACTTACCGTGATTGGCACGGGTGTGAGTTGCACCTTCGGACCTGGGGCTCTGGACGGCTTGCTTGAGGACAGTCACTGTCATTCACCAGAGTTGTGGTCTTGTTAACAATCCGTGTGCAGGACACAATGGTTCTGCGTTCCCCTGGAAACCAAACACAGGGAACTGAGAGGCTATGGCTACACACACCTGGAAAGGCCGTTCATTGATGTGGATGGAGGAACATTCAGGTGCATCTTTTGATCAGTTTGCCATTTTAAAGTGGCTGTTGTAATGCTTTATTGGTTGTCAGAGAGAAAGAACCATAAGGTTAGGGATGAGGGTGTGTAAGACATGACAAGGGGCACCATGGGGCAGGAGGAAGATTCTAGAACAGAATCAGAAAGAGGCAACACCTCAGATTAGCTATGTGCTTAGACAGCTTGGGATTCATTGAGGCCAGAGTTCTGATTTGGCTCTTTAATTTCCAACAAAGATTGCCAATCTCTGTATCCGTTCCTTTGATATTTAAAGTCTATGCAGGTCTGGTCTTGATTAATTACCTGTACATCAGCCCTCACCAGAAGATCATGGCTCCCTATTACAGAATTCCTACGTGTTGGAGAGAAGTGAGAAGCAGAGGGGCTGGTCTGAAGGACACGCAGACCTGCATCGTCCAGGCAGGCAATCTCGAGCCAATCTGAGAATCTATTTCGCTAACTACTACTTGTCCAGGGTATCACTTGCATTTGGGAACTTCACTAACTGGTTGTCCCAGATGGATGTAGCCATTCTCTGGGTGTCCCCAAAGCACCCTACACACTGCTTGGTCATGACTTTGCCACGGAGGCAGATGATAGGGAGCAGGGAGGGTAGTTTCTGGAGTCAGGCAGCCTGGCTTCAAACTTCGCTCCATCACTAGCATAATGATCACCGTATCAGCAGCCAGCCACCATGCTTCTGTGCCTCGATCTTCTCAACCAGGCTGGTTTATTTAACCCCCGTGCCTTAGGGTGTTCCAGGGATGGTTAAAATTAAGCGATACATATAAATAATTTAGAACAGAGCCTAGCAAGGGTTAACACTCCATGTTAGCTGTATTTTATTTTCATTGTTATTTGGGAAGTATGGCAATAAAAGATTAAGAGGATGTCAAGGACAACTATTTGGACCCCAGATTTCTCGCTTGGTCTCCTGGAGAATTTGTCCTTTAGGGATGCCTCAAAAGTGTGGAGTCCTGAATTATACCATCAACTGTTACTGCCTGCAACTGCAGCCTTGGGTGAGTGCAGAAAGCATGGGGCCGTCTCAAGCCACATTTTCGTTTTGGCTGCAGGTTTGACAATGGTGAGTCATCGGTTGTCATCTGACAACCTGAGAGTCACTGGTGTCATAAAAGAATGCCACTGGGCCAACAGTGACAGAACAGTACCCCGCCCCCGCCCCCAGCTGAGGGGAGCCTGCTAACTGCTCCATTTGGGCCATGCTTCGTTTGCCCAAGAAAAAAGTCTGGCAATTAGGGATATGGGAGTTGCTGGATTTGGAGGTTGCAGGGACATTGGCACAGGGGGACAGCTGAGGGATGGGGGGCTCCTAGGGAGAAGTGCAAAGTGGGACAACGACAGGGCTGATGAGGGTTCCTGAAGCTATGCCAACTGCCAGGGCTGCCTGAGGAACAGGCTAAGAACAAACAGCAAGGACAGTTAGCCAAGATGTGCAGGGGAAGAAAGGAATTCACAGCTGGCCCTGGCAGTGTCTGATGGCCCAATGATGTTGTGGATAGAATTCCTACCTATTAGAAATGGGACAAGTCACTAAATGGTAAGCAATCCTCTACATATCAGATACCTGACAAACACCATCTTGGCGGTCAATAGCCATGTGGAATTGGGTATTGGTGGGGCCATCCCACTCTCTGGGCTGGCATTCCAGAGTCTAGGTGAACTCTCCATCCTAACTCTGTGCCCATAAAAACCCATACATCCTGTGTCCCACCTCTCATCACCGGGCTGTGTGTCTTATCAGGGTGACAAATTACCCTGTCCCAAGGGGCTGTTGGCTAAGAGTTCAGAATGGCTTCCTACTGCTCCCCCTAAACCTCCCCATAATGAATATGGTGCCTTTTGCCGATACTAATTTTTGCAGTATGGCAGTTCCTTCCCTGCAGTAGGCATAGGGGCCGATCACTCTATTTGAGAGGTGAGAACATTTTAGTATAGATAGGATAAGTCATTTGCTAATATATGGCAGCAAATTGTGACTCAGCCAGGACTCATGCTCGGAATGTTTCATCAGACTCGTGGGGCTTTTTCCTTCTGCTGTATCCTGTAGTGGGACACCTGTGGCAAAAAGGAAAGAGTATTTTGGGGCAACACATCTGGTTCCCTTCCACCAAACAGTAACAAGTGAAGGTCTATCCTGTTCATCCCCAGGGTCACTTACCTGTCATACCTGTGATGTATCTGCATAGCGGCCAAACTTCCACTCAGGTCAGAGTCCAAGGGCCCTGGGCCATAGGCAAAACAGCCTTGGGGGCACAGCTCCAACACGGAGGAGTTTGGAAGGCTACACAAGTGTTTTGCAGAGAGAGTTCAGTGGGGTGTGCTTAAGTTTCCCGGGAAATACAGGTGACGTGGCCAGCCCTTCTCGTGCCCTCTGCACTGGCTGCCGAGTGCCTCGAGTTCACAACCTTCCTTGAGCAAAACCCCATACCCCATGGGCACGTGACCCCGGATGCTCACCTCCTCCGCACTGCACGCTGCACCCTTCCCAGCCGCTGTGGGTCCAGATGAACAAAGAGTCCTGGGGTTTTTCCGGCTCGCTTTGATTTTCGGCAGTGTAGTTTACAGGAACGGTGTACTCGTAATGGATTCCATAATTTTGGTCATGAAATAACAACACCTGGATCAGCAGCAAAATAAAAGGCCATTCTGGAATCAAGCGGAAGCATCCAGGCTTGCTGAATTTGCAAACCAGGCCGCCCTTGGGGCTGTCTCTCTACCAGGGTAACCAGTTCGTTTCTGGGTTTCAAAACACGTTCAGTCTAGGGGCACCCCCTTATTTGGGTCTTGGGTTCCTCAGATACTCAACTCAGGGGCTGGAGTGTATGTGGACCATCAGCAGGGAGCTCTGCCCCTTCCCATTGGAGACAGGACCAGTTTGGACGAGGAATTTGGAGACAGGCAAATTTGCGGGCTCTCACTGAACTCTATGTGGAGAGCCCCTCGGTGCAGAGAAAAGAGCCTGTTTCCGCATACTCACCCACGAAGCTGCCCTTGCAGCAAGAAAGACACAAACATACTGTTTTTCCCTAAAAAGGCATGTGAACAAGTAGGGTTATTCTACTTCTTTGAGAATGAACATCACTCTTCAGTCCCCTAGCGCCGGTCATTGGCACATGGAAGGCAGGCTCAAGGGCAAACACAGCCCACCGCAGAGGAGCCTTGGGGACTTCTGTTTAGGAGTCCAAAGACGCACAAGCCTTCTTGTTGCCACAGGAGCTAGGATGTCGATGCCCACGGGGTGACAGAGGCCTGGCTCGAGGCTGAAAGCTCAAAGTGAGGGGCGGGGAGCCATCCTGCAGCTTGGGGAACCTTGGGTCTGAAATCCTGGTGAGTGAGCAGATGGATGGGCCTGCTGTTCATATGACAAGGCATCACAAGCCCTGTAAAGACAGAAGTGCTCTCTCAGCTTTGTTTCTCGACACACACGCTTTGGTGCAGAACAAGCCTTCTTGCGGGAGCCTGGCTGGAGGTGACGTGTCTTTGGGCTAGACTCAGAACCAGTGGGTACTTCTGGGTCAAGGCAGCTCTCAAGTTCACTTCCAGGCCTGGAGAAGCAGCAGACAGCTACAGGCGGAGTGTGCTCCACCTGCCTGGACCCGGGGAGGGGACCGCACAGCTCCTGAGCATCTCCCACCCCTCCCAGAGCTTGACTGGTGGGGTGGGGGTGAGGTGCTAAGAGCAGCCTGAACCGCACACACATCCACTTCTCCAAGAAACAGACGTGCAGTAATGCATTTGGAAAAATGCCTCCAGTTAAAAAAAAAAAAAAAGATAAAAAAAACCTCTTTAAAAGATCTTTATTATCTCAGTATGGGAATAAGACTGGTGAATCAAGAATCCATATGAAACCAATTTCATGCAATTTTGCAGCCACGTATAATTTGTGTGTGTGAGTGTATAATTGGTTTCAAATGCAGGTCCCCATGCCTCTTATGGACACTCCTGACCCTGCAGGCAATGTATGCACCCCAGTTTGGGGACAGCAGACTTCTATTTAGAGGCAGAGGGGCATGTCTCCTTTCTGGATTTAAAAACTTGAAGTAATCATTTTTCAAGAGAGAAAAGTGATTAATAAATATTAAAAAGGGTTGGAACTTCAGCTGAGTCTTATCAGGCACGGTCTGCATGAGTCCAGGCTGTGCGTTTGCTTTGATGGGCTGATGGTTCACTCACAGTTGATGAAAGCATTGGGCAAAGAAGGAAAATATACCCGTCTTAGGGTCTGATAATAAAGCAGATTCATGTGCTAACAGGTGACAGTGCTGCATGGCTTTTATCTCGTCTTATGCTTCCTCTTACATCAGGACAGGAGGATTTGTTCTAATCCAGTAATCTATTGCAGGGCAGTGGCTTCAGTATAGGTTCTTGGGGCCCAGAAATCAAACTTGCAGGGCTGCGTCTACAGTGGACTTCGTGGGCTGAGTGCTGGTCGCACGGGCAGGCTGCAGGACGGTTGAAGTCATGCATGGAAACCAGTTCACTCTGATCTCGTCAGAAGGTGTAGCAGGGGTAGGGCCATCATGGGTGATGTTGTACTGGGTGCCCGTGCTCGCAGGCAGAGCTGGTCTCCTCAGGGGATTCCCTGAGAAGTGGCCAGGGAATCTTCTGGCTGTCACCTAACCTTGAACGGCTGCAGATTGCCAGAGACCGCAAATTAATGGAGGAAAAAAAAAATTTCCAAGCGGAGACTTTGGCAAGCACAGAGGACAAAATGTGCTTTGATTACAGACGCACAAGCTGCCACAAAATCCGTTCTTTGGAATGAGACATGGAATCAATAATTATGAGCTATCAGAAGTTAGCCATGAGAACTTCTGGACCCTGAGAAAGAAATGGTGGTATCCCCTTCTCTGGAGATCTTTAATGCTTTTACAAGGATGTATGACCGATGATAAAGTGGTTTACACGGGGTCCCCGCCCGAGACAAGAGGTAAGACAAGGTTGCCCCAACCTGGGCTGACTACCCAGGGAGTAAATCTTCCTGTAGAACCTGGTTCTCCTTCCCGATTGCCGAACTCCTGTTGCAAGCCGAGTCTGGAAAATCTGAGCGACGCTGGTTTGGAAAGAGAGTCAACAGTTCATTTCCAAAAGGTAGTTTCCAATGTGGATATACAAACTGTGGGGCGGATCTGTGCCATCTGATATAAAAACACAGACTCCGAGCGAGGCTGTCTGCTCGATGAGGCCAATTCTCCCTGGCTGCCACATGGTGAAGTATTTCCTTCCTGGAGGCGGTTCCTTTTGAAAAAGATGGTAACTCTCTCTGCCAGTGAAGAGCCAGGGCAAAGTTTTGGGAGGGGGAAATTCTCAGGCATGTGGCAAAAGGGATGAGATAAGAGAAGATGGAGAGAGAGGGGGGGCAGGGGAGGCTTGAGCAGCAGGTGGCCAGGTAACCCACCAGGAGCCAGGTCCCCAGGAACCTCTCCCCAGGGCCCAGGGAAAAAGAGAGCCAGCAGACCCCTTGGAGAACCAGGCTCAAGACAAACACAAAAGCACAGCAAGTTACCATCAGATGCAGTGGTATTTTGGTTGGTCCCTTGGCAGAAATTTTCTCCCACAGGCCCCTTCTAACGTAGCGCACAGTGGTGCCGGCGATCTGGTACTCCCCGGGGAGCTCGATCTTCCAGTCGCTGTTGATGGATCTCTTACTGGTGTCTTTCAGGGCTGGGAAGAAAAAGGGGACACCATGGGAACCAGGGGAGTCAGTCTGGGTGTCCTGAGTGGTGGGGCAGAGGTCTCAGCCTCCGCCTCTACAGGGGAAGGGAGGAGGGTGGCGTGCAGTGATCCGGCCTGCACCTCATCCTGCGCGCATCGTAAGGCGGCGGAAGCCTGTCCGGTCCTCCGCTGGTAAGCCCTCCGCTCGTTCCTGGAGGCCCCAGCCCGTTGCTGTCACACACACCAGCTCACCCTGCCGACCTGCCCGCCTCTCTATGGCCTCTGCACTTGTCCGCTCTCCGTGCTGTGAGTGGTTGGTGCCTCGATGCCTCCTCACTCCTTACTCAGCTCCCGGTGCCTCGGTTTTCCCCTGTCCCCCAGCCCCACCGTCCCTGAGTGCCCTTCTTCCCTCTCTGGGTTAGCTCCTCCCCCTTAGAAGGTGAGTTTTCTGTGTACCGGCAACAGAAGCCTGGCTCACAGGGGGCAAACAGCCCAAGGGCCGCAGGACCTGGAGAAACCTGAGAAAGAGCGGTTGCAATAGTGGCAGCTTCAAGTGTGGGCTGCCTCAGAATCCACCCACCCGGTGGGGGTGCGGGGAGGAGCGCCAGAGGGTGGAGACAAACACAGCACAACCACACGTTCCTAAACTCCCAGGGGAGAGGGTCTCCTGCCTGGTGGGTGAATTCTATCTTAACGTGCCCAAGCCTACCAAGAGGGGTTTGCTGCTTTAGCAAAACGCATCAACTCATTTTACTGTTACCTACCTGGGGCTTCTTATAGTCATAGCCCAGGGGCGCCTGGGTGGCTCGGTTGGGTAAGCGTCTAGCATCGGCTCAGATCAAGAACTCACGGCTCATGGGTTTGAGCCCCGTTTGGGGTTCTGTGCTGACAACTGGGAGCTGGGAGCCTGCTTCGGATTCTGTCTCTGTCTCTCTCTCTGCCCCTCCCCTGCTTGTGCACTCTCTCTCTCTCTCTCAAATATAAATTAAGAAAAAAATAAAAGAAGAGTCGTAAAGTTACAGCTTAATCCGGTTTCTCTTAAGGATTTGATAGCCCTGCACTAGTAAAGTGGATGCCTCCTCAAGAAACCACCGTGACTCTTTTAACTCTTTCCCAGTCGAGTCCGGGAACCCGGGCTGCCCACAGACAGGACGGCAGAGCTCCACCAGGGCTGTGAGACTAGGGCTCCGTGGGCTTCGGGTTCACTATGCTGGCTCACACCTCCACCGGGTACAAAATGTGTTGGAAGAGACAAAGCCAACAGTGTGCTGATCGGCCGGAGCAAAACTGTGGTTTTTCCACACAAGCCACAGAGTGATGGTCTGAGGGCTGACGGTGACTCGTTAGTGTCTCCTCGCTTAGGTTTGGAGTCCTGTCCTTCTCATGAGGAGAGCACTCTGTGGTGAAAGCCCGTTTTTGTTTTGTTTTGTTTTGTTTTGTTTTGTTTTGTTTTGTTTTGTTTTGTTGTTTAGGAAAGCAAAGAACTACTCTGGCAGTTAGGAGAAGGTGGTAAATGACAGTAGGTGACACCAAGTCTTATGCCGCCCCAAAAATGAAACTTCAGGGCACCCAGAGTGCAATGCCTCAGTCTCTATAAATACAGCTGGAGCCCCCGATGCCCCCAGTGGCTTGGGGACACTGCTCCGTCCACAATCAGTGAAATCATGTTCTACCCTGCTCCCTCTTCTCTGCTTACCGAGGCCAGAAATAAAACACTTGCATTTAATACCGATTTTGCATAATAAGAGTTGAAGCCAATAAGGGGCTTCCTGTGAACCCGGAATCCGTGAGCTCCGGGCTGGGTTAGGATCTGGTTGGACCCGGTCCTGGCCAGGCCACAGCACCTGGGAGACGCTGGGCCTCTGCTTCCTCATCTCCAAGACATGATGGTCCCAGCCCTCACTCCCGCCCAGCAAGGCTCTCCTGGCACACGCAGAGGACATGCATGCTCAGGACTCCTTGCTTATAGGAACTGCCAAGAGAAACTGAGAAAGAAACAGGGAGGGCCGCTTTCCAGCAGAGCAACTTCCAGTTGGGGTTTCATATCCAGGGTGGTTGTGCAGAGCGAGCGGTTGAGGATTACAGGACTCCAGGGAAGGCTTAGAAGAGAGAAGGCTCTACTTCTTGGAATCAAATGTTTCCCCTCAAGAAATTCTACCTGCTACTGACATTTCCTGGCTCCTAAAAGGAAGTGAGAGTATCAGGATACTCACAATTTCTGCTTCCTCAGCCACCACCTAAAGCCACCATTTAAGGGCCATGTGCTCTGATTTAGCCCCTCATGTACTTTTACCCATGTAACCTTCCCAACAACTCTCCAAGGTAAAGGATCATTTTGCTCTTTCCTCAGATGAGGCAATGGGGGCCCAGAGAGGTTAAGTTACCTGCCTAAAGTCACACAGCTATTACGAGTAGACACCTGAACCTAAACAGACCAAGCTCAGCACCCTTACTATTCTGGCTATATAAATCCCCATATTCCTTAGGTTATAACCTCAGTCTAGAGTTTTAGGAAAAATGCCGAGATGGGCAAATGTCACCCTTGTTTTTAAAAAAAATTTTTTTTTCAACGTTTTTATTTATTTTTTTTTTGGGACAGAGAGAGACAGAGCATGAACGGGGGAGGGGCAGAGAGAGAGGGAGACACAGAATCGGAAACGGGCTCCAGGCTCTGAGCCATCAGCCCAGAGCCTGATGCGGGGCTCGAACTCACGGACCGCGAGATCGTGACCTGGCTGAAGTCAGACGCTCAACCGACTGCGCCACCCAGGCGCCCCTTACCCTTGTTTTTAAAGAGGACAAATTCCAGGCTCGAATGGGTACAGGGTCTCACATTCCATATACCCTCCTAAAAATCACTAACTTTGCAGATTTCCAAAGCTTCCAGTGAACGAACAGCTTCAAATGTGTCCGGTTATGTTAATTATTGGGGAATCTAGGTGGAGCCTGCATGGGTGTTCATTGTTCTAATTTCTCCATAGGTTTGGAAAATTGGTTCTTGCACATGCATATGAAAATTTGGTTTCAGAAATCAGTGCAGGCTGGTGGGATGTGGCAGACAGGCCAAAGGAGGGGCCAGAGTCTCAGAAAGAACTGTCTCCGAAAGAACAAGACTGGGAAGCATAGGGAGTGACCCACACATGCCCCCCCAACCCCCTCCCCCCTGTCAGCCCCTCACGCTTTTCTGAGGGCCTCCTAGCAGGTGCTAAGCACACAGCTCCTGCCCTCAGCCAGCTCCCTGTATGGAAGGTGAGAGAATGGATGAACACAACACAGTTTCATAGACTCTGTGTCAGAGGTGAGTTCGGGGCCCCCCTATGTGTGTGCGGGGGACAGGGACAGGGGCAGATGGGGAAGACTGTCTGAAAGCAATGCAGAGGCAGGGAGAAGAAGTGGCCTGGGAGTGCCTGGTAGGCAAGGACTGGATGGCATGGATCCTGACCTGGGTGGCCATGACTGATGTTCCTGTGGTGGGCTGGTGGAGAGAGGAAGGCTCTGTGTGGAGAAGAGGGAGGCAAAGGAATTTTCTTTTTCCCTAGAAGTTTGGCTGGGCAAAGGAGGTGAGGTAAAGAGTGGCTCTAGAGGGTGGAGAAGGGGAGAGAAGTTTCAGTGTTCCTGTTATTGGGGTGGGGGATTTGAGCATGTCAAGAACCCCCCTCCCTGCCCCCCCCCCCCCCCCGCCCCGTAACTTGGGGTTAGAGGGATGAACAGAAGAGTTTCTTTAGAGCCACATGCTGACCACCAGCATGCTTGGGCCCATCTTAGAGAACCTACTGCCCACACAGACACCAGAGGCACTCTGGGGTGACTGTGCTCCTTGTCGCGGCCTACTCACATGCACCTGCTGACTCCCCCACTCAGTGCCCAGGGTTGGGGCCTTGGGTTTAAGACTTGGGGCCCTGACCTTCTTCTCAGGTTATGGGTGCTATGAATCGTGTGTTGTCTGGCATTTATTTCTTCAAGTAACAACCTGGGGTTGCCTTTGGGGATATGTTCTTCCTCTAGCCATGCTGGGCAGACCCCAAACTCACCCCAGTTCCAGGCATGGACCCATCACCCAACCCCGGACAGTGAGAGTCAGTCCCAAGACTTTGTTCACCTTGGGAAGCAGCAGCCTTCTTACCACAGAATTGCCCAGAGACTTGATGTAAGTCTGGGTTACCAGTACATGGGAAGAGGCCCCCAGAATAAGGTCAACTGAGAGAGGACAGCAGTGCCCAGGGGAGAGAATATTTTCCCATGATATCATTTAAAGCTCCTGGATCCAGCTGTGCCTGAAGCTGATGCTCAGCAACTGAGAACTGTGTTTTGCTTTCACATTTGCTTTTTGGAGGTCAGTTAAAAAAAAAAATACTAACCATGATAGGGGCAGAGCAGTTTGGGAAAGATTACTAGTGTGGACTCCTAGAAACCACACTAGGATCCTTATTAGCGTTAAGCTTAGTAGCCAGAGATTTAGAAGGTCTGACATTATCTATAACTTAAACTGTCTCCCAGGCCTCTGCTCCTTTCTGACACTAATGTTCAGGATGAGGTGACTCTTTCTCACTCAGCCTTGTTTGTGCATTTCCCCACCCTTTGTGGGAAGCACTTTAAAGTGACTTAGTGAATTATAAACTGAAAACTTGAAAGCTACCCGGCCTCCATGCCAAAAGTCAAACATCTGGGGGGTCAGGAGTGGGAAGGACTGGGAAAAGTGAGGGAGGGCACACCTGGAGATGATTATGAAACCATCTACAGAAACAGTGCGCAGAGGTGTGGGGGCCAGCCTGGGGAGCCCTGCTTCTGCTGGCAGAGGCACCCACTGTGGGTGAGATGCAGGGGACAGATGTCCAGCCAGCTGGGGCTTGGGGCTCATCAGCCTCCGATCACCAGAGGTGATCCCCTACCAGAGGAGTAGGTGGAGGAGACCTTGCAGGAGGTCCTCTGCTTTGGAGGAGTGGGTGTGGTCAAAGAATTGGGGGAAAGGAAGTGAGGGGGCAGGCTGTGGCTAGCAGGCTATGCCAGAACAAGGCCAGCAGCCGAC
Organism: Prionailurus bengalensis; assembly: GCF_016509475.1. Classification (NCBI taxonomy): domain Eukaryota; kingdom Metazoa; phylum Chordata; class Mammalia; order Carnivora; family Felidae; genus Prionailurus; species Prionailurus bengalensis. The sequence continues at coordinate 18,581,865 of NC_057355.1, forward strand.
TGGGGAAGAACACGTCAGTCAGTGGAACATTGGTAACCAGCCCCCTTAGGAAAGAAGCCTAGATCTAGAGTGCTTGTTGCTCCCATGGGGTCAATGCCCCCACCATGGAGGATTTCAAGTAATCTGTGTGCCCTCAGTGAACGCAGACCTCCTCCAAGCCACATGCCACTGCTAGGGCACCCCCATGAGCTCTGGAAGTGCCTGTCTTTGTTCTGGAGGGCCTGGTGTGGAGCTGCTGACTTGGTGAAGTCTCCCAGTATCACAGCTTTGGGGGTGGGTGGGTGGGGCTCTCACGTCCCCAGAATGAATAAACTTTGCGTGTCCAAGCTCTGCTTGTGGTCACCTCCACGGGCGGCTGCAAGATTCCAGGCACTGCAAACGTGGGTTCGCAACTGCCACTTGGCACCCCCATCCTCAGGACAGTTTGATCGTGATGACCATACTTTGTGAATTTTGCAGTGGGAGGAAAAACACAGAGTTAAAAGTAGGAGCTCAGCAATCCCAAGAAGCATGGAGATCGCCTCAAACCTACTGACTTCGGGTGAGTAATTTAGTCAGCAAGATTCAAAATTTGCAAGGTTTTTGCTGGGGTCCAGCGGTGACCCTGGAACTTCCTGCTGAAATCGGAATTTAGCACCTGAGATTCCTTCAAAAGGGAGGGACAGTGGCCTCAGAGAATCTCCGAACATCAAGATCATTATCAGCAGTGAGTAAATAGGTTCCTTGTGCGTCCAATGAGAAAACCATGTCCTGGGGCCGTGTCAGCTCCAGACAGCGGTAACGCAGACCACCCCTGGCCCATCGCAGCAGCCTCTACCCTGAGCGCGCTCCTTCACTCTGCAGGGTTTGCCAGAGCCCACCAGGAGGAAGCACCACGGCCTCCCACCCCCCAAGTTGCAGGAATACTTTCCAAGGCCTTGTACATAATGTGGCGTTCCTTTTCTTAAAGAAGGCCCCTGAGTTAAACAAGTTTTGGGCCCCACAAGTTCCCGTCCCTCTCAATCCTGAGGCATCGATGGGTATGGGCAAGGACACCCCTTGTCGTAGGCAGTTTGAGATTTTTAGGCCTAGAAACTCAACAGGGGCTACTGAAATGATAAGACAGATGCTTTGATTTGACAGCCAAACGATGGAGTTCAGAACACAGGGAAATCCTGAGCAACCTGATGGGATCTGTGCTGTCTGAAGTTCGGATTCGCTGGGGAGCAAAGTTTCGCTTGCTGGTTCTGCCTGGGTCAGAGGCTGGATGTTTGAAGCCACCGTCTGAGATAGAACCAGCGCCTGCTTTTGTGTATTTGGCTCAGGAGCCATTAGAAGCCTTTTGGCAGCTTTTGGAGAGACTTTTGCAGGGATGAGGATGAGCACGTGCTCTTTCTTGCTACCTGTGAAGAACGAAACCTCCTTAACGGCCTGGAACGTGAGGTCACGTGGCAAATGTCCATTTCCATCCCCGGGCCCTTCTTTTGCCCTGTGAACATCTACACATCGTCCCTGGACTTCACTGGGGAGCAAGTGGTGGTGGTGGGGGGGATGGGGACGTTCCTGATGGAAGGGCACAGCTCCTCCTTATAGCTGGCTGGAGGCAGGCACGAGGGGTCCAACCCCATCCCCATGCCCTCCTCTTGCATGGCGCTGTGCAGAAGCTGCTTCTTTTTTGTACTTCTCCCTCTTGGATTCCACTGGAAGACTTGACCCACAGTCAACCTACTTCTAATCCTGGCATCCAGTCAGTTCCCTTTATTTCCACTCACAGTTCTGCCAGCTCTGTTCTTAGCTGTGGATGCAAACTGCAGAGGCATTTCCTGTTCCAGGTGGTTTTGAGCAGAAAGCCAGGCAGCGTGGGCTGAAGGTAGGTGGGGTGAAATTCTTCAGGAACTGCTCCCAGCAAATGTGAGAGTAATTCAAAGTTACACTGGGTTGACTTCCAAAGCACCCAGCCCCGAGTGGAAACAAGGCTTGTTTGAACTAACTTTAGAAACATAATGAGCATGGACCACCTTCGGATTTGCCCTTGCTCACACACCAGGCCCTGGAATCCTGGGATTAAAATTTATGAATAAGATAAGAAGACAAAAGCTGGCTCCCCCATTTGCAGGAGGCCTGGTGCTTCTGGGGAAGTTGTCCTGAGACACTGAACCAATTTCCTTGGGCTGGAGGTTCGCTTCTTTGAAGTCCACGTAAATAAGTCACAGCAATGGGCAGGTTTAATGCATGTTAGCCAGGGAAAAGTCGTTTCCCTCTATTGATCTCTGGTTGTAATGGAACACATCAGAGCAATTCCAGGAGGCTCTGTGGATTGCCACAGGCCCAGATGAAATGAGGACCTTTGGACAAGCTGCTGAACCCCTGGAGCCTCAGTTTCTTCCTCAGGGAAATAGGAAAAGCAATACTTTGCAGTACTTAATGGGGGGCGGTTGGGGGTCAGGTCTACAGAGCCAAGCGGGGCTCAGTGACTGGGAACCACAAACATCGATGCTCCTGTTACCTGCATGTGTGGCCCACAGGCTCTGGGAGCTGAGAGGAGCCAATAGGAGAGCTCGCCCCCCCACTCCTGCCATGGGCAGCATCACTATTTACTTGGCCCTAAAGTGGGTTCCAGCAAAACATCTGTGTTTACTACAGAAGTTGAACAATCTAAAGGATTCTGACATCCTTCTGTCATTCTTAGGTTGCCACGGAGAAGCACAGATAATGTTCCTATTTTGGACAGAAACCTGGGGCTGGGATGTCTCGGAAGCCAGGACCGGAAGCCAAGGGGCACCTGCAGGGGCACCTGCTGGCCAGCCAATAAGTTGACCTTGGAACTGTGCCAGCTCTGGGGATATTGAGATTATGATTTTTGAATAAGATAAGGGTCAAAGGCAATGTCTGCCTCCCAAAGACACCCGGTGACCCCAGGGGGTAGACATGTCCTTTCCAGGTAGGCAAGGGCTGATGAACCAGTCGGAAAGGGTAACATCTGGGAGTGACCCAAGGTGACAGATGTCAGTGAGGCTGACCCAATTTCCTCATTTGGTAAAAAGGCCATAGCTCCAAGGAAGCTGCCAGAAGCAGCACAAGGCTGTTTTCGAAAGCATGTATAAGCACTGTTCCATCTGCGGCGACAGCTCAGACAGCTGCAATGAGGGGGCCAGGCTAGACAGGGACAGCGTCCACGCCAGGCAGGTGGAAAAACCGCAGGGCTGATGGAGACGGTTTGAGTATGAACCTGTAAGGTTCCACCCCGGCTTAAGGAGCAGCGGTGGCCTCACGGAGGCAGAGTGGATGGCAGAAGAGACATCTGAAGAGGAGGTGGTGACAGGGTTGCCTGGGACACAGTAGGGGCCCCAGGCGGCTGCTTGCTGGTGAGCCCTGGTGTGGGCACTCAGGAATGAGAGCTCCTGCCCCTACTCCCGCCGTTCCCCAAAGCACATGTGTGAGGATTATCTGAGTGCCTGCAAAGTGTTTTCTTAAGTGACAGGACAGTGGTCTTCGTTGGAAACTTGCCTAAGAGAGGTTTGTTTTATGTCTGTCTAACGAGACTTGGAGTTTCTCAAGTAGAGGCCATTTCAAAGAAAGACCTAGATCCTTCTGAAGCTGCAAAGGCAGGAATGTGGATAATTATATAATTAATAAAAAAATTAGTGATAAAAGCTGAACTAAAAGCATTTCACCAGGAGCTTCATTTGAGCCAAAACAACTTAATTCTTAAGTTTGAAGCCAGAGAGAGAGAGATTGTGTCTTATAAATTCTTTTCAATCTCAAACGGCACCTTGCAACACAGACGGAGTTGATTATAATACGAGAAAGCCCAGGAGAAGGACCTGGGTAGGAGATCAGCCACCTCCAGTTTGAAATCCAACCTGAGACAGAACATAGGAAGGAGAAGGGCTGGCGGGAGGGCACGGGTCACAGCATGTCCCATCCCAGGGGACTAGCAGTAGAGGCAGGCTCTGAGCACCCTGCTGGTCCCCACAGCAGCATAAAGAGCACATCACTCTACTCTGGTGCTCAAGTACTGGGCAGACCTTTGAGAGGGCCAATGGAGAGGCTGGCAGCTAAGCTTAGGATACACTCAGAGGGACTTCTGTGCCCAAGGAGGTGTTCAGTTGAACAATTCTTCGTAGGCTTTAAAAAAAAATTTTTTTTTTAAAAACTATTTATTTTTGAGAGAGAGAGAGAGAGAGAGAGAGACAGAGAGAGACAGAGAGAGGGAGGGACGGAGGGAGGAAGGGGCAGAGAGGGAGGGTGACACAGAATCCAGGCTCTGAGCTGTCAGCACAGAGCCCAATTTGGGGCTCGAGCTGTGAGATCATGACCTGAGCCAAAGTCGGTCACCCAAACTGATTGAGCCACCCAGGAGCCCCTCTTCTTAGGCTTTAAGTATGGTTCTGTTGAAGGCAATGAGGAAAAATCTGGAATGGAAGCCAATCCTTCTGCAGACAGATGCAGGCATTTGTGCCTGAAGTCAATAGAGGTGGCTGTTAGGGATTTGGGGTACACAACACTTAGTGAAAACCAGGGTTCTTTTGTGCTTCCATTGGATTTAGGGCTATTACTCTTTTTTCCAGCTAAGAAATCATCCCCAGAGCCATCAACAGCCTCCAGGGGCTCCCTCCAAGCCAGGCAACGGGTCTATGCTGTGTAGGCTAAGGCTGCTCTGAGTTCTCTGGGGGTTACTTTGGGGGGCTTTCGCCACCCCAATTCCATCCTTCCTTCCTCTGTCATCTTCCATGACATATCCAAAGCTGGTGGTTCCTCCTGCTCTCCCCCACCCCATCTACTTTGGGGGTGGCTGCACTTTAGCCAAAGACGACAACATTGTGTGGAGTGCTCTGATTACTTCTGTCTTTATGTCTCAAATACTGGTGTAAAACCCGTGGCCTGGGAGAATGATGCTGGACCAAATAATCAGCCTGATCATTCAAACCTTAGAACATGAACCACGGATCAGATCGTTTTCATTTTACCCAGAAAACTGTGGGCAGGTTTATCCTCCACCACGCGGATCCTCCGAGCTCCAGCTGGAATGACAGCAGCTTCAATATAACCTGTAGTGACAGACAAGATACAGGTAAAGCACACCTCCACCCTCCATCAGAGGTCCACGTAGAACCCCCCAGAAAGATCCACCCCTATGGTAACTTCAGAGCCTGTGGAATGGGATGGTCCAGCTCTGAGAAATCAAGTCAACCAACCAAGAGTTGTTCTTTGATGGCCAGCACCGCCCAGCTGCCCAAATTCCAGACAGCACCATTTGTATGTGTTAAGAGTTGAGCTGTCTCTCCCCCGCTCCCATTCTTATGTTCAAGTCCTAACCCCCACTATCTCAGAATGTGACTTAATTTGGAAATTAGGCCCTTGCAGATGTAATTCGTTAAGATGAGATCGCACTGGAGTAGGGTGGGCACCTAATCTTATAAAAAGGGGAAACCCGGATGCAGACACGCACACAGAACTCCATGTAAACAGAGGTCAGAATGATGCATCTACAAGCCAAGGGACACCACAGATTGCCAGCAAACCACCAGAAGCTAGGAGAGAGGCACGAAGCAGATTCTTCCTTACAGCAATCCAAAGGAAGCAACCCTGCCCACAATTTGATCTTGGACTTCTAGCTTCTAGAGCCATGAGACAGTCAGTGAGGGTCTGTGATTTATGCCACTCAGTTTGTGGTACTTGGTTACAGCAGCCCTAGCAGACTAAGAGAGCCCCTCCTGGGAGCATGGATGCACAGAGCCCCCGGTCACTTCATCTGCTGGAGGTTCCTTTGGTCTTTGCCGGACTTTGAGCTTTTCCTGAATCTGTGGAATGAGAGCGGAAGTGACTCCCTCAGTGACAAAACCACTCCTTACCACACTGTGCCCCCTTTCCTACTTCCATTGACCTTCAGGAATTTCTGCAACTCTCTCAGTGCATGCTTTTGTCTATTTCCTTGAGTATTTCCAGCTATAATGGGAGCCCTTCAGAGGCCAGAGGGCTTCCTCTGCCCATACTCTGACCCGACTTGTACCCAGACAGTGGGTGGATAATAATGAATCAGGGAGGAAATGGCTGAGGCTGCCAGGGAGGAGGTCAGCAACCAGCGGATGCCTGGTTTAACTGTGTCAATAAAGGAACCCAACACTATCGGTGAGATTCTGAAATGCAGGCTGGTAATCATTTTGTTATGATTTTCATTTGGGTTTTGGACAAGGGTTATGCGTGTTTGCTTCAGCAATTTAGGTGATCATTCCAAATTAGATTATGAATCCTTCCACTGTGGTTCCTAAATGTGATCATCAGAATCAGCAAGGGAGCTTTAAAAATGAGAGATTTCTGAGCCCAACTATGTAGAGATTATGGAAATATCTATTTTTGAGGGGTCTATTTACTCCCTCATTTTCTCCCAGCAAAAGTAGCTTCATTTTCGTTATAAAAATAGTACATGATAATTTAAACCACAAAAGGGGGGAAAAACCCAAAATCAACCTGTACCACATTGCACTACAGAAATGACCCCTAAAAAGGTAATATTTTGGTGGCTAGCCTTTTCAGCATCTGTTAATGCACATAAAAATACGTACATCATTTTACACGAATAGGATATTGTACGTAGTTTTAAAAGGTCAAGGACAACTTTAAGATAGAGTTTTGCTAGGCAATATGTGTCCAAGGTGCAAAATTCAAATTACAAAAGGATATGGTAGAAAGTATGTTTCTTTAATAAGATATATCCTGCACTTAGCTACCATTTCATTATTTACATATTATATTTATAATAATTTGTCTATTTTGGCTTGGTTTCCATAAAGCTAATTGAAACATCTGCTCATATGGCAGTTTTATTTCTTCCTTTCTAATCGTTACGGTTTTAATTTCTTCTCCTTTCACCACCGTGACTGGAACTTACAAAATCACGTTGGATGCAACATGGGACTGTGTCATCCTTGCCTTATTCGTGATGTTCACAGGAATGCCTCCAAAGTTGTCCCACTGAAAATGAGGTCTGCGTGATAATGTGATAGGTAACAATTATCAGGTTAAGGAAGTTCCCCTTCATCCTAGTTTGTTAAAAGCTTTTGTCACAAAGAGGTACTGGAGTGAATCAAGTTCTTTTTTGCCTGTACTGAGGTCATCATATTGTTGTTTTCCCCAAACAATCTGAAGACCTCAGGACAGTTGAACTGTAATCACACTGGTCACGGCTCACATGGCATGTGGGTATCTCAGCTTTGTCTTTCCTTCACCAACACATTTTAGTTAATTGTGATTTCTGTTCTGATGTTTTTCTGTAAATCTTTAGTTATAGTTACATTTCTATTATGTGATTTGTCAGCTGTAAGTGAAATATTTTAATCCCTGGATATTAAAAGACGAGGAGGGGCTCCTGGGTGGCTCAGTCAGTTAAGCGTCTGGCTTTGATTTTCTGCCCAGGTCATGATCTCATGGCTGTGAGACTGAGCCTGTGTCGGGCTCTGTGTTGACAGTAGATAGCCTGCTTGAGATTCTCTCTCTCCCCCCCTCACTCTCTGTCTGACTCTCCCCTGCTTGCGTGCATACATGTATTGTCTCTCTCTCTCTCAAAAAAAAGAGGAAGTCAGCATAGCTACACTGTGCTCCACTTTCTTACATCTTTTCAATTTTTACTGTATGAATCCTACACTGTATTAATTTATAACATTTATTTTTTGCTAAGATAATTCCTGCAGTTGTTTTAGTCTTAATCCTAAAAATTAATTTAATGTTCATTATGTGTCCCCTTTGCCACAATTTCTTCAGCAAATTCTTATGTCCCTCATGTTTGCACTCTGTGATGGGCTTGTGAGAATTATATTTTCTGAAATGTAATATAGTTAAAAATTATTGTTTGTTGTTTTTATACATGAATGTCAGTTTCATAGCTATAAAATTATTGGCTCACACTTTAAAAAAATTTTTTTTTAATGTTTATTTATTTTTGAGACAGAGAGAGAACATGAACGGGGAGGGTCAGAGAGAGAGGGAGACACAGAATCCGAAACAGGCTCCAGGCTCTGACCTGTCAGCACACAGCCCGATGCGGGGCTTGAACTCACGGACTGAGAGATCATGACCTGAGCCGAAGTCGGACGCCTAACCAACTAAGCCACCCAGGCGTCCCTCTTGGCTCACACTTTCTCTGAGCTCACTGTAGGCGTTGTTCTATTGAATGTCAATGAGGAGAAGATTGAGGCCACTCTGATATTTTCTTGTCATTAGGTTACCTAAAATTGGGATTGAATGCCCACTAGAGTCTTATATTAAAAATCTGATATCTACTGGACTAGTCACCGTTTAGTATAGTTTTTTCCCAGGACATGAAGGTATACTATTATTATACTTGTTTGGTTTTCTTTTTCAGGGACACCAAATTAGGCTTGATTTTCTTTTTCTTCCATTGTGTTCATTTAATCTCTTACTCTTTTGATGCTTTTTTTTCATTTGCATTTTGCTCGGCTCATTTTTCTCAATCTTGTCCTCCGTGCTTCTTCTTGTGTTCTCAGCAATATCAATTTCCTTGCTTCCACAGGGACTTGGTTTTTGTGATGGATTCATTTTCTTCCTTGACATGTTTCCTCAGCTCTGACAAGTCATGTTTTGTCTCCCTCTGCCACTTCACCATATCTTCATTGGGGTCTTATGTCCTAGTTATCAGTTCTTATTTTATTGAGGCTATTGTTTAATCAGTTTTTGGCATTTATAACAGTAACATTTGGTTGCAATTTTCATTTTCTCCTTGGTAACACTTTGCTGGTGGTTATTTTTTTTTTAACCATTCATTTGTTCTCCTGCCCTTTATTCCTTTCTTATTGCAGTTATGGATACTGCTCTGATTCTCTTTCTAGATTACTAGTTTTTAAGTGACACAAGTTCTAATTGTATAAGCTGCTTGCGGTAGGCTTATACTGTAGGCAAGGATGGGACAGTGTTGTAGGCAACAGCACTTTTTCTTGATTTACAGTAAAAATTACTAGGATGTAAGTTTATGTGTATCAGTGAGTTAATTTTTTAAATATATTTTAAATTTATACAAATACACATGTATATTTTCTCATAAGAATTTTATAATACAAGTAAATCTCAAGGCTTCTTAATCTCACTCCCCTTCCTGTGGGAACTGCCACCATCAGTTTGGTGTATATTCATTCAGATATTTTACTATTTATACATATATTCATGCAAACTAAAAATATACTGTGTGGCATTTTCATATTTATATTTGTCTATATTTTACATAAGTGTTAGGAGTAACATTATAACTAAATATTGTATTATACTTTTTTTAACATGCTATTTCTTGGAGATCCATGTGAGTGTGTATAGTTATACTTCATTTTTCATTTAAATTGCTATGTAGTTATGTGACTACTCCCTTAATGATGGACATTTGTTTCAAATTCGTCATTGTTAGAAACAATGCTATATTATATAAAAATATGCACACAAACCCCTAACAAAACACTAGCAATCTAATCCAGCAACATATAAAAAGGATTGTATACCATGATCAAATAAAATTTGTTCCAGGAATTCAAGGTTAGTTTAATATATGGAAATGAATCAATGAAATCTATATAAAACACAAAAAAACACAAGATCCTTTTAATAGATTCAGAGAAAGCATTTGACAAAATTTAATACCCTTTCATGATAAAAGCACTGAACAAACTAGGAATAAAAGGGAACTTCCTCAACCTGATAAACAGCTCTTAGAAAAACCCACAGCTAACATCAGACTCAATGGTGAAATACTTAAAGCCTTCCCCCTAAAATCAGGAAGGAGACAAGGATGTCCATTCTAGGTACTTCTATGTAGCATTGCATAGGAAGTTCTCTTCATGTCAATTAGGCAAGAAAGCTTTTTAAAAGGCATCCAAATTAGAAAAGAAGTAAAAACATCTCTATTTGCAGATGTCAAGATTTTATATATAAGGAAAATCCTAAAGAATACACTAAAACATATTAAAACAGGTTTAGCAAGGTTATGGGATATGAGATCAGTATTCAAGAATCAACTGGATTGCCAGGCATTAGGGCTGAACAGTTAAAAATTAAATTAACAATCTGAATTAAATAGTGTCAAAAAAAATAAAATACTTAGGAATAAACTTCACAAAAGATGTACAAGATCTCTACACCAAAAACTAGAAAACACTGTTGAAAAGATACTGAAGAAGATCTAAATAAGTGGAAAGACATTCCATGTTCATGGATCAGAAGACTTAATAACGTTAAAATGGAATACTTCACAAATTGATTTACTGATCAACAGTGTGTATAAAAATTCCAGCTCTTTGATTTTGCATTTTTGCCAAGAATGACAAGCTACTCCTAAAATTCATATGGAAATACAAGGGACCTAGAATACAGAAATCAATACCTAAAAAGAGCAAAGTTGGAGAACTGACACTAACTGATTTTAAGGCTTTCTAGCCAGTTACAGTAATGAGGATAATGTGATACTGGCATAAAGACAGACATTTTTATTAATGGGGTATAATTGAGAATCTAGAAATAAATCATTTATTGACTTTTTAAAAGCAAAGGTGCCAAGAATATTAAATGGGGAAATAATAGTCTTTTCAACAGTGTTGGGATAACTGGATATGCACATACAAAGGAATGCAGCTATGTCAGAGGATATGAAAACCCTAACCAAAAAATGGATCAAAGACCAAAATCTAAGAGCTAAGACTATAAAAGTCTTAGAAGGAAACACAGAAGTACAATTTTTTGACCTTGGGTTAGGCAATGGATTCTTAGATATGACTGCAAATGCACAAGCAACTAAAGGAAAAAACCAAAGTAGATTACATCAGAATTTAAAACTTTGTGCTTCCAAAGACACCATCAACAAAGTGAAAAGCAAATTCATACACTGGAAGAAACAATTTGTAAATCATTTTGATAAAGAAACTATACCAAGAATATATAAAGAAAGCTTATAACTCAATAATAAAGGGACAAATAATTCAATTTAAAAATAGGCATAGGATTTTAACAGACGTTTTTCTCCAAAGAAGATATATGGTATGAATGGCCACCAGGCACATGAAAAGATTCTCAAAATCATTAGTCATTAGGGAAATGCAAATCAAAACCACTGTGAGATACTTCTTCATACCCATGAAGATGCCTATAACCAAAACAATAGACAAGAAGAGCTGTAGAGAATGTGGAGCAAATGGAGGCCTCATTCATTACCAGCAGGAATGTAAAATGGTAGACACTTTGAAGAAGAGTTTGGCAGTTTCCAAAACAATTAAACAGAATTACCATATGGCCTACCAATTTTGTTCCTAGGTATATAGCCAAGAAAAATGAAAGCACATGTCCATGCAAATACAGATGTTCACATCAGTATTATTCATAATAGCTAAAAAAAGTAGAAACAACTCAAATACCCATCAACTGATGAATGATTTAAAAAATGTGGTATAACCATACAATGGAATGTTATTCAGCAGTAAAAAGATGGAAGCCACTGATATATGGCTGTGATGGTTCATATGGGCGAACCCTGAAAATCTTATGCTAAGTTAAAGAAGCCAGTCGCAAAGGCCCACATACCGTATGTGCCATTTATATGAAATGTTCAGAAGAGACAAATATACACAGAAAGTAGTTGCTGAGGGCTGGGGTAGGAGGGAGATGGGGAATGAGTGCTAATGAGTGTAGGACTTCTTTTTAGGATGATTGTGGTGATGGCTGTGCAACTTTGTGCATGTATTAAACACCCACTGAATTGCACATGTTAAATGGGTGAATTTTATGGTGTATGGATTATATGTCAACAAAGATGCTTACAAAGAAAACCCAATACTGCAGTGAACAGCTTTGCACATGTCTTATTGTGCATATATATGACATCCTACCAGTCAGCTGTGAGAATTGCTGGGTCAAATAAACATCAATTTATGTGTTTATGTATAGCTAAATTACCCTCCATAACAGCTTAACTAATAGATAAGTCAACCAACACTATATGAAGTTTTCTGTTTATTCATAGACTTCTAAATACTTGAAATTATCAATCTTCTTTTTTTATTATTTATTTTTAAAATTTACATCCAAATTAGCGTATAGTGCAACAATGATTTCAGGAGTAGATTCCTTAAGCCCCTTACCCATTTAGCCCATACCCCCTCCCACAACCCCTCCAGTAACCCTCTGTTTGTTCTCCATATTTAAGAATATCTTATGTTTTGTTCCCCTCCCTGTTTTTATATTATTTTTGCTTCCTTTCCCTTAGGTTCATCTGTTTTATATCTTAAAGTCCTCATATGAGTGAAGTCATATGATATTTGTTTTTCTGTGGCTAATTTTGCTTACCATAATACCCTCTAGTTCCATCCACGTAGTTGCAAATGGCAAGATTTCATTCTCTTTGATTGCCGAGTAATACTCCATTGTATATGTATACACCACATCTTCTTTATCCATTCATCCATCAGTGGACATTTGGGCTCTTTTCATACTTTGGCTGTTGTTGATAGTGCTGCTATAAACATTGAGGTGCATGTGTTCCTTCAAAACAGCATACCTGTATCCCTTCGATAAATACCTAGTATTGCAATTTCTGGGTTGTAAGGTAGTTCTATTTTTAATTTTTTGAGAAACCTCCATACTGTTTTCCAGAATGGCTGCACTAGTTTGCATTCCCACAAGCAGTGCAAAAGAGATCCTCTTTCTCTGCATCCTCGCCAACACCTGTTGTTGCCTGAGTTGTTAGCCATTCTGACAGGTGTGAGGTGGTATCTCATTGTGGTTTTGATTTGTATTTCCCTGATGATGAGTGATGTTGAGCATTTTTTCATGTGTCGGTTGGCCATCTGGATGTCTTCCTTGGAGAAGTGTCTATTCATGTCTTTTGCCCATTTCTTCACTGGGTTATTTGTTTTTTGGGTGTTGAGTTTGATAAGTTCTTTATAGATTTTGGATACTAACCCTTTATCTGATACACCATTTGCAAATATCTTCTCCCATTCTGTTGGTTGCCTTTTAGTTTTGCTGATTGTTTCCTTCACTGTGCAGAAGCTTTTTATCTTGATGAGGTCCCAATAGCTTATTTTTGCTTTTGTTTCCCTTGCCTCCAGAGACATGTCAAGTAAAAAGTTGCTGTGGCCGTCAAAGAGCTTTTTGCCTGCTTTCTCCTCAAGGATTAAAAAAAAATTTTTTTTAATGTCTATTTTTGAGAGAGACAGAGAGACAGAGAGGGAGAGGGAGAGAGAGAGAGAGAGAGAGTGAGCATGAGTGGGGGAGGGGCAGAGAGTGAGGGAGACAGAATCTGAAGCAGGCTCCAGGCTCTGAGCTGTCAGGACAGAGACCAATGTGGAGCTCGAACCCACGAACCAAGAGATCATGACCTGAGCCGAAGTCGTACGCTTAACCGACTGAGCCACCCAGGTGCCCCATCGCCTCAAGGATTTTGATGGCTTCCTGTCTTACATTTAGGTCTTTCATCCATTTTGAGTTTATTTTTTGGGTATGGTGTAAGAAAGTGGTCAAGGTGCATTTTTCTGCAGTCACTGTCCAGTTTTCCCAGCACCACCTTCAGAAGAGTCTTTATTCCACTGGATATTCTTTCCTGCTTTGTCAACAATTGGTTGGCCATATGTTTGTGGGTCCATTTCTGGGTTCTTCATTCTGTTCATTGATCTGAGTGTCTGTTTTTATGCCAGTACCATACTGTCTTGATGATTACAGCTTTGTAATACAGCTTGAAGTCCATAAATCTTAATATTTGCTAATCTAATAGGTGCAAAAAAATTATGCTGGAGATTTCATCTGCATTTCCCTCACTATTGATGTGGCTTGGCATCTTATTATATATTGGTTGGCTATTTGCATATCCTTTTCAGTTAACTGCCTTGTTGATAAGCATCGCCCATGTTTTCTACTGGCTGTTTTTTGTTTTTTGTTTTTTTTTTTTGATGAGCAGGAATTTTATTTTTTTATTTTTATTTTTTTAATTTTTTTTTTAACATTTATTTGTTTTTTTTTTTTTGAGACAGAGACAGAGCATGAATGGGGGGAGGGCCAGAGAGAGAGGGAGACACAGAATCTGAAGCAGGCTCCAGGCTCTGAGCTGTCAGCACAGAGCCTGATGCAGGGCTCGAACTCACGGACCGTGAGATCATGACCTGAGCAAAGTCGGACGCTCAACCGACTGAGCCACCCAGGCGCCCAGATGAGCAGGAATTTTAAAAGTATATCTTAGGGGCACCTGGATGGCTCAGTTGGTTGATGTCCAACTCTTGATTCTAGCTCAGGTCATGATCACAGGGTTGGGGGATTGAGCCCTCCATTGGGAGCCTCACAATGAGCATGGACCCTGCTTAAGATTCTCTCTCTCTCTCTCTCTCTCTCTCTCTCTGTCTCTCCCTCTGCCCCTCTCCCCCACTCGTGGGAGCTCTCTCTCTAAAATTAAAAAAAAATATATATATATATATATACACACCTTAGTACCTATCAATATATATTTAATGTTTTGAACCCAAACTTTTTACTTACTAGACTTATTGTAAACATTTTTTCTGTCATTTGTTGTTTTTTTATGAAGCTCTTTATCACATATTTTTGAGAGTCATGTTTTTGAGATCTTTTTGTTTTCTGATGGTTTCTTCTTAGAACATTCCATACTAGTTTTATGAATACAGTCGCATCTTGGATCTTTTTAAGAACAGTTGGTAGAGATTTTGTATTTCTATTATTTGAGTGATCTTTTCCCATGCTTTCATCTTACCTTGCTCTCCCCTTTGTGTTGAGACTCCTTCAAGAAGGAGGCCAAAGATGGGTTGTCTTTGTATATACAGATGGGGTTTGGTGACCACGAGGGCTGGCTTTCAGCTGAGGGGCAGGGAGCCATTGTTGAGGGCTGACAACCAGAATAGCAGAACGTCAGCTATAGGAGCTGTGTGCCGTGGTGCTGGTCACCAAATATTTCCAGGTCTCTCTCCAGAAATGTTAAGGATGCATCTCCCTACATTCTTAAAATTGTGGGACCATGTGACATACTTTGACCTTAAAAATGTGAGTAAAACTGAGGTGCACATAGGAGCTTTAAGAGCATCAGGACCTGATTTGTTGTGTTCCCTTTTTCCTGCCAAGGTGGCTGTGGTGGCATCTGAACAATAAAATCTGTCAGCCCAGGTCCATGAGTGGCCCAAATACACACACCCTCCTACCTCCCCATGCTGGACATGTAACATGAGCAAGAAATAAACTTTTGTGTTAAGCTACTAAGATGTGGGGGGCTTTCACATTGAGTCTTGTTTATTGTGGCAAATCCAAATCTATTAATTCAGATTCATATGTGTATGATGTCCACCTGAGATGTCCTTGTTCTCCTCAGACCTTTTAATAGGCTCCTTTTCATTCGTTTTAAGTTGAGCTCAGGAAGGCAGGAAGTACTTGTTGTTCAACTAGCCATCTTTGATGGAAAGTTTGGTAGCGTCTGCCACACAGACAGCAAATGTCTGGGCATTGTTACTACAGATCCAGCCCCAGAACTTTCCGAAATACATGTTCTACTTGACTCCCCAGATGTAAACACAGTTCAGCCTGAGGGCAGTGGTTGTCTTACTTCTAGTGCCCTGATCCATCCTGATTCCCAGGCAGGATGACTGGAACCAGCCGGGGTGTGGTCCTCCAATGTGATTCCTTCCAGACACTTCCCCCAGCCACGGGGAAGGGCAGTGCTGGCTCGTCCAAACAGCCTGCTGCACGCGGCCCCTGCACTGTCCAGTCCTCACAGCGTGAGGCAGGGGTTTTTGATTAAAAACAGTTTTTACTCTAGTAATGCTTCTCTACTTGAAAAAGTCTGGCCACCAAAAACACAACAAAACACACAGAACCAAACCAAACAACAACAAAACACATCTTTTAGGATTACAACATTGGCTTTTGTGCCACAGATTTCTCTCAGCGAAATCCATTCCTTCTGGGGGAGTTTGAAGACTTATTGGATTCTAGGGATACAAGACAATAAAACGTCAAAAGCAGAGACAAAAACTGTTTTGGGGTCAATGTGATTCAAACCCTTCTGGAGAGGAATCTCCATTTAAACCACAGAACTGACCCGGGAATAGGGATCTGCTTGGAGAGCTGAAGTATTCTCGGAGAGAAGTTGCTGTTAATGGAATCTTTCTATTTTGTGACTAACAAACCTCAGTGTGAACATTACTAGGCTGCTAGAATCTGAGGCAATGGATACATCCACCAAGATCCAGATTAGTTCATTTTCCACATTCCCTAGCAAGGTAGTATGTTTGCAACCAATGTCTGGTCACCATGCCTGTGTTTAAACTTAACTTTGGCACAAATAATAATACCGAAAAGGCACCCGTTTTCTCTCTTCTGTCAAGAACCCTGGGGGGTAGAGCAGACGAGCAGTGAAAAGCTCAGGGTAGATGAGGCTTATCCTCAGGTGACCCCTGAGTAACACAGCAGAGGAATCATTGCCATTCATGGGTTCTGCTAACCTTTCTTTCTAAGATGAGCTCCTCTGCTCATGGCATGCAGGGAACCAATGAAAGAGACAATCCCTGAAATGGAAGGCAAATGTTTTGTCCACAGACCAAGGAAACCACCTCTACCTCACTGTCCTCTGTCTGATGGCCCCTACTTTGACTCACAGCTCAAAGCCCATGCTGAAGTTGGTGTAAAAAGTGACCAGAAATGGTAAGAGTCCCATCACCAAGTCCCAGAGCACCCTGCTGTCATCCCTCAAACCAGATGTCCCCCTATGCAGAAGCCAGCTACCACATGTTGACTAGGCATGAAATATAATTAAAGGGGGGGGGGTGATTTACTCTAAGAATTCACAAGATAAAGTCACATTTGAGGTAGCATAGCAGGACTTTATCTTTGGAATAATTTTTCATTCTAGTCTCTGCAATCAAGTAGGAGAAATCCAGTTAGAGGGATGTGATTTGGGTTCATGAGGAAGCCGTGGATAAAATTCAATGCCTTTGCCATCCTCCTGGGAGGACAGGTAATTTTTGCTGTAAGAACGAGTAGTTAGAAGGAACATCAGTGTGATGTTGACTTGAAACCGATCTTAAATCTTCTGACGAGTTAATATCACCAGGCTATGAACACGTTCCCCTGCAAAATAATTTTTGTCTGAATTCCCCAAGTAGCCTTGCTTTTAGATGATCACTTTTTGTGTTTTTTAGTAACATTAACTGTCTTTGAAAGAAAACCATTGAACTGGCAAGGTACCATGATGGAATGCAGGTAAAACTCTGGCTATGTGGCCTGGAGCTCTTTCACAAGATTGTATCAAACATGTAAAAGAAACCAAAGTTCAATTTTTTTTTTTGTAGTTTTCTTATAAAATACTTAGGTTTTTGTGTAAGTTTATAGTTTTCCCTTTTTACAAAAGTTGTTTATGAGAATACCTCTATCTTGATGTTTATCCCTAAGGGCTGTTCTGGGTCTAATTGGAAAGACCTCATTGTTTGGGAAGCCGGGGGCCAGACTAATACCCTTGTTCAGTTCCCAGAACGCGAGGTCAGTGTAGGTGGGCCAAAGCAAGGCCATGACCTTATCTCTACTATGAAGATCAGGAGGATGTTATCCCCTGCCCTTTGGGAAACCAACCCTGTGGTATGGAGACTTCGCTATGGAAGAAAGTGCCACCTTTGGCAAATTCTCTGGCACGTCTTCGCATTTTCTGCCGAAGTGTCAGGTGTGGCTGAGAATGAAGACGTATCCATGGCACACTAATGCATGTTTCTGGTCTCCAATCTCATAACCCTTTACCTTTTATAGCTTTAAAATTGGTTTCACTCTACAGTTTTTCTTTTTCGCAATCAGTCCTACACATCGATTATACGTAAGTGATTAATGGCCTTTGTGTTTATCCATGGCTTCATGCATGACTCATTCCCGTCGACTGTGCTCAGAAAATATTCAGGCATGTAAGCGAGGAAAGAATCCCACACCACACGTGTAACCACTGGTACTGCACATAATATATAAACATCTTACATGAGAAACACTTGGGAACAGCCTTTGCCATCACACACGTGGACACCTTCGTACAAGGATTATTCTTGACTGAGGAAAAGAAGTATATTGTACTTGGTTTACATGCGCAGTTCCAGAACTGAGACTGGTGTTCTTAATCACGGTGGAGAGAAGGCTCATTATTTGTTATCATAGAGGGTAAATTTCTCCACAGAACCTGCATACCCCACACGGAGAGACTTGGCACGTGACAGAGATTCTACAGGTAATTACTGAATAAATAAATATGTGACTTGAGGATCCATCCGCACTCAAAAGGGATAGATGACATCACCTTCTCTTTTAAAAATTCATCGTTTAAGGAGGTTCTCTTTGAGAGCAAGTGTAATGCGATTCGGAACCCATAGAGTGGTTCTTGGTGGGGACTTCCGTGGGTACTAGTCATTTTTGTAGCACTGAGGAGGAGCACAGGAGAAAGATACAAATGTCACAATGACAATTTAGTGAAGGAGGTGAAGGCAGCACACCAAGAACTTCCAAATTTCTAAATTAAAAAACTCCACTGTTTGAACTCAACCAAAGTCTTGAGAATGTGCAAGCCCTCCATCCATCCAGGAAGTAATATGACAGCCAATTCGAGCAGATCCCTCCTATAGCCGAGTTGCTGAAGGCCTCGGTGCTTCAAAGTCAGGAGTCAATAGGCCAGGGGGTATACTAAACAGCCAACACTGACCTCTCAAGGACCCAAGAGGGGGATACCCTGGGGGATGTGGACACAGTCCCTGTGTGGGTCTGCTCTGGATTCTCAGCTCAAGCACTTAGGTGAAAAAACCCAGAAGGGTTCAGGCAAGGGTCAGGACTTCAGATAATTGGGCAAAAATCCTGAATTTGATTATTTGTTATCTTTCTGGTATGGTATTTCTTTTTGATATTTACCCTTAAGGGTGATAAGACATTCCTCCTTTTCCCAATCTTTAGGAGCTGGGCTAAGATGAAAGTTACCTTCCTATCTAAACTGACAGGATTACTGAATCCATCCAGCCACACTTGGAGTCACCCAGATGACCTGGGGCTTTATACCAGTCCTAAATTGGGTTTTTCCTTCAGCCTGAAATGCCCTTCCTCCATCCCCCACTGTCAGTTAATTTCTACTGGCCTTTTAGGGCTTGGGGACCACCCTCATCTTTCAGCAGGCCTGGGCCAGGTGGCCCAGGAGAATTTGAGGCCCCGCAGCACCCCCCACTGAGATGCTTTGGCCTCACACTCAAGCTGCTTGCCTGGGGGTTCCCTCCCTCGACTGTGACCGACTTGGGGAACCTCTAGCTTTTATTTCTGTACAACTCATGCTCAAAGTATAGTAGCACTGGGGCACCTGGGTGGCTCAGTCGGCTAAGCATCCAAACTTCGGCTCAGGTCATGATCTCACGGTTCGTGGTTTCAAACCCCGTGTCAGGCTCTATGCGGACAGCTCGGAGCCTGGAGCCTGCTTTGAAATCTGGGTCTCCCATTCTCTCTGCCCCTCCCCTGCTCATGTTCTCTCTCTCTCTCTCTCAAAAATCAACATTAAAAAAATTAAAATGTAGTAGTGTTGAATAAATGTTTGCTGGGTAAATGGACTATTGGTGACCCTTTGTCAGTATCTCTGTATATGTGCATTCCAGAATGTCAGACCACAATTACAGGGTTGATGAAGCTATGTGAAATAGCAATTCATGTATGTGTGAGTGAGCATTTCATGCACATCTTCTGTAAGCAGAATCCACAATGATATAAGCTTCTGCTCACAGACGGTGAACACTTGGGAAAAACAACTTTAGACTTTAAAACAAAGATGTGACATCTGGCAACTGCTCAGGACAGAACTTTTCCAGGTGGGTGAAGCTATGGGTGCTTATCTTTCTCTGAAGGTTTGCTAAGGCTTTTGTGCACCAGAAGCTGGAAGGAAGCACATTAACCACAGGTCTGGGTGGGGGCAGCTACCCCCAGGAGGCTTCCAATGGTTCTCTGTCCCTGCACAGGGGACTGGCTGCCAGAGCCCCACAATCCTGACCTCCCTGGGAGGAAGCCTACACATTCCTGCCCACATTCCTCCTGTGAACAGGTAAGATGAAGAAAGGGGAGGCAAGAAAAAAAAAAAAGTTACTGTGATTGGAAGAATGCATCTACTCATGATGAGATCAAAGGTCAACAAGCAGATTAGACTCAGGAAAAAACAGAGAACATTTTTTATCCCCATTGGGGTTCTCTTGGAAATGAGCTGCGATGTTGCCTCCAGTGGAGATTTTCAAAGGTGTGTGAAAGAACCACCCTTAGTGTTCTACTGAATTGCCCCGGGGGCAGGAGCGGGCACAGATGTGTTCAACTTGCCTTCCACATAAGGGAGCAACTACAGTTAGTTCAGTTTACTGAACAACATTTGATTTAAATAAAAGGTTCTTTTTTTTTTTTTAATGTTTATTTATTTTTGAGAGAGCGAGACAGAGAGACAGAGAGACAGAGTACCCACAGAGGGTGCAGAGAGAGAGGGAGACACAGAATCCGAAGCAGGTTCCAGACTCTGAGCTGTCAGCATAGAGCCCAACATGGGGCTCAAACTCACAAACCATGAGATTATGATCTGAGCCAAAGTAGAACATTTAACCAACTGAGCCACCCAGGTGCCCCAATTTAAATAAAAGGTTCTAATCTCTCCCCCACTTTTTAAAAAATCAGTACTAAAACTTGCAGAGGTTTTGTTGCTAAGTAGGCAAGGTCAGAGTCTCATGGCAGATTGGAGCTGGGGATCCAAACAGAGAAAGTGCCATTAGACATGTCAAAACAAATAGAAATCACCAACATTCCAGAGCAGTGTTGTTCGAGAACTTTCTGCGATGATGGAAATGTTCTCTCTCTGTGCTGTCTGGCACAGGAGCCACTAGCCACGTGTGGCAATGGAACACTTGAAATGTAGCTAGTAGGACCGAGGGCTGAACTTTTAAGTTTGTTTAATTTTAATTATAATTAAAAAAAATTTAAACATTGACTTAAGAGAGAGTGCACACGTGTGTGTGCTCGAGTGGGGCAGGGACAGAGAGGGAGACAGAGAACCCCAAGCAGGCTCCTCACTGTCAGTGCAAAGTCCCATGTGGGGCTCAAACTCATGAACCATGAGATCATGACCTGAGATGAAATCCAGAGTCAGATGCTTAACTGACTAAGCCACCCAGACGTCCCTATAACTAAAATTTGAATACCCTAAAGTGGCCTGTGACTACTGTCCCAGAAGGTGTAGCTTCGGAGGGCACTTTCCCCCCAAACTGACTTGCTCTAGCACTACTTTCCTCAGTTGACCTCAGGAGCCACACAGCAGGCACAGATTCTCACACAAGTGTCCTATTTTGTAGACTGGGCACCTGTCTTTAAAATCCAGAAACCAGGCCTGAAATGCACTTCCTAAGCATAATTTTAAAATTAAATTTTGTGCTTACATTTGCCTCTGGTTTTGCTTTCACCAGATCCTGCAAAATCCTTGTGCAATAGGTTGCCCTTTCTGCAAGGTATCAAGAAGGAATGTTTCCGCTAGACCAGGTCTTCTATCCAGATAGAGGAGAGGGGGAGCATGCACAGACTTCTCCTCTCTGCCTCATTCCCAGAGGCCTGTTCTGTGGGACAGAGAGGATTACCTGTGATTGTGTTCCCCTGTGGGGTAAAATTGAAGGGAAAAGCTTCTATGGAAAGTAATCGTTCAAATTTGAATAGAGACTTTTCAGCTCAGCTCCGCCCACCAAGCTACCTTGGTGATGTCGCACTTGGGGGAGCGGACACTCACTAAGGCTTTGAGAAGAGCTCTCTCCCCAGAGGACTTGCCTGCTTCATGCTCCCCTCGTTATGTGTCAACCCAGACACATCCCTGAACATCATAAGCTAGTGTCCCCCAGGACAGGCGATCAGAAACCATTTCCCACCTCTGGGCTAAGCAGCCCATAGCTGCGAAGATAGTTCTAGCAGAAAGCCTCCAAAGACCCATCAGCTGAACTTGGATGGACCTCTGTAAGCACAGTGTTGGGGGAGGTCTACATCTGGGAAACAGGAGACTCCTCTCTTCTGCATTCACAGTTGCCAGAGAGGCAGCTCAGACTTCCCGGAACATTCGGCTTCATGCGTGTTTTAGGGATATGTGTAAATGCAGTCCTACTTTAGCTGACAGAACACTCAGAGAATCTTCCGTCTATAGGTAAAAACGACCTGGCCAATGTCACATCGGAAGACAGGCTGATGCAAAGCGCAGGGGAGCCCACTGGGTAGGTCAGGGCAGCACCACTGGCCACCATAGGGAAACGGCTCGCTTCTAGGAACCTAAAGATAATCTGGCTAAAATGTTTTCTCTTTGCCTTTCAGAAATCATAAAACTGAAGGGCCAGGTCACCTATTATCAACTAGAAGGTGTGTGATCATTGGCTTTGGGTAAAGGAATTAAAATCTATAAACACTTACAGGCTGTCCTGCAGCGGCAGTAACCCTCGGGGCTCCCCCTCACCCACACCCTCCCCACCCCCCATGCATGGCCAGGGTCCCCTGTCCCTCGGACTTCGCACTCACCTGTGCCCCGAGAGTGGCTGAAGTCGCCCTTCACTACGCGGCAGGTCTTGCCGTCACCACTGCAGACCCCACACCGGTCTTCCTTGGCCGCGGACCCGATGATGCCATCACAGCCGATTTTCTGAACAACCAAAGGGCCGGGTTATTCTGTGTCTAAGACTCAGAGGGATCTTCCAGGAGAATCTCTACAGGGCTGACTTCTCCAACAGGCCTGGCAGGCATGGTGCCTGGGGCCTGCCGGACTCTCAGAGCCCACAAAAATATTTTATTTCAAGATCAGAAGAGAAGGGGCGCCTGGGTGGCTCAGTCGGTTAAGCATCTGACTTCAGCTCAGGTCATGATCTCACAGTTTGTGGGTTCGAGCCCCGCATCGGGCTCTGTGCTGACAGGTTAGAGCCTAGAGCCTGCTCTGGATTCTGTGTCTCCCTCTCTCAAAAATAAATAAATGCAAAACAAAAATCAAAATCAGAAGAGAAAAAAATGAATAGAATCCAGCTTGTATTATATCTGTTTTTATACCCACATAGTTGCCAGACATATTTTTTATTATTTGTTACAGAGGAGGGGACCCAGGAAGGCACATATTTAGGCCTCAGAAGTCAGACTGAGGCCTGAAGCCTGGCCTTTCTAGCACCTCCTGAGGCAGAGGCCATGCCTCTGACTCCCACACATCCACTGGTGTGGCCACAACTTCACAGAATTCATGTTTCCCTGGGGCTGTGTGGGGCACCTGTATCTGGGTTCTAACAGCCAACAGAACAGTATACACAAACGACACCAACTTTTCTGTCGAGGCCAGGAAGCCCAGAGCTCCTTGAGACATGGCTGAAGACATGAGACCCCCCATTTCCCTATAGAGACTGAGCCCAAGAAGACCCATGTCTCCCAAAACTTTAAAAAAGGCATGTATGAGGGCAGAGAAGAGTAACCTGACCCAGAGTGGTTCTGGGTGGCACAGCCCAAGTCAGTGTGGGAAAACTGGGAAAAGATTGTGAACTCTTGTTTTTCCTTAAAAAGAAAAAAAAAATGCGTGAGAATTTTATATTCCGCAAAAAAACACATCTAACTTTATATTCTGGCGAACACGGAGTATGTGTTGGCTAAATTGCTGAAACTCCGCTTTCCCCCCTGAAGTGAGTACTTCCAGAACAAGAACGGAGTTTCTCCACTGCCCCGTGCCCTGCATTAGGGATTGACGGTTCAGGCCATAAGGAAGTCAACAGCCAGATAACTCAGGCCAAGGTGATTTCACTCCTTCCCATGACGCTTGGGTGAGTCTGGCCAGGGGCTTCCCTCCTTGCACCCCACTCCAGCAGGGCGTGGAGTAGAGCTGGCTGAACAGTTCATGACCTCCTGGCTCCCCAACTTAATCAGGACCCCCTGCTTCGTGATAGGAGTGGGTCTTCAACGGGAATGTGCATCCGCCTCTCTAGGAGGGCTGTCAAGGCACAGACTGTGGGATCCTGTGCCCGGCAGGTCTGGGTGGGCCTGGGGATCATGGAGACCCAGACGCCATCTGCAACACCTGGCTGTACCCAAGAACAGCCTGGAGGAAGACGGGCTGCCACAGTGGACCTGGAGCCTGGAGAACATTGCAGGAGCTGCCTAGATTCATGATTGGGACTGCGGGCTGATTATTGTAAAGTTGCTCGATACAAAATTATATGGGCTAAGAATCCAAGGCAGCCACGATCCAAAATTTTGCTCAACCAGCATGGTCAGCGAGGGCCCTGGCTGCACGTGTGCTGTCAATCTGTGCTGCTCCTTTGGGTTCTAAAGCTCCAGCTTGCTTCCGGCCCCCAAACGCTGGCTTCTTTCATGTCATCCTGACCTGTCGCCACACGTGGCTTCCCTCTCTCTCAGGTGCTCTGAGCTCTAGACTCTAACTATGCGGACTTCCTGTTATCTTTTAACCACACTCCTGCTGGCTTGCCATCCCTATCTGGTACCTCTGTTAGGGTTTCCTGATTAAATAGCTTCTAGATGTTCTAAGTTAGCATCCCACTTTGTCCAGACCACCTTTCCCCCAGCCACAATGATGGCACCTGACGAATCGAAGGCCACACAGCAAGTTGTTTGGTGGGGCCAGGAGCAGTACCTCACCTCTTGCCTCCTAGCCCTGGCTGCCTGGGAATCTCCCCTGATTGTCTTCAGTCAAGGACCAGGGTCACTGGGAGGCATTCTGGAGAGGGTAGGGCCCCTTCCCAAAGCCTGCTGGGTTTGCAAGAATGTAGAATAAAGAAGCTAAAAGAACGCGAGAAAAAGGAAAGTGAGGAGAGCATCTGCGCCAGAATTTCAAAAGGCCACGTGCCCTCTGGCTAGGCGATCAGGACAAGGAGGCAAAGTGTGCAGTTTGCAATCTTCCAGAGCAGGAGTTCACTGGGAAGCTGGAAGGACAGGCATGGGAGGTGCTTCAGGGAGGAACAGGGCAAAGACCCCACTGGGAGGAAGGGCGCTTAGGAGAACACATGCCTTCCTAGATGAGCAAACCACTTCTCCCAGAGTCCCCTGAAAGAAGGACCTCGGTGGAAAGAGACAAATGAGAAGGAGAAAAGGCTGTGGATTAAGTGAGCACTTGCAAAGCGCCTGCACAGCCAGACCAGCACTAGGTGCCCTCATGGCCAATCCTGGCAGGAGATGCTGTTGGCCCCAAACAAGCAGAGGCAAGTTAGGGAGCAATTTTCTACTCCTCCTGATATTCTCGCCACGGCTCCCAAAACGTGGCAAAAAGAACATGTATACAATGCAGCAGCAAAGCTCTGACCAGTACTGATTTAGACCTCAGGGGATCCAGAGTTTAAGTAGATACAATGTTTGGCATTGATTTCCCTTTTTTCTGGGAAGAAGTCCAAGTTAGTTGGGAGCCCAGCAAGGCCTGATGTCTGTGGGGCCACTAGGGCATGCTTGGCCTGCACGGAACTAGCACCTGCCTCTTTTCTGAGAGTCTAGGATGTTTCCAGGCAAGCCGGTGCGGCCCATCCTCATCAGTGTCTGTTCCTCTCAGGGGGCCAAATAAAGCATCTAAAGCGCATGGGCTTAGATCTGGATCTGAGACAATGGAGGATCCTTTCTGAAACATGATCACCTGCTTATTTTTTTGATTGGGACAATTGTTCTTGAGAGCTAAAATTAGTCTATGAAGATGGTATGCCCTTTCAGACAAAGTCTTGCTCTGCATGTTCTGGAGAACCTAAAGGAAACAACTCCTCTCAGTCTGACCAGCAGTGGTCAGTTTCTAGGGTGGACCAAAGATCTCCCAGGCCCAGAGCCACAAGATCACGTGGGGTAGCTGTTCTCCAACTCCAGCATGCCAGAATCACCTGGAGGGCTGGGCGGGTCACCCATTGTTAGGGCAGGGCCCATGAATCTGCCATCCCCAGGGTGTTCTCAGGCAATGCTGTGGGCCCAGGTCAGATTGGGAGACCACTGGGCTAGGTTTGGAGCTCAGAGATAGAGCCCCTCATGGAGATGGCCACTGCCACGGATGCTAAGCTTTCTGTGTCCCGAGGAGGCAGTGTCTACTTAACTGATACCCCCTCCCCCCCCGCCCCGTGCCACTGAAAGACCCGAGGCATGAATTCCCACTGGGAAAGTAACTACTGCTGCCTCCATCCTCTGTCACCCCTGAGCTGAAGCAGTTCTGGGCTGAGGTATCCTGGAGGCATGTGGGGGAGGCTAACAGAGCAACAAGGACAACAGAGGCGGGTTCCCCTATACTCTCAGGAAGCAGATCCCCCCCTACAATGGTGCCCAGGGCAGGTAAATGATCCATGGGAGGCTCCACCATGACACACTCTCTAGTTACAAAACCCCAAATGCCCTCAACTGAGGGCCTCACGGATCACCTGGATGCTGTTCGGTCCTTCTGCTCACAGGGCAGTTACACTGCTACCCCTCTCCACCAGGGAAACAGAAACTCAGATCTGGAGCCTTTGATAGCCTTGCTTGTAGGATTCATATCACCTTATGTGTAAAACTGTCAATGGCTGGATACAGGGGGAAAGTGCTCTGCTCTTTTCTCCCCTTTCCCCACCCAACATCTTGTCTCAATTTTAAAAACCAGCCTCCTTTGCTAAAACTTCACCTCTAAGAGCAAACGTAACTCAGACATGACTTCAAATTGTAGGCTAACTGCCTTCTGGATTAGGGCTAAATTACCCAGGCAGGTAGGCCATAAGCTTCTCTTCCACAAATGTCATGCTCAAGACTGTGGTCACTATGCATATCCTGAGGATAATTACAGATTTGGATAGGAGCCTCAGTTTACCCATTCTATAAACTGGAATATTAACCTCAACCTCAACCTCAGAGGTTAAAAAAAATGACCTCTCCTCTGGCTCACTTCTTGGGACCCTCGTGACAGGTGGGTGCTGTCAGGACAGATGGAGACAGCACACAGACCATCCTCCCCCTAAGGGGATGGGGGACAGCTAGTACCTTATCTGAGCACAGTAGGGCTCAAAAGGTAATTGTCCTTCCACAGAACCCCTGCCCTCTCCAAAAAAGGAAGACAGGGAAGGACAAAGTAGGCAGGACCACATCCTTCCCCTGGTCCCTCTTCGTGAAACATGCAGAGAGAGCCAGTGTCCAGAGGGTCATCCACAGGTGGGTTCTCCCATAATATCAAGCAGCGCCCCCACGCAGTGGGTCACTGCCCCAGTGGGCTTCTCAGATCATGTGCAAACAAGGACACATGGTCACCCTTTGTATTAATTCTTCAAGACACCCAAGGGGTCAGGGCAGGTTTGTATGTTCTGCCCACTGTTTGGTATTATTTTAGGCACCTCGTGTGTTTGAAGGCAGGGCACACAAGGGATGTCAATGTCTAAGAAGCAGCAAATCACAGAGGCAAAGAAGAGAAGTCAAACTAACCTGCCAATAGTGGCATTTTCTCCCTTTGCCCCACAGTTAGTGCAAGTGACATAGAATATTTTTGCAAGGGACTGGGATTTTTTTTTTTTTTTTTCAAAATGGAAGTTACCAAAGCATACAACTCATTAATTCTGAATGTTAGAGGAGTTTTAGCAATTGTATTTATGAGGACTGGTGTTCTAAGAGGGCAAGATGACCAAACCAAAGCAAACAATGAATTCTAGGATCTTCCTATGCTTTCCTAGCGATCCCTAGCAGTTACTTTTCCACATACACTAGGCATTCCTGCTACCGATTTCTGAGATTTCAGAGCAGGTCTTAAAGTTCCTGGTCAGCATCTGCAGGTCTGAGCCCTGTTCTGCTAACAAACTGGGGTATGTAGGACACCAGGGGAGGACACTGCCGGGGGCATAATTAATCAAAGGCTCAAGATGGTAGGGAACTGGTGGGGAAAGCACAAGCTCTTTTTTGGTAGAGGCAGTCCCTGTGAAACACACAAAAAGCCTAGAAAGGCTT
Organism: Prionailurus bengalensis; assembly: GCF_016509475.1. Taxonomy (NCBI): domain Eukaryota; kingdom Metazoa; phylum Chordata; class Mammalia; order Carnivora; family Felidae; genus Prionailurus; species Prionailurus bengalensis. Next base: position 18,609,786 of record NC_057355.1, read on the forward strand.
TAGGGCTCAGCACGCTGTGCTGGAGGAGGGGACAGGATGAGCCATGCACACTGCAGCCATTTCTCCCAGACGTGAGAAATATCCATCTTTGGTGATCTGAAACCTGGATTCTGCCTGCAGAATCCTGCCCCTGCTCGGTAGAAGATCACCAGCAACAGACAACCTCCTGGTCACCACATATAGTGGCCATTTCTCCGTCTTCTTTGACTTGGTGGCTTTGTCCCCTAATAGACTGTAGTGTCTACTTTTTCTCCACGCTCACGGTCATAGCCCAGTTTAGACCCTCACTATTCGGGACATGACCTATTGTACCTGTTTCCTCCCCTCTGTTGCCAGATTGATCTTCACCTAAGAGATGAGAAGACCCATGGTGGAGTACGTCCACACTTAGGGATTCAAGATGCTCCACGATGCCATGACACCTGCTCATCACCTCAGCTTTCCTCCCTTGTCCTCTGAATGCACACTGAACCCAATCTCCTCCCAGTCCCATTGCCTCTCAGCTACATGACTCACCCTAACAACCTCCTACCTGGTTTCCTGGGTTCCATTCAGGCCCCACACAGCTGATTCTCCATAACCAAGGTGGGTTCACACCTCTGCTTCAATCCCTCCACTCCCGACAGAATGAAATCTAGATTCCTGTCATGGCCTGAGGCCCTGTAGGGTGTGGGCCCTGACACCTCTGCCCTCACATCCACTCCTCCAGCACCTGCCACCCAGATCTCCTCTGCTTCTGGAACCTACCAGCCTTGGAGCCACCTTCTGCCTGGATCATTCTGTTCTGTCTTCATGAGGCTGGATCTTCCATAAATGCCATCTCCCTGGAGAGACCCACCATGTCATTCAGTCTTCCTCAGCTCCAATCCCCCTCTCAATCTATGAAACCATTTTCTTCTTCACATGGACCAGTCCTTGGAGAGACCATGTTTGTGAGTTTATGTGTTTCTCATCTGCACATTGCATGGGGACAGGGACCCTCTCAGTCCTGCTCACCGTTGAATGTCTAGCACACATTAGTGCTTAGCACGTGAAATGTGCTCAATAAATATTTGATGAATGAATGAACCCAGTTCTACCCTATATACTTTCTGCTATGTCTAAACCAAATCTCACTGGCTCTCAATTATGACTTCACCTTTGGTTGTTAGGGTTTTGCTTAAGTCTCATCTTCGGGACAGACCGTAAGCACATGGAGGGTGGTGTCTTACAATTCTTTGTGTATGGTGGTCCATTAGGCAAATAGAATTACTTGTGGAATTTAGGAGAGTTCTAAGACTTCTTGTGACTTCTTGTATTCTTGTCCCCCACACCTGATCCCAGCAGCCAGCATGGTGTTAAGCACATCACAGGTGTTCAATAAATGCACAAGAATGATGGCTTCTTACCGAGCTGGGCCCTGGGCAAACTGGGATCAGGAGACTTTGATTTTCAGAATGGGACCTCTGTCTCTCTCTTCTGCACCCTGAACCTGCCAGCAACCCTTCCCCAGTGGTGAAGTTTATTGTCTCTTATTTGAACTGGGACTTTCTCATATAGGTTTGCATGGTCTTTGTTTTTTTGTTTTCTTTTGACCAGGAATAGAAGCACTTGCACTCTTTAACTTCATAGCTATCTTCCAACTATGCTTCATTCAGTCTCTTCTGTTGGAGGGATGCCACTGACTTCTTGTTTTAATTTTAACTGAATGCTTTCAGGCCAGCGGCACAGCCCCCAACCCAGTGTTTCCTGGGCTTCTGTGTTAGTTGCACCAATTCTTACTGTGCTTATCTTTTTTTTTTTTTCACTTTACCTTTGTCTTATTAAGCTACACATAATTTCTTCAGAATGGATGCATGGAAAATAAAATTTCTAAGTTCTTCTGTGTCTCGTAATTATTTTGTCCACATGCTTGATTGATAATTTAGCTGTGGAGAATTCTATGATTATCCCAATTTTCTGCCAGGGTCAGTTTCTCTGTTTGTTTTTCTTGGTCTTTCTTGTTCCTGCTGCTGGTTTTCTTCAAATAGCTGTTGATCTCCAGTTGACCACTCGTATTTGAGAATGAGGTACAGAAAGGTAGACTGAAAGGGCTCTATATTTGGGGGTGGGAGGGGTCATGTGGCAGGCTTCTATTTGGGACTGGTGGGAGGAAAGCTGGAGTTCACCCCTAAACTCAGGAGGGTGAGTGTGTGCTCAAGTGCCGAGGTCGCACATCTGCCTCAGTTGTCCTTATACAGTTTATCACACGACTTTGGAAAGGAGCCCCCTGATACTTTGCATTGAGCTTATCACCTAACAGCCCATCAAGCTCCAAGTGCAGGGCCAGTCATGATCAGCCATGTTGTATGACCCTTTGCCTTCTTACAATTTTCAGCCCACACCTCACTCCCACACTCTGTTCTCAAGTCCTAGACTCCCTTGAGCATTCTGCTTTCTTTTCCATTGCGACTCTCCTCGTTTCATTTCTGTCCTCGGCTGCTTTGTTCCTTCAACGAAACTTCCATTCACTTCCACCCTCCACAAAGAGGTGGTATCTTTCTTTTGTCAAAGGGCCTCTGCTTCTTTTCACCATCATGGTTTGTGCTATTCTGCATTTACCATCGGTTTAGCGGAGTCCCACGTGAGGCTCCATCTGCCAGCTTAATCCAGAAGTTGCAATGGGAAGTTAATTAGACAAAGGGGGGTGCAGGGAATGACTCCAGACTTTTTAGGCACTGCTGTCAGTAAAGGTTCGGCACCAAAAGTCACACACTTCAGAGATGTCAACTGCAGTGTTGTGACATGGGGAGAAGCAGCAACAAGGAAGGTGTTGTTGAAATACAGGCGTAAGCACAAACACCTGTTAGGTTTTCCTATATGTTTGTTACCTCCTTCTTCACACAGGGGGACTCTGAGGCCAGAGTCTTAGAATTCTCCTAAATTCCACAAGTAATTCTATTTGCCTAATGGACCACTATACACAAAATGGGAGGGCAAGAAACACTGGACAGTGAAAATGGTTCATTGAAATGGGCTCCAGATTCCAGAATCACTAGAGTCCTAAGAGCAGGGGAGACATCTACCCATGCATCCACTCACTGCTGTTCTCTTTTCAGTATGTAATCAAAGGCTCTCCTCCAAGCCAGCGGCTGGTGGAGCACAGATAATTGGACACAGTCCCTCCACCGAGGAAGTTTATGGGACCTGAAAGTCTTTTGGGTGTTTATCAAGCCCAGGATATGCATACAAGTAAGGATCTCAAAGAAGTGGGACCCTAATTGGAGGCCTATGAGTGTACGTGAGCTGGTGAAGCCTTAAAGAATAGCCAAGTGTACCTGCTCTCAGGTTATCTTCAGATCTACCCTTCACTTTGACTCATCGACTGAAGGTCAGTAGCTCTGAGGGAAGTTGTACATTTGAAACGTATGAACTTGATTTCTTTGTCTCTGCAGGTCAACAGTAGACACTGCGGATGATGGGAGTCCTGATTTATACAGACTTGCCGAAAAATAGACAATGTTTGTGTTTCTTTCCCCAGCTCGCTCCCACTTTTATGAGTGCTGTTAAGTTTCATTTCAGCATGTGAAATAATTTGTGACTCACTGAAATGAAACTCCACTCAGTCCTCATAAAAGCAGAATAAAATGGTATTTCCATGTTTCGTGTTCTGGTTTGAATCAGCCTGCTCTGTGGAGCTTAGTGGAATCTGCTCAAAATGCCATGTGGGAGCCTCTTGTCCCCTCCATTCCCTACCAGCTCGTCACCATGCTTCTCAAAATTTCCCAGAACTCCTTCTGCCACCCTAAAATAGCAAAATTTATAGCTGAAGGGAACAGAGGAAAAAGCTAGTAAGTGAACCATGGCAGTATTTCTGTAAGTGCTGTCTTACATAAAATGTGGATGATTTCTACCTTTTATCCAATATAATTAGATAATAGTATTGGTGAATAGGTACAGATCCTTTGCTCACTAAACTCAAGATTTTTTTTTATTACTATTCTTCTCTTTAACGGATTTTCTTTGCCTTACTCATTCACAAGTACCACCAGAATCCAAATCATTCTACTTTGGCAATTACTGTAACTAGGTATCGATACTGTACTTGTATTTAATTTCTTATACTCTTATTTAAGTATGCTCAACATTCTTATAAAACTTTATTAACTCTGACTTTACTCATTTGGATTCTTATGAGAACGGACTCCCCAAGGGGCTAAATTTAACCTTTATAGTTTCTCTCAGAGGAATAAGTGCTGTTAGAAAAATCACAGGTGCTATTTTTAACTTCCGTCAAAAAGTGAGTTGTTTTGCAGGGATTTAACTTCATGAGGTCCTTATGGGTGGATGCTCCCACCACCTACCAGGATGGTGGTCTTCCTGCTAGGACTGGTGGGCTGCCTGGAGGCAGCTGGTACTTGGGAACATCCATGCAGAGGAGATGGCAGTTCTGAGAACTGACAGGTGGGGCAAGGCTCCAATGAGCATGAGCCTGCCCACCTGCCACAGAGCATGGCCAGAGGGGCCACTGTCTGTACCTGTGTGCCCTAGTGCTCCTGTGCTGAGCAGTGGTGCTTGGTTAGTGCTAGTCTCACTTCAGCTGTCAGTAAATGCAATGATTGTTTCAGGCATTTGAGAGAGACTGGGGTGGGGGTTAGGGAAGGGGTGGCATCCGGGAATGGTAAGGCAGGTGTACCCATGTTACTGCCATCACGCCCAAGTGTAGGGCAGGTTCTGGCTTGAAGGCTGGCAGAGACCTGGTAGAGACCTTGGGTGGCATCTCACCCATATTGTTCTGACTGAAAAACTGGATATTTTGCTATCATGGCGCAGGGAAGTTCCCTAATTGAAGAGTATGCAGTAAGAACCAAGGTCACATGAGGCACCTGGGTGGCTCAATAGGCTGAATGTCCGACTTTGGCTCAGGTCATGATCTCCCAATTCGGAAGTTTGAGCCGTGCGTGGGGCTCTGTGCTGACAGCTTGGAGCCTGGAGTCTGTTTCAGATTCTGTGTCTCCCTCTCTTTCTGTCCCTCCCCCCTCCCCCCCCCCCACGACTCGTGCTCTGTCTCTCTCTCAAAAATAAATAAACATTAAAAAAAAAAAGAACCAAGGTCACAGAAGGGACCCACTGGCACTGATCACTTAGAGCTGAAATCATGTCTGGCCACTTAACATTGACCCCACTGGCCAGAAAATTTCAGGACTCTTAGAAATGTCTGCACATTGGCAAGAACATTGCAAAAGATGCTGGCAACAGCCCAGAGGTAGCTCAGATGGTGCCTTCTAAAGGGCACAAGTGCTTTTTACTTGGAAAATTGTCCCTAAAGAAATGTTCATCGCCACGCTGTAGGATGGGCCCTGTAAGTGTGTAAGTTACGAAAGAAAAAAATCCTCCACTTGATTTGCTAGCAGATTTATAGAGAAATGCCGGCAATTCCTCATTCTGGTGACAATGATAAGACCTGTGTTCACACCCCCCAAGGCCCTGCACATTCTCCACGACAACGCTGCAGCCCTGAGGGTCCAACTCCACCACCATCACGGCCTCCTTCCCCAGAAGGACACCTTGCCAAGACTCTTGGGCACCTAGTGCCTGTCACCCATGCATATCTGGATTTGATAACAAAGCTAGGCAGGGCCAGAGGGGTCTGGATATTGTCAAGCTTTTTTTCTGGAAAATCCCGTTTGGGGACTAGTTTGGACTTTGCAGGGAAAAAAAATCCACTAGGGTTGAAATGGCCCCAGGAATCACCCTAGAGGTTCCATTTGTGTGTCTTGCTGCCTGCCTCCCCTTTTACTCTGTCTCCAAAACGCTGCCCTCAGCCATGCTTGGGAAGCAGAGAGAACAAACAAGACACACTACCTTATGGGGTCAGTCGGTCCCAGGCCTGGAGGCAGGTTTCTGGTGTAAATATAGTTAGGGGGAATAATAGTTTCTCTCTCCTGTGACCCCTAGACTTTAAAATTTTTCACATGCTTTTAATAGTTCCATGAATCTGGACATCAGAGATGGGTGTTGACTTTGGGAGGTGTGGGCACCCCGAAGCATCAGTAGCCACATGGCTCCTGGGATGCAGTTTCTCTTTTCCAAGCAAAGTGAGAAGACCCCTCAGAAGCCCTTGGTCAGTGGACTCCTTGCTTATTAGTCTCATGCTGCAGCTGCTGGTCAATGAAGGCCAAACAAGGAAGAGTGAAAATCAGGGGCAAGCCCTGGTTTTCCTTTCTGTGCCAAATTCACAGCAACCCTGCTATCCATCTGCCTGCTGAGGGCTCTGGGAGCCACCGCCTCCTCCGGCTCTCAGTGGGCTCACCTGCTGAGGACACAGCTGAGGCAGCCTGGCCTCAACCATGAGGAGGGCACATGTCTGTGGCTGAAGGCAAGGACTCTCTCATGACAGGTGCAGACCCAACTGAGTCAGCAGGAAATATGGCACATACAGCACAATGGAGGGTGGCATCATCTGAGTCATGGCCCTCTGGGCACACACCCTCTTGACTCCTACCCCAATTCCAGCTGCTGTACACATCAGGAGGATGGCCATTCTGATGGACAAATAGGACCGTTACGCTGGGCCAGGGAGCCTTGCGTCAGGAGGGCCCAGCTTCAGGTGAGCCCCCAGCTCAGGCAGATTTAACGCAGGTGGAAGGTGCACTTCTACCCATCCCCTCTCCCTCCCTCTCTTTTTCCTTTTGTCTTCTTGAATGTTACTTATCATCATTCTAATGAGTTGCAGACATCCAACACCAGGATGGCTTTGGGGACTAAATTGCAGCTGTCCCCAAAGCCAGCATATTGAATTGAATTCCCAGCACATTCAATTCAGCATACTGAACCACCTGTGAAGGAATCTGCTTAGCTCGATGAGATCTTTTATAGCTGAACAGAACATAGCTTGTCCAAAAGCACATGCACATACATCTTCCAGTCTTACCTTAGCATTCTACCTGTTCTTCCCTTCGTCGGAATGGCTAAAGTTATTTTAAGATTTTTGAGATTATGATGTCGCCACTACTCTTCCAGCCACCTCAACTCCCAGCTGGCCTATAGATAAGCTTCATGCTCAGTCACTGCTGAGGGAGGGAGGGGTGCCAAGCTGCCGGAGACAGCACCATGGGTGCCTTATGGAGAAAATCCGTTCCCTCCCCAGGGCTCTGCCCCTCCCTGAAACCTTCTGGGGTGAGGGAGGCTCCCCTCCAAAGAAAGCCCCACCAAAGATACAAGGAAAACACGTCACCTGGCACTTGCCGTGCACACAGAGGTCGGTCTCATAGGGCCCGCAAGGTGTGCCATCCAGGACTCTGTCGGCCACCAGCAGCGGGGACTCCTTCCCAAGGGGTGAGCAGTAGAGTTCACATGGTTTATCTGAGGAGGGAAAGGGGAAGGTGGACATTGATGTGGGAAGTGGTTTGTGGGCCATGCAAGGTGCAGGTGCATATGGATGGTGGCCCAAATGATGAGAGGTCAGCATGGAATAAAGGTCACAGGAACCTGGCACATGCTCAGAGACATGGACCTGCCCCTTGGGACACTCAACACAACAAATGGAGAAAGACCCTCAGGCACAGGTGAACAACACGTGGGTGAGGGCTCTGTGGGCTTTTATTCATCTTATTCTTCCTTTTCTTTAAGACATTAAAAATACCAGGTTGAAAAAGCATTTTGTTGTGTGCTAACATCTAAGTGAGTTGAATATATATGAAGGGTGAGACTAGGAGCGTCTCTTGTTGTGGGGGCTGGAAAGGGGGAGAAGGTGAATCAGAATGCCTTTGGGTAGGAGGGGGTGTGAGCCCCATGGATGTCTCTACAGCAGTGGCTTTTACTAAAAGCTTTAGTGCTCCACTGGCTGTTGGATAAAAACTGCAGGGCTGAGATATGTAGCAAGAAGGTCCTGGAAGAAACTGAGCAGGAGTAAAATACAGGAACATAGCAGCCTCTAGGACAACTTGGAAGGGTCATGTCAGAACCAAGAGAGCTCCTAGAACATGACAAGCTCTCATGCCTTTGCCAAAACTCTTCTTTCTGCTTGGAAACCTCTGTCTGCACATAGCTTTCTGGGAGATTCCTATCACCCTAGAAGCTTCTACTCCAGAGCTCTCTCCTCTCATGCCATCTCTGACATGGAATCTCCCTCTGCACTTTGCTTATGCCTCCATTAAAGCCCTTAACTATTATCCTATTGTTTTATAATTGTTTGAGTAACTTACATATACAAGAGGGTTTCTTATAAGGTGAGTTCCATTGCTAAAAGAGTTTGAAAGGGATGGATTTTAATTATTATCTTTGGATTTGAAGAATTGAGAGTACTTGGAGCCCCTGGAGGACAAGGGACTGAGATTTTCTCTCTTGTCCTCAGGCCAGGTCCAGGACCTGGATTGCAGAAGGACTTGGTAAATATTTTAATCTTTCCATATAAACTTTAGAATTAGTTTTTCAATATCTACAAAATAACTTCCTGGGATTTTGATCGGGATTGCACTGAATCTATAGGTCAAGTTGACAAGATCAACTGACATGACAATATTGATTCTTGTCATGAATCATTGAAACATGGAATTTCTCCCCATTTAATTTTTTAAATTCATTCCTTAGAGTTTTTCTCATATAGATCTTATACATATTTTGTTAGATTTATACCTAAATATTTCATTTCTTGGGTGCTCGTGTAAATGGTATCGTGCTTTTAATTTCAAACTCCATTTGCTCATTGCTGGTATACACAAAAGTGATTTTTGTACATTTACTTTATATCTTGTAACCTTGCTATAATCATTTACTAATTCCAGGAGTTTTTTTCTTTTCTTCTATTTTTTTTGTTTTTTTTTGTTGCTGATTCTTTTGGATTTTCTACATAAATCATCATGTCATCTGCAAACAAAGGTAGTTTTATTTTTCCTTTCCCAATTTGTGTATTTTTCATTTCCTTTTCTTGTCTTATTGCATTAGCTAGGACTACCACTATGATGTTGAAAAGGAGTGGTGAAAAAAAAAAATCCTTGCCTCGTTCTTGATCTTAACAGAAAAATCAAGATTCTTTTTTTAATAAATGAATGGATTTTGTTCTTCCGTATGTAACTGAGAAAGAGGAATGCACCCTTCTCTCTCTGTCACCTAATTCCAATGATGTTTATGTGATTATTTTGCAAGGAAACCTCCAGAGAGAGAAACAGCAGCACGTCTGTGCTGCCTCTGTCAGGCCCTTTGTTTCCATCATGATCTTTCTCCACTGGGTCCTTCGACTGGTTTCAGGTGAGGAAGAGCAGGGATATAAAAAGGCTTCTGGAGTTGACTTGGCCTCAGAAGACCTTGACATTCCAGCTGGATAGTTCTTGTCAGAGCAGATGGGCTGTCTCACCCAGGCTCTGCAGCTTTCATGACTGAATGACATTCACTAAACCACCAACATTTTCAGCAAAGCTCCTCTCTCATGTCTCACCTCCATTTTCCAAAACTCCTCTCTCATGGAGCTCTGCTGACCAACATGCCCAGTGGGATGTCTTGTCTTATAATACTAGAGAGAAGCTACAGAGGTTCAGTAGAAATGTTCAGCTTGTTTGTTCCAGTTAGTTGTGGGCGGAAATTGCTGTGAAGAGTAGTTTCCCAGGTAAGTAAAGTAATGATGTTTCAATGTTTATTCATTCGAAAAACAGGAATTGAGCCCCTCCACCACACAAGGCACTCTTGTGGCACTGTGGGGAAAGAAAGATGAGTAGTATATGCTTTTCAAGGCCCTGGTGGTCTAAGGGACAAGTACACAGCAAATCCCAGAAGAGGCAGACTGTGAAAAGCCACGTGAAATAGACCTGAGCTGTCAGAGGACAGGGCATTAAGTGGAAAGAATGACCCATTTCCCAGCTAGCAGGCTAGAGGCAGTTGTCCCTCCATTTAAGTGGAATGACCCAGGAAGGCAGCCAGTGGAAGAGGTATGGGAAACTAAAATGTAAACTGAGATCAGGTTCTGGGAGGCTCATCTGACAAAAATTTTGAGGTGCTCTTTGGGACCTTGAGGTTTCCTGTGAGCACCTTGGGGAATGACTGGGAGAATGCAGCACCACAGCCCCCAGTCTGAGTTAACGGGTATATCTTCTTCACATCCTAGGTAGGCTTCCTCTAATGTTACATTGTAAGGAAGGAAGGGTCCCCTGGGTCCAAGAAATCTTAAAACTACGTATTTTACCTTTAAACTGCCTCAATACTTGGCATAACTGAGCTTTGAAGTGATTTGTACAATAGCAGTAATAATGGTGATGATTTTGATAAAATCATAAATAACATTAATTATATTCAGTGTACAAGGCAGCATGCTAAGTGGTACCTGTGCACTTCAGGTGGGTGCTGTCATTGCTCCATCTTATAGACGAGCATGTGAAGCTCAGGAAAGGTACGGCTACCCAGAGTCCCTTGATTGGCAGGGCCAGACCCTAGCCTCTTTGTGCCAGCCTAGTTTTCTTTCGGACACTGGGGGCCAAAAAAACCAAGAGACAAAATGGTGTTACTGAAAACAAACCACTAGTTTCATGAATGTTTCTGGCTTCTGAATATACTCTTACTTGAGCAGAAATGGAAATGGGATTTGGGTGAAAAAGTAGAGGGTCTTTTGAGACAAGTTAGAAAGACCAGACTTCGAGGGGTGAAGATTTTTGGGGGCCCTTTGGTGTAAACAGGAAAGTAGAGATTCTCCAAAGCAGGGGGGTTGACCTCAAATGGAGGATTTTCAGCAATGACCCCAGGCAAGAAAGTATACTCAACTCCATCCACACTGGACTCTTGCACCTGCAGACACTGTCCTCCTTGGCTTGGGAAGTCTGGGGGCACTCAGACTCCAGAACAGCGTTCAGACATAACACTTCCTTCCTTTGCTCAGACTGAAACTCCATTTGTCCATCTCCTTTTCTGAGATCTGTGCTCAGAATTTAGGGTAACCCACACCTCTAGGAAGGTGTAGTACTCTCTCCCAAAGGGACTCTGGACAACCTTTATAAAACTTGAGGAGAAGCCCCTCAAAATTCCCTGAATATTCCCATTGGATGGGCAATTAACCTCCAGATAAATAAGGTGCTCTGATTTTCTCTGAGCACAGTATCTTACATTCTTGTAGTACAGAAGGAGGTCAAATCTTAAAAGCTATACAACCACACACTCCAAAGAAAGAAGCTTAGAGTGTCCCTCTTGGCTGATATGTGCCAAGATGAAATTCTGATTGAGGCTGGACTGTCTGCTGTAAATCCTGGTCTCTCGCTGGCTCACTTGTCTCCAGGACTCATATTTTGATGAAGAAACCACACAGGGCAGGGGAGATGAGCTCAGGGGCTTGAGGGCCACCTGATCATATCTGCTCATTGGATGCCTGGAGGACTCCTCCTGGTGCTTCATGATGAAAAGGACACTTGTGGCTACTGGCACTCTTGCTGTTCTCTCTGCCAAGTGGTTACAAGGTCTTACTAAGGTGGAGACACCACTGAATTTTGAGGCCATCATAAGTGCTCACTCTAGCTCTGGCTGGCTATCTTGTGTGTGGGGGGGGGTACATGCTGAGGAGGCTGCTTTGTCCCCTATCCCCAAAGCTGCCCACCATGACTCCAAAGCCAAGCCTTAGTTGATTGGACCAGAAGCAGCCACTTGACTGTAGTTGTGCCACTCAGTTCTTTTTCTCCACCACAACCTCATAGCCACGCCTCAATTGATTAGACGAAGTGTAGCCACAGGTAGACCAATCAGAGTCTCCCTTTTGAAAAAATCATCACTAAATTCTGATATGGAACAGCTGTGTCTGTTCATGATTGATGGATCTGAAATAAGTCTATACCCCCTTATCCATAATCCAGAATTCCAAAAAGCTCTGGAAACTGCAAGCATGTTCTTATATTTGTGGCAAACACATTTGGCAGCCAAACCGGGCTTGACTGACATGAGGCTGTTGGTAGTGTGCAGTATCCTCATTAGAGATTGTTCATGGATTACTTGGTAGAGACATCACATGCGTCCCTGGACTGTGGGGTGCTTTCCAGGGCTCCACTGGGAGTATTAAGTAATATACGGTCGATATACTGTTGTTACCTAACACCAAAAATGTTTGGCCATATCTGGCCCCAAAGCGCTCAGATAAAGGATAAAGGTCCTTTATCAGGAAAGGTGCTATGGGTGACCCATCAGCCTGCATGTGGACAAATCATGAGAAAGCCAATCTGAAGGTGGGGGGCAGGAAGATACAACTCACAAACACATTAGTTGTGGTGGGCATGGAGAGGGGGTTCAGATATTTTCAGAGGCCCTGGCCTCAGACCCTCATCCGGGCCCTCGGGATCTGAGACACCCTTCATCTTTGCAACAACTTTCTCTGTTTCATTAAGCAAGTGGAGTCAGCTTGGCCGGACTGCAGTCAGAGAGTCCTTAACCATCATACCCTCCAGCCCCTGGAAGGCTAAGACCCAGAGTGGCTTCTGCCATGCCGGGGAGGCGCTGGGAATGCACCTCCACGTCCAGACATGGCCTTCGCCAAGCTCTCCGACACTTCAGTGGGCATGTGGCCTGCTGGCTTGGGCGGGAAGGACTGAACTCCTGAAGGTTTCTACTTAAATGAGATTCCATGGGGAAAGCAGAAATGGGGTGGGTCTGGCAACAGGGCATCTCAATGGGTTTCTGTCTAAAGGCTTTCCCACCCAGAACTATTTTCTAAGGAGAGCCTTTGTCTTCTTTTGGAGATGGTATGGATTTGTGGTCCTGAACCCTCTCTTGGAAAATCTACCTCTGCAAGAATTCTTTTTTTTTTTCAGCAGGAGAAAAAAGAAAAAATATAGCTTCCCCTTTCTTGAACTGTGCGTCACTCGCCAAAGAATTCCGCAGTGATAGCAATGCTATGAATAGGGCAGTCATAATGGGCTTCGAGAGAGCCCAGAGCCCGACCACAGGAATCGTTCCCATCACGGCTGAGCTAGAATTGGGCCTTTTATAAGCCGATTTTTGAGAAGAACGCACTTATAATCTGTATTCTCCCCCTTGCCCTCTGAATTGGCCATTTATTATTTTGTTTTCATCCTTGTTAAATGCTCCTTTCACAAATACTGGCTTCTGTTTATATTTGACAGGGAAATGAAACCAAATATGCAAGAAGTCATGACAATTCCACCCCGGAGGAGGAGGTGTCAAGCTACCCTTGCAAAGCCCTGAACTTGGGGTCCCTCCTTCAAAGACAAAATGCATACTGCCTGCTAGCTGTCCTTATCAAATAGGGTAGCACTTTCCAGATCAAAGGCAGTAGCACTCTGGCTATAATTATTGATGGTTTTGGTAGAGAGACATGAAAAGTGAGTGGGCAAGAACATATTCTGAATCCGGCAAGCTTCCCCAAATCGCTGCCCTGAGAAGCTTCTTTGGAGGGGGTTCCAGGGCAGACATCAGTTTCAGCCACTGTGATGATAAGAGAACTAGAGCTCAGTGATCCAAAAGTGGTTACAAGTAAAATAGAAGCTTAATCTGGACTTGGAGAAATCTGTGGAAAACCAGCCATTTAAGTGGGATTTCTGCATCGAATAAAAGAGAACTGAAAGCTGAAGCAGACCAAGGAAAGAATAACAACTCTGTGTGCATAGCTGGGTGGAAATGGGTGAGTATTTCTTAGATCTGACCTCTTTTTGCTCCTGACAAGCAGCAGAGGACACGACAGAGGGCCTAAGGAGTCTTTACCCAGCAGGCTGGGATGGCTGATGGTTTGGAAACAAGTCGGCTCCGCAGTGACTGACTGCGCAGTGACTGCAGTGCTGGAAACAGCTTCTGCTTGGGGTTTGCTCCCTCCAGATTAGGGGCTTGAATGTGCTCGTGACATGTGGAAGCCTCCTGTGTCTTCCTGCATCTGAGGAATGGCCGGGCAGAGAGAAGTGAGGATCCTGGGCAAGCCCCTGCGTCCAGCTGCATGTGTTCCTTTGGGGAGGGGGAGTCTGCTCAGCCTCCTCTCTCCTTGGTCTGCAGAAACAGCTGAGGGTACGGAGGCCACTCTTCTCTTGAAGTCTTGGTTAGGTGATGGTATACCTACAATCACACAGCTCCAAACGGTGGTGTTCTTTTTTAAAAAGGAAAAGGTCTGGGGAGCTCCCAGATGCTTTTAAATGAGCCCATAGCTGAGCGGGTCAGTATTATCTGCGATGATTTAGAGCATCTCATGTTATTTTACAACTCAGTTCAAAGCACGTGGGTCAGGTTGCTGGGTTAAAAGCGACAGGTCTGAGGCCATTACTCCCTGTGATGCCTGGGTCTACCCCTACAGCTAGGTACACTTGACCCTGTAAGAACAGACTGCAGCATGTAGATTTTAGAAGTTCTTTAAACCACAAAGAAGAAACCTAAGACCTGGCACAGGAACTTCATTCTCCTATAGAAGCCTTAGAGACTCTGTTACTGCAGTTCTTATTAAAGCCTCTTCACTTGACACTTCTGAAGTCATGCTCTCTTACTCGAGTATGGGAAGCCAGATGATAGCTGGTTATTTTCTGAGTCACCTCCTCCAGAACTGGGGTCCCTCCCTGCTTCTTATCAGCTGCAGGGACTCAGATAGGTCCCATGACCCGTAACCTCTCCTCTCTGCATGGCTCATTATGCATATTAATTGAGATGATGTATGCAGAGCTAACCTGTGCCTGGCATATGATGTGCACAACAAATAGGACCATATTGTCATCATTACAATACAGTCTTATCTCCAGGAGACAAAAGTCTAAAAAACCCTGAACTAGGCCATGGCCACAGGAGGCTGTGTGGGTGGGTGGGTGGGTGGGGGGGGGGGAGTTTGGGGGGGAAGGCAGTCTTTATCAATGATAAATAGACATCACAAATCCTACAGACAAGATATACCACCTAGAAGTTTATCAGCCACTGGAAATGCCTGCAGCGGCCCATGGGGAAGCCTCCCTTGAGTTGGGAGAAATCTCTTGGAAGGAAAATGTGACCTGTGCCTATCATCGTCTTCAGCGAGTTGTGAACTGGTCTCCAAACTTTTTTTTTTTTTCAAACACTCTAGGCAAAGAGTAAAAGCCAACCCCAAAACGAACCGAGAAAGAAATGCAAGAAAGCATCAACCTTGGAAATAGAGACAGCAGACACAGAGACCCACCATCCTGTCCCTGCAGAGCCTTGCTCTCCTCAAAGCTGGCCCTGGGCCCCTCAGCACATGGCACTGTGCGGCAGGCCGCCAGCACACCTGCCTCGCTGCAAATGGGGGTGCAGGACAATTCTGGTCTGCTGCCCGCCTCACAGCTGCTTTTAAGAAATCTCCCAGGGCTGGGTCATCCAAGTTCAACCCCACTGCTCGAGAAGCGGGCCCACTGCTGCCTGGGGTAGCAGGACTGGAGCGTCCTGTTGGATGGATTGCTGGGAAGGGGGGGCCCTGTGGGTTTTCCCAGGAGGTGTTTACATTCTTGGAGAAGGGGGGGGGGCACTGTGAAAGGACGTGCCATATGCCTTTACCATCAACCACTACTGCTGTCAGCAGGCCCTTCTTCTTGCTGCTGAGCCGGTCATGCGTCTGGCACTGCTGGTCCCGGAAGCTGGGCAGGCCCTTGGGGCAGGGAAGGTTCTCGCAGACGGCGTGCTCCACACTGGCGCCCAGGCAGTGCGTGCCTCCAGGCCCAGGGCTAGAAGGAAGAGAAAGGTCCGTGTTAACCAGACAGTGCTGTGGAAACAGCAGGGGCGTTTGGATTTTGCCTCTCTTGCCAAAAGGGGGAGGGGCCAGGCAAAGTTTCCAAAGCACCCTCCCTCTGCTCTTACACACCATATCTCGGCAATCCCAGCCCCGTGCTGACGGCATGTTTAAGTGAGCCATCAGAAAAATGCATCCAAGAACTGTAAATCAGGGTCATCTGGAAATAGAATACAGTGAGTATAAGTTCGGCAAGATCCACAAATTGTGTCTTTCATCTGAACCTAAAACTTGGCCATCTGTAACACTGAAAACCCAAAGGGGAATTTTTAGTGTGTGGGGTTTTTTTGTTTGTCTGTTTGTTTGTTTTATTTTTCTATAAAACAAAGGCCTTTAAATGGCTCCTGCATACATTCTGGAGGTCGCTAAGTATGAGTAAATAGCTCGTTTACTTTATAATAAAAAGAATCAGAATGATTAATTAACTTGTTCATGGGCTTTGGGTGGAGACTGGTCAGATCCGGGCTCTGCAACCTTTGCTGGGGCAAGCGTGAGACCAAATGTGATCAATGACACGGCATGGGTCCCAGCTCTGTGCTTAGACTGGGGTTCTAAGCAGTTCCGGAGACTCAGCTGTGTTCTCTGGCCTAGCCCGTGTGTGTGAGGGGCACTGAGGAGGAACAACAGGACGCTGGTCCAGCTGTGGCTGAAACGTGGCTCTGCCCACCGCTTCCATGAGGCCCTGGGGTGTCCCCATCAGGCTCTGAACCGAGCAACCTCAGTGGCTCCTTTCATTTCCACGAGACCCAAATCACCATGATGGAGTACCGCTATTTTCTCCCTGTACTTTTTACTGAAATTGAGCATTCAAGAGAAAAGAACGCAAATCACAATTGTTTTGCTCAATGGATTCTCACAAATTGCATTTACCTGTTGGCAAGATATTTTTGACACATTAACCATTTCATACTAAGTATTTCTTTTCCTCCCTTTGCCATTCCTTGTGTTTAGACAACTGGAGGCCACCCTCTGATCACATGAGGGGAGATATATCACAGCAGAAGTCCTCAGGCTTTTGTGTCACAAAAGTCTACACCAGGGGCTCTACAAACATTTTTGGCAAAGGGCCAGATGGTGAATATTTCTGTAGGAACTACTCAACTCTGCCACTGTAGCAAAAAAGGAGCCAGAGATGATGCATAAACAAAAGGGCATAACTGTGCGCCAATAACACCTTATTTAGAAAACCAGGTGATGAACCAGATTTGGTCCATGGGCCATTGTTTTCCAGCTCTTTGTCTGCATAAATGTGTTGGAGAAAACGTCTGGAATGGGAAGAAAGGCTTCTTTCATATCCCTATTACCATTTCATATACACCAGACAACATCTCTCTCACCTGGGCATGGTGACAGCCTTGTGAGAGGGTACATACTGGTGGATCTAGAGAGGGACCCTGAGTTCTGATCTCCAAGTTAGGAAATAGCAGAACCTCTCTGAGGTGTACAGGATCTGAGAACAGAGGGACCTTTTGTTCTTTTTCCTTCCCAGAGCACAAGGCAGGCAGCTGGATCTCAGAGAAATGATTGCATGGCATAGAGAGAGTCTCAGACAGCCTCCCCAAGAACCTAGGGCCTGCATACCAAGTGTGAACAGATGAATGGGTTCCTGTGCCACAAAGCACACTGTGGAAGAAACAGAGAGGGGAAAAGCCATGCGGACCAGCAGGAGGACATCTTCTTTGTAATAGACAAGTTCCCATGGCTGGGATCAGAGAAGGGATGGGTAAGGCTACAGATGCTGTATGGTGAGAAGTTCTGGGTTGAATTGTGTCCATCCTAAAATCATATGAAGTCCTAACCCCAATGCCTCAGAATGTGGCCTTATTTAAAAATAGGACCACTGCAGATGTAGTTAATTAAGATGAGATCATACCAGAGCAGGGTGAGTTCCTAATCCAATATGACTAGTCTTGTTATAAAAAGGGGAAATACAGAGATGGAAACACAGAGGGAGAGCACCATGCAGAGATGAAGACAGAAATCAGGGTGATGTTTCTATACTCTAAGGAACGACAAAGATCACCAGCAAGCCACTAAGCAGTTAGGAGAGGTGCAAGGAACAGATTCTCCTTCACAGCCTTCTGAAGGAACCAATCCTTCCAAGACCTTGATCTGGCAATTCTGGCCTCCAGAACTAGAAGTGAAAAAACTTGTGTTGTTTATGCCACCCAGTTAGTAGCAGTTGGTCATGGCAGCCCTAGAGGACAAACACCAGACGACACAAGGATCACTGAACTTAGCTGCAGACTCAGGGAAAATGGGGCAAAAACTCCAGAAGTGATTAAGAATCCAACATGGACTAGAATGGAGTTCAAAAACACAAATTAAAAAAAATCAAAAACAAATGCAAATGAAAAATTGGTTTCTAGAAAAATAAAGAAAGCTATGTTTTCCTACACACTTCAGGGTGTGAACTGAGATCTGTGCACATCATGTAATTACACTCCTGAGATGTCACTGAGCTTTTTTTTTTTATTTAAAAAAAATTTTTTTTTCAACGTTTATTTATTTTTTTTGGGACAGAGAGAGACAGAGCATGAACAGGGCAGGGGCAGAGAGAGAGGGAGACACAGAATCAGAAACAGGCTCCAGGCTCTGAGCCATCAGCCCAGAGCCTGACGCGAGGCTCGAACTCATGGACCGCGAGATTGTGACCTGGCTGAAGTCGGACGCTCAACCGACTGTGCCACCCAGGCGCCCCGTCACTGAGCTTTATTTTAGCTTCCATTGTACCCACCTGTGTCAATTGTTTTTTCCAGGTTTGCATCTGACTGACCCTCATAAACCAACTAACTTTATGGTTAATAGCAGGTTGGTGGAGAGATTAGACAGGATGAGAAAACTCCTGGATCCAGGAGAAAGTGGGTCTGGAAGGATTCCTCATGTGCCTCAGGGTGCTTTCTTCCTAAACTCTGTTTATCTTGTTTCTTCTCCCTGTCCCTTCTCCCACGGGCAAGTCCCCTTTCAGCCACCCATCTAGCTCACTGTCCCATCTTCTCCACCCCCCACCCCGATTCTCTGTCCATCCTTGAGGCCACCTCCACCATGCAGCCTCTTTTTATTTTCTACCTGGAGCCTGCCTGTCCTGACCCGGCTTGGTTCTCTGCTATACTGCTTATCATCAACCTTGTGAAATGGTGAGCTAGATTACTGTCTTCCTCCTACTTTTCTGTAGCTTTTAGCAGAGGAACTTGCACAGGCAAGTTAACAAACCGTTAACAAACCATTAACAAACGGTAGTTAGACTGAGTTGAACTATATTATCAAAATTTATCTTAAAATGACCAAAAGATAGGGGCGCCTGGGTGGCTCAGTTGGTTGAGCATCCAACTTGGGCCCAGGTCATGATCTTGTGGTTAGTGAGTTTGAGCCCCATGTCGGGCTCTGTGCTGACAGCTCAGAGCCTGGAGCCTGCTTCTGATTCTGTGTCTCCCTCTCTCTGCCCCTGTCCTGCTCATGCTTTGTCTCTCTCTCTCTCTCTTAAACATTAAAGAAAAGAAAATTTTTAAAAAATGACCAAAAGACAGAGCAAGGTCAGGAAGATAGTGGAGGAGGAAGCACCAGGGATCCATTTCTCCACTTAGATGATAATTGTATTGGCAAAAACTGTTTGAAGTGACCATTTTGAAATTCTGGAGTCTGTTTGAAAGCGTGCAACCTACTGGAAAAAGTTTGGCTGGTAAGCTGTGGTGAATTTAGATAAATGTCAGCCTTTATTGTGGTAGTGGCTATCTGTCCTCCACACTCCAGCCCCACAGCAGGCAGCTGTGCCTGTATTCCTGATGTGGCTGGCTGGAGCCAGGGTGGACAATGAGAACCTTATTCTCCAAATACTGGGGTTCTGTTCTGATTATTCAGTGCTACTTTTGATTTCTGAGATGTGGGGACAGAGGGTGGCCACCATTGTTGCAACTCCTCTGAGCTGAAGTGACTTCCAGGGAATTTCAATGAGCAATACATTTTTCCCTTCTTTTCTCCCTTTTGGGAATCAGATATTTAAGGATTAAGTCATTAAGAAGCAACTGCACATATGGGAAAATTTAGAAAGCCACCAAGTATGCTCAGGGAAAGATGAAGTCTCATTAAAGGCTTGAGAAGACCTTATACTTTCACTTAAGGTTGATCCCCAGCATAGAGAAACTTTTTAACAACAAAGAAACAGCAAATCATGGGACGGCGGAAGCTGATTATCAAGGCTACATTATAAGATTCGAATGTCCAGTTTTCAACAACAACAACAACAAAATCACAAGGGATACAAAGGGAAAGGAAAGTATGGTCCAATCAAAGGAACAAAATACATAAGCAGAAACTGGGTCTGGGGAAACTCAGTTGTTGGGCTTATTAGACAAAGACTTAAGACAACTGTCTTAAAAATGCTCAAAATACTGAAGGAAGATATAAATAAAAATGATGTATGAGAAAATGAGAGTATCAGTAGAGATAGAAATGATACAAAATTAAATTCCAGAGTTGAAAAATATAATAACAGAAATGAAAAATTCACCAGGTGGTTCAAAAGCAGATTTAAGCAGGCAAAAGACAGAATCATCAAATTTAAATGTAGGGCAACTGAATTATTGTGTCTTGGGAGTGAAAAGAAAAAGAATGAAGAAAAATAAGCAGAGGGGATCTGTGGTAAATGACTAAGAGAGCCAATATACTCATTATGGGAGTCTCAGAAGGCGAAGAGAGAGGAACAGAGATTATTTGAAGAAATAATGGCTGAAAGCCTCCCATATTTGAAGAAAGGCATGAATCTACAAATCCAAGAAGCTCAACAAAATCCCAGTAGGATAAATTCACTAATACATTTTTCAATCAAACTGTCAAAAAAAAAAAAAAAAGAGAAAGAGAGAGAGAGAATCTTGAAAGTAGCAAGAGAGAGTCAGCAAACACCACATACAAGACAATCTCAATAAATTATGAGCCTATTTCTCATTAGAAACTTTGGAGACGAGAAGGCAGTGGCTTTATACATTCAAAGTTCTCAAAGAAAAAAAATCTATCAACTAAGAATTCTATATTCAGCAAAACTGTCATTCAAAAAAATGATGGAGAAATTCAGACATTTCCAGATAAGTAAAAATTGAGGACGTTTTCATTTGTTTTTATTTTTTTAATGTTTATCTTATTTTTGACAGAGAGAGACAGAGCATGAGCAGGGGAGGAGCAGAGAGAGAGGGAGACACAGAATCCTAAGCAGGCTCCAGGCTCCAAGCTGTCAGCACAGAGCCCGACCTGGGGCTCGAACTCACAGACCGCGAGATCATGACCTGAGCCAAAGTCGGACGCTCAACCAACTGAGCCACCCAGGTGCCCCCGTTTGTTTGTTTTTACTACCAGACCTGCTCTACAGAAAATACTAGAGAGTCCTTCACAGTTCAAATGAGAAAATGCTAGATGGTGACTTAAGGCCATATAAGGAATTAAAGATCTCCAGTCAAGCAGGCATGATGCAAGCTTTGTAAGCACTAGAGTGATGCTAGAGAAAGAACAGACTTTTCTCTCTGGTTATGTAATTAATTCCTTTCAGCAGACTCCTGCAGTGGCCTGTGATGCAGGCTACTTCCCTAGGGCAGCATTCATCCCATAGGGCACCTTCCAAGAACACCAATGCTTTGGGGAAATTCCCAGCCTGGTTTCAGGTGTAGTTTCTCCCCTTGGATAGCTTTCCCTAACACCCCTTAGTGTGACTTTCCAGAGGGTTCCACCAGTGCACCATCTCTGCAAACTTCTCCCTCATCCAATAAGCCTTAGTTTCATCCACTCCAACAAAGTCCAAGGAATCTCACCCGTGTGTGTGTGTGTGTATGAGAGAGACAGAGACAGAGACAGAGACAGAGAGAGAGAGAGAAAGAAAGAGAGAGAGGGAGGGAGGGAGGGAGAAGGAAAGGGAGAGGCAGAGGGGAGAGAGGGAGGGAGAGGGAGGGAGAGGGAGAGGGAGGGAGAGGGAGGGAGAGAGAGATGGGCACCTTCATCTGTATTTGTTCCTTCTTTGGGTACTTTGCCTCAGATCCAATGACAGTGGCCACTTTTATATTTGCTCTTTCAGTACTCTTCCGGTGTTCTCTTTATCTCTTAGCAGTTAATTCCCATTTGTCCAATCACCTGTTATAGCTAATTTTTTTTTTTACATTAAAATTTCCTGCTCAAAAAGAAAATGACTCAAAGCATTGATTTTTCTTGTTTTCCTTTGGGTCATTATTTGAACAACATAGGAAAAAGAGAGAAGCAATCCATGAGTAGCATGATTTCTTACCCAAATCATCCCAGTATGTCAATCCATGGCCAGCCCCTTCCTTCTTCATGACTGTGTCTATAATCTGGGTTATCTGAGAGCTACCATGACACCAGTGATGGCTTCCTAGGTAAACACTGGTGTGAGACAACAGAAAGACACCCTCCATATAGGAAGAGAGAGGAGAATCAATGTGTGGGAAGGGTGTGTGTGACAGGGTGGTCCACAAACTGAAGTTCTGTGGTGGAAGGACTTGGAAGGAGGGGGCCAACTTCACCAAGGAACCCACGTCATGTGAGTGTGCCAGGCTTCACTTGTATGGACACAAGGGCTTTAGGGCATGCTGTATTGGGGTTGGCAGACACAGGCAGGAGAGATCACCCTCCCCGTGTCTGAGGAGCAGAGGGCTGAGGTTCTCATTCACTCTGGTAAGATTCTCTTGGCTACACAGCATGGATAAAATAAAAAGACACCTAGGAAAACCAAAACAACAGAAACCAAGCTTGACATGGCTAAAATGAGGGACAGGTGAAATAACAGAATTCTGGTAGAAAAGAACTGTTCCTTTTTGAGGGCTAAAAGTAGGCCTATGTCCTTCCCTCAGCCTTTCCTAAGAGGGCTGCAAGGCACAGACAAGCCTGCCAGGCTCCATAGCCCCACAAGGACTCACGGAAATAGATGGGGATATGACACAGTAATTTGAAATCTCATCTTGAGGTGAGGTGTGGTCAGCTGAGGACACAGGTGAAGAGCTTATATATAAAGAGGCACTTTCACATACACTGCAATTATAGACTAATATGACCAGAGGGCTTACCTGTTACCTGTTCTTTAGAACCATTACCTTGATAAATCTATGCAAGACATCTGAAGGGGTTTCTGCCTGCATCCTTCAGATGAGGAAATCAAAGATCTAATATGTTAGAACAAAGCTCAGTGGGTAAGAGGTGGAGATAAGAGGTGTGATTCCCAAGAGGTTCTGGATGCAGCCGGAGCAGGCTGGCAAGGGGGCTGCCCATCAGCTGTTGTGAGGCTGAAGCCAGCCTGACATACGAGTATAGTTAGCTGGGATATGATGGACTTTTCAAGAGGCTTCTCCCACATCAATCCTCAATTTCTACTTGTACTCTGTTGGTTTAAGTTTATTTGTTTATTTTGGGAGAGACAGAGATGGTGTGAGTGGGGGGAGGGGCAGAGAGAGAGAGAGAGAGAGAGAGAGAGAGAGAGAGAGAGAATCCCAACTAAGCTCCACCCTGTCAGTGCAGGGCACGATGCGGGGATCAAACTCATGAAACTGTGAGATTGTGACCTGAGCTGAAACCAAGAGTTGGACATTTAACCAACTGAGCCACCCAGGCGCCCCTCTGTTGGGACTTTATAAACATGAATAAAGTAGAAGATCAGATATAAAATGAAATGACTTGAATGGGCACATCATAAGAAAAGATATCCAAATGGCAAACACAGACACAAACAATGCTCAGCCTCATTACTTGGAAAGGAAATGCCAACGAAAACCTCAGGGAGATACCACTCTACACCTACCAGAAAGGCTAACGTGGAAAAGACTGACAATATGGGGCACTGGCAACGCTGAGAGCAAGTGGAGGCCCACTGTGGCTCACGGCAGTGGATATGGTAGGGTTGCTCTGCAAAACCACACCCTCCTTCGGTCACATACACGCACATTAGGAGGCAATGACTCCTACCTGCTGTGAACATACACCTGCCCAACACACACACTTGACTAGATGGGCAGTACTGCAGCAGGAAGCATGCTCTAGAACAGGTGCCCATTTCTCTATGTTATACCTTGATAAAGATTTTTTTTTTTAATGTTTATTTACTTTTGAGAGAAAGAGAGAGAGAGACAGAGGCATGAGCAGGGGAGGGGCAGAGATGGAGACACAGAATCTGAAGCAGGCTCTAGGCTCTGAGCTGTCAGCACAGAGCCTGACGTGGGGCTCGAACACACAACTGTGAGATCACGACCTGAGCCGAAGTCAGACGCTCAACCGACTGAGCCACCCAGGTGCCCCCTTGATAAGGATGTTTAAAAATAAGGACAGGGGCGCCTGGGTGGCGCAGTCGGTTAAGCGTCCGACTTCAGCCAGGTCACGATCTCGCGGTCGGTGAGTTCGAGCCCCGCGTCGGGCTCTGGGCTGATGGCTCAGAGCCTGGAGCCTGTTTCCGATTCTGTGTGTCTCTCTCTCTCTGCCCCTCCCCCGTTCATGCTCTGTCTCTCTCTGTCCCAAAAATAAATAAACGTTGAAAAAAAAATAAAAAAAAAAATAAAAATAAGGACAAACAATAAGGTAGAGAGGCTTTGGTGAGAGACTGAAAGTGTGGAGAGACAGGTGAGCTCCTGCAGGGCAGGACTGTGGCTTGTTAGGACAGGCTCTGAAGTGCCTTGGGCAGACCCCAGGGCAGAGCAGGGATAAGACAAGGGGTCACTGAGATGAACAGGAACCCAAGGCACTTTCCCTCATGGGTGGATAAACACGTAGAATCAGGATAAGAGGAAGAGAGACACTCCAACTGAGTGACACATGTTTTTTGCTCTGTTCTACTCAATGAAGATAGATTATAAGATAAAGTCACAAAAGTGGTTCAGACCTGCTCACCATCTGGAGGCACAGACTGCTTAACGGACAGCAGCTCCAGGTGCCAGGGGTAGGGTGGGGCTGCTAACGCCCTTTCAGGGCAGCAGACATCCCAGGTTTAAGGCCTCCCCTTCGAGGTATCCAAGTAACACATGTTAACTTAGGTTCAAGCGTAGAAGACTGAGATTTTAAAAAATCCATCCGTGGGAACACCAGGTCACTGGCATTTTGAAAGTAGACACATGGGGGCTTTGCTTTGGAAGCAAAAAGCAAGTATAGGCATATAGCTTCACATCCCACCCCAAGGCTTCCTGCTTGGTCTTAGGAGGCTGACTGCTCTCCTTCTGGATGCTCATGGGGTGATGCTGTGTGCTAACCCCAGCGCATTCCATATCTATGCTCCACTCACCTTCTGGTCCTTCTCTGACAGAGCGGGCTTCTCACACAAGACCATCTGAACCCTTTCTCCTGACCCTACTTCTCCAGCCCTCTCCCTGAAACACAAGCCTCCTGATGGGGTACCAGAATTCAAATTGGAGATGAACTTTCTGCCTTGCAGTCTTTTGGCAGAAACTACCACCCACAGTGACACAAAATTATGGCAGGAAGGGGCGAGCCCAGGAAGCTGGATTAAAAACACGGATGGTCCCCAAGGCCTTGATGTCAGCTGGCAAGAAATATGAATTCCAAGAGCTGTAAAGACCAAGGCTAGAGAGAGAAAAAGGTGGGGTGGGGGAGCGGACTCTCTTGCCAGTATTTTTGGACAGTGAATAAACCAGCTGCAGAAGACGGGGAAGGAGCCAGGAATACAAAGTGAGGTGGGGGGGGGAGGAGTTGGGTAGGGAGAGGTTGGTGGGAGCGTTCCAAGTCCGAGATGTTCATAGCAGTGTGATTCGGACATCCTTGGGAAATCTCAAGGCAGCGAGCCTGGTGATTTAAGGAGTGAGTCAGGCAGAGGACATTGTTTTGGTCAGAGATTGGCTCCAGGTCCTCGATCAGCTGTGCTTTGTAACAATCACCACGTCAGGCTTCTCTGCCAAAGCAGGTTAACAACTGTTGCCTGGACTTCGTAAAACGCTGTCTGCATCTCCCCCGGAAACACCTGGGGCTGCCGCTAAACCACCCACCCAAGGACTGGGCCCTTCTCTTCCCATTCACCTGGGGTGGTTCCCTGAAAGGGAAGGAACCTTATAGAAACTACCTGGGGGAAAGAGCCTGTTGTTGCTTTCCAGAACGGAAAACAGATCTATGCTGTTATTATGAAAGGTTGGACAGGCTACCGAGGCATAAATATTACAAATGCAAAGACATAGTGTTTCTGTCACATGGAGTAAACAAGGCTGGGCTACATTTTGGACTTTGTTCTTGAGAGGGCCCTGAGCCTCCCTAGTTGTGGCCTACAACTTCGCCAGGGTTGGGCAGGTGTGTGAGAAGGTGACCCTCATGTGTAGGGGAACCTGAACCCCACTCATGGCTGTTCACGGCATCTAGGCCTCAGTGAGGTGAGACAGTACAAGAAAGGGGGGGCTAGCTGGTGATCTACCTTCTTGGCATAATAATTTACAATAACCTTTGTGTTTGGGGGGGGGGAGAACAGTATGAAGTATGTCTTCTGGGGCAGTAGAAAAGCAGAGACTGCTTTTTCTCAGCCAGCATGCATCCAAGTGATGAGGTAGGAAGCACATATCATTGAGGACCATTCTGCTATAAGCACAGAAAGGAGAATGGTGCCCAGACAGGTGTGGCCTTCATGGAGCCCAGAGGCCAGCAGGGGGAGGACAGAGTGAAAACAAGCGAGCAAGTACAAAAGAGTAATTACAAATTGTTATCATACCTGTAAAGTAGAAAGAGGGTGCTGAGAGAGAGGGTAAAGCAGGCACCCAGTCTGGTGCAAGGTGCTCAGGAAGGAGGCCTGAGAGGACATTTAGTTAGAGACCCAAGGAGAGACACAGGCAAGCTGGGGAGAGGGAAAGGAATACTGACAAGTGTTTGGAGCCTGAAGTGCTGTATCTTAGGACAGAAAGGAAGCTGCAGTGAGTTGAATGGTGGCCCCTTCCCCTCCAAGATAATCCTACTCAGAACCTTCGAATGTGACCTTAATTGGAAAAAGGGTCTTGGTTGATGTAATTAAGGATCTCTTGGGGTGCCTGCGTGGCTCAGTCAGTTGGGCATCCGACTTTGGCTCAGGTCATGATCTGGTTCATGAGTTCAAGCCCCACATCGGGCTCTGTGCTGACAGCTTGGAGCCTGGAGCCTGCTTAGGATTCTGTGTCTCCCTCTCAAAATAAATAAACATTAAAAACAAAACAAAACAAAAGGATCTCTTAATCATGAGATGAGGTCATCCTGAATTAGGGTAGGCCCTAAATCCAACTACAGGGGTCCTTAGGCGAGGAGAAGACACACCAAGAAGACCATGTGAAGACAGAGGCAGAGACCAGAGGCAAGTCTACAGGGGCAAAGAATGCCAAAGGGCACCGGAAGCCACCAGAAGGTCAGGGAGAGGCATGGGTGGGATGAATTCTTCAATTTCAAGAAGGAATCAATCCTACCAATACCTTGATTTCAGACTTCTGGTTTCTAGAATGGGGAGAGGAGGATAAATTTCTGTTTAAGACACCAAGTTGTGGTCAGTTATTACCTCAGCCCCAGGAAATGAATACAGAGGCCATGGTCAAGAGTATGGATTTTATTCTAAGTGCAGAGGGAAATGATTGACAGGGCTGAAGCAGGAAGAAATATAACTGGATTTATGCTTAAGTAGATCTCTCTGGCTCTGTGTGGGAAATGAATCTGGGGGACAAGGAGCATGTGGGAAGCAGGGAGGCCAGTGCAAAAGGTCTGAAAGAACAATGGAGCCTCGTTGCTAGGTTCTAAACCAGCTGTGTGACCACGGGCAAGTTACCTAACCTCTCTACCACTCAATTTCTAATCAGTGGGGCCAAAAAGAATACCTATCTTCATAGGGCAGCATTTTTACATGATTCACTTTCTGTAAATGCACAGGCGGGAACGTGGCACACGGTGTGGGCTCACTGTATTTGCCATTCTTCCCGAGAGGACACGGAGGAGGAAGAGAGGGGACAAGAGGACCACTCACAGACTCAGGGGCTTTGGACTGTGGCAATGTCACAGAGGGTGGTGCTATGAACTGAGTGGGGAAGTGGGCTGGGAGGACAGATCAGTTTGGGAAGGGTCAGGTCCAGGAGAAGACCAAGGGAAGTCGGCGAGGACTTTTTAATCTGTTTTTGCTTGTCACTATAAGCCTATAACTAGCTGAGTCCTTAGTCCAGAGTCAGAGCCTTGTCAAGGTGTGTGAAGGCACCATGTTGGAAAGGTGTCATTGCGAAGGGGCACAGGAGCCAGGAGACCTGAGAACACCAATATTCTCTTTCTGGTCCTTCTACCATTGCGTGCCCCACAGGATGTTGTTGGATGACAGAGATCAGACATAAAGACTTCCCTCTCAGGGATGTGTCAGTGCCCATAGCCATCTGATGTGCTAAGACCTGCATACCCCTCAGTGGCCTGTTTGTGGTAGCCTGACAAATCCCCCCCATTCCTCAATGATAAAACACAGGAAGAGGGGAGGAGAGATAAAGTCCATGACCACCACTGGGTGGGGAGGAAGGGCACCTGATAAAGAAGAGGAATGGAAGATTTTTACAACTTTGGGATTTCTGGAACAGCCTCTCTCTTGAGGCCACTGGGTGTGGAGGGATAGCGTGAGGACCCAGCCCATGAAATCCCACAGCAGGCCAGGCCAGGGAAGCACGTTAACTTGGCTTTCTGAACTAGGGGTTCTTTAGGAGTGGGTGGGCAGAAAGCAGCTGGGATGAGAACAGTGGGTAGAGCCAAGGCATGAGGGATGCCTTAGCCAACATCATGCCAAGAAAACAAAGTCAGGGCCCTTAAAAGTTGTGCCCAATGCATCTGCTCAGCATCGATGACATCTTATTCTTGTAAGGGTTGTCCTTACCTGAATACAATCCAATTGTCAACCGTCTCTGGGCACAGGGTCCTTCTGGGCATTTAAAGGTTCTGATAGGCCCCTACTGTGACATTTCCTGGGTGACATCTGGTGTGGAATGCTGTGCCAAAGGAGACCAATCCTCGGCTAGAGTACAGGAGCTCCAGATGCAAACATGAAGCATCCATGGCAGCTATAAGTCTTACAACAAAGCCTTTCCGTGCAAATCACCCTCCTCTGAGCCTCAAACAGTGCTGTGAGTTAGGGGGCAGGGCACACAGTCTCATCCCATCCCCAATCTTCCATTAGTGCTAATATAGAGAAGGACCATATACTAAAGACAGACCATGTATGTTATATGTATGCCCATGAATTATTCCAACTTCAGACAGAGACACAGGTAATAGCCATCACCTGCTATAGGGAGTGGCCCTGGGACTTGAAGCCTTCTCTGTTTCACTTTGAAGTCCAGCTCTTCCCACCATACCGTGCCAGCTCCCTCTAATGGCAAAACTGATATCCAGAGGGAAGAAGGGGCTTCCTTGAGGACACACGACCAACAATTAAGCCAGGCCTAAATCTCCGCATCCTGATTCCAAATCCAGAGCTCTCTTCTCAGGGCCAGAGATGGAACTATTTTAACTTCCTTACAGAGCCATGAATAAATGGAAACCTCTATTAACTTCTCACCATTTAGCAAAACAGGTTTTCTAACCTTCTACACATCTGTGATGGTTACTTTTATGTGTTGATGTGACTGGCCACAGGGTGTGCAGATGAAAGGTTATTTCTGGGTGTGTCTGTGAGGGTTTCTGGATGAGGCTGGCATGCGGGCCTGTGGACGAAGTAACGTAGATGGCCCTCCCTAATGGGCATCGTCCAATCCCTAAAGGTCTGAATAGAACAAAAGGCAGAAGAAGAAGGAATTCACACACGCACCCTGCGCCCCCTACCCCCACTAGGACCTCTCTTCTCATCTTCTCTTGCCCTCCCCTGGGATTTCACCATCAGCTCCTTTGGGTCTCAGGCCTTCAGACCTGACTGGATGACATCACCAGCTTTCCTGGGTCTCCAGCTTGCAGATGGCAGATCGTGGGACCCCCTCAGCCTCCATAATTATATGAGCCAAGTTCTCATCGAGATTCATACATATATTCGTTGATTCTGTTTCTCTGGAGGATCCCAGTATAGCCTCTATGCTTTTAATTAAGAAGTCATTCCTAAAAGATTAAAGACACACCTATTATTTTTCAGCCACTCTGCTAAATACTGGAAGGAAAAGTTTTAACAAGACACAGTATGTGATGCCAATTCTTATAGCACTACTGGGGGAAAAACAGTATTCTTGACGTTGACTAAACTGTGTGCATGTTTTCCTTTAATCGGGAAATTCTTGACCTTGGCTGGCCATTGGGTTCACCTGGAGAGATTTAAAACATCCAGTTCCTGGGTCCCATCTCCAGAATTTGTGAATTAATTGGTCTGGGATACAGCCTGGGCTTCATGATTTTTAAACACAGGAGGGATTTGCTAATTATTCATCACCATGACTTAATTATGGATATAAAGCATTTCTTTTTCACTGATAATTTATAACTTGCTCTTTTTGAAGTGAATGTGATGAAGCTGATGGCACACAGGACATGAAACAGACTCTTTTAAGAAATACTAAAAATGGGAAATTTCAGAGGAGACGAGAAACACCTGTGGGCAAGGAATTTTTATAATTAAGCACAACATCTACCCCTGAGCTTTCTGGAGCAAATGTGCCAAGAACAAGAGGGGTCATGGTGTCTTCTAGGTCAATAAAAGGAAGCTTATAAGATAAAAAACAAGAACAAAACAAAACAACCCAAAAAACAATTTTCTCTCAAATCGTTCTAAAAGGACCCATGAAAAGTATCTGCATGTACAGGACAGCTGAACCCCCAGGTGCTTTGTGACTCATCAACAGCCAGGCAGCTCCCAGATCAGCTAAGAGCCAATCGAAAGGTGAGCCTCTCTTTCGAAGATCCACAGGCCTCCCCGGAAGGTCCCCTAAGGAAGCTGCAGGCCAGGGGAGTGTGTCACGCAGCTGTCTCAGGAAAGCTTTCTAGCAAGGCGCACGTGAGGAGTAAGGAGCCATGGGACTCAGGGTATCTGTGCTCACAGAAAGAGCTCTGTCGAAGTTGAGGTGGCCTATGACACACTCAACACCCTGCGTCCGTGGCCCTTGGAGGGACTTGGTCTTCCGCTCAAATTCTCGCAGGAGACAGATCCTCCTTTGCCTAAGGCAGGAAGAGCTGCTGCTGGGAAACCCCGATCAAGGCACCCTGGAGAATGCCTGCTCAAGGGGAACTTACGGGGGGTTGTCACATTTCCTCTGCCGGAAGCGGGCTCCCGTCCCACACGTCCGGCTGCACATGCTCCACGCTCCCCAGGGGCTCCAGTCTCCGTCCACGTGCTCCGGGATGGGTGTCTTGCTCACGCACTCCCCTGCGCGGCACCACTGAAACACAGCAGGGGGGCCCCAGGGGCCCTCAGTGCCCAAGGATCAAATCTGCTCACTCACCCGGTAACTTGCGATTCCCACCACGTGAAAAAGCACCTTGCCGTCCCAAATTGCCTTCTGTAATTCACGTACGAGCAGACCGTTTTGGGGCATGCATGCTTCTTAGCTCTAGCGACCTTCCTTGCTCACTCAACCTGACACCTGTACACCTGTGGCATTTGCAGCGTGCCCTAAAATCCCGCGTGACGTGTGCTCCGTTGGAGTTTTCTAAGTTCTCAGAAAAAGGATTAGTTCACATGGCTTACAGAGAGACCTGAGTTTCTGCCAACTTTCCTGACTGGGAGTGCATTTCTCTGGAAGGCTGAGTCTCCTGGCTTTGTGGTTTTGAACTTCAAAGTTGGGTTTGGTGCTTCGGAGATGACACCGTAAGTTCCACACGGGTGAACCTTGGCTCCGAGGATAAGGGAAAGCCAATCCTCTAAAATGGAAATTTCCCAATGTGTGTGGCACATCCAGGGCAGGACAGGTGATTTAGTGGTTCCCAACCATGGCATCTCATTCATTCCTTGCAGGAAGACTAAGAGAACTCTGCGGCTGCTGGCCCTGAACACCTCTCCTCTCCAACACCAATCTCTCCGGTTAATGAAGATCAGGCCTACAGGCTTGCTCTCTTAAACTTGAGCTAGAAGTGAGCAACACAGTTCTCATAGAATTTATTTTATGATAGCCCTTTGTGTATGGCAAGTGATCCTGTTTTTCTACGTATGGTTTATTGACGTGCAAGTTTTAAGTAAATTCACTTGTATGACAAAAAGAGTCGATTGAACAAAAATAGCAAGTGGTTCTTGTATCTTATCAGCAGAAAAAGGAGAGGTGATGTGGGTGCCCCTCTTTTCCCAGAGTGGGCTCCATGGGCATTTCTGGGGCAGCCCAGAGGGTGCTTCAGGTACTCCTGAGTAAAGCACAGACCACTGCCCTTCAGGAGAGACGCCCAATGCTCAGGAGACGGGGGCTGGGGGAGGGCAGTGGGAGGCGGGGGTTACCTTGTCTGCCCCACACTCAGTGCCGTCCAGGGGAGGGTCCAGCTTGGTCTTGCAGGACGTATCTCCTTCCACCAGGCACCACAGTCCAGCGCACATCAGATGCTGCTGACAAGGGAAGGAAGGTAACTGCCTAGAGCACCACACACAGGTCACTACTGGGGGCGGAAGGTGGGGCTTGATGACTGGTTTGGATTGAGAATTTGAAACATGAAGGGAAGGAGGGTCATGAGTCTGGATGTGAAGAAAAAAAAATATGTGCATCATTCAACTGGTTCATTTTAACTCAACAAAATTCTGTGCCTTTATTTCCCATGCTTGTCTCATGGGGATTCAGTTCGGCAATTCCTGCATTAGCTATTGAGGGCCTAGGAGTTGTCCCATGCAGGGCGCAGGCTGGGAGCCAGTAACAAACACATACTTTCCATTTAATGTAGGAAGGTATGAGGCAGACACCCATGGGTCAGACCGAGTGCATAGGAAAGGAATCTCTCCATCCTAACCTCACCAAGGAGGGCTTGCCGGAAAAGGCAGCTTCAGAGCTGAGGCTGGAGGGGCCACTGTGCAGGCCCAGAATTGAGACCCCAAGGGGTTAAAGAAGGCTTTCCATTCTCCCTGTGGTCACCTGCTTTCTAGCTCAGCTGCATCATGCCTAATTTCTTATAGCGTTTCACCTAAAGAATTTCTTAACTGCACAAATAACTGAAATAATTCTACTTAAGAATAGGCATTTAAAAACAGACTCCCATTTGTATTAATAGGAAACCTGCATGTAGACAGAGTGCTCAAGATGGGACTATTTATGAAAATAGCTGGATACATGGCCAGTGTCCTCCCTGGCTGCTTCAGTCTCCCTTGCAGGACTCGGAGAAGACAGCACATTCACCGGCTGCTGCTTCCCCAGTCTCTCCGCTGGAGGCCATCCCCTGACCACGGAGCAACCCTCGGTCATGGGGATGGGAGCTGGACACCCCATCTCCTTGGGTGCGATGGCTCTGAGGCCAGCGCCACACTTCTCTCTGAGGGTCCCGGTGGGATGGTCCCATTGTCCATGCAGTCGCCTGCCCATCAGTGTACTTTGGACTTGCCACCCCCCTCTCCCTTCCCTGCCCCCTCACGGTGCTTCCTGGGATCACTTCCCAGATAAACTACTTGCACCCAAATCCTCGCCTCGTGGTCTGAAAATTGAGAACAGATGTACAGAAGGCTCTTTTAAAGACACAGCACTTCTGGGATGCCAAGCCCAAGCACACGGGGAAAAGGCCTGAGCCGCAGTAGGGAGATATCACCCTCCCGGGCGTGGCCGGGGCACCTGCGGGTACATTTTGGGCAGGGTGAGGGTCAAGGGTCCTTGCTCAGGATAGTCACAGTGGGGCTCACAAAGGGTGTGCTGTGCTTCGTGTAGAGTTCTGCTGTTCCAAGTAATCTCAAACATCTGCATAGAATAGTGTGCACTGTGCTGTCTCAAGTCAAAAAATATTTAGAAGCTGAAGAGACAAAAGGAGAAACAGGGAAGGAAAACAGGGCTGGAGGGGCTTTGACAAAGAGCTCACAGAGCACAAGCTCTTGCTCATTTTTTCAAGTGTGTCAAAGCCACTCCGTACCCTTAAAGAAATTGATGATTCAAGGGGAATAGTGTGCCTGTGGGTTCAGGAAAACCCCTGTGTTCCCATTATTGTTCAATTCTCAGCAGAACGGTAAAAAGATGAGAACTCTGAGCACAACCCCAGCTGGTCCCATAAAGACAGACTACACCTCATTAAATGTTTGATTCCATGCACCTTGACCTCGGAGCTCTTCGAGAGTGTGGTGTCAGCGCGTGGACATGTGTTCATGAGAACAAGGCTGACCCGGCAGGTAATTTATGGGTAGGAGTGCTTGGGATTAGGAGACACACCTGTCCCATCAAGAGGGAGAGGAGGAAGGCGATGTGAATGGTTTGTTATGCGCTTTATAGACCATGCATTCCCATAAAACTTTTCTAGCCATCAAAGAAAAGGAGATGAGTCTGGCAAAGACTTTCAAGAACACAAAAAGTAGTAACCATAAAGGCCAAAAGAAATGAATTATATTATGTTAAAATGAAGAACTTCTGTGTATCAAGAGACAACCATAAGAAAGAGAGGATATTTGCAATAAAAGGGAGATACTTATAATGCATGGAGCCAACAAAGGATTTGTATCAAGAATATCTGTAAAAACATGAAAGCTCCCACAGACAATTAAGAAAATAGCCCAGTAGAAAAATGGGCAAAAAACTTGAACAGACACTTTACAAACAAGGGCATTTAAACTTAAGGATGGGGTGACTAGCTGGCTCAATTGGTGGAGCGTGTGACTCTTGATGTTGGGGTTGTGAATCTGAGCCCTACGTTGGGTGTAGAGATCACTTAAAAAACAAAACAAAACATAAGGATGGCCAATAAACATATGAGCAGGTGCTTAATTTCATCAGCCACTACCACTTGGTACCTCTACACATGTACCAGAATGGCTAGAATGACAGAGACAGAGGATACAAAGTGTTGGCAAGGATGTGGTATGATATGAATGCTCTAAAACTGATGCTGAGCTTCTAACTTGGTTCAACAACTCTGGAAAACTCTTTGGCAGTACTTACTAACACTGAAGACATGCACATTCTAACACTCAACAATTCCACTCTGATGTATGCATCGGACAGAAATGTGTGTATCCCATTTTTATGAGGTTTAAAAACAAATAAGATAAAATTATCGTTTTCTGTGAGTCAGGATAGTGGATACCTTTCTGTGTTTAGTTTAAAAACAAAGACAAGGGAGTTGAGCGGAAAAGGCAACTTTAGAGCTGCAGCCTCTGATCCCAGCTCAGCCACCAGCACTGCCGTGTGTGCCCAAGCTAAGCAATCACCCTTCTGTGATTCCTTGTGAGTACAGGACAAATGGTATCGACTTCATTAATGCTTGTCACTGTGGTGCCTGTGAGATAGCTGGCATGCATGTCATGCTTTCCAAATGACCTAGTGCTCTGCCATCTGTAGGACAAAGTCCTCTAACATCTGTCATCCTGAGGACACCTGTGGAAGGCAGGTAGGGCAGGGCTTTCTCTACTTTTTTCCTTCTTCCCAAAGAACAGGCACATGTTTGTGGAGGTCAAGGGCCTGAGTTGGTCAGAAGCACCAGACTGGGGAGTTCATTTATCAAGGTTCGTATCCTGGTTCTTGACCTATGTAGTGGATCCACACGTGTGTTCACTTTCTAAAAAAGAATCAAGCTCTAAATGTATGACCTGTGCATTTTTTATGCATGCTTAGTATACTATTTATGGTAAAACCACTTACTGAAAGAGAGAAGACAAGAGAGAAATGCATGCTCTGATAACGGAAGATTCTCTGGACCAACCTATCACAAGGTAGAAGCGGGAAAATCAGGGCTTCACAAGGAAAGTACAAGGATAGACCACGTGTGGGGGGAGCCATTCCTCAGAGCAGGAGAAAGACTGCATGGTGGATAGTCTTGCAACTGCTGGTCTCTTTAGGTCAGGACACACACACTGGTCTCATGAGGAGAATGCCTGCTAGCCTGGAAATAGCCCTGACACTCTCCAAAATGAACATCCTATCTATAGCTGGTCCAGGAATAACTCAGAGGTGAACAATACATAGAAAGAATCGGGGCACCTGGGTGGCGCAGTCGGTTAAGCGTCCGACTTCAGCCAGGTCACGATCTCGCGGTCGGTGAGTTCGAGCCCCGCGTCGGGCTCTGGGCTGATGGCTCAGAGCCTGGAGCCTGTTTCCGATTCTGTGTCTCCCTCTCTCTCTGCCCCTCCCCCGTTCATGCTCTGTCTCTCTCTGTCCCAAAAATAAATAAACGTTGAAAAAAAAAATTAAAAAAAATGAAAAAAAAAGAAAGAATCATCACAGGATCTGTACTAATTAGTACAAAAAGGGAGAAGTTATGGGAAGGAGAAAGCATGTGAAGAATATTCACTCACTGGATAAAATGATCATAAAATGGCTAACAATGTGCAAGCACATGTGCATTATTATTTTTTAAGAACAAAGTAATTGCATTTTTTTTGGTTTTGTTTCTTGTTTTTTATTTATTTATTTTGAAAGAGAGAGAGCAAGTAGGGGAGGGGCAGAGGGAGAGGGAGAGAGAATTCCAAGTAGGCTCCACACTGTCAGCACAGAGCCTGACACAGGGTTCAAACCCATGAACTGTGAAATCATGACCTGAGCTGAAATCCAGAGTTTGACGCTCAACTGACCGAGCCATGCAGGCACCCCTGGTTTTTCACTTTTTGCACTTGCAAAAGGAAAATACATAAGAACTCAGGGAAATGATGGTCAGGTCAAATAAGATAAAATATTAACCATCACAGCTGGCTGGTCTCTCCTAAAGGAGAGAACCAAAGTAATGTAACAGAAAAGGTATTTGAATATAAATTCAAGGGGTGCCTGGGTGGCTCAGTTGGTTAAGAATCTGACTTCGGCTTAGGTCATGATCTCACGGTTTGTGAGTTCAAGCCCCGTGTAGGGCTCTGTGCTAACAGGGTGGAGCCTGCTTGGGCTTCTTTGTCTCCATCTCTCTCTGCCCCTCCCTTGCTCATGCTGTCTCTCTCTCTCTCAAAAAATAAATAAACATTAAAAAAATGTATATAAATTCAAGACCCTATCCTGAAATGAAAGAATACCTCAGTCTCAGATTGAAAAGCAAAGCCTTGTTCCAGGGAAAATGGCGAAGAATCATGAACACGGAGGCATGTCCTGATGAAAGTTACTGGATTTCAGAGATAAAGCAAAAAATATTTTAGGCAGCCAGGCAAAAAGACCAAGTCACTGATAATGGGAAAAGGTATCAGGCTACATGCAGATTTCTCCACGGCAGCCCTCAATGCTGGAAGGCAATGGAACAATGCTCAGAAAGACACAAGAAAAGAAAATGTAACCCAAGCAACTTCTAGCAACTGAAGTGTTGCCCAAATATTTAGGTAACGGAAAATTATTTTCAAACCTATAAAGAGCTGGATCTTTTTTGGGAGACAATACTAGAGGATGAAATTCAGTGAGCAGAGAAATGAGGGGAAAACCCAAGGATTAGAAGTGAACATGGATCAAAGACATTGACTGAAACGTGGGGACTGAAGTTAGACAACAGAACACAGAGGCTATAAGCTAAGATGAGGCTTATAAGATCAGGCTAGAAAAGAAGGTTTTATGAGATTGTCCATATACATCAATTTCTTTATCGTTTTTGGCTGGGGGAGTAACAAAACATAACAGATAAATATAGTAACTGAGATATAAGGGCTTTTAAAGGTAAAATGTTAACCACTAAGAAAATAATTAAATTGGGGGGTAGAGGGAATGGAAAGAAGGGGTTTGAAGGTAGAAATTCATCTATTTTATCATGCTCAAGGAATTAGGATACAGTAAAATAGATAGAAGTTGGCCTAAGGCACCTTTTGCTTCCAGCAAATGTCAGACCAAATAGTCTGTGGGAGGCAGGGCTGCTCATCCATTACAAAAGCAGTGAGGTATTGTAATAAAATATCATCCTTATTGCTGCGCTCACCAGAAGTAAAGGAACTATTCAAGAAAGCAAACACAAAATACACACATAGCTATATCTGTACATACATACAACATAGTCCAATCTGGGGGTAAGCACATAGAAGAGGTGCATTCCCTTGAGGGCCAGCAATGATCTTGATACTACAGCTGGGAGAGTAAGTCTGGAATCTGGAAGGATTGGTGACATCCCCGGCTTTGGTTGAGACAAATATAAATTCTCTCTGAAGGAAAGCAAATCACCATTCAGCCTCTCACAATTCCACGGTGGTAGTCAATAAAAGTAAACTTACAATGAAACATGGAAACATGAATGACAGCTGGTGGAAGACACAAACACAAGACTTAAACTTTCAAAGTGTTTAGATAACAGAATTATCAGATACAGAATATAGAATATCTATAAAATGTTTAAAGAACCAGAAGATGAGATCACATACAGGAAGATACTATTGAGTATGACCAGGCTAATCTGAAAAAGAAACTAGAAAGAACCTTTTAAAAACTGAATGTATAATTGTTGAAGAAAAGCAGCAGCTTCTGACATCATTGAAAGACAGAATGAGTGACTAGAAAATAGATGTGAATAAATTATACACAGTACAGTATGGAGAGAAAAGGAATTGGGAAATACTAAAAAAAAAAATGGGTTAAGAGATAAGAAAGAAAAATACTGATGTATGTATCTAATCATAGTCCCAGAAGGAGAGAATAGAAAGAATGGGAGAGAGGAAGTATTTGAGAAGAAAATAGCTGACATAGAACATGTATCATATAGAATAATGAGTTCCCATACTTAGTGGGGGGCAGTCTTCTATTACAGCCCAACAACCCTTCCTCCTGCTACTCATACTGTAAGTGTAACGCCCTCCTCTTGTACATTTGATGAAACTACCAGCTTGCTTTGCATCCATATAATGCAGCAAAAATCACAGGATGTCATTTGAAACAATTCTTGGGCTAATGGGAAAGTCATAATGAAAGTTGCAAATGATAAAGAAAATAATGAAGGTGAAGT
Organism: Prionailurus bengalensis; assembly: GCF_016509475.1. Lineage (NCBI taxonomy): Eukaryota > Metazoa > Chordata > Mammalia > Carnivora > Felidae > Prionailurus > Prionailurus bengalensis. The sequence goes on from NC_057355.1 coordinate 18,648,346, forward strand.
GCTAGATATCATGACAAATGAAGGAAGAGTCTCAAATACTCATAGACAAGAAGGAAAATAAATTAAGTATCCATTTGAAAAAGTTTGAAAGGGGAAAAATATAAATCTATAAGAAAGCAGAATAAATTAATGATGAGGAAAGGAGAAATTTATTATTTAGGAAGAAGAAAAACAATAGGCAAATAGGAGTTGGCTCTTTGGAGGAAAAATAAATGGGATAAACCGCTAGTTAATCTATTTAAGAAAAAGGGGAGAAAGCAGGAATAACAGAAAAAGAAAGAAAGAAAGAAAGAAAGAAAGAAAGAAAGAAAGAAAGAAAAGAAAGAGAGAGAAAAGAAAGGAAAGGAGGAAAGAAAGAAGGAAAGAAAATAATCAAAATGTAAAGGAAATTAAAAAAATAATCAGTGATCACTGAGCTCAATTCTATTACATAAGCTTAAGATGAGATGATTTCCTAACAGCATATAAATTAATAGATCTATTGTTGAGAATAGACTAAAAATGTATACAGTCTAGTTAATACAGAAGACCTAGGGAAGCTTGCCAATGAGCTACCCTTTCTGAAAACCTCTGGCCCAGATGGTTTCTTAGCAGTATTTTCCATAGGGGGATTCTATTTAATCTTTAAGAAACAGATAATACCAATGCATTCAAACTGTTTAATGGCATACAAAAGGAGGGAAAGCTTTCCTTATTCTTTGTATTAATCAATATGACTTTGAAACCAAACTGAACAGGGCAGGAAAGGAGAAAAGCTTCATACCAAACTCATTTATGAACGCTACTGTAAAAACCCTAAATAAAAGTGAAGCATGCACCATGACCAAGAAAGCTTTACTCTGAGAACCTGAAGATGGTTTAATATTAGAAAATCTGCTAATATAATTTGCCACATTAATAATTCAAAGACAGAACTCATCCATTCCTCATTATGGATGCAGAGAAGACATTTACTAAAATTTAATCATAACCTCTTATTAAAGTTCTTAACAATATAAATAAATGGATACTTTCTTCACTTGATAAATACCTATCTCATGGAGAAACATCAGAAGAATTTCTCATTAATGCTTCTGATGTATAGAATGTATATTATTACACTGTTTTTATTTTAGATGAGAAAAGAATGGATATTATCACACTTTTTATTTTAGATGAGAGAGAGAATTAGGGGCTAATATAGAATTATATAACTAAAAACCCAAATGACTCAATTAAAGAACTATTATAATCTCTAGAAGAATTCAGTCAGATGGCTGGACATAAAATGAAAATACAGTAATCAAAGTTATAAATATCAAATACAACCAGTTTTAAAGATATAATGGAATATGGGATTGCAAGCTGGTGCAGCCACTCTGGAAAACAGTATGGAGGTTCCTCAAAAAACTAAAAATAGAACTACCCTACAACCCAGCAATTGCACTACTAGGTATTTATCCACAGGATACAGGTGTGCTGTTTCGAAGGGACACATGCACCTCCGTGTTTATAGCAGCACTATCGACAATAGCCAAAGTATAGAAAGATCCCAAATGTCCATCAGTGGATGAATGGATAAAGAAGATGTGGTGTGTGTGTGTGTGTGTGTGTGTGTGTGTGTGTGTGTGTATATACACACACACAACAGAGTATTACTCAGCAATCAAAAAGAATGAAATCTTGCCATTTGCAACTACATGGATGGAACTGGAGGGTATTATGCTAAGTGAAATTAGTCAGAGGAAGACAAAAATCATATGACTTCACTCATATGAGGACTTTAAGAGACAAAACAGATGAACCTAAGGGAAGGGAAACAAAAATAATATAAAAACAGGGAAGGGGACAAAACAGAAGAGGCTCATAAATATGGAGAACAAACTGAGGGTTATGGGAGGGGTTGTGGGAGGGGGGATGGGCTAAATGGGTAAGGGGCACTAAGGAATCTACTCCTGAAATCATTGTTGCGCTATATGATAACTAATTTGGATGTAAATTTTAAAAAATAAAAAATAAAATAAAAGATATAATGGAATAAAAGACGCCATTAAAATAGAAAAATATACTATAGAAATAAATATATTAAGAAACTTATAAAATATACATAAAGAAAAATTTTAAATTTCCTTGAGGGACGGAGGATGTCTTGAATGGATGTAAAGAAATACTACGTAGGAAAACTCAACAGTATAAAGGTATTATTTTTCCCTGAGTTAGTCTCTAAAGTAATATAACTGAATTTAAAATACCAACATAATTTGGAACTAAACAAGCAGATTCTAAAGATCATATGAAGAAACAAACAAATAATAGCCTGGAAAACTGTGAAAAAGCATATGGTTAGTGCATTAAAATATAAAATAATGGCCATGTAAATATTAAGAGGTACATGATTATATCAGTGGAACAGGCTGGGAAATCCAGAAATATATTTTTTAAATGAGAAATAAAGAAGTATAATGTATTATAAAGATGGCATTTAGAATTTATGGGGAGATATGAATTAATCAGTAAACGGTATGGAGCCACCTGAGGGGCCATCTGGAAACCAACTGAGGTTGCATCCCTACCTCACACCTTACACTAAAATAAATGATTGCTGTATTAAGGATTTAAACATAAAAATGAAATCATAAAAGTACTAGAAGATACGATACAAATTAAGTTTATTTACAATTTAGGAATGGGAAAGACCTTTCAAACCATGACATAAAAGCCAGAAGACTAAAGATATTGATATATTTGACTTTACATACACACACACACACACACAGACACACACACACACACACACACAGCACACACACACACATATACTTCTGCTTGACATAAAATGATTTTAAAAAAGTAAAAAACAAACATCAAAAAAATCTGTAACTCATATTTCATCTAAAGGGCCAATTTCCTTAATTGATAAAATTTCCAACAAATCACTAAAAAAAGTCAATAATCCAAAAGATTTAAAAAGACAGTCCACAGAAAAGACAACCCAACTGGTTTTTTAATATATGAAAAAAATGCTCAAATGCATCAATAAAGAAAGTGTCATTTAACCTGCAAGACTCATTTCCTAAATGCTCAGATTGGCAAAGACCTGAGAGGCTAAGCAGATATGGGAAAACAGGCACTTCCATAAGTTGTTTATGAGAGTGTAAATAGAGAAGCCTCTTTGGAGAGCAATCTGACAATATTTATCAAGGACTGGGCATGTACATAATTTCATCTAGAGTTCAAAGACAGGCAAAATTAATCTGTGGGGTCACAAAGAAAAACAGTGAGGGTACCTGGGTGGCTCAGTCAGTTAAGTGTCTGATTTCAGCCCAAGTCATGATCTCACAGTGTGTGGGTTTGAGCCCCGCATCCGGCTCTGTGTTGACAGCTCAGAGCCTGAAGTCTCCTTCAGATTCTGTGTCTCCCTCTCTCTCTGCCCCTCCCCCGCTAGCACTCTCTCTGTCTCTCACAAATGAATAAAAACATTAAAAAATTAAAAAAAAAAAAAGGAAAGAGTGATTATTGCTGAGGGTTACAGAGTAGAAGGGAACTTTAGGGAAGCTTCTGGAATTGAAGAAATGCTGTATTTATTTTTTTAATGTTTATTTCTTTTGAGAGAGAGAGAGCATATATGTGAGCATGAGTTAGGGAGGCGCAGAGAGAGAGGCAAAGAGAGAATCCCAAGCAGGCTCCGCAACATCAGCGCAGAGCCCAATGGGGGCTCAATCCCACAAACTATGAGATCATGACCTGAGCCAAAATCAACAGATGCTTAACCAACTGAGTCACCCAGGTGCCCCAGAAATGCTGTATTTCTTGATGTGTAGGTTATACTGGTGCGTTCAGTTTATAAACACACACACACACACACACACACACACACACACACACACACAAGAATGTAACTGTACACTTAGGATTTGAACTTTTCTGTGTTTCATGTTATGTTATACATAGGTGAATAAAACTCCAAAAATTACATACATGCAAAAATAGCCTTTTATCCACTTGTAGGCATTTATATTGTAGATTAATGGTTCTCAATTAGGGGTGATTTTGCCCCCCTGCAAGATATTTGACAATGTGTGAAGACATTTTTTGGTTGTCACAACTAGGGGAGGCCCCTGACTTATAGTGGAAGAGGCTAATGACGTTGCTAAATATCCTATAGTGCATAAGCCCCACCGCAAAGAATGGTCTGGCCCAGATGTCAAGAGTGCTGAGGTCAGGAAACTACAGATAAACTCACTGGTAATGACAAAAAAAAAAAAAAAAAGTAAGTTACAGTGGAGAATCCTCCAAAACACCTTAGCCAGGTCACCAAGGTTAACATCACCAGTATGGCAGTCCCCCTTTATCCATAGGGGATGTGTTCCATGACCCCCAGTGGATGCCTGAAACTATGGACAATACTAACCCTATGGACCCTTATACATACTGTTATTTCCCATATGTACATCCCTATGACAAAGCTTAATTTATAAATTAGGCACAGTAAGAGAGAGAGAACATTAGCAAAACAGAACAATTATAAAAATATACTGTAATAAAAGTTATGTGAATGTAGCCTCTCTCTCTCAAAATATCTTATTGTACTCACCCTTCTTCTTCATGTGATGGATGTGAGATGATAAAATGCCCACGTGATGAGATAAAGGAACATCATCACTTCATGATGTGGGCATTGTGACATAATGAGAGGCTACGGGTGCCCTTCTGACCACATGTCAGAAGGGTCATCCGCTTCAGACCGCGGTTGACTGTGGGTAACTGAAACCATGGAAAGCAAAACTGCAGATAAGGGGGCACCACTGACATAAGATGTATGGTGGGCCCCTTCCCAATAATGCATCGCCTCAATATCATCATGAGGAAACATCAGATAAACCCAAATTGCAAACGTAATTGACTAGTACTGTTCAAGTGATGAGGTCATGAGAGACAGAGACCAAGGAACTACCACAGACCGGAGGAGACCGAGAGACAGGACAACTAAATGCAAAACAGGATGCCGGTACAGAAAGAAGGACATTGGTGGGAAAAGCAGTGAAATCTGCGTGCACTTTAGTGAATAACATTGTACTGGGATTAACAACCTGGTTTTGATAATGATTCTATGATTCTGTAAGATACTGACACAGAAGGAAGCTGGGGGAAAGGCATATGCTTTCTGGACTAGTTTTGTAACTCTTCTTAAGTCTAAAGCTACCTCCCAACAAAAAGTTAAAAAAATAACACAATCTGTAGTAAAGGTGGGGGGGGGGAAGGATGAGGCAACTCTATTTACACTGGTACTGAACAACTCTAAAGCGTAGTTAAGAGGAAAAAAAGATACGCAACAGTACGGTAGGATGCTAATATTTGTAGGAAAAAGGGGAAAGCAAATATGCAAACATACAAATTTTGAATTTCACACCTTGTGCATAGATTTCTTATTCAGAAAACAAATTCATTCCCAAGTCACACTGATAACCAAGCATCTGTGGTAGAGATGGTCTTTGCTATAATTATCTAGTACCCACATGCCTATTTACAAAGCACTGATGAGACAAATTCAAAGATTGGCAATGTGGCTTTTCCAGAGTGAATTCTTTCTTTTCATCTTCAATGCCACTGCCTCATTCAAGTCCTCGTCCTCTCTCATCTGGACAAATGCAGTCATTTCCTGCAGGTCTTGTGAATGCAGTCTTCCTCGGGCTCAATATGGCTGCAAAATCTTTTTGAAGACACAGATCTCAACTGAACCCATCCTGCCACTCCCTTTGGGACTCACTGAAAACCCGTACGACATAGCCCCACTCTTCACTTCGTTCCTGCCCCTCTCCTCTGCCTGCTGCCTCCGCGCACCCCTGCGCTAACTGCACCTGACTACCCACATCCCACAGCTCCTCTGTGCCCCTGCCCAGGCTGCTGCTTCTGCTGGGAGAGCCCTCCCGGCCCCTCGTCCAGGCCCACCTCCCTGCAGACTGCACCATGCCACACTGGAGAAGTGAACAGTAAGCATCACCTGCTGCCTGCCCTCACACAGCTCAGTCCGGGGAAGGAACCATAAGTGAAGTAAATAAGAGAGAGCCATGAAATCATCCTTTGTATTCTTCAAGGCCAAATCCAGGAGCCCCATCTTTGTGAAGTTTTCCCTCCTCTCCTCTATTCCAACCAGCAAGCACCCATCTGGGTTCAATACGCATTCCACACTCAACTGCTGAGTGACCACCCTACGTGTCTCACCTCCTACCCACTTGGTTCCCCTCCATCACGATCTCCCGGGGGGCACCAGCGTTTTAGTGCCTCCTCATTGCATTAGCTGGCGCATGTCTGGAAGCACATTGAACATACCCCAAAAAAGCTTTGCTGAATGAGCAAATGAACGCATGAATGAATGAACGAACAAATACATTCACTAGTGAGGGAATGCACAGCTTTGATAGTGTGAGGGAAGAGCTGTCGTATTCTAAGCACTTACGGAGATCAGGCATTAAGCTCAGTACTTCATTACTACTCACACCAACCTTGACAGACAGAAACTGTCATAAGTCACACTTTGCAGACTGGGACTGCAGAGCTGGGACATCTCCTGGCCCTACAACACATACTCGTTATGCACTGGTTATGATACTGTCTCTTGATGGCTCCCAATTTCCTCTTCTGCTTCCTCCCCCTGCAACCTCGCATCCTCTGCACCAACCAGGCAGGAATGCCCATCATCGTCTTGTGTTTGCAGGAGAATGGAATGCTCTGGGACCTCCGCCCACAATGTTGCATTTGCAAGCATTGCCAGGCAACATAGTCTTGGTTCAAAGGAAACGTACAGCCACTGAAGCCACATCAGGGGCGGGGGCACACGGTTTTCCCTGCTCCTGCACCCGAAAGCAGGACACTCTGCTCAAGACCAACTCTTTGATAAGAGGGATAAGGGAGAATTGTGTTTGTAATACACAGGATTTTATCCTGTCCTGGATTTTAAACTTTTTGGTAAATTGGGAAAGAATAAATTTTTATAGGGGAAAAAAAAAAAGAGGGAAATAAAGTCAGATGGGAAAGCAAAACAGAATGAACAAAAAAACCCTCAAAACCAAACCAAAGCAGATCAAACAGCAGTGGAAAGCCACTGTCCGGGGCAAAGAACAAGGAAAATGAAACAGCTGTCTGGTTCTAGCATCTGTTACCTCCCTGGCTACACTTAAGCATCAACTACATTTTGCAGCAGAATTACTCAAGCGTCTGCAGGACAAACGAGCCAATGCCCAGCTTCCTTCCCCTGGAAGGAAAACACAGGCAAGGTCTGAGTCCCTCGGAAGACAGCACTGCTCCTGCACTCAAGGCTTTGCCATTTTTCTTCAACTGGCGGTGGTCCGTATTAAGTGCTGGGAAGGCTGTTTTGATCCTCTCCCTCCACTGGGCACCCACTGAGTGTTTGGAGACCAGCTCTGTCTCAAAGCAATACTGAAGGCAATGGTTATGTAAAAAGCCTCAGAAATGTGTTGCTGATAACACAAGCCAAAAGGGAGATACAATAAGAGCTGGACGAAAAAAAGTTACTAAATCCAAATTTTCCACAAGTACTACTGCAGTTTGAAGTCCTCCCTCAGGCTGGCATGCCAGCCCCACTTCTGGAAGGCTCCCTGAGTCCTGAGGTTGGTCACTCCTTCCATGTCCTGTGGGCTGCAGAGATGGTCACCTGGCTGGGGTCACTTTGTGTGTAGGGCGGGTGGGGAGGGGGGACGCTGCCGGGCGAAGGCAGGGTCAGGGCACCCGGTCACGCTCCTGGCAAGGGGTGTAGATGGGGGGGGTGGGCAAGAAATGGCAGATAACACACAACTTGCAAAGTCTGGAGAGCTCTCTGAGGAGGCAGTCTACTGTAAACTTCCAAACACTTCTGGAAAATTGGGGCCATCTGCTGCCAAAGCCCAACAGTTTTGAGAGAGGCTGCAGATGCTGGGCAGTAGGCTGAGACTGAGGCAGGCAGGACAGCTTTCAACCTGGCACCCAACCCAACGTCCTACCGCGCGGCTCTGTCTGTCTGAGAGCAGCAGGGCGAGGCTCTAGTTCCGGCCAGCTGCCCACTCCGGCCAGGTATGCAGCATTAAAGGGGCAGGTTTCATTTAAATCAGCAGTTCCCAAGTCCAGCTGAGTGTGAGATCCACCGGGGAAGTAGTCTTCCAGAGATTCAAAGGCCCAAGATCTGGAGTCGGACGTTACAACTTCTGACATTCTTGGGAGGAGCTTCTAATGACCCACCAGGATTAGAAGTGACCAACATCAGAGAAAAGAGCACTGTAGTTCCAGATGGAATGTGACACCCTGAGCTTCCTGGACCCCACAGGGGTCTCTAGCCATCAAGATGCCTGTGAGAATCTCTATGGGATCTGGGAAAGTCTGCAAAGAGCTCTTCCGTCCTGGGGCCTGGAGGTGTGCCAAGAGAGAAATACTGATGCTGGAGAGCAGTTCCTGGGGCTTCCAGGGTAGCAGGAGGAACGGAAAGGACAACACAAGGAAAGATGCAGAAAAGAAAAGCCGGCCAAGAAGACTGCCAGCTACATAATCTGCTCCACTACCACTGGCTCCAGGATGGAAAAAATGGTACTAGCTAACCTTTCCTGAGTGTATACTACGTCCTAAGCACTCTAACTCATTTGTTACTTAGCCCTCGTAATAACCCTATGATGTTTAAGCAGAGCTATTTTCCCCATTTTGCAGACTAGAAAACTGAGGCAGAAGAGACCGTGTAACTTGCTGAAGAGGCAGAGGCTAGACATGACCCTGGGTGCCTGACTTGGGAGGCTCCCTTCTGAACCATTGTGCGTTATGAACAGAACCTCCACCCTGTACTTACAGGCCAAGAGAACTAAATGGGAAGAACGAAGGAGCAAACAATAGGTAGAAAAGAACACATAATACCCTCGAATATCTATCACCATTCTAGACACTCTCGCCTTCCTGAAACAATTGGCCTATGGCTTCTGTGCTCAGTACTTAAAAAAATAGCATGACATGCACATCTTAGGCCAGTGCAAATGCCATGACATGTAGGCACACCTTTGCTCAAGTCAGTTATAAGGCTGGTGTTCATCATTTCCCAGAACTACCTTCCTTTCCAGGTAGGGCAGTCAGGCATGGGCTTCAATGATGGCAGAACGTGCTGCCGAGAAGCTTGTCCGGTAAAGGGATGAGTGGTCATTACATAGCATCTTTCAACTCTGAATCTCCAGGAACCGGGGCGATGAGGGGGCATAGACAAATATCTTTCATGCTGGAAAGAAGTGAGGGCTTTATGAGGCTGTGATCATTGTCGGAACGTTGCCCGAGCTCCCTATTTCTTGCTCTGTCTCCGGGAGCAATGTCATAGTCTTTCTTTCAGTTGGTGATGCCTACGTTTGCCTTTCCTATCCTCTGCTGCACCTTCCAGGATATCTGAGACTCAACAGCTTTAAAGGCTTGTTACATAGTGACTTTGATTTCCAGTGACTTTCCTGACCAAGACAGGAGGAACTTGTAATCATAAAAAAGATGGATTGGGCTAATTGCATAAAGTTCATTTCCCCTTTGTCATAAATATTTACCATCCAATGTTTATAACTTTTGTGTTTGGACTTTCTTGAAATGCTTTATTGAATTAAAAACATCACATTACCATTGGCTAAAAGAGGAGACAGCTATATTTGCCAATAATTACTGCAACAAATGCCAGCTATTGATGCCAATTTTTTTTTTTTGGTAGTTCATATTTCCATAGACAGCTTTGAGGCTTACAATACCAGCATTTTGCAGATGTAATGGTGATGGTGTGGGGATCTCCAGGGCCCTAGACATGCAAATGGACTATATTTTAATTTTTCTTGGTTCTCTGGTATGCAAATATTTAAGAAGGCAAGAAACCTGGTTAATATTTGAAGCGAGGCTGTTCCCAAAGCAATCATTTTTATGAAGTTATTTACCCTATGCCCTTGAGAGAGGAAATGGCTTTTAAGTTTGACCTTAAAATGGCCATGAATTGTGTTGAAGAACATATACAAAGACCCAGTCAGGAGGTTGTGTATTTGAAATTCCAGCTAAAGAGTAAAATAGCTCAGGGCAAGCTAGCATTTCCTGTTGGGGAGAGACGGGGGCCTGACATGCCTAGTGCTGGGCACCTGGCCTTGTGCTACGAGGCACCTGGGGAGCCTATAAACACCTTTTCAGAACAATATTTGTCAGTGCATTATTATAAAATTCACAAGATTGCCAAGGAAACAAATTTAACTATAATTCGAAATACAAGAATAAATACCAGTTCGTAATATTGTAACATGTATGTATTTCTTTGTCAGCATGTTACCTAAGAAGATCTAGCCGTGGGTCTAATAACCACCATAATTTCAAATATTTTTCTTCCTTTTTTTTTCATTTGAGAGGGAGTAGGGAGAGGGGAGAGAAAGCACACAAGCGAGCAGGGGAGAGGGGCAGAGGGAGGGGGAGGGGAGAGGGAGGGAGGGAGAGAGAGAGAGAGAGAATTTTATTTTATTTATTTATTTATTTTTAATTTTTTTTTTTCAACGTTTATTTATTTTTCGGACAGAGAGAGACAGCATGAACGGGGGAGGGGCAGAGAGAGAGGGAGACACAGAATCGGAAACAGGCTCCAGGCTCTGAGCCATCAGCCCAGAGCCTGATGCGGGGCTTGAACTCCCGGACCGCGAGATCGTGACCTGGCTGAAGTCGGACGCTTAACCGACTGCGCCACCCAGGCGCCCCATGAGAGAGAGAGAATTTTAAACAGGCTCCATGCTCAGCGTATAGCACAACATGGGGCTCTATCTCACGACCCTGGGATCAAGACCTGAGCCAAAATCAAAATCAAGAATTGGACACTCAACCGACTGAGCCACCTAGTGCCCCTGTAATTTTAATTTTTTTAGTATTTACTTTTGAGAGAGAGAGAGAGAGAGAGAGAGAGAGAGAGAGGACAGAGTGTGAGTGGGGGAGTGGCAGAGAGAGAGGGAGACACAGAATCCGAAGCAGGCTCCAGGATCTGAGCTGGCAGCACAGAGCCTGACATGGGGCTCGAACCCATGAACTGTGGATTCATGACCTGAGCCGAACTTGGATGCTTACCCGAGTGAGCCACCCAGGCGTCCCTGTAATTTTAAAGTAGAGGTGACAAAACCACAATGAGATACCACCTCACACCTGTCAGAATGGCTAACATTGACAACTCAGGAAACAACAGATGTTGGCAAGGATGTGGAGAAAGGGGAACGCTTTTGCACTTCTGGTGGGAACGCAAACTAGTGCAGCTGCTCCGGAAAACAGTATGGAGGTTCCTCAGGAAGTTAAAAATAGAACTACCCTATGACCCAGCAATTGCACTAGTAGGTCAAGGATACAAAAATGCTGATTCAGAGAGGCACATGCACCCCAATGTTTATAGCCGCACAATCAACAATAGCCAAAGTATGGAAAGAGCCCAATGTCCATCGACTAATGAATGGATAAAGAAGATGTGGTGTATATATACAATGGAATATTACTTCCATGGAATGGAATGAAATCTTACCATTTGCAACAACATGGATGGAACTAGAGGGTATTATGCTAAGCGAATTAAATCCATCAGAGAAAGACAAATACATGATTTCACTCATATGTAGAATTTAAGAAACAAAACTGATGAACATAGGGGAAGGGAAGTGACAATAAGATAAAAACAGACAGGGAGACAAACCACGAGAGACTCTTAAATAACAGAGAACAAACTGAGGGTTGCTGGTGGGGTGTTTGGGGTGGGATGGGCTAAACGGCTGACTGGCATTAAGGAGGGCACTTGTTGGGATGAGCACTGGGTATTATGTGTAACTGATGAATCACTGAATCCTATTCCCGAAATCATTATTACACAGTATGTTAATAACTTGGATTTAAATTTAAAAAATAAATTAATAAAGAAATAAATTGGTGTAATAAAAAATAAAGTAGTGGTGAGTGTAAATGATAATTTGAGATAGCAGCTACAACTGTCACACAATATGAAAAGATCTGTGAGTCCTAATCACGAGACAGTCACGGGTACTGCTAACCCTGCTGTGGCTTCCTGCCAACATCTACGGTTGAAGGAAATACAGCCGATCACTGAACAGCACAGGCATAAGGATGCCAATCTCAACACCAACAAAAATCCACATATAACTTTCGAACTACTAACAGCTAACTGTTGGAGTCCTTACCAATCACACAAATAGTTGATTACCACCTATTTTATATGTTACATGTATTACATACTGTAGTCTTACAGGAAATTTACTGGAAGTAAAAGAACACGTTAAGAAAATCGTAGGAGAAAGTACATTCGTAGTGCTGTACTGGATTTATAAAAAAAAAAATCCATACATAAGTGGATTCACAGAGTTCACATCTGTGTTGTTCATGGTTTAACCGTAGTCGTTTCAGTTACAGATTGAAGATAACAAAATATGTAAAGTTTCATGATCCTTGTTCACAAACCCTCTGAAATCTATCCGCAGACCCTGGTTCAGAACCCCTGCTTCCACACGATAATAAAGATGTGTTCATGAGAAACACAGTCCTCTTGGGACGACAGGCCTCTACCTTCTGCCAGGGATAAGCTTTTGTTCCTCATAAAAGGCAGAAGCAAAATGAAAACTCTTCCCACCAGGAGTCATGGGTTAGTATTTTCCTCAAAATATAATCTCTCCAGTTCCTTCTCTTCTTATTTTTATGGGTCCATATTCCAGGAAGCAAAAAAGAAAATGTTCAACTCCTCAGCACTGATGTGTTTCATGGTTTCATTCCCTTGGCAGTTTCCAACCTCTGTTACACTTCATTATTATTTTCTTTTGTGTGATAGGCTTAAAGTTCTAGGAATTTCTAAGATAAAAGATACACACACCCTATTTGTCTCATTGATGTGTAGGTCCTTTTCCAACCTAACTCCCTACTGCTCTGCACAGGAATGCCAGCTGAGGGGCTTGCCAATGAACTTCTTGCCATCTAAAGTCTTTGAGGGAGCCAGGACCTGAGAACATGGACAACGTTCCCACTGCCATGCATGAATGCAGTTTGTAAAGGGAGAGATTCCTTTAGATTTCTGGAGGGTTTTTTGTTTTTTTGAATGTTTATTTATTTTTGAGAGACAGAGTATGAGCAGGGGAGCAGCAGAGAGAGGGAGACACAGAATCCGAAGCAGGTTCCAGGCTCTAGCTATCAGCACAGAGCCCGACGTGTGGCTTCTACTCACAAACCGTGAGATCATGACCTAAGCTAAAGTCAGATGCTTAACCGACTGAGCCAGTCAGGCACCCCCAGAGTTCTGGAGTTTTAATGGCTTTATGATATTCATTCTTCTAAACTTCCTGGCTTGGAGTGTTTTTCTTTCTTTTTCATGGTATCTAGTAAGTAGTAATTTTTTTTCCTATTAAAGGGGGCCTTGTAATATACAGAATTTTGTTGAGAATTGCCTCTGAAATAACCAGAGATACCTTGACGTGTCATGACGTCATGGGTGTGATTATTGTGAAGAAGTCGACAGCTGGAGACATGGGATGAGCACGGGGCTACGAGGAGACCCACATCTAAATAGAACAGGTCATGGGCCCTAATGTAAATTGCAACAGCTTCTTAGCATAATGGAATATAAATGTCTATGGACTTATAATTCACCTTTACATAATCAGTTCTAATATACTTAAGGGGTCACAGGGATAAGTGATATATGCTCACATTTTGGTTTTTTTTCTTGGCTTATTAGCTATACTTTTGCTGTGTTATTTATTGGTTGATTTACAGTTGGTATTATATATCTTTAACTTATCACAGTCTGTCTTTATGTGCAATTATTCCACCTCCTACATAGCATAAAGACCTTACAATAGTATATGACCATTTTCTCCCATTCTGGTCTTTTGTGTGTATATCACACATTTTACATTTACATATGTTATAAACTCTGCATTACTGTATTGGTTTCCTATGGCAAAGCTATTAGTGTTTCCAACTTCTTCTCTAAAAAACATTGCCATAAACACAGTGGCTTAAAATAACACCAATGTCTCATTGTACGGTTCTAGAGGTTGGAAGTCCAAAATCAGTCTCACTGGGCTTAAGTAAAGGTTTTAACAGGGCTGGTTCCGTCTGGAGGCTCCAAGGGGAGAATTTGTTTCTCTGAACTTCCAGCTTCTAGAGACTCCCTTGCTCTCCTTAGTTTATGGCCTCTCCTTGCATGACCCCCACCTCTCATTTTGGCTATCATGTCTCCTCCTACCTATTCTGATTCCTGCTTCCCCCTTAGTAAGGACCCTTCTCATTACATCAGGCCACCCAGATAATCCAGGAAATGTCCCCATCTCAAGATCTTTAACCTTTTTGTCATATACGATAAAGCTCACAGGTTCTGGGGATTAGGACGCTGGATATGTACCATGACTATATTCTTATTTTTTTTTTTTGTAAGACAGTTGTTTAAATGATCAGTGATCCTTTTTAAAGACATTTGAACATATTTAAATATATCATATATTCACCCATACAGTCACTACTTCCAGGGTTCTTCATTCCTTTGTTCTGCCTGAAAGACTTCCTTTATTTTTTTTTTTAATTTCTTTCTTTACATTTATTTTTGAGAGAGACAGACACAGAGCACAAGCAGGGGAGGGGCAGAGAGAGAGGGAGGGAGACACAGAATCTGAAGCAGGCTCCAGGCTCTGAGCTGTCAGCACAGAGCCCGATGCAGGGTTCAAACCCACAAACTGGGAGGTCATGACCTGAGCCAAAGTTGGATGCTTAACTGACTAAGCCACTCAGCTGTCTGTCCCTCCTTTAACATTTCTTCTAACATGGGTTGGCCAGCGACATTTCAGCTTTTCCACTTTTGCATCATAAAAAGACTCCATTTCACCTTAATTTCTGAAAGAGATTTTTGTTGGGTGTAAACTTCTAATGTGACAGGTTTTTCTTTCCCCTCAGTACTTTATTTATTATTTTATTTTTTTAAGTTTATTTATTTTGAGACAGAGAGAGCGTGAGTGGGGGAGGGGCAGAGAGGGAGAGGGAGAGAATCCCAAGCAGTCTCCACACTGCCAGCACAGAGCCCGATATGAGGCTTGAACCCACGAAACAGTGAGATCACGACCTGGGCCAAAACCAAGAGTTGGTTGCTTAACCGACAGAGCCACCAAGGTGTCCCTTCTCTCAGCACTTTAAAGATGCGGCTCCGCGTCTTTTCTGCTTACATTGTTTTGAATGAGAAATACACTCTCTTCTTTACCTCTGTTTATGTGTTCATAACGTTTTTTCCTCTGGCACTTTTAAGACGTTCTCTTTATCATTACTTTCAAGCAGTTGGATTATGATAAGTGCTGGTCTGGATTTCTTTGTGTTTCTTGTGCTTGGGGTTCACTGAGCTTCTTGGATATGTGGGATTATCATTTTCATCAAGTTTGGAATTTTTTTTAGCCATTGTTTCTTCAAACATTATTTTTGTCCTTATTCTCTCTCATCTCCTTTTGGGGTGTCAACTGCATATGTATTAGGCCACTTAAAGACCCACAGATCACGGATGCCATCTCCTTTTTCTTGTCCATATTTTTTTCTCCTTGTGTTTCATTTTGGATAGTTTCAATCACTTTGTCCTCAAGTTCACCAATCATTTCTTCTACAATCTCTCATTTCCCAGCAACCTCATGCAGAATCTCTTTCATCTCCAACAGTGTAGTTTTCATTTCTAGAAGTTTCCTTGGGATCTGTTTTATATCTTCCATATCTCTACTTAATGTGTTAAATCTTTCTGCTACCTTCTTGAACCTGGGACCTGATGATAATTACTATTTTAATGCCCTGTGGTCTATTAATGCTATCATCTGTGTCTTTCTTGGTCAGTTCTGATTTATTTTTCTCCTCATTATGGATATATTTTTTTGCTCCTTTGAAGGCCTAATTTTTTATTTGATGCTAGACATTGTGAATTTTATTTTATTGAGTGCTGGATGGTTTTGTATTTCCACAAATATTTTTGAGCTTTGTTCTAGGACTTGGTTACGTCACCTGGAAACCATTTAATTTTTTCAGATTTTGCTTATAAACTTACGTAGGTGGCACTGATCAGCATTCAGTATAGAGCTAATTTTGCCATGCTACTGATGCAACACCCTTATGCACATTTAAGTGAGCTCCAGAGGCTGTACCTCTAACATTTTCAGATGGTTATTTTCCTGGCCTTGGGTAGTTTTCTCACACATACATTGCTGAGTACTAAGCTGAAAGTTGATAGAGGTCTTGTGCAGATTTCTGAGGTTCTCTTTTTATAAAACTCTCTCTTCTACGGTACTCTGCTCTGTGAACAACTTGTACCCCCAGCTCTGTTTCTTCAACTCAAGAAGACTTGCTTCTTCTCAGTTCTCCCTCCCTGTGTCACAGCCTGGAGACCATCCAGGCAGTAAGCCAGGACAACTAGGGGGCTCAGCCTATGTGCTTCACATCTCTCAAGGATCATAATTCTTCCTTGCTTGATGTGCAATGTCATGAAAAATCACTGTTACATACAGTTCATTGGATTTCTCAGTTGCTTCAGGTGGGAGGGTAAATCTGGCCCCTTTTACTTTGTCTTGGCCAAAGGCAGAAGTCAAGATAAGAAATTTAAAGGCAACATTGCAACCATGATCATTTTATAATGTGAGATCCACTTTAATCCTCAAGGGCATTAAAGAATAATAATGGTTATAAAGACCTGTGTGGCACTGGATTAAAAGACCTTTCTGATTGGTTCTGGATGTCTCTGGCTACCGAAGGAGTACAGTTTTTACATAATGCTTAATTTTCCATGGCCCTCAGAAGTTCAATACAGAGAAATGCTGATCTCAGAGATGTACACAGACAGATTAGTTCTGTGCTCCAACGAATGGGAATCAGTGTTATCCAGAAAGGTAATAATAACGTACATATCAGCTCAAAACTTTGGGTGCTGGCATTGTGACAGACCCAGTTCTCAGCGCCTTATGTGTATTAATTAACTCACCAGGAGCCTTGGATTTTTACCAAAGAGGGCACTAGTACACAAAGAAAGAGACACACAGAGGTGGTCACTAGGAACCAGCCTGTAGTCAGTCACTATCAGATCTGCCGTGCTGCTTTGGACAGTTTCTTGCCCTGGGAGGAAGCCACAGGACAGATCTGTATTGACCCCTGCAAGATATTTGACAGAGTCTTCCATGTACGCTGGTGAACCAGGTGGTGAACTGAGGCTTAGAGAATCGATATATTATAATTATACAGGGAGGTCTCTAACAGCTTTTCCTCAACTCAGCTTGCCCACAGGGTCATCAGTGGTTGGATAAAGTCACATAAGAACTTAAATTTTCTGTTTAGGGTTATGGATGGATCCCAGATCAAAACATAGTTACTGAGCACCTACTATGTGCCAGGCACTGACCAAGGTAGGTGGAAAACACTGGGGAGCAAAAGTAAAATTCCTGCCCTTGAAAGGTTTATAATCCAGAAGAGGGAGATTATCAGTAGTCATGACGAATGAATTATACAGCATATTGAAAAATGCTATGTTTACGGGGGTGCCTGGGTGGTTCAGTAAGTTAAGTGCCCGACTTCGGCTCAGGTCATGATCTTGCAGTTTGTGAGCTCAAGCCTCATATGGGACTCTCTGCTGTCAGCACAGAGCCTGCTTCTGTTCCTCTGTCCACCCCCCACCCCCACCCCGCTCTCTGCATGTCCCCTGATCTTTCTCTCTCTCTCAAAAATAAATAAACCTAAAAAGGGTTAAGTTTATGAATACAGGGCTTTCCCTTAGGGAATCAGGAGTCCAGGGTGCTCTAAGAGTGGATGGGGGAGGGTTACCCAGTTGAAATTTTAAATAGCAGGTCAGGGCAGGCCTCCTTGAGAAGGTTACCTTGGAAAAAAACAAAATCAAAAAAAAAAAAAAAAGAAAGAAAGAAAGAAAAAAGATGAGGGACTTAGTCACGGGGACAAGTGGGAGAAGAGCGTCCAGGCAGAGGAAACAGCCGGTATGAAGCAAAGTGGCCTTGCTAGGAGCATGCCTTCCAGGTTCAAGAAAGAGTGGAAAGGCAGTTCAACTGGAACGGAGTAGGGGAAGGGGAGTGCAGAAGGAAATGAGGACCAGGAAGAAGAAGGACTCATACCAGCATCAAAGAGTCAGTGTTACACAGGAACAAGAAAGGAATAATACGACGTATATACACTCTCCTGTTAGACTGAACACCGACTGAAACATGGACCCGTAAAGGTACAACACGAGGAAATTGATGATAAGACAAGCCTTAGAATCCCACAGTGGGGTGCTGCCTTGGTTTGGCTTTGGGTCATATGGTGTGTCCCAGGCCTAGGGCCAGCACTTCCAAAGTTCTTGGTTCCCAGCTGGCCTTCTGTCTCTCTGTTCTCCGACACTGCCTCCTGTGCATTTGTATGAAGTTACCGCCATCTGTGAGATTCACAATGAAGGCAGCACCCTAGCCTCGCAAGCAGGACAATTTCTGCCAGCTTCCCTGAGGCTACTGGCCATCTAAGTCAGCCGTGCTAACAGGTGCTCTTTCACTCCCCTAAAGAATTGCTCCTGCTAGGTACCAGGGGGAGGAAAATGCCCATTTTATTTTTAGTACTGGTGAAACTCTCAGGAAAAGGCAAGGACGAGAACATATTTTGTGGTTCCTGGTGAGGTGTAGGAATAAAATGTTCAGCTTCCCTGTAACTTACAAAATAAGAAGATTTCACTTTATGTAATTGTATCTTGAGCTTCTAGGGAGAATAAAAAGTGACACAGCTGAGCTGATCATTACTTGTTGACATTTTCACTGTCTTCTAGCAAAATGATGCTAGCAGAGGAAAATAAAATACCAGGTCACCTTCCTCCCTTTCGGGGTCTGTGTTTGAATGACTATATGTAGCTTTCCTTTTCTCCTTCAGTAATAGACACACCTGGGCTCACTCTGCAGCCCATTCCTTCCTGGCTGGGTGATCTCAGCCCACTGCCTAACCTCTCCTAGCCTCTGTCTTCTCATCTGTTAAATGGGGTTCAAAGCCTCTGCCTCAAGGGTTGCAGTCAGGGTTTCATGTGACAGTGCATGGGAAGCTGACCCTTCCTATTCACTCTCCATGTACTCTCTCTGCCTGGGAAATCATGAGCCCCTAGCATAGGCACCTCCCCCCTCCTGTCCCTCCTGGCTCAACTGGTGTGCAATTGGCTCCTAAAAGGCAAACGTGGCTGCAGCTCTCAGGGAGGAGGCAGTCTCTGCCCCACTCTCCGTAACTCCCCATCCATCCTGCCCCTGGTAGGGCCAGTACAGCCTGGCCCGCAACAACCCACCAGCCCCGAGAAGACTCCATGGTGGGCAGAGTGGCTGCTCTGTGTCCCATGACTCAGCTGGGCACTTCCCTCTTCTCCACCCCAGGAGCCCAGGACGTTTCTACTCTTCCTGAATGCTCAGGGTCCTCCCCTGGGGTTTTAATCACATGGATTTCGTGCTGTCACCACACCATCCGAGGACCCTTTGAAACCGCCCTTTCTGATGGTTCTGCATCAGCAGGTACTTTAAAGGACCGAAGGCTGGGAAGGGTAAACAGGGTGCCTCCTGGCTGGCATATGTGAAGGAGAATCTTAATGGCCGAGGCTGATGGTGAGCACATCAGGCACCAGGGGCAGACAGCCGGGGATGATCGAGTCCTGGGGCCCACTGCATCTCCTCAGAGAGGCGTCCTTCAACCCTGCTGCTGCTGGGCAGAAGATACAAGGCACAGGGGTGTAAAGTGGGACTCAGCTCTCCATTACTCAGCCTGGACGGGACCCTTGCTGGCACCTCCGCAGGGCAATGGGGGAGGACAACGCTGGGCACAAATGCCCTTTGGGGAAACAGCTAGCAGGAGGTGCTAGCCTGGTTTGGGGGTTTCTGCACCCCAAACGATGGACTGGGGACTCCACCCTGATTTCCCAGACCAACTCCCACATAGCCAGGAAGCTCTCAAGAGGCCGCCTCCTGCCTCCCCGCGGTCCAGGCTGACTCGTTCTGCTGGCTGCGACCCCAGGGTCACATTCTAGAGGCACAGTCCCTGGTGTGTCTATCTTGGAGATGGTCTTGCCCTGGGCTGGGGTCTCGCTCGGGGAACGTGGCCAGCCCTCCAGCCTCCCTCCCTGGGACCAGTTGCCATCTTGAGCTCCAGCACTTGGAGAGCCCTCCCTCAGGCCAACTGCCACTGGGTGGCTCCTGAGTCCCACATATCCCCAGCTAGTTCTGCTTCTGTCCTTCTGCTCCAGAATGGCACAGGCTCTGCTCCTCGACCTGAGCCAACTGCCAACTGCCAACGCAGGTTGCTGTGGCCTCCACCTGGTCCACGGCATGGAGACTGTGCTGCCCCAGGTCCTGGCGCCTCTACCCCAGCACCCGCACCCACAAAAGTGGCCAAGCCACGGCCTGCTGTCAACAGCATGGTGGGGAAAGTGTGTGCTCTGGGGGTGAACAGACCCGAGTCAAATCCCTGCTCTACTACCTGCTAACCAAGCCATTTCGAATGACCGCTGAATCTCTGAGGCTTCGCGTTACCATCTGTACACTGCGGACAGCAACCCAGGGAACCTGTGGTGACGGCTCATCGGGCTCACACATGTTTAGAAGCCTTAGGACAGGGGTGCCTGGGTGGCTGCGTCGGTCAAGCTTCCGACTTTGGCCTAGGTCATGATCTCACGGTTTGTGAGTTCGAGCCCTGTGTGAGCTCTGCACTGATAATGCGGAGCCCGCTTGGGATTCTCTCTCTCCCTCTCTCTTTGCCACTCCCCTGCTCGCTCTTTCCCTCTCTCAGAATCAATCAACTTTAAAAAAATTAAAAAAAAAAAGCTTCCTGTGTGTGGAAGTGTGTCTATGCACGCATGTAACTGCATGTGTGCATGTGCGCACGTGTGGCTCTCTACAGGTGCACGTATGCAAATGCCCGCGAGGGCGTACGTAAACGCACGTCAGGGTAAGCGAACGGGTGCATGCATATACGTGTGCACGTGTGTGTGTGGAGTATGGATACCTGTGTCCTCCAACAGAAGCCAGACGCTCCATCCCGAGCCGGTCCTCCCGCGGCTGCTTACCTCCATGTTTCTGCAGAAGGTGGCATTGGTGCCAAACAGGATCTGGCATTGCTCGTTGGCACTGTAGTGCATGCCTGGCAGCTTGTGAGGGAGACGCACCACATGCTGGCTCCTGGGGTCTGTGACCAGCAAACAGGTGCTGACTTTCGACCTGAAAGAGCCAAGGGGCAAGTTGACTTATAAGGCTACTTCCCAGGTTTTTGTTTTGATTTGTCACTCAAGAGAAGGGGAGAAGGACGCATCTCCGAATTATGTATGGGAAGATGACCCAGGCACTGGACTCTTTTTCTACCTGGCCAAATGCAGATCTTTACTACGAAGACAATGAGGGCTTAGCAACTAGGAAAGGGCCTGGGAATAACACCCCGTGAGGCTAACGTACTTTTCTCAAGTTTGAGCTTTCTTGGGTGAAAATCTATTTCTGAAATCGATTCCCACAGTATTTTCTTCGAATACATCTTTAAGGGGTGCCTGGGTGGCTCAGTTGGTTAAGTTATCCGACTCATGGTTTTGGCCTCTTGGTTTTGGCTCAGGTCATGATCTCACAGTTCGTGGGTTTGAGCTCCGCGTACGGCTCTGTGATGACAGCTGTGGTGTCTGCTTGGGATTCTCTCTCTCCCCCCCTCTCTCTACCCCTCTCCTGCTTCCTATCTTTCCATTAAATAAATAAACATTAAAACAAAAGAATACATTTTTGAGCAAAATTATCATGAATAAAGAAAAAATAGAAGCTAGGGTCATTTTTCCTTTATTTTGAATAAAAAACAAAGTGCTTATTTCCAACTCTGCGGACTCTCTCGGAGAGCCTGTGTCAGGCCATGGCAGCTGACTGGTCTAGGTGTCCTACCTGAGCACACATTCTGCCCTCAGTAAAAACTGGCTGGAGGCACGATCTGCAAAGGAGGTCAGGATTTCCACCACGATGGAAACATTCACAGATGTTGAGAACAACTCTGAAAAACTGAATTGGGGGCTAAGAGCCTGTGGCTCCCTTAGGAGGTTAAATATTTGAATGTTTTTCAATTCCCAAAAGCAAGGCAGATGGTAGTAGAAAGGAAACCCAGCCTCACCCCAAGATTCTTGAAGAAGAGAGTTGCACGCAAGTATACACAGGCCGACGCTGGCCACCTCCCCCGGGCTCAGACACACACGACATTTTAAGAAAGGCGGTGGGACCAGCAATGTGTATATGAGCAAACGAAAATATCCTGCCTTGTTTCACTGACCCTTCTGGGGAAAATGAAACAATGTCAAGAGGCTTACAACAACATTTCATGGAGATTCTGTGATAACAAGTACTCAGGAAGAAATAGACGCTATTAAAACTAATGAATCCGTTTTTAAGCCTTGTGTAGCACATAATTTTTCCACCCACAGGAAATATCATGAAAGAAGACCCAGGATAGGGACAGAAGGCAGAGTGATGCCCGGCTTCTGCATCCCAAATTCACGGGGGTACTTTAATGTGTTACTGAACCGCAAAGCTCCATATGCAGGTAAGACTCAGTTCCTTCCATCTCCATGTGGTGGACGGATGAATACAACTAAGTACGGAAGTGATCGGGGTCTACCCGTCAATCTGTAAGTTTATCCCTGAGGTCTTGACACTAAAGGATCCTTATGGTACCTGAGCAAAGACTTTGTTTGACGAAGGTCTGAAATCAGACGGCCAGCTCTTCTGTAGCAATCTGCAAGTGGAATGATGCAGATATATTCTGGAAAGAAGGTGGCGGCGAGATAAACACAGCCCATCCTTACATGTGAGGGGGGAGGTGAGCAAGCCCCGCTCCCCAGCAATTGTGCCCCCTATCAAGGGAAGCAGGCTGAGCATTAAGGAAGTGACTTTTTCTGTAGCAGCCAAGGACACTGCTCTGGTGGTGTCCACTCAGAGTCAAAGTACTGCAGAGAAACGAAATGGGGTTCTTTTCAAGTCCTGGTCACTGTGCTGATATTCTGTCAATCAATAATGCATTTACGAGTAGCAGCTGGGTGCCCAGCATCCTAGCAGATGCACACGTGGGAGGAAGTTTTGGCCAGATATAGGAGACTCACACTGACCACCTCTTTAGGCCAGATCAGAGTTCTAAGTGATTCGTTTCTCTTTCCCACACTTGCTAAGACCTCAATTATTATTATGTCTTCTGGAAGCACTTGTTTAGAAACATTTTTTTATATTTTTTATTACTTTTTTTTTTTTTTGAGAGTGGGGGCGGAGCCTGATGCGGGGCTCTCAACCGTGAGACCATTTTCACAACCGTGAAATCAAGAGTCGGACGCTTAACCGACTGAGCCACCCACGCGTCCCAGAAATATTTTCTATTATAGTGCTTGTACGGAATGATTCAAGGACTTACTTGAGGAAGTTTTCCAGGTCATCTCGGCTGCAGGATGACCAAGAGAGGTCACTGGGGTTCCGGCCTTTTACCCACTCTCCTGACATGATGTGGGATCTGCCAGCGCAGGATGAGTGGTCATCATCATGGTTCATTCCCAAGCTGCCCGAGGGAAAGGAAAAGGAGAGACGGACGCTTATGCTATAGGCTTTCATCTGCAGTTCCAGGTTCCAGCATACTATGCTAACTTAAATCAGGTCTGAAACACAAAGAGTGACACAGGCTGATACCCAGTACGCTATTCTCAACAAAGCAGACCAGCAACCACGAGCTTATAGAGACATTGAGCGATGACTTCTTTACTTAATGAATGAAGACAGAGCAGACACAAGGAGCATTTGCTAAGTAAATGAATAAATGAAAAATTACATTAATGCTGTGATATTATCGTTCTTACACTGTAAACTTCTGATGGTTACACTTATTTGTGACACTAAAATAGACCAATGTTAATGATCTAAGTGTATTGTTGCCCTATGGAGAAGTCATTATGGGAAGGTCTAATGGGAACCACCCATGACTTTGACTTATATAATAATATCATAGGTATAAACCTTCAAATCAGTGGAAAATGTGGCTTTTCTGTCTTTCACATCATTAAACCTGGGTCCACCAACATCATACCTGTGGCCTCCATGCCCAGTTGTACCTAATAGACACCAGGATGCCTGTCTAGATGTATGTGGCTGACCGCACACTA
Source organism: Prionailurus bengalensis (assembly GCF_016509475.1). Taxonomy (NCBI): domain Eukaryota; kingdom Metazoa; phylum Chordata; class Mammalia; order Carnivora; family Felidae; genus Prionailurus; species Prionailurus bengalensis. The sequence continues at coordinate 18,672,494 of NC_057355.1, forward strand.
GAAGCTGAACAAGGATCTTAGTTTGCTCACATGCTGTCACTGGGGTAACCTGAGGCACAGAACATACAAGGTCAGATGGCCCAGACTTTGCTGACCTGTGATATCCAGGGCAGAGATTCACTGTGCAGAAGGACGCCCATCCTTTGCCAACAAGCCCAATGGAGAAAACATGTACTTCCTTTCATTCAAAAATATTTATCAGAGGTTTCCCAAGTGCCAGCTAATGGACTACAAAGACACAACGGTGCACAAAATGCCATCCCTGACTCCAGATCACTGCCTGCCTGGGCAAGGAGACAACACAAACAGAGATAATTATAAAAAGAGGTTCTAAACGCTTCTCTGGAGCCTCATTTTCCAGTTTCCATCATACATCTCTGACCATCTTCCACCAATGCCCCCTGCTTGCTGCTTAATCCTGGGGTCTGTCGACAGAGGCCTGCCTGTATTCTTACTCTGCACACCCTCCAAGCCACTCTCATACTCTTGCCAATGGAGACACTCCCTTCACCAATACCATGGGGAGCTGGATTAGCCAAAGCTATCCTAGTCCTTGGAAAACACACCACCTGGCACTCGTGCTCCTGAATCTTCAGACTGGCAGGGGAGTCTCTGATCACCCACATATCTGCTCCTGTGAATTAAGGGAACGCTTATCAAGACTTAACTGAATTTATTCTTAAGCCTATTTATGTCAGTAATACTTGCTATTTCAATTAATACATGAAACACAAGAACAAGAGTAGTTGTTTTCATGAAAACTAACTTAGCTCGCTAAAAATAGCCCACTGCCAAATTGGATGTGGGCAAGACAAGTGTAAGAGATGAGAGGAAAAAATATCATAAAAATCTGGTCCAGACTGCTTCACAAGGATCTTTTGTGTTCTACCCAATCTAAAAAAGAAAAAGAAACTGGAATTTTAACTCATTTCATTATAACTCGTGGTTTGTGTGAAGAAGGTGACGTGCGAGGGCAATCAGCAGACACATACCCTCTAAGAAAAAGCGTTCACCACCACTGCAATATTGGTGAAAAAATTAACATTTTCATGGCTTAAGCTTAAACCAAATGTTTAAGGCACCTAAGTACAATTTCTTTACGTTTCTCCACTTGAACCTTTTTTTTTGGTGGGGGGGTGTCAATTGGTCAATTGACCAACTACTACCCTGTCAGAAGAAAGCTTATCTGTGGTGCCATGGACCCATGTGTTGGTGGCCATGTTTTCCCGTGGTCCAGACCACTCTCCTAGACATCACCCTCTCCCTCTGCATTTCCCAAAAGGCACTTCCAACTCCCCAGGGCAGTTTTCTATCCCTGGTGGAGTCTCTACCAGTGACTGGCACAGAGTGGGCACTCTGTGAATATTTATTGAATAAACTAGCTATTTAATAATGGAGAAAGCACCACAAAAATCAGAGAATCCATGCCCATTACGAGGGCACTAAGTCTAGTACCATGGCGTCTTGCTCAACAGAATGATGAAAGCCTTCTCTGGCTAGATTCAGTCTTGCCCTCTTGCCAAGAAACCAGGTATCCGTCCAATTCAAGTTAAATGAAGAGCCAAGAAATTGTCAGATAAATCTGACCAATAGGAGTAATTTAGATACATTTCTATTGGTTACTTCACTGAATAAAATGAGTCCTATTTTTTAGCACCATTGTTCAGCTTTTTAGTTTTTTCCCCTGCTTGTTATCTATCTACGCCAATAGGTATCTACAGCTATCCATCTGTCTATCTGCCTATCATCTCTTTGTTTTGTGTTAACTTTTTTTCTTAACGTTTATTTATTTTTGAGACAGAGAGAGACAGAGCATGAACAGGGGAGGAGCAGAGAGAGAGGGAGACACAGAATCTGAAACAGGCTCCAAGCTCTGAGCGGTCAGCACAGAGCCTGATGCAGGGCTTGAACTCATGGACCGTGAGATCATGACCTGAGCCGAAGTCGGACGCTTAACCGACCAAGCCACCCAGGCGTCCCTGTTTTGTGTTAACTTTTGAAGGAAGTGGCTGGTTTTTCAAGTGCCTTTAGCAAAGGATGCTAAAAGGCATCTTAAATATGTCTTAGGGTTTTATCTGATATCTTTAAATGAAACTAGAGATAGGGTTTTCGAAATAAACAGATCTTCTGAAAATTTTGATGGATTTCGGTGAACTCTGCTAAATGTGTACAGGTTCCAGAAAGAAAATGTCTCAGGAAAACAGTGGCTCTGTTCTATCTTCAATGACAAGGTGTAAGCACGGCGCACAGACCAGGTGCAACTGGTCTGCTGTCACCCTTGGGGAATATAGTCCTACAGAGAACCAACCTGTGAGTCAGTTTTTCTTTTAGCTTTGCACTTTTATAAGCCGGTTCCCTTCATCCTGGGCTGGGATCCCCTGAGTGGCCACCAGATGGGTTTTTTCAAACAACAAGGATGTTGTTTGGGAAACCACAACGGGAGGAGATCCAAGTCCTGGCAGAATGGCCTCACCACCTATGGAGGAATGTTTCATCTGTGACCACTTCTAAGTTTTCTCTCGTGGTCAAGTTGGTCGTAAAATGAAAGAGGTTCCTTTGCTCACACTGCCAGACTCTGCTGGCCAGAGGGCCTCGTCTCTCAGGAGACAAAACTATGTTTAAAACAGTGCTCAGAAAAGCTGACTATGCCGTCGATAACCATATGCCTACACAGTGTGCTATGTTGGTGTTTCACTACGCCGGTCCCAGAGAAGGACTTCCCCAAGGAATGTTCCAGTCAGCAAGATCAGCCAAGAGTGGGATTCTCGGATTTCTGGAGCCTGTTTCTAACACAGATCATGCTTGATCTAGTTTAAAATGTTCAAATGCTAACTAAGTGCCTCATAAATTTACAGTTTGATGAACTAGCATTGGGCTGGGAGTCCTGATATTTGAGGTTTACATAAACTACTGTTTAGGCTATTTTTAGATTAAATTCAGGATTACTTGCCTGAGAAATGTATGCTATTTTAGGTTTATGTCCCAGGGCATCTATTACTTCTGGCAACATTATATTTAACAAGAAGGAGTAGCATTAAGCGAACACAGTAATTCTGACTCTAAGTAACAGTGGGGTTAAGGACACGGACATGCCTCATGTCACATGTGACTGAGATTTATCAGACACAATCACAACTTAATGGCCTTGAGTTGATTTTATCTTAAAACAAGTAACACATTGCTTCTGTATTAGCTTTAGGAAATCCAATATGTACCATGCAGGGAGTTCTAAGAGAATCCCTACAATGTTTCACCCCTCCTAGCTTCACCCCAAATCCTGAAAACCATGGAGATGGCTATGTGTTTTAGGTTTGGTATATCTGCCATCTTGAAAGTGTTGGTTTTACCTGGCTCTGAGTCTGTTTCTCAGAAGCTTTGGGATTTTGACAACAGGTATACAATGAGGTCCCACCTCCCCTCCAAACAGGGAACCTGGGGAAATGGCTCCTGTGACGTAGCCTCCACACTGAAGGGGCTGCTGGCCAACCCAGGCCAACCCTATTAGCCCTGTGGGCATACTGACAGTTCATTTTCAGTAAGTGCTCACGGATGCTGCAGTAATAGGGATGGCTCATGGCAGTTTCTAGGAAATAGTAGTTAGATTTGTATTAATTCATATTACTTAACAGTAACAACTAACACATCAGCTTTATACTGGAAGGAAAATTCTCGACTGTCAATACTTCTTTGACAAGAACCACACTGTGCCCTCAATCTTCAGCTACTCAGAAACGTCACTTGCAAGTATTAAAAGTCACTAGGGGTAACAGGTCGCACTCATTTATGCAGCTTAAATTGTCATGATCATCAATAACCCGATTCAGAGGGAACAAAACAAGTAGGCAACAATAACATCAAAATCCTCTCCCTGTCGGAGGAGTTTTTGTTTGTTTCTGTTTTTGTCCAAGGAAATGAGCCTATCAGCCTTCAGGGATTCAGTAGCAATGCAACCAGCAGAGTAGATCTGGGGTCCCTACAGACTCAGCTTTGCCTCCTACACATACAGGATCATCACAGTAAGAATGATCCTAAGTCACCATGAAGTTTGGATCACCAGTGGGTAAATAATGATCAGCACAGCGTTGGTGTTAAGTGTGCTTTGCTGTAGTGGATTATATCGCAGCAGCTGACAATGGTTAAGACACATGCAGTATACACCGTCTCTTTTCACTCGCCAGAGCACAAAAGTAATGAAAACACTCAAGTTCCTGAATTTACATATAAGGGATTTTGATGTCAGGTATATGAGTCAGGTCTGTCTCCTCCTTCTGCCTGGGCTTGTGTATTGTGTGTTTATCCGTACAGAAGATTCCCATCAAATGGGCTCTAACTTTTCATTGAACAAAAATGCAATTGACTGTGTTGAGAGAGAGGTCAAGAGAGAAAAAGAAAAGAGAGAAGGCGTGCATAACCTGAGTGATTCTGGCCCTCACTCTGTCCCTGAGCGTGTACATGTGCGTGTGCAAGAGTGTGCATCCCCTAACACAGTGGCACAGCTCTGTGTATCTGCCCTCCTCTCAGGAGGTCTCTGGGCCGCTCTCTGTGAGTGCAGCACGACGCTGAGGGTGATTCTGGTGTTTCACAACACACATTTGCATGCAACACGGGCACAAGGTATGAAGGCTTGACAGGTGAAGTTTAAATTTTATCTGATGCTTGAAGAAATGGCTGCTGGTTCCAACAGGGTCAGGAAGATCAGGTGTGACGGCCTTGGTGTCGGGTGCCTGAGGCACACCTCCGAAAAGCAATTTTTAAAGGTAATGTTGATAACTATTTTCACCTTTTATTCCTGTTTAAGAATCCACTCTGCACAAACAGTTGCAGTATCACTGGGCCATCATTTGGCCTGAGTATCTTCACTTCTATTTCCATTTGTATCTTTATACCCTCCAGATGAAGCAAACACTTCTTTCATTCTTTTTTGTTTGTTTATTATTTTGTTTTAATGTTTATTTATTTCTGAGACAGAGACAGAGCATGAGTGGGGGAGGGGCAGAGAGAGAGGGGGACACAGAATCTGAATCAGGCTCCAGGCTCTGAGCTATCAGCACAGAGCCTGACGCGGGGCTCGAACTCACAGACTGCTAGATCATGACCTGAGCTAAAGCCGGACGCTCAACCAACTGAGCCACCCAGGCGCCCCACTTCCTTCATTCTTGATGAGCCCCTTTGGGGCTGTAAAACTAGGGTGATGTGCTTCAGGTCACACACCAGGCCAGACTCTTTTTTTCTGAGACTATCTTTCCAGGCCAGGTAGACCACAGCAGGCACGGTGGCTCTCGATGATGAGGCTTCTCCCCTTCTGGCACCTTCCCCCATAGACTCCCTTCTGCTTGGACACATTGCACACAGAGCAGCTGGCTTCCAATTTTCTGATAGTTTAATGAACATATGCAAAGAGATGATACTAATTCAAAGGGATACATGCACTTCTATGTTCATAGCAGCATTATTGACAATAATCAAATTACGGAAGCAGTACGAGTGCCCATCAACAGATGAATGGATAAAGAAGATGTGGTGTGTATATATAGAATAGAATATTACTCAGCCATAAAAAGAATGAGAACTTGCCATTTGCGGCAACATGGATGGAGCTAGGGAGTATAATGTTACATGAAATTAGTCAGAGAAAGACAAATACCAAATGATTTCACTCATATGTGGAATTTAAGAAAGAAAACAAATGAACAAAGGGAAAGAGAGAGAGAATGAGAGAGAGAGAGAAACTAAGAAACAGACTCAACCCTAGAGGACAAACGGTTACTAGAGAGGTGGGGTGGGGGGAAATGTGTGAAACAGGTGAAGGGGATTAAGAGCACATTGATCATGATGAATGCTGAGTAACGGACAGTATTGCTGAATCACTACATTGTACACCTGAGTCTAACATAACAGTGTATGTTAACTAATTTAAAGTAATTAAACTAATTTAATTAAAATTTAAAACTTAATAAAAAAAAGAGCTATGCAGAAAAAAATTTCTCTTGCAAGTACATAGTTTATGAGTAGACTTCAGTTCAACCCTAGTAGATGATGTAAGCGTAGACACGCCAAAAAACATACACATCCAGTAAAGGGTATCAAGATTTGGATTTCTCTCGATAACTGTCAAAATGAAAGTCTGATTGTGAGCGTGTGTGTTTCAGGATAGTGGTCATCTCATAATTCCTGTTAAAGGCTTTTGAAATAAAATGAATTCTGAAAGAATCTGCTAACAAAGTGAAGTTTTCAATGATAACATACCTTAAAGAAAAAAGAAAAAGGAAAAAAGAAAGAGATGATATGAAACCCCATTCTCATCATGCAGAAGCAAGTGCTATATTTGAGGGTCCTGGCTTTGGAGTCGCACAGACCTGGATGAGGATTCCAGCAACTGTGCACCTCCAATTCCTCATCTATGACTAAACAGGGACAAAATCTTAATGCCACTCATTTATTTGTTCCTTCATTCAACAAATATTTGTCAGGTATCTTCTACAAATAGAAGTCTGGCAGAGGCTAGACCCCTGCCTTCGTGGAGTCTGTATTCTAAAGGACTGGAAGTGAGGCATACGTGGGAACACACACACACACACACACACACACACACACACACACACACACACACGCTTGAGGGAAGAAGGCTACAGTCCCCAAACTGCAAACCCGGTGCCCTTAGAGAGCCACAGAGTTAACGAGGAAGGTGGGGAGATGCCACACCAAAGGGAAGGTGGGCTCATGGTGAATGGAAAAGGTGCTACTCTGTCAAATGCCTTTAAATTCCATTTTTTGTGGCGCCTGGATGGTTCAGTTGGTTGAGCGTCTGACTCCTGGTTTCCACTCAGGTCATGATCTCACAGCTTCGTGGGTTCGAGCTCCGCATCGAGATCTGCGCTGGCAGTGTGGAGTCTGCTTGGGATTCTCTCTCTGCCTCCCCCTCTCTCTGCCCCTACCCTACTTGTGCTGTCTCCGTCTCTTTCAAAATAAAATAAATAAACTTAAAAAAAATTCCATTTTTCTTTTGCAGTGAGCTAACTGAATAGAACAGGTCTGTCCTGGCAGATGTAGTGCAGGGACTGGAGTAAGGCCCCTGAAGAGCAGCTTTGTGGGAGCCCCAGAAGCCCAACTGCTCTTGGGAGGAAGTCATCCCATCCAAGACTGCAGACACCCCCCAGGACACCTGTGAAGGATAATCACTGATGACCACTGGTCTATACCACTCATTGCCCTTTGTAGGAAGAGCACGAAGATGGGGGCCCATGGCACAGTCTCCTGTTTCTTTACATCTCCCAGAGGCAGATCTAGGTTTGAAAGCACACACCAGTCACACTCTTGCTTGTTTCTCTGTGCATCCAGCAGCCTGGGGCTGGTGAAGCCTTGAGGCACACAGGCCTGGAGGGCTGAAGGTATTGCCGTCTTAGTGAAAACCGTTTCCTGGCTCTGATAACTCCTACTGGCTCTCCAGCCCCCATGCTTCTGGTCCTGCCCTCACCTCCCCAACCCATGACAAAGATAGTCCTTGAACTGTGACATGGGCCACCCTTCCCTGCTCCACCAGGTCTCAGGGCAGGGCTGGGCACATGGCAGGGCTCGATAAATGGCTATAGAACAAAAGCAGCACGTGAACATCTAGGTCCATATGACAGCTCACCAAGCACCCAGAATACAGGCTACCTGTGGTGTCCTTCCTCTGCCTCATAAACACAAGGATGACTCCAGGATGGGATGGTCCCCAACATGAACACATGAACAAATGAGAGGCACCTTCTTGGGACGCCCATAGCCTTCTGTGCATAGGGCCCTTACTGCTTAAAGCATTCTGTGAGTGCGTCCAGAGCGAATGTTTCCATATGCTTCAATCAAATGATGTTCAAAAATTTTACAAAAAAATATCTACAAAGGTATGTTGGGTTTCTGACCCGGGAAGATATTCTATAAAAGGGGAGAAGGGCCTTTGAAGCGGATTCCTGGTAGACATTCCAAAGATGCTACGAAAGGTAGCTACATTGATAGAATAAGGATGTACCCTCCCAAGGTGACTACTTAGAAGTGACAGCACTGATTCGGATGGAAAGGCCGTAAGTGTTAAGAAAAACTTCCATCTGTGTGGCGCCTGGGTGGCTCAGCCAGTTAAGCCCCTGACTCTTGATTTTGGCTCAGGTCATGATCTCGAGGTTGGTGAGATGAAACCCCACATTGGGCTCTGCATTGACAGTGTAGAGCCTGCTCAGGATTCTCTCTCTCCCTCTCTCTCTTTCTGCCCCTACGCTGCTTGAGCTCTCTCTTTCCCAAAATAAATAAATAAACATTTAGAAGAAAAGAGAAACTCTACCTATGACAAGGTAAACAGACTAATAAGCCAATTCTCCTTCTTTCCTCTTTGTGTGTGTGTGTTTCCAGAATTATCTCAGATATTTTAAGAACTTTACTCCTATTATGCGTTTGGCTTGTTAAGTTCCACAAAAAGGCCTTTCAGTTCGGGACTGCACTCAATGAACTAATTAATTTGGGGAGAACTAGAATCACTAAAGTTTCGAGTCTTGCCATCCTGGGACACAGGCACCTCTTTATCTTTTCAGGCTTTCTTAAGTGACCTCTGGCAAAGTTTTATTTTGTAAAGAAAGGTATTACATTTCTTATTAGCATCATTCCTGGGTATTCCATATCTCTGGCAGATGTGTGGAATGAGGTTTGCTTATCATTCTTCTGTAACTGATCTGCCTATGTATAGGAAAGCCATAGATTATTCTATATTGGTCTTGTGATTTGCACCATGATGAACACTTATTGTTTGCAATAGTCTGTCAGATGATTCTTTAAAAAAATTTTTTTTTTTAATGCTTTTTATTTTTGAGAGAGAGACAGAGACAGAGTGCAAGTGGGGTAGGGACAGAGAGAGAGGGAGACACAGAATCTGAAGCAGGCTCCAGGCTCCGAGCTGTTAGCACCGAGCCTGATGCGGGGCTTGAACCCACGCACTGTGAGATCATGACCTGAGCTGAAGTCGAACATTCAACCGACTGAGCCACCCAGGTGCTCCTGTCAGATGAGTCTTTTATAACATGCAGATAACAACCACTCTGACTCTTCCATTTCAATGTGTATACCTCATTTCTTGCCTTATGAAATTTGGTAGACTTCCAAAACAATGTAAAATATTGTTAGTTACCACATGGGCACCTTTACACTGGTCCCAAGTCAAATGGAAATGCTATTAATACATGTACACTGAATACACCTGCTCTAGAGGGCTTCTAGGTAAACTGGCTCAACTTAAGGACATTTTCTTCTAAATGATCATTTGAGGACTTCTTCACTGCCATTTCAAAGTAAACACTAAGAGAGTTTAACATGGTGGACAGAGTGATGGTCCAAGGAGAAAGAGGTCATTGCTAGTGTTAAAGATTTGCCCTAATTAGTTTGGGGACCTAAGACAAGGTTCCAATCATATCAGGACTGTCTTCCCAGCTGGGAAGTGAGGGGCTTGAACCAGATGACTATTAAAAGGTTTTCCAGTTCAATTGGAACGTATTATGTATGCCAAGTGAAATAAGTCAGTCAGAGAAGGACAGATATCATATGTTTTCACTCATATGTGGATCTTGAGAATCTTAACAGAAGACCATGGGGGAAGGGATGGAGGAAAAATAGTTACAAACAGAGAGGGAGGGAGGCAAACCATAAGAGACCCTTGAATACAGAGAACAAACTGAGGGTGGATGGGGAGGTGGGGGAGAGGGGAAAGTGGGTGATAGGCATTGAGGAGGGCGCTTGTTGGGAAGAGCACTGGGTGTTACATGTAAGCCAATTTGACAATAAATTATATTATAAATAAATAAGTAAACATTTAAAATGATAATTTTTTTAAAAAAACAAGGTTTTCTAGTTCAAGATGTAATCATTTCATGATTCTTAATCTGTAGAACTGAATACAATTTAAGGTAGAGTTGCTATTCAGTCTTTTAATAAGAGCTGACTGAACATAATCTTGCACCAGGCATTTTCGGGGCACCAGTTTCACAGCAAGGAGTGGCACACACAGGCCTGCCCGCAGAAATCCCACAGTCTGGCAGGGATCACAGATAAATCAATACGTTCTGACCCATGCTGTCCAGTGAAACTTTCTGTAATGGAGGAAAAATCTCCCTGTGTGCTGTCCAACATGGCCATAGACCACAGGTGGCTACTGTTTAAAATGTGCTATGTGACCAAAGAATGGAAGTTCTGATGATACGAAATTTTATTTAAGATAAATTTCAAGATCCACCTGTGGCTAAGTGCCACCTCGTTGGACCATATAGCTGTAGCCAATAATGCCATTGAACTAATTTGAATACCACCATTGTGCTAGGAGCTGTGGATATCATACACTGGTGTAAGAGTATATCCATTTCCACAAATTACTTACAGACTTACAGATTCTGGGAGAAAGAAGACAAGCTGATGACACACCTGGAGAAGAACTAGTGGCCAGGCGTAGCTATCAGGAGCTAAGAGCCATCTTAGAGAAGGGAAACTTCCACACATCGTCTCATAGTGACTTCTTGTACGACCTAACTTACGCCTACTTTTTCTGCCTGCTGATGGTTATGCTGCTGGTACCACCTGTGAAAAGTCCTCCAAATCCCTGGGCTGGAGGGTGAGGTATTGGAAGAGCCTGAATATCCTCTGAGAGCTTTTCACAGCATCCAAGAAAATGAAAGAACATCAGCCTAAGTCGATTTTGACAAGAAGGTGCCTGGAGAGCAAATAAAATCTCCAACAGAAAGAGGGATGCCTCTTCTGTGCAACTAAGCCTGGGACATTCTCAGTATCAAATCCATTTAGTCAAGGAGTGACATAAAAGAATGTGCCTTTGCAGATTGAAAAAGTGAATGGTAAGATGTTAAGTTCTGTGAGGTTCTCCTTAGCTTTTTAAAAGGAGAACATTTACTGGGAAAAAAAAACCCCATTATTTTTATTTCAAAGGAAGACTACAAAAGCACTGAGCTCTTCCAAAAATAATCATAGACACAATGAATGCCATCCTGGCCTCAGAGCTGTTGTCCCTTCTGTGGCCTGCTCTGGGCCTACAATGCAGAGATGCTCCCAGCCAAGGGTTGGTGTGACCTGTTGAAGTCCAGAATGCTGTGAAGCCCATGTAGACACCATCAGCTCCAGAGGCCAGCAGCATCAATAAGGCTGACATCCCTGTGATGTGCTCCCCCCATCCTCCCAAATTGCATGATGGTTCACTGGGCCTCCTGTTCTCCATCAAGTCTATGGTGGGTCCTCCTTTGGCTTAGCTGTATTTGATGGAGGCATGCATGGGGCATGGGAATGAGGTAGGGAAACTGAAAGACTCCCTAAAAAATCTGCCTGTTGCCCCTTTTCCTGCTTCTACTCTTGCTAGGACCTGAACCCTCACTCCACTTTACCCATGCCTCATAGTACAGATAGTGTATGTCCTCCTTATTGGGGACAGGGAGTTAATGATTTCTCTAGAACAGGCAACATCTAAGGAGGAACCAGTGAGAATGACCAAAGCTACCATGTGTGTATTCCAGACCACTGGTGCTAAACAGCTGGAGGACACCAAGAGCCCTGGGTCCAAGGAATAACACCTAGACCCTTGTCTTTGTTCTAACTGGTTCCTTGATGCCTGAGGGACTTTATACCAGACTATTACCCTCAGTAAAAAAAAAAAAAACCCAGGCCCCAAAGAAAAGACTTGTGCTCCATTCCTTTCTGAGTCTCCCAGATGCTCTGTATCTCCTCTCTCTAAATCTTCAACAAACTCTGTGCTGACTCCTATTTGATTTCCATCCTGCATAAAACCAAGGACCCTCTTGGCTGGTCCTGCGGGATCCCCTCTGCGTCCGAGGACCTGGCCTGCCAGCATTAGGAAGCGTTCTGAGAACCCAGGCTAATTCAGCGTAAGTGGGTCTCAGCTCCACTCACTTTTCCTGGTCTGCCAAAGGTGCATTGCAATGATGGGGGAACCAACCCCAAACTTTCGTTCCCGGGTGGATCTACAAGGAGACCATGTGCCCAGCTTGGCGAGCAAGACCATAACAGAGAAGTTGAACAGCACAAAGTGTTTCTCTTTCGATAAACGTGCTCCCAAGGTCCTGCCAAGGAAAGACTGCGCTGTCCCTATCACGGCACTTACTTTGTGAAAGGAAACTGGGAGGTTGGGTGAGAATGACAAACACATGCTTTCTGCTTCTTGGTCTAAAGAGTAATTAGCATAAGGGGGCTGCAGACACCGGACTGGAATAGGGCAGGAAATGGAAGGACAGCTAAAACCTTCCAAAGACGTAAATTCGGGCTAATCCATCCTACCCTCCAGACGTCAAGAAGGAACTTGCAGTTAACAATGGATGGCACAACTGATGTGCAAATGGAGAGCACTATCCCAGTTTTAGGGAAATATATGGCCACTTCCAATCCTACAGAGCTGGGCTCTGCACAATTCCACAGAGGCAAGCACTTCAGGGAGCCAAGGTCAAATCTCCTGGTCCCTCTGCAGTGGGTCAAATCTCCATTGCCCAGCTCCACAGTGAGGTAGAGAAGGGAGAAGAATGTGGTTCCTTCTCTTCCCACTTCCAGTATCCAACACCCAGGGTTACCTGTCTGCTCCTGTCCTCCTTGAGTCCCTGATTCAGAGGAACCTTCCCTTTCCTTCCCTGCTCCCCAAAGCAGTTTGCATTTTAACACAGTCAGCCTCAGCACATCCATCCAGAGGAGCGACTGTAATGGCAGGTGTGTTGGGCACTGTGGTAGTGGATGAGGCAAAGAGGGTAAAAAATGGTGGAATCCAAGGGCAGGCTTTGCTCACCACACTCACCAGAGGTGGAGATTCATACCCTCCTGTGTCAGCTGAAGGCTGCCGTTCACTACGGTCTGAGCCAGGCAAGCCCAGAGGATATGGAGGCCCTAAGCTGACACTCTAATCGTGTGCTCATTCATCTACCAACACCAACTCCATGCCTGTCACATACCAGGCACGGCTCAAAGCACCCATGTGCCCATGGGACATGCATCAAAGGTGCAGACAAAGGTGGCTCTCTCCCTGAACATGGATGCTCAATGGGACGCTAACAGTGGGAACTGGGAAAGGAGATGCGATACAATGGTGGCCTCCTGCCTAAGAAGGAGAGAGCACCCAGAAAAGCAGAGAAACAGTGTTTTCATTGTTCCAGTACCCGTTATATATATTGCCTCACTCACAGGATACCTTACTGTCCCCACTTCACAGAGGAGGGAAATGAGGCCAAAGGAGAGGGAACTAAGAAGATGAGAAGCTTGCCCAGGGTCAAATAGCTGATAAATGGTCAAGCACAATTTGAGCCTGTGCAATCTATACTCTGAACTTGCATGCATGGCCCAGCCCTTTGAGGATGAAATTTGCCTCCACACCCAAAGGAGAGCAAACGATGGGACCTGCTAACCCATGCAGGAGTGGCTTGTCTTGAAGGTCGAGGGGCTGGCAGGGAGCCCTCAGAATACTATGGACTGGATATGAAAACCCCTTTTAGGATTAGCAGTGGAAAGCCAAGAGGCACTGGAGGGCTCAAGGTCTACTGTCAGGGCAATGCCAGTAAGACAGTATGGAGAGGAGGGGCCTACAGAGTGTGGACATGGCCTTGCGGAGAACAGGTGCTGGGCAGCAGCCAAGAGCCTTCCTGGGCCCAGCTTGGAGGAATCACACCTCTGGTTCTCTGGGGACTGAGACACTCAGGAGGGGCTTCAGACTTGGTCTCCCTCTAGACACCTCCTAGTTCTCTTACATGAAGCATGCATCTGAGACATTGCTAGCACCCGCCCTACCCTCCAGCCTTCCCATAAATACCTGAGGCTCAGAGGACATGGGCAGGAGAGGGACACAGACATATCCAGGGTTATGAAAAGCTGGGGGGGGCACGTTAAGGTTGGAGAATGACTCAAGGAGCGTGAGATCAGGGTGGGGAACCTTGAAGTTTTTGTGATCTCTACCCATCCTCTCCTTTTTGATATTTGAAAATTTTGCACATTAAAAAGATATTACTTAGAGACTGCCACTCAGGATACTGACTCCTTTTCTGGTTGAGACCTAGGCTCTAAAGAGCCACAAGATTTTTTTTTTTTTAATTTTTTTTTCAACTTTTTTTTTTTTTTTTTTTTTTTTTGGGACAGAGAGAGACAGAGCATGAACAGGGGAGGGGCAGAGAGAGAGGGAGACACAGAATCAGAAACAGGCTCCAGGCTCTGAACCATCAGCCCAGAGCCCGACGTGGGGCTCGAACTCACGGGCCGCGAGATCGTGACCTGGCTGAAGCCAGACGCTTAACCGACTGTGCCACCCAGGCGCCCCGAAAGAGCCACAAGATTTGAGGCATTAAGGCTTCCTGAAGCTCCTCTGTCTGAGCCAGGGTGGAAACCAAAGCCCAAAGAGAGATGCCCACCCAGTACCTTTCTGCCAGCAGCAGCAAACACTTCCAGGAACCAAGGGTTTCCTGCCAGCTGGTCTGAAATCAGATTTCTGGTCTACCTCCCAGGTTCTGCCTTAATCCAACCCAGCCACCTTGTGAACAGCGATGGGAAACAGTGTCTAAAGTTTGAGAGGACATCACATTAGAAACCCTTCAAAGGTCCTCTATGGACTTGAAGATGAAATTTGGTGTAGTGTTGGAAAACCTCATAATCAGGCCTCAAATGACCATCTTTTAGATTTACCTAGAAGAAATGGCGTACGTTCATTGGTTTTGTATTGGCCTCCCCCACCCCCACCAAGGAACAGAAGGACGGTATTTTTCTCCTTTTTAACCACTGGCATCCCTTACCTAAACAAGAGTATTTTCAAGTCCACCTAGACTTAGCAACTTTGATTTGCTTGGAAGCTTGGATTTAATAAGCTTTCCATTAGCAAACGGTGGCAACTGCCTGACTTCTCAAGGGAGGGTTTTCCTCAGCCGATAGGAGAAGGCCTGGCTTGGATAAGTGTATGGTAGAAATTGAAAAGAGACAAGGGGGTAGGAGATGAAAATGGAGTCTCCCCACCCACCCCCCCACCCCAGTGGCAATCTCAGTCACTAATTCTTCTAGGGGCTGCTGTGTTAATGGGTACTGGAAACCAGCCACCAGCACTTCCTAACCCCTTCAAAGGCAGTGCAGAGGAGGGGATTAGCTGACCTGCAGGAGGGACCTGCTGCCCAGAGAAAACCTGCAGCTTCTCCAAGTTCAAAGACCCCTGAGGGACATCAAAGGGCACAGGATGCTCCAGGCAGCAGAAACCCTAAGGATAGGCTGCTTCCTGCTCCTAATGACCATCAACCCCTTCCTTTCCTTAAAAACCACACATCAGGAGGGGCTTTATGGCCTAATTATTTGGACTCTGCCTTTTCCACCTTTCCTGGGGGGGGGGGGCGGTTGGATTGAAAATGTGGGGGAGGCATGTGTATCCCCCTCCCTTCCTCACAGAACTGTGAAATGTATGCTGTGGGTCAGCAGGCCTGAGAGGGGTGCAGCCCCAAACAACTGCAGCCCCACAGCAAACACTGTATGACTCCCATAAGACCCCAGGGGCAACTCCCACAAAGACCCCAGGGCCTTTGCACAAGCCCTTCACCTCTCTGTGGATGCCCCTTCCCACACTTCCTACCAGCTGAAGTCCTCTTCTTTCTGTAAGGCCCAGAGGGCAGATAACTGCCTCTCTGTAGCTGCCCTTGACCCTGCCCAAGGATCCCTCTAGCCTGAACTGCCAAGGACCATGGTCCTTCTCTCAAGACTTCCCTAAAGGCAAAACATGTCATTCTTCTTTACTCCTCAAAAACAGCCCAGAGCCTCCCCACAGTCTGGCCTGGTGCTCACCACACAGAAGGTGCGGACAAGTGTTAGTTAAGTGATAGAATAATAAATAAGTGATAGAATAAAATAAGTGATAGAATAAATTGAACAAAACCAAGTTGAGTGTATCTAAGAGTTTCCCCTAAAAGCTTTCACCCTCGTGGGTCTAGGGTCTCTTTGCTATATTTAGGTGGCAGGGTCAGTCTGAAAACATCACAGAATTCTTGTGGGTCCTTCCTCCTGCAAGTGTAATAAATCAGAAGCAAGCCGCCACACCTTCCATCTGCAACAACGGGTTCCCTGTCCTTCTTCTCCAGCTGTAAAGCAGGTTATGTCCCACCTAATGAAATTGAGCACTAGAGACAGAGAATTTCAGAGACCAATTCTATAGTCTTGCGACCAAGAGGGACCTGGCTCAATTTCTGCAGAGCACTGGCTCTCAAACACAGTCATGCAGTGGAATCTCCAGGCGATCCCTAGAAAACACTACCCCACCAGCAGAGGTTCTGATTTCACTGGTATGAGGCATGACCTGAGCGTCAGATTTTTAAATGCTCCCCAGTGATGGTCAAGTCCATTAGGACCGCTGCCGCAGTGTTGACCAAGTGGCTCTTGATGAAGGAGCATAAGGCAAGCTGACAGGCTGCAACCTGCCCCCCCCCCACCAGGTGCAATATGTGTGATATTCCTTCTCAGGCACTCCAGGCTGCCCAAGAACAAAGGAAAGGGGGAAAACAAAGGGCTAGCTAATAGAGATCATAGTCCTGCAGGACCTATGTCTCCATCACCCCTCCATAGTAATGTGGGAAACAAAGGAGAAGAAAATGGCAGATAGAACTAAACTTCCTTATAACCCACTAACAAATACTTGAGGCTGGCAGAGTAAAACATTTCCCCAGGAACTCCCTCCTGTCTTAATGCTTTGCTAGAGGGAAAAACAACCTTAGGCCTCCAGTATCCTCTGAGTCTTCTTCAGCATATGGAAATCTCACTGGAAACTTCCCCTGGACTTCCCCTAAGAACCCCACAGTATATAACCAGTCTCTCCTCATGTCCCAGGGCAGCTCTTCCTGCCCATGGGTCCTGTCCCCGTGCTTCAATAAATCACCTTTCTGTAGCAAAGACGTCTTGAAGAATTCTTTCTTGGTCGTCGGCTCCGGACCCCATGAACCCACTATCACCCCAAAAACCTCATCAACTCTCAGACTTCAGTGCACACTAGAATCCCCTATCAGGGCCTGTAAAAACTCAGAGGGCTGGGCCCCACCCCAGAGTTTCTGATTCAATAGGTCTAAGGGGACTGGGGATGGGGTGACAGGGAGGGGGATAATGATTTGTATTTCTATTAAATTCCCCAGGGATGCACAGCTGAGAGCCACTATTGATGGTTTTACCAAGTGTCCCACATTGGCCTTGGGTGACAATCACCTGAGAAACTTTGAACACACCAATACCTGGGGCCCACCTCAGACCAAGTGAATCAGGATTCCTGAGCCTGTGGCCAGCACCTGTATTTTTGAGAGGCTCCCAAGTGAGACCGGTGTACCTCCAGAACTAAGAACGTTGCCTCCAGAAACAGGCTGTCCATTAAGATGGTGGCAGGGGACCACACAACAGCTTCTTCCTATGCTGAGCGGAGATGGGCCTCCACGCAGCTTCCATGCACAGACCCCACGCCTGCCTTCTTAGTGAGCACGGACCGGAACCCTCACTCTTCATGCTGTGACGGAGTGCAAATATTTGAGATCACACTCTTGCCCTCCTTTGCTCTTCCCTCCTCTTGCCCACACATTCCAGGGAGAAGCCCACATTGGTAACAAAGAGCAGGACTTCTCATCAAACTTTTGGCCAAGCAACAAAAGGTTTAGGGACAAACACTTCTTGGTTAGTCAAAGTCAAAATCCTAACTGTACTTTATTTCTGCCTGGATTCCCAGATTGGAGGCAAGACCGAGGGAGCACATTACTGTTGATAGATTCTGGACACACACACACTACAAGGCCCAAACGTATCATCTGTAAATTCGACCCTGATGGTGAAGATTCTAAGGAACAGACCAATTTCGGGAATGGGACTCCCCCAATTGCTAAATTATTAAATGCTAGTCTGTGTGACTTTCCGTGAAGTATTCTGGGTCCTGTATATCTAGACTCATTGTTTCTCTAACACCAAGGGTTTGTCTGAGAAATTTCAACACAATTGAGACCTTGGGGGCTTTGTTACTGCCATTTCTTTTTCCCTTTCTTTCTTTCTTTCTTTTTTTTTTTTTTGAGGCTCTTAAGCAATACTTTTTATCTTAAAAGAGAAATCTTCTCTTCTCCTAGTATAAATTATAGCTTCTTACAGTAATCACTACTGCTTAACTGGCATTCAATTTACAGGATAAAAATATATTCTTTTGGCCGCCTTAACGACTGTGTACACAGCTTGTCCTCAAACCCTCTCTGAGTTTTGGCTCAGAGCAGCTATCATGTTAAGAGGATGGAATGCGGTTTCAAGCAATGCCAGGAGTATTGCATAAGCGATAATTGATATTTTTACTAGCGGCAACTTTGTAGTTGATAATGGGTTATTAAAACAGGAAAAGAGGCCCTCCCCACAGAATCCCATCTGAGATGTAAAAGGAAAGGTGTTCCAGACAAAAAGCCCCTAGGTGTCAATAAAGGGTGGTTCTGGCAGGTCCCATATCTTCCAGAATGTGCAGCCCCAGGCAGAAAGCAGCAGAGAAGAGTAACCTCCTTGTTGCAGGGTCTCCATGGCTGAAGCCAGGGCAGAGGCTGCCTGTTCACCCAGCCACATGCGACCCGGCTCTAGCTGGGACTCTGTCACGCTTTTGGAGTGAGGCAGGGACACAGAAAGAGCAAGGGTACCAAGTGTCCTGCCATCCCTGCTCCTTTTCAAAAAACGATTTTGATACTGGCTTTTATTGAAATGTCTGCTTTCAACCCTTCTGTAAACCTAACAGATCAGCATCAAATCTGGCAACCCCGATGGGGCGGAGGTTGACTGGTCTGAAATAGGAGCTGTCAAGGGCCAGCCATCCGTCCTCATCTTTGGCCACTTCCACCGCCCAAGCCGTATCCTCCAGGTAGGATGTCAGGGAGGCTTCACCTACTTGAAGGCATCAGAGGGCTCATCCACTGCAAATACCATAGGTTCCCCTGCCCCGCCCCCTGCATTTTGAGGTTTTCACGAGAATCCCAATTCTTTAGGCAAAGGAACCAATGCACTGATCCTTCGTGCAGCAAAGGAGGCTGAGGCAGAGCAGCAGCTGATGTGCAGGGGGTGGTGAGAGAAGGTGTGCCAGGGCAGGATGGAAACACCAGACCTTAGGGGTCACCTCTCCTCGCGGGTCACCTTTTGTCACTTCATTCTCACTCTCATGAAGTCACCAGCTCATGCTCAGTCTTCCTCATATCGCATCAGCACCGAGTCCAGCTGCAGGGGCCACACCGCTGCTGATGTGAGTGGCCCCCCAGGAGTCAATGCGGTGGCCCTGCTTTCTGCTTTGCAAGATTTCATATGCTTTCTGTCCCTTCACCCTCCAGCTTCAACACAGACTCAGGCTTGTCAGTGTCACAGGCACAGAAATACTTTTTTAAGTTTCTTTATTTATTTTGAGAGAGAGAGAGGATGAACATGAGCAGGGGAGGGGCAGAAAGAGAAGGAGAGCGAAGATTTCAAGCAGCCTCTGCACCATCAGTGCAGAGCCCGACATGGGGCTCAAACCTACAAACTGAGAGATTATGACCTAAAAGCTGAAATTGAGAGTCAGATGCTTAACCAACTGAGCCACCCAGGTGCCCCTGCAAATACTTTTTTGTGGCTACGGCTTTTCTTTTTGGGGCACTGGAAGGAAGACAGCTGGAGGTGCAGGGCAGAGACGGAGAGAGAAACAGAGACAGAGAGTGCCCAAAGTGGTGGAAACAGTGATAGACTGACCTGCTGTTTGTTGTAAGAATTCCCTGGAACAAGGCTGTAATATCTTCCAAAAACAAGGTAAAGGCCCTGTGCCTGGGCCATGAGGCCAAAGTCAGAATGACCCACACGGGTATGGATTTCCTCTGCCTCCACATCTTTCTTTCTGAGTCACCCTAAGTGTCCAGAAGAACTGTCTACAAGCTGTATCTGCAGCTGGTCAAGTCCTGGGGGCCTAGGGCCTACCTTCTTGCTCCCCACCTTCCCTGCTCCATTATGGTTCCAGAAGGCACCACAACAGCAACACAGATGTGTCTAAACCATAAAGGACCATCTCTGGGTAGAAGGAAGAGATGTGAGAAACCCCAAAGACCATAATGAGTGAAGTCTTTCCAAAGCCAACTCCTCCCGACCTTCTCTGGAAACAGGGAGAGCTCTTCAGAAGCAGGGAACACACTCAGCAACAATGTCCAAGTGCCTTTTCTCCGTCATCACAAGGAAAAGTCAAAGGGACAGCACCACACCAGAACCCGTGACAGCAGAGGCTCTTTTTCAAAAGCAACGTCACTGTGTAAGAATGAGGGAGCTCCACATCTTCTATGCTTCCGAGCTCATGAGACAGTCACCTGTCCACATGGGGAAGGCCATAGAATGATGGCAGGGAATGCATTCGGGACCCAAGGTATTTTACAAAAATCCCCTACCCCTGGACAAGCAGAGCAAGACTAATGCCATTTTGTGCTACACCCACCATCTCATGTATAACCCCCACATGACCTACTTATTGCTTAAGACACTCCCCCACCCTAGTCAAGCTGCTGAGCACACCCTTACTGGAAACCGGCTCATATAGGAATGTGGAACCCCTAACCGCCAAAGAATGTAAACCCCGCCTTTTGCCCGCCAAACTTGCGCGCCAATTCCGACCAGAGTGATAGGCTAGTTCAAACAGTTACTATAGGGTAAATTGTAATTCAGTTGGCCACCTGCGTGTGGACTGACATGAATGTGCAACTTTCTGTGTGTGTTACAATCTCATTGGCCACTGGCCCCCATAAAACTGCTACACCTTTTAACCTAGGGGTACAAGTCCCTGCTCCGCCGTGTCGGGTATACTTGGGCCCAAGCTCGAGCTTGTAAATAAACCCTTGTGTGTTTGCTTCGGTATCGGCTCCTTGGTGGTCTCTCAGATTCGAAATCGGGGGCATTACATGCAGAAGAGTGGTTATTACCGACAGCGAACCGATGTGACCAATGGATGCGGGGAGCTTCGAACAGTGTGCGGCGCAGCACAAGTGCTCTATTCCTGCAGCCACCACGATGACTGAGAGGAAGAAGACAATAATGGCAAGTGCTCAACATTAATGAGAACAGCCCTCAAACTTGGCTGTTTGTTGGAACCACCTAAGGAAGTTCAGAAAAATCCTCCCTGTGGGAATCCTGATTTAATTGGCATGAGGTGTGGCCTGGATACCTGCGTTTTAAAAATATCTTTAAGACATTCTCTCTCATTCTGAAATTTAAAATTCGGAATTAAAGGTGCACAGACAGCAAAAAGTGAAATATAGGGAGGTTCTGCGCCTCCCACTATGGCAACATCTTGTGTAATAACTGCAGTGCAACGTCAAAACCATGAAGTTGACGTTGGGACAATCCATAGTGCTTCTCCAGATCTCACCAGTTATATACACACTTTCTGTGCATGGGGGTGGTTCTGTGTAATTCTGTCACACAGCTTCCTGTAACTACCGCCTCAACCGAGAAATCAGAGCACTACCACAAGACTACCCTTTTTCAGCCATACTCACCCTTTCCCCCATCCCTTTAAACCCAAACAACCACCTGTCTGTTCCCCATGTCTGTAATTATGTTATTTCACAAATGTTATGTAAATAGGATCATGTAGTATTCATCCCTTCAAGACTGGATTTTCTTTACTCGGTATAATTTCTTAGCTGTTCATCCAAATGGTTGTGTGTATCCATAATCCATTCATTTTTTACTGCCGAGTAGTATTCTGCAACACGGAGGCTCTACCAGTCGTGTCGTCATGCACCCATGGAAAGACATCTGGGTAGTTTCAAATTTGGGGCTACTACGATGAAAAGCTAATATAGACATTCATGTGTAAGTTTCTAGGTAAAAGTAAGTTTTTTATTTTTATTTATTGATTTATTTTATTTTAGAAAGAGAGCATGAGTGGGGGAGAGGGGCAGATGGGAAGAGAAGGAGAGAATCTCAAGCAGGCTTCACACTCAGCACGGAGCTTGATGCAGGGGGCTTGATCCCACAACCCTGGGATCATGATGTGACCCGAAATCAAGAGTCAGACCCTCAACCGACTGAACCACACAGGTGCCCCAAAGATAAGTTTTTATTTCTCTGGGATAGATGCCCCAGAGTGCAATCACCGGGTTGTATAGTAAATTCTAGGGTTTTTAATGTTTATTCATCTATTTTTGACAGAGAGAGAGAGAGAGAGAGAGCGAGAGAGAGCGCGCGCAAGCAGGGCAGAGGCAAAAAGAGAGGGAGACAGGTAATCCCAAGCAGTCTCCGTGCTGACAGTGCAGAGCCTGATATGGGGCTCAAACCCATGAACCACGAGAACATGATCCAAGGCAAAATCAAGAGTCAGACACTCAACCACCTGAGCCACCCAGGTGCCCCAGTAAATTTTAGTTTTAAAAAGAACTGCCAAACTCTGTTCCAGAGTGGCCCTAGCATTTTACATCCCACCTGGTTTCTCCATCCTGGCCAGTATTTGGTGCTGTTGCCATCTATCTTGGTGGATGTTCCATGGGCATCCATGGAAAAGGATGTGTATTTGGCTGTTGTTGGATAGATGTTCTATAAGCATCAGATCCTATTGCTTGATGGTGTGTTCAGTCCTTTTATTTTAACTTATAATTAATTGTTGGAACATTTTTATTCTTTAAAATTGTTCTGAGAGGGCCACCTGGGTGGCTCAGTCAGTTAAGCATCCTACTTCAGCTCAGGTCATGATCTCACGGTTCGTGAGTTTGAGCCCCACGTCGGGCTCTGTGCTGTTAGTGTGGAGCTTCAGATCCCGTCCCCCTTTCTCTCTGCCCCTCCCTCTCTCTCTCTCAAAATAAACAAACATTAAACAAAATAAAATTGTTGTCAGATAATTCCAACATGTATCACTGGTGTCTGCTGATGGACCTCTCGTTCAAGTTGTGGACTTCCCGGTCCTGGTAGGATGGCTGATTTTCATCAACTGGGTCCTGGATATTTTGGCTCTGATGTTAGGTAAGTCTTATCCTATTTAAGTCTTCTATTTTAGCAGGCAGTCACCCTGGCCTCCTTTTGTGAGCTTCGGTTCCAAAGACACTACAGTGTTCAGGACCCTTCTTCTGGTCTGCCCTGATTTCCTGGTGCTGCTGGGGCTCCCGTTCAGTCCCTGGTGGTGATAACCACAGAGGCGGAGGGAACTTGTCAAATGTCGCCTGGGGTCACCAGGCACCTTCTGGGGGCGAGGGGTGTGGGAAGGAGGAGCTGATGGGCCTGGGTCTCCCTATGCCACTGGTGGGGGCGGGGGGCAGGGTGACAAAGGCCTTCGCTGTTGCTGCAGCCGCCGGCAGATCCGGCTGCCCACCCATGTCCTGGCTGGGAGGCAGGAGCTGGGGTGATGTTAGAGGTTGTTGCTGCAGCTACAAGTAGAGTGGGCACACTGCAGTCTGTTTATGGAGCGTGTGTGAGGGCTCCCCATGAGCTCTCTCTTGGGCTTTGCCTTTCCCAGACCGCTGGCTAGAGAGAGCAGGCTATCCTTGGGTTTTGTGTGGCTCTAGGTATTCAGTCCAGGGTTTGTGTGTGGGAAGCAAAAAGAAAACCCCAGAACTCACTCTGTGCACATTCCTCAAGCGCTAAGATTCGGCTTTCATAGCCTTTTAAGTGCTTGTCCAAGGACTCATTTCCAAGGTATTTGGTTGTATTTAAAGGACAGGAGTATCGGGGCGCCTGGGTGGCTCAGCTGGTTGAGCATCCAACTTCGGCTCAGGTCATGATCTCATGGTTCTTGAGTTCGGGCCACGCATGGGGCTCTATGCTGACAGCTCAGAGCCTGGAGCCTGCTTCAGATTCTGTCTCCCTCTCTCTCTGCCCCTCCCCTGCTCATGCTCTGTCTTTCTCTCTCTCAAAAAATAATAAATAAACTTTAAAAAATAATAAATAAAGGACAGGAGTATGGAAAAGTGACTCTGGACCATCTCATTCCAGTATCAGAAGTCCCTACTGTCTCTTTTAATCCTCCTGACCATGCTGTGAGGAAGGAAAAAAAAAATCAGTATGCCCATTATACAGATGGGAGACTGGGTGGGGAGGGTGCACACGGAGGTTGGTAACTTGCTTCACGTGGGACAAAGCTGCCTCCAGGATTTACGCCCTGAAAGCCTAAATTAAAGCTGCAGGCTTGGATTGCACATCTGGGCAGAAGCTCTGAGGAGACTTTTATCATCACCTGCTGACCTCTCTGCACTTGATATTTTGCACTTCACAAAAAATTGCCTATTACCAACTATCTTACTTCCAAAAGCACCCTAATATTATGAAAATGTTCTCACGTGAAACCAGTGCCTGTGATAGTGCTGAGGGTGCGAAGGCCCCATGACAGAGGCCGGGTACCCAGGGCTAGCAGCGTGGGCTCCAAGTTCTGGCCTCCCTGTTCAAATTTGGATTCCACCACCTAGAAGCTGGACCACAGAGCTGTGGTGAGTTGCTTAACCTCTCTGTGCTTCAGTTTCCTTACCTATAAAATGGGGAGAATGACAGTACTGAACCCGTGGGATGATAGGGAGGATCCGACTAATGAACAGATGTAAAAACAATGAAAACAAGCTTGTTTACTAAACCCATGAGATTTGCTCCTATTTCACAGAGGTGTATATGTGCTATAAGCTTGGCCCTGGGGTCCGTGCACCACCCCGATCCTGGTTCCTTTCGTCTCCTATGCCGTCCGAGGGTCACAGAATCAACCATGAGAGAGTCTGATGTGAGATCAGAGATCAGTTCAGCCATCCTCATATTCCAAGAACCGCTCCTTCAACCCTCAGGCTGGAGGGCCAGCTCTGCAAATACCAGCAGGAGGAAACCAGCACTGCCTCACGAGTTTCTAGACAGCTCGAATTTTAAGAACTTTCTTCCTTCCACTGTGCTGAAACCGCTTTCCCTGTGTTTTGAGCACACTGGCTGGGCTCTGCCCCGGAGGCCATGCAGAGCTCTCTTGTGTCCTGGCAGCCTCTCATGTGGCCCCCTCAGTGCTTCTGTCCCTCTGCATACCTCTTGTTCACATATATGCTCCTTTCTTCCAGCTGTTTCCTTCATCATCCCCCTCCCTTGCATATGGGCATGGTCCTGGCTCCTGATGTCCTTCTTAAAACAGATCCCCTAATACTGAATGCAAGTCTCCTACTTAACTTCTGAAGGGTGGAGCGGAGTTCCAACTGCTTCCTTCATTCCTGGAGATGAGGTTCATGTTAATACGGTCTAAGAATACCCTGGTTTTGTAAGCATGTAGCTAACCATGCCCCCTTACATACAGGAGATCTGCTTCATCTCTTGTGTCAAGCTTAATCTATGGGCAGTGGCTGCCTACAGAATTAGGAAGTATTATGAGCTGGGACTCAGTGGAAAAGGGTCCTGGGATCAATTAGTAATGTCTGTCAGTGGAAGCAAAGACAGACGTGTTTGTTGGCAGTGACTAGAAGCTTTTCAAACATGCTGCCATTAGGCCATGTTTCTACCATCCTGTGCATTATGTCTGGTTCATCTGGGGCTTAAATAAAATTAAATACCATCTGGAAAGCTGTAAGGCATATGGTTAGTGCGCAGACTTGAACACCGACAAAGGGCTTGAAGCTGGATTCTGCCACTTACCATTGGAAGGTCCCTAGGCCTCATTTTCCTCTCTATAAAATATAAATAACCACAGTAGTAGAGAAATGGGTGCAAATGAAACACCATCATGCATTGCTGCATTGGCCACTTTTCCAAGGTGGTCATGGACTTTGTGTACTCTGAATTTTTATACACTGTTCTCCCTCCCATCTTTGTGCCATCTCAATGACTGATGAGCATGCTATCCCTCTCTCCAAGCAGGTCATGACCGAAATGTTAAATCAGGGAGCGCCACGGCAGAAGGAAGCTTCTCTCCAGACACACACCTCTCAACAACCATGCCTTGAGTAAGGCTGTCCGGCAGTTACAAGTTCATTTGTAGGAGTATCCAACCTACAGTTCCCCCTACTTCTCATTTGGAATGTTAAGAGTTTTGCAGAAACCTTGGTGAAATTTACATTCCCTGCCTCTGCAGAATCTGTTTTGGGTGTGGCTGGTTATCCACAGATTCTTGCCTGACTTCTAGGATTGCCTCTTCTAATTCTGAATGCTCACAAATTATGTCTGACGAGCCATTTGGGAATCTTTCCTACAAATTACCTAAGTCTAAAATGTATACCACTTGTCTCATTTCCCTCTTACAAGATGCGATTTGCCTATTTAAGTCTTTGGCACACCTTGCTTCTCCTTCATTGCTTTTGCACAATTATCAAAGTGGGCTGGCACTCTCATCTGCAAACAAGTTCTATCGGTCTGGGCCAAGAGAGCCCAAATCATGTGAAGCAGCTGGTTGATCTCTTATCACCTCCTCCATCATCTGGGTCTTTAGCTCCTCACAGAACAAGGTGTATGTACAATCTCAGGATGTATGAAAACCAGGTGGGAGGCACTAGGCAGTCAGGTCTTGAGTATGTCCAGCAATAGAGGCAATTAAGTTACAAAAGGCAGTATCCTGCAGGGTGTGGCTCTTCAAAACACAAAGTGCCCCTGGTTTTCAAAAGGGGGGGGGGGCTTTATAACCCACTGCAAATTCACAAGTTTGAAATTAGGATTGCTTTTGTGTGTGTCAGGGATATGAGGGGGGGCTCTTTAATTTGCTTTCCACTTGGGTAACCAACCATCATAATGAGCCATCTTTCATGAAGAAGTGAATTTTGTGATCACTTTGTAGGAGTTACTGTATGCACAAGGACCAGAGAACAGTAAGTACTGAAGACTGATGCCAGGTGATCTCCAGACTCAAGCCCCAGGGGCAGACCAGCTTCTCATGACTCAACACATGTTGCAGCAAGAAGAGACCTGGGCTTTAGGGCTCACTCTAAACCTTTGGATTGCAGCATTCCACATAGTACTGGTCTTCTAGAGGTCTTCTAGGACTGAGTAGTCAATGGAAAACGTGAAGAGAGACAATGATGTCTTTAATACCTGCCACCTGTATAATTCCACAAACAGGGCAGCTGGAGGGATGGAGTCTTCACACATGTGTCACTGGTGGCAAGGATGGGAAGAAGCCGTCCTTAGGACAAGCAGTCACTCAGGCATCTGCTTCTGCCACCAAAACCCAAAGAAAATCTGACTGGGAGGGGGCAAGACAGGAATGCCAGCATTTCCAAGTCTAGGACCCTCGTCTGCCCTTTGAGCATGTCAAAGACCACTCCCTGCTTTGGGGCTTTTAGGGATAATTTGACATTCCTGTTCAGTGTTTCAGCCCTGCCTCTTCCTTCCATCTTCACATGGCACAACCTCCATTTTGTGGGCAGACCAAACTCTGGTTGACCAGCACATTCCCCAAGACGTCTGTCGCTACCCAAGAGTTGGACATTCTGGAGGATAGCCAAAAATGTACCAGATTTTATGATGCACCAAGTTAAATATTTAGACTGGAGTGGGGTCTCTTTCAACACATAGGATGGGTATTGGCCATTCCAACCATGTCTTCAAAGTAAGCTGGTGTCCAAGCTCCAGAGCAAGTTGCGTGGGAACCTGGAACCTAGCTCTGGACGCCGGCGGGAGAGCCCTCGGCGCCTGCTGGCATGGCACGGGTGTTAAACAAAGCATGGGTGGAAAGGAAGGGTCATAGAAGAAATTCCAAAACCAGGGCAAGAAGGCTATTCAAAAAACTGCCCCATGGGAAAAACTTACAAATGAAACAAACATCCATGTTCCCTTCACGGCCAGCTGGCAGGTACAGCATCCAGCCAGAAGCAGCATCCGCTGAGATGGGGTCGGCAGACAGGGCTACCACTCGGATGTGCTGGAACTGCCCTGCTCAGCTGTCTTGCATCAAGAATACCGGGTGCGCCCGATCCCCACATTTCTAGCCAGCTCCCAGGTGGTGTGATGCTGCTGGTGCTCAGACCACACTCTGAAGAGCAAGGCACTGGCTAGCTGCAGTTGCACGTGTTTCTCCAGTCCATTCCTGGTGCACTGTCATCACAGTGGGGCTGCCTCATGCTTCTCTGCCAGATTCTGGACTGGGCATGGGATAGGGGGGTTTTAGGCGACAACTGTCAAGTCAGGAAGGACAATTCGGTTTGGGGTTGGGTGGGGGAAGAAAGGAGTAGGGTTTCTGGGAGCTTGCTCTGCTGACAAAACCAAGCTCTGCATGGATCAGACAGCCAACAGCAAGCTGGCCTTTTTTTTCCGTCCTGCTGATGGGGCAGTTCCTGCCTCCCCTTGGCTGTCATAGAACATGTGCAACAAAGATGAATAAGTAGTGCATGTGCTCTCCTCACCGCAGAGCTGCTCACACAGTCAACCGTCGGTTCATTAGGTGTCACTTACCCAATGAGCCCATGTGCTCCTGTCAGGAAGGCTCCTCTAACCAGAAACCACCCTGCACGTGCCTCTCAGAAATGCACAGGGTGCCAGTTGTCTAGTCCTCAGTGTGTTTAAAGCTGCCTCATGGTGGGTGTCCTACTGGACCTGCTATGTCCTCATTGTGGGGACACTGTTATCAAGTTTGACTTGCAAAGACCATGACTGTTTCTTACCCTCCCTCCTTCTCTTTAACAGTCTACCCAGTTGGAAGCTGGGTGGGAATTGGGGGAGGGGGGAGTCGTGGCCATGGTGCAGGCTTGCCCCCCAAGTGACACATCCCAGGGTCCCAGGGTCCAGCATCTCCCAGTGGCTATGCGCCCACCCCACCCTGCAGCATCAGCAGCTCAGGGGCCCTGCCAGCCCCAAGACTGTTCCTGGTTCGGGTCAAAACTGACCAAGCCACCTCCTTTCTATTCTCTCTCCGGATGATAATCATAAGTGAGCGTCAGGTAATCACCGGGCTTACTTCACACCTGCCCCCTCTCAACACCACAGAAGTGTGGCTATGATTAACAAGACAATGTCTTTGTAATGCTTCCAGTGACTTGCTAAGAAAATTATAACCACCCTCCTTCTAGATCCATCTATTTATGGTTTTTTTTTCCAAGACAGGCCATTCCCAGATCCTCACATGGGCCCTTGGCAACTTCTGTGCTCTGCTCTGACGTCAGGAACAAGATGTGTGATCTCATGGCTCCCCTTGACCCTTTCTGCTGGTCCTTTCTGACACCACCATCTGGCAAAACCACTACTTCCACACCCTGTGTGCCTGCAAATGGACAAGAATGAGAAGGGCTCTTTCCTAGAACATGCTGTTGGCAATGCTGGTGGCAAAGTTCCCAAGGTCTTAGAGAATGTGCAGCTGCCCTCAGGTCTTTAGTCTGGAATTTTCCATCAGCAGTGGGCAGTAGATAAACAAGGATTTCAGGCATGAAGCCAAACACCTTGGGAGAATGGAGGGCATCTCTTAGCTAGCTTGGGCTGCTATAACAAAATACCATAAGCTGGGCAGCTTATCAATAATGGATATTTCTCACAGTTGTAGAGGCTGGAAGTCCGAGATTAGTGAGGGCCCTTTTTTAGGCTGCAAACAGCCATGTTCTCTTTGCATCCTCACATGGCAGAAAAAGAAGTAGCTAGCTCTCGGGTCCTTTTTTATAAGGACACTTATCTCATTTATGGGGGCTCCACCCTCATGACCTAAGCACCTGCTAATACCATCAGAATGGAGGTTAGATGTCATCCTATGAATTCTGGGGGGTCACAAATAATCAGCCCCTAACAGAAAACTCCACCTGTAGAGAAATTTCCATCATATACCCCTGCCACCTCCCATGGTCCTTACAAAACCCTAGCCATGTGAGCAGAGGGCATCTTTCCAGGTAAAGGTGGGTAAATCCAGTCACCAGGGGACCCATGTGGGAAGGGCTAGGCCTCAGCACACATTTATTCGCTTGTGCAAAGGGCTTTGCTCGATGTCTCTGGCCACTTAGAGCCATGGGAAGCAAGGTAACTCTCCACTGGCGAAATGAGGCTAAGAGGACTGTGGACGTCCCTTGCTCTGAGAACCGGGAGAAAAGCCACTTTGGTGAAGCTGCCAGAAGCTCTGGCGATCTAACGAGAAAACTGGATCTCATCTAATTCCTGGAATAGTCTGTAACGTAAGGAAGTTCTGAGGGGATTTCGGAATTTGGTTCTTCAGCCAAAGTCAGACTTCCTCCCATTCTCCTCCAACACCATCCCGGACCACAGCCTTTTAGGTAAGGAAATCTACCTACAATTAAATGCAAAGAATTCCTGGGGCAGAGACAGACACTCGCAACAGCTTCTGTAGCCTTCCCTGTTACAGTAATGGTTCTCTGGGGGCAGCAGGCGCCCCACATCCAGCTGGATTTTCCATCAGAGCGATAACGTCCGGCCAATAGCTGCACGGACTGGCTGCTCTGGATGCAGGTGGGACCACATCTGTCTGCTTGCAGAAGAGCTTTTAATGCTTTTCCCTTTGTTTGTGTTCCCCTCCCAGGCCTGGCCTGGGCAGATCTGGGAAGGCTGTGGTCAAGGTCCTCTTAAGGACAGCAGCTCGGGGCTCGCCAAGTAACTGGAATAAATGTTCTGTCCCCACATTCGACTCAGCGTGAAGGGTAAGACTGCAGAGGACATCCTAGTAAGTTCTGTGCAATTCCTGTTAAGACTGTGCAGTGAGAAATCCTAGCTCAGGGCAGAAAAGCCACATAAATACAGCCATCGGTTACAACATGCCTTTGCTACTCTGGACACTGCACCTCCCATTCAAAATCACACGTCTGGAAGGGGCCAGAAGGAAACTGCTTTTATGAAAGAGATGCTCAGGGCCACACTGAGTGGGCTCATAGAAGCTGTGCAGGGCACAGGCCTGCCTTGCAAATCCTCCGGCACTGTATCCTCTGAAGTCAGAGGTCACTAGCTCAGTGAAGACATGAGGAGGAAGGTAGCTTGTAAATTAACGTCAAAGACCCTGCAGCTTCAGGCGGCAAATTTAAGAAATAATGATAAAATGAAAGGCAATGAGGCCTGAACGCTTTGTACAACTCTGGAATTTGGATAAGACTGGCGCGCCCTGCGGATGCTCACACACTGACTTTGATCCAGGGGCCAAATGCCGAGGAAATCGTACTCAGGAATCCCTCTAAGCTCCTCTGCGTGAAACCTGAGAGCCCTGAACACTGCTAGCACCACGGATTACCCTTCAGCCTGGAGGGGGATGCCGCGGGAGGCTGTGGGAGCTGAGTGGGAACGGAGGGTAAGACCCAGAGAACCTGGGAGGAACCCTTCTGAAAACCCAGGGTCTGCTCTAGAACCTGTGCCTGTTCTAGAACCAGAACCACCCAGCAGACCTCCTGGGGGTACATACTGCCCCCCCCCTTTCTGTTCTGTGAGAAAGACTGATCCTCTATGTGAATACGACCACCCTAACTCTAACTAGAACAAAAGCACACTCCCCCTCCTCCCGGGGTTTCTAAGCAGTTATGACATTTCCAGAAATCCTCTTTCAGCTGTGCCTTCTTTATAAGGCTGGCCCATCTGATGTCTATGCTGCACCTACCAGACTGAGACCCCCAGCAAAGGGTTCGGGCAATAGCAGTGGGTGCCGGTGCCATCGCGGGCAGGTGACCTGCCTGATCACATCTGGCCTCCATTCACTCTGCGTCTCCCCCACGCTGCGCTGGGCAGCTCATTGCTAATACAGATCACAGACAAACATTTCCCCTCTTCACACATCTGGATAATGGCTTTCCTTACTTCCTGTTCTGGACTCGAGACCACTCTTTTCAGATTGAACTGCGTCGGCTCCAGTTAGAAGAACATTCCTCCCCCAGAACAGCTGTCTCCTCCCCTTTCCCTCTGCTCCCCAGCCCTCCCTGGACACTCACCCACTCTCTGCCCATAAGCCACGATTCTCAGGGATGGGATTCAGTTGACATTCTGTGCTGCACACCAGGCGAGCACGTCCCCAGGCATGTGTAAATGAGACATCCTTCCAACATCCACTGCCCTGAGCTCATTTGCACACTGTCAACATTCTGGCTGGAAACATCCAGAGTGCCTGGATCTAGCTTTTTAGGGAATGTCTTTATTGGAGGATACCAAGCTTCACATGGGACCTGCCTGGGGCTGAAGATCCCACTTGTTACTTCAGGACATGTGGTGGCATCCCACCTGCCCTGTCCTCATAGGACTGAGCTGGGGAACAAAGTCCCTGCTCTGTTCACGTTTCAATACTCCTTCCAAGGTCGGCCAGTCAGGCCGTGTTTCCAAAACAGGGGATGGGCATGGTTCTAAGGGCCATGGGCATATGAGCAAGTCTGAGAACCCAGCCGTGCCCCACACATTGCTGCAACCGAGCCCATTTATAACTGTTCACATGCCTACAGGTGCACACATGGCTGCTAGATCACCAAACATCGCTCCTTATCAGGACACTTGTATCTCTACGTCTCAGTCCTGCGTTTCTCTCCATTTCTGAGTACTCATGTACTCAGCACCTCAGTCCTCGATGGGGCACAAGCCTCCTGTGGGCCTCCTTCTACCTCTGCTCCTCCATTTCCAGGCTTCTGCCCATCACATTCACATTTTTCCCATCACCAAGTTCTTGACGCTTTGTTCCGGGCCCTCAGTGAGGTCTCCCAGCAGGTGTCGGACGACAGGTAACAGAACTAACCCTGCCTACATACTGCCACTGTCAGGATGGCTGGGCTTTTCTTCACCTGCCTCGCCAACTGTGAGTGCATGTGGTTGGTTTGGTGTTAGGGAAGCAGCGGAGGGCGTGGGCTTCAGGGTGACCGAGAGGCCAGCCAGGACCGGGACAGCAGGACCATATCTAACACTATGTGGCTCACCTGAGGATGGCCCAGAGGGACTGGAGAAAGGGGTTGAGACAGAAGCAAGAAGGTAGAGGAGGCCAAAAAGCAACAATGAAGCCTGAGTACTATTATGAGCCATGAATGTCCCGGGAATCTCCTGGAGGGCCTTCCTGAGCTGCTTCTCCCCCAGAGGGTGTGTTCTAATTGATGTCAGGTGAAACTCAGGCTCCTGCCACTTACAAATGCTTCAGGAGCCCCCCTTGGGCAGCAACGCCCAGCTGTCACCTGTACCAGGGCCCCAAGCTTTCCTGAAGAGAACATTTTGCAGAGGCCACAACCCAAGCCGACCAACCGGAGACAAGATAAATTCCAGAATGGGAAGAGCTGAGAAAGGGCATATGGAAGTCAGAAAAAAATCCCTGGAAGAGCAGGTGGGGAGAGTGCCCACCTGGAGAACAGGCAGCAAGAGCCCAAACATGGGGCGTGGCTTGTGGGTCTGTCAGGAAGTCTTTCTGTAGATGTACTTGGGTTAGAGAGGTCACATAGTTTGACTCAAGGCAAGAACTGATCTGGCTCAGGCTTATCTAACAGAGCCTCCTAAATCCAACAGAAGCTGAGATTTATTTTCTCCAAGAGAAAGCTCTTTGTTTCTACACATAAAGATATGTCCTGTCTTTTTTTTCCCCCTGTGTGTGGGTGGCCAAGTGTGCACTATGTGGTTCCCCTTCCCCCTCTCAACTCCCCACCCAGAAGGGCCTGTGTTTAGACATTTCCCGAGAACTCTCAGTCTTACCTGATTGAGAAGCTGCATGCATGGCATTCTGGGTCTCCCCAGGCCCCAAATGTTCAGTTGAGACTCAGCTCTGTGCCCTCTTGCCCTCCAACAGTGCTAGGGAGGGCTCTTGCCGTCAAGTACCTCCCCTGGGCCTAATCATGCCATTTTCCCCCAAACAAAAGGCATTCTAACCAGCTGTCTTAGAACCACTTACTTTCTCCCTTCTACACTAAAACTTCCAAATCACAACAAACAATATATTCTAAAATTCCGGTAGATATATATTATATATTATATGTTATATGTTATATGTTATATGTTATGTTATATAATATGTTATATGTTATATATTATATAATATGTTATATGTTATACGTTATATATTATATATACTATACCCAGGTGTTTACCACCCTGAGTGTGCCCAATATCATCTGATGTATTATACCCAATTATCTTAATATTATACTAAAGCCACTAGCAACTTCCTCCTTGATCTGTGAGGGTGTCCCTTGATTTTGTTTTTGCTTTTCTCGTGGGCCATCAGCATGGACCTGAGCTTCTAATCCTCGGCAGGGGAGAGTCCTTCCCATGGCCGATCAGGGTTGAGCCTCAAAAGCATGAGTTTGCCCAAGAGAAACAAATGCTTGCTTCTAGCTGTCCTTCTTTAACTTGAAAGCCAAATACTGATAAACATCTTGGACACCGAGGTCTACCATAACGTACCCTGTTCTGGTTTCTCATGGGAAAACACCTGGGCAGTGCTGGCCCAGCTGGGTTGTGTCTCTCAAGGCACACCCTGGCCCCCACTTCATCAATTTCAGTTGTAACCAATACCAGGTGTCAGCTATAGCTCTCTGGAGTAAGAGAGGTCCATCATGGCCATCTTCTAGCATTCAGGAGCTACTCCCCTCTCCTGGCCACTGCAGGATGAAGTAGTCCCTCATTTTCAGCTGGGTTCTCAAGCAATCATGGCAAGACAGAGAGACAGATGCCTTCCCAAATGCACGCTACCACATTTCTGTTCACTAGGTAAACATACAGCTGCCTACCAGGCAGTCTTTCATGAGCAAGAAGGCAACTAAGGTCATGAAGGCTAGAAAATCTCAAAGTCAAAGTCACGGTCCATCACAGCTTCTGTGTGGCACCAACTCGTCCTCCTAGCGGAAGTGCAGAACAGCCCCTCCCAGGTTCTCATCCTCCAACCCCCACCAGGAATTGCAAATCCTTCAGTCCTCATCTAAACCCAGGCCTGGAGTCTTTCCACCCCACTTCTTTACCAGGTAATCACCAGAAAGCTGTCGATTGCAGCTACAGTACTTGAGTTTCGTAGGGAAGCCCCTCTTGCTGACACATTGGCTTTCTTCTGCCACTGACTGTCCCTTCTGCCTTGGTTGGTAGCAATCTGAAGGTGCCTTGGTTTTGTGGAGATGTAAAAGTTGTCTTCTTATTACCCTTCTCTTACAACGTGGATCTTTACTTTAATAGCCCTAACATATGGGTATATTATCATAAAGGGGATCCCAAATCATATCAAGTAGAGACTAGAAATTTTTAAAAAGTAATACTAGTTCCCTAATCTATAAAAGTTAAATAATACCTACCCCACAGAACTGATCAATAGCATAATGAATGCACAGTATCTAACACAGTAGATGTTCAATAAATGAGATTGGATTTGACATAACCATCACTAGTACATTATTAATTCCTGTCCTAAGCAGAATTATTGATATTATCATGGTAAGAATTTTTCATTTAATTCATAATTTAGAACCTATCTGATTGCAGATTGGATCAGAGCCAGTTTACAGTACCAAAAAATTATTTTTGAACTGTAATATGTAAAATACAACCATTCATACAAAGAGACCCAGAAAAGGGGAGAAAACCACAATTTTGGGACTTACGAAAATGAGTCTGAAAACGAGCCTGACATTTGCTTTGCGTTTTCTGACAGCCAAAGCAGAAAGAAAATCAGGTTCACTTATGCGACCCTCATTGTCTGATAAATGCAATGAGTAGCTCATGTGGAAAGTACACCTTTCTCCTAACATTCAGAGCTGGGGTAACTGCTCTCACAGATCCTCATATGAGGTATCTGGGGTAAACAACAGAAGGGCCATGCTTATGTGTGCCCACATGCAAGGGCACACACCCCTCCTTCAGAAGACAAGTTTCACTTTATCAGTATTAAAAGGTTAGGGACACCAGTTGGTGAGTCCCCTGGGGACTTTCTAGGGGTATGCAGAAGAGTACTCTCATTTTCTAAAGCTTTCACTGAGAAATCTTCCTGAAGAACATGGACCAGTTGGCTTAGGTCCAGTGAGAATACCATCCTATCCTTAGTTCACCTGTACTTAAGGAACACAGAGTTAAATTACTCGGAAAACACGGAAATTTAAGTTGCTATATTTCAAAATATACAACAGCTTCCAGGTTTCATATCTGTGAAGCAGTCTGGCCAGTGGTTTCACGAAGAGTGCAGGCTGAGCCTTCTTGTTAGGCCTCCACACAGTCTGCTCTGCAGCTCGGAGCCCGGCTGACCAGAAGGGTCTGCAGATGGAGAGAATGTGGCTTCATTCCCGGGGGGACCCGCTTCCCAGTGCTCATGAATAATCAGAGACAACAGACTTTCTCTGAGAAAACCATAATCACCAGACTAGGGACAGGGCCAAATGCTAACAGAATTTATTGGCTTTGATTAACAATAAGGTGTTTGTTTTTGTAGGTAATTAGAGTTCAATAGCAAGCTATAAAGAGCCCTCCAAGAAATTTAAGTAGACTGTACCTAAAGGCTACTGGAATATGACTAAATCTAACCATTCATTTCTGCAGACCTGTGCTGAGGTGCCAGTGACCCAGCATGATCGCACAGGTCATCAGGGAGAAAATGGCCCTCTGTGTTCTTACTGTCCAAGGAGAAAGGCCTCTGTGCAGCACGTGTGTGTTCACACGTGGGTGCAAAAAGCACTCTGGCATGTGCCCTGGCTCCAAATGCTGCAGGGAATATTGCAGTTCATAGAAATCTATTCAAAAGTCCATGACAACCCACATGCTGGGAAACATTTTGACAACTGCATTCTCAAAACCATTAGGTAGTTGGTTCCGAGGAACTGTGACAGGCTGGGTGGGTCACTGAATAGCAGGAAGGTGTTTGCAAAAGTCATACTGATTTACACTTTTCTCTCAGCAACCACTCTTGTTTTTTTTTTCCATAAACCAGAAATATGAAAATATATTTGATTACCATTAGTTTTAAAAATTATTTCCCGGTAGGTAAAAAGCTATAGGCAATGTGCTGTCACCAGTGTTTTATCACTCATTGTGCTCACATCATGATACTCAATAGATATAGAAAAGTCAACTACCAAACCCATCTACAGGAGTGAAAAACAGGAGAATGAGGCCAGATAAAACGAAGGAGAAGGAGAAGGAGAAGGAGAAGGAGAAGGAGAAGGAGAAGGAGAAGGAGAAGGAGAAGGAGAAGGAGAAGGAGAAGGAGAAGGAGAAGGAGAAGGAGAAGGAGAAGGAGAAGGAGGAGGAGAAGGAGGAGGAGGAGGAGGAGGAGGAGAAGAAATATACATCTATATCTAGCCATAGATAGGGCTAATCCTAGAGGAAATTGCTTTTGTCCTCCTCCTTATAGATGGGCTTTACTCAAGAAGCAGCTTGAGTTCACATTTAGGGTCCCAGGCATCTAGTAGTCCATAGATCACTAGGAAACATTTACAGTACATTTATTCCCCCAAGAACTAGATTTCCATTTAACTTTGTTCGAGTCAACCCAATATAAATGTTCCTATTGTTCTTCATGCCCTGACCTCCTCAATTTGCTTATTTATTTTTTAAGTTCTCATGCAGTCATACCACAATTTTTCCTTCAGAGAAAAACAAAACAGACACCTATTGCAGGAGAAACAGTCAACACTCAGGCCACAGTTTTAGAGTTGGCTGGCTGGCTGCCACCTGAGACTTCCTGCAGGTGATCTTACTCATAGACCAGCCACTCAACCCTTCTGACCTTCTGTTTCCTCCTCTGAAAAGACCCTTTCTAGAACATCTTTGGGCTCTGGGGTCCAATGGCGATCCCATCCTCAAGGGAAGAATTTCCGTGTCCAAAGGCAGTAGCTGATAATTCTTTAAACCTAAGACACTGACATTCTACCTTCAGACAGCTGGACTTTATCTATGAAGACAAATCCCATTATTTGAACGATATACTTAGAGTGAATCAAAGATCGTGCTGGTCCAGGAAAGGAAATGCAACCAAAGAGGACACTCTGGGAAAAACTTCTTCCCTCTACAAAATAGACATGAACACGGAATTAACATTTCAACTCTCAGAGACCATCTGTTCAGTAATCTCTGGGGCTCCCTGAAGGGCTGGGACCCAGGCTTGCTGACCTAGGTCTGTGTTACGAAAGAAGCAAAGGTTTAGAGCAGAACTGTTTTAGAACTTACAGAATTCAAGTGAAAAAATATATATATTCAGAAAGGAATCGGAAGAGGCAGAACAACACAGAGTCTGATACTTACTTGTGGCCCAGCTCATGAGCGATGGTAAAGGCCAAATTGAGACCATTGTCTTCGGCAAGGACACATTTCCTCTTAGCACTGCACACACCTCCTAAGTAAGCAATTCCTGCAGCAGAGACACAAAACACATCCTCTTCAGAACGTGGGAGGCCCTGACCTTGCGGGGCAAGTCCATACAGTCAATATCACACATGATTGAGAGAGGAGGGGCAAACTGGGAGGATGATGTGGCCACGGGGCTAGAGCTGTCATTCCAGAGCTCACGTGGGGGATGGGCTTGAGCATACCGCTTTTGGATTCACCTAAAAATAATGAACAATGATAGCCACCATGCAGCTCTCCTAAGCATCTAAGCGGTGTCAGGCAATGTGCTGAGTGTATACACATTATCTAATTTAATCCTAATTACCCACGATGGCAGTAACAGAAGGAAACCAAGGCTCAGAGGTGAAAGGTAAGGTGGATTGGCACCTGGCCCAGAGAGGGAGGGAGGGAGCATCTCCCTAAGTCCTGCACTCTGGGCACCTTCTTCCCCTCATCCCAGCCCTAGCCCTTTGAGGGCCAATGCTCTCAGGTGTGAGCAGGAAGCAGAGGAGCAGCGGGGCTCCCAGAAAGCAGGCCAGGGAGAGCTGGGCAGAATATTCAGAAAGATGTTTCAGGAATCCTTGGGAGAAAATGAAACAGGGAGCCCAAGGGAGGGAGAGGACCGTGGAAGAGTGAGGGCCTGGAAATCATCACTGAGGATGCGCCCTGTGGACCAACTCCTCTGCACACATACCTGACTGGGGTCCTTAGGCCCCTCCCTGAGACAAGAACCCAACCCAGCCAACTGGGAGCAAGACTGATGTGGGGGACTGGGGTGAATGAGGGACAGGAGGCTGCCACAGCCTCTGGTGGGCAGATGGGAGTCTTCTAGGGAAGAAAGGTTATTCTGGCAGAAAGGTGTGTATACAACAGGAGGGCCCTGGCCAGGCTGGGCACATCTGAGGCACGTACTGGCCACCTGTCTGCAGGCTGCCCCTGCCCCACGGCAGCTCTCTGCACTTCCTGTTAGCTTCTGCTATCTCTGCGCCCAGGACAGGCATCTCTTACAGATCCAGGTGGCCCTAGGGCTTATCTCAACAAAAGAGTCCGTGGACCCCACCCCCTCCCAGGGCTTGGGACAGAACTCGAGTGAGGGCTGGAAGCATTGCGGCATCTGCCTCCTCCATACACCATGAAATGGATGAGTGGGTGGTGGCACAGAGTGGCTGGCCGGTCACACGCCCAAGAAGATTCAGTGTTGCTCCTGCTGTGAGTTCACAAAGGATGTGGGGGGTGGGGGCAGGCATCTGCCCAACAGCCCTGTGCCCTGGGAGGGACTGCGGCCACCAGAGCAAGAGGCACCTCTTTTCCACCCACAACGCCATCAACCGCCAAGCTACACGCTGCCCCATTCAGAGGGCCCCTTTCACAACGTGCACAGGGTATCCCTGGAGCTGACACCTGCCTTGCGGGCACAAGAGTTGGGGAGGGAACGAGTTGGCAGAAGGTGAAAGAGAATGGATGGGGCGGTTGGGGGCGGGGGGGAATTAATTAAAAATGAGCCTCTTTCTCTGCTCCCCCAAAGCTAATCCAATCCTCTTTGTTGACATCAAGTTCTAACTGAGGTAGACCTCAGCCACACACCGGACACCCCCTCCTTCCTCCTGACTGTCCCCCATGAACCCCTTAGAAGTATGGTGCCCACATCCCTGCTCTGCAGGGAGATGCTTCTCCCAGACTCCACTCACATTCGGCACACCAAGCCGGCACCACGGGGCATGTCTATTTTTATTTGGAAACATGCAATGTGCTTGGCCAAGTTTGCAGAATTAAAAAAAAAAAAAAGAAATGTTATTTGGCTTCAAGATGCTTTTTTTGCACGTGGACATCATAATCCAGCAATGCAGACTATTGGAAGGAGAAAAATGACAAGCAGAGAAAGGACATGCTCTGGCTTCTCGGTGCCTTCAAGGTCATTATTCTGGTTTTGTTTAAAAATGCTTTGTGGGTTGCTACACCAAGTCCAGCAGTGAGTAGGTGGAACGCTTCTACATAGTGCTGATGGTATGTGCGTGCAACAACACACGCACACACTCTGATGCACACCCAGAAGTGCTCTCCCAGCCCGGACTGTGGCCTCCTGGGTCAATGAATCAATTGGAACAATCAGATGGGGTCGTCCCCGGGAGAAGTCATCTGGTGAATGGGGGAAGGAGGCATCTAAAGCCAGCTGTGCTGAGCTTGCTGTCCCACGAGCGTGTGCTGAACCAGCAGCTTCAATGCCACAGAAACACGTCCCCTGGCCTCTGCCGCACTCAGCACCCAGAGCTGGAAGTCCTGAGTTTCCACTGGGATTAGGTAACACGCGACATGAGGGAAACGGCTAAGCAAGGAGCCTTCCAATAATTGCATTTTAATTTTTCCAAGGCCCAGATGATTTTTTTTAAACTAGAAAACAAAGGGTCGGTTTATTTACAAGAAATGTTCTCACACAAAGGTGGATTAAGGTCTAGTGCTTTCAGTGACATAGTCCAATCGTGAACAGCCTGGTCATAAGAGAGAGCAAGGCAAAGCGTGTAAAAGAGGACGGCCCCTGATCCGGAGTACAGGGGACTTGAGCATTTATGTGCCACAGTGCGGAAATGCATAGAAGTCACAAAACAAGGTCTGGAGAAAATCCCAAGTTGTTGTCAAAGTAAGAGCTTCGGGGAATAAATGGTCATTAAGCCATGAGCTCCCACAGGAAACAAAGCCACTGCTATTCCATGCTCCCTGGAAAGAACAGCAGTGTGGGGCAGAGGGTGTGCAGAAGCCCTGGAGAGAGACCTGTCACCTCAGGACGCAAAGGCACCAACCTGGAAAACCTGCCCCAATCCCACACTGGCACTTGTCAAGAAATGAGGAAATACCACTTTTCTCTACGTTGATTTCCTGTTAAAAAAATGAGGTCTGTAAGCCCAAGTTCTGGTAACATGGATGCTGAAGGTGTGGGACCAGGGGCCTTCCCTGGTCACTGGAATTCCCTACGCAGACAGCAAGACCCTAGAGTGGTGCTTTTCCATGACTTAAAATTCTCCACACACATAAAAAAATCACAGAACTTACTTTTGAAATTTTAAAAACATCAAACAACACACGTTTACAGAGCTCCCTGGAATAAAAGGGAAACAGACAACGGGGTCTTAGGGTCCTCTCTGTGGACAAGCACTGCTCTGCACGCGGGACCCTCCCTTATTTGGCGGGTATGGTTACTGGCCCAATTTACAGACAGGGAAATGGAGGCCCAGTCACTGGTTATAGGGCTGACCAAGCCCAGGCCCGGATCCAAGGGCAGGACTCTCGTTTCTCCAACACCAGGGCTTCTCCAGGCAAACCCTCGGCCTCCCTCACCAAAGCTTTGGTGACCAACAACAATGAATAATCTTTGGGGGTTTTGACAATTTTCATAAATCTTAATGTGTGTTTCTGCAGAGATGGGGGCATAAAATAAAGGTTTCAGGTGTTCAAGTCCAAACGTTTTTAAAACGAAAGATAAAGACTCACGGCATATATGCAACAATAATAACAGTTACCTCTAGGACATGGTGAAGTCATTATAAATCTTAAATTTTCTTCCTTTTTCTCGTTTTTTAAAAATTTTTTTAGCGTTTATTCATTTTTGAGAGACAGAGAGAGACAGAGCATGAGTGGGGAAGAGACAGAGGGAGGGAGACACAGAATCTGAAGCAGGCTCCAGGCTCTGAGCTGTCAGCACAGAGCCCGACGCGAGGCTCAAACTCAAGAACTGTGAAATCATGACCTGAGCTGGAGTCAGACGCTCAACCGCCTGAGCCACCCAGGTGCCCCTCTTTTTCTCTTGGTTTAAACCTAATATAATGAGTATGTGCTTGCCATGAAAATCAAAGTTCTTGCTTATATTCCATTTATCCAAGGTGACTTATAGCAGAGGCAGAGGTGGGAGCGACCTCCCTGACCACTCCCTGCCTCAAAAAAATACCCTCCAAATTTTGATCCTGAGTATGTGGCCCTTCAGACAGCAGAGATGAAGGGAGGTCACAGTCAAGGCATCACTGAGTGTATGATTGTATCCAAATAGCGGCTCACCCCATCTTTGCTACACTTCTGGCAGATTAGGGAAGCAAAACACGCTTTTATTTTTTTAAAATTTTTTTTTCAACGTTTATTTATTTTTGGGACAGAGAGAGACAGAGCATGAACGGAAGAGGGGCAGAGAGAGTGGGAGACACAGAATCGGAAACAGGCTCCAGGCTCTGAGCCATCAGCCCAGAGCCTGACGCGGGGCTTGAACTCACGGACCACGAGATCATGACCTGGCTGAAGTCGGCCGCTCAACCGACTGCGCCACCCAGGCGCCCCAAAACACGCTTTTAAAAATCTGAAATGCTGGGGCCCCCGGGGTGGCTCAGTCAGTTAAGCATCTGACTCTTGATCTCAGTTCAGGTCATGATCTCACAGTTCATGGGATTGAGCCCCACGTCGGGCTCTGTGCTGACAGCACAGAGCCTGCTTGGGATTCTCTCCCTCTCTTCCACCCTCCTGCTCATGCTCTCTCTCTCAAAATAAACAAATAAACTCAAAAAAATAAATAAAAATCTGAAATGTTGATGGGCTGTAAAGAGTTTTTCTGATGCCTGGAGAAGTCTACCTGACTCATTCAGAAAAGCCTGTCTCCTAACCTACCCTCCCAGCCATGCCAACACATTGTGGACATTCTCCCTTCTCCTCCTTTCCTTGATAGGATTGCAATTTTGGAGAGGAAATTGGCTGAGGAGATTTAATTATTTTCTTTCTCAGTAGAAAACTGCACGGTGTAAGCACAGAATTCTTAAACTCTGGGTTGACCATATTCTTTCTAGGTTTAAGAAGTAAACAACACATAGCTGTATAAACTCTGATTTATCCAGCAAATTGTCACGTGTAAACAGTTTACAGCTGTTGGCCTTGTTGCCCATTACTCAGACCTTCTTGGACTCTGCCTCTGAAAGAAACGGTTGAATTTCTTCTACCAACTGCTCCAAGTACTAACACCACTATGGTTATCACTGGGACGCAATGCTGACAATTGTGAGAAAGCAACTTATATTTACTCACTTAGCAATCACAGTGGTTGGGACAGAGTTGCACATTCAGGCTCGTGGACATGTCCTCGTGCTCTTGTAAATATTGCTAAGTGGTTGGAAGTATGAGCTAAATGTGTAAACAGCATTTAAGAGCAAAGTCTTGGGGCACCGGTTAAGCATTTGACTCTTGGGGTTTCAGCACAGGTCATGAACTCATGGTTCGTGAGTTCAAGCCCCATGTCGGGCTCCATGCTGACAGTGCAGAGCCTGCTTGGGATTCTCTCTCCCTCTCTCCCGTCCCTTCCCCACTCACTCAGTCTCTCTCAAAATAAACAAACTTAAAAAAATTTTAAAAGAGCTAAAGTCTTACAGTCTAGTATGTGACAAAAGAAAAGGAATTATAGTTGATTCTTATTATCAGTGGTAGGTAAATTCTAAAAAGTCAGTGTAAACACCGGATTCTCAAATACACAGTCATTGCTCCCAGAGGACATTATAGGGTTAGGCTCCTATGAGCTTCTAGTCACAACATCTTTGTCAACTGATTAATACATAACCTTGTGTTAT
The DNA here is from genome assembly GCF_016509475.1 of Prionailurus bengalensis. Taxonomy (NCBI): domain Eukaryota; kingdom Metazoa; phylum Chordata; class Mammalia; order Carnivora; family Felidae; genus Prionailurus; species Prionailurus bengalensis. Next base: position 18,716,200 of record NC_057355.1, read on the forward strand.
GTGTTTGTGTTCAAAGACACCTCATTTAATATATGGTTGATTCCTTCACATTGAATTCATGGCCAACGGTCCTATAACTCCTGCCCGAATGAAGTTTATGTATTTTCTCTATTAAGCACATGACAGCCTTTCTCTGCTTTAGACCACTAGACAGCACTTAAGCACTATTCTTGGAAGCCATTGTAAACAGGAAAATCACCAAAAAAAAAAAAAAAAAAAAAAAGCACAAAAATGTAACAAAAAAAAAAAAAAAAAAAAAAGTGGCACCAGACAGGCCACGAGAAAGGCATTTGTGTACAGTATGACAGCTGGAATGAGAAGGCAAAAGGTCACCCTGTTCATCTGGGAACGTGCCTCTTTGGTGTCTCAAATTTTTGCTTCTCTGCACACGTCTGCAAAATGACCACATAAGCACTACAAAGACTGATTTTGGAGTCACAAATAAATTTTAGCAAGTAGGCAATTCACCAATGCAGAATCCTCGAGTGATGACAATGAACTGTATTCTAAAAAATCATGTCCTATTATCAGACACAGTGGAGTCCTCATCAGCTGCAATCAGGAAATTCAGCCTACATTTAACTGTCACGTTCATTTCCGAACTCTGTACTATCCAAATCGTTTGGTTAACTCAGGTCTGTCCTCCTCCGCACTTTTGCTTCTGCTTCCTCTCCAAGGTGAGTGACCCGCAGGGCCATTGCCTCCACTGTAAGTCACTGACCTCCTAAATGGTTCTGCACAGAGTGGACAAAGCCTCAGATGTGCTGAAAGACAGGCACAGCTTCAAAAAATTGGGACAGAACATTAACGGGAAGGCTCTGGAGGGCTGGTAGAAGTGGCCTGAGCGGCACAGCCCCGCTTCTTGGGACTGAAGAGCACCGCCTTCCAGAGCTGGCCCTGTCGATGGCTCTCTGCCCCAGCTCAGTGCCCCTATCTCCCAGGAGCACAGCTGGATAAGCTTTCCCAGACCTAGCCTTGTCTTAGCAATTCCACTACCAGTATGTATACCAGTTTCCCTGTTTCTTGTTTTCTGGGTCCCTTGGGGTCAGCTACTACAAAAGGAAGATGAGTTAGCCAAGGTCTTTATTCCTACACCATGAACAGAGGGTGAGGGCCATGGCTCACAGAGGGGCATTAGTTCCTTCCTTAAACGTGAGCATTGCAGAGGCTGCCACTGTAATTCAAAAGTGCCGATACCTACACACCTATTTACCAAGCAGGATGTCAATAAGCCGAAAAATTCAGCAACTTACTCAAGGCTAAAGGAAGCAGTAAATGCACAAAGTAAAGGGAATAGCTTGCGAGCCTGATCACTGAAGGGTTCAACATTCCCAATTTTGAAACTAGTACAAAATTAGAGTAACCAAAACAATGTAGTAGTTGAATAAACAGACATTTAGGTCAATGGACCATAACTGGGAGTCCAGAATTAAACGTTCACATTTCTAGTCAATCATTTTCAACAAGGGTGCCAAGACCATCCAGCGCAGAGAAAAAAGAGCCTTTTCAACAAATGGTGCTGGGATACCTGGACAGCCACATGCCAAAGATTGACATCACACCTCCTTCTTCATGTGGTACACAGAAACTAACTCCAAGTGGACCGCAGAGCTAGATGTAAGATCTGAAACTATAAAACTCTTAGAAGAAAACATAGAAGTTAAGTCTTTCTGACCTTGGGGTAGGCAAAGCCTTCTTAAGTAGAACATTAAAGGTGCAATGGAGGAAAAGAAAAACTCATGCCAGAGTGTTCATCGAGTCAGACACCTTCCCTGGAACAAGAGAATAGCTGTGTGGGGCTGGGAGTGAGGTGGGGAGAAGAGTCACCAAGACAGGCAATGGACATACAGACGCATCCCAAGGAAGCTTCCCAGTCTTCCCTGTGCAATACGGCTTTCTGCTAATTGGGAGCCATGGCCCAGCAGCCTTTGGGTCACAGGCTAACTTGCTTAGCCAGTCCAAATGTCACACGAACTGCAGTTTTGGGAAAGGGGGGTTCTTGATGATGGTCAGAGTCAAGGAGAACTATACACTCTTACTCAAGGTTTCCCAAGTGCCTCCAGGATCCAGGACTTTGGGAAAAGATGCCACCCTGGTGAGGCAATCACAGAGCCAAGTCCCCAGAGTGGACTGGAGGGTCCCAGGGCTGGAGCCATGGCTCCAACAACATTTTGATGAGTTAAGTAAGTGTAGGGGTCAACTCTCCCTGGGGATTTACAAGTTCGAAGCAAAAAAGTTTATCCTAACTCTTTACTGCTTTCTTAGAAAACCCAACCGTGCTGGGACAAGGGAGGGAAGAGAAGTAACCGATGATATTCAACAGACCATGACCAACATGAGCCAAGTGCATGGAGACATCCTGCAGATTTCCCACCCTCCAGGGAAGATGGCACTTGTATCCTGGGGGGGGGGGGGGAGGTGGCATCACGTGGGAGGGGATCTCTAGAGTGCAGACTTAACATTCCTCAAATAAGCAAGGTGCCTCTCCTCAGAGGACTCCACAGAGGCTCAGGGGCTTCTGGAAGAGGCCTGGACACCCACTAGAAAGGGCCCCCAGCAGGCCCACCTCAGGACATTGGAGGTGGGGGGTCTGTCCAGACATCCCTGAAGATCTCTTATTTTAACAAATACTTCATCAAGTGTTTCCTGGGCTACCTATACATGACAGTATCATGCCAGGTGTCATGCACGCTTGCATGTACTCCCTGAGCATGACAGGGACGCCGACCCATCTTCTGGCATTTGCCATTCCGGAAGCACGACCACCTAATACTGAGCCTGCTCAAGGTCTGCACCTCTGTAGCACAGCAACCGTGCCTGTGTGTGTGCATGCACGTGTGTGGGTTTGTGTGTGTGCACACGTGAGTGTGCATGTGTGGACATGGTCGCAGGCAGATGACACAGAACACTCTTCCTGTAAGCTGATACCACGAGGTTGATGCCTACACTCCCATAGCAACAGATGCAAACGAATTTTGGATGCTTTCATGCGTTATCAACTGGATTGCTTGGCATTTATTTTTGCCAATAATGTAAGAAGGAACTTTGACGGTCCTGCTTCAACAGCTTTAAGACTCCTCTGTCTTCTTCTCTCCCCGTTAATGTTTTCTCTTTACCGGTAGGTTAAAATGCTCTCCCTCTCCCTCTGGAAAGGTGGGGTTTAGGTGTGGATGAGGCTGAAGGGACATGTGAGGGGTTTTGTCTAAAAATATCTCTTCCATGAGGGGAAAGAGACAGCTAAGGCTTCCACAGGGCCAGATGTCTCCAAAGGAGGGTCTGTGAGTAAATTGAAGTGCTCCCTGTGGGAACCAAGTGCTCCCTGGAAAGAGAACATATTCCCAACTCAGCCTTCTCATGGCCAAAGGATGTGCCCTGAGTCATAGTCCCTTCTCCACCATTCTGTTTGAGCTTGTTAGAGGGCCCAAAGACAGTGCCACATGGGAAGACGGCTAAATCGTGGTGGCAGCCAGAGCCAGAGCCATGAAGAAGGCAAAATGACTGGTGGCTGATAAGAGGGATCTCATGTACGTTCATCATGCCCAGCATGGAGGACTGCACTGTGTCCCCCCAAATTCACATGCTGAAGCCCTAACCCCCACTGTGACTGTACCCAGAGATAGGCCCCTTAAAGATGTAATTAAGTTTGGGTCGCCTGGGTGGCTCAGTGGACTGGGCACCCAACACTTGATTTCGGCTCAGGTCATGATCCCAGGGTTGTGAGATAAAGCCTGCTCTTTCTCTCCCTCTGCCACTCTCTCCCACTCACAGGCTCTTTCTCTCAGAGTGTGTCTCTAAAATTGAAAAAAAAAAGATGTAATTAAGTTTAAGTGAGGTCATAAGGATGGGATGGAATCCAATATGACTGGTGTCCTCATACGAAGAGGAAAAGACACCAGAGACGTCTCTCCCCATGCACGCACAGAGAGCACATGTGAGGACACAGTGAGAAGATGGCCGTGTACAAGTCAGGAAGAGTGGCTTTACCAGAAATCGACCCTGATAGCACCTGGATCTTGGACTTCCAGCCTGAAAACCTGAGAAAATAAATCTGCTATTTAAGCTATCCAGGATGGGATATTTCGTTACGGCAGCCTGAGCAGACGAATACACCCAGCATGTGACCTGGGTACAGATGCAAGTGCCCCGTGTCTCCCTTATTCACGTGAGTAACTGACACAGGAACTCGCCATCCTCATGTGCCAGATGACACCAGAGCCGCCCAACATGCTGGGGGACCGGGCTCCCTGTTTAGGACACAGTTTGGTAATAGGAAACCGATCTGGAATGTTGTACGGGCCATCAGTCAAAACAGCAAAAACGCGTGGTAGTCCCAGAGTGGCATTCTGGGAGTCAAGGATGTATCTATGGCTCTCTGTGTTTAAGGTCATAAAACCCCTCAACCAGTGGCACTTGGAGGCACAGAGCTGACATCTCAGTCATGTGGCAGTGGGGTTGGGGCTGGGGTCCCCCTGCCTGGGGAGAAGGGAGAAGATGAGGTTTTGCCAAAGGCACACCCCCGCCATCCACAGCATCGGCATCTTGAGATTGCCCGTCCCTCTGAAATGCTCTCAAAAAGTTCACCAGCACAGCCTCTGAGGGAAGAGCCAGTTTCCAATGATGCTTGTAAAAGTGACACGGTGTGCCAGGTCTGAAGGGCGGGAGGCTCAAAGCTTCTCTTCAAATCCCCAGGGAACTGCAAAGAACGCCAGGGAGAGGGGACAGGGAGAGGACTCAGGGGGCAGGGAGCTAGGGAACCGACCTTCTGGGTCTGCGTGGGAACCTGGGAGCCGCACCAGGCACATAGCAGGCCCCCAAATTTCTGCCAAGCAAGGGAAAGGGAGCCTTGCTGCTGTTTCTGCTCAGTGACTCTCAATGAAAGCGGAACCGGCAGCAGCGGGGGCACTCCATGTGCACAGGGCCAAGCTCAGCAAGCCGGGAAACACAAACGCGGTTGTTCTTTTCACCTTGACTCATTCAAAAACGACGAGCGCACGAGCCAGGAGACACACGGGAGCTTTCGGTGCAGACGGCCAGACAGTGGTTACGTGTGGGAGGAGAGGAGCCATGACTGAGATGGGGCCCGGGGAGGGGCGTCTGCCTGGCGGACGAACTCCAGTGGCTGACCGGGCGGGGGTGGGGGTGGGGGGGACTGTCACACAGACGCTCCCATTATCATAATTCACCGAAGCAATTTAAAAAGTCAGGTCTGGTTACCCCGGAGGGAACAGACACGGAAGGGGCCTGAGCGAGTCTTCCCAGGGCCTGGTAGTGTCAGGTTTCCTAGTCTGTGGTCTGGTGATACAGGGTGCTCAGTTTGCAAATATTTGCTGAGCAGTACACTTAGATGGACCTGTCTCTATGTAAATTAGACTCCAATTGAATTTTAAAAACTATAAAGAGGGGCGCCTGGGTGGCTCAGTCGGTTAAGTGTCCGACTTCGGCTCAGGTCATGATCTCGCGGTTCGTGAGTTCAAGCCCCGCGTCAGGCTCTGTGCTGATGGCTCAGAGCCTGGAGCCTGTTTCAGATTCTGTGTCTCCCTCTCTCTGACCCTCCCCCGTTCATGCTCTGTCTCTCTCTGTCTCAAAAATAAATAAACGTTAAAAATAATTAAAAAAAAATAAAAACTATAAAGAGATGCACATACAAGTGAAATAGGAAAGTACGGACCTGATTTAACAGTGTGGGAATGACCACGATTATTGGCCAATTTAGATGATGGAAACTGGTCTTCTCTCAGGAGCTAATGTATGACATGGCAACTACCATTGATGCTACCGTATTGTTTAATTGAAATTTGCTAATGAGAGCGGCACTTAAGTGTTCTCACTACCCTCCCCCACCCCCCCCCAAAAAAAACGAAAGTAAATATGTGAGGTGATGGATATGTTAATTAACTTGAGGGGAATTCCTTTACAATGTATACATATATCAAACATCACATGGTACACTTTAAAAAGTGTATCTTACAATTTTGTTTGTCAATGATACCTTAATAAAGCTGGGCGGGGGTGGGAAACAGAGTTTGTATTGAGAGCATTCAAGGGTCATAGGTTGATGAAGTCACAGTGCTAATAATTAGTTAATTAATTAATCACAGAGGTATTAACTAGTCAAGGTCGGGTTTATCAGTATCACCAGACCTCACCTGTATTACCTGTATTTCTCAGACCATATGTGCTGCTTCTAGAATTCACCTTTATCGTCTTGCAAGGACTCTAGCAACGGTATGTTCTCGAAACTTGCCTGAGACAGCCCTGATAAACAGCTTCACTCCCTCTCATACTAATAGCTGTATTTCCACAGTTAGAATAAAATACGAGGTCACACATAGAAATATTTGCCAAGTTAGCAAAAAAAAAAAAAAAAAAAAAAAACCACAAGAAAAAAAGAAAAGCTTTCTCAGAATAATTAAGAAACCACATTTCCTGCTAAATGCTTAGCCCAGCAAAGTCACCCTCTTGGGGATACACTGTGAAATCTAAGTGAGACCCCAGGACAAGGGTCAACAGCAGCACCAAAGGCGCTTCCATACTGTGCTTTGTTCTACGCCCCTGTAGGGTGGGCCTGGCTCACTGGCTGTGCATGGGGCTGGGCGGGGGGAGGGAACAGGGAAAAGTCAGGCCAAGCCCCAGGGCATCTCTGTGCACCAGCTCCTGAGCCCAAATCCGTAAATCCCCCAATGGCAGGACACTACAGCTCCCTCAACTGAGAAAGTAACCCAAAGTGGAAGTTGGCTGTCATTTTTGACTCAACATTCATGAGCTAGTCCACCGACCATGACAAGCCCTCCCTTCTGATGGCCTAGGGAGGTTTGGGTGGGGCTCTGCATCTGCTGACGTCATTCCATTTGACGTAAAAACAAAATAAAATCTAGCCTCTCAAAAAGCAATGTTGACAAAGAGTAATGCCATGAAGTCAGGAGAGTGCCAAGCACGTGGAGAGGAAACAAGCGGATCTGTGGTGGACGTGGCAGATGAGGAAGATGCCCAGCCTCTGGCGTGGCTGAAAGTGGATGGTATAAATTCCCAGGCCCTGCCTTTGGGCTGAAGTCACTTTGCTGCTCTGAGCTTGTGGACACAACTCATAACCACCCGGCTACTGTCTTGGTCCGTTCAGGATGCTACAACAAAATACCACAGACTGGGTGCTCATACACAACAGAAATTTATTTTTCACAGTTCCGGATCCTGGAAGTGTGTCACTGTGGTCAGGTGAGGGCCCTCTTCCAGGTCACAGACCACAGTCTTCCTGTTTTATCCTCATATGGCAGAAGGGGTGAGGGAGCTCTGTGGGGCTTGTTCTAAGGCACTAATCTCAAACATGAGGGCTCCACCCTTGTGACCTCATCACCTCCTGACACCATCACCTTGAGGATGAGGATTTCAACATATGGATTTGGGAGGCATGGGGAGGGACACAAATATTCAGACCACAGCAGGTACATTGAGTTTCAGGATTATCTCGGACTGCAAAAATAGCATGAATGTCGGTGTCTCTACCTAAAATGTCAAAGGCAGAGAATAGGTAAGTGTTCTTCATCTTTTAAGCAATTCCACGTATTTCCATCTCATTTTTGTGCTGACAGTCCCTATGCTCTATCTCCAGGACGAGACTTGGGGATTCAAGCCTTGCTGTGGCATTCTACCGAGCCTGGCCAGCCTGGCCATCCCACACTTTACCCCAGATGCAGCCCATACCAAACAGGACTTGCTACTCCAAACTAAGCATTCTCGAGCTCCCCCATCCCCCACTTCCAAGTTCAAAAGCTCACAGACCCAGGGAACCTCTCTTTCTCTCCTCCTCCACCCCATCTAAGTAATCATCAAGTGCTGTCATTTCCTGCTGCTCACAGACTTGGAGACTTACTCCTTTATCTCTGGGTCCAAGCCCAGACCTTTGCCATCACTTTAAGCGTGGACTTAAGTCATATCTCCTCAGGGGTCACCTCCCTGTGTCTCCCCACTCTAGTCCTTAAAACACCAGACTGGAGTGTGCCCTCCTCCATTGATTCTTCTCCAATCCTGCCAGGGCATGCTTCTCTCCTCCTCTAGATGCCCAGAGCCCATCATGGTACCTTTACTACAGCAGAAGCCCTGTGTTCATGGCAGCCCAGGCATCTGAACAAACCTTACGTCTGTAAAGACACTAAGCAGCTTCTCTGGCCAATTTGACCTGCATGCCACAGTGTAGGTTAACACATCCTCAAAAAGTTCACAAGTTGGGGAGCCTGGGTGGCTTGGTCGGCTAAGCATCTGACTCTTGGTTTTAGCTCAGATCATGATCTCACAATTTTGAGGGTTCGAGCCCCACATCGGGCTCTGTGCTGATGGTGCAGAGCCTTCTTGGAATTCTCTCCCTCCCCGCCTCTCTGCCCCTCCCCTGCTCACGCTGTTTCTGTCTCTCCCAAAATAAATAAATAAACTTAAAAAAAATTTTTTTTAAAGTTCACAAATGAATGAACACATGCCAGCCCTGCCAGCTTACTCTTCATATAACACCAGCCTCTGCTGCTTCAGAGAGGTCAACTGGAACAGGGAGGAATAAATAAGGAGGAGGAAGATGTTGGTGAATGCTAACATTTCTTAAACACTTACCATGTGTGCACCAGGCCCTGTGCTGATGATTTCCATACATTATCTCACTGTATGCTTATAATCACCTGATGAGCTACATACTATTATAATCCCCATGGTACTGATGAAGAAACCAAGACCCTAAGAAGTCGATAGTTTGCCCAAGTTCAAGCATCGAGTAAAGGTGCTGAGACTCAATCTCAGGGCTTTTGTACCACAGGCCTTGTCTGAAACTTGCACCAGAGGCTGGCAAACGGTGCCCACAAGCAGGATCTGGACCACAGAAATGACGGACCATTTAATAAACCGCTATGGCAACAGGTGATCTGCAGGGCAACAAATGAATTAAGTTCTCCGCCTTGCCATACCATACACAAAAACCAACTCTAAGCAGATTAAATACACAAATGTGGAAACCAAACTTGTGCATTCTATCAGAAGGAAGTGCAGGGCAATGCCATTATGATCTTAGATAGTAAAAAAAATAAAATAAAAATAAAATTAAAGCAATACCTAAAGAGCAGCAATCATAAGGGAAAAGACTGAGAAGCCTAGTTAAATCCACACGGGACATGTCTATGTGACAAAAGGCATCACAAAGTTCAAGACAGAGGGCAGCCAGGATGAAGTGACTTGCGGCTCGCATGGCCAAGCAAAAATGTAAAAGATGTTCCTTCCACCTCACTAGCAGTCAGAAGTGCAAAATAGCCACTTGCACCCAGCATGTTGATAAAACCTAGCAAGGTCATCAGGATTAAAGACTCTCAGGTGCTGGGGGTGCCTGGGTGGCTCAGTTTGTTAACAGCCTGACTCTTGATTTTGTCTGAGGTCATGATCTCATGGTCTGTGAGATTGAGCCCGTGTGTCTGTCATCAAGGAGCCTGCTTAGGATTCTCTCTCCTCTCTCTCTCTCTCTCTCTCTCTGCCCCTCTCCCTGCTTGTTTGTTCTCGTTCTCTCTCTCTCTCTCTCTCTCTCAAAATAAATCAATAAAAATTTTTAAAAAGACTCTTGGATGCTGTTAATGAGAGTAAAAACCGGTAGAAAGGCCATTTCCAAGAGCGATCTGGCCCGTCCATAAAAGCTGAAAGATGTGCAGGCATTGAAAAGTGGCTATACCCCAGGAAGTACCAGAATGCATTTCTGCACTGGCATGACCTACCCACTGGCCCTGGTGACAGCAATCTCTGCAATCCTCCCCCCTCCGAACACCTGGGCACGTCCACACATGTCCACATGCATGCACAAATATGCACACATGCACGTGTGCACACATACAACCACAACTCTACAAAAAGATGCTATTACCATCCTCACTGGCCTGTGAGAAAACTAAGGCACCCACAGGATGAGCCACTGTCCCAGGCTCATGCTACAAGAAGAAGAACCCACTGAACCAGGTAGGCTGGCTATAGGTCCCCCTGTCAGTCCCCAGAGGACACCTCTCCTTCAGGGAGCTGGAGGCAGGCAGGGGAGACAGACACACAGCCAGGTCTGCGCAGAACGCATTCCAGGGGCTACAGGAGAAGCCTGCCAACTACTGGCAAAGCCCAGGGAGTTTTCTATTAAAACATAAACTCAAAAGACTCTAATACAGATGTCTTTAACCCTTAAAACTGTGCAAAATTTGGTACATGTGTGTATTTCTTGCAGGCAGGTTTATAGCGTTCCTCAAATTTCCAAAGGGGTCCATAACCTCAAAAAAGTTAAAAACACTAAACACAGGAATCCCAGAATATAATCAAGGACATTCCCTAGGAAAAAATCCTCTCTGGACAGCCAAGTCAGACCAAAAGATCCTGAGAAAATTACCCTTCAGCCCTCAGGGACTACCCAAGCATTCCTCAGAAGGTGATAACCACCAACGTTTTGCAGAATGTGCTTTTCTTTGCCAGATCTTAACTGACTGACTCATGGAGTAGACTAAGGGTCGAACTCCCATTATTCACCAACAATGTTACTTTTAAAAGAGCAGCCAAAGCAGTACAAACATTGGAAGGTGGATTTTGTCAATTAGGTGCATGCACTTTATTGAGAAAACACTTTAAATTAAGTATTCAAGTTATAACGGACACTGTGGTTGTAAAGAATTTAACAATGAAAGAAAAAAAAAAACAGCTGGGGGATATGCATGCACATGTGTATGATTTACAAATACATAACCCAGAGTGTTGAAATATATATATGAACTTTTCAAAGAAACCACTGTTCTGTTTTGACAAGGCCCCTATCTGTTCCCTGGGGCTGCATTTAACTATAGGACTTTTACTGTATCTTAGAGTGTTTTATTGGATCAGGGAATTGCACGTATGTGGAAGTGGACCTCATACAACAGAGTACAAGTGACATTTGTTACAAATTGTCTTTGTTTTCTGCAAATAACTATTTCTTAAAAATGAATTTGTTTTGGGTTAATAAGAGTAGAAACACAACATAAAAGCCATTTGTTGATTTCGCTCTCCACTTGAAGGATACTGACAAATTAGCATTCTCATTCATAAAACTTATGTCAGCATCTGCTGTATCAGCTTCAAGGTTAAGGTCAAAGGAGAATTTATCCTGCTTCATCCTGTCCACAGCACACCTGACATCCTGACAACACCAGCACATGAATAGAACAGAGCTTTGGTTTTCTTTAAGTCCTCCTCAAAATTGGTCTAATATAAACAACCAACCAAAACTTGGAGACAAGGCAGGGAGAATCCCTCTTATAAAAGGATATGTCCTTCAAGACCATCTTCTGAGAAAGTATGAAATTGCACACAAATTTTTAAGGCATTTCTTAACCACACTGTTGGCCTGGCCACCATCCACTCCTCCTGGTACTGGAAACCACAGAATGTTCTGGGTTCATCTGCCCGGCCCGCCACCCACATAGGATGCTGAAACCATTTCTTAATGCCTCTTATATTACCTCCCTTAACTGGTCACTCCAATTCCAAATATGCTACAGACTTCTTCTGAGATGGGCTTAGGTTATCACTATGGGAACAACGACTCCATGGAAACGTGGAGGTTTGCTGTGAAACTGTCCCATCAACAATTTATCACACACCTGCAACGGTGTCTTAGTGGGATAGAACTGCCCCATTCCATTCTATTGTCCCACTGATCTTTTGAACCTCAGTCTGGTATCATGAAATAAATATTAATCCCAACCCTCTTGGTTTAGAAGATCTTCCATTCAAAAACATAAGAACCCAAGAATGCAAACTGAAAATTCCTGACGCTGTACCGTGCAGGGCAGGCTCTGGCTACAGGCAAAGCCAGCCCCGATGACTGGTTTGAAATGCAGAGGCAATAATAAATCAGACGGACTGGTGGACGCAGGAATCAAACCAGAAGGTGGCAGAGCAAATTTCCCAAAACAAAACAAGAGGTTGACAGAGGATCAGCTGTTCATGAGATTAAGTGACAATCTTCCTGAACTCCTTTTTAGAGTTTGTGTCTGGATTTTGTCTGGAACGTCTACCAAACTGATCGAGACCCCAAACATCTGGCATTCCTTTTATAACTCCAGCCCTGTGACTGTCCCTTGGCCACGGTAGTGGGACATTTCTAGCCTTGATTTCAGGTTATGACGGACTCTCCTCTTTTATCACCTGAGCTTTTCTAGCACAGATAATGCCACGTGGAGTCTTTATACAACCATCAGAGACTTGGAAGACCTCTGGGACACCCACACTGGTCATCACTGCCCTTGGTGGGCCATTTGTCCCTCCAGCTGATAGTCAGCAAAGTCTCTGACTGTCCTGGTGTGAGTGACCAAGGCAGCAGAGGTCCCTCTCTGGGTATAAGTGATGGTCCACAAGGCCCCTGGGCTTCTCTCTAGGTAAGGGCAAATGGACCTCCCTGAAAAAAGCTTCTAGTGCATTTCCATTCTCCTGCTCAAAGACATGGCAGAATGGCCAATGAACCCCACAAGAGACCCAATTCTTCCAAAGACGGTTCTCAAACTCAGAGTTATGAATTTATGATTAAGGATACTGACTCTCCATAAGAGAATTGGGATTGTGCTTATTCAAGCAGGGCTGACTTGGAAGCCACTGTATCCAACATAGCCTTGGCCATTCTTGGGGATATAAACCATGGGTAGACTTCTCTCTAGGCCAGCTGACTCTGAGGGGCTGGGGAAGACAGTTCTGGACTCAGGTCTGTGTCTGAATCCCACTCTGCCATTTACCACCTGGGTGATTATGGCAATTACTTAATCTCTCCAAGCATTTTTCCCCATTCGTAAGATGAGTCTAATACCTAACTAATGGTTTGAGGATTAAATGAATAATGCAAGTAAAGCATTTTTCACATAGTAAACACAGAACAAGTATTATCTATTACTGCAATTATTTTTTACCAAATCCAAATTTAAAAAAAGAAGTTTTAACAAAAAGTATTTATCAAGCTAAAATTCTGTGCCAAATAGCATACAACAATTTCTCAATTATAAGCTTTAGTTGCCAGTGTAAAGATGTGCTAAGCCTCTAAATGCTTTTATCAACATGACAGGGGGTTTGGAAAGCACCATCCTCAGTGGTCTTCGGGGCCACTCCTCTACATGCTCTGGGGGCAAGGATGCAGCCTGGTGGCAAGAGCTATCAATGTGCCCTTCCATTGTTTGGAACCATGCTGTATTTCCTCACTCTTGATCTGGGCTTCCTCAGCTGACCCAATTTCAACTTGGATTTTGTACTGATTCCTTCTGTTTTTGTTTTTCTTTTTTTAAAGTTTATTTTTGAGAGAGAGGGTGAGAGAGATAGAGCACAAGTGAGGTGTCATAGACTCTGGGTCTGATGTTCTCTCTTGTCCAGCAAGACAGCAAGATGCAGGATTGAAAATGCAAGAGAGGTTAATGTCTGGGAGGAGACAAGAGCCCCGAATAAGGGTCCTTGCTCCATTTTTATTAAGACCAGAAGACTTACAAGTGTGATGGATGTGATGGACATGTACAAAGAGACAAGGAAATTGTGAACATTAACTCATGGGTGTGGGAGAAAGGGGGTTTTAAAGATATGCGGTGTTAGGGGTTTCGGTCAATACAAAACAAGATTCTGGTGCTGGGTGGAAGGTTGCTTACAGCAAACATGAGGCACCACCTCTGTTTACTTGAACTGATCTAGGGGACAAGAAAGAGCATGCTACCTCAGGGTCAAGAAGGCACCTTTCTTTTGCTAATTATCTCTGCTCTGGGCAACTTTGCCTGCGGTCTAGAGTCCTGTCTACCTGTTTACCTATTTTGGTCCTTCCTTCCTGTGAAAGCAGCTTTCTGCTATTATACTAAGTTGGGGGGCATTTCCACCCTGAATGCCTAATCTTGTTTACCTCATCTTGGATGTTTTCATCCTGAGATTTCCCATTCCTATACCTTTGTCCTATACTGCGGGCCTTTGCTCCATTTACCTAAGCTTATTTACCTAATCTTGTTTACCCAAACTTGGGTGTATGCATCCTATGGCTTTCTAATTCTTTATGCCTTGTTAACAAGCTCAGGGAATTCCTAAGCCTATTCCCCGCAGTGAGGGAGAAGCAGAGAGGGAGGAGACAGAAAATCCCAAGCAAGCTCCATGCTGTCAGTGCAGAGCCCGATGTGGGGCTTGAACTCATGAACCATGAGATCATGACCTGAGCCAAAGTCAAGAGTAGGATGCTTAACCAACTGAGCCACCCAAGCACCCCTGGGTTGAGTCCTTTCAAGCACAGGGCTCAAAGAACTCCCTTTGGGGATACTTCTACCTGCCCGGACCCTGCCTGTGTCCACTAAGCTACCAGGATGCTTAATCCAGATGTTTCTACAAGCCAGTTATCTACATCCTGGTGCACCAGGCATGCCTGATAACGTCCCTGGGCTCCAAAGGGAAAGAAAACCCTTTAAAAACCTTCTCAGGTTTGGAAATAGGAGGATTTCTAAAACTTGAATAAAGATATTTACTAAGATTAAATCTATAATGCATACTGAATGCACTCCTTGCAAACATCATGTTCTGTTGTCTCCCTGAAGTCACCTTACCTCCTTGCTATAAGCCTCCTATGTATCTGATCAAACACAATTCTAAAAATTGATAAAATTAGTTTTCTGAGTCAGAAAATGCTACTTTCAAGAGGAAGAGTTGACATTAAACTTATAACTAGACAATAGTGACTTATCCTGGGAGTGTGTATTATAGCTCAGAAGTATGTTTCTGAAAGGAAAAAAGAAGTAGGATATCTCATATTCCACTGGAGAAAATATCTGTCTGGGTTTCCCCACCAACTTATCATCCAGGCCAAGACAATTCAGTGGAGGAAAGAATAGTCTTTTCAATAAATGGTCGTGTACCAACTGGAGATGCAAGAAAATGGATGTAGACCTGCTCCTTGTATCACATACAAGTATTAACTCCAAATGGATTGTAGACCTAAACATAAGAGACAAAATGATAAAACTCTCAGAAGAAAACTTAGAAGTAAATCTGGGTGACGTGTGATTAGGCAAGGACTTCTTAAGTTTGACACCAGAAAGTACAAGTGTTAAGAGAAGACTCAAGCTGACTTTCATCTAAGTTGAAAAGCTTCCATGTAATACTCTTACTAAGTGAAAAGGGCAGTGCCTGCCTTGGGAGAAGATATTTGCAAATTACCCACCTGATAAGGGAGCTGTACCTAGAATATATAAAGAGTTCTTACAACTCAATAACGGAGAAGAAAAAACAATTTAAAAATGGCAAAGATGCAGAACAGACACTTTTCTCAAAGAAGATCTGCAAATGGACAATGAGCATGTGAAGCGTTGCTCATCATTAGCTGTCAGGGAATTGCAACTGAAAACCACAAGGAGATGCTACCTCACCTTCACCGGAAGGACGGTAATTCAAAAGACAGGTGTTGGCAAGGAGGCAGAGATTAGAACCCTCACACATTGCTGGTAGGAATGTAAAATGGGCAGACACCTGGGAAAACAGTTTGACATACAGTTAGCTCACCACTTAGCAATGCTGCTTCTAATTATATGCCCAGGAGACCTAAAAAGCCATCTGCATAAAAACTCTTACATAAATGTTCACAGAAGTATTATTCATAACAGCCAAAAAGGAGAAATAACCCAAATACCCATCTCCTGAGGGTGGATAAGCAAAATGTAGTATAGCCAAGCGATGGAATATTATTTGGCAATAAAAAGAATGAAGAAGTGATACATGCTAAAACATGAATAGACCCTGAAAACATTATGCTATGTGAAAGAAGCCAGAAACAAAAGGCCACAAAGTGTATGATTCCATTTAGATGAAACATCCAGAATAGGTAAATCCATAGAGACAGAAGGTAAATTCGTGGTTGGCTAGGGCTTTGTGGGGGTGGGGGGTAAGGAGGGAGTATGGCCTTCGTCCAATGGGTCCAGAGTTTTTGTCTAGGGTGATGGAAACATTCTAAAATTAAGTTATGGTCATGGTTGCACAACGCTATAAATACACTAAGAAACACTGAAGTCTAAACATTGTAAACAGGTGAACTTTATAGTATGCAAATCATATTTTAATGAATAAAAATAATTTACTCTATTAATAATAAAATAAAATCATATTTTAATAAAGCTGTTTCTAAAATGTTATCCTGCAAAGGTTTTTTGCCCTTTTTCCTAATTAAAAAAAGTTTATCAGAGCAGACATTCTCGAAAACACTGAAGAACTTGGAACAGGAAAATAAAAACTACTCACAACCTTGCCCCTACATAAGGAGGTAATATTACTCTCCTTAGGGCTTTTCTCATTTCAAACCCAGGATCATGATGGCAGACAAAAGTAAACTGGCACCCAGCATCCCCAGAAGTCCTGCGACTATGTCTTTTAGGTGGTCTCAGTCATCGTCCTAATGTGGGTTGGGGGAGGCAGGTAAGGAGAGAAGCCAGGGAGAAGTCAAGGTAGCTTTATGCTCAGGAGATGGCCAAGGGAAGAATAATTCTGACTTCCCTTGGAAGTCACCCTTCCAGGTGGAACTGAATCCATCACCTGATCTTGGGGTGCTAGAGATCCAGAAGTATTCTGAAGCAAGATGGAAATCATTCAGCTAATTCCCCTAGCTCTCCATCTCCCTCCAACTCTTTTTACCTTCCACTGAACTCGATACATAACAACTTCTTAAATAATGTGTGCCAGGAATTGTGATAAGCACTTTCTACATGCTACCTCACAATTTTATGTAGCAGGTGCAATTATTATTTCCATTTTGCAGAGGAGGAAACCGAGACCTACACGCATGTCCTTATGTCCTAGGTGCATAACCTATTCCTGACGCACTTGCCATGATCATTTCTGATGTGTACAGTTTTACCCCCAATACACTCATTCATGTATTTAACCAGGGGTGCTAACCCGATGAAGTGAAAGTATGGCCTTGAACACTCTTCAAGTGTTCATAAATTGAACACTTTGGCTCAATTTGGCTGGACAACAGATGTGTGTCAAGTCAGGCCTCTCTACCAGGAGACTCCTCAACCAGGGTCAGACTAACCCCAAAATAGCATTCAGTAGCTTGAGGGTCGAATAGTTTCTTCTGTGTCTTTTTTTTTTCAACTCAAATCCATCTCAAATGTGGGTACCTCAGTAGCCTAGAGCAGAAACATATAGTTTTCTTGTCTTTGCTTTTTCCCCCCCATGAACCGTTCATTGTGAAAATCTTCACACCGAAAAGTTGAAAGAAAAGTAATATGATCAGCCTTGTTCCTTCCACTAGAATCAATAACGGGTGACATTTTCTTCTATTTGCTTTATCTACCCTTTTGAGATACAATTCACATACCATAAAATTCGACTTTTAAAATGTGTAATTCTGTGGGTGTTGGTATATTCAGAAAGTTGTACAACCATCGCCAGGATCTAATTTTAGAATATTTTCATCACCCCAAAAAGAAACTGTACTCATTAGAAGTCACTCCCTTCTCCCCGTTCCCCCAGTCTGAGGAAACCACTAATCCACTTATGGTCTCTGATTTCCCTATTCTAGACATTTCCTCTAAATGGAATCATACAGCATGTGACCTTTTATGCCCGGCTTCTTTCACTCTGCTTGACATTTTCAAGATTCATCTCTGATGTGGCCTGAATTCATAATCCTTCTCACTGAATAATATGATCCATTGTGTGGGTATACCTCAACTCATGTAATATTTGGGTAGTGTCCACTCTTGGGAATTTATGAATTTATGAATTCATGCCATACTTCCATATTTAATTCTTTGAAGAATGGAGGATACTTTTTTTAAAAAAAAATTATTTAATGTTTATTCAGTTTTGAGAGACAGAGAGCAAGCAGGGGTGGGGCAGAGAGAGGGAGACACAGAATCCAAAGCAGGCTCCAGGCTCCGAGCTGTCAGCACAGAGCCCAACGCGGGGCTCGAACTCACGAGCTGTGGGATCATGACCTGAACCGAAGTCGGACGCCCAACCAACTGAGCCACCAGGCGCCCCAGGATATGCTTCTTGATTTCCAATTTAATACTGCCAAGTGAATGGGCAAATGCTTGTGCTGTTCTTCAAACAGTAGCCTACGAGACGTATACAAATATTCTCAATTAAAATAATACAAATAACACACTGCAAAAATTTTATTCTGCTTTTGTTGTCCTTTTGAGGAAACAGAAGCATTTCCCTGGGGTAACAGATATCCCAAGGTATCCTTATAGGTTTCCCTTTAAATATATTCTCGCTTGTTCTAAAACCTGTCAGGTACTGGGTCAATCACGACTATTTGCCGAAGACCCCATATATGTTCCAACTTCCACATCGTTCTCAGGAGATCACAAATCTTTCCAGAATGTTGTTTCTCAAAGAGGTAGGGAAAGGGTGTCACGGTATAGGGGTTTGTGGGTGGTCTGAGGGCTGGTGTACAACTTTCCGGAATCGTATCTACTTCTAAGGACTCTAGGTTCTATTAGCAGGGCCTGAAATAAGGCCCCACTGTTTGTGCTCAGGGTTGGCAGGACCTAGAGACTTGTTCCGCCTCTGCCGACAGTGGCTTGGGGTCTCCAAGAGGCACCATGCAGGCACCATCTGAGGGCCTTGGAAATGCTCTCAGCTCCACCACACGGGGCCCAGATGACACCCATATAGTCTGGGACCTGGTCGGCCATGTGGGCTAGCACATGCCCCAAACTGTTCTAGTAAACCAAACAGCACCTTAGCCTTAAGACTGCTTTGGTGGTAGTCTGACCTACCACTGCAATCAACCCATCAACTTCCACTGCGACCATTTCCTTATAGCCCCTAGAGACGAATCCACACAGAACAACGTACTGTGGCCGGGGTGTACACACTAACATAGATCCCGGGAAGAAGCAAAGAGTCAGGTAACCACAGAGGAGGTGCTATTTTGTGCAGACGGTTCTCTGCCTTAAGTCTGGGCATCCGTCCGTCTTTGGATCGCTCTTAATACCACACTGGCAGACAAGCCGGACGCTCCTGCCAGCGCACTTGGATCAAAGGGATCATGGCACGTTTGAACAGAAAGGTGTGATAAGAACAATGTGGCTTTGTTCTGCTGGATGGCCCTGCTGCAGGAGGAGGCA
Organism: Prionailurus bengalensis; assembly: GCF_016509475.1. NCBI lineage: Eukaryota > Metazoa > Chordata > Mammalia > Carnivora > Felidae > Prionailurus > Prionailurus bengalensis. Next base: position 18,735,306 of record NC_057355.1, read on the forward strand.
GCTCAGATGGGCCTCGGCACTGAGCCGGGGGAGCACAGCGCTGGGGTGACTCACGCACCTGCGCCGCCTGCGAGCACTCCCCACACCAGACTCATGGGCTTGGGTCCCTCCACTCTTGTCGACAGCTATCCCAGGGCACAACCTGCCGTGTTTGGCCCCTTCCAGGGGGCAAGCCCTGGAGGTCAGTGCTCCTCCACCTGGGGAATATTTAGAAATACTGCGTTATGATGACTGTGGGGTCACTCGTGGGCAGAGGCCAGGGATGGCAAATGCTCTTGAGCAAAGCAGACAGACCTGCACACTGAGCATACTACTCCGCTCATGATGTCAATGTGGCTACAGTTGAGAGGTGACCCTTTTAAGGGCAAGAGTCCTAAACCCAGGGGGCACCTGGGTGGCTCAGTCAGGGAAGCGTCCAACTCTTGATTTTGGCTCAGGTCATGATCTGGTGGTTGAGGGGACTGAGCCCTGCATTGGGCTCTGTGATGACAGTGCAGAGCCTGCTTGGGATTCTCTCTCTCCCTCTCACACACATGTGTGTACTCTCTCTCTCACTCGCTCTCTCTCAAAATAAATAAATAAACTTTAAAAAACAGTCACAACTCAAATGCCAGTGAAGACCAGCTGAGTATCCCATGGGTGACACAGGTTCCCTTATAATGTCTTGTGAATTGTGTTCTTTTGACACAAACACACTGTGCTGGCCTTTTCACTACAAACGGGTATTTTCTGTGATTTAACTCTACCAAAAAATACAACCTTTCACATTTTTTTCCTTGAAACGCTCAGCCTTACTGACCCTTCTCTTCATTTTCCCACCTTTTATAAAGATGTAGGTAAAGCAACATTTTAGTTTCCTCTTAACTGTACCACAAGGAAAGCAACTGCACAAATTTGCAAATGAATGGCATTTGCCCTTCACCAATTAGCGCCAGAGAGACAAGAGGTCAAGGCAGACACTGTGGCAAACTGGAAACTGTCTAAAGGGGCAGCCACTGCTCAACTCGAACAGATTGCTGTCATCCAGGATGTGGACCAGGAGTTGCCAAACCTATCCAGGAAAGCCGGAGAGTCAGGGACGAGAAAAGCACAGTGTGGTTTTCTTTTTTGGTAAATACTGGAAAACTAATAAGAAAAGCTAAACCAGAAAGAAAGGAAGGAAGGAAGGAAGGAAGGAAGGAAGGAAGGAAGGAAGGGAGGGAGGGAGGGAGGGAGGGAGAAAGAAAAGGTAAACAAAACACATTTGAGGCCAGAGGCAGCCTCTCGGTACCTAGTTTGCGATTTCTGCAGGGTGTGTGAAAGCATTTCACATGCTATCCACCTGCGCTGGTCCCGAGCTGCTCTCACGAGGCCAACAGCTGGACCCTGCCTTCCTGGGACGTTAGGAGCAGGGCAGAGCACCCAGCTCCCAAACAAGGAGACTCACAAGAATCACAATGACTTCTGTTCCAGGGACCTACATGTGCAAGGGTGTCTACACTGGCTGCAGCCCTCTGGTCTTGCTCAGCAATTACACAGCAGAGACATGTCCAGTGCAAGTGTCCGAGTGTGGGGAGTGCAGTGGGGGAAGCATATGCACCTGAGGGGGGCTTCCACGGACGAAGAAGTTTTCGTGAGTAGCGATTTCTTCCTCTGCAGCCAGATGTCGACACCCCAGGGTGGAAGAACTGGCTGAGATTCAGACACGGTTACGCTGTCGTAACGTTACTCAGTCCCCACAAATTCCAAGGAGGGAACTCAAAAGGATTTGACTGGAGACAGAAAAATCCTTGTGATTGTAAAGAGGCAAAAAGTTATCCTTTCTTAGATGTCCCAGTTCTTTACCCCAAGTGCAAAGGTCAGGAAAGGCCATTGTTTTCCCAGCATCCCCTCCGATCTGCCTTGACGTTCCCCAAGGCTTACGTTTAGGAAGCAGCCACAGAGGGACACAGAAAGCTCTTTGTCCCGCAATGGCTGCCTCAGGCACTGAGTGACATTCCAGGGAGGGGACCTCCCTTCAGTTCCAGAGAAAGCCCCACGGGCGTAACCCCAGGCTCTGGATAGTTCTACTCTTTGTCTCTTATGGGGCCACCCACAGGTTTTGGGGGGAAGGAACAGCAAAGGAAGCTACAGAATTGGGCAGGCAACTCAAGAATCCCACAGATGTCACCACCAAAGTTCTGCTTGGACCCAGGAGCACCCAGAATTACCCGGTCCCCAGGTGCAGTGCGGGTCTAAGTGGTGGCCCTGCTGGAACCCTGTCATCCCTCTTATGTCCCTGCAGGGAAAATCCACCACCAACTTCACAGCCTTGGGGAATGCGTCCTTTGCGGCCTGAGTTCCACAACCAATTTTCTTCCATTTGCAGCAAAGCACACAGCCACTAATTGCTCCATTGTTGAAAAGTGTCCAACCATCTTGGCAAAAGTCTTCAAGGGACAAAAATTTCACACAGGGATCTAAAAAAATAATCTTTTTTTTTTTTTTTTAAGGTTGGGGAGGCATATAAAGAATTATTTCTCTCTCGTGGCAGAAAGTGCATGTGATTTCCTTAAAACAATCAAGTGCCAGGGCACGGACCAAACTAGGACCTAAGAGGGTACAAAGGGGACCCAGAAGAGTTCCCCCAACCTGATGGCTGCTGCACCTGAGGGGCCGAGAGTGGAGCTGTGTCAGCCCATGGGGGATGATCAAAGACAGAGGAAGACGGGTGTCCTATGTCTCCAAAGACAAGCAGGGAATCAGCCAAGGGTGGAAGGGTGCAGGGCCTTTCTGGTCTGAACCCCAGAATCATGAAACATGGAAACAGGCGGAGTCTGAGGGACCATGTCACCACCGGAAGCAAAAACTGGTATCGTCCACAGCTAGACCGTCAAGTGAAGAGAAGACTTCCGGTGCAGCTGAATCTGCGGTATGAAGAAATGCACAAGAAAGACAAGATACTCAAAGGAAATATGACCCTGAAGAAATCCTATAATCCCATCACCACGTTTGAAAATCTGGGGCATGATCTGGAGAGCGAAGTGCAGGGGGTTTCTATCAAAAGAGGAGTCTCTGGAGAGGCAGGTGAGGGGTGAACAATAAAAGGCCTTGGAAGATTCATCTCAGTTGGGATTTCACCCTGTGGGCGTGGAGGAAACCAGGGGCTAGTTTTATGCAGGAGAATGACAGGAATGCATTTAAATAGAAAGTAAGGAGGAAACCAGGGGCTAGTTTTATGCAGGAGAATGACAGGAATACATTTAAATAGAAAGTAAGCCATGGTAAACTGGTCGGTTTGACCTAGAAGACAGTATCTGGTACAGACTTGGTACCAAAGAAACATTAGGCTGAACCATCTGAAATTGCGGATAGTCAATGGCGTCAACATATAAAAATGACAATGTCACTTGATTCAACCTAATATATGTGATTTGATGCAATTAAGTGACAGGCAACATTTATCATTTAATGACTAAAGATATAGGGAGGGCTGATCAGCACTATCAACAATAGCCAAATTATGGAAAGAGGCCAAATGTCCATCAACTGGTGAACAAAGAGGATGTTGTGTGTGTGTGTGTGTGTGTGTGTGTGTGTGTGTGTATATATATATATATACACAATTGAATACTAGGTGATGAAAAAGAATGAAATCTTGCCATTTGCAACAACGTAGATGGAACTAGAGGGTATTCACTTAGGTGAAATAAGTCAGAGAAAGATATCACATGATTTTACGCATATGTGGAATATGAGAAACACAACAGATGAACATAGGGGAAGGGAAGGAAAAATAAGAAAACTAAGAGGGAAACAAACCATAAATAAGAGACTCTTAAATACAGAGAACTGAAGGTTGCTGGAGGGGAGGTTAAATGGGTGATGGGCATTAAGGAGGGTACTTTTTGAGATAAGCACTAGGTGTCATAAGTAAGAGATGAATCACTGGGTTCTACTCCTAAAATCAAGACTACACTACATGTTAACTAACTTGAATTTAAATTAAAAAAAAAATGGAGGGCTGATCAGAAGAAGGGGAGAGGTGTCTGCATCTGGCCATTTCCTTACTACCCCCCCCCCCCCGGCTCCTCCAGGTGACCTCACCCCTTTCCATGGCTCCAGTCCTGTCTGAGTGCTAATAAAGCCCCAACCGCCATCTCAGGCAGGTCCATGTAGCATGCCTCTTGGACACTTCCACCTGGATTTCTCCTGGCCTAAAGCCAAACCCCAGCCTCAGGTCCAGCTCCAAATCAAAAGTGTTTCAACTTGACCCAAGTAACAACTGTCTACCATACTGGATGCTGAGCCAGGTGCTGGTTGGTGAACAAGACCGACATCCTTCATCCTTCATCTCCCACCTGCCATCTACCTTCTGTCATGACAGAAATCCTCACTAGCCCCTCTCCCTCCCTCCCCATTCACCTCCAATTCATTATGAAATCATTTCTATTTGGCTATTTCGGATACCCCCTTTCCTTCATCTCCTCTGACATATAAGTTAGGATGCATTTGGTTGTGAGTGACAAACAAGCTAGCTGACTGTGTCTCGTTCATAGAGACAACATCGCTGCACAAAACAGGGGTCTGGAGGTGGGTAGTTCCGGGTTGATTAGATAGTGGGTGGTGGCATAGCTCTGGGTGGGCAAGTCTGTGACTGCTGGCCTTTCCCTCATGGCCCCAAGATGGCTGCTGTAGTTCCAGGCACGATTCCTGCACAGCAGCTTCCCAGGGAAGAAAATCTTCCTCTAAAGCTCCCAGCAGGCTCTCCTGTAGGTTTCCCTAAATGTGGTCACAGGACCACTGCTGCAAGGGAGGCTGTACAAGGGATTATCTGGCCAAAGGGAATCACCTGCGATGACTGGATCAGCCCCTGAGGGTGGGCACTCGGGCAGGTGAGGTATGAGGGCGTGGCTGTTAGGCATGGAGCTAGCAGCTAGCAGTGTCTTCACAGGGCCATCGTCTTACAATAACTGCTTCCTCCTGATCACCACTCCACCTCCAACCCCTTAAAAGTAAATCAGGTCACAGCATTCTGCCTGAGGCTGTTTAACAATAAATCACTGCAGGGGATACAATCTATGGCCTCCAACAGCACCTACAAGGCCTCATTTGGTATGGCCTCTCACCTCCCTCCTAGCTTATCTGTCACCATTTGGCTCCTTTTTGTCCCTCAAATGCAACAAGTATTTTCTTGCCTCAGAGCCTTCAGAAGGGGCTGTCTCCATATCTAGAATATTCTTCCCCCAACTCTTTACATGGTGGACTCCTCACTTTTCAGGTCTCGACCCTCATGCGACTCTCTCAGACAGTTTCTGTAAGTACACTCTCTTAACACCATGAACTTTGCCTGCATAAACCCTAGCACGGTTTATAGTGTATACCTGCCTGTATGACCATTTCTTTTATGTCGGCCTCCTCAACTAGAATGTAAATGTTCTGACATCAGGAATTTCCCCTGGTCTACACACCACCGTAACCACAGGAGGGCACTCAGAGCCTGACAGGTAGCACATGCAAATGAACACTATCGAATTCACAGTTGGTTAATTAGAGAATGAACAAAACAGCCCTTGAAAGTCAGACTGGCCCAAGGGGAAGAGGAAGGCTCAAGGGTGATGGTGCATATGATACTTTGTGCAGGAAGGCAAGGTCCAGGACCCTGGGTCGGCCGAAGTGGAGGTCTTGGTGTGAGATACAAAAAAACCACTGAACACATAAGGTGGGCAGAGGCTTGGACTTTTGACTGTCATGCTCAGTGTGTTCTTTTTTTAGGGCTCCATCTTTTAGGGTTCTTTTAGGATGCTCCATCCGCCATGTTTCCATGTGGACAGACCTCAGCTGTGGTGAGGTTCTACCCAGTAAAAGTGGGTGGCTTGCCTGCCTGAGGGTCTGGGGGAAGGAGTTCACATGCTCACTAGCCTTGCTGGCTCACCTTTCTACCTAAGGAAAATGAGGCCCTGGGGTGGGCTCATCATTTACAGCATGGCCTCTCCTCTGCCACGATGGCTGCAGGGGATGAAGCTTGGCCATTCTTGGGTGAAACACTCAGTGACATTCAGGGCTTTTTCCTCAGTCACCTTCTTCAGTAGGAGCTGTGGCTGCCACTGGCTCCAAACTTGGGAGGGGAAGATGGCTACTGTGTGTTAGCCCTAAAGACCCCAACTCAGCAGTTCACCATTTTTTTTTTTTTTAACTTTTTGAGAGAATGAGGGAACGTGAGTGTGCATGCATGAAGGAGGGGCAGAGAGAGAGAATCCCAAGCAAGGTCCACGCCCAGCACAGAGCCCGACATGGGGCTCAAGCTCACAACCGTGAGATCATGACCTGAGCCAAAATCCAGAGCTGGACACTTAAGTGACTGAGCCACCCAGGCGGCCCAGCAGTTCACCATTTATTCCACAGACAATGGCTATCAAAACACCTTCCTTCCTCCTAAGTGCCTATCCCCATCCATTCCCAGGGCTGAGTGACCTGGTGAGTGTGGCCCAGGTTCCCAGTCCCATGGTCTCATATTCTGCCCTACTCCTCTGACCTGGACCGTGAGTCCTGACTAATCTTTGCTCATGTCCTGGTCTGTAGCACAGTTCACTCTCAGCTTGGTGGCTTTTGCTCTCTGAAGCACACAGTCCCACCTGTTCGCCAGGGCACTGACTTCACGTGTGCAAGGACACTCCATGGATTGAGAGCCACAACAAGGCTGGCCCCACTAAATTGAAGAGGCCCCACTGTCCCGGACTACAGTCCAGAGTCCACTCCACGCTGACTGCACAGAACCACACGATGTCCCAGAAGCAGCCACTCAAAGGCCACGCATGCGGTTGAAGCTGCTAACCCCCAACCACACCCACAGAGTCTGGAGAACTCGGCACAAAGCTCCGGCCACCTGAGCAAAGGCAAAGGCTTTCTGCTGAATGTGAGGAAAATTGTCCCAAGGTGGTGGTGTGCTGAGATGCAGAGGGCAGGTGCACACAGGGCGAAGACAGAAGGCTCACATGGGCTGCCCAGCCAGCACGAGACTGCTGCACAGAGTCATGGAAAGCAACCGCCACAAGGAAACCATGACTGCATCAGCCTCCCTCACTGAAGGAAGGCAGACAGGCTGGCAGACCATCAGCCGACTTCAAGGGTTTCAAATCACTCTGCTCTGACCTCTAACCACCCAGCCCATAATGAAGTTTTAGAAGCTTCCTGGTCAAGCCTGCACGGGCATAACGAAAATGAGGCATGTAAGGAGAACCATCGAATTTTCACAGCAAAACCCCTCAGAAACATTAGCAAGGGCACTCATGGTGGGCCGAGGCTGCCTGGCCTTGCTGGCCACTGCCTTCTGACATTCTCAGGGTGACTGCCACATTCTACAGAGCCCATTGAATGAGTAAGTACCCGGGGCTAATGGTAGACGAAATGGTAGCAGATCCTGGTGTGTAAGATAACACTTTCCAGATATGGACAGAGTTGGAGGAGAAGCAGTCTATGCCAGGGATGCATGTGAGTGATTCCCAAACCCATGGGTGGTTGGGTGTGAGGTGTGGGGGAGGGGTGCTTATTCCTGAGGCCAGCACTGGCTCAAGAGCAGACAGAGGTATAGAGGAAACTGGTTTGGATTAGAATGGTCTGAAGATAGTGACAGTATGCTCAATAAAAAGCTCCTGAAAGACACAGGGTCTGAGGGTCCAGAGTCATCTTCATAACGTCCATCTCAGTCCTGGCCACGGGTTAGCCCAGGAGAGACTGATACTGAACACTTCCACCAGATGTAGCAATCCAACAAAAGGTTAGGAAATACTGGCTTTACTGTTTACATGAAAAGTACCTTGGGGGGCGCCTGGGTGGCTCAGTCAGTTGAGCCTCTGACTTCGCCTCAGGTCATGATCTCACAGCTCGTGAGTTCGAGCCCCACGTCGGGCTCTGTGCTTCTGCTTCTGTGTCTCCCTCTCTCTCTGCCCCTAATCCACTCTCATTCTGTCTCTGTCTCTCTCAAAAATAAACATTAAAAAAAAAATTTGAAAAGTACCTTGTGGATAACAGTTACACTAGGAAAAAGATAATTAGAAGAGTAGATTTAAAAATATACACACACACGGAAACATATCTTAGCGGGAGAGTCGAAGCCCATTGTTTACACTGAACACCACCGCACAGGTGTTTTGACTCTGTCTGATGACCCAATTAGGAGGCCATCACTCTGTCTCCCAGCAGCTAGGGGACAAGAACCATCTGCAGGGAGGAGGAAGGAGTTGGGATGGGGGGCGGGGAATTATCTCAGCAAGGTAAGTCCTGGAAGGCAGCCACTCTTCCCCCCACTCCCAGCACCGGGAACTCTGTTGGCACCAAAAGGAATTTTGAAGTTGTAAACCCTTCCCCATCAGAGTGCAGATGGAGAGCCCGCACATCCTAGTGGGGGAAATAATCCAAAGCAGTCTTTAAGATAAATACTTCCATGAGGGTAATTTAAGTGCTTTGTATCTAGCGATGGCGTGCCTCATTATTTCCAGCGCTGTGTTATGTTATGGCTCGTGTCGCGTTCAATTCTGAACTCATGCCATTTATCAAAGACAAGAAAATCCCAAAGGCACAACTACTTATCATCAGATAATCCAATGGAAAGTTTAATTGAGGCTTCAGTGCAATGCCTCTTGGCCATGACCCCTACACATCTAACTCTCCAGCTAATTCTCGTTTCATTAAAGTACATTTCCCAGTGTGCCAAAGTTTCTTACTTCCTAAACTGGCCATTGGAACTGCACAGATGATGATCGCCTTCTTAGAGGAATGAGTGGCACCTCTCCACTGCTGGCCTGGCCGGGATGGGAGGCGATCAGATCAGGGGTCCAGTTACTGACAGGAGACCTTGCTCCCTTCTCGAAGGACTACGTGTGATCAAACCATATTTTTCTAAGTATTTCACCACCTGGTCTCTTAGTTGGGATTAGAAGGCCTTCTCCAGAGCTGACGTCACAGGATGAGTAATTTCCCAGCATGCCCCGAGGCTTTCTCAGGGCAGGAAGTATTTGGAATCACTTGCTTGGCCGGTCAGGTGCAGGCTTCCCCTGAACTCACTAAATCTTGTCCAAAAGGGTTGACTCTCTGCTGCTTTCTTGTGAGCTTTGAGTATACATTTTTTGGCCTTTGATTCAGCTAACGATTATATTATGTAATCTTGTGGTAATCCCCCAGAGACTTCAGTGATGTATAGGAATTCCTTGTCAGTTTTCTTCTTTTGAGCCCAAATTTGGACTGAGCACAGAGACAAAATCCTTGGCACCAATCTTCTTCATTAGTCTCCGCGTCTAATTCCTGAACCTTCATTCTACTTATAAATTACAGTTACTCTAGAACTCAGCAAGTCAGCAAAAGTGAATCAAGGAGACCTTAGCCTCACTTGAATTGCTTTCAGGGTCAAGACTTGTTTTCCCTCTGCTGAAGTAATGAAGGGATTTATGCTCAGAATAAAATAAGCAGAAAAGCTGGGTTGGGCTGGGGATACCTGGCCAGAAGGCAGTTCCAGATTTCACTGCAAATTTCAGAAGGCAAAACATTCTCCAATAGGGCCAAAATAGCCCCAAAGTAGCACAGAAAGCCAATCCCTCCAGGTGGGACCCCTCCTGCCTGTGGTGTGGAGTCAGCATGGGGGGGCCTCAGCTTCTCCCCTACAGCCACCTCCCCACCCCAATCTGCATCATCTCCCCAAAGGCAGAGGTGACATTCAAGTCCTGGGTGTGGATGCATCCCTGGGCTTTGGAAGCCTGAGGGAGAGGAAAACAGTGCCAGATACAGAATGAACTCTCTGGTATTCCTAGACTAACTTCAAGTCACACGGAGAGGTTATATGCACTCCCGGTAAGCCTATTCTCTTCTTGATCAAAAACATGCTGGTGGGACATAGATGCTACTTTGGCTGTGCCCCTCCCTGCTTGTGCTGGGAAAGCTTGTCTGGCCATGGAAGGCTATGTGGGCAAGTGTCAGGCCCAGAGTTACCAGAACTGCATCCTTCCTCTTGCCGCATGCTCTCCCAGCCCACTTCCTGACCACCTGCTGCCATGGAGTGGTAAGGGTGATGTGGGCTACCGCAGATTGAGCGGGCCTTACCCGCAGACCACACAGCCCAGCTTCATCTCATTTCATGCTCACAACACGTCTGTGCACAGACACCATTTCCCTTGCACTTAAGATCTGAGGCAGCACATGTTCAGTCAACTGCCCACAGTTTCACAGGTAGAAGGGCCACCTCAGGGGCGCCTGGGTGGCGCAGTCGGTTAAGCGTCCGACTTCAGCCAGGTCACGATCTCGCGGTCCGTGAGTTCGAGCCCCGCATCGGGCTCTGGGCTGATGGCTCGGAGCCTGGAGCCTGTTTCCGATTCTGTGTCTCCTTCTCTCTCTGCCCCTCCCCCGTTCATTTTCTGTCTCTCTCTGTCCCAAAAATAAATAAACGTTGAAGAAGGGCCACCTCAGGTACACCCCACTGGAGGTACACCCTGCTTAACCTCCAAGGCCCACTGCATAGTTTTAGTCCTCAAATGTGGAAGCTACCTAGATATTTAACAAATAGCAGTTGCATCTGAAGCTCCTTTATGGAAGATTAACGCACTGGAAGGTTGCATTGGGTATCCTTTTTTAAGATGGTAAGTTGGAGTCATAAATGGGGCTGAAAACTCCCTCGTGGTGGGTCATGAACCTCTAATCTCTCTGAACACCACTACCAATTTATCTGGTCAACAAATTCACTTTAATTCATCTATTCGGTTATGTAATACACATTCATGGGGCCATCACAAGCTGGGGCTGGGAATACAATGGGGACACGAAGACAAAGAAGGGTCTTCTTGGGGTTTGCGCTCCTGCTGCAGAGGCTGACAGCACACAGATACCCATGCAACCTGGGGTACTGATTAAGCAGGAAATGGAGAGGCTGTTTCTGCTTCTCTTAGATGCTAAGAGGATCTGAGGGATCTGAAGAAAGGGACAGAGTGAACCATCAAGACGTAAGGGGGAGAGAATGTGGGGCCCAGTGACACAAGCGAGAAGCTCTGAGACAGTGGAAAGCTTAGCAAAGGAGGAACGAATGGAAGGCACAGGTGAGCAAGGCCATGAGCACTGGGAGGTGAGGTCAGTAAGGGAGCCAAGGGCTATGTGTTCTGGGGCCTTTGGATTTTATCCAAAGCCATTGGAGGAGTTTAAGCAAGGAATGTCCATGATCTATGTTTTAAAAGGAACCCTCTGGTTACCCCATAAGAATGAGCTGTCCAGGAGGTCACCACAGAGGCCTGGAGACCCGGCAGGTGGGGGTAAGAAGCCTGGACCACAAGGAGGAACAGCAGATATGGTTAAAGGAGGTCTGATTCAGAATGTATTTTGAAGGCACAGCAGGTGGGAATTGCTGGTGGTTTAGAAGTATCAGGCACCTCCTGAAACAGACCATCGGACGGCCAGCTGACTTCCAGAAAAGGCTAAGAAAGGTCACAGCCACCATTTTCCACGAGGCAGGCAGGCCTAACGCCAAATGCTTCACATTTGTTCGCATCCTCCGCCCTGACAACACCGCCAGGCCGGCAGGCACCCCGCCACGATTCCACTGCTGTGGAGGGTGAAGGGAATAGCCCGAGGTCGCACTGGTGAGGAGCTGAGCCGGCGGGCCGCACTAGAGCCCCTTCTTCTTCTGCTCTGCGACCTGCCTCCTTGGCCTTACACATAATCCCAAATTCACAGCTCTCTCTTTTACACGCAGGCTGTGCAAATCTGGGCGTGGAGGGAAAAGGCTGCTTGGCTCAACACCGAGACTGTCTTATTGATTTCCTTTTCCAAGATAAAAACCTCTTGGGGTTTCCACTTTATCTCAAAACTTATGTTTACCTTGGCAACCGGAGCTCTGTGGCAAAGGAAATGCTGTAAGCAGCCGGTAGAGGCCAGCCCCTGGGGCTCCCGCTGCTCCCCTTGCCCTGCCTCTCTGGGAACCCCTCCATTTAATCAGCAGCCCAGCCAAGGTGGAGAGCAGCGGGCTCCTGAGGCAGCCCCTCCACGACCAGGCACAGCTATTTGGTCCTGTTTGATTCTGTAACCATGGGGTACAGGGGACAGTAAGAAATATCTGGAATAATAGACCAACCAAGAGGAAAGCAGTGAGAACCCAACAGAGGAAGTGTGAAGTTGAATTGGCTTTTCCAAAAAAACAAAAGCAAAAACCACTAATCATTTTCATAGAATTGAAGAAAAAAAAAAAAACAAAACAACGACCCTGGAATGCCGTGGGAAAACGAAACAAGGAGCTGCATGCTATATAAGCAGCACCTTTTGGCAATTTGAGAAGCAGGCCCAAATGGCCCCACAGTGAGGCAGGGAGCCAGAAGATTCTCAGTGGGGGGCAGGAGGAAGCGGGGGTGGAGAAGGAAAAATGGTATAATCATGTTTAGGGAAAGTGTCTTCTTCAGCAGTGATAGGAAGAGAATTCTATTTGCCAGAATACTTGGAGCGTGCTCCGGGAAGGAAGCCAGCGGTGCTGACGTTGGGGAGGGGGTCCACAGTGCTGCTTCCCTGGTAACTTAATGCAGCTGCATTAAGGGTATCTATCTAGCTTCCCTGAGCTCAGATCTCCTTGTTCCTTCCATCCAACACACACACACACACACACACACACACACACACACACAGCCAACAGAATTAAGTCCTCCTGTTTCTCTAGTACTGCCAAGGCTTAATCAGTGGTTCTCAAACTTGAGTGCACATCAGAATCCCCTGAGAGCTGGTGAAAACACAGACTGCACAGAAATTCTAATGCAGGAGAGCGTGGATAGGGCCAAGACTGCATTTCTACCACCTTCCTGCTTCCCAGGTGTTCCGAATGCTGGGATCACCCTTTAAGAACCATTAACTCTGAGCATCTCTTTTCCTGAACGGCAGCACCAAGGACTTCCAGTTCCTCTTCTGACACTTGTTGGGCAGGGGGCACTGAAACAAGACCCACAGAGTTAGTGCAGACGGCACATTTATTATGAGTGCTGGGCCTTTTATCTACGCTGACTCATCCACGATCACCACGTGAGGAGGAATTACGATTATGCCCATTTTACAGACTAGGAAAGTGAAACGTGAGGACAAGAGACATGCCCAGGTCTCTACTGTTAGCAGAGTTGGGATTTGAAATAGGTATGGGGAAACCAGAGGCTGTGCTGGAAACTTCCACTCCCTCCTGCCCTGGACTCAAATCCAAACTTGCACGTCGGGGTCCCTGGGTCCCCGAGGTCCTGCCCCAGAGTCAGCTACCCACTTTGGCAGAAGCACAAGTTGGGTGTCAGGCTGGCCTACATTCTCCCGCTGTGCAACTTAGAGTAACTCAGCCTTGGTTTCTCCATCTGTCTGTTGGAACGTTAGCTTGGACACAAGCACCTGGCAGGTGGGAGAACCTCAATAAACATCAGCCCTTGCTCCCCTCTGTCTCCACAGTCCTTGCTCACATGGTGACTCGTGCCTGAGGAGCCGTCACCCTGACCTGCTCTGAAACCCTGACCCAGCACCCTTCCCGGAAGACCCACACAGCAGGAAGAGGAAGGCCTATAGCCAATGGCAGGGAAGCAGGCATTCAGAGCAGCACCATTATTAGGGTTCCCCGCAGGCACTTTCTCATGTGATGCTTAGAGCAGGCCTGCAGGAGGATGTTGAGGTCTCCTACAAACAGGGAAACTGAGGAATCCTGACTTCATTAAGTGACATGCCCAATGTCAAGTAAACACCAGCATGAGGATCCACACTCAGGTCTGACTGTGGCCAAGAAGCAGAGCCAGGAGTCCTACATAAGGAAAGCAAAGGTGGAATGGGCCAGCAGACACCCTGCTTGTCCTCACTGGGGGATGGCTGGTCACCCTGGGGACCCTTCCTTTGCTCTTAGGGATTAATACTGGTGGCATAATTAACATCAACACCTCTAGAAGCCCTGGCCTGCCAAACAGATTTCAGGTGATGAGTCTGATTTCTGAATGTCACCCTCTCTCCAAAGTCTTCATCCACTCACTCCTGCTGAAATCTGAAGGCCCTCTTCCTCAAAGCTCCATTTTCCTTCTCTATTTTTCCTCTTTGTTGATTACCTCTACTCCTGCTAAGATGACTTCTAGATCACACATATCCATCTCCTCTACTAAAATGTTCACACCACAAAGACAGGGACCTTTGTTTTGCACATCCAGGATCCCCAGAGCTGGAGCAGAGCCAGGCACACAACAGGTACTCAATGAATATATACAAATGCAAAGCCTGCAGAAGCCAAGTGTCTGCGAGGACACAGGTCTATTCCGAAAACAGTGCATGATAAAGACAGGGGGCAAAAAGGCCATACTGGGTAAAAATAATGATGGACAATCGATAATTGCAGAAAAAGAAAACAAATGGGCACAGATCTGGCAAGAGAGATAGGAGTTAAACCCTCAGGGTTTCCAGTGAGTTCCTTCAATGCCAGCTGTCACTCATTAATGGTATAATTTCAGACAAGAAATGTATCTTTTTGGGGGCTCAGTGTCCCCATCTGCTCACAGGAATAATGATACTTCACTTCAAAGGTTATTGAAAGGCAAAATATAGTTAAAAGACTGGAGCTGAACTGTCTGGGGTCAAGGGTTGGCTCCACCCCTTACACGCAGTATGTGGCTCTGGGCAAGTTAGTTACCTTCTTGTACCTCAGTTTCCCCATATGTAAATTTAGCAGCACTTCCTCAGAGAATCAGGAGGACTAAATGAATTAAAAGCATGAAGGATCTGGGAGCTCCTGGGTGGCTCAGTTGGTTAAACGTCTGACTTTGTCTCAAGTCATGATCTCAGTTTGTGGGTTCGAGCCCCATGTCAGGCTCTGAGCTGATAGCCCAGAGCCTGGAGACTCCTTCCGATTCTGTGTCTCCCTCTCTCTCTCTCTCTCTGCCTCTCCCCTGCTTGTGTACATGCTCTTTCTCTGTCAAAAGTAAATAAATAAACATCTTAAGAAAATAAAAAATAAAAGCATGAAGTCTCTGATGTCCAAGTTCCCAACAAACGGTAGCTGCTCCTAGTTGCAGCTCTGTCACCACCAGACGACAGGATGAGCAGCAGCATGGACGCCATCTGGCCACGCGGGTCCGGTGTGAGGATACAGCAGAAGGCTCTGTTGAAAGCAAAGCTCCTCCACATTCCAAGGGAAGTTCAAAGAAGGCTTGGATCTTGGCACCACTCCCAGGCTCGTGAGGTGCTAAACTGTTGCCTGCTGCTGCCTGCTATGCACTGCGTGCTTGCAGCACCCCCCTTCCCATTTACTGAAGCCCTAACTCCCAGTGAGATGGCTTTAGGAGGTGGGGGCCTTTGGGAGGTGATCAGATTTAGATGAGTCACGGGGGTGGAGCCCGCATGAGGGGATGAGTGTCTTTGTAAGAAGAGGAAGAGAGACCAGGCTCACTGGCTCACTCTCCACTAGTGAGGACACAGAGGTCATCTGCAAGCTGGGAAGCTGGACCTCACCAGACACAGAATTGGCCAACACCTTGATCTGGGACTTTCCAGCCTCCAGAACTGTGAAAAACAAAGGTCTGTATTTAAGCCTCCCAGTCTATGGTATTTTGCTACAGCAGCCCAAGCTGGTGAAGACAATGCCCTTGACCAACAGGAGATGGAAGAGGGCATAAAGAGCTAGAAGAGGCTACCATTTGTGGACATGAGCAAAGAAGAGGGACCCTCTCCAGCGCTGGAGAAGGGAGCCCCAAAGAAGTGCTCTAGGACCACAGAGGCTGCCATCTTGTCCACATGTGGATGTCTACTGAGATGCTAGATTCCTTGACCTGCCTGGTGCTACTGGACTGAGAACCAGGGCACTGCAGAGAGAACGCCAATGTGGCCAGGAAAAGGATGGACAAGGACACAACACCACTATTTACTCAACTTGACAGAGAAATCTAATGTGAATCTCATCCATCAGGGCCTTACTACCTTCAGGGCAGGAGACTGTACACCCTCTGGGGAAATATGCCCTATCCTCAGGATTGGCTCCCAGGCCCCTGGCTAGTGAAGGAGGAGATGGTCTCCAGGTTAAAACCATCACTGGACATCTCTCTTCACCCTCAGTCACAGCATGCCCTAACCCTAAAGCCCTAGGTCATGCTGGTTCATCAGTGAATCTGCTCCCCTCACACGGGGTGGTCCAGTTGTTACAGGACTCCTCTCAATGCCCACCTGCTGCCTTCCAGACACATGAGGGACTCTGGGCTCCACTTCCAGCCCAAGACTGGTTCTGGACTCTTGATCAAAGCTGGGAAACTGCTGATCCACACTTAGACCACCTCAAGAGATAGGAGTTGTTCAGCACCGATGGGCTCCCTGGCCCTCAGTACTGATCTCAAGGAACAGCAATCTTTGCACTTCTCTTCCCTTCTCTGCCCTCAATACCTTCTACAAGGGAAGGAATTTCCCCAAAGATCATGGTGAAGTCTGAGGAGTCGTAGAATACACCACCCCAAAATGTGCCATTTGGGCATAAGGATTATTTTGAATGAAGGCAATTATGAAGCAGTTACAAGAAAATCTCTGTCCTTCCCCCATTTGCCTAAAAGCAGAACATGCATTTGTAAAGGTGCCTCCTTCTCCTTTCCATAGAAGTTAATCACCAGAGATAACCCTAGAACTTTATCAGCCCAGAGATGGCACCAGAGGAATCTATATATCAACACAGGCTTAAACCAGCCCTTATCGACCATAGGTCTTCCTAAGACTTGTCACTACAGAAACCCAAAGTCCTTTGCCTCTGTCTGGTCACTTCTCTAAAACTGTATTTGTTTTTTTGTTTTTTTTTTTTTGTTTTTTTTAAAGATGCTAGATAAGCCTGAGTTCTAACTACCCTTGGAGTTACCCATTACTGCACAATGCTCCCATGTGCATTGCATGTGTTAATAAACTTGTCTGCTCTTCTTAGTTTATCCTCTGTCAGTCAAATTGACAGGCACCCAGCCAAGACACCTAAGACTGGTAGAAGAAAAATAGGTTTTCCTCCCCTCCAACTCCAAGACTGCTTTTTAATTCTTCGTGGGAAGAATGCTCAAGGTTCTGGGCTCTGTCTTTTGTTCTCCCCACACCCCATGGGACACCTGCCAGATTTGTTCCTTCCAGCCTGAACGTGGAGACGGTGCTGCTGTCCTGTCAGTGCCCCAGAGCAGAAGTCCTCACTGTATCGGGACTGCCAAGTACCTCAAGGACAGAGTCTTATATGTACTCAGACTCTGGCATTTTTGGTCATTAGAGGTAAGCGCAGTAGCAGACAAGATGTCAAATTTCAGAGTCTACACACATTTTACTTCTCACTCACATAGAATCCAATGTGTTAGGGTCCATGGCTGCAGCTCCCTGGGGAACCTTTGCCAGTCATCCAATGGAGAAAGAACCTCCAATACTATTCAGAGAGATTTGTAAGGGCCATGCCTAGAAATCATTTCTACTCTCCTTCCCACTGGACAAGGCAGTCATTTAGCCACACCTATTGTTAGGAAGGCAGGGAAATTTAATCACTCAGAGAGAAAAAATATGTGTGGATATCAGCTAGCAGTCTTTCCATAACACCCTGGACTGTGTCAGCAACATGTCTTAACCAAAATTCAGCGGCTTCCTAACCAAGACTTAGCTCTCCCTAACCATGATTCAGCTCTTCCTAACCAGGACTCAAGTCCCCTCCTAACCAGGATTCAGTCCCTCCTAACCAGGACTCAGTCCCTTCCTAACCATGTTTCAGTCCCTCCTAACTAGGACTCAGCCCCTTCCTAACCAGGACTCAGCTCCTTCCTAACGATGACTCAGCCCTTCCTAATAAGGACTCAGTCCCTTCCCAACCAGGACTCAACCCCTTCCCAACTAGGACTCAGCCCCTTCCTAACCATGACTCAGTCCCTCCTGACTGGGACTCAGCCCTTCCTAATAAGGACTCAGCCCTCCCTAACCATGGCTCAGCCCCTTCCCAACCATGGCTCAGTCCCTTCCTAATCAAGACTTAGCCCCTTCCTAGCCAGGACCTAGCCTTTCCAATGTATCAGTGGAAACCCCCCCCTCCCCCATACAACAGCGCTCGTCAGGAATTTCTGATCCAAGTTGTCCATGCCAGTAATTACAAAGGTTGTTTGAATCCAAACCCTAGATAACATCCAGGCCCAGATCTGGTATCTGTGCAACAGAACAGACCAACAGGCTGGCCTGACATAATCTCTTCTTCCTGTTCTGAAGCACTCCTAAGTGTTAAGCTTCATATTTATAGAAAGTGAGCTAGAAACCTCAGAGCCAACTTTCAACTTCATACAGGAGAATTGGGGGTCCTTCCATTTAAGAGCCCAAAGGCCACAGGATTCTGGTAAACTACCTGAAATATACAAGCAACACACAAACATTCTTCCCCAAATTGTAGTTCTGCCTCTGGAAGGTCACACACATCCTACCTTGTGGTTAATTCTGAGCACTGACCACATGGCTTGAATGTGACCAACCCCAGCTCTGTATACCATGAGTCCAACAGTTGAGCAGTCACTGAAAAGTGAATTCTTGACTCAACTGTAAAGTGAGGACTTTAATGCCAGATACAGACAATGATGGCCCCATGGGCCAAAAATATCAGCAGTAACTTCACAAAGTCTCAGAGCCTGCATGGTCCAATCTGACCCTAGAATCTAAGCCAAAGAAGCATACCTAGCAACCAAGAAACTTGCAAAAGGCCTCCTAACCCCTACTTGCATCTAAGAATATTAATGAAGGCACTACAATTCAACCCCCTAGCAATGCTGCTCAGAATTCTCTCTCGTCTCTTCACTCTTCCCCCCACCTAGAGTCTCATCCTCTTCTATCTCATCACCTCCCACTCGGCCTCCCAGGGAGGAAAGCACAAGAACCTCCTTCTCTGGGAATTGTACTTCTCTCATCCTGATTAATTTTTCTCAGAAGAAATCTTTGAGAAGAAGGGGGAGTGAATAAAATTCATAACTTAGCTCTTTTGGCCATCTCACTTAAAAAAATTGTGATAAAGTATATATAACACGAAATTTACCATTTTAACCATTTTTAAGTGTACAGTTCAATAGCTTTAAAGACACTCACATTGCTGTGTAACAAACACTGTCTTGCAACTGTCACTACCATCCATCTTCAGAGCTTTTCCATCTTCCCAAACTGAAACTCTACACTCATCAAACACTAACTCTTCACCCTTCCTCCTCTTGAATGTCTGGCAACTACCATCCTACATGGTCTCTGGGATTTTGATGACTCTAGGAACCTCACATAAGTGGAACATACATTATTTGTCTTTTTGTGACAGGCTTATTTCATTTAGCCTAATGTCTTCAAGTTTTATCCACATTATAGCATATTTCAGAAAACCCTTTGCTTTTAAGGCTGAGTAATTCCCGTGTGTGTGTGTGTGTGTGTGTGTGTGTGTGTATTTGTTCATTATTTATCTGTTTATCTGTTCATTGTTCAAAGGATACCCTGAATTGCTTCTTTGTGAATAATGCTGCTATGAATATGGACATACAAATAACTATTCAAGTCCCATTTCTTTTGGGTATATACCTAGAAAAGGAATTCCTAGATGATATTTTTATTTTTTGAGGAACTGCCATACTGTTTTCCATAGCAGATAAACCATACGTTCCCTCTAGGACTATACAAGGGCTCCTGTTCCTCCACATCTTCACCATAACTTGCTATTTTCTGGGTTCTTTTGGGCAACAGCCATCCTAATGAGTGGGATCAATCATCTTGTTTAACCTTGAGAATAACCCTGGGCATTATTATTCCCATTTTACAGATGAGAAAACAGAGCTGGAGATTTTAGATGACTCATGCAAGGATACTGGTGGAGGCAGGACTCGAACCCAGGTCTAGCTACAGGGCCAATGCTTAGACCACCACACTAAGCCAACCATGGTCCCTAAGGATGGTTCAGTGCTCACTGTGAAGATGGTGGGACTTTTTGGGTGATATAAGAGACCACCACAAGGGTCACACTGTAAAGAAAGCAGCAGTGGGAGCACTTCTCCCATTCTTTGTTCTCACTGGACCTACTGCAGATGTAAAGCTGATCTCCTCACCTCCTGCTCACTCCTGAGGCTTTCAACGAGCAGGAGGCATGCAGGCTCCAAGAATGTTCAAGGATTCACAATCACACAAAAGGCATCTCACAAAGACCTCATTTCCTGTTTATGATTCTACTCCCTGTCCTTCTTCCCTGCCCCAGGCCCCATTCAGAGAGGGTTTTTGTTGTTATTGTTTCTCACAAAGTTAATAAAGGGTTGGGACTGAGAATTGCATGACTGGAGGAAGAGCAGTACCATAATGAGATGAAGCATCCCACTTCATGCCAAGCTAATCATAAAGCACTCCTCTGGCCATGAGAAATGGAGACGTAGAGGGAGCAATGGAGACAGCCAGCCTCTGCCCATATCATGCCAAGGCCCGTGATAAATAGGGTGGCAGACTGTGGCCTGACACCAATGTTACCGACATTATGTGCAGGTGAAAGGTCACTGGAAGGGCATCTGTTTCAGAATCCCCTTCAAGCCACCTGAGCACAGAAGCTGGGAAGGGGCTAATCAGCAGTCTTGGGGAAGGACACAAGGTACACACTTTCTGAGCTGAACATAGAAGAGGATTCCAAAGCCTACATTTGAAGGGCCACAGCTGGAAACCCTGCAGGGGCCAGGTTTTTTTCCTGTTCAGCCCTATTGATTTCCAGCCCCAAAGGCAATCAACCATGGCTACGTGTTTTGTTGGTCTCTGTGTAGTTCCAAAATAAATAGAGTTGCGATCTCCAAAGGGCTGGCAGAAGCCTACCCCATGCAAAACAGACCCATGTATTTTCACCATTTTAAAATTTCAGCCATTATGTAACCTTGAACATGACCCTGGCACAAGGAAGAAGAAAAGTTGAATTCAGTCCCCTGGGGCAACTGGTTTCCGTGTGGACTTCCCGCCAAGTCCCAAACAGAAAGCTCCCGCCCTGGGTTCTTGTGTTATCGCCAGGGCAGGCAGGCCTTCTTGGGGCGACTCCCTTCTAGGGAACTCACAGAATTTTGTGGGCACAAAGGAAGCCCCTCCAGACTTCAATATACAGGAAGTATGCACACACACTATGCACTTCTGCCATACATGTGTGTAGTTAGGCATGTGTTTCAAGGCATGTATGTGCACACGTGTGTGTGTGCGCGCACACACACACACACACACACACACACACACATTCATTCACCTTTTTATTCTCCCAGATACCATTTTCAAGTCACACCACAGGATAGCTGTGCAGAGGTAAACAGGCAGGAAACTCCCCAGAGCCACCCCGTTCTTGTCCACTTCTGTTCTCTTTAGGCATGGTGGCTCTTAGGAAAGTCTTTTAGAAGACCCTCTCCAACATCCAGACACAACTTAGTTGTCATTTTTGAGAAAACAATCTATGCCTACATTTAAAGCTGAATGAGTGAGAGAAGAAGCCAGCTTACTGAAGTATATACTAGCTTTCCCAGAAACTCTATTAGCTGAGAAATCCAAGCTGAATTTGTGGGGAGCAAAGCTCTAACATTAACAAAATGCAACTTTCCTAACCCTCTTACAGGGATGGACTATTTTTTTTTTTTATTGTATGATGAGGAAGGCAGCACTTGTCCAAACAGTCTGAATCCTTGATTGCTAGATGCATGCATATTTGATTTCCAAAATTGAAACCTTTCCTAAAACCTCTAAAAAATCACATATCATGGTCAAGAGCCTGACTATAAATACCAATATAACTTCTAAAAAACAGATGAATTTGCCGAAGACCTAAGGTCATCTGATTTGGGACAACTAACATGTCATTGAATGGTATGCCTTCTCCTCTGTAAGCCTCTCAGAGTAGACACAAAGGACACAGTGTGGGTAAGCCTGACACTGAAGCAACATGTGCCCAGCATGGGGTGGGGTTATAAGGAAAACACATAAGAACTTATTCATTCAACGGGGTAATCAGAGGCAATCATCTGAGACTACTTCTGACAAACAATTTTGTGGCAAAATGGAACCCTAACTTCTGTAAGGTCATAAGGAATAACAAAATAAAGCAAACAAACCCGTAGGAAAGCTCTCAGAAACAAAGAAACCCAAAGCTCAAGTCTAATGAGTAAAACTTTTGTATTTTTATCCCAAACAAATTTTCCAGCCTCATTCAGCAAACAGAACCTTGACATCTCTACAATTCAAATACACCCTCACAGAATGAAGACTTAACACTACCATGAAAACACATAAAAATGAATGTGCACTCTGAAGGAAATTCCACAAAAGAGGGCAGGGGGGATCTACATACTTTTTTCAGCCACAGCACCAGTTGCCTAAGCCCTACTTAGACATGACATAGTTCAGAGCTTGATGAACTCCTTGATGCACTTAATAAAAACCCAACAGGTGCAGTGTTAGGACACTAGCCCCACCCTCCCTCGTCTCTCACTGGTTCCCCAGCACATCTTCCTTCCGTGGCCCTGTGTAGGTTGGATTGAAACAGACCTCCAAAGCAGAAATATCAGTCCCCCAAACCTTCATCCTGGTGGGTGATGCTCCTTTCTGCCTTTCCTCCCTCATTGACAGACCTGTTATGTGGAGGTCAGTGGCCATATCCATGAAGTCCCCACTAGGTTGCCCACACCTATCAGGGAGTTCAGCACCAGTGCTGTGGGCCACATAGGGAAGGGCTCCTTCCTCCCAAATTCAGGGATAGCCATGGGACCCTCAGTGCAGAGCAGCAGGGCCCCAGAGCATGGACCCATCTTGGAGCCCCTCAGCAGCATCTCCCTGGCCTTGTGTGTGAAACACTTCACGAGGCCACCGAACATTTATTTCCATTGTCCTTTGTGCAGGATTATCACATCCCTTGACTTGGCAGTGGCACGGGTAAAGGAGGCTTTTCCATTAATTAAAAAAATGAAGGCAAACAAGGAAAAATATAAATCCCAGTAATTAAATTAGTGAAGCTTGAATAAGGTGGCTATCAAAAAAAAAAAAAAATTCACCACAGCTCAGTTTACAGCTAAATGTGGGAGCAGGACAAATGCCATGGAACCGAAATCTGTCTGGTCATCCAGGCTGCAGAGATGTGTGTTGGGAAGAGGAATGTGGGAATGTGAACGGCCAACAAAGGCTTCCAGAGGTCTTGCCTTTTCACACTCCTGAGCACTCCTCACCCCTTCTCACCTAGGGCAGCATTTTCCTCAGGATGCTGGCAGCAAAGCCAATGGCTCAGGGTGAACCAATTCAACAAAGGAAAAGCCCACCCCCAACCCCCACAAAGGCAAGGTCTGTAATGTGCAAAGTAAGCACCCCCCCCCCCCCCAGTGAGGGGGACAGTTACTTCTCTTAGGGATGAAGCTGTTTTTCCAGATCCTCCTGCCTTGAGTTGTCTCTTCTTGTGTGTGTCCTCCTCCAAGGTAGAGATCAGCAGAACCTCTATGGTGCCATCCCTTTTCCTTCCAGAGCTGGGAGGGAGGGTCCATAAGGTATGATGGTTTTAAAATCATGTTCACTCAGGCTGTGTAGGCAAATCCCTATCCAGTGTGGTAGATCTTGGCGAGCCCCCTCAGGGGTCGGGACCACCTTGGTTAGGGCCAGGGAAGCTCCCCTTGCCTCTGTTAGTAGGACCCTTGTGATGTGCACAGACAGTAAGCTGCAGATATGCTGGTCTCTCATATTTCAATCTTTACTGAAAGGAGTAGTGAACATTGGTGGTTCTGGAATGTCCAGCATCCATCCCTCCTCCTGGCTAAAGCATGCAGACCACCCCCCCTCCCCATGGAGAACTCCTTCCCATGCATTGTTGTGGGAAGCAGTATAGCCCCCCCTGCACAAGCCCAAAGAGCCAGAGCCCCCCTCACATCCTGCGCAGGTGACCTAGGGCAGGACTGGGAGCTGGTGAAAAACAGCTGGCTGTGCAGAGAGATGGAGGCCATTCCCTACAGGCCCCAACACTGACCTCTGCATGGTGTCTATGGCCTCACCTGCCAGGGCTGCCTAGGGTGCTGTGTTCCCACCAGATTTGCCACCGTCATGGCAGCCCCTTTCTGATAAACGCCCTTTTTGCTTGCTCCTTGCAATCAGGGTCCTGGTCTGCTGAAATGGGCTAATGCAGATGGAACAATGTAGAGGGGAAGTATTTTTAAATTTTCTTTTTATGTTTATTTTTGAAGAGAGAGAGACAGAGTGTGAGCAGGGGAGGGGCAAAGAGAGGGGGAAACAGAATCCGAAGCAGGCTCCAGGCTCTGAGCTGTCAGCACAGAGCCTGACACGGGGCTCGAACCCATGAGCTGTGAGATCATGACCTGAGCTGAAGTCAGATGCTTAACCAATTGAGCCACACAGGCGCCCCCCCCCTTTTTTTTTTGAGGGGAAGTATTTTTAACAGAACCCCAAATTCTACTAACTACCTCAGAGATTCTCCAAATGGATCGTTCAAATTTACTTTTAAATCTATTTTAAGCTACTTTACAGGACAGTAATAAAACATTTACAACGGTAAGTTACTTTCGGAGGGATAGTGGCTGGGAGGGGATAGGAGGGAACCTTTGAAGGGGTCAGATGACATTCCATACCTTAATCTGAGTAGTGGTTTTGAGACTACATACATATGATCACATAACAGTGTAGACGTACTTAATGTCACTGAAACACACACTTAAAAATGGTTAAGATTTTATGTATAAGTTTTATGTTATATACATTTTACCACCATTTAAAAATAGGTTAAAATAGAATTCAAAATGCAGCTTTAAAACTATTTCAATAAATACCAAAAAAGCGCATAGGCATAACTTAAAATTTCACCAAGATTTGCACCCTTTCCCATATGTAAGTTATACCCTAATCAAAACAAGAAAGCACACACACAAAAAAACACTGTAATATGCCAAGTTATAAAACACTGGCGATTCCCAAGCTTTCCTAAGTTTCTCAAGGTACCATATTATCTCATTTTCTGCAGAACCCAGGGCACAGCCCTCCTGGTAGAGCTGGATCCTGAGATTTGAGGGCAGCTGTTCAAAATCTCTTAGCACTGGCAACCACATATCTATGTGATTCAGATTATTTTTTCCATTCCGTGGAATCAAAACAAAATACAAAAATAAATTGGATGCTGGAATGACAAAACTACAGAGATGGAATACAGATACATGGTAGCCAGGGGTTAGAGAAAGGGAGGGAGGCAGGGAGGGAGGAAGGGAGATTCTACAGGAGCAGCCCAAGGGAGTTGCTTGGAGGTGATGGACTGGTTCTGCTCCTGACTCTCCCGGGGGTTGGATGAATATCTACATATGGGATAAAATGTCACAGAACCATATGTAAAAACATACCCCAAAATGGGTTCATGCAAAAACCCTGTGAAATCTGAGTAGAATTTGTAGTCTAGCTCATTGCATTGTGCCAATCAATTTCCTGGTTTTGGAAATAACACTACGGTTACATAAGATGTAACCATGGGAGGAAGTGGGGTGATAGGTACAAGAGACTTCTCTGAATTACTCTGGCAACCTTCCGCTATTCTATAATTATTTCAAAATAAAAAGTTAAAAAAGCACAGAAACAGATCAAATGAGACTGCTAGAAGCCTGTCATAACCCCAGCTTTCAAATTTTTCTCTTCCTGGACTCACCATTGTCCTTACGAACTGACTTAATAGTACAAATAAATTATGACACATTAAAACAAAAGCACCATGTAACTATTTTTTGTTTTCAAGGAAGGGATTCATTTCCTTTGTAAAAGCTGAAAATCACTGAGGTATTGGAAAGAGCATGCAATAAGGAAGTAAGAGACGGGGCTAGTTCAGCCCTGAGCTAACCGGCTGTCACATAAAGAATTATTACAGCTGGTCCATGCAATTAAAAGACTTTGGGGAGGAAATGAGACACACACATCTGGGAGGTCACATAAGGACGTAAGATTTCCCCAGCAGTATGCAAAGTGTCAAATGAATAGTTCTATGGATTGTATTGTGCCCCCCTCCCCCAAATTCCTATGTTGGAGTGCTAACTCCCAATGTAAATGTATTGGGAGACAGGGCTTTTAAAAGGTAACAAAGGTTAAATGAGGTCATAAGAGTGGGGCACTAATGGAATATGACTGGTATCCGTGAAAGAAGAGGTGATCAGGGGACGCCTGGGTGGCTCAGTTGGTTAAGTGTCCGACTCTTGGTTTCAGCTCAGGTCATGGTCTCATGGTTCATGAGTTAGAGCCCCATACTGGGCTCTGTGCTAACAGGGCGGAGCCTGCTTGAGATTCTCTCTTTCTCTCTCTCAAAATAAATAATTAAATTAAAAAAAAAAAAAAAAAAGAGGCAGACCGGACACAGACACACATAAGAAAGACCAGCTAAGGACATGGGGGAGAAGGCAGCCATCTGCACACCAAGGGGAGAGGCTTCAAGGAGAAACCAACAGGGCCGACATGTTGATTTTGGACTTCCAGCCTCTAAAAGCATGAGACAACAAATTTCCGTTGTTTAAGCATCCCAATCTATGGTACTTCAATAGAATAGCCTTAGCAGATGGGACTTAAGTAGCAAGGTGAACTAGTTCAGAAGAAAGAAGGAAGACAGAACTAGCTGTTCACTCTTTAACAGGGGGTCTGAAATAGAGTACATAATCACAATTGATGGTTGATGTGAAAATTATAGACTCAAAAGAAAGCCAGCTATAAATCATATGAAAGAAAACCTGCAATTCCTTCATCTGCGTGTATGCATGCATTCAATCAATCAATCAATCAATCAATCAATTAACAGTGGTGACCAAGACTTGAAAGCCCTGTACCAGGTCACACAGGTGAAGGGCAGAGCTTGGCTCTGCCTGGTACAGAGTCTTCTGGGAAAGACATTCAGGCAAGGGCAATGCAACGGGTATCTCCTCAGAGGCTAGCACAGGGAGTGGGAGGGGTCTGGAGCAGCCTCAACCCCCACCCCCTGCTGGGCAGAAGTGCAGAAGCTGATTTGTGAACAAAAGCTGGGAAGGAACAGCCACTCCTTGAGATAGTACATGCTTTTTTGGCTCTGCCAAGAGATACTGGTCTTCCTCAAGCCCCAACTGGACTGCGACGGGTGTCAGCTATCCCTCTGTTGGAGCCGATTTTATGATGCACTTGCATAGCGATTCCTTTATGGAGACAGCCCCTGACAATGAAGCATGGATTGGTGGGGCAGTTTTTGACACTTGTCTCCCAGATTTGTTTAGGGGACTGGTGGAATAGAAGATAAAAAAAATCATTTCAAAAACTCTAAAATGTGACATGAATGCTAGCTATCATCATACTAGATTTTTTGGTAACATTTATTTATTTATTTTTGAGTGATAGAGAAATAGTACATGCACACAAGTGGGGGAGGGGCAGAGAGTGAAGGAGACCCAGAATCTGAAGCAGGCTCCAGGTTCTGAGCTGTCAGGGAGAGCCCGATGAGGGGCCTGAACTCACAAACAGTGAGATCATGACCTGAGCTGAAGTCAGACACTTAACAGACTGAACCACCCAGGCACCCCCCATCATACTAGATTTTGTAGGGCCTTTTAAGCCACCTACTTTAAAATGATCAAGGTCACCCAGCTCATATGTGGCCCAAAGGCTCAGGATTACCCACTGCCAGGACTCCCTAGGAAACACAGGTTTTTAAACATTTGAATTCCACAATAATATATATTTTTCAATCCCATACCATTTTACTACAATTCAAAGCACATCACGTTCAGAATCTTGCTCTTGGCAGTACAATATTTCAACCTCCTGGTGGATAAAGGTTAGTGCTACAGCAGTCAAAATTGGAAACCGTCTTGGGGTTTCCTCTGTTAACCAAGGGCCCTATTCCTATGCTCAAAGATTGGTTCCAGTTTGAAACCTACAACATGTCAACAACAAGCCAGATACAACTGAGGATAGAAGAGAAAAAAAAATGGCAAATGAAGAAAAAGCTGAGTGAGGAAGCAAAAGTAGAAGGAGGGAGGAAGGGAGGGAAGGGGAAGAAGAAAAATGTGCCTTGTCAGCGCCACATGTTGGTCTCAGTACCATTTGACCAGAAGGAAACGAGCCTGGTGCCCAGACTGGCAGAGGAGACGTGTCTCACCCCCATACAGTCACCTGTAGGACACTTGGTAAAGATCACCCACATGCACGAGAGTAAACGGTAAGCTTTTGTCTCATGACAACTGTGTTAACTTGGTGGGGGGGGGGGGGGGGGTTCCCCTCCTGCATGAGTGACCAAGAGGCTCAGTGCCAACTGTGTCCCCAGCCACAGTCACCTTTAGGCAGCCCCTGGAGACACCTTCTATGGTTTAACTTTTCATACCTTCCTTATTAAGCATCTGTTTGGACACCTTCTGCCATGAGCAACCTCAACATTTATCAGGAAAAAAAAATGAAGTAAAATAAAGTCAAAGAACCAATTTATAAGAAAAGAGGCAACAGAAAAGGCAGAGTGTGTCTGAGGACAGTTCCTCCAAACTAGAAGTCTTACCAAGTCTCCAGATTATCACAGGGGGGGCGGCAGCCCCTTAAATTATTATTATTCTGCCTCTAGACTTACCAACGGTGTCACACGGTTCATCTTTGTGTACGCAGAAATCTGTCCTGAGAAAAAACAAAGACAGACCTGGTCAGGTGTATGCAGTGGCCCCCAAGAATGGGAGAAGAAAACACTGTCAATGAAGCCCGATTGGTTATCCTACTCTGTTACTGGTTCGGGTGGCCCAGCTTATAGTGAAGAACACCAATTAGCCACTTGTCAAGAGTAACCCATCCACAGTGCCCACCTCGTAGGCCCAGTTACCCCACATAAAGCCCCCTTTTATAGCTTAACGACTCCACCTAACACTCAGTTGCTGGGAGGACTCCCTCCCAACAGCTGAGAAAGTTCTTGAAACAGACATTTGCAAATCATGCATCAGAGACGATTAATATTCACTATCGTCAAACTGTAGTGACCTCCACAAGCTCCTCGACGTGGGTAGCAACTGGCCTTAGATGCTGAAGTGACCAAATGGCACTTACAGGAGAAGACAACAAAAGTATTGTCTGAAAGTTATGCCCTTTAAAGCTTCCCAGGATCCCCCAGGTGTGTGGCTGTGTGGGAAGAGCACTGGTCCAGCCCCAGTTCCACAGGTACAAGGAGTTCGCTGTGGCCTCTAGCCACTCATGTGTGAAACAACAGGTCTGGGCCCTTCTTTTCCCAAACCAGAGAGTTCCCATGATACTTTCCCAAAGTTCCCACAGTTAGGGGCTGACCAGACCAGCGGTTGGGGCAATGTCCTGCCTGGGACCGGCCATGAAGAGCAGTGGCCTGGTCCTCCAGGGCCCCATGCTCATCTTCTCATGGAGGCCCATGGAGGGCTGAGAGAAAGCACCCACTCCCTTAAATTCCTTCAGGTTTACAAGGTGTGTTCTGAAGCCACGTCTCATTTCACTTTCCAAGTTCTTCCAGACAAGCCAGCCGGATAAGGTTGACACTAAACCAAGTTATGGAAGAACACGGCAGGTCTGGGTTGGGCCATCTTTCCCCTTTCTGACACTCTGTCCCCTGGCATCAGTGTCCTCAATTCTTCTCCTACCCTCTGTCACAACCTATTCTCAGGGAAGGATCTGACCCATTTGTTCACAAAAGGCACAATGACAGAGAAGGCCATGTGGTACTCTCCCAACCTAACTTTGTATGGTCATCTCTCCTTCTCCCTCCATGTCAAGCCCAATCCAATGTGCAGTGTGTTCTGTTGCATCTGTCTCCAAAGTGTAACCCGTGCCTGATGCCTCTCAGTGCTGTGTGGGATCCCCTGGAAACAGAGAAAAGTCTGTGCGTTCCTGACTCTGGCTTTGCTTCAGGCTCACCTGAAGCTTGTCAAAGACTCCACTTGCCTACTTAGACCCACAGATTCCACTTGGAGTCCTGATGTACAAAACCAGATGTGCCAGACAGCCAGCAAGCCTGGGGGAGAGGCTGGGGCAGCTTGGAAGGTGTGGCCACGAAACTGGCCAGGGAGACATCAAGGAGGAGCGGGGACCAATCCTGTCAGCAGCGCCCTTGGGTTCTGCTTACTACAAGTTTCTAATTTTTTCCTAGCAAGCCCTTCTACTTTTATCATCAATTTTAAAACAATCTTAATAAAGGGAAAAAGGAAATTTTCAAAAACCCCACATTTTTCATAACCTTACCCCAAAACCAAGGGAACTTTCATGGAAATGGAGAGAGGATAACCACAAGAGCCATAAAAGGAAGCCTTGAGGTTTCTTGTTTGTCTGTTTTTGTTTGTTTTTGTCAAAGATGACCTTTGAGTGTTTTTGTATTCTTTGGGTAAATGCCCAGTAGTGAGAATACAAAAACACTAATTCAAAGAGATACATGCACCCCTATGTTTACAGCAGCATTATGTACAATAACCAAGCTATGGAAGCAGCCCAAGTGTCCATCTGTTGATGAATAGATACAGAAGATGTGGTATATACATAAAATGGATTATTATTTGGCCACAAAAAGAATGAAATCTTGCCATTTGCAATGACATGGATGGAGCTAGACAGTATAATGCTAAGTGAAACAAGCCAGTCAGAGAAAGACACATTCCATATATTCCACTCACATGTGGATTTTAAGAAACAAAACAAACAAGCATAGGAAAAAAGAGAGAGACAAACCAAGAAACAAACTCTCAGCTATAGAGAACAAACTGATGGTTACCAGAGTTGGGGGGTGGGGGGAAATAGATGATGGGGATTGAAGAGTACACTTGCTGTGATGAGCACAGGGTGATGCATGGAAGTGTTGAATCACTATACTGTGCATCTAAAACTAATATAACAATGCATATTAACTAACTGGAATTAAAATAAAAACTTTTAAAAAAAGATGACCTTTTAAAAGACTAAGTAATAGGCAGTAGAAGGTGCAAGAAGTAGCAGCAGAGAGAAAAACAAACAAGTAAAATTAGGGACATATAGATGCTCGCCGCTCTGGTATGGATCTGACCCCAACTCAACATTCTTGATCTGACACCCCTTCCATTTAAATAACCAAGCTGGCCCAATGCCTTGTTCCAGGGTTTCCCAGAGTGAGCAACTGAAGCCTGGGCAAAAGGAGAAATCACACATGACCACAAGTCTCACAGTCAAGAACTAAACAGAACCAAGAAGATGGTGCCCACTTCACGGGCGCCATCTTGGGGATAGCCAGCCCTGTTGGCTGACAGGAGCATTGTGTATTCTCTCATCCCATGACTTCCCTGAAGGGAAACAGGTGATCTCAAATGATGGACCCTGCAACATCATCCATTGCATCACCTGAGGAAGTGGGAGGAAATGCAGTCGCTCACAGAGGACAGAGGCAAGCTCAATTAGAACCCTGGCTTAAAAGGGGCACGGGGGTGGCTCAGTCGGTTAAGTGTCTGACTTCGGCTCAGCTCAGGTCATGATCTCACAGTGTGTGAGTTTGAGCCCCACGTCGGGCTCTGTGCTGACAGCTCGGAGCCTGGAGCCTGCTTCCAATTCTCTGTCTCCCTCTCTGCCCCTCACCTGCTCACACACACACACACACACACACACACACACACACACACTCTCTCTCTCTCTCTCTCTCTCTCTCTCTCTCTCTCATCCTCAAAGTAATAACAACAAAAAAAAAAATTCTGGCTTAAAAGAGTCAGCCAAAATTTGACTCTTCTTTCTCCTTCCTGCCAAGGTTGTTTCTCAGAAGAGAAAACACAAGCCATGTTGCTGCAGGGGCAGCTTCATATTCAGGTGCTCCCACCGCAAATTCATGCCAAACCCACTTTCAGGGGCTGTAGGATTCAAGTGAGGTCTCAATGCAACTCTATAGTCTCTAGTCCATTCCCTTTCCGCCGCTTGTTCCTCAAGAGAAGGAAGGCTGTGTGGACCTCTGTGACCTGGTGTGCTTCGTGCCTGTGTGCTCACAAGCTTCCCGTCCTGCAACATGGTTTTTACTGTTCTGCTATCACCATCTTGAAAGTCTTTGTCATGTGGGGTCCCGCATTTTCCTTCTGCACTGGGCCCCACAATTTATGTAGCTAATCCTGTGCATAACCGATTGCCTTGGCATACAGTTGGGGCTTAATAAATAGTGGCTCCTTTATTATTGGCAGACATACATTTCCAGACCACTTTCAACGTGCCCAGCAAGCTTCCTGGTTTGGAAACCCCAGGAAAATGTAACGTGATGCTCCACAGATACTCACTGAGCCCTCACCATGAGCAAAGCCAGCCAGAGACCCTCTTGGTCAAAGTCTGAAGAGAAGACGATTCCCGGGGAGTGGGATGGAGTTACAGGGAGGGGAAGGTTCAGGGATGGCAGGAGGTGTACCTGTGGTTGAGCTCCAAGCTGGCCCTGCATGTTTGCTCCAGGTGCTTCCCAGGAGCACAGAGCTGGGTTTGGGGGGAAATCCTATTTTCATGGCTTCCTGAGGAAGATGCATGGCCAAAGGTAAAGCTGTGCCAGGTGCTGAAGCCTCCTGGACCCCAGTCCTCTGTGTGGGTCCCACATGGTCCCAGACTCAGTTCACTCAGAGGTGTTTTCTAGCCCCAGACATGACCACAGCTGCCAGAAAGCCAGCTTCTGTGGCTTCTGGCTCAGCAGCTTTTGCTGGACATGATGTCATGCTCACATCTCTGCGGCTGGCCATCTGTAGGGCTGGTGGATGTCCAGGAGAATGCACTCTAGGGCTCAGCCACAGCGCATAAGGGGGGGGGGGTGCAGAGAAGAAACCCTTGCATTAGCCAGTCTCAGTCCCAGGACTGGGGGACACTGGCCCCCAAACACCTCCTGGCCTGTGCAAGCTGTGATTAGACCCTCAGCTCAGATTACTCCAGGAGGAAGGGGCTGTTTCTCAAGAGCAGCTGCTGTCTCGCACCCAATTTCCACGTGAAAACATCAGCCCGTTATTATCCCAACCTAGGAACTGCAGCTCTCGGCCTCTAATTATTAAACAATGCCTCGCAGCCAACTCGGCTCCCAGCCCCGACTCTGGCTCTGCCTCCCCTGTCCTTCTGGGAGGCCTTGCATTTAACAGCTGCAAGGACCCAGAGAGCGGGTTGGGCACTGGCCGATTCGGTCCAGCAGCTCCACAGAAGCAGGTGAGAGGAACACCTCGACTGCTCAGGTAGTTCATCAGATGTCAGCATGAAACCGGGAAAGAGAATCCCAGCCCCAAGCTGGCCTCAGGGAACCGAGACGTAGGATGCCTTTGCATTGGTGCTGCCTGCAGCGGAAGGAACCTTGCTTTTCGGGGCCACCAGACATCCCCCCCTCCCCAGCACCCATACTCAGAACCACCCCATGCATTCAGGACCACCACCCCCGCCCCCCCCCCAGGTGCTTAACCAGAAAAAAAAATTGTAAACTGTTTTATTGTGATTACACAGAACATAAAATTTACTCTCTTAAAACGTTTTTCAAGTGTACAGTTCAGTGATGTTGAATGCATTTATAATGCTGTGCAACTAATCTCCAGAACTCTTTTCGTCTTGCAAAACTGAAACTATATCCATTAAACACTAGCTTCCTATTCCTTCTTCTCTCCAGCTCTACACTCTGTGTCTAGGAATTTAACTGTTCTAGGTGTCTCATGTAAATAGAATCATACGACATTGGTCTTTTTATGACTGGTGTATTTCACTTAGCCTAATGTCCTCCAGGTTCATCCATGCTGTCGCATGTGACAAGACATACTTCCTTCATAAGGCTGAACAATGTTCCGTTGCATGGATGGACCACATTTTGTTTACTCATCCATCAAAAGAAACCTGGGCAGCTTCCACTTTTTAGCTATTATGAGTCATGCTGCTAGGAACATAGGTACACAAATAGCTCTTTGAAACCCTCCTTTCAATGCTTTTGGGTATATACTCAGAAGCAGGATTGCTGGATCATACGGTAATTCTGTATTTAGTATTTTGAGGAGCCTCCATACTGTTTTCCACAGCAGCCACACCATTTTACAGCCCCACCAGGAGTGCTCAAGGAAGGGTTCCCATGTCTCCACATCCTTGTCAACACTTGTTATTCTGTTTGTTTTTGGTAGCAGCCATCCTGATGGGTGTGAGATGTAGAAAACCAACATGTTTATACCAAATATTTCCAATATAGTAAATAGGCTTGTTGGAAGCAGGAAAAAGAAAAGAAAGCCAGAAAGCCTAACTGGCAGCCTTCTCAGGCTGAGGGTGCATTCACGTCTGCAGATGGCATTTTGTGCAAGAGCTCATCCAGAAGCTTTGTCAACACCGATTTCAGTGACATTTATTATTGCCTCTAGACAAAAAAGGGGAGGGGAGCAGTGGCTACTCTTCCCAAACCAAGACCACTTGCCTGTGCTTTCTTGACCCAGCCAAGCAACGAAACTTCAGGGAAGACACTACATGGGGAAAGTTCTCATGAACATCAGAACCTGTACATTTTATATAGTTTTGATACAAACCACTTTCAAAGTAGTGACCTTGGAAGTTTAGCATTCCAAGGGTGGGGTTTGGAATGATGCATCTACAAGGCAAAAATGCCAGACTGCAGGCAACCATTGGAAGTTAGGAAGAAGGAAAGATCCTTGCCTAGAGCTTCCGAGAGAGCACAGCCCTGCCCACACCTTGATCCTGGACTTCTGGCCCCCAAAACGGTGAAAGACTAAATTTCTGTTGTTTTGACACACCCAGTTGGTGGTAATTTGTTACTGCAGCCCTGGCAGACTAAGATAACATTGCCGCCGCCTATGTGGAAACAAGGCTGTCCCTGGTTTCTGTTGTCCACTGCTGGCCCCTGGTTCCCCTCTCAGTCTGGAAAAGTCCACCTCTGTAGTCTGGAAAGAAGCTCAGCTCCCTACTTCAAGCAGAACCGCCATGTGAATTCCCCAGGCATCTCTGCCCACTGCTGTTGTCCTGAGAGGGTCCCGTGGATGGGGTTGAGCACAGCACATGTGTGCCGACGTGGACCTCCTCCTACAGGAACTCGGGGTATCCGCGGCCCCCATAATAGTGTGTTTAAGCCAGTTTGGAGGCAGCCTCAAACACGAGTTAGCTTTTTCCCAGTGAACATTATATTTGGTGCAGGGGAGAGGTAATAGATGAATTGCTTGGGACTCCTGGGTAATCAGGATTTCAGTACTTTTATACTAATAATAGCAATAGCAGAAATTATGGCTAACATTTATCATGCCCTTACTCTGGGCCAGGCACTGTGAAAAACCCTTCCCAGGGATGCCTGGGTGGCTCAGTTGGTTCAGTGTCCAACTTCAGCTGAGGTCATGATCTTGTGGTTCGTGAATTCAAGCCCCACATCAGGCTTTGCACTGATATTGCAGAGTCTGCTTTGAATTTTCTGTCTCCCTCCCTCTCTCTCTCTCTCTCTCTC
Organism: Prionailurus bengalensis; assembly: GCF_016509475.1. NCBI lineage: Eukaryota > Metazoa > Chordata > Mammalia > Carnivora > Felidae > Prionailurus > Prionailurus bengalensis. Next base: position 18,770,632 of record NC_057355.1, read on the forward strand.
TGCTCTCCCCCACTAGCGTTTTCTCTCTTTCTCTTTCTGTCTCAATTAAATAAACATTAAAAAAAAGAAAAGAAAAGCATTTTCCCACATTCACTGAATCCTCATAACTCAGAGGTAGGTACTATCATTTATCCCCATTTTACTGATGAGGAAACTGAGGCTCAGAGAGGTGGTCCCAGGTCTGATTTCCAAGCCTGAATTCCTAGCAAATAGCCCTCTATTCCCCTCCAAAGAGGGAAATGTCTTTTCCCCATCACATTTCCAGCTACAGACCAAATCCAGCTGTACCTGGTCACAAACACAGCAGCATCCACAGGGGGCGTATCGTCCTTCCCTCCTGGAACCTGATTGTTGCCGAGGTATCGGGCTCCTCCATATTCCTCATTCTGCCAGTGACAGAAGCTCTCCAGGGACCGCTCACCATGGTGCCCGATGGACAATTTGGCCTAAAGTAAATCAGGGGTGGGGGAGGGCAGTTAAAGAAGCAAACACCCAGGGAAGCCTGAGTTCATGTTCAGAATATAGTGTGGAGACAGCTGCTTGTTGGGATGTCATTCGATGATGTGCTTCCCCCAGATACAAACCTATTGCCGGTAGGAAGATGGAAGATGCAGAGACCCAGAGAGAGGCCACCAGGGCCTTATTTGTAAGTTCAAATGAAGACCATGTTATTATTCTCTCTCTTTTTTTTTTTTTTTTTTTTTTTGGCAAACTGAACAGTGTACCCAACCAAGCATTAGTCTCCCATTATCAAATTCATTGCCTGCCTCTGCAAGGTGACGTTATCACGTGGGAATGCACTCAACTGAAAGACCAGAAAACAACTCTACAGTGAATCCAAATTTGGAAGCTCCAGAGGGCTTCCAAAGACTTCCCCATCCAGATTGCACACGTGAGATGTGCTAGGGGTGGAGGGAGGATGTGCACAGGTCCACTGCTCAGGGCTCCCTCGAGATTCCAAGCAGATTATGTGCACACCAAGCTTCGAGTCACAGTGCCTGCCCTCCCTGCTCTGGACATCCCCAGGCCCTGGCCCAGGGCATGCTGTTGCCATCTGCAAAGCCAGGGACCACAGAGGAGACTGAAAACCTCCTGAGCTCTCAACAGCAAGCAGGAAACTTCAAGACCAGTTGCACCATCTGCACACTCTAAAGGGCACCCCTGGGGACTTACAGGCCGTTGCCGTAGCAGGACAAGCTTGGTAACTTGGATGTTCACTTTACTTCCAAGGCTCTGGTGCTGAAACATATTGTACACCTGTCAAGAGAGAAAAAAGAAATGTGGTGTAAATATAAAAATTAACAAAAATACAGCAGTATCCTGGATGGGATCCTGGGACAGAGAAAAGATGTTAGATAAAAACTAATGACGTCTGAATAAACTATGGACTTCAGTTAATCATAATCAGTCAGAATGCCAAAAAAACACAAATAATCCAAGGGGCACATGATGTGAACAGACATTTTTTCAAAGAAGACATATGGATGGCCAACAGACACACGAAAAGATGCTCAATCAGGGGAAATCAAAACCACAATGACATATGACTTTACACCTGTCAGAATGATGAGTATCAAAAAGACAAGAAATAACAAGTGTTGATGAGGATGTGGAGGGAAAGGCACACTGTTGATTGGAAATCAGTTGTTAAAAAGATATAGGACAGCAGATTCTGAAAGGAGGAATGGATATTAGACGATTCTGATAGAAAACTCAAAACTCCCATTCTTGGCTTTTATGCAGGAGGTTGAAAGGGACCTTCATGTAGGGGAGGGGGGAGGTCAATGCCTGTAGCCATCTGCCATGTGCCAGCCTGTGTCATCTCTAACCCTCATCACAACCCATCAAGTTTTTTCTCTTTGACATTATCTCCACCACCCTCAGCTCACCAAGATAACACCACCTGCTCAATACCCCCAGTCAGTTAACAATGACCCCAATTCATATCCAGGCTTGTCCGGCCAATAAGACCATATTCCTTCTTTATTCCCTAAAGTCCTCATTCCAACCATGGCACGTCATGGAGATAGAGGCACAGCAATAAAAGAGGATTTGTCCCTCAGTTTTGCACCTCTTGTTGGTAGAACCTAATTATAAAGACCTCAATATCAAAAAAAATCAAAGGAAAGCGTTTCAAGGGGAAGAGAGATAAGAAATCTCAAACAAGGCAGAGGAATCAAAGTTGACCTGGATGGGAAAAACCCACTGAATGTGAGGATCCATGGGTCCCTTTCCTGTAACATGGACAAAGCAGGAGGTAGGGGGTGCCCCAGGGGTAGATCATGTAGGTGTTTAAGATATAGAGAGAACAGGGAGGAGAGCCTTTTGAAAAAGTGCACTTTGCCCACTGCCCACCCCCTTCTCTGGCAACCAGCCATCACTTCCTCTGTATCTAGGAGTTCAGTCTTCTTAGATCCCACATATAAGTGAGATCATACAGTTTTTCTTTTTCTCTTATTTCACATGGTTTTGAATATTCTACTTTGTTTTCTTTCTGACAGACACAATCTAGGAGGCAGAATTTTGCAGCAGGGACATTAGAACTTTCTCCAGCTGGTACTGTGTTCCTTGGTACATTGGTGGCAACATAAAGCAAGCACCAGAGCAGACAGGGCAGTCACCGTTAATTCAGGCCACATGAAGCTGGACACAGCGTCTGGCATACAAACGTCAGAAGCCAGGCACGCATGATGTTTGAGCATCTGTGTGACAAAGGAGTTAGCTGTCTCATTGCTTAGATCTTACTCTTTGAAAACTATTATTAAAGCAAAATAAAATCTTTGTGTAATTTAATATTCTTTCCCACAAGGAAAAACAGAACACGTTTAGTTGTTCTGTTCTTAATCCCCACCCCCCATTTTTTCTCCTCAAGAACAAAATAGCAGTTTTGTTTTTTTTTCTTTTTCTTTTTTTTTCACACTGGACCATCTGTAGGCCAATTCTGAAGTCATGTCTTAATTACCTATCCCCAAACCTGGGTGAAGAAGGGGAAAACACATAACTTTTTCCTTGTTTTGATATTTTGAGAACCACCCAATGGCTGCAATTCAAATTTTTCCAGAAATATTCAGCAGTAGGATTGGGCCCAAACTGGAAAACCTCAATTCAAAACATGAAAAAAAAAAAAGTAAGAATGAAACCCTGAAGTTCTGAGGGAGAAAATGCAAGTTACACAGGGGTTCAAGGTGCAATCTACTCATCACCTAAAATGTCAACCCCAGCCAAAGATGTTAAAAGATATTGTTTAAAGAAGGTTTAAAGGAATGACACAGTAAAGCACTTCTCAACAGTACTGAGACACAGCACATAAAGGAGGCATAAAGAATCTGCATGAAATAGTGCAAATTTCAGGACAGCAAAACTATAGGAACAATCTGCCTCTCCAGAACGTTCCATCTCCTCCTTGCTGGGCTGATGACAGTTCTGTGCATCCTGTACAACCATGAGCCCCAAAGTCTCAGTCGCTTCCCATGGGGTAAAAAGGATGTGAGACAGAGGGGAAGAAAAACCTTCATATTTCAGGGTCTGGGAGGAAGGGGTGAGAGATGGGAACTGCTTCATGTACAGAGTTTCAATTTTGCAAGATGACAAAGTTCTAGAGATTTGGTTGCACAGTGTGAATACACTTAACAACACTGAACTGTATACTTAAAAATGGCTAAGATGGGGGGCACCTGGGTGGCTCAGTCAGCTGAGCATCCCATTTCAGGCTCAGGTCATGGTCTCCTGGTTCATGGGCTGGAGCCTCACATCCCGCTCTGTGCTGACAGCTCAGAGCCTGAAGCCTGCTTCCGATTCTGTGTCTCCCGCTCTCTGTACCTCCCCCAGTCTCTCTCTCTCTCTCTTTCAACTAAACTTAAAAACAATTTTTTTTAAGTGGCTAAGATGGTAAATTTAGTATGTATTTTACCACAATTGGAATTTAATTAATTTTTTTGGAAGAAGCTTCATGCCCTAGCAACATTCTCTAGCAACACCGAAGGCAGGCATTTCCCCTTGATGTGTGCCTAGGGTACTCACATCCAGGAAAGCAGATCTGGGAGCCTGACCACAGCTAGAGCACCTCGTCACCTGGTGGGCACCGTACCATGTTCCCACAGAGCTCAGCGGAGCACAGGATCTCCGTGGAGACCCAGAGGCAAGCCAGGAGAGCCAGACGAAAATCTGATGGCAGCCACAAACACAAAGCAGCAGGCCCCAAAGACATGTAACGAAGTCTCCTCATCTTTTTTTCCCCATGGAAATTCAAGCTCAGGAGAAGTCCTGGAGGCGGCAGCCATACGATGTTTAGGGAGACACCTGGTTGGGCAAAGGAACAGCACCGCCAATCGTCTGGAAATTCTGTCTCCGGCGTCCAGCTCTGGCTGCGTCCTGGCAAGTGTTCAGAGCGAGCCCTGACTGCATTTGTCACATTTCCTTGGCAGCCTGGGGGCCAAGCCGGGTAGACCCACTGCCAGCACCACGATGCAGCTCTCCTGCCTGGGCGACTTGGGGACACAGGCAGGGAGGGACAGACAGGGCCAGAGAAGAAGCAGGTGATGGGGACACACGGAGAGGAGCTGTTCAAGGGCCAGTGCAGGGGTTTCATAAGAGCACCACCTACCTGTGCTACCTGGAGCCTCCCCAAGGACAGAGAGGGACCGCGGATGACACCCTCCAATCACATTGGGTGCCCATTCAGACCCCCATGTAGTAAAGAACTCTTTCTCTAGCACAGTGCCTCTGAGTGGGGTCCCTGAAGCAGTAGCACCTGGGCATTTGTTGGAAATGCATTCTGAAGCCCACCCCAGAGCCACTGAGCCAGAGACCCTGGGGTGGGCCCGGCCACCTGCAGTTTACAATCCCCCCAGTGGCTTCCCAGGGATGACTGCTGGCGTGTGAGGACCGGGGAGTGCTCTAACACTGTGACAGTTTCTCTGGGCACCAGAGAGAGGCTTCCTGTCTGTTTCACATGGTAATGGGGTGAAATTGATGTCATTTTTCCTCCAAACAGAGCTTGCCTGGAACACCACAGGTTTTCATCTCACTCCATGGTTGTTAAGGAAGCTAAAAACAACCAAAGCTCCGTCGAGGGGCCCCATTTTCCAATCTGGCTGCCCAAACCCAGGGTTTCTGCTGTCAGCGCCACCTGCTTCCGCCGGCAATTTGTTCTTGAAAATATTCCTGCTCCTGTGTCGTTACCACCCCCAACCGCGGGAAACCCGAGATACATACATAAGAAGGCACTTCAGCACATTTGAAAAACTGACAAAAGCCAGGTCCAGAGGACCACTCTGCAGCCTGCTGCTGGCGGAAAGACCCAGCCTGGCAGAGGTCTCTCCCTCCGTGTGCACCCGTGCACATGAGCAGTTTGCTGGGGACACAGAGCCTGGGGCAGGACTCCAGTTCCTGGGATAAGAGTCAGGCTGAGGTTTTTTGTTTTTTTTGTTTTTTTTTTTTTAATGTTTATTTATTTTGAGAGAGCAGGAATGAGCTGGGGGGGGGGGTGGGTAGAGAGAGGGTGAGAGAGAATCCCAGGCAGGCTCTGCACTGTCAGCACACAGAGCCCAATGCAGGGCTCGATCTCACAAACCACGAGACCATGACCTGAGCAGAAATCAAGAGTCAGAGCGACTCTCAGTCTTAAGCGACTGAGCCACCCAGGCGCCCCCAGAGGGGTTTTTAAAAAACACAAATCAGCACATGCCACTCTTCTGCTTAAACCCCTACAAGTAGCTTCCGGTCGTGCCTGCAGCGAAGTCCACTCTCCATGCCCTGGTGTACCAGACTGTGAGGTCGGCCAGCTGCCACGGTCTCTCACTGTGTCCCCTCCCCCATCACCCACCAGAAACCTCCTCTTTCTGTGCCTCCCAAATGCCAGACTGACTTCCACTGGCTGGCTCCTCAGTGCCTCTTCCCTTCTAGGGGGAACATCACTCATTTCTCACAGAGATGTCCTGACCGCCTCACTCGCTTGCTATCGCCTGGATCTTCATATCGCAGTTTATAAAATTCACACACAAATATTACCGATTGTCATGTTGAGCGCTGTCTGTTGGTCCCAGTGCATGAGCTCCATAGGAGTGGGACCTGTCATGTCCCTATTCTAGCCCAGACCCTAGAAGAGTGACTAGCACACATGAAGTACACAGTAAAAAGAGCTGAATTAGTGAGTGAACTTTCTAAATTGCAGTCAATACATATGACATAAAAGTTACCATCTTAACCACTATTGAATAGTGTTCAGTAGTGTTAAATGCATTCACTTTATTGTGCTATGATCACCACCATGCATCCAAGAACTCATTCATCTTGCAAAACTAAACCCTTGTCCCCATTAAACACGAACTCTCCATGCCCCCTCCCCCAGCCCCTGGCAGCCCCCAGCAGCCCCCATTCGACTTTCTATCTCTATGAATTTGACCTACTCTGAGGACCTCATATAAGTGGAAGCATATAGTATTTGGGTATTTGTGACTGGCTTATTTCACTTAATAGAATATCTTCAAGATTCATCCACGTCATAGCCTGTGTCTGAGTTTCTTTCCTTTTTAAGGCTAATATTCCATAGCACATATAAACCACACTTTATCCATTTATCCATCCATGGACACTTGGGCTACTTCCTCCTTTTGGCTGCTCTGAACAATTCTGCTGTGAACATGGACATACAAATATCTGCCTATGGCCCTAATTTCCCTTCTTTTGGGTATATACTCAGAAGCAGAACTGCTAGATGACATGATAATTCTATTTTTACCTTTTATTTTTCTGGAAGAACCACTGGTCTTTTTCCCATAAGCACTGCCTCAATCTACCGTGACACCAACACACACGAAGGTTCTATTTCTCCACATCCACTCGGCTTGCTATTACGTAGATTTTGAACGTAATCTCGATCAAAACGATAGAAAGGCAGAGATACAGGCTTCCAGTTATGGGAATGAACAAGTCAAGGGAATGAAAGGTACACCATAGGGAATATAGCCATTGGTATTGCAATAGTGTTGCGTGGTCACAGATGGTAGCTATACCAGTGGTGAGCACAGCATAACTCACCCAGTTGTCAAATCACCATGTTGTACACCTGGAACTAATGTCACATTGTGTGTCGACTCTACTCGAAATAAACAGATAAATAAATAAAAATATCCTAAAGGTAATGAAGTGGTATCTCATTGTGGTTTTGATGTGCATTTCCCTAATGATCAGCGACACTGAACATCTTTTCTGGCTCTTATCGGCCACTTCCAGATCTTCTGTGGAGAGATGTCCATTCAAGTCCTTTGGCTGATCTTTCAATCAGGTTGTTTATTTTGTTGTTGACTTTTAGAAGTTCTCTATATTCTGGATATTGTCAAATATGTATTTGCAAGTATTTTCTCTCATTCTAGGAGTTGCCTTTTTACTCTGTGGATAGTGTCCTTTGATGCACAAAAGTTTTTAAATTTGGTGAAGTCGGCTCTACCTATTTCTTCGTTTGTTGCCTGTGTTTTTGGTGTCATGGCCAAGAAGTCATTGCCAAATCCAAGGTCATGATGTTTTTCCCTATGCTTTCTTCTAAGGGTTTTATAGTTTAGTTCTTATATGTTCAAGTCTTTAATCCATTGCAAGTTAATTTTTTGTATATTATATTAGGTAAAGATCCACACGTGCCTGTCACCTTGAACAGGTGCCCCTATACTTGATAGCCTTTTTTGTCCCTCATCTCCTGCATTATTGACTTTTTTGTGTTTAGTTGATTTTTTTAACAGTGAAATTGTTTTAATTCCTGTCTCATTTTCTCTTCTTATATTCTGTAGCTATTTTCTTTGTGTTTACTGTAGGGATTATACTTAACATCCTAAAGTTATAATACTCTAAATTGATTTTATACCAGCTTAAATTCAGTAGCATAACAAATCTCCACAGCAAAATGGTTTTTAAAAAGCAAATAAATATGAAATTATAACTCAAGATAAGGACCAAGTACAAAAGCAGCCTGCTATGATAAAGAAAGCAAGTTGGCCTTGGACACTTAAACTGTCCAACCAACTCTTGATTTTAGCTCAAGTCATGATCTTGAGGTTCGTGGGATCGAGCCCTGCATCAGGCTCTGCCCTGAGAGCATGGAGCCTGCCTGGATTCTCTCTCTCTCCCTGTCTCTGACCCACTCACACACTCTGTCAAAGAAAAGAGAAGAGAAGAGAAGAGAAGAGAAGAGAAGAGAAGAGAAGAGAAGAGAAGAGAAGAGAAGAGAAGAGAAGACAAAGAAAAGGAAAGGAAAGGAAAGAAAAGAAAAGAAAAGAAAAGAAAAAGAAAAGAGAAGAGAAAAGAAAAGAAAAGAAAAGAAAAGAAGAAAAAAAAAGAAAAGAAAAAAGAAAAGGAAGGAAGGGAAAGGAAGGAAGGAAGAAAGAAAAGGAAAGAAATAAATAAAGCTTAAAAAAAAAAAGAAAGAAAACAGGTTGGCCTTTTCAGAGGGGTCTATAAGGAGAGCCCCTCTGAGGGGATATTTACCCAGAGGCTTTAAAGGTAGAGAAGCTAGCTTGATAAGGAGTGGGGAGAAGAGCATTCCTGACAAAGAGAGGCCAAGGAGAGTGAGGGAAGAGCCTGGGGCAGCTGAGAAACAGTGGCCCATATGACAGTTTGGTGTTGAGGTGGAGAAGTGAATAAAGTCCAGGAGAATCAGGCAGGTCTCCACTGCACAGCCTGGGAGGGCCATGCAAAACAGGGACATTCTGCATCAACTGCACAGGAAGCCACAGAAGGGCTTAGGGCTGCTTAGTGACAAAGTCCTAACTCTGTTGGATGAACCTCTTGCTGGCCATTCTGGGACAAGGATTCAAGAGGGAAGAAAATGAAAGTGAGGAGCCCAGCAAGGCGGCTCCTGCAGTCGTCAAGGCTAAAGGTAACGATGGGCAGACCAGGGTGGAAAGGGAGAGAAACAACAGGTCCCAGACACGCTTGTCACCTTGAACAGGTGAGACAGGGGTCCCTCCACCCTGGTGTTGCATGCTTGCCCCGCTATGTACTCACTCACTTGCCATGCACCCTGACTGTGTCACTCCCCCCGCAAGGCTCCACTTCCTTCTCTGTAAGATGGGCAAACAATGAAATCCACCAGGTCAGATGATGAGGAGAAAAAACCCAGCCACTCATCATGGACATCCACTCCTTTCCCTCCTCTCAAACACATGCCATCAGGCCACTGACGGACACCGATCTAATTCACACGTCACAACCATGAGACACTATGAAAACTGGGAGTCGACACGTGACACCAAATTCCCCCAGCTTTGAACGTGTTTTCATATACCAAGTCCCCACAAGTGCCCAGAAGCCTGCCTAGATTTAGCCTCAAGGGTCAGAGTGGCAAGCGTGGACTGGCAGGTCTCTACCCAGAGACCCAAGTGAGACCCAATGATGCTACTTCCCTCAGCCTGGAGAGAAACGTGTTGCAAGGAAGGTGGCAGCCACTCCAGCAGACTCTCCCAAATCCACGGAAGCTAGACACACAGAGCCATTTCCATCCTGCAGCCCCACAGTAAACACTCTGGCGGGAGAGAGATGGGCTGGTTGGCCTCACCTTCCCGCTCACGGCACCTGAAGGCTTGGCTAATGACAGGGTTCGTCATCCCGACCACAATCCTTTCCCATCCTCCTGGCTTAAAGATCATCTTACTTCCTAACAGAAATCCCTTGGCTATAACAGCCACAGGAAGAACAGAATTCTTTGGAATTCTTTCAAAACTAGGGTTTTGAGGGACTGAAGGGTGGTAGTGGTGGAGGGGGGTCTTGTTCCGAACAAGGGGCAGCGTCTAAATGCAACCCGTCGTTAAACTTGCTGAAGAGCTAACCACCACTAGAGCGACGGAAACCAGTGTTCGGTGCTGAGAGTCTGTGTGACTGGGTCAGGAGACTCCGTCTTCATTTGCTCTCTGGTCTCGCCACCCCAGCCAAGAGCCCGCACGGGAGGTGACTGGAGGGCTCAGTATCAGCATACACATGCCATATGCCTCTCACCACAGCGGCACTGCTCTTATTAGGCAGGCCTCATCAGAAAACATCTAAATCCCAATTTAATGTGGCTGGCCCCAGATTTGCCCTCAGCGATGGGATCTGGAGCCTCCAACGTCTTAGTACAAGCAGTGGAAGAGAAGCCAAGGCCGTGGAATTAAAGCCAAGCAAGAGGACCACTCAGTCTCTGTCCTTCAGCCTTACAGCTTTGGGGGGCGGTGGGGGGGGGGGGTAACACTGCCACGTAGCTCCCCCTCCCTGCCTGTGATAAAAAAAGAGCTGCCGCTGTGCTGACGATAAAATTATGAAAGCAAATATCAAAGTAGAAGCTTTGCCTCATTACTACTTTAGTTGCCATAATGAGTGTTTACTCTTGGCACTCGTACTCTGGACAATTAAAAACAATAAACGAGATGAAATTAACTACAGATGAAAGGGTCTGGTGTGGAGCCAGCCCCACCAGCCGTCCTCCCGGGTTTCCTCGGGGCAGGACAAAGCACAGCAGCCCATCATTAAGCAGCCACCAGGAGGACTTGGGTTTGTGCAAATGAAGAACTCAGGCATATTTCTCAGAAACCCAGGCCAGCACCTCCCTCCTCCCTGCCTGACCCCTGCCTCCACCCTCACTCCTGCCCCCTAGCTCCCTCTCCCCAACACGTTCTCCAACTCCAATGCCCCCCTCCCCCAGGCGGGGCACAGCTGCTGGGGCCGTTCCTCCCTTCCCCCTTCAGCGGCCCCACTGCTCAGGATGTCTACCAACATCCTCTCCCCAACTCCCCTAAGTTGCTCTCCCCAACTGTTCCCCTAAGGCTTCCCTATTCCCTGTTGCAGCCACATCATACCACACACCACCACCACCACCCCCCCCGCCCACAAATGCAGCCCCTGTCGCACCTGCTGCGAGACCTGTCACCCCTACCCTGATCTTGCAAACCCTTACTCTCGCTCAGCTCAAAGGTCAGCTCTTTCCCAAAGTACACATCATGCAGGATGATCGCTCAGCAGCCCTCCACCTGGGCCCCAGTGGCCCCTTGCAGATAAATCTACTGTAAGATGGTGTTTTATCTGTCTGCCGATACCACCACCTCCCAAGGGAAGGACCAGGTCTGTTGTGCACCTGTATCTCCAACACCTAACGTAGTGCCAGTGGTCTTCAGAGATGCTTGTTAGGAGAGCGGATGGATAGGTAGAATTGGGATGCATGCAAAAGTCTTTCTGTGTCTCCACTGTGAGGAGTGCAGCCCCTTCCCTGCCCAGCCATCATGTGAAGATTTCCCTCTATCCTCATTCATTGAGTCAGATGTAGACACAGGCTTCCGAGCTCCTTCCCTGGTACACTCAAACAGATAACCTCCCCTGGCGCCTTCCCCCAGCCCTCACGGCACACAGCAAGAACCGATTCACATTAAAATTTGATCCTGATTCTTTCTACTAGACCACTGACTCCTTAAAACGGGCGCTGACTCACTCAACTTCAAATCCAGGGGGTCTAGCACTCAACAAAGGTTTTGGCAAACCTCTGATAAGAGTGGCAGGCAGGGTACAACCACGGGGCAGACCCAGGCGCCAAAACAACGCATGAGGGCAGGGGCGATGGGTGGGCCCTCTCCCTTGGGAAGCCCTTCAGCTCCCTGCTCAGGGGTCACAGGGCTGTGTGTGTCTCCAGCCCTCAGCCCAGCTTCTTCCTTAGCTGGGGAAAAGATAATGACAGAGCATTCATCCAGGAGGAAACAGAGCCCCCCGGGTCAGAACACCGACTGGAGACTCACCATGTTCATGACCGTGAGGATGAACCTCTGGGCGGCCTCTGCCCCGTGGTACTGCACCATGTCGGCATCGGCCACCACCAGGGTCTCCACCGTGTGCTCGCTGGTGAGCTGGATGGCGTTCCTCCGCTCCCTCCAGTCCTGGGACGGCCTGCCCCTCCTTGGCTTCTTCTTTTCTAGAAGACAACGGAGACATTCATGCAGTCCTTGGCACTTTGATTTCCAAAGCCATAAGGTAAGCCGGACTTCTGTTGAGCCTCCCACAGAGAAGGGTCAGTCTCCAGTGGCCAGGAGATGGAACTCCACCATCATGGGGTGGGGGGTGGGGGACCTGAGCTCACTTGCTACAGGTGGAGCCAATGGGCAGAAGACGGCTCACACCTGTCCACATCACAGCTGAGGAGGCAAAAGGGACTGAATATCAGGGAAGAGAAAATCTGTCCCATCAGAGGAAGGTAGACAGCAGGACGCAGTTGGCGGAGGAAAAGGAAGCCTAGGCCCAGTGGGGAGAGATCAGAAAGCACCTCAGGTTAACGGCATAGAAAGGGTTCTACCCGCTGCTGACGGCTGGGACCCAGGGAGGTGGCATTCTGGCCGCCGTTCTGAGAGTCATGAGTAAAGAGCCATAAACATTAGCAATCACAAAGCATTATTTCAAAGGAAAACAAAATATAATCAGAAAAAAATATTGCATGCCACACACATCCCGGCCAAAATGCAAGTAAGTGTGTCCTTTCCTCAACACAGGGAAAGGTTATTAATCCTCTGTTGACTCTTGGATTTTTTTTTTAGATTATTTATTTTTGAGAGAGAGAGAGAGAGAGAGAGAGAGAGAGAATGTGTGTGTGTGTGTGTGTGTGTGTGTGTGTGTGTGTGTGTGTCTATGTGTGCACAGAAGAGGGCAGAGAGAGAGGGAGAGAGAATCCCCAGCAGGCTCTGTGCTGTCTTGACACGGGGCTAGATCTCATGAACCGTGAGATCATGACCTGAGATGAAATCAAGAGTTGGACGCTTCACTGACTGAGCCACCCAGGCGACCCCTCTTCTGACTCTTTAGATAAACTGATGCCCTGTAAGATCTCACTTTGATAAGCAGGTGTTGTTATTAATTAGAGCCCATATCACAGTGTCTAGGCATTCAAGCTGCCATGCGAGGGCAACCTAGACTTTGTTGGTGAAAACCCCTCTGACCGACACCAAAGTGTGATATGAATAGTGTGTACTTTCAGGATCCAAATGTAAACAGAAAGGCAGTGCTTAAATTTGTTAGCTATCATTCCCATTTTTAGCACTAAACCATACAGAAGTCAGCCCTGCTACAACTTTCATGCAGCAAACCCAGCCCCATATGCACAAACTGGCTTCATAAAGTGACCTAATCATTCCAGGGCCCCAAATGCACACTACGAAATAGCCCAAGATATGGGTCATAATGAACAAACAAGAATACTCTGTATGATATAATTTACAATCGTGAAAACTGGAAAGCAATCTAAACATCCAACCACAGAGAGAGCCAGCAATGGGAACATAATATGTAGCTGTGAAAGGCATGTTTGTGAAGGTGATTTAGTGATGTAGAGAAAAGCAGGAATAAATCTGCATATACAGTTCGGTCCCAATTCTGCAAAGATTCAGCATACAAGTATCTTCAGGTGAAGGAGGAGGAGGAAATAAATTTAAAAATAAAAAATAGACAGATAAACAGATGGACAGATAGACAACCAACCAACCTGGGTAGAACATAACTAAAACATGAATGATAGGGAACATATGATCTTCGTTTTTCTTTTCCATTTGTAGTTTTCAAATGTATATAATAAACTAGAATTACTCTATTCACTTAAAATAATAATGTTGAGTTTGAGAAAAATACAGAGGTCACTTTTAAACTCTCAACAATACAGAAGGCATGGGGGAACAAAGTTAGCCACAGAAATACAAGATGAAAAACATGAATGCCTTGGCCCCACAGGATGGGTCTCTCCTCGCCCAGAGCCAGGCGCACCTCCACCGAGACTTCTGGGCCTCAGCAGTGGAACGAGGGAAAGAAGAGTCCATTTCAAGTCAACAGGCAAGGTCCCAGATGGCACTGCCTTGCATGCAGTCAGAATGAAAGAGGCCGCTTGTTAAAAATCTCTTTGTAAAATCTATACCCACATATCTATAAAATCAATACCCATATACCTATCTTCACCAACCAGATCATCTCTGAACGCAAGGAAGACGGACCACACATGATCTCCAAATTCTGGGCTCAGGGTGCTTGCTTGCTGGGTGCTCACGGCCTGGATCAGACCGATCTGTCCAACTTATAAATTTGCAACAAACCCCCTTGCTCCCATTTCAACACCGTGGAAGTGATGGGCTACCAAGCAAGAGCTCTGCTGTCACAAGCACACCCACGTGCTCCCAGGCAACCGGCCAGGAGCCACATGGTGCTCTGTCTCATGGTGCTAACTCCCCTCTTGGTAACTCCCCTCTTGGAGTCACCAACTCCTGTTCTCACCTGCAGATTCCTCCCAGAGTGGGCTGCTCAGTACTTCTCTTTGCAAAGTGTCCTATATTTTCAGGTTCTCACATGAGAAGAGCTACAGTTTCAGCGTGGCCCTGAGGACACATTGGCAATATCTCTCTGGAAGATGGCGAGCTCAAACACGTAAGAGCTGAACAGTCTCGAAGAAGAGTAGCCCATCACTCCCAGACCAGAACGGCAGGGTTGTTCCCAAACATTCAACAGATCAAAATGCTGCACTGGAGCATCAGTCTTTCAAGCACAAAGTAGGACTCCTAAGACCTGCCCCTCCCTCCCTGATGGGCCACAGAGAGCTAATAAATAGGCTGTCACAATGGGCACGATGCTGGGGGTTGGCATATGCCCAGAATACTAAGTAACAGGTACAACACAATGGTCAGGTGCTCTGTGGTTGTTAAAGGATTTTCACTAAGACGGTCTCATTTCTTCCATTCATTGCCCACCCCACCCCCCAGCCCCTGGCATAGGACTTGGTGTGAAATAAATATTCATTGAATGAATGCACACGTGAGTAAATGAATGAATGAATGTATGGATGAATGAATGAGTGAGTGGAATCCCTGTTTCCCACATAACAAAGCTGAAGCCAAGTACTGGGCAGTGGTGAATTCGGCCCTAGAACCCAAAGCTTCCCCCCTCGGCTCTGACTCTCTCCAGCTGCCCTGCCTATGTGTGCCAACATGGTCCTCATTGCCATCTGAATTTAAAACATAACAGTAGGAGGGTTGAAGAAAGCTTAGCGGGAAAGGATTCTGTGTTGAGCATGATGAAACTGACTTTGCTGCTGCATGCTGCACACACAGCGTGCACAGCGACTCTGAGCAGCCTTCAGTGATAGTGCTCCTTCCCCTTGGATGGTCTCTAGCTTGTTCCAGGCCCTGCAGCAGCTATAGCATAATTATCCCTCCGGGCTGCCTGCACTCCCCTCACTGAGCGTTGCTAATTTGGTCTGTCAGGCCAGAACCATGCCAGGCTGGCTGGGGACTCAGAGACACACCCCAGTGCTCTGTCCTGTCCCCGCATTCAAGGGCAGAGGCCTGACGCCTTGATCCAAACCCCTGCAGCTAGATATGTTGCAGGAATTCAGAATTTTTCAGATTTTGCAAGGCCATGCGGTGCGTGTGCCACATACTGAATAGTTTCCCTGAGGTCTAGGGCAGCGAGCGGTCATCAAAGGCACTATTAATTCTGCAGAGAAACGAGAAAAAGGGGGTCAGGAGAGATGCTCCATAGCCTCCTATCAGGGCAGGGCAGGTCTTCCACAAAATGAGTGTCGAAAATCCTGGATTTGGGAGTTGCAGATAAGAGACCAAGGACCTGTATTCCCTCTCCATGCCCGTGTCCTTCCTGGGGGGTAGTGGCGGAGGGGAACAGCAGGGTGAACGGAAGCTTGCCTCCTCCCTTCTCCTCCGCCACTCTACCAGTAGCTCCACGATGGTTATTCCTTCCCTACAGCGAGAACAGAACCGTAATACATTTTTACCTTTAATGCCACGAACTGCATACATATACCCTAACAGACACGCTTCATCAACACCAATATTCACGAGTTGTAAGTATCATGAAAAGGAAGAAGAACAATACCAATTTCAGAATAACAAGGGTGCTGGATCCAGATCTCATGGGAGAGGTCAAAGTTCAAGCTGGGCAGGTGTGCAGCCATCTGCGGGGCCTTCCATGCTGGGCTCAGTAATACGCCATCTCCAGCCACTGTGGGAACGGCCCTCACCCCTCTGATGAGGACAGACCACAGCCTGTGGGGCCCCCGGCCCTCTCGGGCTGCTACAGATACCAGCGATCATTCTAAGTTCACCCTGTGGTCTTGTTTGCCAGCACACTGCTGGAGCTGGTGCTGACTGGGTAGATTTTCAATCTCTGGCTTCATATTATTTTTCTTACATTTATTTTCCCTTTGCCCCAATTATCCATTAAAAAAGAAAATTCTATGTGCTTATGGAAGATACTCCAAGTCTTTTTTGTTTTAATTTTTTTAATGTTTATTTATTTTTGAGAGAGAGAGAGAGAGCCTGAGTCGGGGAGGGGCAGAGAGAGAGAGGGAGACAGAATCCGAAGGAGGCTCCAGGCTCTGAGCTGTCAGCACAGAGTCCGGATGTGGGGCTTGAACCCACAAACCATGAGCCGAAGTCAGATGCTTAACCGACTGAGCCACCCAGGCACCACCCTCACCCCCAGACCAAGTCTTTTCCAGAACAAGAGGAGGAAGAGAAAAAGACAAAACAAAGGGCATTCTATGCGTGGGACTTTTAGAATATTCACATCACTATTTATCATAAGAATTTGGGGTTACTGAAAATGTTGAGCAAATACATAAATTGTCATTTTAGTTATGAGTTTTCCTCTTGGCAAGCTAAAAAAAAATCTTAGTTGTAAATTAGCAAACTCCGCATGAATTAAATATTTCTTTAGTTTAAAAATAGAGTATTTAGGTATTTCCCAAGGAAAAACAACACACGGATCACAAAATATTCTGTGTGAGAGTTTAACAGCCAGAAGCCATCCCTGAATTGCTCCGTGATTCTACCAATTTCATTTCCAGGGAAGACCTCAGGTCACCTTTGTGCCAAGGGAGAGGCAAACCAGCTTGTGCCAGCAGGAGAAGTTAGAGAGAAAACAGACATGGCAGAGGAAATGGGGGCAGCTGCCCAAGGCCACTGGGCCCTTCGAGACCAAGGACAGACAGCGCTTCAGGCCGAGAAGTCCGAGACTGGTGTCAGTGCTAGGAATTGGTCCAACATGCTTACAGAGTTACAGGAAAGATTCAGACTTAACCTTGTTGTCATGCAAGCCAGAAACGTCAACTTTTCCCACACATAGCACTCAATGTCCAGATACAAGAATGTCTGCACCTGGGCACACGGGCACAGCGGAAGACTCCAGAACCAGACATTCACCTAGCCGCGCTGACCACGGGTTTTCTCCAGCTCTCTTGAGCACAGGGTAAAGGCAATCCCATCAGAAGCCCTGGGTGCCATTGTGACATGTTGCAAAGTATTTACCCGTGGTCAGAGGAAGGCTACCCACCCCTCATTCTCATCTTGAGATACAGATGATGGGTGATTTGCACCCAAACCGCTGAGACCTTTCTAAGCCCTGGGGCAAGGAATCCCTTCCAGTGCTGGCAGGGGGATCCACACTGGCAGGACGGGGGCGGTGTAGGCCCCACTGTCCAGAGTGAGCACAGAGGGCAGGGAGGTCTGCTCCCTGAGGGCCAGAGTTGATGATAAGAATTCAAAGGAGGACTGTGGTCTGGAGCAGACCAGAGGGCATGCTCAGCTTAACCAGGAGCCAGTGGGTGGGATGCTGGGCAAGTTGCAGACTCTCTCCAAGCCTGATGTGACCATCTTTCCAATCAGAATAACCACACCCACAGCCCCGGTGTGCAGTGATTAAGTGAAATGTGTATCAAACACTTACTACATTCCCTGGAATTTTATGAGTCCTCAATAAATGGCACCTGTATTATGATGAAGTGCATGTTGACGGTGGCAGTGGGCAGTTGCCTTGTGGTTAAAGATGTGGTTTTAAAGACAAAACACATGAATTCCAATCCTGGCTCCCCGATTGTTTTGTCTGACCTAGGATAAATCTCTCACCCTCTTTTAGTCTCCGATGACTCATCAATGAAGCAGGGAGAATCATAGCTCCTTACCCAAGGGGCTGCTGTGGGGCTGAAAGGAGATCCCAGATGTAAGCCCTTAGCAGAGCGCCTGGCTCATAGTAAGTGCTCAGTAAAGCTTAGCTTGACTGCTGTTGTTCAAGGAGACAGAGGAGCCTGCGGAGGCTGCAGCTAGGGTATCCCCCCAGGCGGGTCGCCTGAGTCTTCCTCTCAAAGCTGGTGAGGAGGAAATGAGGGAGCCACGGGAAGTTCAACAGAGGGAGCACACAGTCCATGCTGCAGTTAGGAGGAGGAGGAGGGGGCAGGCCCGGGCTCACCATCACAGGAACACAACTGTCCACAGAGAAACCTTCTGAGACAGTAAGACAGTCCTCCCAAGCCACAATTTGGGTGTGAGGATTTTGATTTTTAAGATAAGGTTCCCCCCAGGGAATCACTTTGGTGAGAACCTTCTTGTTTTCACACCTGGTTCCTATGCGAACAAACAGCCCTAGGCTATTCGAGGGCACCCTTCAGAGAATCGCTCCTAGAGAGCAATTATTCCATCTGAAGGTTTTCTGGAGGAAACGCACCAGCCAAGTGTGAGCACTGGGGACAGATAAGATCACACCTGCCTTGCCAGCACGTAAGGAACACAGTCTCTGTGTTGGGTCTCAGTGTGCTCCCCTAGCCTGCAGATAAGGTCCTGACCACAGCCTCCAGGAGCCAGGCTATCACTCCCCATGAGGAACTGATATGTGTGGGACGGTGGGATGGTGCATCCACTGCAAGTGGCATTTGGGGTCTTCTGGCGGAGCCAGCACCCCATGAGGTGACATCCCCTGGAGCGGGACAGTGACAGACCTGGATATCCCAGCTCGGTGCAAAACACAACCTTGCACAGTCTTTGAGGGCTGACAGGTGAGTTTCCTCCCTCTGAGTGGCATGAAAAATAGGCCAAGGGTGGAATTTATAAAAACGGCCACTCCCTCAACTTCCACTGAAATAGGATCCAGCTCTGGCTGATGGAACACCGTGTGGGAGAAATGAGGACAGAGAGCGAGAGAGAGACTATGCACCCTCACGATTTACCGCTGAGCATAAAAGATTTAAGGTGACGTACCCCTATAATAGATTGAAATTAAATTAGAGACATTAATAACCAAAAAAAAATCCAAATATGCTAACAAGGTCACTATGGCAGCTCTGGTGATAAAAATCACTGTGGCGGAGGTGGGGGTGGGGGCGCCTGGGTGGCTCAGTGGGTTGAGCGGCCAACTCCTGGTTTTGGCTCAGGTCACAATCTCAGTTTGTGAGTTCGAGCCCCACATCAGGCTCTGAGCTGACAGCACGGAGCCTGCTTGGGATTCTCTCTCTTTCTCTCTCTCTCTCTGCCCTCCTGCAAACTTGCTCTAAACTACCAACAAAACAAAACAAAGCAAAACAAAAAAACCATCACTGTGGGATGTTAGCCCAAGGCACACAGAGCACCAGGCACTGCTACCCACACTGCTGGTTTCCTCTCCTCACAGCCAGAGTCACAGATGAACAAGCCCAGGCACAAAGACGTTTGTTAAATACCTAGCTCTGGGCCTCGAACCCACTTCATGGGGATTCTAGGGTCAATGGTCCAGCCCGTCCATTCTGCCTCAGAATTTGGTTCTGAGTGTTCTGAAATGAGGGAAAACTTTTTTTTTTTTTGTAAAGGTAAACATGCGTGCTTGTGAGTTTTCTCGCTCTCCTCTGACAGGTGGAAAAATACCATTCCTCAGGGAAAAGCAGTATTGACCTAACACCAACCTCTAAAATAATGATAAAGATACCAATAAGACTTCACATGGGGTCCTCTTGGTGATGTACAAGGCAGTGTTGTTGTTGCTGTTTTTTAACATTCATTTTTGAGAGAAAGAGCCCAAGCAGGGGTGGGGCAGAGAGAGAGGGAGACACAGAATCTAAAGCAGGCTCCAGGCTCTGAGCTGTCAGCACAGAGCCCACGACCTGAGTCGCAGTCAGACGCTGAACCGACTGAGTCACCCAGGCACCCCACAAGGCAGTGTTTCCAGTAATGTCTTATGGCAAATGTGATCATGAATTCTGTTCACTTCTATTGGCTAGGAACCTTCTGCAACACCAAAGAGCCTAAAATTAAACACGCATCAAAAAGAATTCCAGAAAAATCCTACCCTGTGTCCCAAGGCAGCAGCCTTAGATGGTCTTTCTGTCCAAGGAGGGCCAGGGAGCCAGCATAACATGGGGAGGGCAAGAGTGGGGCAGAATCAGAAAAGGAGGACAGCAAGTGGCCTGGGTTAGAAAGGATGTGTGAGGTCAAAGATGGTGACAGTAGCTTCTGGAATAAGAGAGGTGCTGTTTGGTAGGTAAGACCCGCTCATTCGCCTGATGGCACAAGCCCCAAGAGAGGTCTCCCTGGCAACCCATCCAAGGCACCAAAGGTGTGTGGCTCCCCGCCGTGTAGGCTGCCTGGGCTACCATGCAGGACATGTGAACAGGTTGTTTTTAATTTTTTATTTTCTGGACTGCCATATCAAAAGCTCATTCAAATCTATAGAACACACCTAACTGTGGGAATAACAGAGCCTCCCAGACCAGATCAAGCAGGAGAGTGAGGCTCTGGGGTCCACGAAGAGTGCCTGAGAGCACCCCACCCCACCGTGGCCTGTTGCTGGTGGGAGATCCGGTCAGCCAATCTCAAGGGTCGATGCTTGCCTATTGGGGTCGACTGTGAATTCACGAGCCCAAGCTTCACCCTCTGGACCCGCCACAGTGCCTACGTGGCCCTGTCTGGTGCACAGTAGGAATTCCAGAATTATACTTAGCTGAATGAATTTCGTTAAACTCTTTGAACTTCCTAATTAATATCAAGATTAATTTTTAGGGAACTTAACATAAATGTTCCGGAATTATATTCTCAAAAGTGGCTTCCTCCACCTAAGAAGGAGGTGGCCAACCTGTTCCTGAGAGGCCCACAGCTCTGACATCTGATAGAGCTGGTTGGAATCTGCCCATGGACTTGCAGGGTGACCATGGGCAAGTTCCCTCATCAATAAACCAAGGTGATAATTACTCCTCTCTCTTAGGGTGGATGTGGGTAGTAACTAAGATGTGTGCTCAGCCTCCAACATGGGATCAGATATAGAATACCACATCCAAGTCATGCCGCTAGTCTTATTTCTGTCTTTAGCATTGCATTACTATTATTGTGGTAGTTAACCGCATATTAGGGTCTAAACACTAATTTCTAAGCTTTGCCTGATCCTGGAAACAAACAGGAAACTTGGATGCTCATATGTGCTCTATGGGCTCTAGCTGCTCATATTCTCCATCTACCAGCACCTCTAGTCTAGACACTCATCAATCAGCTTGTTGCCTTTGATATTTCTTCCTGGGTGCAGGGGGCATGAACAAATTTCTTCAAGGCTATCCTCAACCATGCAACAATACATTAAAATAATACAGAAACAACAGCTTCAAGAAGAGTGAGGGAGTGGCCTGTAACTCCTGCTCAACATCCCAATGTAACCTTCCAACATTCCAGAGGGGGGAATATTTTAATCATCCCAAACGTTATAGAACATAAAACATGACTCTACGTGAAGTTGTCTACTTAAACCATGAAACATTCATAACATTTCACATTGGATAGAAGAATGAAAACCAAATGCTTTTCATTAGAGCTTGGAAAACAGTACAAATCCGTCTCCTTGCGGGGAGACACCTAGTGCTGCCGCGAGCGGGCTTTCTGCACACAGACCCTCACCAATTCCACCACTGCTACAGCATGAGAAACAGTAAGATGTGTTGTTTCAACTGTATATCCAATAGCCCCACTTTCCAAAAATGAGCAACCATGAGGTGTAATGAAAAGAGTTTCAAACAGAGAGGGAGGCAAACCATAAGAGACTCTTAAATACAGAGAACAAACTGAGTGTTGATGGGGGGCAGACAGGGGAGAGGGGAAAATGGGTGACGGGCATTTGTTAGGATGAGCACTGGGTGTTGTATGTAAGCAATGAATCACGGGAATCTACCCCCAAAACCAAGAGCACACTGTATACACTGTATGTTAGCTAACCTGACAATAAATTATATTTAAAAAAAGGAAAGAAAAGACAAGAAAACACCCTCAGGTTGGGAATTGAGAGCTCCATATATTCACCTGGGCCTGACCCTGATGCCCTCAAAGGTGCCACTTAATAGAAAGGTCTCTGTTTTCCATGCATGCGTAATTTGCCTTTTGTCTCTCAGCTCCCCTTCTGCACTGTGCTCTGGGGCTGAAAGCCTGCAAACTACATTTCCCAGACCCCTTTGCCAGTTGACTTTCTGTTCGGCTCACCAACAGGGGGCACTAGAAGGAGACCAGAGGGGGACCAGATGGAGAGAAGAGGCTCCTTGTGTTCTCAGCTCAGGGTGGCACTGTTCAAGCAGTACTACTGGACCATATGGATCCAGCCTCCAGCTCCTGGGACACTCCCAGCCCAGCTCCCCTACCCCCTCAGAGGTACATCCGTAGTGACACCAGCTTGGCTACACCCCTTGGTGGTCTGATACCCCTTCAGACACTTACCCCAAGCTCTTTGGTCCTAGAAAAGCACCTCTTCCTTTTCTTACCCCAGCCCTCGGGCAACAGCTGTTTCCTGGGTACCCCAGCTCCCCCTTCTGCTCATTCCGACTTGGGCACGGCTATAACCAATTCCATGTGAAATCCCTCTAGTTAGGAACACCTAGCATTGTCTCCATTTTCTTGACTAGACACAAATGCATAGAGCCTACAATGAGAGGGTCAGTCCTTAAACTACCTACTAGATTTCATTCGCACTTCCCCGTTTTGGAACTAAGGATTCATTTTTTCACCATTGGAGTATGAAGGGATTGGATGTGTACTTCCACACCATAGAACACTGCCATGAACAGGAATGCTACCCTACATTCTGAGTCACCATTTCATAAAAACCAATCACTAGGGGGC
The DNA here is from genome assembly GCF_016509475.1 of Prionailurus bengalensis. NCBI lineage: Eukaryota > Metazoa > Chordata > Mammalia > Carnivora > Felidae > Prionailurus > Prionailurus bengalensis. The sequence continues at coordinate 18,793,509 of NC_057355.1, forward strand.
TCCAGGAAGGGAATACAAACATGGATGCATGGCACAGATTTGTCAACCTGTCACTGTCACAACCAAGGACCTGGGGACAGTGCCGCACAGACTCAGAGTCAACGTGGGGAAAAGCAATGGAGGAGGAAATATGAACAACCAGTGAGCCAGCAGTGGGTTTTAAGGCGTAGCTTCAGAAGTCTGCACACACAGACTTACACACACTATGCTCTGCAATAAAATCAACAGGTTCCCATCACTTTTTTTTTTTTTCAAGCAAAGCAAAGGGTCTGTTTGTAGAAAAGCCATCTTTTCCAACTGGAAACGATGGTTCCACGTGTGCAGAAGAGCTCTCAGCCAGGTGAACTTTTCGGCAGCTGCAGAAATCCAACATCCTTGAAAAATAATGACCTTCTCTCTCTTGCTCTTTTTTTTCAAATAGGGGGAAAAAAAAAAAAAACTTTTTCTCTCCAAGTATGAATTCTTTAAATAACTTACCCCAAGGCCAAGTCATTTTCATAAAAGGCTTTTTTTTCACGTAAATTCCTTACAAAGAAAGGTGGAAAATAAGAGTTGTGTTTGTGTGTGTGTGTGTGTGTGTGTGTGTGTGTGTGTCAAAGATCTCAAATGAAGAACTGATCAATCTTGGAATCCAAAATCAGTCCCTATATTACTCAGGAAGTATGAGCTATACTTGTGCTCTGAGACACAGGAGGGCCAAGGGCAAGAAATGTGTGTTGGCCCCAACTGGACCTTTGACCCATGGTCAGAGTCCTATACCAAGTAGCCAAACACCACTGCCTACGGGTGAGGTTGAAAGGTATTCAGCCAATAAGTGTTGATTGGGAATCTACTGTGTGCCAGGTACTGCCACCATGTAGGTGACCATCCAGAAGGAACAGATGTTAACCAAATGTACAAATGTATGAAAGTTTATAAATGCAACACATGCTTGCAAGAAAGAATAGATAACGCCATGAGAGAATATAAAGGAGGGTGTTCCAATTTAGCCTCAGCTCCATGGGGAAGTGCCACATGAGCCAAGATCAGAAGGGCCAGAGTTAACATGGGGGTGGAGAGAGAGAAGTTGGGAGCAGTCCTGGCAGTGGGCACAGCATGTGCATAGGCCCTCGGGTCAGAACATGGCATGTTCTAGAACCTGCAGAGGGCCAAGTGAAAGAGAAAGTGTGGCTGGCAAAGAGGCTCGAGCCACAGGCAGGGGCAAGTGTGGCATGTGTTCAGGGTTTTCTTCACCCCAGGAGCAGTGGGAAGCCCTTGAATGTGTTATCCTGGCTGCTGTGGGTAGGACAGATTCTAGGGGCCACCATGGAAAGCAGGGACACTGGCTGAATGACTACTTCAGGAGCTCAGGGAGATGGGCCCCACACTTAGACAAGGGGGGCAACTGAAGGTGAAAACTTAGAAGGTGACCCCAACAGTACTGGGAATATTTGCATGAGTAAGGAAGGAGGGCCAGTAAGGAAGGAAGGAGAATGCACCATTTGTGCGTTTGGTTAACATCTGTTCCTTCTAGATGGTCACCTACATGGTGGCAGTGCCTGGCACACAGTAGATTCCCAATCAGCAAGGATGATTCCCAACCAAGGATTATTCCCACTTTGAATGTTGTGTTAATCACAGAATCAGGAACCACTGGTTCAGGGTCAGGTGGTTAAAAATCAAAAACAAAAACAAAGACAGTGTGGTTTTAGGCTAGATACATTTCAGATGTTCTTGAAGTACCCAAGTGGAGAGGCTGCTGGATGTGCAGACTTGGAGCTTAACAGCAAGGTGAGATCAGAGACCAACTGGCACTTAGGAACCAGTGGTCCTAGAACAATCTCTTAGGGACTTCAAAACTACATGGCTGGGGGCGCCTGGGTGGCGCAGTCGGTTGAGCGTCCGACTTCAGCCAGGTCATGATCTCGCAGTCTGTGAGTTCGAGCCCTGCGTCGGGCTCTGGGCTGATGGCTCGGAGCCTGGAGCCTGTTTCCGATTCTGTGTCTCCCTCTCTCTGACCCTCCCTCGTTCATGCTCTGTCTCTCTATGTCTCAAAAATAAATAAACGTTAAAAAAAAAAAAACTACATGGCTGGATGGAAGAGCTTGAACCAACACGCAGGGGGCAAAGGCTGGGGTGGGGGGAACACATGAGGTGCAAGGGGTACAGAGCATGGAGTCACAGGAGCCAAGAAAATAAAGTCTCAGGAGGGAGGGTTGCTCAGCATCCTCAACACAGGACACAGCCAGGTCAAGAGAGATTGGATGGAACAAAAGGGGCTCATGAAGGTCTCAGTGAGCAATCTACCTACCAGAGGAAGATAGGAGAAGAGTTAAGATACCCTGAAACCAGACCAGGGAGGGGATGAAGGCAAGGTGAGGAAATGGTGCAGACTTTGGTGAGGTCGGGGAGCAGAGAAACAGGGATGCACTTGAAATATACTAGAATAGAGGGGCCGTTTCCCTGAGATGGCAAGAACTTGCACATCCAATGGGGAAACCCAGGCCCATGGAGGGCTGCCATCTTCACTCAATTTCTACTAGTCTTTCCCTCTCATCATGTTCACAAATGGAAATCCACAGACTCCCAACCAGGAAGAATAAGGCTTCTAATATGCCCACCTTACACCAACTGAGAAAACACGACCTCCCATTCAGCAGGCATTAGCCAAGCCCCAGATCTGTAGCTGGCCCAGGGTTGTCATTACAGAGTGACACACACTTGGGTGGCTCAAACAACAGACATATTTCTTCACAGTTCCAGAGGCTGGGGGTTTAAGACAGAGGTGTCGACAGGGCGGGTTTCTCTTGACATCTCCCTCCTTAGCTTGCAGATGGCCATCCTGTCCCTGTCATTTCACAGGTCTTTCCCCTGTAAGCATCTATGGCCAACGTCCTGTTGGGGTTTTTTTGTTTTTGTTTTTGTTTTGACGTTTATTCATTTTTTGAGAAAGAGAGAGAGAGAGAAAGAGAACATAAGTGGAGGAGGGGCAGAGAGAGGGGGACAAAGAATCCAAAGCAGGCTCCAGGCTCTGAGCTGTCAGCACAGAGCCCAACATGGGACTCAAACCTGCGAACCATGAGATCAAGACCTGAGCCGAAGTCAGACACTTAACTGACTGAGCCACCCAGGCACCCCAAATGTCCTCTTGTTATAAGGACACCAGTCATACTGGATTAGGACACACACTAATGACCTCATTATAACTTAATCATTTCTTTAAAGACCCTCCTTCCAAATACAGTCCTATTCTGAGGTACCGGAGATGAGGACTTCACCACATGCATGGCAGTGAGAGAATTCAGCCCGTAACAGATATTCATTGTCTTTCCCGCCTTAAGAAGTGTGGACTGGGAAGGTCACCTTTGCAGGAGTTGGTGCATGTATAACCGTATGGTCAGGACAGTGTGGCAATTCCTAGCAAGGACAATCCTTGCGGGGGTCCGTGGAGATTCATTTGGCAAATCTGAAACAAACAATGACAAGTTCTCGGAATGCTCACGTGCTTTAAGTCTTGCTGAAAGTGTATACACAAGCCTACTGGCGTTTGACAGTTTTATCTTCTAAAGTGATGGAAAAGAAAAAAAAAAAAAAAGAAGATGATGATGAAGAAGAACATTCCCCAAACGCACAGCTTGGGGGAAGAAATTCATGAACATGCTCATGTTTCAACCAGAGCAAGACAGGGCAAACAAAAGCCTGAAAAGAAATCACTTGTCTTCTGCACCTGGACTCCCCCATCGGAATCCTGGGCATTGTTCCTTTAGACAGATGGTCTTTCATCTTTGACAAGGAAACACAAGAAACTTTAGATCGCTCAGAAATTCCTCCACCTCTGCAAGAAGCGCAGGCCACACTATGGATTAGGAACTCAAATATAAAACTAAAATAAAGCAAAAGGCTCTTCTACCCCTCCCCCCGACACCCCTGTGGCATTCAGCACACCCTAGCATGGTAGGTAGGACATCTCCCCCAAGCTTCAGGGCTCTGAGGGTGGAGACTGCCCCTTTCATTTCTGTGTCTCCACCCTGAGGAGGGCACCTGATACACCGTCAGGCTTCAGTCGCCGTTCTGGAATATATACGCGAATGAGAGAATGAAGTGAATGAATGATGAACAAAGGATCAAAGGATCCTTTTGCCCTCTTTTTTAGAGCCTTAGACAGAAAAAAACAATCTCCTTGGCCTTTGTAGAGCTTTTGGGTGTCAGGGGTTCTTCCAAATGTATTAAATTCCCACATATTTCCAGAGCAGTCTGCAGTGAGACAGCATTCACTCCTCTAAAGGCCTCTTGGGTTTCACAGAAGCTCCAGATGTCCCCTAACACATGGAAAAAGAGCTCAAAATACCTGATGTACAGGTGGGAAAACAAGTCCAAGTGCTCCTCTTCTGGCCCAGAACCAGTCACCAGACTACGTTTGTTTCCCAAGTAAAGAGCCTCCTTTCCAAATGCCCGGGATGCTCCAGGGCAAACCCGAACATGGGCGCAGTTCTCCTGGCACCAGGGTGACTCTTACTAGTTGGACTCCTGCTCCCACCCTTCCAATGCCCCTACCACGTCACCCAGAGGGGACTTGTTCTCTTATGGCCAGCTCAACCATTTCTTGGATGTCCACATGCAAAGCAGCCTTGGGCTCCACCAGGGTGAGCCAACCAGCGAAGCCATGGAGGCGATGGAAGCCTCTGTCGGGCCAACTCAAAAATTCACTACTACAGCCCCCCTCTGTTGTCCTGTGGCTTCCTCTAAAATCCAAGGAGGCCTCCGCATTATTGCCTTCATGAATTCAAGCACCTCATCTCTTTCCCACATCCTGGCCTCTGAACAAGTCATAACTCCGGCTAACCAACAGTCACATGACTAACCGGTACTTACAACTCGAACGCCACTTCCTCAAAGAAACTTTCCTTGGCTTCCTTCATCTCAGTCACATAGCACATTTTCCTTTTTCCTGGGACCACTTCTCAAAGCCGGTAATCATTTAATTGTTCTACGTATAGTATTAGTCTCTTCCCCTGGACAGGAAGCTCAATGAGAACAGCACCTAGGTCAGTTTATTCATCATGGATACCTAGAGCTTAGCATGTAACAGCTGTTCAACAAATAGCTTTTTCTTATATATGAAATTTATTGTCAAATTGGTTTCCATACAACACCCAGTGCTCATCCCAACAGGTGCCCTCCTCAATGCCCATCACCCACTTCCCCTTCCCCCAACCCCCCCATCAACCCTCAGTTTATTCTGTTTTTAAGTCTTTTCTGGTTTGGCTCCCTCCCTAACTTTTTTTTACAAATAGCTTTAAAATAAGCAAATGAAAGAGCAAATGAAAGAATTTTCCACATGTGTACCATGACAAGTGAATATATTCTCAATGTTATCACCTTTTAATTGTGTTTGATATTTAAATCTTTACCCATGCACTTAAAGTGATTTCTTGGGTATCATTTCTGAGTCTTTGTCATTGAAAAGAGGATTTTAATGCCATTATATTTATTATTAAAATTAGTAATGTTTTCTTTTTAGCTCCTTTCTCCCAGTGTTTTCCTACGTGAACTGTATTTCATAAAGTTTTCATCTCTAGTACTGAGGAGGCAATTCTATTAGTGAGTTATCTTTTATAATCTTGAGAAACATTCTTTATACAGCTTTCTCATTATTGATATCAGCATAGAATTTTGGCTTTCCCCTTTGTACAGAAAAGAATTTAGCTTCTCTTTTTTTCTCCCATATTCCTTCTACTTCTCAGATTTATGAATATTTCTTAAACTTGAGGTACAGACTATTATGAAACTATTATTGTACTTCATATTTTATATTGTTTCTTAATTTTCACAACAGCTTTGTTGAGATATAATCCACATACCATAAAATTCACCCATCTTAAGTATACAGTTCAATGGTTTCTTAGTATATTCAGAGTTATACGATCCTCACCACAATAGAACATTTTCATCACCCAAAATGAAACTGCATATTCTTTAGCAATCTCTCCCTATTTCTGTCTTCCCTAATTGCAGCCCTAGGAAATTACTGATATATTTTCTTTCCTCCTAGATTTGTCTATTCTAAACATTCCATATAGACAGAATCATATGCTACCTGGTCCTTTGTCTGATTTCTTTCACTTATGGTAAAGTTTACAAGGCTCATCCGTATTGTAGCATGTATCGGTACTTCATTCCTTTTTATTGCCAAATAAGTTTCCACTGTATGAATGTACCACATTTTATTCATCCATTCACTAGTTGACTGACATTTGGGTTGTTTTCCACTTTTTGGCTGTTGTGAATAAGGCTGCTATGAACATTCATGCACAGGTTTTTATGTGGACAAATGTTTTCGTTTCCTTTCGGTCTATACCTGAGAGTGGAATTGCTAGACCATATGGTAACTGCATGCTTACACTTTTGAGGAACTGCCAGGCTGTTTTCCAATGTGGCTGCACCACTGTACATCCCCAGCAGTAGTGTATGAAGGTTCCAATTTCTCTATGTTCCCACCAACGCTCACTATTATCCATCTCTTTAATTATAGCTATCCACATGAGTGTGAAATAGTATCTCACTGTGGCTTTAATTTCCATTCCCCTGATGTCCAACGATGCTGAGCATCTTTTCATGTGCTTATTGAACATTTGTATAGCTTCTTTGGAGAGCTGTATATTCTAGTCCTTTGCCCATTTTTAAACGCAGGTTTCTTTTTTCATAATTGAGCTACAGAATATATTCCAAATACAAGTCCCTTATCAGATCTATGATTTGGAGAAATCTTCTTCTATCATGTGAGCTGTCTTTGCACTTTCTTGATGATGTCCTTTGAAGCACAAAAATTTTTAGTTGTGAAGAAGTCCAATTTATCCATATTGTCTTTGGTTACTTGTGGGTTTTTTTGGTGCTGTATCTCAGAAATCACTGCCTGATCCAAGGTCGCAAAAATTTATACCTATATTTTACTCCAAGAGTTTGATAGTTTTAGCTCTCACATTTAGGTCTTCGATCTTCCCTTGATTTTTCAATTATTGCATTTCATGTGCAACTATATTTGCATCCATTAGTTAGGCTTAACTCTAGCCAGTTTCAATCATGAACACCAACTCTTTACATCATGACTTCCCGATTTCCAGTCTCTCGATTTTGCTTCAGTTCAGAATCACCTGCAATTACATCTCAAGGAAATTCTTCCTAGAAGAAAGACATGTGGGGTGTAGAGTTTCGAAACTCTTACCATCGGTTGCCCTCACACCTGATCAACAACTTGGCTGAGCAACATAACCATCTATCACCCCAGCACTGCCACCTTGGTTCCATTGTCTTCTAGGACTTAGTATCTTGGACAGCTCTGAGGCCTGCCAGATTTTCGTCTCTTTTGAATCACCCATTTTGTCTGCTTGAGGATGGCATAACTTTTATTGAGACTCTTGTAATTCACAAATTTTGCCAGGAGAAATAACTGTGGGCCTATGTATATTAATTTTGACCAGAACACAGAAAGTCTTTTATCCTGTAAACTAAGTTGGTTTTTTTTTTTTTTTTACTTTTTTAATTTTTTTTTAATGTTTATTTATTTTTGAGAGAGACAGAGACAGAATGCAAGTGGGTTGGGGCAGAGGCAGAGGGAGGCACAGAATCTGAAGCAGGCTCCAGGGCTCCGAGCTGTTAGCACAGAGCCTGACGCGGGGCTCGAATTCACGAGCTGTGAGATCATGACCTGAGCCGAAGTCGGACGCTCAACCAACTGAGCCACCCAGGCGCCCTGTTTTTTGTTTTTTTTTTTTTAAACATTCCAAAAGTCTTCATTCATTACAAATCTTTTTTAACTGCTCCTAATCTAACCTGGGGGGATTATCTGGACTCCTTCTCCAGATATACTTAAATTGGGTTTCCATTTTCTATAATGCATTTTTTTTTCTCTACAGTGTATTTTTTTTCTTACTGCTTTCTTTGCTTTGTGTCCCAAGGAAGCATCTCACATTTTTTCTCTGCATCACTATTTCAAAGGGCAGTGTCATTCCTGTCCACTACTGCCTTCTCCTTGGGGTTTTAATTTTGTTATAGCAAACTTGAGCTTTATAAGCTTTCATTACCTCACCAAGCCCCTTTTATTCTAAGGCTATTGTTTTTACATCTCATTCTATAGTCCTTAGGACCTTTGCTTCTTAAAAGCCCTTTTTGCTTCCCATTTGGCATACTACTTTTCTAAGATTTACTCTGGTCCCTGAAATAAATTCTTTCTGCACAGTCGGCTCTGCCAGGCTGGGATAGTAACTTAATCTCCCCAAACACTGGTACTATATATTCTGAACTGATAGGGCACTTAAATATGGATCTACAGGCCTCCTTCTGTCCACAGGGCAACTCTAGATGCGAAGTACCAGCGTCACACCTCCTGCTACAGGGCTGTCCTGGAATTGGCTACAGAATGGCTACAAAACAACGGCTAACGCCAAACCAAGAAGGACAGCTGACCAGTTTCCTAAGTATCCCAAATCCCCTGAATGTCAAAGCCAAGGAAAAATGAGTGGAGGTGGAAAAATATTTTCTCTTGCCCTCGTTTGGACAGGCAAGGTTTGGCCACTCTGAAAAGGCCACTGACTGTCCTTGGCGATCTGGGCCCACCATCCTTTATAGTCAATGGAAGGTCCTCACTGATTTTAACAGTGAAATTTAACAATTTCTTAAAGAATTAAGAAAAATCCCTTCATTTTTCTAAATATGCTTTTGTTCTTTTCGATCTTCATATGGGTTTTAGTGGGAAGGACTGCTTGCTAGATCCGGTATTAAACTCAAGGTCATGCTGCAAGCATGCTTTGTAATACCCTAGTCATCCAGAGATTAATAAGAGAGCATTTCTATGGCTTCCTAATCTGAATGTGTCATCATATCCAGGGGGATTTATTTCAATCTGCTGCCACTGCAGATTATAACAAGCGCCAGTGGACTGTCCTAAGCAATGTGGCACAGCCTTTATAAGAGGCTCAGTAAGTCCTAAGCCCAATAGCCTTAGCATTCAATTCCTGAGAGATAATACTGCATAACACTGTTGTATGACAATTCCAAATGCTGGCAATGTGTTGGACGCTGAGATGTCCCAGTACCTCCTCAGGACATGCCCTATGCTCCCCCCTTTTTTTTAATGGTACTGTCCTGCCCTATCTCTCAGAGGCAGGGTAGCCCATTCATGGCCTCCCTTCCTTGCCTCCATGTCCTTTCACCCATATTTACTGCACATCCCTTTTGAGTCAGGCTTTTATCACTTCTGCTCTGATCCTGGCACACCTGAGCCAATCATTCACTGCACAAGCCTGGCTTGTACCAAGTGGCCCCAGGACTGTTCTGTTGCAGGAGGATGCCTCCCTCTATGAATTACATGGTGAGTTTCTGTTTAATGTGACTCCAGCTACTTGCATCCCTGGAAACCACACTGATTTCCTGATCTAGAAGCCTATAGGAGCAGACCAACATAAAGTCACCAGTCCAGTGAGCAATCTTCCAGGATGAAATTCTGCCACCATGTAACCTGACCACTTCCAGCAGGATTCTCACCTGTAGTGAACACCCTGTGTCACCAATTAGCACAGCGGTCTGGGATTAGCTCTGGATATGCCTCAATCTGCAATCATGCCTGCCTACATGTCTCCAGCAGGAGCCTCGGATGGGGCACAGAAGCCACATGAGCTCACCACTTGTGGCCCTAGTCCCACTGCAGATCAACCCACTCCCTGCCTGGACACTGCCCGAGAGAAGATGAAAGTCCAGCCAGGGAAATCCACAGGTCACCTGCTATTGCCATGACCAACCTGCTTCCCAGCTCTGGGAATGGCATCAATGAGTTTTTTTCTAGAATGCCCTCTTCTCAGGGCCAGCTGTCCTGGTCAACAGGAGAAAAAGCCCACACTCCCTGTCACATCCAACAGGGGGCCTCTCTTGCTCTGAGAAATCTTTAAGGAATATTAGATCACAGACTGTACTTCAGAAGATCCACTTCAATGCTGTCTAAATTAAGTCATCACCTTCACTAGCACACTGCCACGGGCAACCTAACCTCAAATTTATGACACTTAGACTTCCTGCCTAGAAGAGCCAATTTTATGACAACATTGGTTCCCAACCTGGCCATTTTTCTCTTTCAGTCCATGAGCTGCTAGAAATAGTTACTTGTGTCCCACTTCTGGGAATAAAGTATGAGGAGCTCACTGGGGAAAACTATTAAAAAGGTTCGAAGATCTCTGGAAGTTTTCCTAAGGATATTCAGGAAATGAAGGAAATTTATTCAAGAGCATCTACTCCACCACAGTAGGAACAAAAGTCCGTGACATTTGAGCCACCACTCACTCCCTCCCATCTTAGTTCTGCTTAATGGAAGCTTCATTCCAGATGAGTGAGTCCAAGAAGACTGGCTCTTCTTCCCCTCAGTTGCCAATCAAGGGGCATGGTACTTTTCCAGGAGTGGCAGGCCACCAGCATTTCTCATCCCCTCCAAGTCCAAACTGAAGAGTCTAATTCTTAATGAGTACGTCCAAAAGGTCAAGGCTTCCTTCCTTCACCAAGCCCCCACCACTCAGAAGAATGTGGCTCTATCCCCAGAAAATACTAGAGGCACCAATCACCCTCACATCAGCTCTCTCATAAGGCATATATTCCATGCTAGAAGAGATAAGCTGAGAAGATCACAGATTACCAACCTGCCTACTGCCTAGAGTAATGGCTCTGAGATTTTCCCCAGGGATAAAGGCAGCATGCTTTCCCCAGAAGAACTGGTGTTATTTAAAACACAGTGTGGAAACATTCAAATCTAAGGGCACTCTCCAGAAACAACGCAGATTTTAGTAGCAAGCAAATATGAGGCTGGAAGCTCCTTTTATCTAACAGAAGCTAAATGATACACCACCTAGTTCATCAGAGAGAATCAAGGGCGGGGGCAGGGGAGGGAGACAGGTAAGGACAGCCCTCCTGGAGTTAGAACAAATCTTAAAGGGTTGTCACAAAAATGACCCCTACCTGCACTCAGTTGGATCAAACTTGAAGCCAGTATGTCCCAGGGCACTGTTGAAAATAATAGAGTGATAAGCCAGCAATCAGTGAAACCTACATGCTGGGTGTGATATCAAATGGGGGAGACAGCTTAACAGAAAGATCATGGAAAGAGAAAGTCAAAGACGGCCCTGATTAAACCACTGTCATCTCAGAGAGACTGTACACATGCCAAAGCCTGCTCCTTCTGAGGAGCAAAACAACAGGATTCACTCTGTACAGGGAAAAAAAAACAATCACCAAAATAGTCTGAGTCATCAACAAATAAATAAGCAAGCAACATCAAAAGCAAGACCTAAAAAAAGAATAGGAGAATCAGTATCCAGGTTCCTATATTACCTAATATGTACAGTTTTCAACAAAAACATATGAGACATACGAAGAAAAGGAAAGTGTCACCGATACATAAAAAAAAAGGCAAGTAACAGAAACTGTCTGGGAGAGAGCCCAGATGAGAGAAATAAAAGAAAAAGACTTCAAAGCAG